>NC_141696.1:790796754-793196754 GCF_964263255.1 Lissotriton vulgaris | reverse complement strand
TCATTTGTCTGTTTAAAGTCGGCACAAAGTAGGGAAACCTCCGTCGTTACTGAATCCATAGACGTGCGCATCTCTCCAATGGCTGTTAGGACATCATGGAGTGTGGGTTCCTTAGGCTTGGGGGATGATCCTTTTGCGCCATCTTTGTCCGCTCTTGGCGAGTCGAGTTTTTCTCCGCCCTTTTGCCATGCATATTTGGACAGTCTTGCTTGAGCGGTGTTCTTGGAGCTTCTGCCCCCCGTTGCCATTTTCACCCCTCAAGCGAAAGGCCAGCCGTTGAGATGCTTTGGAAGGAATGCGGCAGCGCTTTATTTCTTGTCTCCAAGACTGGAGCCTTCGGGGTACGTCCAGTCCCACTTCCAGCTATCTGTCGAGGAACTCACCTCTCGCCCCCAAGCCCTGTGAAGCTGGGATGCAGTCGTCAGCACTGCTCAGTCGGCCAAGGAGGTCAACCGATCAAAGGCCAATTGCCCAGGTCGAGCTCGCCCTTGCCAAGGCTGGCCCTGTAAGTCGAACGGGAGGGTAAGGTGGTGCAGAGGTCTATGTTGGCACACAGTGTGTCCTCAGAGGCCCTCTGGCACCGCAGTAGGTCCCGGCACTGCAGGGGTGACCGCGCCTCGGGCGCTATCCAGGTGAAGTGAAAACACTCCCAGTGGCAGTCTCAGAGCCCCGGCCGGCGGGGGGCCTGCACCGTGTGCAATGCAGGTGATAGCGGGTAGTCCCTCTTGTTTCGACCCTCTCTTGTGCCAACCCTGCGACGGCTCTTCGCCTTCAACCCTACATCAGCCACTGGTAGGCCGCAAAGCCGGGGCCTAAATTTTCACCCTGTTCCGGGGCCGACACCACCGCAACCTCTGGCGACGGCGATTAAGAAGCCGCCCTCCCGGTCCCCCCGCGTTGCCTCTACTGCCCTTTCAGGGGTCGAGCCCCTATCTGCCTGTCACCTGGTGGGAGGTGGGAGGGGCCCCTTGAGGCCGCCAGAGGCCGAGCAAAACCGCGCTCCGATCAGCGCACCAGGGCCGCCATTTTGTGCTGTTCGGGCGTCCCGGCTGCCGGTCATCAAAACTTCTATTTAGCGGGGATCGTAGTCCCCGAACACCGCACCGGAGCCTTCACGGGGGCGTCCGCTACTCCGTCGGGCACTTTGGGAAGGTTTCGTCCGGGTCTGCAGGCTGTAGGGCAATCATTCGCCGCGGGTTAGGAAGAGCCCGCTCAAGCTGCGGCCATTACTCACGGCTGCTTAGCCACGCCCCCGGTCCCATCACATTTTGACGCATCAATCGAGAACCCAGAAAGGACAGGGATGTAGGGGTTCGCAAAATGGCCAGCCTAAGGATGCAATCTGCGACCCCTGTGATTGTCTGCAAATTCAGGGATGGAGGCCTGCAGGGTGATAGCAGACCTCCTTCACTGTAATTTTAGTCTCAAACAGGAAACACTTTTTAAGAGAAGCCCATCTGCATTAAAAATACAGGTGTTGCTTTTAAAAATAAAAAGTCCTTTTTGGGTACACATCGCGGTAAGCAGGCAAGGGTCCAGTGAACCACTGCCTGCTTTCACCATGATTGTAAAAGAGAATCTGTCCCATGGGGACATCAGTGGCGTAACAAAGGCCCCTGTGGTGCCGGGGGCCCAAGATCCTGGGGGGCCCCTCAGCACAGTACTCTGGCTGGAGAGCTCCTGACTGAGTCCAGAGGGGGCCCCTCCACGTACCTTGCAGGGGGGGCTCAAGTTTTGTTAGGCCAGTGGGGGACTCCTGTTGTTTGCGAATCAGTTACCCCATTTGTGGTCACAGTCCATTGATACTTTCTACTTAGGATCCCTGATAGGAGGGGGAAGCCTCTTTCACCCACTCCTATTTGTGTGATTTTCATTGGGCAGTAAAAGGTTTTCTGTAAGTCCGAAAGATGTTAATATGTTTAGTAGTTACAAACACTGGGGCTTATTTACAAGCCCCTTGTGCCACAGTTGCGTCACTTTTTTTATATGGGGAAAAAGTGACGTACAAGCATCGCAAGGGTCTTATAAAGAATCCCCTCTGTGTGTTTCAGAATCTTAGGCTTTGCAATCACAAAACACCTTAGTACAAGAGGACCTATATGTGTTATTTTATGGATTTATTTTTACAGTTAACATAATTCTCTTTCTAGTCCTTCACTCAAGACACTAGTCCTTCACTCAAGGAAAATGAAATACTGCATCAGAAAAGTGCAACGTAAACTCAAACAAGCATTTGCAATGCAATAAGTCTCGCATTAGTAAAGTTTGAGCTATTGGCATTGTAAATGACAATTTATTTTATTTATGTGTTGGTTTTGAAAATAGATACATTAATAGCATTGTCATTTACAATGCCAATAGCTTAAACTTTCGCAAATGTGACACCTATTGCATTTGTAATGTAATATGTGTTGAGAGTGAATCAATGAGTGGGAGAGTCAGTGAGTGGGAGAGTCAGTCAGTGAGTGAGAGAGAGAGAGAGAGTGGGCGAGTCGGTCAGTGAGAGTCTTGACAGTGAGTGAGTCAGTGAGTGGGAGAGTCAGTCAGTGAGTGAGAGAGAGAGAGTGGGCGAGCCGGTCAGTGACAGTCTGTTAGTGACAGTGAGTGAGAGAGTGGGAGAGTCAGTTAGTGAGAGAGTTATGCTATGCTATGTTTTGTTGTATTTTCTTATGCTATGCTATGTTTGTTTTTTGTTTTTTTTGTACAAAGCTTTATTTTGATATAAAATATCTTAAAAAGCACATCTAGAATTAAAATCACAATTCATTTTAGACATACAAAAAAAGCTCTTTGACAAAAATACAAATATAATAAAAATGTATTAAACCAATTACAGCTTTGGACAAAGTTAAAAAGGAGTCGCCTCCTAGATTCAACGTAAGTCTTTCAGTCTAATCGCCCACGCCCAACTAAAGAATTTGGCCACCCCGCAAGCTAGGGTGGTGTTAGGATCTGTCTGCAAAATTCTGAATAGTGATTCTTGGTCTCAAGCTGATGGCAGACCGGTTTTAACCATTTCGACCAAGGTTTGCTATAAGCGTTACATACAAAGAAGAAATGCGGGATAGTTTCAGGTACACCAGTACAAAATGGACAGTCAACAGGTGTTTGGTTGGGTGGTTTCCACTTACATGTACGTTCACGAATGGGAAGAGTTCCCATTCTGAACTGAATGTAAAGTGCCCTATCTCTGGGTTTCCTAATGAAGCCCAGATAGGGTTCAAGACGATCCACTGTCTTGTGCAAGCGGAACTCATCTGTCGACCTCCCCACATCTGTATCTCTGAGATCTTGAGCATCTACCCATGCCCAATAGGCTCTCTTAATTTCCACTTTTGACACGGAGACACCTGACTCCCATACAATATTAAAACCAATAGCCAAAAAAAGCTTTTTTATCCTAGCAAGCCAGACAACTTTGTGCGAACCCTGCAAGTTCATGACTTCTCTTAAGCCATCTGCATAGCAGGATAGCTCGGGTGTACGCCACAAGCGGGCCCAATAGAGAAGCGGGTGCAAAACAATTAGATCTTTAATTGAGCGGCGACCCAAATCACAGCGAAGTGGCTTAATTGGAGTACCCCTAGGAAGCAAAACGAGCTCTCTAAAGAACTTGTTTTCTGCCGTAACAAGTTCATCAACATTGTTAAAACCCCAGAGCTCAGCTCCATACAACGCACAACCTACAGCTTTTGCAGCATAAATCTCCAATGCAGGGGCTATGGGTCTGGATATTGAGGCTCTCTGTTCCCTCCCAATGACTTCCAGAACACGCTTATGGCTTAAGGCCATTTTCTCAATGTGTGGCTGCCATTTCAATTGGTCTGATAGTCTAATCCCTAGATAGTCAAAGACTTTAACACGCTCTAGGGGCACCTCGTCAAGTGTAAGCGTGGATTTAGCATTCCTACTAGGGTTAAAATAAAGGAGCTTGGTTTTGGTGGTGTTGATTACCAGGCCCCTTAGGTTGCAGAAGAGACAAAAATGATCTAAAAGCTTCTGGAGGCCCATTGGTGTTTTTGATACCAGTAACGTATCATCCGCAAAAAGCAGAGCAGGGACCTTAACACCTGCCAGGGTGGGGGCATCAGCGTTGATTTCAGACAAAAATGAGACCACCCCATTCACAAACAACGAAAATAGGGTCTGCGCCAGGACGCATCCCTGGTGGACACCTCTATTTACCGGGATTTTGTCAGTTTTCTGCTCCTGGGTACCCCAGCGAATGCATGCATAATTTCCATCATGCATACGGGTCAACAAATTCAAGATAGGCAAGGGAAACCCCATCTCCCGCAGGACCGTCCACAGGCACTCTCGGGGAACCAAGTCAAATGCGGTCTTCAAATCAATAAATGCTAAATATAGCCCGCCCTTGCCAATGGTTACTACCTTCCAATGCAACAAAACCAGCCTGAAAGCCTGGTCGACAGTACCTGTAGAAGCCCTGAAGCCTGCCTGGAATTGTGAGATGATATTGTTCTCTTCCGCCCACGAAAGAATCCTCTCCAGAAGTACCCTGCCAACCACCTTCTGGCCAGCATCAATAAGGCTGATTGGGCGATAGTTGGCAGGGTCACCCCTAGGCCCCTTCTTGTAAATAGGGATCACTTCAGCCCCTTTCCAAGAGCTTGGAACCGAAGAGCCCCGGAGAAGGGCATTGATCAAGAGGGAAAAATATTTGGCCCATTGCTCAGTGTTGGCATGGAATAGATCACCTGGAATGCCATCCTGGCCCGGTGCATTCCCGGATACGATTTTATTAATGTCAACCTCAACCTCTTTTTGCCCTACAGGATCAAAGGAGGGCAGAATAGTTGACCCAGACAATCGGACATATTCGGGAGACCCTCTATCACTTGTCACCTCAGCCCCTTCATACAAACTCCTAAAGTGGTTAAACCATTCCCTATCAGTAATGTGGTTGGGTATTTGATCAGTATCACCACCATTTGACCTTCTGACCAGAGCCCAAAACAGCTCACCATTCTTGGACTGACATGCCGACTTCAACTCATCCCAGTGCTGGTCCTCCCATTCCCTTTTTGCCACCGATAATGCTCGCCTGTACTGGAATCGAGCTAAGCGGACCTCGGTAGCTGTTCGTTTGCTGCTGTTCGTGAGAGGAACCAACCCTTCGCCTGCTCCCTAGTTGTGGGGAAAGAAACGCTGCGACTTGCAGGACCCGCTCCGCGGGTCCCGCTGCGCCAGGAGCACCCGGGGAGAGGAGGAGAAGAACCAACAGACCCCTCCCGCATTGGCAGGGCTGCGAGCAGGCTAGCAGGGACTCCATTGACCAGGAGTCCCTGCGTGGAACACCTGTGGCCGCTCTCCCTGCGGGACACGCCCCCTGACAGCACAAAAGCTGTCCAGTGCTCCCAGCCCCTGGGAAACTTTGCTGTTCGTTTGCTGCTGTTCGTGAGAGGAACCAACCCTTCGCCTGCTCCCTAGTTGTGGGGAAAGAAACGCTGCGCCAGGAGCACCCGGGGAGAGGAGGAGAAGAACCAACAGACCCCTCCCACATCGGCAGGGCTGCGAGCAGGCTAGTAGGGACTCCGTTGACCAGGAGTCCCTGCGTGAAACACCTGTGGCAGCTCTCCCTGCCGGACACGCCCCCTGACAGCACAAAAGCTGTCCAGTGCTCCCAGCCCCTGGGAAACTTTGCTGTTCGTTTGCTGCTGTTCGTGAGAGGAACCAACCTTTCGCCTGCTCCCTAGTTGTGGGGAAAGAAACGCTGCGACTTGCAGGAACCGCTCCGCGGGTCCCGCTGCATCAGGAGCACCCGGGGAGAGGAGGAGAAGAACCAACAGACCCCTCCCGCATTGGCAGGGCTGCGAGCAGGCTAGCAGGGACTCCGTTGACCAGGAGTCCCTGTGTGGAACACCTGTGGCCGCTCTCCCTGCCGGACACGCCCCCTGACAGCACAAAAGCTGTCCAGTGCTCCCAGCCCCTGGGAAACTTTGCTGTTCGTTTGCTGCTGTTCGTGAGAGGAACCAGCCCTTCGCCTGCTCCCTAGTTGTGGGGAAAGAAACGCTGCGACTTGCAGGACCCGCTCCGCGGGTCCCGCTGCGCCAGGAGCACCCGCTCCGCGGGTCCCGCTGCGCCAGGAGCACCCGGGGAGATGAGGAGAAGAACCAACAGACCCCTCCCGCATCGGCAGGGCTGCGAGCAGGCTAGCAGGGACTCTGTTGACCAGGAGTCCCTGCGTGGAACACCTGTGGCCGCTCTCCCTGCCGGACACGCCCCCTGCCCTGTCAAGACCCTACATAACTGGGCGGGGTAGCCGCTGCGCGGGAGCGCGCGGGAGCGTCCGGGGCTAAGACCGGGCAAAGAGCGGGCCGTTTGAGGCCGTTCGAGGACATAGAGGACTGGCCTGGACCACCCCCCTTGGTTCTTGCTACTTGACTCGTCCCTTTTTTCACCAGTAAGTACTTTGTGGGCACTGCAATCCTAATATATCATGAGTACACGGGGCAGTCGCAGTAAAACTGCAATGGGGCTGAGTAAGCCCAGCGGGACATTGGATGATTTCCTAGTGAAGACTAATCTAGCAATTGATGCTGAAATTACCAAAATGCAGAAGAGGGTGTCACTTGAGCTTGATGCGGCACGTAGGCTTTCTCAGACCTTTGCCAATTCTAAAAAATCTTCCCTAGGGAAAATCGCGTCTTCTGCATCTCCACAACATGCTTCTTGCCCTCCCCCACTGATAATCCATGCCGATGTTTCCCTTCCATTAGAACCTATACCCACCTCAACCTCTGTGCCCCCTAAAACTTTCGAGGGAATCTCACCCACTGGACCCGGAACTGCCATTATTTTGCCGGACAGCCCTGACCCCCCGACCTTTCTCCCCCTGTAGCAAAGAATAAAAACAAAGATGGCCCAACTCTAAAAAAGAAAAACAATGCAAGATCTGCTTATGCCCGTAAAAAAGCAAAAATTGCAAGGCAGCAGTTCTTCAATAACAGGAGAACACTACCCACCACGGGGGAGACCATACAAGCGCCAAATTTGGATAACCACCTAATAGGGGGGGACAGGGAACACAGTAATCTTAACGTGGTCCTTGACCCTATTCAAGGGCCTCTCCCCACATACGGTGAGAAACCAAAAGAGGGAGGGCAAAGTGAGCCAGGGAGGGATAGAGACAAGGGGGGTGATGACGAGGATTTTCTCAAGATAGTATGGGGTACATTAAAACAATTACTGTCACCTTTAGAACTCAGACTCTCACGTATCGAGAATAATCTCCTTGAGATGGACAAGACCTTAGTCTCCCTGGCCACCCTTAGCCTAAAACAATTGGAAGCAAGTTATCCTCATATTGCTGAGAGTACTCCTCAGGAGGATGACGATGGTATTCACCCGGCTCCAGAAACTAACGTTAGTTCCCTTGCCCCTGAAATGCTGCCCCCGGTCTTGCCCCTACCCCTACCAAAACCGACCCCAATACCCAAACCCCGCTCTAAGTCAAACGTCCCCTTTCCCCTAATACCAAAAATCCCAATACCAGTGGCAAAAGGCCCGAGAACCAGACCTTACCCAACCCTACCCCTAAGGCTGCCCACAAACCCAATAAGACTAATATGCCACCTACTGCGCGCATAACCAACCAGTACCATGGTCGTCAGAACTTTCGTGGGGGCTATATTGATCTTCCTCCTGACGCCGGGCCCTATGTTGTCATACTGGCTGGTGTACCACCACTTGACCCGCATTCCATGGAGACCCAGTGGTCCCTAAAGAACAAGGTGATTCACTGGCTCAACATCAATAGACAGCTCCCCAATACTGTTAGGACTAGGGTTCTAATGGTTAGGAGAGTGCCATGGGTGGGTCGTACCTATAAATCCATCCCTGGAGACTGCATAGTGGTTTCATTTGCAGACCCCCACACGGCCCAGCATATCACTATATGGGACTCACAGGATACTGACCAATCCATTGTCACTAGACCCCTCACTTTTTTCTATCCCCCAAAACAGAATGCTGAGCCACCTGGGGCCTGGTCAATAGCCCACAACCGTAGATGGAAAGGTCATGGGGATGGTTGGCAACCCATTAATAACTGGTGGGAAGGAGCGCCCACTATGAACAGGTTTGAGTGTCTGGATCAGGTGGATTGACTGGGAATTAGTGTCGCTCCAATCTCTACCAATGCCCAAAATCCCCTAACGGAGACTGTCCCGAGTGAAAAATTAATGCCCATGCCCCAAGTTCCAAGCCACATTGGGATAGACCTAAACCCCCCTGAACAGCACGCTCTTACTGCACAGGTCAAACTACAGGGAGACCTTACTCACCCGCAAGTTCGGATAGGCACAACGGGGATTGCAGGGCATCACCCACAGGAAATTGGAAACCCAATGCACTCTCTCCTTTCTTGGAATGTAGCAGGCCTCGGCAGTAAGATCACCCACAAACCTTGGCTGGAGATTGTGCAGAAGTATGGCATCCTATGCCTACAAGAAACCTGGCTTATAGAGGAAGTGCACATGTTGGGCTACCGAACCTTCCATTCCCCAGCTGTGCCATCAGCCCAGGGCCGCAACAAGGGGGGATTGTGTACATATATCTCGAACGTAGGGGATGTAAAAGTTTGCGATTTCCAATTCAATCAGTACTTCCAAATCATACTGCTTAAATGGGGCACTTCGCAAAAGGTGATTCTTGTGAATTTTTATAATAATCTGCCAATTAGTGAGGTGGAATCAAATTTGAACATTATGATCCATCATATTCACAAACTGAGAGATCAAGGTTCGGGGGATCACATAATGTTGTGGGTGGGTGACTTCAATTGTTCCGTCTGTCCGTCTTCTGAGCAAGGTTTGTGCGGCCTGTCAGATCTCGGGGAGGACGGTCCTCTGCACTTCTCCCACACCAACATGGGGTCTCTTCTTAACAATGTTATATTTACCTTTGACCTCACTTTTATCAACCAGGCATGCTCCCCCCCGGTTCCTTTTGCCCCAACGTACAATGGAAGAGGTTGTAAATCCACAATCGATTTTGCCTTGATATCACCCACCCATCCTGATTTTATAACCTTCTGGGAAACGGGGGATGATCCCATGAGTGATCATTATCCCATCACCTTCGGGGTAAATCTCATGGAGGGGAAAGTAAAGAAACCTAGTAGGGTTCTATATCCATTTGAGGTTACCCTAACTAAGACCAACGTGTATGTAATTAAGTGGGAGAAAATGAACCCAACATCCTTCTTCCAAAACTTCCTATCCTCTTGCTCCACGGACATACTTGCTTGCTTAGAGGAAGATACCGACCCAAAGAGCATCATGGTTGCTTTTTCTAACATTCAGCGCCATATAAAAAATGCACTGACTAGGAACTGCAAAGACAACGGGAGGCATACTTGTGGGTGGTTTGACTCTAGATGTACATCTACACTGAAAATCTTAAAGAAAGCTTTGTCTGCCGACCCAAAAGATAGGGTTCAAATTCGTCAAGCGAGACATGATTATAAGCTGGCAATTAAACAGCGGAGGGCGAAATTGAAGCAGGAGGCCTGGGAAGCTCTGGGGGAAGCCGTCAGGAACAAGGACAGCAACGCCTTCTGGAAAATCATAAGATCTGTTTACAACTCAAAAGATAGAGATAACTCTGTAGAAGTGGCTATGACGGCTGAGCTCTGGGTAGAACATTATGGTAATCTTTATTCCAACACTACACAGGGTAATGCCCCAAACCCATGCAAGGTGACTTCACCCTCAGATAGCATAATTCAGGATAACCACCAAACTGTCTCTCCAGCACCTCCTTACCCTATTGAACTGGTATTTACCACGTCAGAAGTGGAAGATGCCCTTAGAGAAAGTCCTTCAGGTAAAGCCCCCGGCCCTGACCACACCCCAGTGGATCTCTATAAATCAGAACCGGACTTCTGGGTTCCCTTATTAACCAATGTATTAAATATGGGAAATAAATGCGGTTTTATTACCACCGGTCGGACGCAATCGTAGTCCCCATATTTAAAAAAGGGAACAGGGACGACCCGGCTTGTTACCGTCCAATATCGCTATTGGACGGACTCATGAAAGTTGCTGGCAGGATTGTCCTTAAGAGGATACAACACTGGGAAGAAGAGAAGAAGGTTATCTCGGAGTGCCAATATGGGTTCCGAAAGGGTCTAGGGACATTGGAGCAATGTCTAAAGTTGTCCCTATTAGTCTCTAAATACACGCAGGCCAAAAAAGGGGACCTATTTGTTACCTTTGTCGACCTCAGCTCCGCATTTGATTGCGTGGACCATGCGATGCTTTGGTCGACACTGGAAGACATCGGGGTGGACTCAACTATCCTCACATTTATTAAAGAACTATATAGAGAAGCGGGGGCCAGAGTAAGATTTGGGACCCAGGGGCAATGTTCACAAAAATTTGCCATAAACAGAGGGGTGAGGCAAGGCTGCATACTTGCACCCTTGCTTTTCACATTTTACATAAACTCTATCGCTGAGAGCCTAATAACTCTGTCAAGCGATTATCCGGCTGTTAATGGTAGGCCCGTACCCATCCTTTTATATGCCGACGACGCTGCAATCATGTCCAGGACAAAAGTAGGTTTGCAGAGAGCAGTAAATGAATTTTCATTCTACATGGGTAAAAGAAATTTAAAGGTGAACATTTCCAAAACTTTCTCCATGCCCTGCTCCCAAAAGAACAACAGACCATCATGCTCAATATATTTAGATCAGCAAAAGATTGCCATTACAGACACTTTTTGCTATTTGGGCATTGTGTTTGACAGGTGGGGAAGGTGGAAACACGCAGTGTCAGCTAGGAAACTCGCCTTTAGCCGTGCCATAGGTGCTTTAAGAACCTTTGCAGCCAAAATTGGGGGTAAACCTATTCAAGAAATGTTACAGATCTACCGGGCAAAGTGTATAGCTACGGCCACATATGGCGCAGGTCTCTGGGGTTTCGAGAATGTGTCCTCATTACAAACTTGCGAGAACATTTTCATCTGCTACTTATTAGGTGTGTCCAAAACCACGTCAACTTTTATGACTCACATTGAGACCGGCGTTAAACACCTTAGCGACATTATAAAAATATCACCCTGTTTGCTCTGGCATAAGATTTGGACCACAGAGGAGTGCAAATTGAATAGAAACCTCATAAAAGACTGTATGGCTTTGGACGGTGCAGCAAAAGTCAAGTGGCTGCGATACGTACAAACGATGTTTTCTAACATTGGGCACTCTGAATTTTACGATGAACCAGAGACCCTACAAACCTTGACCAGACCGGCCCTTAAAAAACTATTATCCATACACTTAGAGAGTGCTAGATGGGATACTGAGAAACTTAAAGGCACAACCCTGAGCTATCAGCAAATTACCCCTACTGAAGGCCTACAATCCTACCTTGGGATTGAAAAAGCACCCTATGCTCGCATGCTTTTAACTAGGCTGCGCCTAGGGATTTTCTTCCGCTTGGTCACTTTGCCGAAACAGAATGACTGGGCCTCACTGAAATCAATATGTCCATGCGACGACCATTCAACACAAAGTAACATTCACATCATGTTCTTTTGTAATCTGTATACCAGCCCAAGCAAATTATTTCTTCTACCTTTACTTAAACGCTGGGGGATAAGAACATGTAAACCTGCATATTTAAAATTATTGCTTTTAGAAGATGTGGATGTTATCTTTGCTGTTTCTCGCTTCTTAATGTCAGTGATGAAATTTAGAAACTCAATGAGTTAACTAACACATGTTTATAGTGACTGATTAGTGCATAACGAGGCCCTTCATCCAAATGACTGCTCTAGATTTTAATTTTTGGAGAAATGTTTTATCTATTTTTGTAACTTTGTTCATATGAAAACTGTTCTTAAATTGTCTGCATAAATTGTATTTGTATGCTTTTATGATTTATTGATGAAACGAATAAAGCTTATTTGATTTGATTTTACAGGATTTAATGGCAGATATTAGTTTTGATTTTGCCCCCCTACAATCCTGATTGTACCACTTGGCTGCATGTTTCTTACTCCTGGACTGATTTATGGGCCGAGTATTCAGACAGAGAGCACCCATCTTATCAATTGTTTCACCATAGATTACATCCGCCCGACATGGGCCCAGTTCATTGATACAAATTGCTGAGAGCTTCGCAGTCTGATCTCTTGTGATCTCTTCGAGGGCGCTAGTTTTTTGTTCATCCAAAAAGAATTTTTGCCATTTAATAAACCTTCTGCAATTGGAAGGGGTGATTTCCCTGGTCAGCATCCTCGGTCTACTACTAATCAGAGGTTCCCCATTTGGAAACAGATTCCGCATACAGAGGGACAGGGGGTTATGGTCGCTATGGATAGATGTAATGACAGACATGTCACTCACAAATTTCCACAGCCTCTTGTCAACCAAGATGTAATCTATTCTACTTGGGCAGGAAACCCTGTTATATGTATGAGCTCCCAAGCAGTCGGACGGCGTACCCCCATTGACTGCTACTAGTGCATGCTCCATTATTAAAGGATTAATTTGTATGACAATCGGCGACCATTTTTTAACTGGCTCGATCATCAATTGCGGTATGCCCCATCTAGCGTCCTCATCGTGAAAACCACCAGCACCGTCGACACCCAACGGTTCGATGTTTTGTTGTGTTTTGCTATGTTTTGTTGTGCTATGTTTTTTTGTAAAAGTTGTTTTTATTGACATTTTGAAAATTAGAAACCACAAAAAGTGACAATTCCGCGTAACTTCCCTCGCAAGGGGGTACAGTGTAGGAATACAGAGATCATTGAACTCGGCTGATTAGTAGTATTGGCCCAAGGGCCGCAAACTGCGCATCGAGCATGGGAACAAAGTTCAGTTCGTACACAGGGGGCTCCAGGCCCGCAACGGGCTTCAGCTTAGAGCGGTGCATCGTTAGTTCACCGAGTAAACAGCTTGACATCATAGTCTGTATCCCATATACTGCCGCCAAGTGATCGTGCCGTCGTCGCCAAAACTCCCTCCCAGCAGTCCCGCCCACCCCCCACCCCTTCCCACCCCGCTCCCCAGTGGTGGTAACACACATTCATTCACAGAATCATACAAGCAAAACAATTCAGGTCTGAAATAGATGAAGGCTACGCAAAGAGGGAGGGCAAACCGCAGAGGGCAAGCCGCTGGATAGAAACCGGACCAGAGGGCCCCAGTGAAAGGTGAAGTTCTTAAAATCGCCACGAAAGATGTCCGCCATTCCTTCCATACATAGTAACCTCCAGAGTCTCCCATGCTATAGAGAGAGTGCCGGAGCCTCTTTTTCTTCCATGCCGCCGCCAAGGTTAGCTTGGCAGCACCTGTACATAGCCAAAGTATCTTTTTATCAGCTCGCGTCTGGTGCTCGAGATCTGGATCTCGAAGTCCTAGTAAAACGTGATCTAGCGTTTCCTTGATAGGATAGCCCAAGATCTCTTTGATATGGGAGAGGATTTCCGCCCAATACGGAGGAATGACCGGGCAATCCCACCATATATGGCGAAAGTCGCCCAGCATTCCACAGCCTCTCCAGCACCCATCCGAGGAGTCCGGAAAAATCCTTTATAACTTGGAAGGGTACATGTACCAGTCCATCGTGGTTTTAAGATGGGCCTCCCGGAGGAGTGGTTGTGCTTCGCGATGTCATGCCACAAATGAGTCCACTCTTCGTCAGATATGGGATGGCCTAGCAGATCCTCCCAGAGACCCATATATCTCGGCCTAGGCGCTAAAGAGGTGGAAAGCAGGAGGTCGTATAGAAAGGAGATGGTACCTCGCATGCTGGAGGTTCTTGCAAGGAAAGCTTCAAAGACCGTGGGCGGCCTGGTGGCCGCATCCTTGACGGACGGTGACGGTGCCCAATGAAGTAACTGGGTGTGGCGGAATTGCTCGAGTGGTGGGACCGAGTAGTCTTGCATGCAATTGGCGAACGTGAGTGGTGCATCGCCACGAAAGAGGTGTGTAAGGGCGTGGCAGCCCCCGGCTCACCAGGCATCGAAAGGTCCCTCATGTTCTGCACGGGGTAAGGCGGGATTAAAAAAGGATCGGTGTGTAAGGGGACGGGAAGGACGTCCACCGCTCATCATGGGAGACCGAGTCCCACACCTTCAGGGTGGTACTTGTGGGGGTACTAATGTATGTATTCTTGGGTCTATCCTTTTTCGGTTTCCATGCTAAGTCCCAGATCGTTCTCCCCGCCAATGAGCGGTCCATGTGTAACCAATGCTTCTCAGACAAGGGCTGCGACCACTCTACAAGGACCCGGAGTTGTGCCGCCTTGTAATACAACTGCATGTCTGGAAGGCCCACTCCTCCCCTCTTCTGCGGACGCCGGAGGGTAGTGAAGGAGAATCGGGCGCGACCCCCCTGCCAGATGTAGCGGAGCATCATGGAATGGAGGCGGCCAAAGAAGTCGCCTTCAGGAACGATGGGTAGGGCCTGAAAAAGGTAAAGCAGTTTGGGCAAAAGAGACATTTTGATCGCGTGGATCCGCCCAAGCCACGAGATAAACATCGGTTTCCAGCGATTTAGGTCACCTTGAATCCTCGTCAAGAGCGGGGGAAAGTTGGCGGCATATAGTTTCCCAATGGTGGGGTCAGGTGGATCCCCAGGTACACTAAGGAAGTGAGGGACCATGGGAGCGGTGACAAAAGTCGAAGGCGGTCAACCTCAGCAGTGGGAAGGGTAAGGTTGAGAACATAGGATTTAGTTAGGTTGACTTTAAAACCAGCTACATTCTCGAATTTCTCCAGGGCATCCTGGACACAGGGGAGCGAGTGGGCGGGATCCGTCAGCGACAGCAGAACGTCGTCCGCGAAGAGAGAGATCTTATGCTGTTCCCCTGTAAAGGGTAATCCCCGGATGTCAGGGTTCTCTCTAATCGCCACGGCCAAGGGTTCGATACTCAGGGCAAAAAGTAGGGGCGACTGAGGGCAACCCTGGCGCGTGCCCCAGGAGTGTGGGAAGTAGGCAGAGCAGTGGCCGTTCACCGCGACTCTTGATCGGGGGTGCTATAGTTCGCCCTAAGCATCGTGAGAAACTTAGAAGAAAAGCCAAATGCCTCCAAGGTCCGGAATAGAAAGCTCCAATCTACACGATCGAAGGCCTTCTCGGGATCAAGGCCTACCAGAACTGCTGGTATCTTGAAGCGGGTGGCCTTCTCAATGAGGTGGACCACTCTTCTGGTGTTATTGTGCGTCTGACGGCCCTTGATAAAGCCGGACTGGTCCGGGTGGATTAGGGCTGGCATTAGATCCTGCAGTCTACGCGCTAGAATGGATGAGTACAGTTTGGCGTCTATGTTGAGTAAGGCGATAGGCCTGAATGAGGAGCAGGCCGTGAGGTCCTTCCCAGGTTTCGGGATGACTGATATTGCCGCCTCCGCCATGGAACAGGTAGTCTTTCCCGTTTCCCCTATGGTGTTGAATAACCGCGTCAAGAAGCCGCTAATGTCCGAGGTGAAGGTTTGATAGAACAGTGCGGTATAACCATTCGGACCCGGTGCTTTATGCAGCTTCAGTGCTTTTATTGCATCCCTAACTTCTTCTTCCGTAATGGGGGCCGCAAGGAGATCATTCCACTCTGGAGAAACCTGGGGGAGCGGATGTGCTCGCAGGTAGTCCTCCTGGGCGCTCGGGGATAAGGCCTCCTCTGAGTAGAGGGTGGCATAATAGTCCCCAAAAAGGTTTGCCTTCTCTTCATCCCGGTGAGTCAAGGCAACTGCGGTGTCCCGGATACCTCCTAAGTACTCCCTCTCCCTCTTGTCCCTAAGTTGGCGAGCCAGGTGTTTCCCAACCTTGTTCCCTTGGGATTAGGAAAGGCGACGCAGTCTCAATAGTGTAAATTCCGCACAGTTATTGTAATGGGCTCTAAGCTTACCTCGAATGGCCGTCAAAGGGCGCAGTGTTACCCTGGAGGGGTTCTGTTTGTGCGCCTGCTCAAGAGCCGTGAGCTCCCGTTCAAGCTCTTCCCGTTCAGTTCGGCACCGTTTGTTCAGCGCGGAATTAAGTGCTATACATTTGCCCCGTATGGTGGCCTTAAAGGCGTCCCATACTGTGAAGATAGAGGTATCTTCCACCCGATTGAGATCAAAGAATTCGCCAATGCTCTTTCGTAAGTCCTTGCAATATGTGTCGTCCCGGATTAGGGATGGTGGGAAATACCACTTGCGGTAGGCCGATGCCTTGGGGGACCATGTCAGGCAGAGAGCCAGCAGGCTGTGGTCTGAGACCGATAGAGGGAATATGCTGCCTTCACGGAGATCACCCCGTAAGGATTGGCTCAAAAAGATATGGTCTAGGCGGGAGTAAGAGTGGTGGACATGCGAGAAAAACGTATAGTCCCTCGATTGAGGGTGGGGAGCGCGCCACCCGTCAATAAGGCCTAAGTTCCCGAATTTGTCCTGAGTGTCCGCAGCAAAGGTGCCAGCGTCAGACCTCAAACCGTGGGAGCAATCCAAGTCTTTGTCCCAGACCAAATTAAAGTCCCCCAGCACCACAAGCTCTCCCTCTACAAAATCCCGCACTTCACGCAGAAGGTCTCGCAGGAACCCATTTTGGCCGACATTCGGAGCATAGAGGACTAAGAACGTGCACTGTCTACCGAGAAGAACACCCTTGACCATTAGCCAACGACCGTCTTTGTCATTCCGGATCCCCACCGGTTGGAAATGGAGGGTGGAGCGGAACATCAGGGCCACCCCTCTATGCTTCGTGGTGGCCGAAGACCGATAGATGAGGGGGAATTGTTTGTGCTTCAACCTAATTTTGTGCCTTTGGAGGCCCACCACATCTAAGTGATGGTCAACTATGTATTTCCAGACCTTCTGGAGTTTTTGTGGGGAGTTCAAGCCCTTAACATTCCACGTGCCTATGACTAATGGCATTACAGAACGGTCATCCCCCCTCGCTCTTCCAGATGGTACATAGCAGACCGCATACAAATGTTCAGGCCAGAGTGGGCGAGCCACACATCCCCCGACCTCGGGTCATGTCTGTCATTCTCCAGTTCCAAACAGGGGATCATTGGGAAAAACCCAGGTGCCAGCTCTCGAGTCTCATCCTCCACCCCAAGCCTTAGCCCTCCCCAGCCAGTCCCAAGAAATCGGGCGAACCCCTCACCATTCCCCTCTCCCCTCCCAGTCAACCTTTAGCTCAAAACAGCCCTTAAATTCAGCAGGTGGTCACCCCAATGAGGAACATAGTACATCCAGGGAGCCACATCACCGGTAGCCACAGCCATCCATCAGACATCACGATAAGCTGTACATACATACACACAAACCCCGGTTACCACCACTCCCTCCCCCTTCCCCAAAGTCCCCTTCCCCAACACCCCTACCCACGAAACCCAAACCACCCCAACCAGGAATAGAGTAAATGTCAAAGGGCCCAGGTAGCGCGCTACCTCAGTTGTTACCAAACCTCGTGGACCAAGTTCGTAGGCAACGTTTCTCCCGGGTCCCTTCTTGTGGCGGTCTCTCACAGAGAGCATAAAGTCACCCAGTACCTGGGGGGGGGGGGTCCCCCCGGTGCCCAGTTGATGTCCCTCTCGGGTTCAGGCCGCAGAAGAGCTGTGCAGGGAGGGAGACACTGTCGCTGATGCCACCGCTGCTCCACGTTCCTGTGAGCCTGTTGTGGGGTCCACCCTAGCCGTCGCTGCAGGTCTCCCCATGCTCTTCCAAGATGAGGATCGCCGCCGTTGGCGCGGCTGGGGGCTCCCGTCCCTCGAAGAGGGGGCTGCGTCGTCTAGGCCCAGGAGATCTTTGGCCTCTTGCAGGGACCTAACCTGAACCAGTCTGTTCTGCCATCGGAAAATGAGTCTGAATGGATGGCCCCAAGAGTAGGGCACTGATTGTTCACGAAGGAAGGTTGTCACCGGGCGGAATTCCCGCCGCTTCCGGAGTGTGGATGCTGCTAGGTCCTGGTATAGCTAGGGCCGATGCTCCCGAAATTGTATAACGTCGATCCCCCTAGCTTTTCGTAATATTCTTTCCTTCAGTTGGAAATCATGAACGCAAACCAGGATATCCGGAGGTGGAGCACCGGACCCTCTCGGTAGGCCCACTCTATGGACTCTATCCATGCGGATTTCTCGTAGGTCGTCCTCACCCAGGATCTGCAGAAATAGGGCCTCCACGTAGCCCGGTAGGTCCCCAGCCTCCCCTCCTTTAGGCACCGCTCGGATACGGATGTTATTCCGTCGAGAACGGTTCTCCAAGTCTTCAGCATGGGCCTGGAGATCTAGGTTCTGTTCCGTGAGCCTCAGAACATCCTGCTGCAACTGATGGACATCGCCAGCTAGGCCCAGATCATGCTCTTCGAGCGTCGCTACCCTCTCACCAATGCCGTCTACGTCCCTCCGAACCTCACGGAGGTCCGAGGCAAGCTGGGAGCGCAGCTCCGAGATATCTTCTTTTATTGCTGCGAACAGTTCCATCATAAAGGCTTTGGTGGCCGGAGAATCGCCGTCTTTCTGCTTGGGTGAGCTACTGGGGCCTGGGGGGGTCGACAATGAGGTCCCCCCTGAGGGGCCATCCTTGCCTGGCTTGTCCTTCTCCTTGCGGAGCCTGCCCGCCATGTCTCCGTCTCGAGCCGGACAAACGTCACCTCCAGCGAACTGTGTGTCCGGCACAGGGCTCCGCAAGGTCCGGGGGTGCCACGTGCTAGAGCTGCAGGGCAGGTGCTGCGCCTGGGTCAGTCTTAGATCGGGCACCGATGTCCAAGATGTCCAAGAGGCCTGGGGCTCCCCACGTGGCGTCTCTGCGTCGATCGGGCCTCTAATCCCCAGCCTCGGGAGGAGCAGGTTGTCGGTTCCCTCTTCTCGTCTCTAGTCTCCCCGCATAGGTCGTCTTGGCTGCGGGGGTCCCAGTCGCTGCGGGACCCCAATGCTTCCCTCTAACTCTGGTCGACAAGTTCCCCAGCGCCCCACGGGGGAGGGTCCGCCCCGAGCAGGTCACAAATCCCCAGCCTCGAATAGGCCCGGGCACCGGATCTCACCTTCCGTCTACAGGCGAGAGGTTCAGGCCGCCCCTATCAAGGGAGGCTCCGGGGTTAGCGCTACGGCGTTGCTGTTCTCCTCCCGGGACAGCGAGTCCTCCAGCGCTCAGCAGGGCGAGGATCGTAGGTCTCAGCGGCGAAGCCTCTGGCGCCTCCCTAAGCACTCCACTTCACAGTCCCGGGTCCTGGGCCCGCAACAGCCGCTCCCGCTAACTCCGCACTCCGGGCTGCTAGCGACACCGGAAGGGTGTCGCTTGGATCAGGATCAGCTCACGGGGTTCCTCCCGCCAGTCTAAAGGCAAGTTAGGCCACCGAGAGGGCGCTGGACAAAGCTATAGGTATAGCGGCGCCGGAGAGACCCGAAGGCACGTCTTACTCCGTCGCCATCTTGGACACGCCCCCGTTATGCTATGTTTTATTGTGTTTTGTTATGCTATGCTTTGTTATGTTATGCTGTTTTGTTATGCTATGCTAAGCTTTGTTGTGTTTTGTTATGCTATGTTATGATGTGCTATGCTTTGTTATGCTGTTCTATTTTGTTTTGTTATGCTATTCTTTGTTGTGTTTTGTTACGCTATGCTAAGTTTTGTTATGCTATGTTTTTTGTGTTTTGTTAAGCTATGCAGTTTTATTGTATTTTGCTATGCTAGGTTTTGTTATGCTATGCTATATTTTGTTATGCTATGTGTTGTGTTTTGCTATGCTATGCTTTGTTATGCTATGTTTTATTATGCTATGTTTTGCTATGCTATGTTTTGTTGTATTTTGCTATGCTATGTATAATGTTGTGCTATGTTTTGTTTTGTTATGATGTGCTTTGTTATGCTATGCTGTGCTTTGTTATGCTATGCTATGTTTTGTTTTGTTGTGTTTTGTTATGCTATGCTATGTATTATGTTATGCTATGTTTTGTTTCGTTATGCTATGCTTTGCTTTATTTTGTTATGCTATGCTATGTTTTGTTATGCTATGCTATGTTTTGTTGTGTTTTGTTATGATATGCCATGCTAGGCTTTGTTTTGTTATGCTATGCTGTGTTTTGTTATGCTTTGTTGTGCTATGCTATGCTATGTTTTGTTGCGCTATGCTACCCTCTGTTTTGTTGTGATATGCAATGCTTGGTTATGCTATGCTATGTTTTGTTATGCTATGTTTTGTTGTGTTTTATTATGATATGCCATGCTATGCTTTGTTTTGTTATGCTATATTTTGTTGAGTTTTGTTATGCTATGTTTCGTTTTGTTATGCTGTGCTTTGTTTTGCTATGCTATGTTTTGTTTAGTTGTTCTGTTTTGTTACACTATGTTTCGTTGTGTTTTGTTATGCTATGCTATGTTTTGTTATGCTATGCTATGTTTTGTTGTGTTATGCTATGCTTTGCTTTATTTTTTTATGCTATGCTATGTTTTGTTATGCTATGCTATGCTATGCTATGTTTTGTTATGCTATGTTTTGTTATGCTGTGCTAGGTTGTGTTATGCTATGTTTTATGTTATGCCATGTTTTGTTATGTTGTGCTTTGTTATGCTATGCTATGTTTTGTTTTGTTTTGCTATGCTTTGGTATGCTTTGTTGTGCTATGCTATGCTATGTTTTGGTGCGCTATGCTATCCTCTGTTTTGTTGTGATATGCAATGCTTGGTTATGCTATGCTATGTTTTGTTATGATATGCTATGCTATGCTTTGTTTTGTTATGCTATATTTTGTTGTGTTTTGCTATGCTATGTTTCGTTTTGTTATGCTGTGCTTTGTTATGCTATGTTTTGTTTTGCTATTCTGTTACGCTATGTTTCATTGTTTTGTTATCCTATGCTATGTTTTGTTATGCTATGCTATGTTTTGTTGTGTTATGCTATGCTTTGCTTTATTTTGTTCTGCTATGCTATGTTTTGTTATGTTATGCCATGTTTTGATATGTTGTGCTTTATTATGCTATGCTATGTTTTGCTATGCTATGTTTTGTTATGCTATGTTTCATTGTGTTTTGATATGCTATGATATGTTTTGTTATGCTATGCTATGTTTTGCTATGCTATGCTTTGTTATGCTATGCTATCTTATGTTGTGCTATGCTATGCTTTATTATGCTATGCTAATGTTTTGTTATGCTATGCTATGTTTTGTTATGATATGCCATGCTTTGTTATGCTAGGTTTTGTTATACTATGTTTTGTTTTGTTATGCTATGTTTTGCTATGCTATGCTTTGTTTTGCTATGCTATGTTATGCTATACTCTGTTTTGTTGTGATATGCTATGCTTTGTTATGCTATGCTATGTTTTGTTGTGTTTTGTTATGATGTGCCATGCTGTGCTTTGTTTTGTTATGCTATGCTATATTGTCATTTGTTATGCTATGTTTTATTGTGTTTTGTTATGCTATGCTATGTTTTGTTATGCTTTGCTTTGCTAGGCTATGTTATGTTTTGTTGTGTTTTTTATGCTATGTTTTGTTTTGTTGTGTTTGCTATGCTATGCTTTGTTATTCTATGGTAGGTTTTGTTATGCTATGTTTTGTTGTGTTTTGTTAGGCTATGCTTTGTTATGCTAGGTTTTGGTTGGGTATGCTATGTTTTGTTATGCTATTCACAGTGAAGAACAGACTGTCTGCCCCCCGCCCCAGCAGGGAGGCACAGAGATGCCCTCCCATGAGAGAGGAAGAAGGAAGAGGCAGAGAGATACTGCCCCCCCCCCTCCCCCCCATGAGGATGTATGGATGGAAGGATGAAAGGGTGGATGGATGAAAGGGTGGATGGATGAAAGGGTGGATGATGAAGGGCGGATGTATGATTGGATAAAAGGTTGCATGGATGAATGATGGATGTGTGAAAAGGTGGGTAGACGAATGATGGGTGGATGGATGGATGAAAGGGTGGATGGATGAAGGGTGGATGGATGAAGGGTGGATGGATATGTGTGTGAAAAGGTGGGTGGATGAAAGGGTGGATGGATGGATAAAAGGTTGCATGGATGAATGATGGATGGATATGTGTGTGAAAAGGTGGGTGGATGGATGAAAGAGGGAAAGGATGGATGGATGAAAGGGTGGATGGATGAAGGATGGATGTATGGATGGAAGGATGAAAGGGTGGATGAAGGATGAATGTATGGATAGATACAAGGTTGCATGGATGAATGATGGATGGATGTGTGAAATGATGGATGGGTGTGTGAAAAGGTGGGTGGGTGGAACGATGGATGAAAGGGTGGATGGATGAAGGATGGATGGAATGAATGGAAGCATGAAAGGGTGGATGGACGAAGGATGGATGGAAGGATGAAAGGGTGGAAGGATGAAGGATAGATGGAAGGATGCAAGGGTGGATGGATGGATGTATAAAAGGTTGCATGGATGAATGATGGATGGATGTGTGAAAAGGTGGATGAATAATAGGTAGATGGTTGGAAGGGTGGATGGGTGAAGGATGGATGTATGGATGGATAAAAGGTTGCATGGATGAATGATGGATGAACGTGTGAAAGGGTGGATGGATGAAAGGGTGGATGAATGAAAGGTTGCATGGATGAATGATGGATGGATGTGTGAAAAGGTGGGTGGATGAATGATGGGGGAAAGGGTGGATGGGTGAAGAATGGATGTATGGATAAAAGGTTGCATGGATGAATGATGGATGGAAGTGTGAAAGGATGGATGAAAGGGTGGATGGATGAAGGATGAATGTAGGGATGGAAGGATGTAAGGGTGGATGGATGTATGGATGAAAGGATGGATGGATGAAAGGATGGATGGATAATGGATGGAAAGATGGATGGATGGATGGGTGGATGAAGGATGGATGGAAGGAAGGATGAAAGGAAGGATGAAAGGAAGGATGAAAGGAAGGATGAAAGGAAGGATGAAAGGATGGATGAAAGGATGGATGAAAGGATGAATGGATGAAGAATGGATGGATGGAAGGAAGGAAGGATGAAAGGGTGGATGGTTGTATGGATGGATAAAAGGATGCATGGATGAATGAAATGAAATGAAATAAGGTATTTATAGAGCGCACGGTGGCCAAACGGCTTCCTGGCGCTGAGAGCTCTACTGAACAGAACAGACCGGGCCGAGGAGGTTAGCAGGGGTAGGCCTGGGCAAACAAGAATGTTTTGAGCGCTTTACGGAAGTGTGAAAAGATAGGAATAGAACGCATGGAGAGAAGGAGAGAGTTCCAGAACCGGGGGGCAAGAACAGAGAATCTGGTTCCACCAGTGCAGGATTTACGAAAGCGGGGAACAGTGAGGAGGGCAGAGGTAGATAAGCGGAGGGTACGGGCAGGGGTGTGAGTGGAGATCAAAGAATTGATGAACGCCGGAGCAGAGCGATCAACAGCCCGAAAGACTAGACACCCTAGTTTAAACAGGGATCTCTGTAGAACGGGGAGCCAGTGGAGAGATTTGAGGATGGGAGTGATATGGTGAGTTTTGGGAAAATGAAAAATAAGTCGGGCAGCCTGATTTTGGATTGCTTGGAGACGACGGGTTTCATAGGCAGGGATACCCACGAACAAGCTGTTTCCATAATCAAGGCGGGAAGTGATGAGGGCCGAAATGATGATTTTGAGGGAATCAAGGGAAAAAAACGGGAAATTTTACGAATCAGACGGAGGGAAAGAAAGCAGGAAGACACTACAGAACTGACCTGGCCGTGCATTGACAGGTCATGGCTGACCTTAATGCCCAGCGTTTTGACGGAAGGAACAGGGGTAGGAGGGGGACCAAAAATAGGGGGCCAGAAAGCAGAGGACCAGGGGCTGGATGAACCGCCCGTCAAGACAAGCTCAGTCTTGTCTGGATTGAGCTTGAGGTGATTGGCGCTCATCCACCCAGAAATAAAAACCAGAGTGGAGCGAAAAAAAGATAAGGAGTGAGAAGAGGAAGAAAGATCAAAGACGAGCTGGAGGTCATCTGCGTAGTGGTACACAGAGACCCCCAGATCGAGAAGAGAAACAATAAGGGGACGAATATAAAGATTGAAAAGAAGAGGGGAGAGAGAGGAACCTTGGAGAACCCCACAGGACACCGGGAGGGGGGAGGCAGAGAAACCAGAGAGGTGAACAGCTTGTGAGCGTCCTGAAAGAAAGGAGGTGATCCAGGAGAGAGCGGAGCCTCGGATGCCCGCTGCGCTGACACGGTCAAGAAGGATGGTATGATCGACCGTGTCAAACGCAGCGGATAAATCCAGGAGAACCAAAGCTTGGGGGGAGTTGGTGTCAGCCTTGGCTTTCAACTCATCGAGAACCGCAAGCACCACAGACTCGGTCGAGTGGCCCGAGCGGAAGCCTGCTTGGTGGGAAGCAAGGAGATGGTTCTGCTCAATATAAGAGGAAAGGCAGGAGGCGGCATAGCTTTCGAGGATTTTGGCAAGATAGGGAAGAAGAGTAATAGGTCTGAAATTAGAAGGGAGGGAAGAATCAAGACCAGGTTTTTTGAGGATGGGAAAAACAATCGCAGATTTAAATGAGGAGGGGACCAAGCCAGTTGAAAGGGAAGCATTAAGAAAGGAAAGAGGAGTGGTGGGGCAAGAGGTAAAGAGAGTTCTCAGCACGCGGGCAGGGGCACAATCGGCAGGGGAGCCAGACTTGATTTTGGTAAGTAGAGCTAGAAAGGAGTCCAAGGAAATAGGTGGAAAGGAAGCAAAGGAGGAATTGGACACAGGAAGGGCAGGATGAAGGAGAGGGAAGGGAGTGGTAGGAATGTTGGATTTAATTTTAGCGATCTTCTCAATAAAGAAGTCGTTTAAAGAAGAACAGAGGGCCTGGGAAGGGATAAGCTTGGGGCAGACGCGATCGGAGGTGGCCAGATTAGTGACCAAGGAAAAGATCTCTTTAGATTTATTAGCGGATAATGCTACCTGCTCAGAGAAATACTTGGTCTTGGACACAAGGATAGCTTTCTTATAATAATTGAGGAGACGTTTATATTTGGCCTTGAGATCGGGGCAATAACTGCGGCGCCAAAGACTCTCAGAGCGTCTAAGTTCCAGTTTAAGGACCTTGAGTTCAGAGTTGAACCATCTATGGGCCTCGTGACGGTGAATGGACTTGACTTTTTTAAGAGGGGCAACTAGATCACAACCAGAAGATAACCAATTGCTGACTGCAACGGCCTGAAGATCGAGAGGAAGGCCGTTGAGGTCAGGAAGAGAGGATGCCAAGGAGAGGGAAAGGGAAGGGAGGTCCACGCGATTCCAACTGCATGCAAAGATGTTCTTGGGGCGAGAGGATTTGTGAAGGGAGCCGAGATTAATAGTGAAGAAAATAAGAGGGTGGTCGGACCAGGTGCAAGGAAGGATGCTAGGGGGAGAGACAATGTCCTGAGATGACAAGACTTGGTCCAATGTATGACCAAGATTATGGATGGGAACAGAGACGTGAGACAAGAGGTTAAGACACGAGAGGGTGGCCGTGAAGTCCTTGGACGCCAGGTCCTCCCTGGGGTCACCAGGCCAGTAATTGAAGTCTCCCAGCAGGAGAACCGAGGAGTTGTTAACTACTAGGGTAGCAAGGAGTTCCTGCAGGGAGGCCACAAACAGAGGCATATTCAGGGGGCGGGAAGGTTAGTGGAACGGGTAACCAAGAAATCCACCCCAGCTATGGAAGATTGAGGGAGAAGCTGGAATTGGAGACTGGCGCGAACAATCATGGCAACGCCGCCTCCGATCCTGCCGTCAGGGCGATCAGCCCGGAGGGCGTAGTAGGAATCGGGGAGGATGGCCAGGATGTCAGGGAGAGAAGCCCCCGAGAACCAAGTGACGGATGGATGTGTGAAAAGGTGGATGGATGAACGATGGGTGGATGGATAGAAGGGTGGATGGGTGAAGGATGGATGGATGGATGGATAAAAGGTTGCATGGATGAATGATGGATGGATATGTGTGTGAAAAGGTGGGTGGATGAAAGGGTGGATGGATGAAAGAGTGAAAGGATGGATGGATGAAGGATGTATAAAAGGTTGGATGGATGGATGAATGAAAAAGTGGGTGGGTGAATGATGGGGGATGGATGGATTGGTGGATGAGTGAAGGATGTATGTATAGATGGAAGGATTAAAGGATGGATGGAGGAAGGATGGATGGATTTATGGATGAGGCATTGGCTATCTTAATGCCCTGGCACCCTCAGTGCACTTTATTACGGACTTACTAGTAAGTCAAACATGCCAATCATGGAAACACCATTCCATAATACAACTTACAATAGGAGCACTTGCACTTTAACACTAAACAGCAGTGAGAAAGGGGGCAGAGACACTAAATCAGAAAAAACTAGGATGTCAGAAAGGAAAAAAACAGAGGAAATGTGCCAAAAGATGCCAGGTCTAACAGGCACATTTATGGTTGTCGATAGTTATTGATGATGAGGAGTACCAGTTTCTAGAAACTTTTGTCAGAAGGGGGTCCTTACACCTAAAAAGGTTTAACAAGGGGGTCTCAACATCAAAAAGTTTGAAGACCTCTGTGCTGTGCTATGTTTTGTTATGCTATGTTATGTTATGCTATGTTTTGTTATGCTATGTTTTGTTATGCTATGCTTTGTTGTGTTTTGCTATGCTATGCTATGTTTTGCTATGCTTTGCTGTGTTTTGTTATGCTGTGTTTTGTGATGCTAGGCTGTATTTTGTTGTGTTTTGTGATGCTATGCTATGTTTTGTTGTGTTTTGTTATGCTATGTTTTGTTTTGCTATGCTATGTTTTGCTATCCTGGTGTGTGGTTGTGTGTGTTTGCGTGTGGGGGGGGGGTTGTGTATGTGGGGGGGTTGTGTGTATGTGGGGTTGTGTGTGTGTGTGTGGGGGGTTGTGTGTATGTGTGTGTGGTTGTGTGTGTGGGTGGTTGTGTGTGGGGTTGTGTGTGAGGGGGGTTGTGTGTGGGTTTGTTTGTGTTTGTGAGGATGCGAGTGTGTGTGGGGTTTTGCGTGTGTGTGTGTGTGGTTGTGTGTGTGTGGGGGGTGTGTGTGTGGGGGGGTTGTGTGTGTGTGGGGGTTGTGTGTGTGGGGGGGTTGTGTGTGTGGTTGTGTGTGTGTGTGTGTGTGTGGGGGTGTGGTTGTGTGTGTGTGGGGTTGTGTGTGTGTGTGGTTGTGCATGGGGTTGTGTGGGGGGATGTGTGTGTGGTTGTGTGTGGTTTGTTGCATGTGGTTTTGTGTGGGGGGTTTGCATGTGTGGTTGTGTTTGTGTGTGGGGGGCTGTGTGTGTGGTGGGGGTGTGGGGGGGTTGTGTGTGAGGTTGTGGTCGTGTCTGTGGGGGGTTGTGTGGTGTGGAGTTGTGTGTGTGGGTTGTGGTTGTGTGTGGGGGTTGTGTGGTTGTGTGTGGGGTTGTGTGTGGGGGGTTGAGTGTTGGGGGTTGTGTGTGTGTGGGGTTGTGTGTGTGTGGTGTCGTAGAAGGGCTCACCGTTTTAAATTGAACTATTAATAAATGCAGAGTACTATATATACATATTTCTAGGTGGAGGGGAAATTAGGTCTGTTGTGACATAATTTTTATAAATTACGCTCAAGGTGAACACTTAAAAAGCAATATTTGTGCTGTTGTATGCAGTACTGTTATTCTGTCTCTTTGTTTAATGTTGATCTCGTGATGTACTTATTAATATAATAAACAATGGATGCCGTGGTAGGAACAACACTTTAACCACCACATGATCAGAATTTAAGACAATATTGGCCATGTTAGAGCCAGTCAGATGTTCCCCAGTATACCCGTTGAAGCACGTCTTGGGAATACTTTTGTGCTTTAAATAAAAGAGTAGGTGTTATTTACAACAGTGCAGTGCTGCCTGAGTTAGGCTTAATCTGCATCAGTATGCGTAAAGTGGCAAGGGGCAAGACTGATATAAGCCAAGGTGAAGTGAAGGACATATGGGGAAAAGCACATTGTAACTGGCGCTCGTGAAAAGCAAACAAGCTCTCGGCATTGCGTGGCGAAGGGCGGGGGAGCGGATTCCTTTTGTTTAAGAGCTTGCAGGAGGAGCGGCTCCTTTAACAAGCTCTCAGCATTGCGTGGCGGGGTAGTAGATTCCTTTGAAGTCTGATGCAGAGGCTCACAGGATGACAAATGGTGTGATGTGCATGCGCCCGGCAACACGTGCACTGTAGGCAATCTGCCCAGAAAAGCCTTTGGGTGCATTTTTTAAAGCCCCTACATAATATCTTGCCATCAAGCATTGCTAATGCAATTGCTTAGGCGAGACCTAAAAAGACCTACATATTTATATTTTTGCCAAAAGAAGGAAGAGGCAGAGAGATACTGACCCCCCCATGAGGATGTATGGATGGAAGGATGAAAGGGTGGATGGATGAAAGGGTGGATGGATGAAAGGGTGAATGTATGGATGGATAAAAGGTTGCATGGATGAATGATGGATGTGTGAAAAGGTGGGTAGACGAATGATGGATGGATGGATGAAAGGGTGGATGGATGAAAGGGTGGATGGATGAAGGGTGGATGGATGAAGGATGGATGGATGAAAGGGTGGATGGATGAAGGATGGATGTATGGATGGAAGGATGAAAGGGTGGATGAAGAATGAATGTATGGATATATACAAGATTGCATGGATGAATGATCAGAAGCTCTTAGTTAAACCTACGAATATAAGTAAACAGATAATATTTGACATTTGTTTACCTATTAATATGTTTATTGAATAGCATGGAAAAAGATAATGTGCAGTGGTAAATAAAAGAAAATTCTAAAGTCATTATATTTGCAAATTTGAAACCGGAAGATTAATTTTATATTACCTAGAAGAGAGTAGTGACTGGCCAGGCAGGTTCTATTAACTACAGCGGAAGCAGTAAGTGCCTGGAAAACTCCTACGCCTCAGAAGCAGAAGGAATGATCATCGAACAGGTTAGGTGTGCTTCTATACACAGTACAGCAAGCAGCTGTTACACCTGTGAGCAAGGCTGCGTATCAAGGCCTGCACGGTCATTCTCAAGGAGAAACACACCAGTACTCGGGAGTCACCTCCCATGGGTATATTAACTTGCACATGCGCAACCCCTTTATTTTATACCCACCTCTAATGTCACTTGAACAGATCCACTTACCAGCTGCATGTAGAGGTGCCTTCCTTGAACACATCCTTTCAAGTGAAAATTATGGGCATAATAATTCTCCCAAAAGAATAAATACTAAAACTAGGCCCAGGTGTGAAATTTCGCTTGACTCGCAGAGTTTTTCCCACCGAAAAACTCTGCAGAGCAGAGGTTTTTCCTTGCTCGCGCTCGCCAACAACACTCAGACCACCTCCTGTCAAGATTTCTCAAAGCGGGCAGTCGCGGATGGTCGCTACTGCTCGCATTGAGAAACCTTACATTCGTGTTGAGGAAGCTACTGCTCAAGTAGAATATCTATACGAGCGGCTGAAAGAAGCAGAACCCTCTTGCGCTGGACCTGGTGCTGTTTGCACTGATTTTACAGCACAGGCCAAAAACCCGGTGCTAAAAATCAGCGCGAATGGCGCGACGTGACGCACTCCGCCCCTTACAGAACTCTGTGTAGCACAGTGGAGTTTTTTGGTCACTTCACAGAGTTCTGCCTATTGGAACTCCGCTAACTCTGCCCAGGCCTATCTAAAGCCACACAGTTGTAATCCCCAAGGAAATTCCAGTAATGTTTAATAATTATTCTTCTATGAAACATGTCATAAATAATTGGTACCTCTGAGAGGGTGGAGGATTTAACCTGAAAAAGTATTAATTACATTTGGGGCAAGTACCAGCGTTGCTCAAATTAGATGCTGATTCTGGGTTATATAGATCTATTTAGGGTAAGAGAGCACATGAAACCGGCCATAAGAAAATAGAAGTTATAAATTAAAACAAATGCCTAGCCAGTGTGATCTCATACGAAATGGTACCAATAAATCATAGTTTTCATAAAATGAGGTCCATATATTTAGGAAGACTTTGTGTTGTCCTTGCATCTCGCAAGGTGACACAAGGACAATGCAAAAGCTTCAGTAATATTTACAAAGCCACGCAAGCCTGATTTGCGTGGCCTTAAGTGGCTTTAGATAGAAATGTAATGTATGAGGGCTGCTTGCACTGCTTTACATTAGATTTCAACTTGGGAGGCATTACATGGGCAGAGCATGGGCGTGCCCATGCATTTACCTATGGATATGGCACATTCCCAGATTTTCAAGAACTTGTAAACCTTGGAATGCATCAAAATGCTATGCCTTCCTGAGTGATGCGTAACAAGGACAAATCTTTATTTTTCCTCATTATTTCCTCTTTCTACGTGTGGTGAAACCTGTAGCACACATAGAAAGAGGAAAATGCCTCTAAGAATTGTTTTTTGGGGGGAAGGTATCCCTTCCTGCACAAAAACAATCCTACCTGGAACGCACGCACCCTTGCACTATGGTGTAAGGGAGCCTGCGTTGGTGGTAGGCTGCATACCATGCACCAGAGCAATTTCGAGAGCAGAAATGCTGTATATCTTTGTAAACAAGGAGCAGGTCTGCTTTCTCCCTTTCACACAATGCAACAGAGCAACTTTGGGGCATATTATCAAGCAGGGCGTTAAAAATTATCGCCGTTTTAGCAGCAGAAAACTGCTGCTAAAGCGGCGATAATGGGTTTGATAATATGGCCTTGTGAATATCAATAGAAACCCATGTTCGCACAAAAGAAGCTGGCCTGGTCGGCCCAAAGCGAATGCAAGAGCATGGACCCAGGGCGCCCAAGTAGGAAGAGGGTCTTCGTTGTGAAAATTGCAGACGCTTATGGTGAAATGAGGACTAAAAAAAAAGAAAAAAAAAGAAACCCATGTTCTGGTGTGAACATGGGCTTCTATTGGAATTCTCCAGGGCATATTATGAAGCCCATTATCGTCTCTTTAGGGGCAGTTTTCTGCTGCTAAAACGGCGATAACTTTAACGCCCTGCTTGATAATAGGCCACTGCGTTGCATGAACGTTTAGTAAATGTCCCTCAGAGTGTGTATTGTGCCGCAAAGGCATGCAAAGAGGACAGGTGGCAATATGGAGAGAATCTCTGACTTATATCACAGTCATACTATCACAACATTCATGCTGGAGATTATTAATGATCAGGAATACCCAATGTGTGACTTGAAAGGACAAATAACATGTTGCAAACGCATGCAGGTTCAAAAGCTTAAAGTGTGTCTTAAACTTGCTGCCACGGATAACATCGTGAAGTAGGATGATCTCCCATGGTGCGAGGTCCCTATTTTTCCGTTCTTCACTTTCTGCTTGTTTTGTCAATGTTGCTTCTTCGACATTCATGCATAAACTTATGAGAGTTCGCTTTTGTTTCCCACGAGCAGTGGAAGAGGATGGAGACAGCTACTTGGTGTCCAAAAGGCATAACCGCAGGAGAATTTCTAGTGAAGGCAGGAGGGATGCTACTGTATTCCCTGAGGAACTTGATAGCCCACTAAGCATTTTCTTTGACTATGAAGATCTTTGTATAAAGCATGTATAAACCGGTCTGCTTCATGATTAGCCTATGGCCAGCTGGGCATATTTTTTCTCTGCATAATGTTGAATGACTGGATGCAAATCCCTAGCCCGCCACGGTTTGTGAGGATGTCCTTTAGGATCCCATGGACAGTAAATATTTTCTGTAGCTTTGGTACTAATTCGCCAGCTGCCCTTGATTAAGCATTGAGCTAGCTCTGCCGTTGGGCAGTTGCAGTAATTATCAACTACAACTAGCAGATGTCACTGACCCGGTAGGCTGGCAAAAAAAGCACTAAAGGGAGACCAAGGTATATCTGGTAGTTCTTCTGATATGGTCAGGGTAGGTGAGTCCGGTGTTCCAGTGACGTGGAGAGGTTACTATTGCATGCTCAGCATGCCTATCTACGTCTGGCAACCATACTTTTGAATGAGAAGCATCTTCATTTCACTCTCTCTTGATGCCCAGCATTGGCCATCAGAACTTGCGGGAGGAGCAGACTGAATAACTCTACGATTTCCTCTCAACAATCGGTCTTTTGCTACTGAAATTTCATCTTGAATATAGTTCTTGTATCAGAGTCTTAACTTTGAGTTGTTTCTATAGGTCTGTAGTGGTCAGTTGTTGGTAAATACTGCATTATTCACTAGGGCAACAGCACTAGCTGTTATTTATTCTAGTGTTGGTTTTAGCCACTGATCAGGATTCAGACTCATTCTTCTGTTTGTGTCTTATACAGCTTCTTCTTTGGTTGCGCTCTCCGGAGTGATGCGAGAGGGGATTCTTTGATTTGGTTTATACACTGTGCCAAATGAGAATCCTTAAAGCTGCAATATCCATTTTTCAATTTGTCGAGGTGGCTTGTATGGTGTTCATTAGAATAATGAGAGGGGGGGTTTATGATTCGTACACATAGAAGGGTTTACCTAAAGATAAATATAAAAATGTCTAGAGCCCACAAGATTGCTGTTTCCTCTTTCCCAATATGTGAATACCTCTGCTCAGTCTCAGTTAGTAGTCTGCTGGTATATGTGACAGGGGCCCATTGTTTGCTGGCCTGATGATGGAGCAGAACACTGCCTACTACTGAAGGGCTGGCATCTAGCTGCCATGGGGATTGCTGTAGAACCCGTTTTGGTTGTTGAATTTCATTGTGGTCTCTGCAGAAAACACCACTATGGCCTATTGGAATGTAGATGTCCGACCCAAACCATGCAGTGTCTGACTTCAATAATTCAAGCCGTGGCTTTGTCAATGATATTAAGTTCTGAACGAAGTGGCCACAGTAACTCACCATGCCTAGACAACTATATATCTCAGAGAAGTTACGGAGCAGTGAGGCTGTCTTTATATCACTTATCTTCTTGGGGTCAGAGTCCATGCTTTCTGACGTATCCAAACAATTCACTTTCTGACTTCAGAAATTCACACTTTCTCTTATTATTTCCCAGAGGACCCGAGGCAGTCATGATGTTGCTCAATTCTGGGGAATAAAGACACATTTTTGCAGACATAAGAGTACCCCTTTCAGGCAAAGTTGGAACGCCTCTGCTGCATTTGAGATCCTGAGATTGAGGCATTCGCACCTCCCGAGCTCAATGTTTATGGTGAACTTTGTGTAATTGTGAATGCCTTGGGCAGTTGTATTTGGTTATTCCCTGATGTTAGGTCAATCGTAGAGAACCTTTTAGCTCCGTTCACCTCTGCAAGTATGTCATTGAGGATTGGAGTGATTTGGTCTTGTTTGATTGCCATTTGCCCCATTTCAGCACAGATCCTACCTTCTTCAGGCTGCTTTGGTTTGCGTGCATTATTGGAGGTCCTCATGGTAGCAATGTCCAGTGACAAAGTACTTGCCATAGGCATATGCTTTTGTGAGGTTTGGGGTTCGGTTTGAGTCGTGAAGTTTTTCTAGGGTATAACTCAGTAGCACCCGTGTCAATAAGGCTGACCACTTGAGTCCAATTGATGGTGAGTTAACACTAGTTGAAATCTTCATATGTATCCTAGAAAAACACAATGTGCAGATTATATGTACATACTAGTCATCTGTGTTGATTCAGCCACTTAGCCCTCCTCTCGGGCTGATTTGCTGCGGGTAGACACTTAACAGTTTTTCTATTTACTGCAGTGTATTAACACTAGTAGGAGATCTGTAAACTTCGGTGAATTCCTATTTGGCTCGTGCAGCGTCTGTCATCTGACAACCACATCTAAATATCTTGACCTGGAACAAGGAAAACAATAGCTGCAAAAATCCCATATCAACTGCAACACCACTAATGTGGTTTACCTAATTCCCTGCCCGTGCAAGCTCAGATATGTGGGTTTGACAATTAGAAAAATCAAGCAACGAATATGTGAACATCGCAGCAATATTCACTGTAAGAAAAATAGCACGAAACTGACAGACCATTTTCTTCAACTGAATCACACCACAAATGATCTACACTGGACAGTGATAGAGGATTTATCGACAGGAACATCTCCCCAACAGTCTCTTTTTGAAAAAGAACAAAGCTGGATATATCGATTATCTACCCACCTAACGGGACTTAACGACAATATCCCTTGAGGCTCTGTCCTGAAACGTTGATCTGTGCTTCTGCAACCGAGCAGTCAGTTTCTGTGGTTCTAAAGTGCGTTCTCTTAAAATCTTTATGAGAAAAAAATGTGTTCTCTGAATATCCTAATTTTAACATCATGATCCTTGTGTGGACTCTTGTTACGATAGTGGTAGCGGGTTTTGTTTGATCCCAGGCTTACTACTTCTGGTGCACTACCGTGCGCATACAAAAGAGAAAGCCCTTTCAGATTCCATGGAGGGTGCTTTTACTTGATACGCTAAGCAGCATTACACGTTTTCTCTGTTAAGCGTTAAGTAGGACGATAGCTGATCAAGATGCAAAGGCTGGCATATTGTAGTTTTAATACCACCTACTAGCTGTGCTTCATACATGCTTAAGACCCATAACTAGCTCGTCCTTTAGGGTCACACCAGATATTCACATTATTTAAAGTAAGGACGATTTATAAGACCATCGCTAGTTTAAAATAATATTTATTTGTATTGAAGGTAATGGGAAGAATTCAGACTTAATTAACCCTATCCATGCTGATGACGGAACCGCTCTGTCATCAGCCGCGGTGGCGCTGTGCTGATGACGGAGCGGTTCCGTCATGGCCCGGCCGCCGCACCTGCGCGGCACTGATTTTGCACCTGCGCGGTGCGTTCTATTGAGCGGGCGGGCCATGACGGAACCGCTCTGTCATGAGCACAGCTCAACCGCGGCTGGTGACGGAGCGGTTCCGTCACCAGCATGCGCCCGCCACGCAGCCACCTCCTTAGCACTGCGGAGGAATAGCCGCCGCAGTAAAGGGGTTAAGCATACGCACAATTTTAATACATACTCAGCAGTCTCGGCACCGTTCGTGTGTTTCATACTAATAAAGTCTTTTCTGTCTTGTTCATTCGCTAATACAAACGGGGCAACGTTCAAGTTGTTTAAAAACTCCCCGCCTATCTGACAACTCTCATCACGCGCTGTTTTACGTAATCATGTGAACGCGCAGTTGCATTTGTACCCGGAAGAATTCACAAATGATAATATTCGGGCCAGGGAGGACCGACTTAGGTCCACTATGGGAGCGCACGATCTGGAAAGTAAGTTAATACATGGGAGGGTTATCTTTCCCCTACTTTTGCTACCGGGTCTCTGACGGGCTTGTAACTCAGCTTTGTCTGTTCTTTCAGATACCCTGGTGTTTGCTTTCCCTCCCTGCTGGACCCATGAAGCGATCAGCTTCATAAGTTAATGTAAGCCTTTTTTCTTTGTAATGTTGTGTTTGTGTTTACAATTTGTGTTTGTGTTTACAATTTGTGCACGTTTTTCCTGATCCCGATTCATAACAAGGGATTATAGGAATTTTTAATGAGCACTTTGAATTAATTTTGCCGCCAGCGATATTTTGAGCTCTGTGAGAACTACTTGTTATCTTTTAGTCGGATGGTTGTTCCATCCTGTTACACACATAATTCATGTTGTTAACAAGCCCAATATAGGCTTAAATCTCCGTAAACCGGTCTAGAAAGCGACACACAGTCAAAGTGGTTTGCGATATTCCTCTAGACATTCCAGTATATATGTCTTGTACATTAATAGACTTTTTTTGCACAATCACTGAATGGGACAATACTGCCTGTATTTCTGTTTGTAACCTGTTTTATGTTTCATAACTGATTTATGGATAAATACATGTATGTCTTTTTGTTGATTTTATGTTACAGGCTCTAATGGTCTACGACTCTACGCGAGACCACACCGGTATAACTGAGTTGTACTACACAAATTGTTCCTCAGGTTAGGGTCCGCATACCGCCATGAAACATATAGTAGGTCCTGAAGAATGCTTAGCTAATTGCATTTACAAGCAGAAACATGTTGACCAATTTTACAAACCTAAATCGGATGTTACTGGTTACATTATTAAACTAGTTGATATCTGTCTCACTTCTTTTAATGGTCATTGGTCTGCCTTTAATAAATTAGTTGATAGGCCAGAACCAGTCACCTTTTAATACTCACTTTTCTTCTCACCATCACGTACACACGAATCTCAACATCCTGCTCCGCTGTAAACCAGGCGTAGAAGCACACCAGGGAGGCATTCGACCTTTCTGGTGGAACCCTATGATGAAGCATGTCACCGACCAGGTTAGTGAGTGAGGGTTCTTTTACAAACACTGGTGGGTGTCCCTTGCTGTTGTATCTAACCAGGGTTTTCCTGGTTGCACTATAGTCACTCTTTCGTTGTTGTTTAATGATCTACAGGGGGTCTAGGAGTGCCTCTTTTCCCTCTCTCTCTTGTTGTTATACACAACTGCCTATTTATTGGACATTGTAAGCAGGGTTACCAACATTTCTGGTATCTTTTTGGGATGGTAGTTTTCATACTGACCCCCACCCCTCTATCTCCTCAACCAGGCAATTTGCGAGGTAGGCCTCCATGTGGGAAATGTGGGCTTCTGACAGGTCTTTGGAGTGAGCATAGCAATCATAGCCATTATTGCTTGACGCAAAAGTTCCCTCCACAATTTAGACAATTGGCAGCATTGTATTATTTGAGCTGGGATCTCTTCTTCTGTGTTGTGAGACACATATGCTGGCAACTACCTGAAGAAATACAGAACGCACTGTACTGCCTATTAAAAGCTGACAGCACTACCAGACACAAGTCATGATTATGACTAAAATGCAGTGTGGAAAATTTTGGGGACTTTTTTTTTCCAGTGTGTAGAAAGCCTTGTGGATGAGAGTATGAGCACCTGAACCAGTAGACCACCTTGGCTTGTGATGGCAGCAGACGAGAGATCAATATGTGAACTGAGAGCTGCCATGGGGCCTGTGCTACTAGACTGCATCAGCATCTTAGGTATACCTTTGCTGAGCCACTAAGCCCTTGCAATGTTCAGAAGTAGTTTTAGCCTAAACACCCAAGAACTCCAGGGAAAGACTCAGCATGCATGCAGCAACTAGTGGGCACAGCCTCTAACAGTCGGTTTTGTAAATGTCAAGCAGACAGGGTATGCATTTTAGCACCACTCATTTGCACCAGGCAGTGGAGGCAACCAACATGTCTGAGGCAACCACACTCCAGCTATCTTTCACGCAGCAAGTGTCATCAGGCGTAGGTCTGGAATACCACAGGACTATTGAGAGGTCCCAAATTTGTGACGTGAATATTGAGGCCCAAAATATCGACAGGTAAGTATGAATAGATTTTCAATACCTAACTCCACGGCTACTTACCTTGAACATATATGTCTTTATATCTTCGAAGTCGTTTGATGTAGTGTTGAGAACAGGAAAGCTATTCTACCCCCTGTGCACTTAACTACAAGATATTTTTGTTTTTAATATTTTAGTCACGTTAGAATGGCCACTGGATATTCCTTCCTTGGTATTCTAAACTACCACCATGTGAGCACACACATCAGTAGAAACAATCCCTAAACCGACTACAGGTGCGATCTTACTGCCAGAGAGCGCTTGAGGGGCCTGTGGAAGCAGGACAACATGAGAACTTGGCTGGCACGTGGTCAAACACTGACCTCTTCAACAATGTTACATCTCTAAGCAAGTCTGTATAATCAAGCCTCCACGCATATCAGTGTTTGGTTCTCAACTCATGACAGCAAATCAACTCGAACTTGCACAGCTGGTTTATTTGGCACCAATATCTGAAGTCACATGACCCAGAACCAATTTGAAGCCTGGACCCTGCCCCATCCCTGACAGAAGTCCTTTTCTTTGTGCAAGGACACAGAAGGTGAGTACTACTCTCCTTGTGAATAGATTTGCCAAATTCCGCGAGTGCTATTGCCATCAGTATGTGTCTCATTCAGGTGAATGTTCCACTGGATGATAGAAGGTGCAATATAAGATGAACAACGAGGTCGAATGAATCACTGGCATCCTCTGAAGTGCTCACTTGATCTTAGTTGCTCTTCAAGCCTATCTATGTCTATTCATGGTAATGGTTCTCAGTAATACAAATGTAGATCCACTGCACCCACGTTCTCAAACACTACTTGTCATTCAAGACCTTGTTACCAATTTTGAATACATGCTAAAAGAGATTGTGCTCCTGAAATCATGCATGTAAGTGCATGACAAACAGATGAATTGATTAAAGAAGTGTTGCAAGATACATATGTGGATGTGTTCATTCTTAATGTCTTGAGGGTTGTCTCTTTTTATGAACAAGTTACTTACCTTTGGTAGCACCCTATCTGGTAGAGATTCTATCTAGCTGCAGATTCCTTACTGTAGAATTATTTCCAGGGTTCAGACTGGATCAGGAACATTTTCGTAAGCATTACCTCTGCGTTCCGGCAGGTGGCATCTATCTGCACCACATGGCACTGCCCACACAGGAAGTTACATGCCTATGTAGCTTCCACCCCAGCACACTGATATCAGTTACGTTTCATGACTTTCCATGCAAGGAGTGCACTCACGAAGAACACTGACCACTGGTGTGGAAAACTAGGGCCCTGAAAGGGGAAAGACCTGTCCCTAGAAATTTCTTCGCAGACTGCGGAGGATGGGTGAGTTGGTATGAATCTGTAGCTAGATAGAGTCTCTCCCAGATAAGGCGTTACTGAAGGTAAGTAATTTGTCCATCTGATAGAGATTTCTAGCCACAGATTCCTTGAATAGATACCCAAGCAATACCTCCCCGGAGGTGGGTCAGCAAAACAATTTCATACCAAAAGGTCCTGCAGAACCAAACGGGCAAAGTGCCCATCCCAACGGACATGACTGTCCAGGAAGTAGTGTTTTGTGAAAGGAAGCCCACATTGCTAACTAGCAGAAGTCCAGGATTCTGCTTGCTAAGACAATGGTCGCAGCCTTGGCTCTGGTGGAGCAAGTACGCAAGCCTTTCAGGTAGTGCTTCTTGGCCAATGCATAGCAGATTTTAATGCAGAGCACGATCCTTTAGGAGATGGTCCACTACTGCAAAGCCCATCCCTTCTTCGCTCTGACATACCCCACAATTGGTCGTCCACCCACAACTCTTTTGTGTGGTCAAGATAGAACGACTACCCTCATTTTGTGTCAAGTTGGTGTAGCCGCTCCTATTCCTTGGAGGGATGTGATGGAGTGTTAAAAGTAGACCGCGTGATGGACTGGCCTACATGAAAGGGAGGGCCGACTCTCAGCAGAAAGGAAGCTCTAACTCATAGAACCAGCTTGTTTGGGTAGATTTTCTGGTATGGAGGCTCGGATGACAAAGTCTGAAGCTCATTCACCCTCCAGGCAGATGTTATTGCCACCGGAGAGGCCATCTTGATGGTAAGGAGCCTGAGCGGACAATTGAGCAAGGGTTCAAAGGGAGTCAACATCAGGAATGTCAAGACGAGATTAAGGTCCCACTGAGACATAATAAAGGGAGAAGGAGTAAACATATGTTGCAAACCTTTCAAGAAACTATGTACACTAAGGCAAGAGGGATGGCTGGTCAGGCAACTTCAGAAAGTCTCAGATAGCAGAAAGAGAACTCTTTAAGGAGCCCAGAGCCATGCTGGGCATGGGAAAGAAAGAGAAGAACCTGAGAAAGAGGAGCAGAAAAGGGGTAGACCTGCTTTTTGCTCACCATGCCACAAACTTGCCTCAAACAGCAGACATATACCGTTTTGTTGGAGGACGATTAGCTGCCAGAACAGCATCACAGACCGTGGGTGGAAGCTCAAAGGCTATCAAATGTTGGCCCTCAATCTCCACGCAGGATGGCGGAATGTTGATAAGTCCGGGTGGAGAACCATCCGCTGCGTCAGAAGATCCTCCTGAAGTGGCAGCCTGATCAGAGGACTAATGGCCATACTCAACAGCTCGGGATACCAAACGCTCCGAGTCCAGGCCAGAGCCACAAGGATGACTTGGGCCCAGTCATTCCTGATCTTCTTGAGAACTCTGGACAGGAGTGATTTGAGCAGAAAGGTGTACAGGAGGCCAGAGCTTCACTCGAGATTAAAAGTGTCTCTGAGGGAGAGCCAACCTTGGAAACCCCAGTGTGCAAAACTACTGACATTGCATGTCCTCGGCAGTGGCGAAGAGATCTAACCAAAGCTCTCCCCACTGCTAAAAGAGACTTTACACCATCTCCGGATGGAGATACCATACATGATCCACTAGGCATCTGCGGCTAAGTTCATCCACACAGGTGTCCAGAGATCCCACTAGGTGTTTAACCCTCAGAGAAATGTCCTAAGTTCCAGCCACGTCCAGAGAGGTAGGGCCTCTTGACAAAGGGTCCACAAACCAAACCCACCCGGTTTGTTGCAGTACCACATGGCGGTGGAGTTGTCTGTGAACATTTGCACTAGCCTTCCCTTGATGGAAGACAAAAATGCTTTTATTATTAGCCGGATCGTCCGGAGTCCAGAAGGTTGATGTGGCATCTGGGTTCCGCCAGATACCAGTGGCCCCTGATCTCCACCACTCCCAGATGACCGCCCCATCCCAGGAGTGACGCATCTGTCACTTCAATTAGATCTGGTTGGGGAAGAGCGAGGGGCCTGGCACTGACCCAATCACGGTTTTTTAATCACCACTGCAGATTTTGTGCAGTTCCCTCCAAGATCTGGACCATGTCGGAGAGATTTCCCTGATGCTGCGCCAACTGGACCTTCAGGTGCCACTGCAGAGCATCCATATGCCAGTGGGCAAGTGTCACTAGCAGGATACATAAGGCTTTGAGGCCCTTTAGCCTCAGAGTCAGTCTCACCGAAATCCAGGGTAGAGGCTGAAACATCGGAATCAGAACCTGAATGTCCTGGACTTGCTGCTCAGGAAGCTAGGCCCTAAACTGCACTGTGTGCAGAACAGCTCTGATGAAAGGGAGAGTCTGCAAGAGAGCCAGGTGTAACTTCAGCACATTTATAGTGAACCCCAGTGAATGGAGGAGGTTAGCCATAGTTTGGAGGTAGGAGATGAATGCCTGGGGCGAGTCAGCCGTCTACAGCCAATCCTCAATGTCAGAAAAGATTGGAACCCCTGGCCTTTGTGCTGTAACCGCCACCATCACCTTGGAGAACATCCAAGGGGTGCTGGTAAGGCCAAAGGAAAGCACAGCGAACAAAAACTACTCTTAGCCTACCGTGAATTTTAGGTAACCTTTATGGCAGGCAAGACTGGGATGTGGATATATGCGTTTTGCAAGTCCAATGTTAACATCCAGTCTCCATAACCGATGGCAGATAGGGCCTGAGATAAGGTAAGCATCTTGAACGTCTCTTTCTTCAAAAATAAGTTGAGAATGCGCAGATTTGGAATAGGATAGAGGCCTCTGTCCTTTTTGGGTACCAGAATGAGGCAGCAATAGCAACCACAACCTACTTCTGATGCAGACACCCTCTTGAAGACCCCTTTGGATAAAAGGTCCAACACTTCCTGATGAAGCAAAGCTAGATGGTTCACCATAAGCCGGTCGTAAGTGGGTGGCGTAGGAGGGTTTCCAGAAAAGGGATGGAGTAGCCCCTCTGGACGAATTGTGAAACCCACTTGTCCAATATTATGGACTGCCAGTAGGGCAGGTGATTGCAGATCCTGCCCACCACTGGATGCCCATACTGGCATAAGAGCAAACTAAAGGGGTATAGAGGCTGAGGGTGGTAGACTGGCCCATCTAGCTGGAGTTCCCACGTTTGTGGTGACTACGCATGAAGCCATGAAAAAGATAGGAATTCTACTGGCCTTGGTGGCTGGGTGGGAAAGAAATCGTTTGGTAGCCCCTCCTGCAGCCACAAAAGGTGTGAAAGGCTGATAGGGGTTGGTGGGCAGCTAAGGAGACACCCAAAGACCTGGCCGTAGCTCTTCTGTCTTTAAAGTGCTCCAAACTGAGTCAGACTGTTTGCCAAAAAGGCAAGCCATCAAAAGGTATGTCCATGAGGAACATTTGGACATCCCCTGAAAAGCCAGTGGTTTTACACCAGGGGTGGAGTCTAAAGTGCCATCAATGACGCAATCATGCTGCCTAGTGAGTCGGTCATGCCCGGCTCACATCTGATGGGGCACTTTGCTGCATTTGATATGGCTTGGATGAATATGGTTCTGGCCTCCTCCGAGACCATATGCAGCACTTGTGCAACCGAAACCTACAGTGTATGTATATAAGCCCAAACGGTATGCAGTATTCACTGACGGTAGTGCTAGGCTGCTGGAAGAGAACATCCTCTTGTCAAATGTATCCAGCCTTTATAATTCCCTATCCAGTGGACTGGTAGGAAAATCACCAGGGGTTGATCCTGGAGGTGGGGGGCTTGGACCACCAAGCTCTACGGGGTTGGGTGCTGGGTGAGGAAACAGGAGTCCAGAGGTGCTGGCAATCATTCTATGCACAGGATCCCCCTGTGCAGAGCTTAGAACAGATCCAAAGTAGGACATCAGTGAAAACTTCATTGAATAGGAGGAGAGGTTCAGAAGGAGTAACTCCCATCTGAAGCACCTCCATCAAGACGTTAGTCTTGACTATCACCATGGGCAACTGAAGGCCCAGGACCCTAGACACCCTCCGCCCCACCATTGCAAAGGAGACTCCCTCCTCCAAGCCAGTGTCTGGTAAGGCACGTAACCCACTGGCATTCGCCAGTTCCTCATATCAGTAGACCACTGGCTTATAGAGGGGGTGATGGAACGTATAAGGGTGCTCAAACCCTTCCAAATCGTCTCCTTCTCCAAGCCTATGAAAAGAAAAAGCACTCGCTCTGACTCAGAGGGCATGGTACCGGGACAGCGCTGGGAATGACAACATATCTCTGAAGAAGGTCGTGGTCTCAGCAACATCGGATCCATGGGGCCAGACTGGCGGCAAGAGTGAACCCACCACCAGAAATCCAAAAAGAGGCCTTCCTGAACCCAGGTAGCCTGAAGCCGCTCCAGAGGGGTCATGCCAGCCACATAGGAGGCCCATGGCCTCATAGAACTTCTTGAGTTAGGTGGGGGGGGGTCGCTTCAGCTCTGGGAAACTCTAGGAGGTGCAGAGCAGACCCAGGAACAAGCTCTGCAGAGAAGCGATGCCTCAAAAGGGGGCGTTGTTCCGCGCCTCGTCCAAACACTTAGACAGGCACGGAGAAGATAAAGAACACTTCGACTTCTTTCACCTGTTGTGCGACTGAACTGATGATTTAGTCTGCCATGCCAATTTTGGGGAGGAGCTCCGTGAGCAATCCCAGGACCTTTCAGGCGACCGGAATCAAGAGCGTCCCAGGGTCGTCTAATGTCAGGCAGCGAGGAGCTTCAGGGAATATTCCCTCAGAGCCTTTGGGTTCATGGGGCGGCAGCCCACGCAGGCATTGAGAGAAGTGGTCCGGCTCCAAGCACCACAAACAAACCAAGAGTGGGTCTGTCATAGACATCTGCCTGTGACAAGCACCCCAGGGTTTAAAACACGTTGGTTTCTTGGGTGACGTTCCTCATGAACCAGGAGAAAGGATTCTCAAAAAGTTTTTCGATAAAATGTTTAAAAAAGCTCAGTCAAGACAGTACAATAACTGGAAATGTTTCTACTGAGAGGACACTGTGAATTTATTGTGTATATTTACAGAAGTTATGATGTATTTTTTTCAAAAATGTAAATAAATATATTTTCCAAAAAAAAGCTCAGTCAAAAAGTGACTTGGGGGAACTCTTCCAGTTCTGCACTCGAGCAGTAAGAAAATAACTGATGTCAGCGTGCTGGGTTGGCGCCTATATAGGCACTGACCATGTCACATTCCCTGTGGCTAACGAAGTGCCGAATGACGCCACTCTCGGTGTGCAGGGGTACAGCTCAAGAATTTTCGGATTCCAGTCTGACGCATGGGGATCATTCTAAGACAAAGAATCTGCAGGTAGAAGCTTCTATGAGATGAATGTTTTAGAAGCCGCATGGTTTTGACTGTGGAAATTCATTTTCTGCTGCTGCATGGCACTAATGGCTGTAGCAGTGTTAGTACCTTTTTTAATTGTCTGAAACATCCAATTCTTCAGTGGTCTAATCAGATGCTTGCCACCCAACAGCAGACCAATGAGGTTCAAAAGAACACTGGATTTACTTGGCTGGAGGGTACACAGGAAGTTGGTATTGAGCACATCTTCCAGGTGGTTTAGCTATCTCTTTGTCTATTTCCATTGCTGCCCATCATACTTGGTTAAAACGGATATTAGGCTGGCAATAACCCATCACAGTGCATCCTTCATTGCCACGCACTTTCACAGATCATCAGTCTTTGCTTTTGTGATCCTTTGTAAGTCACCTAACTTGTACATAATAGCTTCTAGATTCCATTTACATGACAAACATCAGGTCGTGCATGCCCACAGAAGAACAGGTCGTCAGGTGTAGGTTTAAACATTTTCTCAGCTTTTGGAAAAACGACTCTGGCTTTAAAACACATAAGAACAAAAGTAGTTGGGATTAAACATGCAATACAGTAATGAACTATATTGCAACCACAGGCAGCTTGGACCAGCAGCACCGGACTAAAGATTAAAACACAAGAATAATCATACAGGTAAACAAGCATTTGCAATGCAATAGGTCTCGCATTAGGAACGTTTGAGCTAATGGTATTGTAAAGGACACATTTTTTATTTATGTGTTGGTTTAGAAAATAGCGAAATTAATAGCTTTGTCATTTACAATGCCAATAGTTATAACTTTCGCAAATGTGACACCTATAGCATTTGTACTGCAATATGTGTTGTATTTACTTGACTTAGATGTATTGCTATTACAAATAACAATGGCTTTTAATTGTTTTAAATAATTAATACTTAAATAAAAGTTATTGTAATTTATAATGGCAATAGCTTAAACATTTGTAAATAACTTTTGTGAAGATTATGCTCAGTGTATTATATTGTGACGAAAATCCAAGAACAGAAGTGAAATATTTACATCTTTTTGTGACATTTGTAATAAAGCTTGAAACATTAGGAGAACATATTTGAACCAGTTGTTGTTGAATAGTTGCACAGATTGATGCTGTGGTGGCGCTGAGTGTTGCGGTGGCGACGAGTGATGCTGCGGCGTTCAGTGATGCTGTGGTAGCGCATAGTGATGTTGTGGTGCCCCTGAGTGATGCTGTGGTGGTGCGATAGAGTGAGTGCTATAGATAGATGGAAAGAGGGAGAGCAATAGATAGATAGAAAGAGGGAGAGCAATAGATAGAGTGAGGCCGATCGATAGTGAGTGAGGGCGATCGATAGAGTGAGTGAGGGCGATCGATAGTGAGTGAGGGCGATCGATAGAGTGAGTGAGGGCGATCGATAGTGAGTGAGGGCGATCGATAGAGTGAGTGAGTGAGGGCGATCGATAGAGTGAGTGAGTGAGGGCGAGCGATAGAGTAAGGGCGATAGATAGAGTGAGGGCGATAGATAGAGTGAGGGCGATAGATAGAGTGAGGGCGATAGAAAGAGTGAGGGCGATAGATAAATAGAGTTGCGGTGGCAGGCACTGTGGGGCGCGACGGCCAGAGATGAAGGGCAAGATTGATTTGCTCATGGGGGTGGGGGTTAGAGGCACCAGTTTGGCAATATGGGGAAACACTTGGTTGTGTGGTGCATACTGCTGTAAGACAGGGAGAGAAGGCAACTTGTGGCAGCAGGGGCCTGCATTGTGGCAGCAGGGGCCTGCGTTAAGCCCCTGACTCATGGTATGGTGGTCTGCGTGGCACAACAGCTTGGTAAAAATATGCCCTCCCTATCTTAATTAAACTTCGTTGTGTGTCCGTTTAAGCTCTTCTGTTGTATTTACTCCAAGCAAAGCAGGGCACGTTAAATATATAAATAAGCACACCAGTCGTGTCCTACTTTCTCACGCTCTCTTAAAAGAAAACAAAAAGAAAAAGGACGTATTGTAAATGAAAGTGCTCGGGAAATTCCGTTAATTCGCGCACTGCGGCATAGTAAAATAAATCAAAAACCGGGGGTAGAAATGTTATGAGTGTGTTGGCTAAATCCAGAAAACTTATTAAGAAATCGCAATAGGCTTCGCCACCACTTCAGAGCCAAAACAAGGCTGATTACATAATTGTGGCAACTGTTGCACAGAGACAAAGCTTTCAGAAAAACGCAATGTGCCTCGCAGACAATCAGGACAGCAGTCACAAACGAGGCTTAAGTCATAGTGTAAACATCTGTCCTACGTGATCAGACCCCAGCTACTTCAGGATTTTGCTAAAAACCCAAAACAACTACTGAGGGTGGTGCAAGCATATGGGAACCTTTGAGGTGATGCGTGCAGAAAGGAACTCGCGCTGGACTCAATGAAAGTGGCCTGGGGGAGTGCCTTTCACGTTTAGCTGACAAGCTTTAACATGCATTGACAAAGACCAAAGGCTGACAATCACTGTCAAACCTATTGGCTTTGCCTTTATTGTTTTATACTGTTCATGTATGTAATCGTGTATCACTTGTGAAAAATTACCTGCTGCTGATTCGATAGGGAGGTGCGCCTGATTTGTAGTCATCTTGTACTTTGTATAGAAGACACCTATGGAGGGCAACTTGCTCAGGAAAAGTATGCGTCTGAATGAAAATTACTCTTCGCATTCAGGCATTCTCATGGTCGACTGTTATAGGCAATGCCAGCTTACTACGTTCAGTATTATTTTTATACAATAATAAACACACTCCAGGGAATTTGAAAATATCTGTTTTTGCGGATGTAATGTGAGTGTTATCCAGTCTGTCGTACGGTGTAACACGAGGTTGGCGAGGTAAAACAGAGTTCATTCATAAAGTAAAGCTGCTCTCAAAATGTCCCTCGTAAATGGTGAGCAGCCTGGAATATATTACAATCTGTTAGTTAAGCAATAGATGTCAGACCGAAGAAAGGGACAAGATCCCCGCTTTTCATTTACTGTGGCCATTTTTTTTCAGTTACCATGACAGTGTTAACAGGAGTTTATAATTTTCCCATGCCTGCTGCATACTAATGTGGGTCATGAATGTTATCTGGTAAGAAAGACTCACCCGAGCAAGCTTTGATTGTAACCTGAAGGTGGAATGTTTACAAGCTCGTGGGTCAGTCCTACGGCCCATTATGTTACACACGTGTTTGCATTTAGCAACCATGATCAATACAGAGGCCATTTTAGAATAATTTGTGAAGGGGAAGCTTTCTTCCCAACATTTCCTTGATTGAGAAAAATGAAGGAAATATTTAATCTTTGGAATGTTCTCTTGGGACTACACAGCAACATTACTGCACAGGGAACCCTACAATCAGGATGACTTTTAGTTCCGTATTGGTCGCGCTTTGGGGCAAACCGATTAACCGAAAATGCGTTTGCAGTAGCAAGCCAGGATAAACAGGTTTACTGTTCAAACATAAGCGCTTTCAGACAGAAATTGCTGAAAAGCGCTGCCTGAATAAACAAAGATCTGAAGGGAGGTATGTGTGTGGGGAGGGGGCTAAACATATTCAGAATCAACGTTAAATGAGTTCTTTTTGTTTTATGGCTCTAGTTTTAATGCAATAGAATGTCTTCTGGGCTTTCAATAATTATCGTGAAAGATGTTTTACAGTCTGTGGCATTGGTCGTGCTCAATTTATCGACAGGCGCTGGTTCCTTATCGATGTCTCGAAAAAGTGGCATTAGCATGCTCTAAATAAGAGGCAAACCCAGATGTGCCTTTCAAAGGAAATGCAAGTACTTATTAAGGGGGGAAAGTATTCTCCAAGGAGATCAAAGGGACAGTAAAACTGTGGTCATAAGTTACAAACCGCTTTACTGTCTACTGTTTGATACATTGCAACAAGCGATGCGCGCTCTGTGCTGGGGGAGGGGGAGGGCCATTAAAGGAAGGGGCGGAGAGGAGCCTGTGAGAACTTGCGGCGGAGATCAAAGGAAGGGTGGGAGGGACATTGGCGAGCAAGCAAATGGGGGGTGAGGGGGTGTGCAGCCTGGTGAGCTGAATGCATGTGGCAGTGGAGCGCGACGCGCGCGGTGTCTGGTGGCAAATGGGAGCTGTGCACAATGCGTGTGGTTGTGATCACATGCACTGTACCCGGTCCGCACTTTGGGTGCACTTTTGAAAACCCTTACTTTAATATCGCCAAAGTATCCCTAACGGGATGGCTTCAGCGAGACCTAAAAATGGGAGCGTACACAGTTAAACCCTCAAAAATATAAATATCTCAGCTCTCTGAAAAAGAGACGCAGGAAAGTGGGGACTAAAGAAAAGGATGTCATAGCTAGATATGTCAGTAAACCACTGCTTCTTATGCTGGAAACTATCATCCTTTGAAATTGTAAAATGGCTGAACGCCCACCCTCTTCCAACATCTGCAAGAAATCTCCCAGTGTGTGTACCAGGACCATCAGCAGAGTTAGGTAAATGTGGAATAGCCCTAGCAGAGTCCACTTCTGAAAACACTGATTTCCTAGCCTTCCACTCAGTGCTCATTTGCTTTGGTACCCCACTTATGCAGTTTGCCCATTCAGTCACAATTCTTGTTGAAGCGCTCATGAGGACTTTCTTCCCAGCTAGTTTCCGAAGGCACCAGTTCAATAACAGCAGCAATCTTTCAGAACTCTTAGCACCTGCACTGCCATCCTTAAAATTCTCCATCACAACTCCGTGGAACAGACTAATGACATTACTGTGGGCCGGACCCATGTTTTGAGTTATTTGTGCTAATGGTGAGCCTATCAGCCTTCATTACAGCATGATGGTTCTCAGCCTGCTGTTTGCCTAGAAGGTCAGCAATCACTCCCAAGAAGTTCATTCTCTAGAATCTCTGCACGTAGCACCCTCACCCCCCAGACCCAAACAGGATCCCCAGAACTCTAATATGGAAGCTCTTTCTTAAGTTTTCCAACACTTCATTCCTTTATTTCAATTTAACAAGGTCCTTTGTCACAGTATCCTCAAAGATTTTTGTCTCGACCATGGTAGCGTGCTTTGCACAGCTCTTTCAATAGACAACATCCTTGCAGTACCCTTCACTTTTTGCTCTGTCACCAAGATTCTACCTACTAAGGTCTCCAATTGCCTTTCTACCCTTTGCCGGGCTGACTTAATATTGAAAGTCTCTTTTGCAAAATAATACGTAAAGATGCTACATATCATCAGAGCTCAGTAGCCTTGCAACATAACCCAAGCACACCCAATGGGTTAGATATATCTTCCTCAAGGTCTTTTGTTAAGGCCGTATAATAATAAATAATAATAATAAGAAAATTTTAAAGCGCCTGGTTACAATAAGGCCAGTGTGTCCCCGCGCTCTGAATACGGCTAGCAAACGTTAAAGGTAGCAAGTCCCTCTATTGCAGTTCTAACAGAGGGGCACCCCTACCCCCTCTACCCTGAACGAAAGAGATATGTTTTAAGTTGTTTGCGAAACACCAATTCCGAGGTCTCCAGCCGCAGACTAGGTGGGAGTCTGTTCCAGTGTTGGGCTGCCTGAACACGGAAAGTTCGCCCACCCATCCGGGCCCTTTTGATCTTGGGAGCCTTAACCAGCCCCATACCACTCGATCTCAGTTGACGCGCGGGGGTGTACGAGGTCAATAGATTTAGAAGATAAGTAGGGCCATTCCCTTGAATGATGCGGTGGCTGATCGACAGGGTTTTAAACAGTACCCGTTCCTTAAATCGGAAGCCAGTGCAATGTTTCTAGAGCTTTCTTGGATGATGCTCTTTTGGGCAGCATCAAGACCAGGCGGGCCGCTGCGTTCTGTATGCGCTGTAGCGGAGTGATGCACCTGCTATTAGCTCCCAAATACAGGGAATTCCCGTAGTCCAGCCTAGATGTAATGAGAGCAAGGACAAGGGTTTTCCTGGCTGTAGTGGGCAGCAGGTCAAGTGTCTTCCTCATACTCCTCAGAATACCAAAACACAGGCCTGCCACTCGCCTTGAATGGTACTCAAAGGAGATTTTATTATCTAGCCAGATCCCCAAGTTTCTGACTTGTTCGCTGGGAGTAGGTTGAGGCCCCAACACCTGCGGCCACCACGCCGATGTCCACACCGAGGGTGCTTACCCCACAATCAGCACCTCCATCTTACTACCGTTTAATTTCAGACAGTTATCCTCCATCCAGGCAGCTACTTCCTGCAAACAAGTAGAAAAGTTACTGGCTGCTGACTCATCTGATTGTGTGAGAGACACAACAAGTTGAGTGTCGTCAGCGTAGGACACAACTTGCACCCCAAATCTCTCAGTGATCTCTGCAACAGGCGCTACAAAGATTAAAGAGAGTAGGGCTCAAACTGGACCCTTGTGGTAACCCCTGTTTCAGCCTGATGTCTCTGCACCGGTATGGCCCCTGAGCTACTTGAAAACTGCAATTATGTAGAAATTACTCCAGCCACTTCAGAGCCTGCCACGCCACCATTTTTTAGACACTGCAGCAAGGTGTGGTGTGCTACAGTGTCAAAAGCAGCACTTAAATCTAAAAGAATAAGTGCTGCTGTCTGACCTTTATCCACCAACTTCCGTATAGTTTGTCGAGAGAAGCAGGGCAGATTCTGTAGAATAGGACGCTCGAAAGCCCAATTGGGTGGGGTGAAGCAGTTTGTAGGTCTCAATATGGTCTGTCAGTTGCATATTGACGACTTTCTCCGCTATTTTAGCGAAATAGGGAAGAAGAGAAATAGGACGCAAGTTATGAAGTTGTTCTGTGCTGATATTAGGTTTTTTTCTGAGGGGGAGCACCACAGCCTCTTTCCAAGCTTTCGGAACCATGCCTGATCCCAAGGAAAGTTCTAGCAGATGGCGAATGTGGGGTTCCAAGATCTCCACGCTTTTTCCCAATATTTTTGCTGGCACGGGCTCATTAGGGGAACCCGATTTAATTGTAGTCGCTATTTTAACTAGGAGATCCTGAGGGGGAATGCCAAAGGAAGTCAGATTCTCAGTCCCTTTAAATTTTATAGGGGCCTCATCTGTCCCGCGTCCCACTCTGGCCTCCGCCGGAAAGGAGGAGTAGATTTTTCCACCTTATCCGAAAAAAACTGCGCTACACGATCACAGGATTCCACTGACCCCTTCACAGGAGCGGTATTACTAGATAAGGAGGATATTTCTTTAAAAACAGAGTACAGTTCTTTAACTGAATTATCAGCTCCCTCAATTCTGTCCCTGTAATAGGAAGTACGATGTTTCCTAATTAGGGCACGTTAGCCCTTAAGTTTAGTTATGTAATCCCTCCTATCAGCAACGGAAAAGCTTTTCCTCCAGCGTCTCTCGAGGCGCTTGCAGGCCGCTTTTTCCTTCACGAGTTCGAGCCCGAACCACAGTGCAGATTTAGTTGGTCTCAGGGGGCCTTTGCTTGACCAGGGGGCTGTGCTATCCAATGCCTGTATAATGCGTCTGTCAAGAGCCTCACACACTGACCCTACCTCTAGCCCAACCGGAGGCCCACCCTGGCCATAAACACTGTTAAATTTGTCCAAGGAGAAGCCTGTCGATCTCCTACGCTTATCTTTGCCATCTCCCTTGGCCCGTACTTAACCAGCTATGCCTTTATCTTATAGGAAATCTGAAAGTGATCTGACCAGACCACCGGTACAGGGGGGTCAATTATCAGCGACTCCCAGTTAGAAAAAATCGGGTCAAGCAAGTGGCCATAGCAGTGGGTAGACGACTCAGACTTAAGGGTCAATTGGAGCACAGCCAGCTCATTACGGAGCTCTAACGCCTCTGTGTTAGCGGGATCATCAAAATGAAAATTCAAGTCCCCCAAGAGTAGCAATTTCTCGTACCTTATAGCCAGTTGTACCAAGCAGTCAATCAGACTCACCGCAAACCTTGTCCCTGCTCCAGGAGGCCTGTAAACTAGGAATCCTTTTAGGACTTGATTATGGAGTCCAGTAATAGAAAAGAAACCAGCTTCACTATCCCTGATATCAGCTACCTCCAACGTGCATTGAATTTCATGCTTAAAAATTACAGCATTTCCGCCTCCCCACCCAATGGGCCTATCTATCCTATTGATGTCATATCCTCGCGGGAGTGCATCTATTATGTCCCAAAGAAGTACTCTTTGCTCCTTTTCTTGTTTGGAATTCTCTGCTCAGCAGTGAGAGGACGTACAGGACAACTGCCCAGGGGAATCCGTTGCGCAGTGGAATGTCCATGAGGAAAAGCACTGTAGCGCTGCCATAGTTCGAATTCATTATGGACAGGGGGGGGGGGGGTTTGGTCCTAAGGATTAGAGGGTCGGTAAACCTCAATATCAAACAACAAGAAATTTTACCTGAACCTCAAATTATTTCAATCATTTTACTGATATGCAATAAGATAAACAAAAATTAATACGTTTATCTTGGCAATGAGTTTTGCCTTTTTATTTTGTATCTTTTTTTGAAAGATTATACTTTTGATCACAAAAAGAACACATCATCTACTAGACAGAATGTTGCATTAAAACAAAAACAGTGCAACAACAAATAAATTGTGTCTCATTGTGCATATAACTACACATACACATTCAATACATTTAAACACAATCTGTATTGTATCACAACAAAATTATATTAGATACATTTACACACGACAAATGGTATGTCACACAACAGTGATATATACATAATTGATCTCATCTAGTTGTCAAAAAATTGAAAAGCTTTGAACAACTAAACACCCCTGAATTTAGAGAATAAAGGATTCTAATACTCTAAGCATTCGAGGACTTAAATCAGTTGACTTGTTATTAATTGATTCCATTGCCACTTAATGTCATAGCCGACGCGTTTCGAGTTCTGGTTTATGGATTACCGGACTCTCATCAGGGCTGGATTAATCTTTTCTTTAAAAGACTGTTTATGACAAAAAAACAAAATATTTTTTAGAAAACTTCCCCACTACCTCCAATCTAAGGCCAACTAACCTATATTGGCACCATACAGGTATGTGGCCATGCACTGAGTTAACAATAAAATGAGCACTGGAGGTAGTGGGGAAGCTTTCTAAAAAATATTTTGTTTTTTTGTCATAAACAGTCTTTTAATGAAAAGATTAATCCAGCCCTGATGAGAGTCCGGTAATCCATAAACCAGAACTCGAAACGCGTCGGCTATGACATTAAGTGGCAATGGAATCAATAATGAGTAAACTGATTTAAGTCCTCGAATGCTTAGAGTATTAGAATCATTTATTCTCCAAGTTCAGGGGTGTTTAGTTGTTCAAAGCTTTTCAATTTTTTGACAACTAGATGAGATCAATTATGTATATATCACTGTTGTGTGACATACTCGTCGTGTGTAAATGTATCTAATATACTTTTGTTGTGATACAATACAGGTTGTGTTTAAATGTATTGAATGTGTATGTGTAGTTATATGCACAATGAGAATGTATTTGTTGTTGCACTGTTTTTGTATTAATGTGACATTCTGTCTAGTAGATGAGGTGTTCTTTTTGTGATCAAAAGTATAATCTTTCAAAAAAAGATACAAAATAAAAAGGCAAAACTCATTGCCAAGATAAACGTATTAATTTTTGTTTATCTTATTGCATATCAGTAAGATGATTGAAATAATTTGAGGTTCAGGTAAAATTTCTTGTTGTTTGATAGTTCGAATTCAAGCACTCTTGTAAGGGAGGTTTATGCTTCTCTCACTTGGATTGTAGGCCACCATCACTGGTTCTGCTTTGGCAAGAGGTATGCCAAAGCAGTGCTCCCAGGGTAAATGGCTAGTCACCCCCACATCACACTTAGAGGTCCACCTGGCCTGAGAAGATACTCTTTACCATACGACTGGCTCGATTCACCATAGGCATCAAACTCTGAAGTTCAGCCAATCACATTGTGCTTTCCACCAGAACTGAAATCTCCAGGATGTCGCACCGGGCACTAACATCAGCTTTTCACAACTGCTGAGTTCATAGCTGCACTTTGTCATCCCAGTGTGACCACATAGGCCAGAAGAGAAGAGCTTGGCACAGGGGTCATTTGAAAAGCAGCCATCTCGGAACACATCCAGATATACTCTCCAACTGCTCTAGTTTTAACTGGGTACACAAAGTTCTGGAAACTCTTCAGCACTTTCTTGAGCCTACGCAAGAACTGTGTAGTGTGCCCAGTCTTGGAAAGTGTCTCAATGAGGACTAGGTACATTATGGTGCGCTGCCTCTCTGACTGTAACTGTATGGCAGGCAGAAGTGCGTCAGTAGAGAAGCCTTAACACATTATGTCTCCAAAGACAAACAGCCCAGAGGATTTGCCTTGTATATAGCATCTTCAAGCTGTTTTATAAGTCACTGAACTATATAAAGAGGCATTTGACAAAGACCTATACATAAAACCAGGGTACAAATGCACTCAGCATGATGGGTATATTTGTGGATGGATGTGGTTGTGTATACGCTCTCTACCTTAAGGATACGATAGGTCCCAAGTTCCTCGGAAATTGTCTTCTCGAAACTGAGCTTTCCTTTTCTGTGGGATGGTTGCACGGCGGCAGGAGATCAAGCAACAATGTGACCTGTATCAAGATCATCTGCCTAGTATAAGGATGTTCACTGTGCTCCTTCTGTGGAATGTGTTTGGAATCGAGGTTTTGCCTGGCTTCTGAGTCTACCTCTGTGTCGGAGTCAGGTCGGTTCCCCCTCGTCTTCATCGCTCAGAACCTCAACTTTGAGGGTCCTCTGGCATTATAGGTGCCTTTCTGCACTGAACAGTCTTGCCTGCAGTACATGGAGCCAAATCTTTTCTTGATTGAGGTTCTGCAACCAAGGCATGGCAGTTATGAGTAGGCCTGAGTGGTGAACTCTGCTCCATTTGCGGAGTTTTCTACACTCTGTGCTCCACGGAGCTCGCGGAGTTCTGAAAACTCCGCTCCGCATAGTGGAACTGAGTTTTTCCATCGCTCCCCAACCGCTTGGGTATAATTTCTATTCGAGCGGCAGGAAGATCAGTACGAATGGCAGTTCGAATTGCACTCTGCCACTTGCGGAACCCCGCAGAGGTTTTTGTCACTTTGCAGAACTCCGCAAACTCAGCCCAGGACTAGTTATGAGGCCGTTCCTCGTCACAGAACTAAGGCTCTTATTCGAGGTCGAACGCAAAGCAAGAAGGTCATCAGTGTGAAGATGGACAGTGTCTGGTTCAGAGCAATGAGTAGTGTTGTGTACGGCCCACAGTAAGTCCCTAAGGTACGGTCCTAGTCCTGGTGCAGTTTTCATCGATCCTAGTACTAGTGCAGTTTTCACCGAAATTCTTTGTCCCTGTTCAGATTTTTTCATTATCCTACATACCCTCTTATGTAACGTCATTATCCTACATACCCTCTTATGTAACGTGACATTTACTTTAATCATTCACTAGTCAATATTTTGTAAAAATCAAAACCAAGCTTTTGTAGATCGTTCTATTGTTTAGCCATTTAGGAATTAACTGTATTGCTCATCTGATGTCAACTGTACTTATCACAATATTTTCTTACCACCAGTTGAATTGAATTTCTTTAGATGGGGAAGAGTCAAATTCTTTATGCCTAATCTCCATTTTTTTTTTTAATCCAACAATTAAGCTGCACCCTGAATTGCACATTTCTAAGATGTTCTGGGTACCAGGTATTTAAAGATTCCATGATGATCTAACAAGATTTTTTTGTGAATATATCTTAGACATAGACGATACTCTACAACCTAGATGTCAGAAGAGTTCTCACATTCTATTTTTGTCACCATCATGACATAAAACAGGATTACTGTCATGTCACTGTTTTTGACAAGAACAAGCGGGACTCCGAATCATCACTTTCCTTCTAATTTCGCACCAATATTCTGCAGTTTCCCACTTTTTGTGGCATACCACCAGAAAACAGCATTTAGAACCATGCAGGTGTGGCCATGGCTGCAACCGTACATTTTCAGGGGTACCTCAGAAATCAATACACTATACATCCATAGAGACTCTGCCTAATGCTTTTAGTACTTATGCATCTCTCAAAATGATGCACGGTCTTCTGATTTCATATTTTCAAATATAAATACACCCATTCATTGACATCTGTTTTATAGTTTGTTCTCCAGCCAGTCCCAGTCTCCATCTATTTACTGTTTGTCTAGGCAGGATTGTGCATGAGTCAGCGCTTAAGAATGTATTTGAACTTTATTCCTGCTAAAGAGAGGAGTTGGCCTAACAACTAGGGCGGTAGACCTCGAATCTGGGGAAGTGGGTTCGAGTTTCGGCAATGACGCTGGACATCCTGTGATTCTGGGCAAATCACTTAATCTTCCTGTGTCTAAAAAAAGGAATGTGTCCTCATGTAATTCAACTGGTGCTATGTAAAGCGCTCTGAGACCTGATTTGGGTCAAGTTCGCTCTATATAAAACTCTGTAAAAACAAGCATTTGCAATGCAATAGGTCTCGCATTAGGAAAGTTAGAGCTATTGGCATTGTAAATGACAATTTTTTTATTTATATTTTGTTTTTGAAAATAACTAAATTAATAGCTTTGTCATTTACAATGCCAATAGTTATAACTTTCGCAAATGTGACACCTATAGCATTTGTAATGCAATATGTGTTGTATTTACATGACTTACATGTATTGATATTACAAATAACAATGGCTTTTAAATTTTTTTTTAATAGTTAATAATGAAATAAAAGTTATTTTAATTTATAATGGCAATAGCTTAAAGTTTTGTAAATAACTTTTGTGAAGATTATGTTCAGTGTATTTTATTGTGACGAAATTCCAAGAACAGAAGTGAAATATTAACATGTTTTTGTTACATTTGTAATAAAGCTTCAAACATTGAGAGAGCATATTTGAACCAGGTGTTGTTGAATGGTCGCAGAGATTGATGATGTGGTGGCGCTGAGTGATGTTGTGATGGCAAACGAGTGATGCTGTGGCGTTCAGTGATGCTGTGGTACCACATAGTGATTTTGTGAGGGTGAGGGAGTGTGAGGGGGGGTGAGGGTGAGGGGGAGTGAGGGGGTGTGAAGGTGAGAGGGGGTGAGGGTGTGTGTGAGGGTGAGGGGGTGTGAGGGTGAGGGGGTGAGAGGGTGTGAGGTCGAGTGAGGGGGTGTGAGGGTGAGAGGGGGTGAGGGTGTGTGAGGGTGAGGGGGTGTGAGGGTGAGTGAGGGGGTGTGAGGGTGAGGGTGTGTGAGGGTGGGGGGGTGAGGGTGTGTGAGGGTGAGGTTGTGTGAGGGTGAGGGGGTGGGGGGTGTCAGGGTGAGAGGGGGTGAGGGTGTGTGAGGGAGAGGGGGTGAGGGTGGGTGAGGGTGTGTGAGGGTGAGGGTGAGGGGGTGTGGGGGTGAGGGTGAGGGGGTGTGAGGGTGAGGGGGGTGTGAGTGTGAGAGTGTGGGTGAGGGGGTGCAAGGGTGTGAGGGGGAGGGTACACGATTGGTTCGGGCCCCATGCTGGTGGGCTGAGTGCGAGGCCCTGGGCAGCTGCCCACGCTCCCCATGCCGAGCGCCGGCCCTGCGTATACGTACCTGCTTTTGTTATGTATATGTCTACTAGACCTCAATGAAACGTTTGTTGTTATCCTATCGTTTAAGCTATGTTTTTTTTTAACAATCCCCCCAATCTGTTGTTAACCTCGCCTATCCTTTGACAAATTTCTACCTCACCTACAGCTCAGCCCTGAAGCATGTTCCCCTCACCAGACACTTTATATGCAAATTTATATGCTTTTGTAGTGACCATGTTTATCAGACCACAATGGAACGTCTGTTTTATTGTATTGCATATTCTGTGTTTTTGATCAACTCTTGGAATCTTGTTTAGGCACCTGTGAAGCGCTCGGATACCTCCGGGTCTAGCCAATGCTATATAAAACCTGTAAAATAAAAATAAATAAATACCCAAAAGGAACCTCCGATCTTCTAACCTCGAACTGGCCAAAACCCCTCGCATCCGCAGAGCCAGAGCAGGTGAAAGATCCTTCTCACATTGCGGCCATAACCTGGAAAGAGCTCCCGGCAGGCGGCAGGCGGCAGGCATCAGACTCGCCCCCCCACCCTGAACACCTTCAGGAAGGCCCTCAAGACCTGGCTTTTCAACTCTCACGGGCGAGTAGCACGCTTAAAACCCCTGGTTGATTGATTTATTGATTGATTGATTGAAGATCTAGAACTTTCCACTCTATTTCTGAGCTTCGGAAGCAGTCTAATGTGTGCTTGCTCTCAATGTGTGTTTAGAACAAACACACATTGTTTACATACAGTAGAGTAGCAGAACCTAGCATAACATAATGCAAATTAATTTTAATGACACATTTTCTGTAGCTTAAGTACTAGCATTGAAAGATAAATTATATTTACAAACTTTAAGCCCTTCATTTAAACCCCATCATCTACTTTAATAATGCAGTGTCGCTCATTCAACACCAAAACGTCCCTCATTCAAACCTCAAATGTCTGCCATTTTTTTTTCAAAATGTCTTTATTTAAACCCAAAAATGTTCCAGATATTCCATATAATTTCAAACCCAAAGTGTACAACGCTCGAACGACAGTATTCATCCTCAGCACCGCTCAAAGCTAAGTCTCCGTACCAAAACCTGTAAACACCCCCTCCTTTAAATACCTCACACGATTAATATTATAAAAGTCCCTCGTTTAAACATGTTATAGTTAACAACAATAACATGAAAGAAAAAAGCTCAATAGACTATTGAACTACATTGCGTCGCTTGTATGGACGGGGGTACCAGGAACTACAATTTCATATAACATCATTTAAAGTGCTAAAAGGGCAGATATTTTGCCGGCAACAAACAGTAACACAAGTGAGGAACGAAGGAACAACAGAGATAACAGGCATAAGCTCGAATAAATCTATTTTTTAAGAAGAAAAGCATCGCCTGAGGAAATGCCGCACTCACAGAATTTCCGGCCCTTAATCTAAAACGCTCGCGCACTGCTCGTCGTGTCTTGACGCACGTGCCACTCTCACGATTCATGGTCCGTAAACTCCTGCTAACGAGCTTGCGCAGTGTGGCGGCCATGTCATACCCAGGCGAGATATCAGTATTTTCCTATGCTGTTACGAGATCAAGTATGCATTAATCTTCTCTACTCGAATTCCGAAAGCGAGGCACACTACCCTTTTGCGATCAAAAGCACGTGAACATATTGAAATAATTACATTTAAAAATAGACTATTTAGTGGGACAGAAAATGTCAAGGAATTAGACTTAAAACAAACTTCTTACGCACTATACTATCTAGAAAGAAGTCCAACCAGCGAAAGCCTAGTTATGGGTATAAAAAGATACAAAACACCTTCTGCGGCGTGCGAAAATCTACCCATGTGCATTTATTTATTATTTATTGGGTTGATTATATTGGGGGGGGCATTTCCGTCAGCAGATAGAGGTCTGACATCCACCCAATTACATACAGAAACAACAGTGGCAACTACCAATACTACTAGGAACAAGAGTGCCGCCGCGCTGCCCGTGGCGACCCGGAAGCTCTTGGCCGGCCGGCCAATCCGCTCGCGGCTGACCGGAAGTCCCGCCTCCCGAGGTCCGCGAGCTGCCGGCGCATGGAGCGCCCTGCCGTCCGGTGTAGGCCGGGTCCCCAGGAGGGGGCCGGGGAGAAGGAGGAGTGTGGCGCCTGTTGCGGGGCTCCTCTGACCTGAGGGAGCCCCGATTTAGATGAGGAGACGCGCTGTGAGGAGCCCCGCCGGAAGAGCGCAGTTGGTGAGTGGGGCCCAGGGCTGATGTGAAGTGCGTGCGTGCCTGTGTGTATGCCTGGTGGGGGGGGTGGGGGGGAGTGTGTGCGCGCGTGTGTGCGCGAGGGAACGTGTGTGCGCATGCGTGACTGTGTGTGATTGAGAGAGAATGCGAGGTAGGGGATAGTGTGCCTGTATGTGTGCCTGTATGGGTGCCGTATGCCTGCGTGTGCATGCGCGCGCCTGTGTGTGTGTGTGTGTGTGTGTGTGTGCGTGCGTGCGTGCATGCAGAGGGGTGGGGGCTGCCTGTGTCTGTGTGTGAGCAAGGGCTTTGCACCGCGCATGCGCAGCTACCAGACGCTCGCTCCCGAGGTGAAATCTGACCTCGTCAAAGCGCGCGTCTGGTAGCTGTCCACATTCCTAAATACGGGCCACAATAGGTCTGAAGCAGACACCTTCAATGCTCACGCATTGAGGGTAGGTCTGCTCGACCTAAAAAGGGTTGGGCTGCCCTTCTGAGCAATGTTCCTCTGCGCTGGTCGAAGAGGGTGAGACGGTAGCAGTACTCAAGAGTATAAGAGTCATCACGTGAGTAATGCTACTTTCCCCCTCCTCATTCTAGTTATCATTGAATGTGTTTAAAAGCAACCTTTCATCAACAACTTCTGAAGACTTCCATTACAAATCCCCTGAGCTTGAAACATGCATCTGAGAATTAATTTTGACTTGCGGATTAAGTAAGATTGAGGCTTCTATTCCGTTCCTAAACAATTTATTATGCTTCATTCAATCTGTTTTGCTTCATGTTAGTTTTAGATATTCATTTAAAACCTTATTTTTATTTGCCAAATTTGCAATATAGTTTCGGCACATAGTTTTAACATGAACTTATCTCTTGGGGTCTATTAAATGTATAATTTGCGTCTGCTTCTCACCAAATATTTGGCTTCCGATTTTATACACATCATTTAGCGCTATATGACTGTTACTCCTAGGTTTAAATACAAAGGAAAATACTATCAGCTGGTGAATACAAGTACTTCAACATGCTGTGTGGGCAGTTTGTTTTTGTTGCTTTAATGATGTAATGAACACATTCATTAACCTTAATGATGTGTGTATGTATATATATATATATATATATATATATATATATATATATATATATATATATATATATATATACACACACACACACAAACACGCATATATATACATACATATGCATGTATTTATAAACATTCGGTTATTTCAAGAAATTGATTCAGTGACATGCTGCTGTATTCTCGTATGAGATAGGTGCCACATAATTAATAAGTTAATCACTGCATCATTTTTCAACTTTTTACTCCGTCTTAAATTCAGTGGAATTTCAGGTTTTGCCATCAATGTTATGAAGGGACACCAATACTGAATATGAGTAAAATATTCCAGAAATACAGAAAATACATCTTCACATTAGTTCACTATAAATGGTAAAAAGTATCTGAACCATTAAGCAGTGTATGCTAGCTTGTTCGTTTCACCGTTCAAGATAAAGTGAGCTTGACATGAAGACAAACTAAGTTTGTACAATGATTATGATAAGAATGGCAGAAAAAAATGTTACAAGTCAAAAAAATTATTTATCATTCAAATTGACAGTTTGACTGCAATCGATCTTTACCCTACATTACCTTATACGAGCTATGATGAAAAAAGGACCCTGGATGTAAGTGCATAAGCCTTGACTACTCTTTGGATCAATATGCTGGATTTTATATTAAGGCAGACGACTTTAGTGATTTACAAGCAAAATATAAGAATATACCTGTAGTGACTTGCATGGAGTTAATTGAAAGCAATATTTTAAGAAAGCCCTTCAATGATTCATTGGTTCAATATAACTTAATTTCCACGTGTCTAACAGCTATAACTCATCTTCTAATAGTTACCATGTTTTTTCACAGAGTTCACAAAAAATGTGCCATGAAGAAAATAAGCCGTTAGGCACAGGTCTTACCAGATTTCCAAAATATCGTGTGGCCAGAGACACAGGACTAACAAGGACATGACTGCAACCACAACTGAACACTGTTGCTCAATAACTCCCCATATCTTGCAAATCACTGAAAACATCCTTATCATGGAGAAGCAGTGGTAGATAGTTAAACTCGTTTGCGACCACAACACAATCAAGCCAATTATACTCTAAAAAGTATATAATTAAGCTGACAAAATGCAGGTATTACCCAGAAAGTGTTCAGAATCTTCAGCTGCATCAGGCTAATGTTGAAAACCTGCACCAGGGAAGGTATATCATATTACAAGTTAACAGCATACATATATAAGACAGAACATACACATTAAGAGGGGTATAAGTGCAATATATTGTATGACCTCAACAGAGTTAACATAAAAGTAAGGTCATCGACAATCTACAATCAGTGGCATCCATTGACATCTTTCGACTGACTTCCAGACCACCATAAAGCAGAGTATAACACAATTGCCGCATTTTGGAGAATTGATAAGATGAATGTCTAAAAACCGTATGAAGCTGCCTTTAATACTCCATGTAACAATGTCCCTTTTTAAAAAAACTTTTTCTTTCACTTTGCCTTCAGAAGGGTCGACAGCACCACATTCAAAGGTGAAGGTTCATGCAATCAAGGTTAGGGATTGTTAAACAGTGAACACACCGTGGAGTGTAAAGACCAGTTTCATGTGAAATCCCTCAATAAATAATAACATGTAGTATAACAATCTTTTGCAGGATGCGTATTTACTGAGAAAGATACGCAAGACAAACTGCACTGCAATTTAATAGCACACAGAAGGATGGTGAAAATTCCACTTTTAGAACTGAGATTTCCTCCTGCTGTTCTATAAATTTACCTCCCTTCGAAGTAACACATAGCAACTCTCAATTAACGGTCAAAATATTTGGTAACTGCAGGAGCATTTATGCCAGATTATGCAGACCAGACCGAATTAAGTAAACCCAAGTTGTTTGCTTTTCCATGCACTTAAATAGGCAAGTAGACCTCGACCCTTAAATACTCTGGTTAGCATTTACCCTGCAAGCCATGCAAAGGTAGACGGCTCAATTTTTTTGTTGACAAAACAAACACATATTACAGGTAACAAAAAATAATTTTCTTACAGTTGATTAGGAAGGGTGGGTACCTTTTTTAAGGTGATTTACTGTTGAAACAAGCCAGGTTCGCAATGCAGGGAAATACAAGTCGAGCAAAACCTTGGCACTACGATATCTAATAGCAAGTTGCACGCTGTCAAAAACATAGGCAATTTGCCTTTTCTATCCCAGCTTTGTTTTAAAGTACTGTAATTGTGTAATGCATGACACTCTGAGATGAATGTGCATCTGTATCTTTGAAACAACACGGCCAGAAGATTCCTGGGGGATCCTTGCTATGTCCCCCCCACTCAATTTAATTTAGAAAATAAATGCTATTCTCCGAGTAAAGGCAACGACTGGGTTAATTAAAGAAACACTGAATGCTGCGAACACAGCATCAAAGGAGCAAGAGTTTCTCCTGCACAGGCAACAACCCAGCTTTTACGCCACTTTACTAGCAAAGAGTTCAGTAAGAGCTTAAACTGCTCTCACAGAGACATTTGTTAGCATACTGTGAAGGAGCATATATATATAAATCAATTTTTCTAAATGGGGAAATAGGCCGGAGTCTAAAATCTGACAGACACTCCATAATCAAGAATGAGAAAATAAACAAACTAGTCCATGATTAGGTTTTCCTTGGAAATAAGACAAAACTGAAGGTGGAAGTAGAATTGGTGCAGCCGTACGTCTCCTGACAAATTGCACCACCCTAAGCTCATCACAACAACGGTGATGCAATACATGTAAACTAGGCCATAGGGGAAAGGAATTGTTTTTATGCTCACTGTGGATTGGCAGAAGGAGGGAGGGTTCAGTTTCACATTATACACAAAATATGATCAGTGCAATGCCAACATTTTGTTTAAAAAAGGCAACACGTTCAAGCTGTCCATCCAACCGCATCACCCGCATCGGGAATGTAGAGTGCTCAAGCGTTTCCCAAGGGACAAAGTCAAAGCGTTCCCTTTTGAATGCACGCAGACGTGTCTTTCAAAATAAAGTTTTTCCAAGTTTTTGATTCCCTGGTACTTAACAAATGCTTCAGCAATCAAGTGCCTAGCTTAAAAAAAACACATTATCACCAATCTTAGTTTCTTCACATTCGACGTAGTAGCGGGTGCTTTGTTCCTGCTTGTTGGATTTCAAGGAATTTTACAGTTACTGCCTTGCAGAACATTCTCTTTCAAGTCCGGCTACCATGAGCCATGTTGGGATTCATGCGTCTGCTAGCAGCACAATGAGTGTGAACAATGATGCCATTCGGGTGTCGGACAAACGTTGGCTCACTGAAGGGACTTTGGCAAATCTGACATAACTGCTTGTCAGAAATAACAATAGGACGACCTCTCATCTTCACCTGCAAAAAAAAAAAAAAAAAATCAAACAAACACAAATGTTAAGTTACAGATTCCAAAAGCCCTGTTAAAGTGTGCATCAAAATTACTCAAACAGTAACTGAGATATGAACTCTACACTTGAAAAGAAATAATTTACTACAGTTACTTGTCTTCAAAAATACATCTTCCTCCAAACAATCCTAATATTTCTTATACACTTCACATAACGGAATAAAGCCATCCCGATTAGAGTGTTAAGTTTTAGATGACCAACATTGCCTGCAGGTTTCATACATCATCGTCTAATTAATCTTTTTAGTTTGATCATCCATTATTAGGTGCAGCGGTTGTGTTCAACATGACCCTACACTATGATGGTGCAGGGTAAATTATGATTATACAAGGGTCAAGGTATGAACCTAATTTAACATGAATCGCCCGGTCAGGTAGCAAATGCTCAGCAATGCATGACCTGGAGCTGCGTTGTGATTGTGAGGGTACCAGAAACTGTGTCTAATATGTATTGATGTAGGTGGAAGTAGCGTTATAATTGGATACAGATATGCTGAGGAAGTGATATTACCCAAGTGTATGGCCTGAAGTTATATATACGGTGGTGCAGTGGACTGTATCTACTGTGTACTGTTGAGCCATATTGGGTTTCTGGCGTTCTCATTGACTGATCAGGTGAACTGGTGTCATTGTATGTAATCAGTTTTTACCTACTAGTTGTTTAACTGTCCTGTGGAGATAAACACAGGGAGGAAGACAACAGTGAAGAAAACATTACAATTATACACATTTAGCTCTCATAGCAGGGTTTTAGTGACAAAGGAAACATTAAAAGATCTTAATGTATGTTACCTTCCTTTCAAAAGAGGAAAGGGTAGATTATGGAGGTGTCGATGGGTGTTCTTTCATCTGCTCAAAACACAATGAACTCTCCTTATGTGAGTCAAGATAGTTTAAGGATAGGCTCTCCAGTCAAGGGTTGCAATGAGTGAGTGGTGGGCCCTGGAGACCCCCCCCCCCCATTAGATTGGGTCGTCTTTGGGGACTCTCGTGGATGAAGGCAAAAAGTGGGTAGGGGAATTATTCGTAATTAATTTTTTTTTGTCCTCATATTCGCCCTTCGTGACCATATAGTAACAGAAAGATAGAGGAGATGACAGGAACACTGACCCAGATATACGGGGGGGGGGGGTAATAGAGATTCCTATCGGAGTACCCCGCAGTGCATAGCGTCAACCTCTTATTCGTCACATGGTACCATCTAGGCTAACTTGCTGCTATATAATACCCAGTTCGTAGCCGAAATCACCCTTATAGGGTATGTATAGCCAAAGGAGACCCTTCCAAGCAGCGTAATCATAGGACATGGGGGGAAAAAAAAAAAACATGCTACTATATTCCATGATTACCAATTCAATAGAAGCCAAAATCTTCTCTTATTTGGGTTCCCAGCTCTGATCATATCTAATTTTGAAGTCTGTAGCATAGAAGCACGCCAATCTGTTAGAAGTGGTGGTGTCTTATCTTTCCATCGTTTACATATTTCTCTTCTAGCCAGCAAACAGGCATAGAAGACCAATTTTTTACCCATGCCGCAAAGCTCTGGGAAAATGGCAAAAAAGACTAACATTGGGCAAGGACTAACTTGAGACCCTACAGCTAAGGAGAGGGACACACAGATCTCATTCCAGTATGATGTTAGGGATGGACACTCGAGAAACATATGTACATCTGATGCGGCTACCAAACCGCATCTGGGGCAAGCAACCAGAGCGTTATTAGGAAATTTTGATAACCGTAATGGAGAATAATACGCCCTGTGTCATGTGAACAGATGGTTGCGACGAAGCCATGAAGGTTTCACAATGTCCCCCAGAATTTTAAACGATTCTAGCCACAAGATCTCCGTATCAATATTAGTGATATATGTGTCCCAGAGCGAGTGGGGGAGCAAAAATTCACCATCAGACTCGTCTATCATAAGATTATACCAAAATGTGATCTCTTTCTTAAAGGGTAATTTATCTATCAGATGGGATACCAGATTACTCTCAGCACCTATTTTAAATCTGCCCCTACCCTGATTTTGAGTGTGTGCCCAGCTCTGAATTTGGAGGTATTTAAATCTTGAGAAACGCGTTCCTATTATTGAACTCAAAGCCTCCCATGAAAGTAACGTGCCTTCGACAAACAGGTCCCCCCATGATGTAAGACCCGCCTCTCTAACAGGTAGAGCTAGACGATCCAAGAGCCAAGAGGGAGATCCCAGAGAATCCCAAAGTGGAGCCCTACTGTGATAGTAGTCAAGTCTGAGTGCACGTCTAAAATTACCCCATGTTCTAGCTAGATCCCTCAGTACCTTTAGCTTGACTTTTTTTAAAATATTTGGGATCACCAAACTTTAACAAAAAATTTGCAGGCCTAACTTTTTCCCCTTTAAGAAGTGCTGAAAATAGTTTCCCACACCCAATGCAACTAGGGGTCTTTAAAAGCATCCTGACGTGGGAGAGTTGAAAGGCCCATCCATAATACTGCAAATCTGGTGCCGCAAGGCCCCCTTTTTCTCGGCGACGTCTTATCTTCTTCCAGGCCAATCTGGGTGTATGACAGCTCCATATAAATGTGTTTATTTCAGCTTGGAATTTTGCAATCATGGATGGATCAAAACAAAAGAGGGATAGTGCTAAACAAAAACATAATCTTAGGTAAAATAGTCATTTTAACCAGGTTAGACCTGCCTAACAGGGAGATAGGGAGAGCTGACCATGTTCTCATCAACATACGACACTCCTTAGCCACAAGGGCAAAATTTAAGGGGACGATCTTATTAATATCCGCATAGATATTTAAACCCAAATACCTCAGGATAGAACTAGGCTGTGCCACTGCCACCGGCACAGGATGATTCCAAACCATGATATCGGTTTTAGAAGCGTTGACTTCATAGCCAGATACTGCCCCAAACTCTTCTGCAATGGCTATCGCTGTTGGAAACGCCGAACTCAACTCGGATGAGAAAATGAGAACATCGTCCGCATATAATGCGACTTTCCGCTCCCACCCTTCAAAAATAAAAGGTTTTATATTAGGGTTATCACGAATTAATTGGGCAAAAGGTTCTATATATAAATCAAACAAAAGAGGGGAAAGGGGACACCCTTGGCGGGTTACGCGCGTAATACTAAATGACTCTGTTAGTTCCCCATTAACCAATAATGAGGCGGAAGGGTCTTTATATAAAAGTTTTACAGCCCGCCTAAAATTATCACCTAAGTTAAACTTTCCCAGGACCTCCGATAGGTACACCCAATTTACCCTATCGAAGGCCTTTGTGGCATCGAGCGTGAGAACTGCCAGAGGAAGAGATGTGGACGTGGCCATGTCGATTGCGCCGATGAGGTCATAAGTCAGCTCATATAGCTGCCGGTCCTTTACAAATCCCTTCTGGTCCATATGCAAGATGTTATTTGCCACCGCTCCCAGTCTATTTGCTAGCACAGATGCAAACATTTTATAATCCGTATTAAGAATTGAAATCGGTCTATATGACCCACAGTTACTTGCTGGCTTGCCCGGCTTTAGGATCAAAGTTATGGAGGCCTTATCCCAGGACGTGGGGGGCAAAACACCTTCCAGCAGAATGTTATTAAACAGATCCGTTAGATTGGGAAGGATTGTTGAACAGATTACTTTGTAGATTTCAGATGGTAGCCCATCGGGTCCTGAAGCCCTACCTTTTTTGCTATTAAAAACAGCCGACCGTACTTCCTCCAATGAAAAAGGGCACTCCAGGGCGTTTCTTTGTTCTGGCGATAGGGCAGGAAGGGAAATCCCAGACAACCATTCCATTGCTTGATTTGGTTGCACATTCTTATCCTCACAATATATTTCGCTAAAAAAGCTCCTGAAATCCCCTCTAATTCCCTCATCAGTAGAGTGTATTACACCATCCTTACTAATGGAACTAATATTATTTCGGACCCTGTCTGTCTTCGCCTTCCAGGCCAGGAGCTTACCCGCACCTTCCCTGTATTCAAAGTGAGCCAATTTGCTGGCCTCCCATCTCTCCATGACCCGCACATTCAAGACTGAGGAAAGATCTCCTTTTAAAACCGTTAGCTTATCCTGCAGGTCCTCTAATGTGGCCCCAGATGCTACTGAGTACCTGTCGATTTCTGCTTGAACTCACTCAATCTCCAATTCAAGCGAGGCTACTGATTCCCTATATATCTTGTTTTTATATGCAGTTTTGTTAGTTAGATACCCCCTTAATGTAGATTTAAACGCATCCCATGTGATGCCAGGTAGGGCTGAACCCTGATTAATCTCCCAAAAAGAACTTAACTTCCTGATTTAGTGCATCTATAATGTCAGATGAGGCAAGAATTGATCTATCGAAGGACCAGTTTCTCAGAGAGGCCCTGGACATGACCTCGAGCTCAAGAAGGATGGCTGTATGGTCGGAAAGATGGAAGGGTAAATGACACACTGATTTAACCTGTTTAACCAAGATATGACTAATCAAAATGAAATCAATACGAGACTGATGGTGAAATCTATAGTTCCTGAAAGTGACCCCCCTTTGAGACTCATGAAGTGTCCGCCATATATCGTTGTAGTTTAGTGCTTTCATATGGTCTAACAAAAAAGTCCTAGTTTTAGATAAAGTTTTGGCCCTATTGGAAGGTGACTTTTCCAGCACAGGGTCAAGGACTACATTGTTATCACCTGCCAAGATAACCGTCTCTGGGAATAGGTATAGTTGTGAGAAGAGTGTGGATGGAACTGATGGATCATCCTGATTCGGGCCATAGTATCCTACTATAGTAAATGGCGAACCTGAGATAATAACTGAGGCTATGGCCCATCGGCCGTAAGGGTCCACCTGCTTAGAAACCAACCTCGCCCTAATAGATTTTTTAAAAAGGATGGCCACACCCCTAATATGTGATGATTGTGATGTAACAACCCCAAAGTCTATCCACCTATTCTTACCCAACAGATTTAGTATTTCGGCTTCTGCCAAATGTGTCTCCTGGAGCACTATTATTTGCGCTGCCGAGTCTCGTAAATATTGCATTATATTATTTCTTCTTGGACAAGTTCGAAGACCATTAATGTTCCAGGACAAAATACGGAGTTTATTCATTGTGTTGACATTCCCACCCGAGCAACAAGATCACAAGGACCAATGACCAATATTGCCATACTCCCATATATAAGTTATGTAATAGCTTACAACTGTCTTTCACCTCTCGAAAATATTTTTGAGGACGTTTTAGAGGACATTTTTAAAATTTTCCACCCCCCCTAACCCCCCTCCCACTCCAAACCCCCCTCCCTCGGGAAACCCCCACTCTATCTATCTGGAAAACCAGAGAGATAGCACCCTGCTATGGACTCCCGCTAAAACCAACCACGAACTCCAGGGACAATAAACAAAGAAGGAATCAACAAAAGCAAAATTTAGAGCCCTAAAACATAATACTTTATACTAAATTAAATTACCCCCCCCAAAATGTGACCCTTAAGTTAGAGCGACCACCAAGCCTATCACTGTGCGAACCAGAATGTGATACAGTACTAGGGCTTACATTTTTTTTTTCCCCTTTTTCTACTGCCCTTTCCCCCCCTTTTTTTTTTTTCTTTAACCTCCTTCCTTTTCCCTTCTCTCCTATATTTTTGTTAAACTATGTATGTTATCTTTTTATTTTTATTTTTATTTAGACATTTTTGCCCATCACCGTTTTATTTTGATAATCTCCCACTTTTTTTTTCTTTTTCTATTTCTATTTCATTGAGTCATGTGCCTGTAGGGGATCTCAACCTCAAATCTATCATAGAATAAATATTAGTACGTCTGTCAAAACCAAAAAAAGAAGGAAGAAAAATACTGCAAAAGACCCAGCAGGGTAAATATGAAGAAGCCCAAGCTACTTAGCTGGTCCCGGCCCCCTCCCCATGGTCAGCAGCAACTCATCTGCAGCCTGCACTGATCTTATATTATGTATAGTATTCTTGTACATAACTCTTAGTGCTGCCGGAAATACTAACTGAGCAACAGCCCCATGGCTTCTAAAGGCCTCCAATCTCTTGCCTAACTCCCATTGTTTGTCGAGTGTGGTTCTAGATAAATTTGATCTGATCTGAAAGTTGAACCCTTTAGCGCTTACAACCTTCTGTTTCAACGCAATATTCAAAATGGATTCTTTGAGAGAGTAGGTAAGAAAGTTAACCAGAACCTTTCTAGGTTTTACCCTCTGGGGGTTCCTTCGGAACGGCTCTCTATGGATGCGCTGGATGTCTAAGGCTATTTCCTGTTCGGTCAGGTCTAGTCGCAGTGCTTCCTTTAGCAGAGAGACCACAAATTGCTTGATATCTGATCCCTCTTTCTCCTCTGGAATATTCAGAATACGCAAATTGTTCCCCCGGGCATTATTTTCTAACGTTTCCATCCTATCAGACAAACTCTGATTCTCTTGTCTAAGGCCCGCTATTTCCGCCTTTGTAGCGTCCATATTAATGGTCACTTCTGTAACTTTATCCTCAAGGACTTCTGTCCTAGTGGTAAGGGTGCCAAGCTTATTGTCAAGAGATTCACAAAAGCAGCGGATATCAGCTTGGTTTGATACAGAGGTCTCAAAGCCCTTTTTAATGTCTGCGGCCAAAGTTGAAAACATTGCCTGAAAGGAAGCCTGAAGTGTGGTGACCAAATCCGTATTCGAAGCATGGGATGCGTCGTAGGCAGAGCCTGTACCTCCCCCAGCCATTAGACCTGCTGTTGAACCAGCTCCTTGGATGACTGACTGCAAACTCAACCCAGACGCGACAATAGGAGGGGCAAAAGGGAGTGGAGGAGCCAGAACCAAAGAAAAAGGTGCAGACAACGCCAAATCACTCGGAACATGACAATCCACGAACTCGGTTTGGCACGTCTCTCCTAACCTTGGGGAGGTCCCACGATCCAAAATGCTGTTATTGTCACGATTGTCATTAATAGCGTTATTACTGGCTTTATCGCTACTGACAGTGGCATTGTTGTTATTGCTATTGTCATTGGGGCCGCCCCACACCTTCTAGTGAGAGATTAGATATGGGATGATCCGGACTCTCCATGTTCTCCATAGATGACTTTTCAACTTCATTAGTGGCCATCCGTGCTTCCGGCGTAAGATCACCTACTACTTGACCCTGTAAACCGGGAGGGGGGGGGGGGGGGGGGGGAGGGGGGTATTGTCACCCAACACTATCAGTTGAGGCACCACCTTAAAATAAGATTGCAGTGAGGGAGTTATTTTTGATACAGAAGCAGAATTCTTCCCTTTACACTTTTTTGCTAGCTTAGGGGTGTATGCCCGCTTCACTTTAACTTGCCCTGTTAAATATGTTGACAATTTTTTACTGTCCGCACTAATGCTGGTATTAATGCCTGCAGGCGACTTTAAGGTCAACTCCCCCTCTTTTGAAAGATCAATGTCTTTGGTGTTTTCATCAGTAGTTACACCCATACATTTCCCTTTTCCTCTTGTGCTCCCTTTCCCTCTTCCTCTACCCCTCCTATGGACCCCCCCAGTTGCTATTGGTTTGCCAACAGCCCTCGCCACACCTTCCAAGCCTCCCACTTCAACCCCGTTACCGCAGATATTGCTCTGGTGTTGATGCAGGGCTTGAAGCTTCTCTTCCTCCAGAGCTTCTCCCTCCTCACCCTGCTCCTCCCTTGTAGTGGCAGCAACAGGCGTAGGAGCAGCCAGACAACGCCGCTCGAGCAGGGCTCCCCGAATACGGCGACCCCTCCTGAGCTCCAGGGCGGCCAGTGACCAGATCCACCCCTCTGCCGGGAAAAGCAGGGGCTCCCGCGCCAAAAGGTTAGCTGTCCTGGAGCACACAGGCTCCTGTAAACACTCATCCGCCGCAGGCTTTACAGGCTCCTCCCCCAAACACATGAAGAGCGGGTGTATGGCTAGGAGATGCCACCGCTTGAAAGAAGAAACCGCTAATCTGCTAATCCGCCTAATCCTCTATTGTTACACAAACACTGCAGCGGAATAGCGGAAAATCATGCCGGGGCTCAAACATGCAGAATCTCGCTAAGAAAGGTACGTCCTGATATCAGCAGTCGCGGGAGCCCATAAGCAGAGCACCGCCGCGGCTCAACCCGCCGCCGCCATGTTTCCCCCTGGAATTATTAAAGTCTCTAAGAAAGAGGGAGGGATTTTTGGTAAAATTAGCGTTGCCAACATACGATGGAAGAGAAACAGGGTGGAATGACAATGGAAAACACAGCAGTAATACAATCCAGAGCATCATCTCTAAGGTGACTGACACGGCTAGTTTAGAGGTTTCCAGTGGAATATTCAGTTTTGATGCACCTCTTGCTAGGACATCCCGGATTGTACTGATGCCATCCACCGGGGAAGCATGAGCTGGGGATGCTGGTGGATATGTAGGTGGGTATGAAGAGTGGATAGTATCAGTGCTTGTGAATGGAGACGTGATCTCGATGGAGTTCTATGAACTCCTTCAGGTGAACGTTTAGGTGGCATTGGACACAGTGGGAAAATAGAGGATGGCTTTGACACCATTTTTAGTGCAGACAAATTTAAAGGCAGGAGCCTTTCTTGAACAGGACCATCAAGCAGAATAACTGGTTCTATAGGAATAAAAGATAAAGGATGATAGCTTGGCACTATCGGTCTCACAATTTTGGCCACCTCTAAATGGTAGTCTCCTTCCTGATGAGGTTGGAGATAGACACATGCATGCTATTGGTGTCCCAATAGATGAGTGAGTTGAAGAAAGTGAAAAGCACACTATTGATGAGGAACATGATGGTGTGTGGATTATAGAATGATGGGAACCTACAGTGACATGTGATGACTCTTGACATGTCCTAAACATTGAAAGTAATTACACCGGCAACAGTCTCTGATGATGTCGCAAGTATTGTCGACAACGAGCATTTTTCGACGGTCTTTGTATATCCGATGATAAGGATCAACAATGATACTTCACCATCGGCCTTGTTTTCAACTCCAAACCTTTTGAGGTCAAAGGAGTCTCATGCTGTGAAGAGACTTGTTCTGTGTCTTGATGCCTATGGTAGAATGGTGTTATGTTGAATCTGATGCAGTCAGCAGTATTGTGATTGAGGAGGTCTACTGTGCTCACTTACCTTTTTTTCTTTGAGGATTTCCTTCTGGAAGGATCATTGTGGGAGCATAATTGTTTAGGCAGAAACTTACGAAACAATTTCCACTCTTGATAGACAAATCCAGGGGGTTGTCATTAATACTATAGACAATTGATTTCATCACACTGGGTTATGATGCATGAACAACAGATCTATAAACAGTGCTCCGGGTCCAAGCAGACAGCGGAAGATCATTCAAATGATTATCGATGAGATCTCACAATGCAGATCAAAGATTTTCTGCATTTCTGGGGGTTTGTGATGATAGAAGTTGGTATCTATATCTACAGGATGCAAGTCCCAGCCATTTGTTAGGCCCACCACCTAGCGCATCTGACTCCAAAACCTGATGGCCAAAGCATTTGGCCATGTCAAATTTACTTAGAAGTAGAGTACAGCTTTCACTGACACCCATCACAAAGTCCTCAAGCTTCCTGAGCCCACTGGGCACAAGGTATGGCCTTTAGTCAGAACATGTGCTTAGACTTTCTACCACCATTGGAGTGGTGTGGCTCACTGGTTAGAGGCGGCAGACCCGAGAGCAGAGGAAGGCCTAGGACCAGGGTTCATTTCCCGACGCGGCAGGGTTGTGGACCAGGGTCAGCGGACTCGATAATTCTCACCTCGGTGCCTACTCTAACCAGGGATCACACTCGGCAACTCTGGGCATTAGCTTGCCTCATCTCCACAACGGCCCCCCACATACGCCGGGGATGCCTGGTTACACCTTGGAGATACCCAGTAGGGACCATCTCACAGGGAAAGCCAGGACGGGTTCCTCAGCGGTCTACTGCGCAGAGATACTCCTTCGGGAGTCGATTCTAGCGCATTACAAACCCACAATTAATAAATTAATTGATCACAGAGTACAGCCCCAAATTATTACCAATTGCATGGTGTAGGCTTCAGGCAACTTTCTTGCCATTCTGGTTTTTCAATCATTCTCAATCTTAAATGCAAACCAAATTAAAACTTGTGGGACCCCCTCTCCCGCCTATACGTTTCTACCTGTGAACTAATCTACATGCAACTTTCCGTTAACAAACTCAAGAGATCGTATTTAGCTTTATGATAGCTTTGTACAGACTGGTCACAGTTTTAAGCCACCCAACATTACTTTTTCTACAGATGTACACAAACAAATTAATAGAAAATTACACACTTTGTACAGGCAACACTGCATGTTCCTGTGAGCACTGCAAACTGATGCAAGTGCAGAGCACACAACAGAGCTAGGATTAACGTTAGAATTGTATGTATGGTTTCCAGTCAAAACGGAATAGAACCAATGAAGCCCCACCAAAGTGAATATTGTTTTTCAATGGAAGCTGCAAACTACTGAATTTTGTCTGCACGTATTGTGCTTCAGCATTCTCTGGCATCAATGTAGTTTAAGTGCAGTGCTTATTCTTAAGCACTTGCCCATGATGAATGCTCATTGTATTCCCAACTTAGGGGCATGGTAAAACACCCAATGTATCTTTATGGCCAAGACCTTAATTCCCTTGCCCCCAGATCTTTGCTTGCATACTTATCTTTGGGGGGTCAGCCAGCCTTTCTATGCATGCTGCTGTGTGTCTGGAAGCAGACTTGCACCTGGTCTCCGAGTCTGCTCTCAGGCAAGGGTAAGAATTGTTGCCATAATGTCATTCTCATTCACTACGAGTAAACTGGAGCTTTTCTCTCTGAAAGTTCAGTGATCGAGTTTGTGGCAAAAAAGATTTTTTTTGAAAATACCTCACAATATCAATGTACTCTGATAATGTGCGACACCCAACACTCTGTTCTTAGATTTACATCCCAAAGCTCTGAAAATGGACATCAATATGTTTCGAATGGGTCCACATGTAGCTGTAGGAGAGGGGCCTTTTTTGCATGGTTGCCCCCCACTTTTTGACTGATGTTGATGCTCTTTGACTAAGTGTGCCCTGGGTTCCTGCCAACCAGGTGCCCATGGCCTATGTTTGTTTTCCTAAAACAGTTCTGTTGCACACCCAATTGGCAAATCTCTGGCCACATGTAAAAGGCATGGTGACCAGGGAAGGAATCAGAGGACTGCAGCACATATTGTGGCACAGTTAGAGGCTCTGACGTTCTAAATCGCTCTCACAATCTCTCTCTCACAATATCTTAATATCTATCTCTCAATATTTCTCTCAATCACACACACACTCTCTCACAATCTCTCCGACTCAACCTCACTATCTCACTTTCTATCTCGCTCTCTCTCACAATCTCTCTCTCTGTGCCATGGCTACAACCCACTGCCTATGGCATAGGTAAGCCAACCCTCTAGCTGGGTGCACTATACCACTGGCGAGTCCATTCTTAGACATTGTGTGCAGTAAAGCCATAAAGAGTACATGGTATGGGAGTTTGTCATTACGATGTCCTCAGCACCATAATGGCTTTACTGACAACTGGGTACTTTAATATCAAACTTCTCAGAACATTCAACCCACACTGATGCCAGTGTGGGATGTAATGCCAAATGAACTCAGAGGGCCTCTTAGAGATGCCCACTGAAATAAATCTAGTGTCCTGCCTGACTGGCTACTACTGTCTGCCACCCCCAGACATGTTTCTGGAACCCTGGGCCGAGACCCTCCTGCTCTTGGGGTCTTGAAACAATGCACATCCTGGGCAGAGGTGCCAAGCCTTCTCCCGCAGGTTGGGCAGGGTCCACGTAGAGGAAGATTTAAAGGTTTGCCGCCTTGGTGAGCTGACCCAGCCATTTGCTGCTCCCAGCAACTGGCCCCCACCGGTTCTGACCCCCACTTTGGGCAGAAGAATCATCGGAAAAACCAAGATAGGATAAGGGGTGTGCCCACCTTTTGCAACCCTACCCCTCAAAAGGGGGAGGTGAGGCACAACTCTCAGTCCCTAGAAGAACGGAGGTTTTTGATCAGTAAAAGGGTGCACTGCCTGTTTATACGCATAAAGTTTCAGAAAACAAGAGTTTCTAGGTGCTGTACGGCGAGTGGACAAACCCAAACCACTCCTATGAGTAAGTAAACTACTCCTAATAAGTAAACGGTTTGCCGCAGCACTCTGTAAAGTAAAGACGTTTTGTACAATGACAATATACAAGCATGTTCCAGAGCACCAATTGACAGAAGTTAACAAGTTCCACAAGATGAGTAAATCTTGGAGTCTTTAATGAAGATTACAGCCAGCCGACACGTGTTTCATCGCCTTTGCGATTCATCAGGGCTAGATGGCCGTGTCAACATCCGAAGGTCGCTTAGCTGGTGATAATTCCAACCCAGCCGGGCCTTCTCTAGTAGCACTAGTGTGAGTGCGTCCAGAAGCGGTGAAAGTCCTTATATATATATTTAGACAGCATATGCGTTTTAAGACGGGCTCGGAAATCACTCGGTGTCTTTCACCAAACTTTCGAAACTTCTATGGTCAGAAGTGTGCCATATCAATTCAGTAGCAGGAAAACCTGGTGCGGTTCCAAATATAATTAGTATCGTAAGCCGTGTGCGGCGTTTTCACGAAGCGACAAGCTAGTGCAGCTTTTCCCGGGCCCGGTTCAGTCAACTCTCAGTCCCCGCCATCTTGAAGATGGGGAGACCCAGCCAACCAAATTGAGGCTTATGCTCCCTCCCACTGGAGGGTGATATAAGAGGGGAGGTGTACGCACCCCAGGGAAGGGATCCATTGGTCCCAACCTGTATCTATCTGAAACGCCCCTAAATGTAGGATTTAGGGGCAACCCCGAACCTTGCCTCCTCAGACAAGCAAGAAGAAGAAGGTGCTGAAGGAAGAAGGAGGACACAAACTGCCTTGGCCCCAGCCCTACCAGCCTGTCCAGACCATGGCCTGCCCTAGAAGAATCCAGGCGTGTCCTGCACCCAGCATCCCCCCAGAACCCAGAGGACTTGTTGTGTCTTCCCTTAAAAGACTGTCTCCCATGAGCACCAGACTTGCTCAAGAAACAGACTCCGGCTCCAGCCAAATCCGCGAGTCTGCACCACACGCTCACTGCCCAAGTTAGAGTGGCCCAACACCACAAGGAGGTCTCCCAGACGATCCTGACCTGGGATCTTGTGGTCCCTGACCTACCTCAAGTCTCCTGACGATGCCTGCAGTCCCTATCTGGAGGATCCTCCGGACCGCACCCGGAGCCGGTACGAAAAACCTGATGGCAAAAGACAGCCCTGCACCCGACGACCCACGTCCTTCGGTGGCCTAACCAACAGTGTCCTGGCATCCCTCAACTTCCCAACTTACCTCTCCTACCGGGGTCGCCTCCAGAAGATCTTCATGCCTGAGCCTGCAGTGTTTTTTCTGCCCGGAGCTTCCCCATTGAAACGAACAGTGCTCCAGACGTCGATCCAGCACCCTCTATCTGGCCACCCCTGTGCCACTGTGGGTGCACCTTGTGTGCCATCTTGGATCGCCCTTTGCCCTGAGCTCACTTCCAGGAGCTTTGCTCCCTCAACCTCGTGGCCTGCTCGTAAGCAGCCACCATCCAATGGCCCCCCTATCCCCATAGGCGAATACTGGGCCTTAGCACACTGCACCCGACCGCCCTAGTGCTGCTGAGGGTGCTTTTGGAGTGCATCCTTGACCCTGGGGGAACCCTCGTTCTAACCCCAGAAATCCCCAAAAATGTTTACTTACCTGCAAAATGTTTACCCTATTTTTCCCCATAGGACTGTATTGACTGTTTTCCTCTGAAAAACTTCTAAGCGATGAGGGTGTTTTTTATGGAAATCTAAGAAACTGCTCTACTTGCCTTTTATCCAGGAAAGGTCCCAGTGTGATATCTAGGCATATCACACTGAGTAGAAAACGTAATCCTGAAAGTAATCCAAAAGTAATTACAACGGTATTTGCACATTGCATTCCTGTAAGAAAAGGCATTATTCATCCAGCTTGCTTTTGAAGAATCGGTCTTGAAAAACACAATAATATTTACCTGTACCAAGTCCTGCTTGGTTCTATAAATCAAATACTACAAAGAAATTTTTTTGATACAAACAATTGGTCTGAGTTCAGTATGAGTGTGTGACTTCATTTCTTACCTGAGTAAGTACAATAAATGCTTAACACTACCCTCTGATAAAGCCTTAATGCTCACCCACACTACCACAAATAGAGAGTAAGGTATTATCTTCTTTAACTTCTGTAAGCCTTTGGGGATCCACTGGACTCTGTGCACACTATATCTTACTTTGGTATAGTATATACAGAGCCAGCTTCCTATCAATCAATCAATCATAGGCATTTATAGAGCGCTCTACTTACCCGGAGGGTCTCAAGGCGCTAGGGGGGGGGGGGGGGGGGGGGGGGGGGTGCTGCTGCTACCCGAACAGCCAGGTCTTGAGCTTCTTCCTGAAGGCGAGGTGGTCTTGGGTCAGGCGCAGGTCGGTCGGGAGGGAGTTCCAGGTCTTGGCGGCCAGGTAGGAGAAGGACCTTCCTCCTGTTGTCGTTCTTCGGATGCGGGGGACGGCGGCGAGGGTGTGACTGGCTGATTGGAGGTGTCGTTTGGGAGCGTAGAAGTTGATGCGGTTGTTGAGGTAGCTCGGGCCTTGGTCGTGAAGAGCTTTGTGTGCGTGGGTAAGGAGACGGAAGGTGATTCTCTTGTTGACCGGGAGCCAGTGCAGGTCTTTTAGGTGTCCGGAGATGTGGCTGTGTCGTGGGATGTCGAGGATGAGTCTGGCTGAGGCGTTCTGGATCCGTTGGAGTCTCTTCTGGAGCTTGGCGGTGGTTCCGGCGTAGAGGGCGTTGCCGTAGTCCAGACGGCTGGTGACGAGTGCCTGGGTGACAGTCTTCCTGGTCTCGGTGGGGATCCACCGGAAGATCTTCCGTAGCATGCGCAAGGTGTTGAAGCATGACGAGGAGACGGCGTTGACTTGCTTGGTCATGGAGAGGGAGGAGTCCAGGATGAAGCCCAGGTTGCGTGCGTGGTCTGTCGGTTTGGGTGCGGTGCCCAGGGCGGGGGCCACCAGGAGTCGTCCCAGGCGGAGGGCGAGGATCCCAGGATGAGGACTTCCGTCTTGTCCGAGTTCAGCTTCAGGCGGCTGGTCGACATCCACTCGGCTACCTCTTTCATTCCTTCGTGAAGGTTGGCTCTGGCGGCGGCGGGGTTGTTGGTCAGGGAGAGGATCAGCTGGGTATCGTCGGCGTAGCAGATGATGTTGAGGTTGTGTTGACGTGCGATGGCCGCGAGGGGGCTCATGTAGACGTTGAAGAGGGTTGGGCTCAGCGAGGATCCTTGAGGGACGCCGCAGATGACTTTGGTGGCCTCTGACTTGTACGGTGGTAGACGGACTCTCTGTGTTCTTCCGTCGAGGAAGGAGATGATCCATTCCAGCGCCTTCTCCTGGATTCCGACGTTGCTGAGGTGCTGCACTAGGGTGCGGTGGCAGACGGTGTCGAAGGCCGCGGAGAGGTCTAGTAGGATGAGGGCCGCTGTTTCTCCGTTGTCCATCAGGGTTCGGATGTCATCGGTGGCAGCGATGAGGGCGGTCTACAGCAGCTGTTACTAAATTTGCAGCCTGTTAGGGATATATTAACTGCTCGGTATGCCAGAGATGTCCAAACTTGTACATTCACTGAGCTAGTGACGCAGAAAGCAAAAATGGGTGCATGGATACCTTCCGAGATTATGCGCTGGTGCAGAACATGCTCATTATACAGCTCCTGTATCGTTAAGTTCAACTTTAATTTCTAAAATTAAACTTGAAACTATAAGTGCTGAAACACGGTTTTGAACACATGGCAACATCATGTGTAAATCACTGTGATCCCATTCAGTGGCAACATGTAGAGACATGCTAACCCCTCAAAGTGAAAAACACATGAGAACACTGCATGTGAGCCATTCACAAACATGCCTGCCAGAAGAATAGCAGTCCTTGCAATAACTTAAAAAAATATTTAGAATGCAACAGTCAACCATGTAAAACGTGCCAGTTCATCTCCTATAACACACTAGTTTGACTTCATCGAAAGCTTGACCAATATAGGCAAATAGCAATGGGAAGCAGGATCAGGACCAAGCAAAACACTAATCCAATCCTTTCTTCACATCTTCAAACTAAGAATATGTGTGGGTCTTATTATTGTAAATAGGAGTGTATCCTATTTAGAAATCTCTTTGCAGACAATCAATGCCATAAGTTTGAAGAAAAAAAAGAAAAGGAAAGAGTTAAATGCCCACCATTTACCTTTCATCTGCTACAGTTAAACCACAACAAGATGCAAACATACCTCCAACCATTTCAATGGACAAACAAGCATTTACAATGCAATAGGTCTCACAGTGACATTGTTTAGAGCTATTAGTATTGCAAATGACATTCTTTTTTATATTGTTTTTCTTTTCTAAAAAGTATACAGTATATATTAGCAATCATGCACCATCAGAATTTAGATGAATGAGTGAGAAAAAAACAATTAAAAAACAACACAAAGCAATAGAACGTTGTATTATACTGATAAAAAAACGGGATTATATGCATTTATGATTGTTGCATTTATTTGCGAGGGGTCTGTGTTTGACTGACAAATTATGTTAAAGTGACAGTGAATATAAATTGCTAAATTATAAGGTGTTTTTGCTTAGAATCTCTTAAGCAAAATAGCAGTGTGGGGGCCTGCACTGTCTCCTCACTGCCGTGCACTCTGTGCACAACAGGCAACTGCGCTGGCATGCCTGGGCCTCTCAAAACTAAAGCAATATCTGCAGGAAAGCACCTGGAAGCCCCCACACCCACTAATCTGTAATAGCCTTCCACTGGGCCCCTCCCCCACTGCAGGGTGGTTTTACGCACCAGCAGCAGGCACCTCCAAGTCTCATTTAACGTGTTTATCGGGTGCGAGTCTCACTTCACTGAGTGAAGTATGAATGCTTCAGCATAAATAATACTGTTTTCTGTCTAAATTCCAGTCCCAAAAGACTGCTTAGGCCTAAGGGAGGAACTCTCCACCAAATAATTAAATTCCTAGAAACTAAGCATGCAAAAGTAACAAGTATTGCAAAGTTTGCCTCCGTTCTTGTATGGATCACACCGGACCCTGTGAAGACAATACTCCCCCACTTATTGAAGGGATGAGATTGCGCTATGATCCCGGGGGAGCTATGCCTCCCCTCCCCCCCCTCCTAATGCTGGTGAAAACGTCACTGTAACATTTACTTGAAACGAAACAAGAACAGAATGAGGGCATGATTATCGAATGCATTGTAAATTCAGGGGTATATTTCGTGAGGTAAATGATAACTTCACATGGGTACTACAAATGTTTTAAATGGGTTGCGATGTGTCCACAGGATTTAACCGAAAACATGCTCTCTTTAAACTGGAGATATGAATCTGCAGTCCATTTTTATGGCAGCTGAAATTGTTCAGGGTGGTGATGGCGGCTATTCATCCTGGAACTGCAGTACTGTATAACTAACATCTGTCAACTGCAAGATGGGGTCGATAGAATTCAACAAGACATGCCAAGGTGGAGCGACAAACACAAAAGCTCACCTTCTTGCGCCTCATCTGAATGTCCGTGCACTCCGAAGAACAGCACTGGGCTTCCGCCGCCGGCCCGAAAACCGGAAGTTTGGGAGCGTCACGCCTGTCGTGGGGCGGAACTTCCGCCCCACAACAGGTGTGAAGGGAGCAGTGTTGACGCGGGGCTCCCATGCCTGAGGGAGAGCCCAGTGTGTGCCAGCAGATGTAAAGAAGTGGCATCTGAGGCCGCCGATGCAACTGCGGGGCTCCCATGAGTGAGGGAAGCCAGGTGTGCCAGGTGATGCGGCTTCCGTCACTCCGCCGCATCACCTGGCGGAGTGACGGAGCCTGTAGCAGCGCAGCGAGAAAAGAGCCCGGTGAGTGGGGGTGTGTGCACGCGTGTGTGACTGTGTGTGCGTGCGTGTGCACGCGATTGCGAGAGGCTGACTTGCTCTGGAACTGGGACAGGAGATGTGCACGGCGCTGGACTGTACATGCACGCACACATGCTAAAATCGCCGACGGCCCTGCGCGTGCCCATCCACTGTCCCAGTTCCAGAGCAAGTGGATAACAATGAGGTCTTCGCTGGAGAGCAGCGTTTCGCGCTGCTTAAACCAGCTCGACCTAAAAAGGTGAAAGGGAACCCCTAATGAAAAAACTATGCTACTTTGGATGATGCAAGGTTCCCTTCAAGTCCTGCTAAGCCAACATGTGTTTCGTGACCTATTAAGTTGTCGCTTCTACAGGGCAAGTAGGAATTCTGAATACGCCCAAAAATAATTAACTGGATGCAGTTCAACGGATTATAAAAATTAGGAATCAAAACTTAAAGGTAAAGACCTTTCACTGATTGCTCCTCACCCTGTCAACACAAGTTATCATGTTAACATCGAAATGCCAAATTAGGTGTAGACCCCCTAAAATGAATCACTTCCCATATGCCCTTTCAATACCTTCTGACAAACACTAATGGATCTTCAAATTGTGATACCTGAGTTTGCCCTGCGTTTCCCAGTTTGTCTGGGAAGAAGGCATAGTATGGTCAATTGAAAGAGCCTGAAGCTCATTCGTACCGTGGTGGAGTGAGGGCAAAGAGGAGCACAGTCTGAATGGTAAGGAGCTGCCAAGGACCACTGCGAAGTGGCACATCACATATGTCAAGATCAGATTGAGATCCCATTAGGGCATGCCAAAGAGAGAGAGGAAGGGGCATATGTTGAAACCCTTTCAGAAATCTCATCACAACTGCCAACTTGAACAGCGAGGGCTAATCTGGCTAAATGTAAGAAGGTCAAAAGGGATGAAAGATGACTTAACTGTGCCAAAAGTTTGGCCTTCCAATAGGCAAGAGAAAGGACAAATAACAGAACGCCAGATAAATTGGTCTGGAGGTGGGTATGCAGACAATATACTGAGTTGCAGAAATCACGGAAATAAAATAGCGCAATACAAAAATATTGTGACGCAGAAATATGTCAAGAAAATAGATTTTTGGGTAAGTAATATAGTTTTCAAGAATGTCTGTTAATATCGTTTTCAATAATATAGTTGCCAAAAATATTGTTTTTTAATTATCTAAATATTTTAGGTAATATATAAATGTTATGTTTTATTGTGTGTCATTAATATTTTTAAAGAGTTTGTCATTTTAAGTGATTAATAATTTTTAATGTAATTATTGTTACTAGTAATTCATGTCGTATCGAATCGGTCAGTTTGCAGGGGTATAGGGTGGGAAAATGATTAAGTATAATGAACATTTAATTTTTAATGTATTAATTATTTTGTTAATTATTTATATATATTGTGTCAATTATATATTTTAGTTTTTAGGTGCTGGTTGCTGGGTTTGTAGAGATATAAGGAGGGAAGTTGAGTAATAATTAACAATTAATTATTCATTTATTATTTAATGGATTATTAATTATGTAAATTGTGTATTCATTATATTTTGTAAGTTAAATATTAGATGTGCACTGCTGAGTTTGCATGGGCATAGGATGTGAAGTTAATAAAGTAATAATTAAATGTATTAATAATTATTGAATTGATTATTAATTATGGTAATTGTGTTATACTTATTTCAGTTATATTTTAAGCGGGGCTGCTAGGTTTGTGGGGTACAGTGTGGGAAGGTAATACATGAATAAATATGTATTGGTAATTATTAAATTGTTTAATAATCATGTAAATATATATTTTTTATTTTTAGATACAAATGTATTTGATAATTAACGAACAAGTTACTTACCTTCAGTAATGATGCATCTGTAAGAGACATATTAGTTATAGATAGGGCTCCCAGTTTTATGGTATTTATATTTTTGTAATTTCCGTCTATATTTATCCATAATTTGTTTTTGCAAGTTTTACCATATTTATTTTAGGTTTTGTGAACAAATTAACCTGAAATGTGTATATTTCTGCATTTATGTAACCAGTTAATGTACACTCATGCCTGAACGCCTGACATGTTTTCAATTTGAAATTTGTTTTATTGATTTCAAGAGCGAAAACAGGCATTACAGTGCAATAGAAAGGCGGCATGCATAGAAAGCGGTCGAGACAGACAGACATGTCTTCTCTGTAAGTCAGACTGTTAGCGAGGTACAGTGCCCAGGCCGCAAGTGTTAAGCGTGGTGAAAAAACAAAACTGCAAGAACAGAAACCAGGAACCCTACCCCGCCCCCAACTTACTGCCACCCCAACCAGTGTGCCATACCAGTAAGACAGTCGTGAAGGCGTCCATATATTGGGTAGTGCAATTACTCATGGGAGCAAAGGGGGTCACGTGGAGCCTCTGTAAGGCATAGTAGTCGGAGATATCTGGGGCAAGTGACTTCATTGAACTCAGTGGAAAGGAGGGACAGCAGTGGTAGCCAGACCTTCTGAAACTCGGCCGTGGTGTGTGTAAGTGTAGCTTGAATGCGTTCCATACCCAGTGTAAACCAGATTTTATGCAGCCATTCGGTGTGAGTGGGCCTAGTGGTCGAACCCCAGAGCGACAAAACGTGTTGTGTTGCGGCTTGCATGGCAGTCCCCATCTGGCGACCCCGGGGAGATTTCAGGGGGAAGGTGAGTGCATTGGGAAGGCCTAGGATGGTGTAGGCTGGGAATCTCGGGATTTCAGTGTCGAATGTAGAGTCAATGTCATCCAGGACTGCTTTCCAATAGTATCGGACTTCACAGCATTCCCTGAGGAGATGAGTCAAAGTGCCCCGTTCCCTGCATCCCCTCCAGCACAGCCCGCTACGGGTTGGGTTTCCCCTATTGAGCCGGACCGGAGTAAGGTGCCAATACATGGCCAATTTCACTGGCGCTTCCCTGCCTGCGGTGTTGCGTGTGGTGTGGGAGGACCTGTCATATATGTAACTTCATTTCCTGCTTGTCAGGGCCCTCCCCAGTTCCGCCTCCCAGCGCTTTTGACCCGCCACTCTGCCCGGTGTGATGGGGGGTGTGAGCATTTTGTAGTGGTCCGATATAAGATGCCTATCCGAGTCTTTCGTCACCAGCCACTTCTCGAAGTCAGTCATTCGCCTACCAACCAGGGGGGCGTAGTCCGGGCGCGTGAGCCAATGCCGTATCTGAAAATATTGGAAAAGGTGGGGGGAGACAACATCGTAACCCTGTGATATATCAGAGAGGGGAATAAAGCCCTGCAGATCAAAAAGGTGACCAGCGGAGTGGCAGCTGGTGCCGCACCACTGTGAGAAGGCGCGAGGGTCAGTGCCTTGTGGGAATTCCGGGTTGTCCAGAATGGGGGTGAGTGGGGAAGGAAAAGTCGTCAACCCTCTCTTGACGGCAACCGCATCCCAGACACGCATGATAGTGCGAGTGATGGGTGACCTCAGGAGATACCGCGGCCTGTTCTGCCGGAGGAGGAACGGAACCTTCCAAAGGGATGTCTGGGCCATTGCCCTATCCTGAAATAACCACCAGTTTTCAGATTCAGGCCTATACCACTCCACCAAATAGCGGAGTTAGGAGGTTTGAAAATATTGCAGAAGGTTGGGGACCCCGAGACCCCCTCATCCATGCTCCGGTACGCTAGCTGTTTATGAAAGCGTGGTCGCTTTCCCTCCCAGATGAAATGGTGGAGAGCAGCCTGTAGGGTTGCGATGGCGCCAGCCGGGGGTAGTACCGGAATGGTCTGAAAAATGTACAAAATCTTTGGCAGAGTCGACATCTTCACTGCCGCAACGCGCCCCAGCAGGGAGAGGGGCTGCTTGGACCAACGCGTGAGATCGGTCCGAATCTGGGAGGTGAGGGTCGTGTAGTTAAGGGCGACCGTCTAGTCTGTAGAGGAGGTGAGGGTAACCCCTAAGTATGGGAGGTGTGTGGTTGTCTGTAAGCCTCCTCCATATGCCGGCACTGTTGGTTTGTGTGTGGGCATTTCTGCCCAGTGGCAGTATCAGGGATTTCCCCTTATGGATTTTGAAGCTGGATATGGCTCCAAAGGACTCCAGTTCCCTCAGAAAGGCGGGGATTGAGCAGTCCGGGCAGTAGAGAGCGGATATGATGTCGTCGGCGTAGAGACCAATCGCGTGGGGTTCCCGGCCGAAGGTAATGCCTTGGATATCAGGGTTATCGCGGATCTTTTGCACAAGTGGTTCTACGTACAGAGCAAACAGAAGAGGCGAGAGAGGGCACCCCTGCCTCGTACCGCGCTGGATCTCGAAGGGGCTCGAACGGAGGCCGCCCAGGCGGACCCGAGCCTGAGGGCAGTGATAACAGCTCGCGATCCAGGACTGAAAGCGGTCCCCAGCCGAAAGCGCGTCAGGACTCGTAAATAAGTCCAGTCGACCCGGTTGAATGCTTTTTCAGCATCGATGGCCAGCAGTGCAGTTCTGGAAATGGGCTTTGTCAACCAGGTGAAGTATCCGTTTGGTGTTATCGCTACATTGGCGATTTGGGACAAAGCCCGACTGGTCGGGTTCCAAGATCCCAGGTAGGCATGGACCGAGACGAGCGGCCAGTATACCTGTAAAAAGCTTCAGGTCCAGGTTGAGAATGGAGATAGGGCGGAACGCAGAGCAGTGTGTGGGTTTCTTGCCCGGTTTAGGCAGCACCACTATTTCGGCCGCCAGCATATCCGGGGGATGGAGCTTGGGCCTTCAAAGGAGTTGAAGAGCCGGGTGAGAATAGGAGCCAGTAACTGGCTGAAGGTTTTATAAAAACTGGCTGAAAAGTCGTCCGGCCCAGGGGATTTGAGAGGGCAAATGCGGGATATAGCAGCCAGCACCTCATCTAGGCGGATGGGGGCGTTCAAGGCATCCGCGCTCGCCTGGGACAGCGCGGTGACCCCTGCAGACTCCACATAGGCATCGACGTCCTTAGTTGATACAGTATCGGCATAAAGAGGCATAGAAAGTCCGAAACGCCTCCGCGACCTGGGCCTCCCCATCGATGTCAAAGCCAGAGTCGTCTTTGAGGCTGGAGATTTTCGAGCGTTGGGAATTCGCCCTCAGGGCGCTAGCAAGTAAGCGGCCAGTCTTGTTAGCCCCGACGTAGTAAGCGTGACGGAGGCGAAGAGCAGCAAATTCCGCCCTGTCCGTATCTAGGCTGGCTAACTGAGCTCTGGCCGCTTTCAACTGTCTCCACACCCGCGGAGCCCCGGTGCGGCTGTGGACCCTCTCAAGTTCAGAGACCTGAGCGGTGAGATCCTCCCTTTTCGCCTTGCGGATTTTAGCTTCTGCTGCTGCTATCGCGATAAGTTCACCTCGGGCCACCGATTTCAGGGCTCCCCACAGGGCCGAGACCGATGTCTCCGAAGTGTCGTTAATAGTCAGGTATTCAGTAATGCATTTGTGAAGCTGCTTAGCAACTTCCGGTCGCTGTAGGAGGGTTTCGCGCAACCGCCACGACCCAGGGGGCGGATAGATTTGGGAACCGTGAGCAAAAGCTCAACCCCGTCATGATCGGAGAGGGCCGCTGGCACGATGCAACCGTCTTTGAGACTTGCGATCAGCTCAGAGGAGCCCAGATAGTGGTCCAACCTGGCGTAGGTGCGATGCACGTGGGTGTAAAAAGTAAATTGTGTTGTTGTGGGGTGTTTGGCTCTCCAGAGGTCCACCAGGCCCCTCTCCAGGAGCCATTCCTTGTCTGCAGTGGTAATAGCACCCGTGTCCCCATACCGATGTCCTGATCTGTCCATGTTAGTGTCCATTACTAGATTGAGGTCCCCCCTAGGAGCAAAAGGGAGTCAGGGGATTGAAGCGACTCTGAAAAGGCACCCTTCAAAAAAGCCTCCTGCCCTGTGTTCGGGGTGTAAAGGGAATCAATCGCCAGGCGCTGGTCTTCTATCAGAAAGGTGTAAAGCTAGGAGCCTGCCTTAGACCTCCCCTGCCTTGTCCCTCACCCTCCCCTGAAAGCGCTTAGACACCAAAATAGCTACCCCCGCTCTCTTCACTGGGAGAGAAGAAAAAAACTGCTGGTGGAAGGCGTGAGAGCGTATTCTATGCCAATCCTTAGGCAGGAGGTGAGTCTCTTGTAATAAACAAATCTCGGCCCCCGAATTTTCCAAGTATGAACTCACAGCCCTCTGTTTAACAGGATTGTTCAAGCCCTTCACATTAAGGGTCAATATCCACAAACTCGGATCTGTCATCATAAGTCAAATGGAAGAAGTGCTACGTGAGGATAACAATGCCATCATGTAAAAGGGGAATGTAGTGAGCAGTCCAACTCTTCAAGACCCCCCCGGCACACTGGTTCCCTCCCACATTCCCTCCCGCCGACCCAACCTCAACAAACTCCCCCCCCCTCCTCAACTCTGTCCCCCCCCCCGGGTCCCTCCCACCACAGCTCCCCAACCCCCCACCGCCTCCCCCCTACCCAACCCCAACCACCCTCCCACCAGCCCCCCTCCGCCCTACCGCTCCCCAACTTGAAGTCCCCAAGTGCAAACCATAGTCTCTGGCCTATCGGAACACAGTTCAGGTCCGTGGAGTTTTATCGTAGAGGGAAACGTGGCAGTGGCGAACCCCGTGGCTCCCCCGCCCACGTAAGGGAATGTGTGGCAGTGGAGACTTCGATGGCCCCCTGCCCTGTTCCCCCGCCCCCATAGGTACAAAGCAGTGCAGGCAAATTCCCCGGCCTAAGTGCTTCAAGGTGGGGCCGTTGTGTCCTTGACCACCTCTTGTATGGCCCCGGCTTTTTCCTGGGCCACGATCGTCGGGTCAGATTTAAGGTCCATCTTTATGTGACGACGTCTCCGCACTTTTTGCCATTCGCCGCGGGATTGCTGCGAGGGGGCGTCTTGTGAATGTCTTGGCGAAGTTTCCTCCGGTTGGTCAACTTCCGCCAAGTCAAGTCCCAGGAGGGAACATGTGTCTCGGAGGGAGCGTAGCTGGTGCAGCACCCCTTTCCACTTGAAAATGAGCCGAAAAGGGTGCCCCCAAGAGTAGGGCAACCCGTTGTCTCGCAAGAACGTCGTCGCCACTCGGAAGGACCTCCTCTTCTGGAGGGTTATAGCCGAAAGGTCTTGGAATAGGTCTACAGGTATACCCTGGAAGTGGTTTTCGACGAGCCTCTTGAAGGATCCTTTCCTTAAGGGGGAAGTTCGGGAGATAGGAGGGATATCCGGCGGAGGAGCAGGCGCGCGTCTCGGTAGGCCAACTCTATGAGCACGGTCAATGCGAATGGTAAAGTCAGTGGGTTCACCCAGAATCTCCCGGAAGAGTACCTGTAGGTAGCAAGTGATGCTGTTCCCCTCTGCTTTTGATGGCACTCCCCGGACCCGTATTGTGTTCCTCTGGGAGCGGTTTTCGAGATCTTCTGTGTGCGCCTGGATGTCCACCTGTTGCTCCCGGAGGCAGATGACCTCCTGTTGCAATTGTTCCATTTCTTCGCCAGGGGACCTCCGCCGCCGTAGCTCCTCACAGCTCTCTTGTCTCCCATCCGCTCGCAGGCGGGACCCAGGCACGGCGGGGGCGGCTCCGGAGGGTGTCGATGACCCGGGCCTGGCAGAAAGCTGGTCACTCTAGGCTCCCGGGCAGCTGTGAAATTTGCCGGGGTAGCCGGGGGATTACAGGCGAGAAAAGCGGGGCTGAAAGGGGTTCAGGGTCGGGAAGCATCGCAGTCCGACGTCCGATCAAGTCGCCATCTTGGCCACGCCCCCGCCTGACATGTTTTAAAGATATATACCCTCTCAGAAGATAAAATACGCACTTATAATAAACTGTGCACATTTTAGTATAAAGGTTGTGTAAATCTACTGCTGTTTAAGGCTCTTTACTAAAGTTCCTTAATTTTTTTAATCCCTTGCCCTTCAATCCGCATAGCTTTTGGCCTGGCAGTCATGGTTGACAGCATTCAGAATCACTCAAAAACAACTCAATTTCCGTTTTTATCCACATTTAAAAATAAATACAGACAGAAAAATAAATGGATTTCGGTCTGTATTTTTCTGTAAAAATGGAAAGCAGGGAGCCTTAGTTATAGATTCCTTACCTTGGAAATTACCCCCAAACATTGGACTGGAACCGGAGAAATCTTTTCTCAGCAGTATTCCTGCGCGTCGGTCGACTTCGCGTCTGGCGTCGGCGTCCTGTTCGCCGGGATGATGTTGCGGTGTCAACTTAGACGCCGCCCCTGCGTGCAGACGTCAGTTCTGACACGAATTTCCACGCCAGAAGCGCAGAGCCATGCAAGACACTGACCACTGGTGCACAAAACTGGTGCACTGCAAGGGAGTCACTATCCCTAGAAGTCAGTTCGCAGAACGGGGAGGATGGGTGGGGCAGTAAGGAATCTATAACTAATATATGTCCCTTACAGATACATTGTTACCGAAGGTAAGTAACTTCTTCATCTGAAAGAGACTATTAGTTATAGATTCCTTTCATTAGAATAGATACCCCAGCAATAACCCGGGAGGTTTGTCTGCGAAGTAGGTTCACACCAGAAAGTCCTGGCGAACAGACCAGCCAAACAAGCAGTCTCTCCGGACTTGGCAGTCCAGGCAGTAACGCATTGTAAACGTGTGCAAGGCTACCCAGGTGGCTGCCAGGCAGATGTCAACCAGCGGAACTTCATGTCCCAAAGCAGTAGTGGCTGCAGTCACCCTGGAAGGTTGTGCGCGCAGTCCTAATGTAGGTTCCTTTTTAGCCAAAGAATAGCAGATTTTGTTGCATAGGACAACCCATCGAGAGATGGTACTTTTGTGCACGGCCTGACCTTTCTTGGCACCCACAAAACCCACAAAGAGTTGATCGTCCACCCGGAAGTCCTTAGTGAGGTCAAGGTAGGAGAGCACACGTTTTGGGTCCAGACGGTGGAGTCTCTCTTCCTCTTTGGAAGGATGCGGAGGCGGGAAGAAGGTGGGCAATGTGATGGTCTGACCTATGGGGAAAGAGGTAACCACTTTGGCCAGAAAAGAGGGCCTAGTATGAAGAACCACTTTGTCCAGATGGACAGCAAGAAAGGGAGGTTTGGAAGATAAAGCCTGAAGCTCATTCATCCTGCGTGCAGATGTGATGGCAAGCAAGAAAGCAGTCTTCAAAGTAAGGAAACAAAAGGGGACAATTATGTAGTGGCTCAAAGGGAGCACATATAAGATAAGTGAGGACAAGATTCAAGTCCCACTGGGCATTACGAAAGGAGAAGGAGGAAAGAGATGAGTAATGCCCTTCAGAAATATGTTAACAATAGGGGACTAGAAAAGAGAAGGCTGATTAGGAAGGAGAAGAATGGCTGAAATGGCCGAAAGATAGCCTTGAAGAGTGCCCAGAGCAGAGCCCTGCTGGGCCAAAGAAAGAATGAAGAGGAGAACCTCTGAAAGAGGGGCAGACCGGGGATCCACAGCCACAAATTTGTTACACCTACAGGCGTATACCGTTTTAGTGGAGGGACGCCTGGCTGCCAAGACGACATTGCCAACTTCAATAGGAAGGTCGAAAAGAAGGTGGAAGCTGGACAGGTTCGGGTGGAGGACCATCCCCTCCTGGTGCGACAGGTGGTCTTCCCGAAGAGGCAGTCTGATCGGAGGATCGATGGCCATGCTCAAGAGCTTGGGGTACCAGACTCTTCGTGCCCAGTCCGTAACCACAAGAATTACTTGGGCGGGGGGAGGAGCCAAGCTCGACAACGAGATGGCCGCACGTTAGCTCGGCTCCGCCGTCCTACCTGCCTAAATTCGACTATCCTGTCGCTCATCCTGCCCAAAACGGACAACAATTTATATGCAGAGCTCTGCAGTCACTTACCATTCATCCTGGTGGGTCCGGTGCTCAGTGGATCCGCAGCGGCGTCCTCCCGGAAAGTGCGGCATCCCTGGGTTTGAGACCGGGGCCTCGCCCTTAGCGAGTGGCCGGCGAGACAGTGTCGGCGGCGGCCTCGGGTGGAGGTTTGGGGCCGGCCGGAAGATGCCGATGTGCGAAGAGCCCGGAGGCAAATGAACGTGAACTACCGTCCAGTGCTCCAGAGGTGGTGTGCGGCAAGCTGTGGGTTGGGGACGCCGTGTTTTGTGGCTCCCCCCTTTGTTGCCGTCCGGCCGTGCCGGGCTTCTTCGCTCGGTGGCGGAGAGTGATCCTGGCGGAGCGGTGTCGCCGGCGGGTCCCCCTCGTCTGGTGGTCATCATTTTAGCGCTGTGGGTGCTGCTTGTGCGCTTGAGGGGGATCCCACCGGGGCCAACTGTTGAGCTCACCTCTGGAGATAATTTCGAAGAGACGGTGCAATTGTTGCAAAATGGCGGCTGTTGCCATGTCCCGTGTAGAGTCCCGGGATGCCGATTTCTTGCCCTTGTGCTCAGCTTGGGCCTGCACTGGTGAGTTCGAACCCACGATTGGCGACGTCCTGCAAGCGTTGAAGAACTGGAAGTCGACCATGCTCCGGGACTCTTGTGTGTGGGGCGATGTAATGGCCGCCATTGCTCCCGGGTCGGCTCTAGAGGATGCGGAGGGGCCCGGTGTGGTCGTTGATTGTTCCCCGCTCTCTGGTTGGGATGGCGATGATCAGATGCGTGAGCGGGTGGAACCGCTGGTGTTCATTGACACTGGTACACGGCTGCCGTGAACAGTTTCTGCATTGCCCTCGGGAGAGGGGCTCCCATTGGCTGCTTCCATTGATCGTCCAGCAACTTTTCCACGGCCTTTTAGCATCGCCATGTCCTGTGCCCACTGGATCGACACACATCGCGACGTTAGCTAAGAAAGGACTAGGATGAACCCGTTTCCTACTTCGGAGGACTACTAATCAGTGAATGGAGTTAAGGACTGCCTCAAACTGTGATACTTTGTTGATTTCTACATATTTACGTATTACTGAACACTTGCCAATTTCGTTTTGGGCTACGCTTATGGCGGTGTGGGCGGGGGGCGGGGGCTGCGCCATTGGCTAAATGGTTCCTCTCCCCAGGCTTTCCTTTTTTCTCTCTTTCTTTTTCCGTTTCTCTATATTATCTTATTCTATATTTCGGGTTCATAAATAGGGCGACAGGCACGCTGCTGGGGGTAGGGGGGTAGGCCGTAGCCTTCTGCAGGGGTGCAGGGTGGGACGGGTGGATTAGGGTCTATTAGGTAGTTCTTTGTTTCTATGGCTCTTTTGTGTCCTTTTCTTGGATCTCCACGACTGTGCGTAACCCCGCGGGGTGAGTTACTGAGAGGGGAGGAATAGGTATTATATGTAATGTGGTGCCCATGGCTCTGTTTCTCCTGAATTAATCATCCGCCCCCAAGCACGTTTGCTAATTGTATTATTGATCGCTATTACCACCGTGGGGCGGGTACAGTGATGTGGAGTTCCCCTACTTCCTTTTCTCTTTAGTATTTTTGTTTTCTTATTTCTTGGGTTGGGATGTATAATGATTGCAACTTATCTGTTTCCCTGATGGTTTTTATCACTGTGGAAACGCGTTCACCTTGTCTCTGGGTACATGTGGTTGGGCGTGGATACTATTAATGAGGAACTGTAAGCGAACCTCTGTTTTGCATGCTTTGGACCTTTATGATTATTGCTTTTTGGCTGTACTGAAATGAAACAGTTAGTTTGTTCCCCACCACGTACACCAGAGTGCCACCTATACAACTGATCCTTTATTCTTTAATATAAAAAAAAAAATTAACCTCCTTTGATCATACGTCGAGTGGTGCCAGTTAGTTAATATCATTGACTTGCATCGTTAGGTAATGTCGTCTAACCACTCCGTGCCTTTAATTGATAATGGTGCTTTCTAGTTTTGTTCCGTGGCCGCCCCCTGGGTTGTAGGCCCGTATTTGTACGCATCCATTTCCTCAAATAAAGGTTTTCAAAAATTAAAAAAATAAATAAAAAAAAGAATTACTTGGGCCCGGTTGCACTTGATCTTCTTCAGCACTGTGGTTAGAAGTGGTACAGGCGGAAAGGCATACAGGAGGCCGCAATTCCACTAATGACGAAAGGCATCGCCAAGCAAATGCCGCTTTGGAAACTCCGAACTGCAAAAACAAAAGGAGTTAGGTCCTTGGCGGGACTGAGGGGGGGCTGGACCGTAATACTATTCAAACAAAGAAGGAGTGCCCGAACACTCAAATCTTGGGATGACAATTATTTGATAAAGACCAAGTGCAAATTCATGAAACCTGGTGAGGTACTTTTATTTATACCCATTACTCATATGTTGTACTTTTTTTATAGGATTACTTTTTTAGACAGAAATAGATACACATTTATACCATCGCAAAACTAAACAATAGTGACTACAGATAAATCAAAAAAAGGACATTGGGTTGACACAGAACATTACACATTAAAATATTCATTTCATCAATGTTTACAAATCAATTCCTGTTTCAAGACAAACAAAGTAACGTGAAAAACAAGAGCAGAAACAGTGTGTATTCTTTTTGACAATAAATCACTCAATGATATAATTGGCTCTTGTAGATATGCCGACGCGTTTCAGGTTCGAGTAACCAGTTTTCGAACCCTCATCAGGGCTTTGTTAGTTGTCTTTGTGAAACACAAAAAACAATAGTTTTGTTGAGAACCTATGTGCGCACAGGAAAGTCATACGAAAAAACGCCTGGAAAACAGACTTCGTCTAATATCCAGGTATGCTTTATTTCGTTTGGAACAATATGATGCTGGTGTTCACAACCAATACACAAGTGTCTGTGCTTACAAGTCCTTTAATCCCCATCAGGTCACAAACACCCCGCCATTGAATGATAGAGACCCGAATCATCTTCTCTATTCAGGATGAAGATGCAAGGTATGGGGCCATCTGAATGAACAATTATCCAATCGATGAAAAGATAACATGATAGTACAACAACTTCCTCTTGTTCTCCCAATTAGGATTCCTAGAATAGTGATCACAACCTTCTACCTCTAAGAGGCGCCAGACGGTGCACATAGAGGTAGGTAGAATTAATTTACATGCACTTGATCTTCTGTAAAGAGACATTATTGCCAAAATGCCTCATACAGTCCTTGCTTCACTTACTGTAGAAGTAAAGCCTGAAGCGTCGTCCCCCAGGTCCATCATTGGAAATCACGAGCCTGATACGTACAGGTATATATTCCTTATGATTTTTCTGATTTTGAGAGGTAGCCTCGAGGCACATAGGTTCTCAACAAAACTCTATTGTTTTTTATGTTTCACACAGACAACTAACAAAGCCCTGATGAGGGTTCGAAAACTGGTTACTCGAACCTGAAACGCGTCGGCATATCTACAAGAGCCAATCATATCATTGAGTGATTTATTGTAAAAAAGAACACACACTGTCTGCTCTTGTTTTTCACGTTGCTTTGTTTGTCTTGAAACAGGAATTGATTTGTAAACATTGGTGAAATTAATATTTTAATGTGTAATGTTCTGTGTCAACCCGATGTCCTTTTTTTGATTTATCTGTAGTCACTATTGTTTAGTTTTGCGATGGTATAAATGTGTATCTATTTCTGTCTAAAAAAGTAATCCTATAAAGAAAGTACAAAATATGAGTGATGGGTATAAATAAAAGTACCTCACCAGGTTTCATGAATTTGCACTTGGTCTTTATCAAATAATTGTCATCCCAAGATTTGAGGGTTCGGGCACTCCTTTGTTTGCTTTGGAAACTCCAACGCGCAGAACTGCTGACATTGCGTGTTCTCGTTGGTGGCAAATAAATCGAACCAAGACTCTGCCCACTGCTGAAAGAGACCATGCACCACCTCCGAGCCGAGTGAAGACGCCATTCGTGATCCATCATGCAGCGGCAGCTGAGTTTGTCCGCCCTGGCATTCAGGGAACCTGGCAGGTGTTGAACCACCAGGGATATGCCCTGATGTGCCAGCCATGTCCAAAGGCGAAGAGCCTCTTGACATAGGGTCCACGACCCCATCCCACTCGGTTTGTTGCAGTACCACATGGCGGTGATGTTGTTCATGAACACCTGCACTACTCTTCCTTTGACAGAGGGAAGGAATGTGTTCATTGCAAGACGAATTGCCTGGAGCTCCAGAAGGTTGATGTGGAGCCCAGACTCTACCGGAGACCACAGGCCTCTGAAATCCACCTCTTCCATGTGACCACCCCATCCCAGGAGTGAACCATCCGTCACTATTGTGAACTCTGGTTGGGGAAGGGAGAGGGATATGCGGTCGACTCAGTCCTCGTTTGTGAGACACCACTGCAGCGTACTTGCAGTCCCCTGCAAGATCAGGACGCCATCGAAAAGGTTTCCCTGATGCTGCGGCCACTGGAACTACAGGTTCCAATGCAAAGCCTGCATATGCCATCTGGCATGATGGCATGCCAGATGGCATGATCCACCAGCATGAGGCCCAGTATCCTCAGGGTCATTCTCACCGAAATCCGGGATAGAGACTGAAGCATTGGTATTGTATCCTGGACATTCCTGACTCGCTGCTCGGGAGGAAATGCCAGAAACTGTGCTGTATCCAGAACTGCTCTGATGAAACGGAGCTTCTGAGAGGGAATCAGGTGCAACTTCGCCATGTTGACTGTGAACCCCAGCGAATGCAGGAGGTCTGCCGTAGTCTGGAGGTGGGAGACGACAGCCTGGGGTGAGCCCGCCTTCAGCAGCCAGTCGTCGAGAGCCATAACTTCCTGGAGGAGAAGGGCCAAATGATCCCCTGGCATGCGATGGAGCGTTGATGTCATGGAGGGAGGGGTAGTCTGGAAGAGGAGGGAGTAGCCCCTTCGGACTATCTGCAAAACCCACCTGTCCGACGTGAATCTTTGCCAGTGGGGGAGGTGATGGCGAATCCTGCCGCCTCTGGTGGCCCAGGAAGGTCGGACTAGGAGGCTGCTGCAGGGGAGGTATAGGTGGACTGGCCCACTCACTGGTCCCCAGAACTGAGTCGCCCGGTCCCACATACGCGGCCACGCAGAAGCTGGGTAGCGTGTTTGGCCCTGTGGCTAGATTGGGTGGAACGTTGCGGGTCACCCTTTCTGTAGCCACAAAAGCAGCGAAAGGAAGACTGCTTGGGGCGAGAAGTTGCTGCGAGGCCTAAGCATCAGACCATAGCCCTAGAGTCCTTGAAACGCTCGAGCACATCGTCACCCTGTCACCAAAGAGGTGATGACCATCAAGGGGACTGTCCAAAACTGTGGATTGGACATCCCCAGAGATGCCAGACGTTCTCCACCAGGCGCAGCGCCTCAAGGCTACCTAAGTGGAAACTGTCCTACTCAGAGTTGGCAGTATCAAGCCCTCACTGGATGGTGAACTAAGCTGCGTCCCGACCCTCAGCAACAGTGCGGGTGAGCACGGCCCGGGCATCCTCCGGGCACTGTGGCAGAACTTGCGCGATCGTATCCAACAACGTGTGAGTATAACAGCCCAAGAGACATGCAGTGTTCACTAACCGCAGTCTTAAGCTGGCGGAAGAATACATCTTCCTCCCAAGATGGTCCAGCATCTTGGATTCCCTATCAGGGGGAGCAGTAGGAAATGCGCCTTTGAGAATGAGGCTTGGACCACCAAGCTATCAGGGGTGGGGTGTTGGGATAGGAAAAGTGGGTCACCCGAGTCGGGTGGTGGTGTCTGGCAATCATCTTGTCCACAGGAGCCCCGGTGCTGGGCTTGGACCAAGTGCCCAGAAGGATGTAAGTGAGGGCCTCATTAAAAGGCAGCAGGGGCTCCGAAGAGGCTGCTGCCGGCTGAAGCCCTTCAGTCAGGAGGTTAGTCCTGACTGCCACCATAGGCAGCTCAAGACCCAAGGCCTCAGCTGCCCTAAGCAACACCACAGACTAGGAAGCTCGCTCCGCCGTAGCCATGGTAGGGGGAGAAAGCATAGCATGGTCTGGAGAGGTATCCAGAACACTGGCATCACCCAACTCCTATCGCCAGTCCGGCTCCTCACGTTGGTCTGCAAAAGAGTCAACAGACCCCTCCCAGTCCTCACCTTCCTCTGGCTGCCACTCAAGGCGGTAGGGACCACCAGGGTTGAACAATGGTACAAAAATACGCTTGGGCGCCGGTACCAATGTCGGTCTGGCATTGTGTCCAAGTCTGGGTGAGGCTGGGGTCGACACCGGTTGGGGGGAGCAACTGACGTCGGGGGCGTCATCACTGAAATCAGCGCCGGGGAAGGTACCGTGAGGTAGACCGGGGCCAATCCAGATCCAGGCCTGGATCCTTGGGGGTCCTGCAGCGCGAAGGCCAGAGCCGCTGGCATCAAAGGCTCCCAACCGAGTCTGTGGGGCCCGAAGGCGCGCCTGCGGAGTCGGGCTGCCCAAAGATGCTGTGCTGCCCTTCGTAAAAATGCACAAAGCTGGGGAGGGGATGCTCCGGCTCTGGGAAAGGGAGGGAAGCATGGAGCCGTCCCAGCAGGCTCCAAGGAAGGAGCCGGAGAGTGTCCGAGTCCTGTGTCGCGACGGATGGGGAGAAGGCAAAGTCAAAAGAGGGTTAGTCTAAAAGTGAATAAGAGGCATACTCTCTCGGGTTCTGCGAGGATTGCGTGGAAAAAGAACAGACATCAGCACGCGGGGCGGTGTCTAAGCAGACACCACAACGCCATCCCAGCCCCCACGACGCCGACGAGGCCACCTACCGACACACAGGTGTATTGCTGAGTATAGCTGACACCTGGGGGTAATTTCGAAGGTAAGAAATCTATAATTAATAGTCTCTTTCAGATAATTTTCCTATTTATATTTGTTTCAAATTAATAGTGTCATTTAGATGTGTTTAAAGTGCAGTACTTTCAATACTGTTGCATAGACTGGAGTCGGAATTGTAAATATAACCCCTCCGAAATCCAATGCTTTCCCTACTGTTACACACTCCAGAGTAGAAAGAGTACATTTTTCCCCTCCAGAGTCCAAAGTTTTCCCCACTGTTGCATAGACTGGAGTGAGAAAAGTTAATTTAAGCCCTCCAAAGTCCAATGTTTTTGCTACCTTTGCACAGACTGGAGTGGGAATAGTAAATCTTACCCCTCCAAAGTCCAATGCTTTCCCTAAGGTTGCAGAGGGTGGAGTGGCAATAGTACATCCATTATTGTTAGACTTTTCCTTATATTATTTAAATTTATCTATTACATGTTTATTTTTTTTACATTTAAATTATTTTGTATATATTATTTTATAATTTTTTATAAGACGTTTTTCCTGCATTTTAATTGTTTCAGATTTTATTAAGTTGGTAATTCTGTTTTGTAATAGATTTGTTAATATTTTACTATATCAATTTTAATAATATAAAAACATATATATACATATATAACAGTACACATACTTTTTTTAATGCAATATCATGTAAAATATGTTTTTAATAACAGTTAATTTATATGTATATATAAATTTACATACACCTGTGCATGTGTTTATATAAGAAGAAAACAAGTTACTTACCTGTAACTACAGTTATCCAGTATTGGTATCTTTCATAGATTCACATGCCTGAATCATTCCCCGTCGTCGAGGCGGGAGTCCCACTGTAAATTATATATATATAGCAGTGCCTAAAAATCATTAGTAGTAGGCTAGAAAAGAATATAGGCCCAACTAGGCCCAAAACTTAGCAGCCTATCTACCTCATTATGTAAAAAGAACTGAAAATGTAGCCTCAGCCAATCAGCTAACCTCACCCTCTAGAACCTTCCCAGCCCAGGCAGCTCTCCTCAGATTTTCCCAGCACAAGTGAGAAGTAGTATCCATAATAAGAACTGCCCAGCCGGGGAGGAGGGTGGGTGCATGTGAATCTATGAAAGATACCAATACTGGATAACTGTAGTTACAGGTAAGTAACTTGTTTTCTTATCCAGTATTGGGGTATCTTTCATAGATTCACATGCCTGAATCAGAGTAGCAAGCAGTAATAACCATAACTGTCGGTAGAGGAAGGTGGGAGACAATCCAAACCATATATCCCCACACAACCTGGAAGGTACTAGAGCAATAACATATTTCAATACATATGCAAAATCATGACAATACCTTCATATAATATATATCTATATATAGAGCATTAAAACAGTATATTAGCACACATGTAGCAATAGAAACAAGAAAAAACCATAACAGGCTGACCTCAGTGAAGAAGATGCTGCAACACTGCTTCTCCCACTGACGTATCTTCATGTAGCACCGGCTGCAGGCAATAGTGCTTGGTAAAAGTATGCACACTTTTCCATGTAGCAGCACGGCAGATGTTTTCCAGGGTCACCCCTGCAAATAGGGCTGTAGACGCTGACATCATCCTGGTGGAATGCGCCTTAACCGTTCTTGTCAGGGGCTTGTTCGCTTTCTCATGACAGAAGACAATGACAGAGGAAAGCCATCTGGCTATAGTTGCCTTCGTCACTGCCTGACCACGTGTAGCTTGTCCATAAGCTACAAACAGTTGGGTAGATTTGCGCAAATCTTTTGTCTTTTGTAAATAGAATTTGAGGCATCTTTGGACATCCAAGGAATGCAGCATCCTTTCAGCTGGAGTCTTGGGGTCTGGAAAGAAAGTTTTGAGTTTCACCGGTTGATTGATGTGAAACTGGGTCGGAACTTTGGGAATAAACTTAGGATGAGTTCTAAGTGTCACACAATCTTTTGAAAAATGTAGGAAAGGTTCTGATATAGTGAACGCTTGTATCTCACTTACTCTCCGGGCTGAAGTGAGGGCTAACAGAATAGCCACTTTCCAAGTCAAGAATTTAAGTTCTGATTTATGAATTGGTTCAAAAGGCCTTTTCAGCAATTGAGATAACACAATATTGAGATCCCACTCAGGAGGAGGAGGCCGCACTGGAGGGAAAACTCGAAATAATCCTTTAAGGAACTGTTTAATTAAAGAGGAAGAGCACAAAGATGGTTTGTTGTAACTCTTTCTGAATCTGGATATGGCAGCAAGGTGAACTTTGATAGAAGAAAAAGCGAGACCTGATCTGGCTAGAGACAGCAGATAAGGCAGAATCTTCTCTGGAGGAGCCTGTAGTGGATGGACGTCATGCTCCCCGCACCATAAACAGAATCTCTTCCATTTGAAGCGATAGGTTCTGATGGTAGACTGTGCACGAGCCTGAGATAGAACCGCTCTACAGTCTGGAGAAATCTCCAGGTCCTTAAACTCTAAGAAATCAGGAGCCAGGCGTGCAAGTGCAGCGACTGAGGATCTGGATGAAGTATTTGTCCTTCCTCCCTTGTCAGCCGTGCGCACCAGCACTGCAGAGCCTGCAATTCTTGGCAGGAAGGCTCGCAAGGACAGGAAAATGGCCCTCAACTCGAGGCAGTTGATGTGTTTGTGCTTGTACTGATGGGACCACCGTCCCTGCACTTGAAGGTCTTGGAGATGACCTCCCCAACCCTCCATGGAGGCATCTGTCGTTAGAGTAAATTCCGGTAGGGTCTGAAGAAAAGTGAGCCCCGGAGACAAATTGTTCTTTGCCGCCCACCATAGAAGAGCTTGTTTCATCTTGGGCGTGACCTTGATACGGTCCTCGAAAGATCCGTCTATCTGCCGCCACTGTCGGTGCAATTCCTCTTGGAGAGGCCTCATTCTGAGTCGAGCCAGTGGAACTAGATGGAGTGAGGAGGAACACATCCCTAGCAGGGAAACAAACTGTCGGACCGAAAGAGACTTTTTTGACCGTATTTGACTTGCCAGCTTTGTGATCTTGTCCTGACGAATTTGGGTCAAGAAGGCCTTGCACTGAGAAGTGTCTAGTACTGCTCCTAGGAACGTCAGAATTTGTTTGGGTTGAAGTTGAGATTTTTTGACGTTGAGGGTCAGGCCCAGATTCGAGAACATTGATAGAGCACTTTTGACCGATTGCCTTGTTGAAGTCTTTGTTGGACTCTTTATTAACCAATCGTCGAGGTACGGGAATACTTGGATTCCCTGTGACCTCAACGCAGCTGCAACTGGGACTAGAGTCTTGGTAAAGATTTCAGGCCGAAAGGGAGCACCTTGAATTGAAAATGGACACCAGCCACTGTGAATCTCAGATACTTGCGGTGGTTTGGATGAATTGGAATGTGGAAGTAAGCGTCTTCCATATCCAGGGAAGCCATGAAATCGCCTTCCATGAGGCAATTGAGGACATCCGTGAGCGTCACCATGCGGAAACTTTGCTTTTTCAGATATTTGTTTAAGTTTCGTAGATCCAAAATTGGACGCCACTCTCCTGAAACCTTTTCCACAAGGAAGAAGCGAGAGTAAAACCCCTGATTTTTCTGGGATGTTGGGACTTTCTCTATCGCATTTTTGTGTAGCATTTTCATGGCTTCCATGTATAACAAATGAAGACGAGGAGGGGAGGGACCCCTGGGCGGTGATGTTGGAGGTTTCTGCAAGAACTCCAGAGTGTGTACGTGTTTGACTATGTCCAGAACCCACTGATCTGAAGTTATCTTCCGCCACTGTTGATAAAAGGCGGAGATCTTGGCGCCCACGGGGAGGGAAGGAAGGGAGGATGGTGTCCGGCAAAACTCACTGGCGTTTATTTGAATCGCGTCCCTGGTAGTTAGAACGTCGTTTCCCTCCTTGACGAGAGAAACCCGCTGACGATGACTGCCGATAGGACTGTTGGTAGTACGGCTTATTCTGAGGTTGATACTGGCGGTTTTGCTGATTTTGATAATGTCCTCTGGAAGAAAAACCACGGCCTCTTGCTCCTCTGAAAAAACCTCGCTTATACTGTAGTGTACCAAGCGATTTGGCCGTATCAGTATCCGTTTTGATCGCAAGAAATGCTTCATCTATGTGCTTGCCAAACAATAACTCGCCATCATAGGCCATGTCAAGTATTTTGGTCTGGACTTCAGGTCTGAAAGAAGTCGCCTTGAGCCATCCCTGCCGTCTGAGAACTGCCGCTCCGGCCAATTGTCTAAAGGCTGTATTAGATACATCGAGGGCGCAATCGATAATCTCAGAAGCTGCCCGCTCGCCTTCCATGACAACCTTCCTGACCTCTTCAACACGGTCATCGGGAACCAAGTTGATGAACTCCGACAGATCTGACCACATTTGTCTGTCATAACGTGCTAAAATTGCCAAAGAATTAGCAATCTTGACAGTAGCAGCGGCATTAGCTGAGAACTTCTTCCCAATCGCATCCAATCTCCTGCCCTCTTTGTCTGGAGGCGTTGAAATTGGTGCAACCGGATTCTTGGATCGTTGTTGAGCCGCTTGTGAAATCACTGAGTCAGGACGCGGATGACCAATCAAACATGAAGGAGTATCCAGTGGTGCTCGGTACTTCTTGTCGACTCTTGGAAGAACCGCCGGGATGGAAGCTGGCGTCTTCATAATATTAATCCCTTCTTTCCAAATATATTCAATGATAGGGATAGATCTGGACACCCTTCTATACCCTTCTTTGAAATCATGAAGAAAACAGTCAGTCTGCTCAACCGAAACTGTAATTGCAAATCGAGCAGCTGCCCGGCGCATGATGTTATGAAAACCTCCTATGTCTTCTGGCGGAGAATCTGAAGGTTGTGGCAAATTAGGAGAGGGCATAGGAATGATGTAATCATTCCATGGTTCCGTAGGCGTGGAATCCGGAAGTTCCCCATCCTCTCTTTCATCCTCATCTGGAGAGGAGACGTCAACATCCTGACCTCCAGTCCCGGGGTCAACATCCTGCCTTGGAGAGTGCGAAGGATGTGGCGGGGGATTTACTGGCATGTCTACTGGCACAGGATTTGAAGTAGGCAGAGTTGATGAAAACCTCTGACGATAATCAGCCAGCATGGCCTGCAAATCCTGAATTAGAAAAGACGGAAGATGAGTCGTGTCTTCTGTGTGTTGTTGCTCCTGATGATAAGGAGTAGTTAAATTTTCCTGATAGTAATGAACCTCATCATCATCCTCATCCTCTTGATATTTTATGTGTAACTGGGAAGGGTGATGGGCCACTCCAAAAGGCTCGTCATCATCCCCTTCATTATCAGAATCTGCCTCCACGTAGTTTTCCAAAATATGCGAAGGCAAGAGGGGAGACAAATGAGAGTAACTCTGTCTCTGAAATCATTTAATCTGAAAATGGGTATACTGTACCCTTACCGGAGATGTGGGCAATAAATGCGTAGACGGCACATTCAAAGATGCCAGCGCTGCTGTCGATGGTAGAAGTGAGACAGATGTGTGAGTTGCCGGTACTGTCGTCGACGGTATCGACATTGGTGTTGTAATCGTGGACGAGGACTTGTTTGAAGGCGTCCTAGTAGACGGATCCGTTGACGGACTCTTCGTCGTCGAGCTTGTCGTCGACGGTGCTGAAACCTTCGTCGACGGGTTTGTAGTCGACGGGACTGTCGTCGACAGGGTCTTCGTCGACGGGGTCTCAGTCGACGGGCTCTCCGTCGACGGGCTCTCCGTCGACGGGGTCTCCGTCGACGGGATCTTCGTCGACGGGATCTTCGTCGACGGGATCTTCGTCGACGGGATCTTCGTCGACGGGGTCTTCGTCGACGGGGTCTTCGTCGACTGGATAGTGGAAGCCTTCGTCGACGGGGGAGCCGTCGACGAGAGCGTCGACGGAAGCGATGACGAACGCTTCGTAGATGGTGATTTGGTCGTCGACGGAAGACTCGTCGACGACGAGCTTTTCTTCGATGATTTTTTCTCAGAAGAAGAAACCATGACGGACATCACAGGAGAAGTAATTGCCGAGGTGGTAACAGTACTTGAAGAAGTAGAGGACGTAGAATAGGTGGTGACAGTGAGAGAGGACACCAAAGAGACAGCTTTAGTGCGGACTGTACTCACAGTAGAAGACTCTGTTGACGCAGCACTCCTTGTGGACTCAGAGGGTTTATGAGAGAATTTAGGTTTTTTCAATCTCTCAGGAGAACACCTCTCTTTGGAACTGGCTCTCTTACTTGAGGTAGAGGCTCTGTCCTCGTCATCTGTGGCAGACGACTTTAGCCACAAAAGAACTCTTGCCTCTCTATCCCTGGTGGTCTTAGGAGGGAAGGTTCGACATATCCTGCAATCCTTCACCACATGTGAAGGATGCAAACAATAAATACAGTCCGAGTGCTGGTCGTCCACATGGACCCTCTTCTTGAAGCATGAAGCACAAGCCTTGAATAAAGCCTTCTTTTCCGACATCTTGAGAGAATAGAAGAAATTTTGAAGAAAAACTGAGTAGGCACTCAGGGAGACTCCCTTACACACGAAGTGCGGTGAAAATCTGAGGAGAGCTGCCTGGGCTGGGAAGGTTCTAGAGGGTGAGGTTAGCTGATTGGCTGAGGCTACATTTTCAGTTCTTTTTACATAATGAGGTAGATAGGCTGCTAAGTTTTGGGCCTAGTTGGGCCTATATTCTTTTCTAGCCTACTACTAATGATTTTTAGGCACTGCTATATATATATAATTTACCGTGGGACTCCCGCCTCGACTACGGGGAATGATTCAGGCATGTGAATCTATGAAAGATACCCCAATACTGGATAATATATTTTTATAGTATTTATTATAAGTTACATTTATTTAATTACATTATTTTGAGGCCATATTAAAATATTTATGATTAACTTTTTTAACCTATTATAAGAAAGTGCCCTCTTTTTGCATGGTTGCCCGCACTTGTTGCTGAACTGCTCAACGGAGCGTGCCCTGGCTCATGTCAAATAGGTACCCAGGGTCTATGTTCTTTCCTTAAGTTGAAAACCAACCCCAATTGGCACCTTCTGGCCACATATCAGCCCCTGGCAAATGGTACCACAGGTACCCAGGGCACTGTGACCAGGGAAGGCCTCTAAGGGCTGCAGCACTTATTGTGCCACCCTTACAAGCCCTGTACCTTTACACACACAATGCCTTTCCAGGCTGCGTGTTTTGGTGCAGAACAAAGTGAAGAGTCGACATGGCACACATCCCTGTGTCATGTCATACTATTGATTGCTTGCAAGTGTAACAATGCACTTGATCCCTTCCGTACTGCTGTTAGTGTTAAATTAATTGTATTTTTTCGAAGTTACACCAATTCAACTTTAGATCGTTTGTACATATTAATAAACATCCCAAAAAAATATCTTGACTTTTGTTTTGCGGATTCCTTTCCGCTATTGTACCATTTTGATGTAAAACAAAACTTAAATTTCAATTACAATATATTCAATATTAAACATTAAAATCAACGATTTACAAGCTATACAATAGGTATCTCTCTCGAGGTGTTCCCAGTGCATTTTTTGATCTAAATGTCCCTTCGTCAGAGGTATGAGAGCAACCTTAATCACTCTCGAACGTGTGCCGGATGAGGCCAAACTGAAAGGAATGATAGGTAAATCTGTAAAAACAGTTGATTCAACCCAAATTCTGTTCAGTTTCTTTGTTTTCTAACCGCCGTATATTTGCGCAAGAACCTCAGAACTGTAATCTTCTCCAAAAGTAAATCCATTCTATGCAAACAGCGTACACTGAACTGTGTGATTACAGTTCTGAGGTTCTTGTGCAAATATACGGCGGTTAGAAAACACAGAAACTGAACAGAATTTGAGTTGAATCAACTGCGCCACCCTCCCACTGGAGAGTGGTATAATCGGGGATGTACCCACCCCAAGGAAGGGACCCATTGGTACCTGTAGTGCCCCTAAACCTAGTATTTAGGGACTCTCATGAACTTTGCTACTCAGACAAGAAACAACCACGAAGAAAAGAAGAAGAAGGACCGAACAGCCACCCTGAAGCTAAGAAAAGGAGGACGCCCACTGACTTAGCCCCAGCCCTACAGGCCTGCCCCACCTCGATCCTGCAGAAGCGAAACTCCGATGTGTTCTGCAGCCAGCAACCTCAAGAACCCTGAGGACCTGCCCTGCCTTCCACAGAAAGGACTTAGTCTCCTGTGAACACCGGATTTGTTCACCCACAGACTATGGCTCTGGCCAAGTCAGCGATTCTGCACCACTCTGCACCTGTCACCCACGGCACGAGTTAGAGTGGCCCAACACCACGAGGAGGTCTCCGGCGATTCAGACCCGAGATCTGGTTATCTCTGACCTGCCTCGAATCTCCCAGCAAATCCTGCAGCCTCTTTCTGGAGACTCTCCCCCCCCCCCCGACCATCACCAGAGCTGGTAAGAGAAAAACGACGTCTAAAGTCACCCCTGCACCCGAAGCCCCACAGCCTTGGGTGGCCGTACTGATGGTGTCCCAGAATCCCCAGGCATCCCAAATTACCTCTCCAACTGGTGGTCACCTCCAGAAGATCTTTGTCCCCGAGTCTGCAGTCTTTGTTGAAACCGGAGAATCCCCATTGAAACCAATATGGAGCACCAGACGCCAAAACAGCACCCAGCTGCCCCTGCGTCGCTGCGGGTGTACTATGGATGCCAACTCCGCTCCTCCTTTGCCCTGAGCCTAACACCAGGAGCTTGGCTCCCACAACTGTGTGACCTGCTCATAAGCAGCCAGCAACCGGAGGCCATCTATCCCCCATTGGATAACATTGGGCCTTAGCACTCTGCACCTGCCACCCTAGTGCAGCTGAGGGTATAACAAGAGTGCATCCTCGGCCCTGGGGGAACCCTTGCTTTAACAGTAGAAACTCAACCTGAAAGACCGAGTACTTCCCTGTTAACCGAAAACTTAATTTCTCTCCATAGGAATCCATTGACTGTTTCTCTGAAAAATGTTCCAAGTGTGGAGTTGATTTGTATGGAAAACTGAAAAATTACAATTGTGTAAAACTGATTTTACTTACCTTTTCTCTAGGAAATGTCCCAGTGTGATATCTAGTCATATCGCATTGAGTTGAAAAAAGTAACTTAAAAAGTAATCTAAAAAGTAATCTGTACAGTAATTTCAATACCTTGACTTACCTGTATTTTAAACAACTACACTTGAACTTGCATTCACTTGTAAACGCAGCATAATATTTTGCAAAGCATTTATTTCACTTACCTGTGCCAATCTTGGCTTGGTTCTAGAAATAAAATAACTTAATATTTTTATACAAAACAAATTGGTCTGAGTTCAGTCTGAGTGTGTGCAATCATTTGCTGTTTGAGAGCGTACAACTAATGTTCAACACTACCCTCTGATAAAGCCTTACTGCTCGCCCACACTACCACAAAAAGAGTGTAAGGTGCTATCTACTTTTACCTCTGCCTACCTTTTGGGTTCCACTGGACTCTGTGCACACTATACCTCATTTTGGTATAGCATATATATACAGAGCCAGCTTCCTACAGTTATATATTAAAAAGATGATATTTTGTATGTCTTAACGATGTTAGTGTAAAATGATATTTTGTTTTGATATTTTTGTACTTACTATTGTAAGTATAGGAAGATTATATTTTTGTAATATATATTTTTGGTCACGATATTATTGGTTCCGATATTATGTCAGTGATTCTGGAGGAGGTCAGTCTGGCGTGTCCAGCACCAAGCCACAATCTAACCCAACAACAGGCATATACAGTTTGTGTCAAGGGACGCTTTGTTGCCAAAATGACAAACTAATTTTGGATTAAGGTCGCAGGTGTTCATCTGTCGCTGCTCAATCCCCAAGCATGAATTTGGAGAGTAAGAAAGCCCAGGCGCAGAACCTTATCCTGTTGCTGCGACAGCAGGTCCTCCCATAGAGGCGGCCTGATGAGAGAACATATCCACAAGCCCGGGAGTTCTGGATACCATACTGTATATGCCCAATCTGGAGCCGCTAGAATGACATGGTCCTGGTAAGCCCATGTCTGCTTGAGAACCCGGGCAGGAGTGGTAACCGTGAAAAGGCATACAGCAGTGCCAAGTTTCACTGGAGGTGGAACGCCTCGTAAAGAGAGACCCGTTGGAAACTCCAACAAGCAGAGGCACTGACCAGGAGCTTTCTCAGCGGTGGACATCAGCTCAAGCTGAGAGTCTCCCGTGAGACGGAAGAGACCTTGCACCACCGGGTTTAACTGCAATTCATGATCCATTATGTGTTGACAGGTGAGCTTGTCACCCCTGGCATTAAAATATTCTGCCATGTGGTTTACCACCGGGACAATTCCTTGGTGGTCCAGCCATTTACTGAGGCGCAAGGCCTCCTGGCACCTGACCCCTATTTGCTGCAGTATCACAGGACAGTGGTGTTGTCTGTGACCATCTGTACCAGCCTTCCTTTGATGAATGGCAGAAAGGCTTTCAAATCCAACCAGGTGGCCCTCCGCTCCAGAAGGTTGACGTGGAGCCGGGACTCTACCGGAGAGCAAAGGCCTTTGATCTCCATCTCATCCAGGCGTCCAGCCAACCGAGAAATATGCATCGGTCATCATGGAAAGCTCTGGGCAGGGAAGGGAGAGTCGTTTGCCGCTGAACAAATTTAGGTCCAGCAAACACCACAGCATACCTTTTGCAGTCTCCTATGAAATCTGGACATGGTCGGAGAGGTGCCCTTGATGGGCCCACTTGGAATTCAGATCCCACTGCACAGACCACATATGCCACCTAGCATGTTTGAAGAGCAGGAGGCCATCAGTCCTAGCAGCCTCAGAGCCAACCTCACTGAAATCCAGGACTGAGGCTGAAATATCGGGATCATAGCCTGAATGTTCTGGATTCTCTTATCAGAAGAAAGGCATGAACTCAACCGTGCCTATAACCGCGCCAATGAAGGGGAACCCCATAGATGGAGAGGAGGGGAAGTGCGAGAGGAGAGTTAGAGAGAGGGGATAGGGAGGGGAAGGGGAAGGCGGGCTACTGTGAGGTAGACTGCATTTTTCAGATGTAGTCATCTTTGTGATGATATACTTGGGACAGGGTTATGCCCACTCACCACAGGAAGTAATCATATGGGGGTGTAGTGACCCCAAGGGTCAGTGGCCCATTGGCTACTATCCTAAACTACTATAATGCACCTAAATTCAGTATTTAGGGGAGGCCCTAGCAACAGAGAGGCAGATCCTAATGACCTAAGAAGAGAGAGGACACCAAAGAGCCGCAAAAGCAAAGAGAAGAAGCAGCTGACCTGCTGGCCTGTATGCATCCTTAGTCGAAAACTGTGCCAAAGTCGACTTGTCCTGCAGGTGTTGACTAGAAACCTAGGAGGATTGCCTGCCTTCGATAAATACCTCCAGTGAACAGTGGGCATGTTCTGAACCCTGCAAGACCTCAGAATTAAAGGCTCTGAGGTACCGGTACCGCCAAAAGCAGACACCTGAAACCACTGTTGCACCCGTCGCCTCCAGTCCGAATTGAAGAGGGCTACCAGAGTCAACAAGGCCCCTGGCCCTCCAGAGCTTGAGTCCACCAAACTTTCAAGCCTCTCGTGGACTACCAGATGTCACCTGCAGCCTCTGCATGCAGGCTGCCTCGACTGTGACCACTAACAGTAAGAAAATCCGATGCCTAAAGATTAATCTGCATCCGCCATCCCGGGACGTGGAAAAGAAGAGCTCAGATGTCCCTGCATCCCCGAGCATCGCAAGTCTTGAACCCCCCTGATGGTTCACCAAGACTGGCCTTCCAGCCAGAACCTGTAGACTCTTTCCGCAGTGACTGAGCTCCAAAGAAACCTATTGGGCTCCCGACGCTGTTTGCACCCTGCACTCGGCTGTTCTTGTGCCGCTGTTGGTGTTCTGTTGGCGCTGCACTCACATTAACTACTGGAGATTGGTCTTGTAAGTCACTGTACTTTCCACTTTTTAAAGTGAAAAGAATTTATATTTAAAAACGTACTTACATGAACGATTTTTCTCTGATGCCTAAACATATGTAAAGATATTTTCTATCTTTATATATTGGTGTGGATCTCTTTCTTCAGTCGTGTCTGTCATTTATTGATCATTGTGTGTATTTGCAAATGTCTTGTACTCCTCTGTGTTAAGCCTAAGGCTGTTCAACCACACTACTCTTTAATAGGCCACTTTGGGATTACATAGCACACCCCTGCCTGTCCACTCATAAGGAACCCCTGGACTCTTTACATGGTATATCAGATTCTTGATGTACAACAAAAACAGCCAGCTTCCTACAAATAGATATTCACTATTCCATTTAATGGTGAAATTCAATGTTGACTATGTTGGAAAAAGTAGTTTTAGAAAAGTAAATTTTCCTTGCCTAAATTTCTGGAGGCCCTTCTGTCAGCAGACTGCTGATGACGCCCTTGTGTTGAGATGTGGATTGCTCCCAGACAGAGGACAAAGGGCTTGGGTGCGGGGAGGTGTAGGCTGTCCTTTTAAGAGATGATCTGGGGACGTACCCAAGGATTAATTACACTTTAAAGAGGTCTACCCTGTCACAAGTAGATGAACTGAACTGACACCAGGCTTGAACCATTTCTTGGTCACCTCTAGGTAGCTTTTCTCCAAACTCAGTGGGAAGGAGAGTTGCGCCAGAAATTGGGTTGGAGCGACTACAAGGGAGTGTTTCTACAATGATGCGCAACTGCCTTCAACTGAACGCTGGGAAAACTGAGGTGCTTCTCCTCGGTAAAAACCCCGGTCACTGGAGCGATCATTGGTGGCCCTCTCTGCTTGGCCCCACTCCCGTGCCAAAAAATGTGGTGAAGAACATAGGCGTCTGCCTGGACTCCTCACTCAACTTCCAGTCCCACACAAAGAAAGTGGCAGCTACGTGTGTGGGTCTACTGAGGAGTCTCAGTCCGATACTCGGTTTCTTCGACTCCAGAACTCGCCAACTAATCATCCAATCCATTATCCTTGCTCGGCTGGACTATGCCAATGTTCTGTTCTTAGGGGTGAATAAAACAGAACTAGCACTGCTGCAACGAGTTCAGAACTCGGCCGCCAGGGCTGTGGTGGGCCTTCCGCGTAGGTGCTCTGCCAGAGCCACCATCCGGAAACTACATTGGCTGCCAATTGAATCCCGAATTCAATTCAAAACTCTCAACACGGCATTCAAAATTCTTAATTCAGACGGCCCTGAACTCCTACGCCCGCTTCTATCACCCTACACTCCCCAGCGCACCTTGCGCTCGCTGGGACAGCACCTGGTGACGGTCCCTCGAACCAAGCTCTGCAGAATGGGAGGCCGCTCTTTCAAAGTTTTAGGGGCAAAACTTTGGAACTCCCTGCCTCTGCATATCCGCACCCTGACCAACCTGACTACCTTTCGTAAGGAACTTAAAACCCATCTATTCTCCGTCATCTAATTCTTCTGCGGTTTTCCCCCGCCCCTCAGGTACTGTTTAGGTTCAGCGCCGGGACGCTCCGTTGCTGGGGCAGCTGCTTTGCGCTTCAACACATTTTTAACATTAACATTAACATATGATAGCCACAACTCGGAGTGTGCCCACAGAAACACACAGAAAATTGTGTAAAATCGGATAGTGTCACCTCTGGGAACTCTTATCTCATTAGCTAGGGTGTGGCAAGTGGTTACCCTTACCCACAAGGCTGGAAATGGGCATAAATGTGACATCTGCAGTGCCTTCCTCAGAACACTCCTGTACCACAGAAGAAGGGCTTCCCTGCTATTGGAAGAACTTAAAGGAAGGCTGGACCTGCATGCCTTGAACCCAGGACACCACAAGAGACTCCAGTGGTAAGTTGGAGACCTCCTGTTTGAGATTACAGGACAACAAGCTTCCAGAGGCCGTTTCCTGCTTTCCAGGAGACGAGTCCTAACTGAACCTGACCTGGTCCCCGCTGCTGACCTCTGTGGGAGTGAGTCCTGACCCTCAAGTACTGTGCCAAAGGTCCTGGGCTCTCAGCTGTGGCCAGAGTGTATTCCTACCAGCCTAACAGAAAGCTTTACCAGCCTCCACAGTGAGCATATACAAAGACAACCTTAGTCGAAGGATTCACCAGACGCGACATTGATCAGCATCTGATCAACAGCTTCCCGGACTCGACGCCAAGCAGCACCCGTTCAGCAGCATCACCGGGCTCGAAACCAAGCACCATCTGAACACTGCTGACAACATTCGCCAATGGCTTCACCGGGCGTAAGCCACATCTGGTAGATTTCAAGTCCTTACACAGCGACTCCCTGTCATCGTTGAGCCTTTACTCAGATCCAGTAAGCTGCTTAGACCCGCTGTAGTCTTTCTTCCTCCATAAAAGTGAGAAGGCAACTTTGTGACCATGACAAACGTGGTCCTTGTATCCAATGCGTGCTCCATCATGGTCAGCTCTTGTTCTGATCCAACATGACCAATTGCCCGAGGTTGGGACCTGGTCATTTTAGGTGCTATTATAAATACAATCTTTACAAATGTATAATTTCAATTTCACTAATTAGATTTTTGTTGATTCAGTGTAATTTTATTTATTAAAATATATATTCACTATTTTTCTAAATTAGTTTGGAATTTTTCTGTGTGGTGTTTTCACTATATTACTGTTTAAGTAATGTCTAAATACTTGCTTTTAAGTTAAACCTGGCTGCTCTGTGCCACAGCTTCCAGGGGGGTTGAACACAAGTTTATTTTCAGATTTTTGTGAATCATCCCGACAGGGATTGTGATTATTATTTGATGTGGATACTCACCCCCTGAACTAATACTCCAGTGTTTTAAACTCACTTAATCTTGATTTTCACTACCGTCTGCTATGCATGTTGCCAACATCAGACATGGTTACATACATACAATGCCACTATATGCAAAGTATAATATCTCAAATTAAATATACAATTTAATAAAATGGACCTTCACATTTAGAAGGACAAACCATAATGCAGAGTCGGACACGCTAATTCAAAAACATGCTCAAAAACATGCTTAATCTCTCACGGAGACATACACCTTGACTGGGCGAGAGTAAAAAGGCGGTGTCCTTGTGATGACAAATCATTCCAATCAAATATACACTGCATTCTTTTTTGCACTTTTTACAGCCACTTTAGACGACAAATCTTAAAACCCCGCCTGTTAACCTGGGGCCTAAGGAAAGCAAGAGACGCCTATAGTAAACTTAGGTCTTTAGACAATTGTTTTACCATCAGCAAAGTGAGCCTCTACTTGAACACAATTTTAAGAGTGAGAAGGACCATGGTCATGGGATAGCAAGAGTTAATTAAGTATTTTTAACTACTATGTCTTTTAATTGATTGCATTGTTCTATCTTTTTTTAACTTCTTTTTATTAATTTTAAAAATCTATTTTTAGTAATGTTTAATTCTGAATGGAAAAGATGGAATTTTAATTGTGATTTTATTTGTATACTTATATGAATTGTGAATTAAATTCGAATAAAGTCTTTGAACTGAACTTACACCTTGCACAAGAGTTGGCAGGTTCAGGAGTGAAGGTTAAGTGAGAATGGCAGGGGTGGGGGTGGAGGTTTAGGTAGAACTATTATTGTGAATTTCATGTCTTTTGTACTTTTGTTGATGGAGACCCCATTACACACGCATCAATCTTAATTTCTCCCTAACTAGTTTTTTCAGAAAATACATGGTGGTGGCCCTTACAGGGTGTGTCACATACAGCAATGACTGCAGCAACAAAAAATGTCAGTTGCTGCAAGCCAATCAAAATGTCCTGATTTGTAGATCCTGCCAAGACGGGATCCCCAGGTCGTGCATTGGATAATGAGAAAAACATTTCCCTAGTTCAATAGGATTGGTTTATATTTCAAATAGGCAATCAAATCCTTCGTAGATTTAGATACCTAAGCATTCATGGATTATTGGATACAATCTCTCTTTGACTTAACTTCTATGAATAAAGTTCTAATTTCTTGCCAAGTTGGTGTAACAAGCATTGAAAATTCAATAGGTCTCGCCTTTTATTAAGTTAAAACCATTTGCTTTGCTAATGGTATTGTATTCTAGCTTTGCATTATTTAGTGTATATTTGTGATATGTGCATATATTTGCTCTCCACTCACCCCTTTCGTCTGCCTCATGCTATTGTAATCCTCACTATACTAAATTAACACACACTCTATTCTTCTATTCATTCACCTCCCAAATCTGAAACACTGCTCTTGCCTAGCACCAGGATCGCGACCGGAATCTGCGGCGGAATAGTGCAGCCTGTCCCGCTACAGGAAAGCAGAGTTCTGTCGCCTGATCACTCTCACGGTGATCGGCGCTCCTCTGCCCTCCAGCGACCCCAGGACACTCACCCGCAGATCTGCCGACCGCGTCCGGACCCCCCCAGCAATGCCAGCACGACGAAACATGAGCTGCACAGTCCCGACCAGCCTTGGAAGACCATAGCTCCTGCAACCGGAGCTCAGGGATTCTATGTCAGTCCACGGAGGCTCAGATTATGCTTCTCTTCACTTTACTGACATAAACAGCAGCCAATAAAAAACTTTAAACTGGCATGACCCCGGAAGGACAACCCCCTCCAACAGTATGCACCAATCACTATCAAGTCCACTGTATATCTGTCCATGTTTATCAATACGACCTCCTCTTTCTTTGCTGCTGCAGCAGCGAGTTAAGTGCCCTTCTATTTTACTTCTTTCTTGGGGGTAATGTGTGTAAGGGCGGTGGTTGTAGACGGCGCGCGCGCGCGTCAGTGATGATATGTGCTGAGCGGACCTCCGCTCGTGGTTGAGGTGTTTTGGTGACTTTGTGATTATTGCCTTTTTCGAATTTTATTGTTATTGGCCCGCGCGGGCGTTTTCTGTTCTCAGCGCGTAGCGCGACCGGCGGTGTACCGGTAGGGGGCGGTGGAGCAGGAGGAGGCAGACGCGAGACGCTCGCGCGCAGGAGGCAGTCGAACCCGGCCCCCACACGCACTGCGCATGCGCGAGGAGCCGACTTTCGTTTTTCACTTTACCGGCTCCTCACGCATCGCGCTTTCAGACTGCATCAATCCTGGCCTCAGTAGAACGCTAAACGGAGCGCATCCGCATTAGAGCTCTGCTCTAGGGGAGCATACAGTGTGCAAAATAGGGGTCTGCTTCCACCTAATATTCAGCCTCATTGCCTGTAGTGATTTTGGTTATTTAAGTTTGTGTATGTGTTGGAGGCTCCCCTGGGCTACTCCCCCCCCTTGAAGCTCCTCCACACCTCCCTGCTTCAGAGCTATGGCGTACTACGCCGAGGAGGATAACCAGTGGGCAGAATACGATGAATATGTAGACTATGAGCCACAGGAAGAGCATTTGGAGGAGAATTTGGTAGAGGCCCTGGATTCCCACGTCCAGGGGTCAGTGAAGACTGCACTAGTCCAGGCTCTTAAGCCTTTTGCTAAGCCCCTTAAAAATTATGGAAAGAGAAAGTTCAAATCTGCCGGGATGGGTGGTACCTCTTCTCAGTCCTCGGCCCAGGTGTTGGCCCGAATGGCCAGGAATGTCCTGAAGGACCATGGCTCAATGGCGAATGACACGTCTGGGGATTCTTCCCCGACTCCGCCGGATTCATCTGATTCGGAGGTGGGATCAGTGGCCCCCAGAAAGAGATCTAGGAAGGTGAAGCACACCCAAAAGGCGGACGATGGTCAGGTACCCAGGAATCTTCTTTTTAACCCAAACAATATTGTGCACCCTCGGTCCACTGAGTGGATACCGTGCCCTGAGGTGGCACAATATGTGAGCAACAACCTGCGTCAGGGTTTCGATAATGGAGTGAGGGCCACGTTGCGCTCCGAATGCCCCAGGCCATCCTTGACAGGGAAGGTGGCTGACACACCGGATTTAGATCCCACAATGGCGGCGTTTATGCGCAAGTTTGCGAAGGATCCAAAGAAGGGGCTGGATAGAGCATGGAGAGGTGTCCAGGACAAAATGTTGGATGTCGCCGGTCCCCTAACGAAGATTCTGGACGCGGCGGTGATAGCCAAGGATAGGAATGTGCCGCTGAATGTGTCGGAGGTTCTGGAATGGGCACAGCGTGCCATGTGCTTTTTAGGTAATGCCAATGTGGCCGTGTCTACAGAGCGGAGGCGCTCTTTTCTTATGAGACTTGACTCCCAGCTGGCGGATATGGCCCCTTCCGAACCTGGTGTCCTAGCTAATGGTATGCTATTCGGAGACAAATTTGTCAGGGAGATGGGCAAATATGTTGCCACCTTCTCCGCATTAGACAGGGCCCAGTCCAACATCAAGAGGGTTCTCCATGGTGGTGTTTTTGATAGGGCCGGACGCCCAAGAGGTCGAGGGTCCGGCCGAGGTTATGCACAGACCTCACGTGGTGCAGAGCAGAGGGGCAGAGGTAATCGACGCCCCAACTTCTACCCCTCCCGTGATAGAGGAGGTCGTGGCAAGGGGCAAAGAGGAGACTATCGTGGACAACAGGCGAACTCAGGAGACTACTCCTACTCAGGTACGACTTCTATGCCCATCAGAGCATATGGTGGGGGGCAGACTGTCACTTTTTCTCCACAGGTGGCGCCAACTTACGAACGACCCTTGGGTGTTACAAACGATACAGGGTTTCCACATAGAATGTTATGCCTCCCCGATGCAGCGGCGGAGACCAGGTCCACTGTGTTTTTCCCAAGCAGAGCAGAGTTTCATCGATGCGGAGATATGCTCCTTGATCCAGAAGGGGGCGATTGTGGAATCCTCCCCACACGAGCTAGGCTTCGTCAGCACCGTCTTTGTGGTCCCGAAGAAGGACCAAGGGTATCAACTGGTGTTGAATCTCAAGGAGTTCAATGGCTGGGTCGTTTATCGACACTTCAAAATGGAGGGGATACACCTCCTGAGAGATATACTATTGGAACAGGATTGGATGGTGCGTCTGGATTTAAAGGACGCCTATTTAGCAGTGGCCATCTATCCCCCACACAGGCGGTTCCTGCAGTTTCAATGGCGCGATCAGTGGTTCGAATTTTCCGCCATGCCCTTTGGACTGTCGTCCGCCCCATGGTGTTTCACCAAGCTGATGAAACCCATCGTGCAGACGTTGAGGGAACGGGGTGTTCGCCTCATTATTTACCTCGACGACATCTTGATCTTAGGTCAGTCACCGGAGGTGGTGTCGCTCCATCTGTCGTGGACGATCCACCTCCTTCAGGACTTGGGCTTTCTCCTGAACATACAGAAGTCGATCATGCAGCCTTCTCAGGTGATGGAGTTCCTGGGTTTCCAGGTGGACTCGGTGAAGTCTCAATTACTCTTGCCCCTCAAGAAGAGGGTGGCGGTGAGGAAGGAGTTGAGGAGAGCGCTTGTCTCTCCGACAATCTCCTTGAGGACGTTGGCACGCCTGGTGGGGCTTCTGGCTTCTTCGATCCAGGCGATCTTTCCGGGTCCTTTGCATTACAGGGCCCTGCAGCGTTTGAAGGCCTTGCATTTGCGCAAGGGACTGACCTATGCCCAACAGATTTCTCTTTCTGCGGAGGCACGTACGGAGATAAACTGGTGGTTAGAGCATATGGATGCGTGGAACGGCAGAGCCATTTTCGCGGCCACCCCGGAAGTGGTGATAGAGTCGGATGCCAGCCGGTGGGGCTGGGGAGCCCGTTGCGGCTCGGTGGAGACCGGGGGCCGGTGGTCCCGCGAGGAGTTGAGTCTCCACATCAACTGTCTGGAACTCCTGGCGGGTTCTTTTGCGATCCGCACTCTGTCCCCTCAGGGAGTTTCGTGTTGTATTCTCCTCCGCATGGACAATGTGTCCGCGGTACGCTACATAAATCGCCTGGGAGGCACCAGGTCGCGTCTCCTGGCGGAGATAGCCAAGGACTTTTGGCATTATTGCCTGGCCCATCAAATTTCGGTGACGGCGGAATATATTCCGGGGTCTGCCAACGTGACGGCGGATTGGAACTCTCGATACTTGAGAGATGCGAGCGATTGGAGACTGCACCCTCGAATCTTCGGGGCATTGAACCACAAATGGGGTCCGTGTGTGGTAGACCTTTTTGCCTCTCGGCTCAACAGGCAACTTCCCCAGTTTTACAGCTGGCGCCCGGATCCCTTGGCGATCAGCTCGGACGCCTTCCTTCAATCGTGGACGACGGGCATTCTGTATGCGTTTCCTCCTTTTATCATGATCCCGAGAGTTCTGGCTCAGGTTCGGAGGCAGAAAGCGGAATTGGTCTTGGTCTCACCGTGCTGGAAAGCACAAGCGTGGTTCCCGGTGGCAATGAGTCTCACCTGTGCAGCGCCGGTGCAAATTTCGACGTTCCCGGATCTTCTCACGGACCCGGTGGGTCTTCCCCACCCGCTGGTCCTTCAGAATCAGTTGTCCCTCATGGCGTGGAGACTTTCCGGCGACGTTGGCAAATGCCGGGAGTTTCAGAGGACACTCTCTTTTTCCTATCTCAGGCATGGGCACCTTCCACCCACAAGCGATATGAGTCAGCTTGGAGACGATGGGTTGGTTGGTGTAACGAACGGCAGGGGGATCCGATGGGATCCGATATTACTGTCATAGCGAATTTCTTATCGGAACTGGCGCGGTCTGGTCTGGCTTATCGCACAGTGAATAACTTCCGATCGGCGATCTCCGCGGGACACCCGCATGTTGACGGTAAGCCCGTTGGGGAACACCCTTTGGTGTGCAGGGTAGTCAGGGGGGTCCGCTTAGTGAAGTCCCCTCAACCCAGGTATACTGAACTCTGGGACGTGTCAGTGGTCCTACGTTTTTTGGCGGCCTGGCCGGCTAATGAGGGTCTGTCTCGCAAACAGCTCTCAGCTAAACTTACACTTCTCCTCTGCCTGGTTTCATGCAGGCGAGTGTCGGATATTCGGGCCTTGGATTTATCAGGTAGAGTATTCACTCCCACGGGAGTTTCTTTTACGATCTCTAGGCGTACAAAAACGCATACAAAATGTATTGCATATCCTGCATTTCCTCATCACAGTAAATTATGTGTGGTCAAATGTTTGAAGGTATATGAGGATTGTACTAGGGAATTTAGAACTGGTTTTGGTCAACTGTTGATTTCATTACAGAAACCTTTCCGCCCAGTCACCAGTGCAACTCTGGCCAGGTGGGTTACCTGGTTGTTGGGCCTGGCGGGTATTGATACCTCTATATTTGGGGCTCATTCTGTGAGAGGGGCTATGGCCTCAAAATCCTTTGGTGCCGGTTCCCGGCTTCAAGATATCATGACTGCGGCAGATTGGTCTTCTGATTCCACCTTTAAAGTGTTTTATCATAAGCCTATTGTGGATGTGGCCTCGGTGGTGGTGGATAAACTTTAAACTAGCATAATCTGAGCCTCCGTGGACTGACATAGAATGAAAAATTGTCTAGCAGACGCGACAAAGAATTTTCAATTCTATTAAGGACACGGAGGCGAGGATTATCCCACCCGGGCTTGCAGGATTGTATTTCATGCAATGTTATATGGTTGATGAATTCTTGTACCCACCCGAATGATTGTTATTGGCTTGTTGTCTTTCCAAGTTTGGGAATGGCCATTACGACTTATGTTCTTGTTTCAGGAGATCAGCACAAGCAGACATGAGGTGAACAGTCTATGCTCTGGAAATCTGTGACGTGGTGCAGGAGGTGCCTTCCTCGACGATGGATGCGATGGTTGCCACGTTGGCCTCCGGTCTTGTTGGACTGATGATGTGTCGCAAAGAAAGAGGAGGTCGTATTGATAAACATGGACAGATATACAGTGGACTTGATAGTGATTGGTGCATACTGTTGGAGGGGGTTGTCCTTCCGGGGTCATGCCAGTTTAAAGTTTTTTATTGGCTGCTGTTTATGTCAGTAAAGTGAAGAGAAGCATAATCCTCGCCTCCGTGTCCTTAATAGAATTGAAAATTCTTTGTCGCGTCTGCTAGACAATTTTTCACTCTCCGCCGACGCTGCCCGCCTCGCCTGTCCTCAAAATGTCGGCCTCTGAAGACATCGCCTGACCGAGCCTTCCCCCAGAGTCGCGGCTTCCATCATTCGAGGTCGTGAAAGGGGTGAGGGCGCTAAACTTCACCCCCGACCTCTACTGCCAGTGATTAAATTCACCAACCGGAGCACAGGGACTCCCAACGCTGCCATCCCTCCGCCTGGCTTAAAAATGGCGGCCAAAGAGGACGTCGCCTGACCGGAGCCTACTCAGTAGACACTGTGAGTACTGGCATTCTTTTGGGCACTACCTAGCTTCAGCTCTGACTACCCCACCAAACTAAGCCTTTTCATCTGAGCCCCACGTTTCCAACCACAGCCGGCCTGTGCCTGACTTTAAAATGGCGGCCAAAGAGGACGTCGCCTGACCCACACAGAGAGATACTGGTAGATACTGGGGGCGCCAAACAGAGGGGCAACTGGGATGTCCTGCCTCATCATGCAAAGGGAGCTTCAGGGGCCCTTGCCATATCTCCAGTGTGATCAGTTCCAGTGAATTCATAACCAGGACACCCCAGAAAAACAAAAGTAGGACTACTACAAGGAAAAAAAAAAATAAAAAAAAAATATAAAAAAAAAAAAAAAAAAAAAAAATTCCAATGAAGAGAGCAGTAAAGGAAGGGAAAGAGTGCCTTCCACCTAGGCAGAGGCCCTGAGTCTAACTGCCCTGCCCCCGACCATCACCTGCAATCCGTTGCGCAGAATAGCGACCCAGGAGGGCTTGCAATGCCCCACATGACTTCTAACCACGGGTCCTACTGAACTGCACCCTCAATCTGTCGCCTGCCCTCCGGGCCACTCTAGCGCCACACCCCTACCTAATCTGGCTCCCCTCCCACCTCACCCACGATGGCCCGGGACCAGCCCCCCCCTCCTCCACCAGCCCCACTTGCCCACCTTAAACCTCACAGCCGAAACTCCTTCACCATCATTTTCCCCCCACTCCTCTCTACTAAGCAGCGACGCACCCTCAAGCAGAAACTCATTCGCAATCACAAAGAAACCCTAATCACGGACATCTACCACTCGGCCTCCATTGGACCGACCAAGATGGACCTAATATTCCACACTGAAAGACCAGAATACTGGGTCTCCACGATTAGATCGCGGATGTTTATAGCCAAAACAACTTCCACTCTCCACAGCTGCAAACTAACCACGACTCTTCCGTTCAGATCAGCTGGCAGAGGCTACATAACCGTGACCATCTTTACCAATGGCACGGTCCTCATCCAAGCTAACAATGAGAACCTAGAAGCTTTCGACTCCATATTTCCCGCACTCAGGTCAGCCCCTCCCATCCTCGCCTCTACGCCGCCTCCGACCACGACCACAACCTACAGTGAAGACCGTGATACTCCCTTCCGCAACCCCTACCCAGCCCCAGTAATACCTCACCCTCCATGCTCAGCCACCCAACATCCGCATGACACTCAATCCCCCTCCTCCTCCCCCTCCTCCAACCACCTCACCTCCCTTAACACCAAGCTACGACAGCCTCCTACAGCAATCACCCCCACGCCAGCAGGCTGCCTTCAGATAACGAGCCACTTCCCCTCTAGTCTCCCTACATCCCTCAATCCACCCCTGTCCAAGCACCCCCCTGTCCTCCTCCCTTCCTCCCCCCTGTCTAAACCCCCGCCGGACCCTCCCCTGAACACCTCCCCCGTCCTTCACCCTATCTCCCAACCCACCCCAAACACCCCCCCGTCCTTCACCCTGACCCCTATCTCCCAACCCATTCAGAACACCCCCCCGTCCTTCTCCCTGACCCCTATCCCCCAACCCACCCTCTCGAACCCTAGCACTCTCGGACCCACCGCGGATGCCCACATCCCCTTCCTTGAGGCCATATCAAAACGGCTCGCCGCCCTGGAAAACCAGGTCAACACTATCACCCATGGTCTTTCAGAAATCATCTCTAACCTTGGAATAGTCTGTAATCCCTACAAACTCTCCCCCCGGACCTCCCCCCACGTCAAAACGTCCTCTATTTCCTCTCCCACTCCAATGGGCTCAAATCACCCGACCGCCAGGTCCCTTAGATCAGAAGCTCCTATGTCAGACAGGGAAGCAGCCTTACTTGCCGCCACCTATGACTCCTTCCCTACGGAGTCACCCAAATCTAAAATTCAAGTCATCACAGGTCACCGGAAAGGCCGACCCATCGTCAATACACAGAGATTACCAGTCCTCACCGCTATACCTAGAGAGACTAAAGAGGGAACCACCAGTAATCAGGAGAAAGTCACCAACTGCCTCCTAATCAACTGCAGATCGGCTTCTCTACACGCAACGGACCTAGCCGAAGCCATCCTCACCCATGACATTGACGTTGCGTTCCTCACGGAGACTTGGCTTAATAAGACATCCCCTCCCTGCCTAGACATGCTGGTTCCACCCGGCTTCTCCCTCATCTCCAAAGATAGGATTGAACAACGAGGAGGTGGGGTCGCTATCATCCACAAGGACAGCTGGAGCATCACAGAAACCGCCTCCTTCGAGTATGACTCCTTTGAATGCCTATCCACTGTCATCAAGACAAAAGACAATGACTCTCTACTGTGCCACCTACTCTATCACCCCCCGGGCAGAAATAACGAGTTCGGAGACCAATTATCAAACCTGATTGCACAAGACACACTGGGCGACTCCAAAAACTTAATTCTTGGCGACCTGAACATCCGGTGGAATGAGACCCACAACCCTCTAATCAAATCGCTATCTAGCCTCCTTGATGAGAACAACCTCACCCAACATTGTACTGAGGAGACTCACTACAAAGGAGCCACACTGGACGCCATCATTGCCCAAAAGAATTCTATCACGGTCAACCACATACTACCAGTTGACTGGTCAGATCACCACATGATCTTATTCCACATCAATCACCCCATCTTCTCGCTTAAACCTCCGCAAGACCCGCCTAAATGGTCGAGAAACCTCTCCCAAGTACCCCAAGACATCTTGGAAGGTCAACTAAGCGCTCTTCTTTCAAATAACACTATGCACCTCTCGACCAACGACCTCGTCGACCACTATAACTCGGGGGTAGTCGCCATACTTGACAATCTAGCTCCTCTTAAACTCAAAAGAAGCCGAGCCACTCCATCCAGAACCTGGTTCACTGCGGACCTCAACGCAGAAAGAAGAAACCTGAGAACCAAAGAAAGAAAGTGGAGAAACAACCCAACCGCCATTCTCCGCCTTCAACTAAAATCAGCCCGTAGGAAGTACAACAACCATATCAAAAACAAGAAATCCAGCTTCTTCCGTGAGGCATTGGTCAAATCCAAAAACAGACCCAAAGAACTCTACAACATAATCAGACAACAAACAACAAAGCCCCTGCCCTCAACCCTACAGGCTTCCAAAGAACTCTGTGACAACTTTGCCAACTTCTTCAACGTCAAAGTCCAAAAAATCGAACTATCTCTAGACATCAACAACCCACACCTCCAGAAGAGCTACTCGACCTCCCCAGTGGCACTCCCATCCGACTCCGTTCCCTCCCCCTGGCTAAGCTTTCGCCCCGTCCAGGAAACTGAGATAATCGCGCTGATCTCGACCTCCAAACCTTCAGCACACATCTCAGACCCCATCCCCCCATCTTTAATCAAACAAATGAAGCTTACCTTAGCGCCTATCTGGGGAAGAATCATAAACAGCTCCTTACAAAGCGGTGTGGTCCCCGATTGTCTAAAAATGGGACAAGTCACTCCCCTCCTGAAAAAACCCGGTCTCGACTCAACTGACCTGAACAATTTCAGACCAATATCTAACCTCCCTTTACTCTCGAAAACACTTGAACGCTGTGTACTCCTGCAACTGACGCAACACCTGGACAACATCAATCTCCTGGACCCCCTCCAATCTGGCTTCAGACAAGGCCGCAGCACTGAAACCGCGATGTTGAACATCATAGATGACATCCATGGATCTCTTGACGCTGACAAGTGCTGCCTCCTCATACTCCTTGATCTCTCAGCAGCGTTCGACACGGTGGACCACAAGCTCCTCATCACGACTCTCCAAGAAAGAGCCGGCCTTGGCGAGGTAGTTCTCAAGTGGTTTTCCTCCTTTTTACACAACCGTTCGCAACTAATAAAAATCAAGAACTTCACCTCCGATACCCAGCAAGTCAACAAGGGTGTCCCTCAAGGATCGGTGCTCTCCCCCCAGCTCTTTAACATCTACATGGAGCCACTCGCTAAGTTACTCAGGAACGCCAACATCAACTTCCACCTCTACGCGGACGACACGCAGATTTACCTGGAAATCTCCTCTCTTAAAGACATCCAGAGACTCAACAATATCCTAAATGAAGTTCAAGACTGGCTGACAAAGAATAACCTGAAACTCAACCCCGATAAGACAGAAACACTCCTCATCTCAAACAAAGAAGATAACCCTCAAATCACCGAGTGGCTAAAGTCGATCGATGCTCTCAAGGGTAACCTCACGCTAGCCGACTCCGTTAAATCCCTGGGCTTCACCTTAGACCCTAAACTAACCCTGACAAATCACATTAAGAACTCGGCGAAAAGCGCATTCTTCGAACCTCAGACTTTTGAACAAAATTAAACCTTACATTCCCAACAAGGACCTCAAACTAGCCACGCAATCTCTAGTTCTATCAAGACTGGACTATGGGAACTCAATCCTAACAGGCATCCCCAAATCCCACCTGGCTCCACTAAAAACAACACTTCACGCGGCAGCAAGAATGATCACAGGCTGCAAAAAATATGATCGCATCTCCCCGGCTCTTAAAGAACTCGAATGGCTCCCTGTGGAAATGCGAAGTACCTTCAGAACGGCCTGCCTAACCCACAAGGCCCTCCACACCGGCAAACCGGAATACCTGGCTAACAAGCTCAAAAAAGCAGGCCAAGCCAGAAATTTGAGAAGCTCTAATTCCCTACTGCTCATCCTACCAAAAACCAGAAGGAAGAGAACTGCGGACTGCTCTTTCTCAGGAAATGCCCCCAAAATATGGAACGCCATCCCCCCGCACATCAGAACTCTACCGTCCTATGCAGAATTCAAGAGGCAACTTAAATCCTTGTGCCTGATCCGCTCCCTTGGTTATGGATAACTTGGAGCTGCAAACGTCTCAGAATCCATGCGGTATTGTTGAATCCAGTACTGAGAAGCCCTGCTGTCCGAACTTTTCTTCTTTCCAAATTGTCTGTCGCCGATTGCTTTTATTGGGTTTGTTTCATGTTGTTCTCTTTTTCATGCCCACTACTGTGAAGCGCTCTGATACCTTTGGGTCTTGTTAGCGCTATAGAAAACTTCTAAATAATAATAAATAATAATATACAACTACAACATATCACAAATATACACTAAATAATGCAAAGCTACAATATAATACCATTAGCAAAGCAAATGGCTGTAACTTAATTAAAGGTGAGACCAATTGCATTTTCAATGCTTGTTTTTCTGGGAGATGCATGGAGTTGGGGGCGGAGGGGGCTTGGTGAGGGGCTGAGTGCCTCTTAGATAGCTCTCAGCATGAGGTCATGCCCCCTCCTCACACTGTGGCATTAATTTGTAAGTTGGCAGGTATGCAACAGACCGGCGAGACCTAAAAAAAAGTGAATACATGGTTATTTTAACTGAACTACTTCTACCCATTATGTTGCTTTTCCATCGCACCAAGACACCCTTCTTCAGTAACAGCCAAACTTTATAAAAGTCACATCAAATCGTATCAGAATGTCCACGGCGCTGGCGCTGTCCCTAAGAACTGGAGATATCCCTTGAGAAGTACCTTTTACACTCCTGAGCTGGGTATGCCCCTCGGGACTTTGGCGACAAGGCAGTGTCCACCTATTACTTAACCACATCACCCTGTTATCGTTTTTTATAAAATCTATTTTATATATAATGCATCGCAAATAAAAGCGTGAATAATCCAAATGCTGTTTCTGAGGTGCAAAAAAAAAATCCACATTTGACCATAATCGGCTGATTGTTGAACAAAGTAAGGGCTGACTGAAACTGCAATTATGGCAGGGCGATCCGATAAAGTTGATAAACTTTATAAAATCACGAAATCGCACTGTGTCACTTTCCCACTGTTTCACCTGCGGGCAATATTTTCCACTAAAATGTGTCTTGTGCTGATCAAAACTCAGCCTTTGTGCACGCAGCACCCATTCTGCAGGGGGCAGGATGAGGGCGGGCACTTTTCATGGCTCATAACACTCATAACAGAAAGGCTCCCATAGTTCACACGTGACGTTTACATTTGACTCCTCCTTCGAATGAGAGCAGTACCCCTCAGATGCGGGTATTTTGTCCAGATTTGATTTTTCCCTTTTGCATTTTGGTACTTGTAGTCCTGCAGTGTGTACCGGTAGAAACTAAAGAAGGAGGGGATAAAGAGCTTTGCTGAATGGTGCTTGCCCCTCGTCTAAAACCGGTCTGCAAAGCAGTTGAGTGTATGTCCCCCACCCTCCTCCATTCACGGGGCTGCAGATGTCTCTATGCCACCGGCGCAACTATGTTTCAGTCCTGGGTGGCGTGCATTTAGCACATTTTTGCAAAGTTGTACATTTCTGGTTGCACTTCAAATTAAACAAAATTCTTCAGCTGTTAAGTAGTCCCGTGCCTTGCGTGACACTTTCAGCATGCGCTGACATTTACCTCACACGTCCAATGTTAGGATGCAAATTACACAACCCAAAATGCAAAGTCGTTGATTAAATAGCCAGACCTAGCTGATGGCATCAGGATGAGACTACAGCTCCCAGAATCCACCAGATGGGGACTTAAAACTCCAGGTCTAGGACATAATGTTCCAGTGAAATGATCTAACGTCTGGTTACCACTCCCAATAACTAGTGAGGTGTTACAATAGTGCAGCCAATACCTCTCCAGAGTCCCCCCCATACCTTCCACCCCCATCACATAACCTACCCCCAGCAAAATGAACAGCTGAGCTACATGTGGCTCATCGAGAATGTGGCGTAACGGCCAAAGCTGCCGTCTTTGGTACCGCAAAAGGAGGTTGTCTCGGCATCGGCTCAATATCCTGCGATTCTGGGCAAATCACTTAATGTCACCATGCCTAACAAAATTGAACGGGTCCTTGTGCAATGTAACTGACGCTCATGTAAAGCGCTCCAATACTTGAGGTTCGAGTTCGCGCTCCATTAAGCTGCAAAAGTAAAACAAGTATCAGACCTGTGTATAATTCACAACATCAGTAAGCGCCTAGAATCCCTGCTTTGTCTGCCACGGAGCTATCCAAGCAGTTGTGAGACATGCACCCCCTCGCATAATCAGTAATAAACAGAGGCGCTCGGCTGAAGGTGCCTCGGCTCTGTCAGCACGTCAGATGCATCTCATTGCCACCCTATGGCCCCCACAGACGGCACAGAGTGTTTACATGTGGCTCATCGAGAATGTGGCATAACGACCAGAGCTGCAGTCTTTGGTACCGCAAAAGGAGGTTCCAGTCTCTGCGTCGGCTCAATATCCTGTGATTCTGGGCAAATCACTTAATGTCCCCGTGCCTAACAAAATCGAACGTGTCCTTGTGTAATGTAACGGACGCTCATGTAAAGCGCTCCAATACTTGAGGTTCGAGTTCGCACTCTATTAAGCTGCAAAAGTAAAACCAGCATCAGACCCGTGTATAATTCACAACACCAGTAAGTGCCTAGAATCCCTGCTGTGTCTACCACAGAGCTATCCAAGCAGTTGTGAGACATGCACCCCCTCGCATAATCAGTAATAAACAGAGGCGCTCGGCGGAAGGTGCCTCGGCTCTGTCAGCACGTAGGACGCATCTCATTGCCGCCCTAGGGCCCCCACAGATGGCACGGAGTGTCCCCAGAATAAATGAAGCTCGGCTGACTCTAATAAGTGGCATCCGCCTCGAACCAAAAGACGTCATCTGGGCACAGACGTGCTGCAGAGAGTTACTGTGAGGTTAGACGGTGGCCAGTGGGTGTGTTATTGGGTTGGGAGGAGTGTCGGGTGATGGATCCTGTCAGAAATGAGGCCAGACACGCTGTGATGGAAAATGCTACTTACCAGTATGCATCTGTTCTTGGCATGTAAAGCTGCAGAGTTGCACACTGTGCATAGATCGCCACCTAGTGTTGGGCCCGGATGTTTGCAGTTTGTTGTTGTCCTGAAAAGTTCTTTGGAAGTCACAAGATCGGTGACTCCTCCTTTGGACCACATTGCACATGGGCATCGGCTCCATCCTCAGATTGTTTTTCGCCATTAGGGAAATGATGGAGCTTTGCAAGAAAAAGGAAGGATGCCCATGCAATTTCCATCTAATTAAGATAATACTGTAACAGAGAAGGGTAGCCGGGTGGGCGTGTGCAACTCTGAGGCTCTACATGCCAAGAACAGATGCATTTTGGTAAGTAGCATTTTCCGTTCGAGGCATATGAGCTGCAGATTGCACACTGTGCATAGATTGTATAGCAGTACCCACTCTTAGCGGCGTTCACCCCTATCTGTTGCAGTAGTTTGGAATAATGTTTTGAGAACAGCCTGGCCCACATTAGCGTGTTGTTTGGTTTGCACATCTACACAATAGTGCTTTGTGAATGTGTGCGGTGTAGACCATGTAGCTGCTCTGCAGATGTCATCTACGGGAATGTTCCCTAAAAATGCCATTGAAGCCCCTATTTTTCTTGTAGAGTGGGCTTTAGGAGGAACAGATAACGTACGTTTAGCTTTGTGGTAACAAATCTGTATGCATTTGACAACCCATCTAGCTATCCCAGATTTTGAAATGGGATTACCCTTGTGTGGTGGTGAGAAAGACACAAAAAGTTGTTTTGTTTTACGAAAGGGTTGTGTCCTCTCGATGTAGTATAGCAATGCTCTTTGACATCTAAAGTGTGTAGAGCTCTTTCGGCTACTGTCTGTGGTTATGAGAAGAAAACAGGCAGTTCCACAGATTGAGTGAGATGGAAGGGAGAAATTACTTTGGCCAGTAATTTTGTATTAGTACGTAGAACTAGCTTATTATGATGCATTTGCAGGAAGGGTTCTTGAATGATTAGTGCTTGTAGTTCACTAACTCACCCCAGAGAAGTATTACCTACTAGGAACGCAACTTTCCACGTTAAAAATTGTAGTTCACATTTGTGTAAGGGTTCTAAGGGCGGTCCCATTAACCGTGTGAGAACAACGCTTACATTCCACACAGGTGAAGGTGGTACTCTGGGAGTAATTATTTGTTTAAGGCCTTCCATAAAAGCCTTAATAGCAGGCACTCTAAACAGAGGTAGATGTCTGTTTTGCAGATATGCTGCTATTGCAGCAAGATGTAGCCTAATAGACGTGTAGGCTAAGTTGCATCTTTGGAGATGCAGTAAATACACTTTGATGTATTGAATAGACACGTCTAGAGGATTAATATTGTTGTTGTGACAATATATTACAAAGCGTTTCCACTTGGCTGCATAACATGTCCTAGTGGTTGGACGTCTAGCTTCTTTTATGACATTCATGCAGTCTGGAGGAAGATTCAGATATCCAAATTTTAGGATTTCAGGAGCCAGATCGCAAGGTTGAGCTGAGCTGGGTCCGGATGTCTGATTTCTCCACGGTTCTGTGTTAAGAGGTGTGGAGACAGGTGCAATTTTTGGTGCGTTACTACAGACAGTTGTAGCAGTGTGGTGTACCACGGCTGTCTGGCCCACGTTGGAGCAACTAGGATGAGGGTCAGAGAATGCTTCTGAAGTTAGGCACGGGACGGAGCCCGCGCTGGTAACCGTATTGGACAACCTTCGTTCGCGTGTCGACAGTGGTCGGGCAGCCTTTTTAGTGCTGCTCGACATGTCGGCCGCGTTCGATACGGTCTGCCACGGGACCCTCATCAGGAGTCTGGAAGAGTGTGGGGTCACAGAGGATGCAAGAGACTGGCTCACATCCTATCTTGGCAGTCGGCAACAGTTGGTCTCGCTCCCTCCATTTTGTTCAGAGCCAAGGAAAGTAGGGCAGGGGGTCCCACAGGGCTCGGCCATCAGCCCAATACTTTTTAATCTGCACCTCCGCCCCTTGGTCCAGCTTATTAAATCTTTTGGTGTCTCGGCTTTTAATTACGCCGACGACACCCAGCTGGTCTTTTCCCTGGAGGGCAACAATGCAGTCTCGCTGGAGACATTCCATCGCTGCATGGCAGCCACAGCGGACTGGCTACGGGCCAACTCCCTACAATTTAACAGCGCAAAGACGGAGGTCCTCTACTGTTCCATAGATCGGACCTCGCGGGCACTCCCAGAGAACTTTTGGCCTGCTTCCTTCCCCGAGCCAGTATCGGCGGCGGTATCTGCTCGCAACTTGGGGGTGATCTTCGGCCCAAATTTACAGCTTGACATGCACGTCAATAAAACCACGTCTACGTGCATGATGCTGTTACGCATGTTGCGTAAAGTTCTGCCCCTTCTCCCCGCCCAAGCCAGGCCGGAAGTAGTTCGCGGCACCATAATAAGTCGCTTAGACTATTGTAATGCGCTACTTCTAGAGGCCCCAAAAAATCTGGCGGGGAAGCTACAACGGGTGCAGAATATGGCCGCCAAGTTGGCTCTCTCACGCCCTAGGTCTAGTTCTTCTACCCTAGCTTTGAGAGAGCTACACTGGCTCCCGGTACATCTGAGAGTGCTGTACAAAGCTGCTTGTTTGGTGTTTAAGGCAGTACACCAACTGGGCCCGATACCTCTGCAGAATATGTTCACCTGGTACTCTGCCCCGCGACTTCTCCGTTCCTCTTCGGCGCATTTGCTGGTAGTCCCGAGGTTTCAGAGAGTCAGGATGGGTGGCCGTTCATTCAGTTTTGCAGCGCCCAAACTTTGGAACTCCCTGCCACTCTCCTTGAGAAGCCACAGAGACTACCTTCTGTTCAGGAAAGCGTTAAAAATGCACCTGTTTCCTAAAATTGTTGTGTAAGTGAATAGTGCTACCGCTCAAGTTCAAGCGCCAGGATGCCCTTTGGGTGACAGGACTGCGCTTTATAAATACACTAAATAAATAAATAAATACGTTTGCGTACTACTAGTTGCATGAGTGGTAGAGGTGGAAAAGCGTACGCAAATGTGTTTGACCAGTTCATCCATATTGCATTGCCTTTGGACAGTGGGTGTGGATATTAGGCGGCGAAGCTTGGCCATTTGGCGTTTTGTGGGTGGCAAAGAGGTCTATCTGAGGTTGTCCCCACATCTGAAAGAATGGTTGAAGAACTTGCATATAAAGTTCTCACTCGTGGGTCTGTTGTGTTTGACGACTTAACAGATCCGTAATGGTATTTTGTACTCCCAGAACATGCTGGGCTAGAAGGAATATGTTTTGAGGTATAGCCCACCGCCATATTTCCTGTGCTAGTTGAGAGAGTTGCAGGGAGTGTGTACCTCCCTGCTTCTGTATGTAATACAAGGCTGTCATGTTGTCCGCGTGGACTAACACAGCTTTGTTTGATACTTGCTTTGAAAAGCTTTTAGTGCTAGGAATATTGCTAGTAACTCAAAATGATTGATGTGGAGTAACTTTCGTTGCAGTGTCCACCTGCCTTGCATGGTGTGTTGCAGTAGGTGGGACCCCGAGCCGGAGAGCGATGCGTCCTCAGTCAAGATTATCTGAGGAACTGGCTCTAGGATGGTCGTCCCTTGGAAAGGTTTTTGGTGTTCCACCACTGCAGAGAGCGATGAGTCCGACCGTCTACCAACACTAGGTCTGTAAATTGACCTTGAGCCTGGTTCCATTGATGTGATAAACACTCTTGTAGAGGACGCATTTGAAGTCTTGCATGGGGCATTATGAAAATGCAAGAGGTCATCATCCCTATGAGTTGCATGAACACTCGTGCTGGAAGGGAGTGTTGTTGCTGAAACTTTCTCAGTAGAGTTTGCTTGCTGGCTATCCTTGCTGGAGTGGGATAAGCTAGCGCTGTTGAGGTGTTTATTGTGGCACCAAGGTACTGTTGTACTTTGGATGGTTGTAGATGAGACTTGGAGTGGTTTATTGTGAACCCCAAGTTATGAAGCAGTTGGATTGTGGCATGAGTGTGTTCCACGCATTGGTTGTTTGAGCTGGCTTTTATGAGCCAGTCGTCGAGGTACGGGAAGACATGAATGTGCTGTCTTCGTAAATGCGCTGCCACTACTGCTAAGCACTTGGTGAATACTTTTGGTGCTGTTGTGACTCCGAATGGGAGTACTTTGAATTGATAGTGCTGCCCATCTATTACAAATCTGAGATACTTCCTATGAGCATCGTGAATGGGAATGTGAAAGTATGCGTCCTTGAGATCTAGAGTAGCAAGGAAGTCGTTTTGTAACAGGAGCGGAAAGACTTGTTGGAGTGTGACCATGTGAAAATGGTTTGACTGTATGTATATGTTTAGCGGTCTGAGGTCCAGAATAGGCCTTATAGAGCAGTCTTTCTTTGGAATTAGAAAATATAGAGAGTAAACCCCCTTGTTTTGTTGGTGCAGAGGAACTGGTTCTATTGCACTTTTTTCTAGCAGAGATACTACTTCTTGCTTTAACAGAAAATAGATGTTCTTTTGACATTGGACGCTGTTTGGGTGGTATGTTTGGGAGAGTAGATGTTAGTTCTAGACAGTAACCTGACTGAATAATTTGTCGCACCCACCTGTCTGATGTGATGTTGGTCCAAGCAGGAAGGAATGGTTGCTGTCTTCCCCCCACAGGAGTGGAATGTTGGGGGGGAAGGGGATGAAAGAAATTGGGTAGGGGCGGAGGCTGAGCGGGAGTTGTTAGTCTTGCCTCTGCCTTTGTTATTGGTACCCCTGTAGCCCCCTCTCTGGTAGCCCTTATGGAATGTGGATTGGCTAGGTGTTTTGTAAGAAGTGGAGGGACTTTCCGAGGAGTAGCCTCTTGTGTTGCCTCTGTATAATGAGCGACGGAAAGAATGTCTGGGAGCTTGCTGCTGCAAGGCTCCCATAGATTTTGCTGTATCAGTGTCTTTTTTCATTTTTTCTAAAGACACGTCAACATTTGGGCCAAATAAATGTCTCATATCAAATGGCTGATTAAGGATGGAGTTTTGTACCTCAGGTTTAAAACCTGAAATACGTAGCCAGGCATGTCTACGTAGAAGGGTGCTGGTATTGATTTCCCTTGAGGCGGTGGGAAGTATTAGTAATATTTTTACCTTCCTGTATAAGTTAATTGGCCCTATTCTTGTATGTGTCTGGTAGATGCTGCATTATGGACTCTAATTCATCATAATGTGCTCGGTCATATCTTGCCAGCAACGCTTGGGTGTTTGCAATGCGCCAGATGTTAGCTGCTTGTGACGCTGTTAGTTTACCGGAGGTGTCAGGAAGCTTAGATTCTTTGTCTGGTGGTGAGGCCTCATCTGATGTCTGAGAATTAGCACGTTTACGTGCATTAGACACTACTAAGGAATCTAATGGTACTGTACCTTTAATGTAAACTGGATCTGTAGGGGCAGCTTTATATTTTTTCTCAATGCGGGGGTTGAGGACCCTAGCCCTAACAAGATCCTTAAAACCCTCTGTTGCGTACTTGATGACACCTTTAAGCATTGGCAAAATGGCAGTAGACCTTTGTGTGTTATCAAAAGTGTCCAATAGGAAATCTTCCTCCACCGCATCAGTGTGTAAGTCCACCCCGTGATACTGGGCAGCTCTTTGGACTAGTAGGTTAAAACCTATAGTGTCCTCTGGTGGGGAAGTTTTGGAAGGGTATACGTCGTCTTGTGGGACGTAAGGCACACCAGGGGTGTTGTAATCATCCCATGGATTAGGCGACTAAGGGAGACTATTGGTCCCTGCTAGGTCATGTGCACCCCCACCTGTGTCATCAGAGTCTGTGTCTACATCATCGTCTGGATTAGTGGATGGTGTAGGTGAATGATGTGGTGGAGGAGGTGTAGGAGGGGGAACAGTATGGGGAGGTGGTGGAGAAGGGACCCTTAATGGAGAGGTTGCAATGTCTCTTCTTTGGAGGAGGGGGTGGTGCCTCAAGTGGTCTTTTCTTGGAGCTAGAGTCAATTGACCAGTCTTAGGATCCTTTACAAGAGTTTTCTGATTAGGATCTGGTGTGAAAAGTTCTTCTGAGTAGGGCAGATCCTTCGGCGTCAAAGTTTTCGGCTCCGTAGGTTTTTTCGGCACCGAGTCGGTAGCTGGTCTTGGGTCTTTTGGTTTAGAAGTGTGCCCTTTGAAATGTCTTTTACTGAAACCTGTTTTTTCGGTTCCGGGTGTTTTTTTGGCTCTGAAGGGTGTGAATCTGGTGCTTTAGGTGTTTTTTTTTACTCTGCTCCGAGTGCTGTTTCGGCATCGATGAGCCGCTGCCAGTCTTCGGCGCCGTGTGCTTAGGTGTCAGAGCAACTGTCGGTGTGGTTGAGGAAGATGGCTTCTTCTTCGGTGTCGGTACAGGATCGGCACCGGGAATAGGCTGGCTCGAACCAGAGCCACCTGAAGGCTTAGTAGTCTTCTTTGCCGGGCCCGAAGGCGGGGCGTAGAAAGCAGTCTCTCAGTGTGCACCCGGGCCTGAAGGTGAGGGTGTGACTGAAGCCTTTTTTGAGGGTGTTGAGGAAGGGATGGAGTCGACAATCTTACTTACGGCCCGTTGAGCTGGAGTGATGTCCTCGACATCGGAGTCTTCGGCATCTGAGGAGCTGGTACTCTCTTCGGCGTGCTGGTGTTCTGGCACGTCGACGCCCTCTTCGAAGATGTCGTCGGGGATCGAAGCAGACGAGCTTGCCATTGTTCTTCGAGCTCGTCGCTCCCGAAAAGTTTTCTTTGAGCGGAATGAGGCACAAGCGGAACAGTCTTTGGCCTTGTGCTCCGGTGAGAGGCAAAGGTTGAACACCTAATGTAGGTCGGTGTGGGGAAACTTCTACCCACATTGAGGACACTTCTTGAATGGCGTCCTTTCCATGATCCAGAAAGTAAGGCCTAGGTAGGCCCGAAGGCCTTCGTCGTCGACTGGAATCGAAGACTTCGAAGTGATGAAGAATCGCGTCGATGTGGAGCGAGATCGAAACAATATCGTAGAACTGGGGGGGCGGAGCTTGCCAGCGTCGATGTAAGACGTGTGTGCGCTGAGCTCCGCGCTATCACCCAATAAATCCTGAAAATTATCCTGTTTCAACGGACCTTAAGTGCCACCAGGGTGAGGATACACCACACAGACCCTGCTGGTACAATCGGAGGGGCCGCCGGCAGAAATCGGGCAAAAACCAGAGGAGTTAAAGTGCACGTGAGCTACTAGCTGTCCAGGCCCAGAGCAGCGGACTTGCCTGAGCGTCCGGCCGGCGCGCTTGCTCCTACGTGCGGCCGGTGGGGGAGCGGAGACGCGGGGACCACCGAACCACCTCCGTGGTGGGCAAAGCGGACAGTGAGACGCAGCGCCATCCGAGTGTTCTGAGGTGAGATTCCGTGATAAATGCCCCGGACCGCAGCGGACATGCACAGGGTCTCGAGACAACGCCGGAGCTAGTTGCGGACATTTTACTGCGCACTGCGCTCATTTTGGCGGTTCGGCGGCGGGCCTCCCTGCGAACCTCGGACATTATCTGTGCTCCCTGGGCGCTCCCCCGGAGCTGGTGTTTCCCTTCCTCGCAGCAGGTGTGTGCAGAAAGGCCAACCCTAGCCGAGCTGTGTGTTACTCGGTTGACCGGGCCCCCCCCTTACCCCAGCGATTTCTACTGTCTGCTTGTAGGATCCCGGAGGAGCCGAACTGTTGGAGGGTAACGGCCGTGAGAGAGTTGGGGGTGATCTGTCCAGTGCAGTGAGCAAGCGCCTGCAGGCGCCCCCTCAGTAACCCTGCTGCAAGCTTTAAACTAGTGGAGCCACAGGATATCTCTACCCCTCCCATCCCAGGCACTGCGTGCCTGTGTGGTAGTGGAGATCGCCCAGCGGACTAGCAGCAGTACCCAGGGAGAGCGCGCCATTTTGAAGGACATTGCCAGCAGGGTGCTGCAGTGATTGAAGTGGAAAGTGCGAGGGGTGTGAACGCATCGCACTAGGAATAGCGGCTGGATGGGCTGCACTGAAGGTCTGATTGCAGCCCACCCTCTGTAAATATAGTCTGCTGACCCTGTGACTGCTATACTTCCGGGAGACTTGGGGTGCGTGGCTGAACCCCAGACCGAGGGACAATCATGAGCAACTGCATTTGATGTGAACCAGGGGAATGGTCTCGCTGCCGGCTGTACGGTGAAAGCAACTACGGGTCAGACAAAAGGCTGGGCCACACTACCGGCAGTAAATAACGATCGCATTCATTGGGTAGTGGAACAGCGCATGCACTGCGGTGTGAAAGCGTTACTGTGATACGAGTGTCACCTGTTGCAGCAGTCATTAACCCAGAGAAGCAGGACACCGACTTCCCCAGATACGCACTATGGGCAAGAACGATAGGACCCAGTTTGACCAACGCAGAACGAAGGTACCGGAGGACTCAGCACCTGAACCTTCGCCTAGGAGCAAAGGACCAGAAGGCACAATGTATGCGGACATAAAAGATATGCTTGTGTCTATGGAAAAAGGGTTGCAAGACAGCATGGCGTCCATCGGCTCGAAGATAGACGCGCTCACCTACTGTATGGATCGCATGTCGGAGCGGGTGGATAAACATGCGGAGCGGCTCGACATGTCGGAGAGGCGTCTCACTGAGGTTGAAGAAGCGCAGACAGAATGGGATAAAGACCGCAAACAGTTCTCCAGACTACTACAGGTCATCCAGGATAAGTCGGAAGACTTGGAAGCCCGATCGAGGCGCTCGAACATACGCATCACGGGGATTGCGGAGACGACGCAAACGGGGAAGATGGAACTCTTCGTGGAGAAACTATCGGTCACCCTGCTAGGAGACGATGTCTTCTCACCGATGTTTATTGTTGAGAGGGCTCACCGCACGCTGGGACCGCGAACAGGAGCGCCTCCGAGGCCGATAATAGCAAAACTGCTGAATTATAGAGACCGCGACGCGGCGGTGCGGGTAGCCAGAGACAAAGGGAAGCTTCAATTCGAAGGCATGGAGGTTTCCTTGTACCCTGACTTAACGGCGAAAGTACAGGAGGAGAGACGGCATTTTGCTCCGTATAAGAAACAAATGCGAGACCTTGGCCTAGACTATGCAATGCTGTATCCGGCAAAATTGCGGAACAACAGACGGGGTCACTCGCACTTCTTCACAGACCCAAGGGAACTTCAGAAATCGTTAAAGGAGTGGTCCAAGGAACAGAGGAGCAGCCCAAGCAGACAGTCCGGAGAACAAGAAGAAAGCAGTCACCTGGACGAACAAGAATAGACTCCCTAGCGATCAGATGCTCTGCCCGCTTTCGGACTCACTTGACTCGGAGCTGTGTCATGCCTATGGGACATCGCTTTGTTATGACACCTGGGTGTGATGAAGCGCAGCTGACGAGAGACAGCTGAGACCGGAGATTGGACAGCTGATTGTGGATGGGTGAGATCATTTCATTATAGCCTCAGATTCTTCTCAGCCGGATCTGATAAATGCAATTCCTGAAGGTTACTCGCTGGCCAGGATGGACAGAGTGGGTCGTGTGGGAGGAGGTCTGGGGTTACTCTATCTCAGCTCCATAAAATGCCGGACTGTCCATCTGTCTTTCCCCGCTGAGAAATTGCAAGCAATGCATTTCACCCTCACCCCCTCCCCCACTATTTCCTTTACCGGGATACTGGTCTATAGACCCCCTGGTCCTAGGTCGGCTTTCTGCTCTGATCTTCTTAAAATCTTAGAGCCCTACATTGCTGGGCCTTGCCTGACCATTTTAGGAGATTTCAACTTCCATTTGGAGAAGCATACTTCCCCTGACACCTCCCTTTTATTAGACGCCCTATCCTCCTATAACTTTCCTCTGCTAAAGACTGGACCTACCCATTTAGCCGGCCACACCTTGGATGGAATTTTCAGCAATGACTCTCGTCTCTCTATTGGTATCCCTTTCCCTCTGTCATGGTCAGACCACTTTGTTGTCCCTTTTCGTTTTTCCCCTCCTCCCTCCAGTTGCTCCCAGTCTGCTCATACCAAGTGGGTCTCAAGAAGGAATTTTGGGGAGATTACTAACGACTCCCTTGCTCCGTATCTGGCTTCACTTAAGCCCTCTTCCACTGGTGATGTTCACACGGCGGCTCCTGACTTCTCCAACTCCTTGACGGAGTCTGTCAATTCACTCGCCCCTGCCAGGCTCCACTACTCGGCTAGGAAACGGCCCTCAGCCCCCTGGTACTCTGAATCTCTCAGGATTCTTAGACAAGGATGCAGAAGGCAGGAAAGGCTTTGGAGGACACATCTTGATCCTATAGAAAGGGAAAAACACAGAACCCTTCTCAAAGAGTACAAATCGGCCGTACTCAGAGACAAACAGGCCCACTTCTCCAAACTCACATCCTCCCTCAAATCATCCAGTGATCTATTCAAGATAGTGGATAATCTCTCCCTCATTCAGATGCCTGATCCCATAACAGCTTCACAGGACCTGTGTGATCAGATCTCCACTTTCTTCCATGAGAAGATCATGGATATCTATACAGACTTGGAAACTCAGAATTCCAGTCCCCTCCTTGCCTCTTCCTTAATCCCCCCTGATATCCCTGTCCCTACCCCCGGCCACGCTCTCTCCCAGTTCCCCGTCATCACTTCCGCTCATCTTAACTCTCTGCTTGACAAACTTAAGTCTGGATCACCTCTGGATCCATGCCCCCTTAAGGTCCTCAAAGACTGCAGACAGACTATCCTTCCCCCTTTGATGGAAGTGATGAACCTGGCCATTTCAGAGGGGATTTATCCCCTCTCTTGGAAATTGGCCACTGTCAAGCCCCTACTTAAAAAACCTACCCTGGACCCTGGGACACTAAAGAACTTTCGTCCCATCTCCCTTCTTCCTGCCCCTGCTAAACTTTTGGAGACTCATCTCAACCTCCACCTGAGCTCTTTCCTTGACAGTACCAACTCTCTTGATCCCTCACAGCATGGTTTTCGGAGGACCCATAGCACTGAGTCGGCACTTACAGTGGTAGTCGATAGCATTCGCTCTAAGGTCGACACCGGTCAGACAACCTTACTGGTGTTACTTGACCTCACGGCGGCTTTCGACACCCTGTCTCCAAATATTCTTGTTAACCGACTCAGTGAGCTGGGAGTCAAGGATTCTGCACTCAATCTTCTTGCCTCCTTTCTTGACCAACGGAAGCAAAGGGTCAAGCTTGGCGAGTATATGTCATCTGTCAAGGCCGTGAAGTGTGGGGTCCCCCAGGGCTCTTCACTGAGCCCGACGCTTTTTAACATTTACGTCGCCCCTCTCGCCAGGCTTATAAGATCCTTTGGCCTGGAAGTTCTCTCCTATGCCGACGACACGCAGATTATGGCTTCCATCTCCCAATCTGTGAGCCAAACCGCGCACAATTTTAAAAACTGTATGGAGGCGGTCGCCGGATGGATGCTTAAGAACTTCCTTAAGTTAAATGGCGAGAAAACGGAGGTCCTTGTTTTTGGAGGCAAAAGTGAGATCTGGTCTATGGATTGGTGGCCGTCTGTCCTCGGGGCCTGTCCTACGCCCACTTTCTCTGCCCGTAACCTTGGGATCATATTGGACACCTCTCTTTCCTTGGACAAACAGGTCAGTAGGACAGTGTCCACTTGCTGTAATGCCCTGAGGGTTTTAAGGAAGATCTCTCACTACCTTTCCCCTGAGGCACGCAAACAGGTAGCAATAGCGGTCATTGCCTCAAGACTGGACTATTGCAATGCCCTATACTTTGGCATCAGCAGTGGTCTCATTCAGCGCCTCCAGACCGTACAGAATGCGGCTGCCCGGTTTGTTGTAGGTGCTCCTAAACGTTCCTCGGGCACTACCATCAGAAAAGACCTGCATTGGCTCCCCATGCAGGCAAGGATCAACTTTAAGGCTCTATGCCTTACTCATCGTGCCCTTAATGAATCTGGACCGGAGGCTATTCGTGCTCTGGTGGCCCACTATGTCCCTGGGAGAGCACTTCGCTCTTCCAATAAAAACCTGCTTGTGGTTCCTCGTATATCCAAGGTCCGGTGGGGAGGAAGGTCTTTTCGCTTCCTTGCGCCTAGACTGTGATCTCAAGCTGATCTCCTCTCACCTTCAGTTCCGCAGGGCACTTAAGACTTGGCTATTTCTAGCAGCTTATCTCTAAGTTTCCCCCCTGGTTGATATCTGAGCTCTCTGGTTACCATCTTCAGCGCCTTGATGCCTATGGGTTTAGTTGCGCTTCTTATATACAAATTGCCTTTAATAATAATAATAATAATAATTATATACGTATCAGATGACAGCCATGCGACTTTAATGGGAATGTTTGAGGCAATGTATCAGCATAAATCTTACTGCACACTGCCATAGAACTTTGATATTAGAGGTGGGCGGTGGGAGAGGGGAGGGGGCCAATAGGGAGACGCCCTGTTTTGACACTCACTGAACCCTGGTTCGGCCTCCCGTTGATGGACATGGACTAGGGTGATGGCGTTTGGGGTCAGTTTTGCACTGTACAATACTGATGCACTGTTGTGAGATTATTATGGCGACCTCTGCCCTAGCGCTTATAGCGCTAACCGCCCCTATGAGGGCAATTCTTGGGAATACACAGGGAAGCTTTACAAGTTGGTGGGAGGGATTGGGTCCTGCCAGGCCAGGTTGGGGGTGATCGGCTGTGGGTGGGGGGGTGGGGGGGAACGTGTGTTGCAGGATGTTGTTGTTTTGCACAGGGGGAACTGAAAGTTGAGCCAAGCAGAATGTTGCCCGATTTTACATATAGGAGAACGACCGATGTTGATATAGCCTCGCAGAGAATGTTATGCAGTACTGGGAGAACGCTGTCTGTTACCTCTTTAGTCGCACACCTGAAATGACAGACACGAGTGAAGTGACCGCTGAAGGCGGTCCTAACACACTGAAAGCATTGGCCTGGAATGTGAGAGGGCTGAATGACTACCGCAAACTCAGTAAGGTGTTAAATTATCTTCCCAGGCATCACATTGATCTCGCCCTTATCCAAGAAACTCACCTCCCGCTTAAGAGTAAGATGCTCACTGCTAAAGGGTTTGGAGGTAACAGTTTGGCAGCGGGGTTCACCACACACTCCAGAGGGGTAGTCACGTGGGTCAATCCTCGATCCAAACTAAAGCTAACACTGATTGAGGCGGACACGGAAGGTCGCTACCTGATTGCCAGATGTGTCGGTAAAGGACACGATCTCATAGTAGTTAACATATATGGGCCCAATTACGACAACCCTGAGTTTTAAGCGGCTCTGGCTGCGCACTGCAGGTCCTATGCTACCTCCAAAATGCTATGGCGGGGGGGGGGGGGGGGGGGGTGACTTCAACTTTGTGTTCAATCCAGACCTGGAGAGATCTAAGGGGCCGCCTCGTCTACCGGCTGCTGCGGCCCTCCTCATGCAGGCTGAATTGGTTAAGTTCGATCTTGCTGATGTCTGGCGATCCAAGCACCCCACTCAGGGGGAGGTATACGGACTACTCTGCCTTTCACAACGTACACACAAGGATTGATTACTTCCTGGCTTCTCAGTCGGTGCTTAATTGTGTCGGGAGTTGTGTGGTGCTGCCACGTACTCTTTCGGACCACTCCCCTCTACTCTTAACGCTGGTAGTGCCGGTGAAAAGAATTCCTCCATTTACGTGGCAATTTCCTCCTTATTCCCTATTGGACGATGTGTTCAGAGGGGAACTGGCAGAAGACATAGATTCCTTCTTCGAGACTAATTTGGGATCTGTTGACAGTTTCCAGACTATATGGGACACATTCAAAGTTTATATCAGGGGGATGGCCATGGCCAAACACTCTAGTGTCCTTAAGGCCATAAGACAAAGGTTGAAGCATCTTGAGGCTCAACTGAAGGACCTTGAGATAAGGCAGCAGAGCAACCGAGATGTTGATATCATGGCACAGCTCAAAACATTACTTGCTGACTATAATGAGGAGGCAGATAGGGAAGTGCAGCATATGGGCAAGTACGCTACAGCTCGGACATACGGGGAAGGGGAGAGGCCTAGTTCTGTATTAGCCAGAATAATGCGTCAGGACAGGCGACCCCTGGTGATTGATGAGCTGCTAACATCTACAGGGGATGTGCTCACAGATGAGATGGAGATTCTTGAAGAGTTCAGGGGTTACTATGCGGATCTCTATAAGTCAAAATCCTCCCAGATGGAGGAGGAAATCGATGACTATCTCAGCTACATAAAAATGCCCTTCTTGCCCGATTCGCAAAGGGAATTTCTGATGATGCCAGTGCAAGAGGATGAGATACTGGAGGCGCTGGAAGGGATGCGTTCTGGCAGTGCCCCAGGGGCAGATGGCCTCACAGTGGGCTTTTACAAAGCGTTTAAAGACAAACTAATGCCACATTTGATAACTCTTTTTGATGACATCTGCGCGGAGGGCAGTATGCCAGCCTCCATGAGAGAGGCGCTGCTGATCACAATTTTGAAACCTGGGAAACCTCCCAATACCTGTGGTTCCTATAGGCCGCTTTCCCTGATAAACGTGGACGCCAAACTGTATGCTAAGGTGTTGGCCACGGGGCTGGCTCTGCTTGTTCCGGACCTTGCGGCACCAGAGCAGGCCGGCTTTGTCCCAGATCGAAATCTCACGTATAATATCCGAACAGTACTGGGGACCATGCAGCACGTACAGCAAGAAAACAAAGCGCTAGCCATTTTCCTTGATATGGAGAAGGCATTCGACTCTGTGGAATGGCCATTCATGCTGAGAGTCTTACGAAAGCTGGGGTTGGGTGAACCCTTCCTGCAAATGCTGGGGGCATTGTATTACAAAGCCACGGCGAGACTACGGATAGGGGATACTGTCACTGAAGCTCTCGAAATAAGCAGGGGAACTAGGCAAGGATGCCCCCTCTCATCTCTATTATATGCGCTGGTTGCTGAACCTTTGGCATGTGCGATTAGGGAATACCATGGTCTGGAGGGTGTCAACTTTCCGACGTACAAAATAGGTATTTCCACGTACGCAGATGACACACTGCTGTATGTCCGCGATCCGGAAACTAATCTCACATCATTTCTTAGAGAGGTGGTAAGGTTTGGGGCCCTCTCAGGGCTGAAAGTTAATTGGACCAAATCAGTGGCGTTCCCATTAACTCCAGTTACTCTGCCGTTCGAGATGGAATATCCACTGCAGTGGCCGACTGACCCGGTCCGGTACTTGGGGATACATCTACATACAGACACAGATATACTGATCCGGGAGAATTACGGGGTTGCATTTTCCAGACTGGTGGATGATGTTGAATCATGGTGCAAGCTTCCCTTGTCATTAATGGGAAGGATCGCCATCATGAAAATGGTGGTCTTGCCAAGGTTCTTGTTTTTGTTCACTAATATCCCGGTGGTCCTCTCCAAGGTATTTTTTAAACAACTGACTCAAGTACTCATTAAACTTGCATGGGGGGGGGGTAAACAACCCAGAATTCAATGGAAGGTTTTAACACTACCGTTCGAGATGGGGGGCCTGGGTGCCCCGGACATGGAGAGATACTATAGGGTGGCACAGGCAGCCCATCTGCATTCATGGATACACGGAAATCCACACATTCCACACGTGATCCTTGAACGTTTGTTTGCGGAACCTTTTCCCTTGCCGGCCACTGTCTGTTTTCCGGTTGACCGCAGCGTCGGTAGACTGGACTCCATAAAGACCACGAACCATGCTTGGCATGCGTTGGCACAGGCACAGGGCTGTTAACTGCTATATTCCCCACTAATGCAAATTGAATGGGCAATATGGCTCCCCCTACTGAAAGAGAAAGGGGTCACGAGGGCACTGAACAAGCTGGGAATCTCCAAGTTAGAGGGCCTATTTGTTGACGGGGTGGTGAAAACCTGGGAACAGGTACTCCCCCTGCAGACAGAGGCTTCACTTTTGACGCACTTCCAGTATCACAGAGTCCGGAGCGCGTTGCTGGACCTTTTGGGCCCGGACCTGGCGGAGCCATCTGAGGTGGCGGAACTTACATATGTGATTAAGACTGTGTCCTCTCGCAAGCTGGTTACGAACCTCAATAAACTGGGAGTCCGGCACAAGCAACTTCAATATTCCAAAGCTAGAACGGAATGGCAACACGATCTCCAAACACAGATAGACGATGAGATGTGGAAGTATTGCTGCACTAGCACTAGAAGACTGTCTCTGAACGGGAGGCACAGATTGGTGCATTTCAAATATCTGCATCGTATCTACTATACACCAGAGAGGCTACACAGGTACGGGCTGCGACGGTCTACGGAGTGTGAACGCTGTCATGCGCAAGTGGCCGATTTTATGCACATGGCTTAGAACTGTCCTGGCATCAATAAATTCTGGGTGGAAGTCTTCTCGGAACTTAGCCGGATATTAGGCGTCGAGATAATAGCCAACCCGGTGCTAGCGCTGCTGGGATATTCGAAAACACTACCAGTGGCGCTAAGACGCCTGGCGGATATGGCTTTGCTAATGGGCAGGCGCGTTGTAGCTATTTGCTGGATGAGGGGTCCGTTGCCTACAAAGAAGAGATGGGCCAGAGAAATGCTGTATTGCTGTACTCAATCTGAAACATACAGTGAATTGCTTCCACCTAAGAGTCGCCCCAAGAACTTCTGGGGTCTGTACCAGACATATGTCCACGCAAGTGTGGTTGAGGAGGAGACAGAGCAGGGCAGGGACACTGATGAGCTTGTCGTACCAGAAGAGCAGACTGAACATGATTAGCGGGGACCACTACTGGGAACGGGAAGAGCATAGGGTAAGCTGGAGTCAGGAAGGAGGTGTTATTAGTCAGTAAGGAGTGCGGGGCTCTCTAAAGGTAACAAAGGGATAACTCTACGAGGGGTGGTTTGAGAGGTCCTGCAGGAATGAGGTAGTAGTCTAGAATCTGGGCGGGGTGCTAGACTCCCCCTCCTATACCTAAAGAGGGGTGGCTTGAAATTACTTCTCTGGGAACTTAAATTGGGTAGGCGAACTGCTGGCAAGTTGTGGGTGGGGGGTTGTTGGGGTAGGATTTAAGGATTGAGTTTTCATATGGAAGCTGTGTTTGTCCTGCGACCTGCTGGGCTTGGCGTGATAATTGCTAGTAGGCATGCAAATGCACATTTGCAGGGGGCGTGAGACGATATTAATGCCGTGGAACTGTTGATAAACTTGGAGACCTTTGCATTACGTACTAATTGAACGCCGCCGGGCCTCCGGGATGTTGGCTAATTGGCTGTGTACAAAGTTACTGGTGTGTGCGGACATGTTTGTTGAGAATCAGCTGCCGGCCCCAGGGTTGTAGGCTGCACGCTATGTACAATATTCTGCAAGAGAATAAAGGTTTTAAAACTTATATATATACCGTTGAACTGGTGAGGATTGCGCGCCGAAGGAAATTCGGTTCCAAACCGGAGCGCAGGAAACACATCCGAGCCCGATGGCGGAAAAAAACAATCTGAGGATGGAGCCGATGCCCATGCGCAATGTGGTCCAAAGGAGGAGTCACCTATCTCGTGACTTCCAAAGAACTTCTCAGGACAACAATAAACTGCAAACATCCGGGCCCAAAACTAGGTGGCAGTGAGGAGAGCAGCTCCAACACGGGAGGAGAAAGAACTTACTAAACCTAGAGTTAAAGCCAACTTTCTCCTTCTGACCACGCCCCAAATTGAACCTTATCTAAAAATCGTGAGCAGACCATTTCATCGCCATTTACTCATTAGATTTAGGTTCAACATAATCCAATACTCCCTGGGTGATTTTCCTGTGTGGGGTGTTTCTGATGAGTCTACCCCGTGTAGCTGCGATAACTTTCCTGAGCAAACCCTCATGCATTTTGTCATGTTTTGTAGCCACTACAAAGAGAGTAGATTGAGGTTCTTGGCACCCATTTTAAGAGATGCAGGTTTCGTCCAGGTACGGCCTGCTCTACTTTATCTCCAGTTATTAGGTAGTACCAGGACAATCTTCGGGGTTGCTAGCTTCCTGGTCGCAGCCATGCGTACAAGGACCAGGACGCTATCCCCGAGACAACTGGAAGGGTGACGTTATCATCCTGTATTCCCGCTATTGACTTTTTAACCATTTTTAACTTTTTATACTGTGTATGATTTATACTGATCTGAACCTTCATATGTATGTACAGTGGATACCCTGACAGATTTGAACCCTTGATTGTTTTTTGACTTCATGAATTTTGTTAAAATTGTAATCAATTTTTTAAATATATGTCGTTTTGTTGCTTTTATGATTTTAAATGCAATCGAATAAAGCTTGCTTTGATTGATTGATTGATAGGTGGCGATCTATGCACTGTGTGCAATCTGCAGCTCATATGCCGCAAACATATGTATTTCATTCGCAGCCAGAGCTTTTTACTATATTATGTTCATCCCTGGCGCCTCGTCCATGTGCCGCGAAACTCGACGCTAGGCACCAGATCTGGGGCTCGCATCCAGTGTGTGACGTTTCTTCTCTTTTCGCCAGGTTCAAGCCGTTGAGATGGGCTGCCGGCTGAACAAGCCCCCCAAGCAGGAGGCCCCCGCCCGGGGGATCATCTACTCCACCATGAAGAGGCCTCAGGCGGAAACAAAGACCGACGCAGCCTGCGAGTACCACTTCGTGAACTTCACGACGCTAGACACCGGTGAGTGAGGGGGCCGGGAGGGGGTGGGGTCAGGGTGGGCTGCAAGGTGCACTCTTGGCTTTAGAAGTACTGGGCGACAGCCGACGGGAGTAAAGCACAATTCAGAAGTAAGGGGATGATGCAAATAGGTTTCTGCCAACGATGGGCTCTTGCGGAAGGGAGCGTCGCAGCCCCCGGAGGGGAGCTTTCTCCAGGGCATTCACTTTGAAGCTTGAGCTTAAGGCAGAGACAGAAGCCGAGGGAGTCTGCAGCAGGGAAAATTGTGTGGGTCTGGCTGGCCTGCTATGAATATGAACGCGTATCTTTATGTTAAAAGACAGAGTGAGTAGGCGGAGCTTATGTTTATGGAGCCATGTGTTTGAAACACATGGCCCGTAAAGATAAGAATCCTTTTGCGACGGCAGTAAGTCAAGTGAGCCCGTCCAAGTGGGACAGCTCAAACAGAGAAAACTGTACGTCACAAAATGCTCATTCCCAATGGCCAGCCACCGTTTAGCATAAACGGTGACGCCAGCCAATGGGAAAGAGCGGTGGGGCTTAAACCCTGCTAGAGAAAGCTCCTCAGATCATAAGATCTCGCCAGCGAGACTGCGCATGTGCGCAGTCTTACGCTAGGTTTCGACCTAAAAACAGTTGCACACTTTTTGCTGTAGCACATAACACAACATTCATACAGGACCTTGAATAGGAATTGCTTCTTTTTGGTCCTACCATTAATTTTCCTTCTCAGACTTATCTATACCTAACTAAAACACAGAAAAGTAGCCAGATTAGTACATTTTTCAGCTAAATTTCAAGCCAATTTTAAGCGGAGTGAAAGTGACAAGAAAACCAGAAACAGCATTTCTTATGGACAGTGAAAAGTATAGTTATCACTGACTGGGTACATTATACATTACTCCTTATAGTGTCCAATAAAGGCACAGTGCAGTTTGCACACAGATTTATACTTTAGCGTGAACTTAGGATATCTCGGAAAGAATAACATTTTTCCTTTTTTTAAAAGTGTTAAAACACATGGTCAAGGTCCATTCACGAAAAGTGTGTAAAAAAAAAACACTTATGTAGCTAAAAGGCTGTCACGACTTCTGATTAAGTTAAACATTCTCTGTTGACATATATAAGTAGCATGGAGTGGAGGAATTTGAATCCTGGGCGAAAGACATGCGATAGTGCTATGTTAAACAGAATATACAAAATAACTTAGTGCACTCACCCTCTCGTGTTTGTATATAAGGTTTTCAGATTTTGCCAATCCCACAGAAAGCTGAGCCATTGTTTGATTATGAATGCTCTCTCTCATGGACCCAGCCAAAAACGGAGCAAGGAGCTGCACTGACCATGCTTCGGGCAATTGTCTCAAAACCTGAGCTGTGTTGAACTCAGGGGCATGTTTGTTTAAAAGGTCCACACCAGCCACCTGGAGTGTACCATCAGAGGAGTCTGGATTCAAGTAGATAGTGAGTAGGAGATGGAAGAGTCTCTGCCGGTAGGGCGCATCTTTACTCACAGAGTTCCACAGACAATAGTCTTCAGCAGCAGGGAAGTCTTTCAACTGGTGGACAAGTATGTTCAGAGCTTTGTCATGTTCTTCCAGCTTCCCGTATAGTATTGCAGTTTCCAGATGAAGATCAGTATTCTTTATTTTATCTGTTAAACAAAGACTATCATATTAGTGTTCTGACAAATCACAAATGTGTACGAAGTTTTCCTAAAGTTGATCTAAACACCAAAATGTGTTTCTTATGGCCAAGTGCAATGGAAAGAAAACAATTTGGATAATGTCCATAAAAGATCGCAGATAAAAGAGTCTGCAGGGATTTAGAGTTAGTACAAAATCCATTTCAGCCTGTTGTTGTGCATGACTACATAAGATGTTAACATTTTTAAAAAAATATACATATCTAAATGAAGACATCTGCCAAATAAGGTTCCTAATAATGGGCTGTTGAAATTGCACAATAAATTAAGGCAATCGACAATGTAAACCTATTTGGAAATACACCAACATGAAGTCAATTAATGGGTAAGCATAGAATAAACTTCACAAAATCAAAGGGCATAACCCTGCCTCTTCATTGAAGACTTTGGTAGTACAGAACAAGTTATTTACCTGCGGTTACATTCTTTCTGGTGGATACGCTGCCTAGCTGCAAATTCCTCAACTTAAGAATATCACAAGGAACCAGACTGGATCCGAAACAATGTTCCCAACAATGCTCCCAAACGTAGGCTTTCTTGATAGCTGCTCCAATGATATATATTTTTTTTATTCATTTCCTTCCTCACCGATTTGCCTTGCCTTGAGCAGAAGTCCAGCACCAAGATGGTTAGCTAGCTAGCTATAAACAGTGACATCTGTGGTCAGCTCTGAGCCCTTGGGGACACTGCCCTCTTTTCTTGCAGGTGCCCTCAATACTGGAGTTCTTATTTGTGCTTTTGAGGAGTTTAAAAACCCTAAATAAATACCCAAAAGATACAAACTACCCCTGTAAAGGGAAAGATAAAAACAGCTATGTCTATCTATAAAATACTGAAAAAAGTAAAGGTTAAAGTGACTTTGTAAGTAGATGCTAAAATAAGCGTTACAAAAAAACCCTCTGAAATCCACCAATTATAGCTTTCAGAATGCACTGCTTATTATCTCAAAGATTACATCACTCATGACATTATGGTATTAAATGGCATCACTAATGACATCATACAATCACTGACACCATCCTACAGGGTGTGTGGACTTAAAGTAATTCTCAACACGTTACAACTGTGGACAATTTTATATCCACCATATTGGGATTATCCTCTTTAAAGACCTCATATGACCCACAATTTTAAAGTTAGGAGGTTGACGGGTATATATTTACCTACTGTAATGATACCTTGCGTCAGGCTCTAGGACAACACTATGTAGAGTAGTTCCAGAGATGGTCAAAATGGAATACAACCGTACAACTACGCTTACCCCACCAGTATGAAATAACCACCTCTAAGTGAAACATCACTACATTCCACATTATTCATTGATCTGCAAGGCCTCAAAATCTTTAGTGAAGTACTTGAAATAAATATGCATAGATTACCCCCTTCCATGCTCATGACGGAACGGTTCCGTCATGAGCGTCGGTTGGCCTGTGCTTATGACGGAACCGTTCCGTCATGGTTCCATTGGTTCTTTAGAACCTTCAGCACCGCAGCGGAATTCGCGCAGCGCAGAAGGGGTTAAAGAATAGAATTTGTGTACACATCAAGGCATAGATGTGATTATGGTCTTTTCTGCCAAACAAATGAGTGGAATTAGCGCTAACCAGCTCAGCTGCTTTTTCTATGGCTAATATTGTATACTGGGATTATATTTTGTTGCATGCTTCAGAGACACTCAGATTTGCTAAAACAAGAAATATCTGCAGCATGCAAAGAGAATTTTACTTTCATCAGAAACCTCAGGTTTGTTTTTGAAAAATTAAACTGTCAGATAGAAAATCTACAAACATAGACACTGGACAACTAAAGCACTTGTTATAAAAATGCAACCCATACATTTAACTTTACGGAGGACAATACTGTAAGATATTAAAGCTATTTTCCTCTCCCCCAGATAACATTGTTTTCATGCGCCCTTAACAGTACCTCTCTTTCACATTAGACCACGGAGTTAGGGCAGGTCATTTTAGCTCTTAAGTTAGGCATACTACCTCTGAAAGAATAGAAGAGCCATTGGTCCATGTTGAAAGAGAAGATTATTCTTTTTGACATGTATAAAAGGGGGTTCCAAGATTTAAAGCATGTATACTTTATGTCAGTCGATCACAATACCTTGCACTTACTATATGCTCCCTTTATTTAAACTTTTAATATTAAACTTTTAATACTACAGATTTTGACGCTGCTCGAATAGTTTTTGTTATGTTGTGTTTTAAATTATTTTACTCATTCTTAAAACTTTTACAGTTTAAATAGCTTTATTGAATTACAAAATGAAGCACCTACATCCAAAGGCCGGTGGTCGTGATGTAAGAAATTAGAAATGGGAATAAACTTTGAGGAAAACAACCCCGCTTTCAAACTTGGTGTCACCACCCTCTTCCTGGGGGACTCACCTTCATTGCTCATACTCATCTAAGCCACCCACGCTTCAATTTCAGAAGGAGTCCAACCCAATGCCTCATGGTTATTCCACATACCTAATGCCACGCGGGGTGTCTGCCACATCTTTAGTAGTTTGTGGACATACTCGTAAGCAGGAGTACTCGCAAGCACAAAGTTTCCTATACTCTCGCTTAAGGAAAGCAAGGCATGGTGCCCAAGTTTTCTTGCAAGTTATTTCCCTTGCCTCGAGCATTGCTGAAATTCTTTCCATCCCAATCAGGGTTCATAGGTGATGCAACCACATATCACAGTCCAGGGCTACCTCCCTACCCCACAGTGCTGGCACAGCTTGTTTGGATGTGCATAAGGACAAGGCTATTGCCCTGCTTCATTGTGTACACAGTGGGAAACAATATATACTTAGACTTTTTCAATAGATACATTTATGTGCTATTATGTCTCATATATGTCATTTGTTGCTCTCAGCAGAGGTCTTAGTCAATAAACTTAAACTGAAACTGCTGGCCAAATGGATACTTCTGAAAAGGCACTGAAAATAAGCTCCTCAGCAGCATATGAATGAACCCATGGTAAAACTGAGCCGAGTATATGTATAGCTGCAAGTCTGAGCAAATCTGGCCACCATGTCAGGGTCTGTTTGACTTTGAACAGCAATAAAACAACATTGTCTGAATGACCAGTCACTTACTTCTATTGGAAATCCAGTCTTGGAGGTTATGCATTTATAGGGAGCAGGGGGATATACAAGAACATTATCCCTTGCATGGTCTTTCACTTGACCAATGAGAATTGGGTCTGTTGCCTCAAAGTTGGACCAAAGATAATATTTTGCTTTTTATTCCCCGTCCTGGATAGGACGGGGAATAAAAAGTAGTTGCGCATATGCACGAGCACTGAAATATGATTGGTTGAGGCCGTGTTAGCCTAAATTTTTCCTTATTATAGCGAGGGCGAGCATCCTTAATATAACAATAGTTGTGTTTTCCACCTAGCTCACAAGTTAGGGGGACAGATTTTTTGATAAGACAGTTATCTAGGTAGGTAAACACCCTTAATCCTATCCACCACATGTATGCCGCTACTGGGCCATCAAACAACATGTCCAATATTTTAGATTGCATCTCAGGGCAGAAGGATGTGCTTTTCAACCGTCCTTAGTGGTGCAAAACAGATCCGGTTGCCAATTATCGGAGCTAACATATTTGAAGGTCTCACATTTCGGTACGGTCTTATTATGTATAATGCTTTCCATGAGCATAATCATCTTGACCATCCTCATCTTGATCATGATCGGAAACATCAGAGTTATAATACTTTTCAACCTCAGCTTCTTCCACAGCAAGAAGTAGACATGCAGCTGGTGATTAATGGGCAGATACCTCCTGCGGAACATTGTCAGGTGGAAGCAAGGGTGTCGGCAGAGGATCCTAGTGGTCCGGTGTTCTTACTTGAGCAGGTGGCTGTGGAAATGGCAGAGGTTTTTTTATTATTATTTTCTTATTTTACAGTTTTATATAGCGCAAACATGACCCGAAGGTTATAGGGTATGCGCTCTACATAGCACCAGTTGTGTTACAGGAGGGCATTCATTTTTTTAGGCATGGGGAGATGAAGTGATTTGCCCCGAATCACAGGATGTTCAGAATCATTGCAGAGACTCAAACCTGGTTCCCCAGATTAGAGGTCGATCGCCCAGCCATTAGGCCAACTCCTCTCCCCATGTTGATAAATGATGCAAAGCTGCTGGCTGTGCATAGTAGTCGGGTGTAGGAGACAATCACCAAAGTATTCTTAATGTACTTCAAGCATTCAAGAAAATCTGAGGAAACCTGGAGCAGGCAAGCCTGATCAAAGGCAGAAGACCCCACAGCCTAAAGGATGCTTATTAAGTCCTCATTCATCTTCATGGTCAAACGGGGCTAGACGGATATCTCGGCATGAGGATCCGGTAGCCTGATGATCAAATTCATTGCCATCATGAGTGCCTTCAAACTCCAAGACAGACTCTTCATGATAAATGCCCAGTCTGCTCATGTTACTACCTTCTGCATCCGAGGGAGGGTCATACAGAATCTGCAGAAGTACTAGTGATGCGATTCTTTTCAAGAGACAGTTTGCCAAGCTAAAACCTATCGCTCACCCAAACTAATGGAGGAATCATATGAAAAGCAGGGGTTGATAAAAGTAGCATCAACAATGATACCTTAGAGGGTGGAGCCATGGTTGGTATTGTTAAAATCAAATAAGTGGATGCACTGATGAGCAGGTTTAGGGTTATCAGCCTCTCAAGACCTCACCAGTGCCTAGGGACTGCATTCCCCAACAGTACACATGTGAGGAGGCGCGGCTGCAGCCCTGTGATCTAGCGGGCAGGGCCTCCACTTCAGAGCTAAAAGCTCCCCTGCCATCCCACTTCACGGAAACACTGCTGAGCGATGTTAGGGTTATCAGCCCAACTGGACCTCGTCAGTGCCTGCGGACTCCATTCCCTAACAGTACATGCGCCAAGAGGTGCGGCTGCAGCCTGGTGATCAAGAGGGTGGGGGTCTCCATTTCAGCGAAAAATCGCTCCTGCCAACACACTTCCCGGGGGACTTTGCTGAGCAGTTTTGGGATTTTCAGCCCCTCTGGACATCGCCATTGACTGGGGACTTCATCCACCAACAGTTCATGTGCCAGGAGGCACGGTTGCAACCTGGTGATCAAATCAAGCGGACAGGACCTCGTCTTCAGAGCTAAAAGCACCTTTGCAAAGCGGCCTGTCCTGTGTGCATCAGCACCAGGAAGAACCAGGGTAGTGCTACCCGCCCCTTGATTTTGTGGCCGGACTATCTTCGCCCAAGGTAAGACTTTTTCTTGACTTCTTGCAACCCCTTGGATGCCTGTAGAGCCTACCGAATTAGGCCCTGTGTTCTGCCACACTCTAAACTGCAGGCACTGCTGGACCCAGTTGTTTGTACGCGGTCCACCTTCATCTGAGCCAATTGAGAATGCACACAAGGGGATTTTTATCGGTCCACTGTGCCCCAGAAATCAACAAAGATAGCCGTTGCACTCTTTTGGCCTGTTGCTCGGTGTGGAATAAGACTTGTATTGTCCCTTTGGGGGGGGTGTTGTAATTTCTCCCAGCAGGCTTTCGCAAGGTGTTTGATTGAGGTGCCTCCTACTCTTTTTTTTTTCTCTTACCATTACACTAGATCCGTTTTTTGCTCTGCTATACTATTTCATACAAGTGTTCTGATGCTAGATTGTCACTGGTTGGGAAAACTGAAAGGGTAGCCAATATTCTTTTCTCAGTTTTACCTTTGTCTCTCTTTTGGATTGAGTTTTTAATACTGCAAGCGTTTTTTTTATAGGTTGTTTCTTAAAAATATTTGTAAAAAAGTGTTTTTGTGCACACTTTGTTACAGTTGCGGAGACTGTGAATTTTTTTCTTAGCTGGTATGGGGAAAAGAAAATGTACTGAAAAACTCCCTAGTGAACCTATCGGCAAACATATTACAGGGGAACCCACTGTTGTTCCTCTTGGAATTCCACCTTGAAAGAGAATCTAATTGAGGAAGTGGAGCTTATTTTACATCCCGATGCCTCAAGTAAATCCAGTGCTAAATTAAAAAAATCTCAAGTAGCTCCCCTATTCAACAAAAGGGTTGGTAAACCAAAAGCCATGTTACATCCAGACACTTGCCCAAAAGATAAAGAGTAGGTGGGTGTTCTCAAACTAATCTGCATCCGAGTCTCTTACCTAATTTATCAATTCCGCTAGAACTCACAACTGTATGTTCTAAATCGCTTTTCTCCCTTAGCCTCCAGTGCTCAAACCCCCAATGGTTCTCGTAAGCTCCCAACCATTACCACTCAGCTGGTAGATGTAGAGGAGACCAGTACACAGATTAAAGAACTTTAGTACGTTGTTCATTTCCTTAGGGCAAAAATAATTGACCTAAGGAGGTCAATTGCTGACGGAATCACAGTCATCTGTGCATTAGCTCGTAGATCAAATAGAACAGTATGAGCACCCCTATTATGAGGGGGGGACATTATCATTGCATTCTGATCCCCCACCTATTGTGTCCCATATCTGATCAGATACGGAGGCTCCATCATTTGCTTCACATCGTCCCAGGGTTGTGAACCTGCAACTTCAATTTTTTCTATTCACACCTAGGCATCAAAATCACCCCAGGGCTTGCACGGACCATAAGCCAACCCATCCCAGATTAAACAAAGAGGGAAGCTTGAGGGGGCCATTACAGTCTACTTCTATAATTTGCGTAAATCTTCCTTAGTCCCATCCTAGAAACCTAATTTTTCATACAACCATTCCTAAACATTTATTGAGTAACACCAATCAAGAAACCTTCCCTTACTTTAGGACTATTTACATGATGGCAATCCCAAACTCCACTCACATTACAGAGAAGATGAGGCCTCTTTGACCAAAAAAGTGATCCATTGTATCAGGGAAGTTAAGTGCAACAGTGTCATCCACTCTGACATCACTAGGGCCATTCATCTGTCATCCCCAGACAATAATTTAGATTACATCAAACTGCAATTGACTCAATTATCTATTGAAAATGGTCTGCTGTCCCTACAAGCTTGGACCTTCACTCCTTATAATTCTTTGATCCAGTTTAAATCTAGAGTATCTGCCCAGCAGAAGAAGAAGCAATCTTACTCATCCTCACTGCTATCCCAGATTGACTGATTGGAGTCTTCAGGGAATGCCTCAAAGTGTATTAGGCAGGGTTTCATATCCCGTCCATCACAAGGGTATTCTATGGACTTTAGCCTTAATACAACTTCTCAACCGAATCATTCTGTTCAGCTTCATCCCACCAGTATAGTAGAACCGTTGGATAACACTGAAAACTCTCCATGCCCCCCTAGTGAGCCTCTAGTCCATCTTGAGACCCCCAGGCCCCATCACCCCACCATCTAGTTCCATTAACAATCTTATTCTGGCCTCCTAGAATTTTGCTGGACTCTGTGTTCCAAGAAACTTGGGAAATTTCACAACCCCATAGACCAGGCTTCTGAACGGCTTTCATTCCAGCCCTTACGTACAAAGCTGGTAGATCTTGGGGTGACCTCACTATATGGTTTAAGGGCTTCCTGGGCTGCCAAGTAAGACAGCCATCCATCGGTTCCCCAACATACTTGGATTTGAAGTAATTTCTTGTGATAAAGTAAAATAACTCTTCTTTAATGTTTATGGTAGGAGTGTTTCGAAGACTGTAGAGTTCCTGGTTTTAAATCTTTTGATAGATACTATTTCTGAGATAAGAGAGGAGGCTGCCATGATTGTAGGTGGGGATTTTAATGTGGGCTTCAAACCTCCAGCATTACTAAGAGAGATAGCTGGAGAGGAAGACCGATTTTGGGGTATACCACAACTTGTGGGCCCTTGTCTAACAACCCTTTCAAAGGTACCTTTCTAGCTGTTAGACCTTAGCATGTGTTGCCATCTGAGAGTCACAAATAGCAGAACTAAGTCTGATGCAGAGAGGCGTCCCACTTCTAGGAGGAACTCATACCAGAGTCATATTGGAGTCATATTGATTATATCCTTCTCGCTCTCCTGTCTTGTGAATATTTTATCGACATGGAAATTCTACCCCAGTATGAGAGTGATCAATTTTGCCAACTCCACACCATTCAGGGCAGCCCAGCCAGCCTAGATAAGAACCAGTGTTTGCCCACAGAGACCTGATTATTAGTAAAAATCAGAGAAAGGTCAGGTGGGAGAGCTTGGTGACCATTAAAGGGGTTTATGCTCAACTTGATATGGTTCCCATCTTGCTCCCCTTAGCAGAGTTCGAACTTTCACCCCAAAAATGTTTGGATGTTCATGTTAAGCGGCTCGAGGAAATGAAACTCCCCTTTTTTTTTTTTTACTAAACCTTCTTACAACAGGAGCTCGCCTCCATCCACAGATCCTACTTGGTTCAACAGGGATATCAGGTTAGCATAGAGCCATCTAATAAATGCCCTTAAAGTTGGTTCTTCCCAAAATATGAAGTCAGACAGGGCACTTCACAATTCTACCCAAAAGAATGTGAAAATAGCTTGGAACATCGCTAATTGGAATGACATCCTGACCCCCACTCATTCTAGGAACCAGGCAGTTTTCTGGCATATTATATCCCACTGATCCAAGACGACCAAAATGAGGCAAGAATCTAACATCCTTCCGCATGAGTGGATTAACCATTTCCAATCTCTTTACAGTTAATTCATGTCTCCCTTCCCCTCTCACCCGTCTGATCCAGCCATGATAGGAACTGTGCCATTTCAAACATTGAGTTCGGTCATTCATCTGATGCTGGTGATATCTTCACTATCGCAGAAATTAAACAAGCCATTTGCTCTCGTAAGGCTGGTAGGGCCCTGGGTTCGACAGAATCCTGGTGGGTCTCTATTTCCGAGCCTGCCATATAGGCTCCTTACTTTAATCATGTAGCGAACACCCTTAGGGCAGGTGCTGAAATCCCCGATTCCAGGAAAAGGGCAGAGATTATTACTATTTTTCAAGAAAGGTCTCAAATCTGACCCAGCAAACTATTGGCCAATAAGCCTCATCGACTCTAGCAAAAAACATATTTTGTAAGCTTATTTTAGAGTGCTTACTAGCTTGGATCAATGATGAGAGCCTGTCTCAGTTTCAGACAAGATTTCATCATAAAACAAGGACACATGATCAGGTCTTTAGGTTCCAACTGAGCAGGTGGAAGGAATATGCTACTTACCAGTATGCATCTGTTCTTGGCATGTAGGGCTGCTGATATTCATATCTGTGCATAGATCGCCGCCTAGTGTTGGGTCCGGATGATTGCACATTGTTGTCCTGGAAGAGTCTTCGAAGTATCACGAGATAGGTGGCTCCTCCCCTGGACTACAGCGCGCATGGGCATCCTCTCCATCCCCAGATTGTTTTTCGCCATTGTGGCAGAGATGGAGTGTAATACTGAAAGTGATGACCATGCCTGAAAATGATTCTGAGTGCTACAGCTGCGACAGGCACCGGGGAGGAGGGCGGGCGATATGAATGTCAGCAGCCCTACATGCCAAGAACAGATGCATACTGGTAAGTAGCATATTCCGTTCGAGGCATGTGGGCTGCTGAATTCATATCTGTGAATAGAATAAATAGCAGTTACCTCCTTAGCGGCGGTTGCCCGTTCCAGCTGCAGCAGTCTGAAAGAGTTCTGAGAACAGCCTGTCCTACAGCAGCTTGCTGTTTGGAGTGTACATCTACGCAGTAGTGTTTGGTAAATGTATGTATGGTGGTCCATGTGGCTGCTCTACATATATCCTCTAGAGGAATGTTACCTAGGAAAGCCATGGATGCCCCTAGCTTGCGTGTGGAATGCGCTCTTGGGGGAACTGTTAAAGTGCGTTTAGCCTTTTGATAACAGATTTGTATGCATTTAACAATCCATCTGGCTATACCTGATTTGGAAATAGGGTTGCCTTTGTGTTGTGGAGAGAAGGCAACAAACCGCTGTTTAGTCTTTCTAAAGTCTTTTGTCCTGTCAATGTAATACAGGAGAGCTCTTTTGACATCTAAGGTGTGCAGTGCTCTGTCTGCCACTGAATCTGGGTTTGGAAAGAAAACTTGCAGTTCTATGGTTTGATTAATGTGGAACTGCGAGATTACCTTAGGCATGAACTTGGGGTTGGTGTGCAGCACTACCCTATTAGCATGAATTTGTAGGAAGGGCTCTTGAATTGTCAGGGCTTGAAGCTCACTGACTCTTCGTAGCGATGTGATGGCTATTAGAAAAGCCACTTTCCATGTAAGAAACTGTATCTCACAAGAATGAAGATGCTCAAAGGGTGGCCCCATGAGCCTAGTGAGAACGATGTTTAGATTCCAGACAGGCGAAGGAGGGTGGCTGGGAGGGATCACTCTTTTGAGTCCTTCCAAGAAGGCTTTGATGGCAGGCACCTTGAAGAGGGAAAGATGCTGTCTGTTTTGAAGATAAGCGGCCATGACAGCCAAATGTATACTAATGGAACTATACGCTAGATTGCATCGATATAGATGCAGCAAGTAACATGATGTTTTGCGTGGACGCATCTAGCGGATTAATGTCATTGTGGGAACAGTAGATGACAAAACGTTTCCATTTGGCTGCATAGCACGCCCTAGTTGTAGGTCGCCTTGCCTCCTTGATGATGTTCATAGACTCAGGGGGCAAGTTGAGGCAGGCAAACTCTATGACCTCAGGAGCCAAATTGCTAGGCTCAACTGTTGCGGATCTGGGTGCTGAATGTCTCCATGGCTCTGAGTGAGGAGGCTGGGCGTGAGGCGCAGCCGTTGGTGAGGCACCACTGAAAGTTCCAGGAACGTGGTGTACCAAGCCTGACGTGCCCACGTTGGAGCAACCAGGATGAGCGTCATGGAGTGCTGGTGCAGTTTGCGCGCCACCAGCGGTATGAGAGGGGCTGGGGGAAAAGCGTATGCAAATCTGCCTGACCAGTTCATCCATATCGCTTTGCCCTGAGACTGCGGGTGTGGGAACCTGGCGGCGAAGATTTGGCATTTTGCGTTCTCCTTTGTGGCGAAGAGGTCGATCTCTCGATGACCCCACTGCTGGAAATATGGTTGGAGCACTGAGGGGTGAATCTCCCACTCGTGCATCTGATGGCTGTGCCTGCTGAGCAGGTCCGCCATCTGGTTGTCTTTGCCCGGGAGATGTTCCGCCATGAGGAAGATGTTCCTCTGAATGGCCCACTTCCACATGCTCTGGGCTAGGTGAGATAGCTGCAGGGAGTGTGTGCCTCCCTGTTTCTGGATGTAATACATGGCAGTCATGTTGTCCGTCCAGATGAACACGACCTTGTTGCACAGGTGCAACTTGAACGCTTTCAGTGCCGTGAAGATTGCCATCAGCTCCAAAAGATTGATATGTAACTTTTGCTGCTGCGCCGTCCATAGTCCTTGCACAGTGTAATGGAGGACATGCGCTCCCCAACCCTGGAGAGATGCGTCCGTCGTCAGCACTATCTGTGGGACAGGCTCTTGGAACGGTCGTCCCCTGAAAAGGTTTTGTGGATTCCACCAATGCAGAGAGTTGTATGCACGGCCGGTTACCAACACTAGGTCTTTTAGATGCCCATGAGCCTGGTTCCACTGTTGTGCTAAGCATTCTTGAAGGGGACGCATGTGCAGCCTCGCGTGCGGGACTATGAATATGCAGGAGGTCATCATACCGATCAGCTGCATGAATACCTGCGCTGGGAGCGATTGTTGAGGCCTGAACTTCTGAATGAGCAGCTGTATGCTGTTGGCTCTGGCAGAATTTGGCTGCGCTGTTGACGTCAGTGTTCAAAGTCGCCCCTAGGTACTGTTGCACATGGGCGGGCTGAAGGTGCGACTTGTGTAGTTTAGTGAGAACCCTAGACTGTGAAGGAGGTGAATTGTACGTGACATGTGGCTGGCACACTGCTGGGCTGACTTTGCTTGAACAAGCCAGTCGTCCAGGTAGGGATATACATGAATGGGTTGTCTCCGAAGGTGCGCAGCCACAGTCGCTAAGCACTTGGTGAACACTCTAGGGGCAGTGGTGACCCCGAAAGGCAGGACCTTGAATTGGTAATGCGGATTGTTGATGGTGAATCTGAGATATTTCTTGTGACTTGGGTGGATGGGAATGTGGAAATATGCATCCTTGAGGTCTAGGGTCGCTAGGAAGTCGCCCTGACCTAGCAATGGCAGGACCTGCTGTAAGGTTAACATATGAAAGTGTTCTGACAGTATGTATTGGTTGAGGGGTCTGAGGTCCAGAATGGGCCGCAGGGAACCGTCCTTTTTTGGGATTAACAGAGAGTACACTCCTGTACCTTGTTCTTCTGCAGGCACTAGCTCTATTGCCCCTTTTTGCAGCATGGAGAGTACTTCTTGCTGCAATAAGTGCATGTGCTCTGCGGACATAGGACGGTGTCTTGGGGTAGGTTGGGGGGGGGGGGGGGGGTGGAGGTTAGTTCCAGACAATAGCCGTATTGGATAAGTTGTCTCACCCACCTGTCCGTGGTAATGCCTTCCCAGACTGGCAGGAACTGCTGGAGTCTTCCCCAGACAGGTGTTAAATGGTCGGGGGGCAGTGACAAGGCGTCACGGTTTGTTGGGAGCGGAGGATCTGGCATTGTTATTACCACGTCCTCTGCCCTTGGCGCTGTTCCCACGATATACACCTCTGGTATTCTTTGTATAGGTGGTTTGCGTGCTCCCTTTGCTGTACTGGGCTTGCTGTAAAGCTTGTCCTCTAGAGGCTCTCCTATTACCGGAGAAACGAAAGGAAGTGCCCCGAAACTGCTGTGACTGCAGAGCCCCCATGGATTTTGCTGTCTCAGTGTCCTTTTTAATTTTTTCGAGGGTGGTGTCCACCTCGGGACCAAAAAGGAAGTCTGGGTTAACTGGCTGGTTGAGCAAAGATGTTTGAATCTCGGGTTTAAACCCAGAGATGCGGAGCCATGCGTGACGTCTCAACATTACACTAGTGTTAATGGCCCTAGCTGCCGTGTCTGCCGCATCCAGTGCGCATTTGATGGATGCATTAGAAATTAACTTCCCCTCCTGTATGATCATTTCTGCTCCCGCTTTGTAAAGGTCAGGCAGGTGTTGCAACAACTGTTCTAGCGTGTCGTAGTGAGCCCTATCGTATCTAGCCAATAGGGCCTGTGCATTTGAAATCCTCCAAATATTAGCAGCCTGTGCTGCCACCCGCTTTCCTGACGCCTCCAAGATCTTTGATTCTTTGTCCGAAGGAGGAGCGTCACCACTAGTTTGCGAGTTTGCCCTCTTGCGAGCATTGGCCACTACGAGGGAGTCCAATGGGAGCTGGCCTTTGATGTAGGTGGGGTCCACTGGAGCAGGCCTATATTTATTTTCAATCCTAGGGTTGATAACCCTTGCTTTTGTGGGTTCTTTGAAAATGTCCGCAGCATGCTTGAGGACTCCCTTTAGCATAGGCAATGTCTTTGTCGATCTTTCAGAGGTGGAGAAAGTATCAAATAAGAAATCTTCTTCCACAGGTTCTGCGTGCATTTCCACGTTATGGTTGAGGGCTGCCCTTTCTATCAAAGCGTTAAACGTCGCCGTGTCTTCAGTAGGCGAGGTTTTGACATTGTAAGACTGAGTGTCCGGTGCAGCTTGTGGATCATCAGGGTCTACAGCATCAGTCCATTGCTGAGGTTCTTCCTGATCAGTGTCAGCCTGATAAGTGAAGGCCGCCTGACCGTATACATTACCCATGTCCTCCTCGCTTTGTGCTGGAGAATATGTCATTTGTTGTGAATAGCTCTCAACGTGTTCAAAGAGAACTGGTGAGGTGGTCGAGTCTTTTTTCAGTTTAAGAGGGATTTTATACGCCTCCAAGGGATGTTCAGGTGCGATCTTCCGTTTATGGATGGTAAGCCTGCCCGATTCCGAGTCGATGAAGAGTTTCGACTGGTTGTCGTACGAGGGTTCTTGGAACACAACCCCCTCAGGGGTGGACCTCTAAGGCGCGGACACTGTCTTGGATGGGTCGGTGCCTTTGTGGTGCTCGAGATGCTTGGCTCGAGCCGTCGGTGGCAGACCGTATTTAATCGGAGGGTGGCCTGTGGATGGGCCGACCTTCTTAGAGCTTGCCGTAGTGTTCGATCCGAGCTGCTTCGGCGACTCACTAGTAGCATGCACGGCCTTGGGCGTCGATGCAACCTGCTGCTTCGGGTCGGCTTTGGTCTTCGACTCGAGAGGTTTGCCCAGTAGCGGTCTGAGCGCTGAAATCTTCGGCTCGACAGCCTTTTTGGTCTGGAGGCCTTTGGTCTTGTCGCCATGCTTGGGCGCCGACGCCGACTGCGTCGAGGTGACGTGCTTGACTGTAAAGCTTGGCTTCGGCGCCCCAGTCTTCGAGGCGACGCCCCCTTTCAACGCCGAAGGGTCGCCGACAGTCTTTGACTTGACTGGCGTCGACGTCGATCCGACGACCACTTTTAGTAGTTTTGGTTTCGGTTTTGGCTCTGTAGGTTTCGGTTTCGATTTTGAAAGATCGACCAATGGCTCCTTTGAAGTATTATTAGCCTGGCCTGGACGCGGGGCTATAGAATGTGGAGTAAGATCTTGGCTAAGGCCTTTCGGCGATGCCTCGACCTGAGCCGTAGGGAACGTATTGCCAGTAGTAGGCCCGCTACTGCGGTTGGGCCTGGCTCATCACTGGAGTCGTCATCGACGGCCCCAATAGCCTCATCGTCGTCCCCTACCTCGACGACGTCTTCATGGACGTATTCCTCATTTTGTTCGTCCACATCGAAGTTGGAGTCATGCTCCGACGCTGGGTCCGACTGCTCGTCAGGATCTTCTTTTTAGGTTTTGCCTGGCGAAAAGATGCCCTCTGCGCATCTTTTTCGCGCAGGCGAAAACCTCTTGAGTATTGTAGTGGAGTTAGGAACGGCCCCCGTCATTTATTGGCTAGCTCCATAAATGGAGCCTAGCCATTGGACGATGGGCCTGTCCGTCAATGCCGGACCAGATTCGGGGGCGTTCCCGAGATTTTTTGGCTTTTGGCGACGTCACGCAACGTCAGCCAAAAGCCGGGAACGCCCCCGAATCTGGTCCGGCCGGGCCGCAAGCAAGCCGGAAGTCCCGCCTCCGCTCTTTCTATGCCAGGGGAAAAGTGCCCGGGAGAAAGGAGTGCGGCCGCCAGCGAGGCCCCGGTGCAGGAGAGCCCCGCCCGCGGCACCCGAGAAGAGAGCCCAGGCCCCGGCAGAGGAAGGACACCGCAAGCGCCCCCGCCGCCTCCTGGGAGCAGTCCGGTGAGTTTTCAGGTTCTCCGTGTCCCTCCTCCCACCGTCCCCCCTCCCGCTCTCCGTGTGGTCCTGCCTTCCTCCCGGAGCCTGGTAATGAAAGCCTAAGCAGTCCGGTGAGTTTTTAAGTTCTCCGTGTCCCTCCTCCCGCCTTCCCCCCTCCCGCTCTCCGTGTGGTCCTGCCTTCCTTGTACGTCCTTGTGTTATTTCTCAATGCCATACTCCCTGAGATGTTTATTATTATAAGTGCCTATAACATTTATCCCTATAGCTCCGTATAGGTTTTATCCACACCATACATTCAACAGTATTTCCGCAAATGTCATTTTTCCCATACTGTATCCTTAGTGCCATTCCTCCTCATATCTTGTGTAAAGCATATTAATAATATATATGCCTATATTCCTTCGCCCGTACCACACTGTAATGATCGATCCAGCCGTGTATAGTATCACGTGTGTGTACTTCCCTTCCTATGGCCCTTATTGCGGGTATGTACACGCAGTCCCTCCATTACTTCCATTTCTTTGGTCCTGCGTCGCCCTTGTCAACACTCAATGTAAACGTGCGCGGTTATTTCCTATACGTCGCCCCAGCAGTATATTTCTAGACATGTGTTCACATGTCGATCCCCGCAGTGAGCATCTGCTCGGTTCCCAGCCCTGTCTTTGGAATCTTTTTTGAATCTGTATTTTTCTTTTGGAGACACGCGGCACGGTGTCTCTGGTACCCGACCCTACTCATAAGTGCTACTCACTTGGCCAGAGTTGACAACGTAGCCTCACTCACCCACACCCCGTTTCTACAATGTAGATCGTGCATATTTACACTGACATTTTCTCCAACGTTAAACATCACTTACGTTGTGGTTTTTAATACAGTCACCCCAGATACTTCTGCTTTTTCACCCGATCGTCTATTCATTCAGGACACCTTCATTCACGCATTATCATTACTATGTCACCTATCCCTACTGGGAATCTTGTTTGAATAGGTCATTTTACAGCTGGTTTTATGCTCCTCTTTAGATTGATTCTGTTCCCTTCCCTGGATTCATTCCGGACCTTAAGATTATTCGACTGATTCGTCGAGGGGCCCCACTCCATTGGGGATGCATAGTCTATTGTTACACCACTGGATTAGGACAGGTATGTATGCTGCTGTTTTCAGTTAAGGTAAGGCATTTGGTTTATGTTGCTAATCTTATGTTTATTTCTTTGTTTTTCAGGTCCAATATGGCCCTTGGCGTCTCCCTGCAGCTGTGTGCGCTGCTGTGCACGAAGTGGTTCAGACAGGTATGTATGCTGCTGTTTTTCAGTTAAGGTAAGGCATTTGGTTTATTTTGCTAATCTTATGTTTATTTCTTTGTTTTACAGGTCCAATATGGCCCGTGGCATCTCCGTGCAGCTGTGTGCACTGCTGTGCACAAAGTTGTTCCGACGGGTATGTATGCTGCTGTTTTGCTGTTGGAGGTAAGCCATTTTGTTTATTTTGCTAATCTTATGTTTATTTCTTTGTTTTTCAGGTCCAATATGGCCCGTGGCGTCTCCGTGCAGCTGTGTGCACTGCTGTGCACGAAGTGGTTTAGACAGGTATGTATGCTGCTGTTTTGCTGTTGGAGGTAAACCATTTTGTTTATTTTGATAATCTTATGTTTATTTCTTTGTTTTTCAGGTCCAATATGGCCCGTGGCGTCTCCGTGCAGCTGTGTGCACTGCTGTGCACGAAGTGGTTTAGACAGGTATGTATGCTGCTGTTTGAGGTAAGCCATTTTGTTTATTTTGCTAATCTTATGTTTATTTCTTTGTTTTTCAGGTCCAATATGGCCCGTGGCGTCTCCGTGCAGCTGTGTGCACTGCTGTGCACAAAGTGGTTTAGACAGGTATGTATGCTGCTGTTTTGCTGTTGGAGGTAAGCCATTTTGTTTATTTTGATAATCTTATGTTTATTTCTTTGTTTTTCAGGTCCAATATGGCCCGTGGCGTCTCCGTGCAGCTGTGTGCACTGCTGTGCACGAAGTGGTTTAGACAGGTATGTATGCTTCTGTTTTGCTGTTGGAGGTAAGCCATTTTCTTTATTTTGCTAATCTTATGTTTATTTCTTTGTTTTTCAGGTCCAATATGGCCCGTGGCGTCTCCGTGCAGCTGTGTGCACTGCTGTGCACGAAGTGGTTTAGACAGGTATGTATGCTGCTGTTTTGCTGTTGGAGGTAAGCCATTTTGTTTATTTTGCTAATCTTATGTTTATTTCTTTGTTTTTCAGGTCCAATATGGCCCGTGGCGTCTCCGTGCAGCTGTGTGCACCGCTGTGCACAAAGTGGTTCAGACAGGTATGTATGCTGCTGTTTTGCTGTTGGAGGTAAGCCATTTTGTTTATTTTGATAATCTTATGTTTATTTCTTTGTTTTTCAGGTCCAATATGGCCCGTGGCGTCTCCGTGCAGCTGTGTGCACTGCTGTGCACGAAGTGGTTCAGACAGGTATGTATCCTGGTGTTTTGCTGTTGGAGGTAAGCCATTTTGTTTATTTTGCTAATCTTATGTTTCTTTCTTTCTTTTTCAGGTCCAATATGGCCCGTGGCGTCTCCGTGCAGCTGTGTGCACTGCTGTGCACGAAGTGGTTCAGACAGGTATGTATGCTGTTGTTTTGCTGTTGGAGGGAAGCCATTTTGTTTATTTTGATAATCTTATGTTTATTTCTTTGTTTTTCAGGTCCAATATGGCCCGTGGCGTCTCCGTGCAGCTGTGTGCACTGCTGTGCACGAAGTGGTTTAGACAGATATGTATGCTGCAGTTTTGCTGTTGGAGGTAAGCCATTTTGTTTATTTTGATAATCTTATGTTTATTTCTTTGTTTTTCAGGTCCAATATGGCCCGTGGCGTCTCCGTGCAGCTGTGTGCACTGCTGTGCACGAAGTGGTTTAGACAGGTATGTATGCTGCTGTTTTGCTGTTGGAGGTAAGCCATTTTGTTTATTTTGATAATCTTATGTTTATTTCTTTGTTTTTCAGGTCCAATATGGCCCGTGGCGTCTCCGTGCAGCTGTGTGCACTGCTGTGCACGAAGTGGTTTAGACAGGTATGTATGCTGCTGTTTTGCTGTTGGAGGTAAGCCATTTTGTTTATTTTGATAATCTTATGTTTATTTCTTTGTTTTTCAGGTCCAATATGGCCCGTGGCGTCTCCGTGCAGCTGTGTGCACTGCTGTGCACGAAGTGGTTCAGACAGGTATGTATGCTGCTGTTTTGCTGTTGGGGGTAAGCCATTTTGTTTATTTTGCTAATCTTATGTTTATTTCTTTGTTTTTCAGGTCCAATATGGCCCGTGGCGTCTCCGTGCAGCTGTGTGCACTGCTGTGCACGAACTGGTTCCGATATACTGCTCTTTTGATGTTCGAGGTAAACTATCTTTTTGATTTTGCTAATCTTAGGTTTTTTTCTCTCTTTTCTAGATACAACATGGCCCGTGGCGTCTCCGTGCAGCTGTGTGCACTGCTGTGCACGAAGTGGTTCAGACAGGTATGTATGCTGCTGTTTTTCTGTTGGAGGTAAGGCATTTTCTTTATTTTGCTAATCTTATGTTTATTTCTTTGTTTTTCAGGTCCAATATGGCCCGTGGCGTCTCCGTGCAGCTGTGTGCACTGCTGTGCACGAAGTGGTTCAGACGGGTATGTATGCTGCTGTTTTGCTGTTAGAGGTAAGCCATTTTTTGTTTATTTTGCTAATCTTATGTTTATTTCTATCACTCACTGCTGCACTCTCTCCTCAGCCTCTTACTGCACCATCCCTTCACTCTCTCCTCAGCTACACTATATCGTCTCTTCACTGTTGCACTCTCCTCAGTCTCTCACTGCACCATCCTTTCACTGCTGCACTCTCGCCTCAGCCTCTCCCTGCACCATCCTTTCACTGATGCACTCTCTCCTCAGCCTCTCCCTGCACCGGCCCTTTATTGCTGCACTCTCTCCTTAGCCTCTCCTTGCACCGTCCCGTCACTGCTGCACTCTCCTCAGCCTCTCACTGCACCGTCACCTCACTGCTGCACTCACTCCTCATCCCCACTGCACCGTCCCTTCACTGCTGCACTCTCCTCAGCCTCTCACTGCATTATCCCTTCACTGCTACACTCTCTCCTCAGTCCCACTGCACCGTCCCTTCACTGCTGCACTCTCTGCTCAGCCCCCCACTGCACCGTCCTTTTACTGCTGCACTCTGCTCAGCCCCCACTGCACCGTCCTTTTACTGCTGCACTCTCCTCAGCCTCTCACTGCACCGTCCCGTCACTGCTGCACTCTGCTCAGCCTCTCCCTGCACCATCGTTTCACTGATGCACTCTCTCCTCAGCCTCTCCCTGCACCGGCCCTTCACTGATGCACTCTCTCCTCAGCCTCTCCCTGCACCGTCCCTTTATTGCTGCACTCTCTCCTTAGCCTCTCCTTGCACCGTCCCTTCACTGCTGCACTCTCCTCAGCCTCTCACAGCACCGTCACCTCACTGCTGCACTCACTCCTCATCCCCACTGCACCGTCCCTTCACTGCTGCACTCTCCTCAGCCTCTCACTGCATTATCCCTTCACTGCTACACTCTCTCCTCAGTCCCACTGCACCGTCCCTTCACTGCTGCACTCTCTGCTCAGCCCCCCACTGCACCGTCCTTTTACTGCTGCACTCTGTTCAGCCCCCCATTGCATCGTCCCTTCACTGCTGCACTTTCCTCAGCCTCTCACTGCACCATCCCTTCACTGCTGCACTCTCCTCAACCTCTCACTGCACTATCCCTTCACTGCTGCACTCTCTTCACAGCCTCTCCCTGCACCGTCCCTTCACTGCTGCACTCTCTGCTCAGCCTCTCCCTGCACTGTCCCTTCACTGATGCACTCTCCTCAACCTCTCACTGCACTATCCCTTCACTGCTGCACTCTCTTCAGTCTCTCACTGCACCATCCCTTCACTGCTGCACTCTCTCCACAGCCTCTCCCTGCACCGTCCCTTCCCTGCTGCACTCTCTGCTCAGCCTCTCCCTGCACTGTCCCTTCACTGATGCACTCTCTGCTCAGCCTCTCCCTGCACCATCTCTTCACTGATGCACTCTCTTCAGTCTCTCACTGCACCATCCCTTCACTGCTGCACTCTCCTCAGCCTCTCCCTGCACCGTCCCTTCACTGCTGCACTCTGCTCAGCCTCTCCCTGCACTGTCCCTTCACTGATGTATTCTCTCCTCAGCCTCTCCCTGCACTGTCCCTGCACTGCTGCACTCTCCTCAGCCTCTCCTTGCACTGTCACTTCACTGATGCACTCTCTGCTCAGCCCCCATTGCATCGTCCCTTCACTGCTGCACTCTCCTCAGCCTCTCCCTGCACCATCCCTTCACTGACGCACTCTCTGCTCAGCCCACGCCCATTACATCGTCCCTTCATTGCTGCACTCTCTGCTCAGCCCCCCCATCCAGGCTGCAGCCCTCACTCCTCCACTGCACCATCACTCACTGCAGCACTCACTCCTCAGCCTCTTACGGTACCGTCCCTTCACTGATGCACTCTCCTCAGCCTCTCACAGATGCACCATCCCTTCACTCTCTCCTCAGCTCCACTATACCGTCCCTTCACTGTTGCACTCTGCACCCTCCCTTCACTGCTGCACTCTCTGCTCAGCCTCTCCCTGCACCGTCCATTCACTGATGCACTCTCTGCTCAGCCTCCCATTGCATCGTCCCTTCACTGCTGCACTCTCCTCAGCCTCTCCCTGCACTGTCCCTTCACTCATGCACTCTGCTCAGTCTCTCACTGCACCATCCCTTCACTCTCTCCTCAGCTCCACTATACCGTCTCTTCACTGTTGCACTCTCCTCAGTCTCTCACTGCACCATCCTTTCACTGCTACACTCTCTCCTCAGCCTCTCCCTGCACCATCCCTTCACTGCTGCACTCTCTGCTCAGCCTCTCCCTGCACTGTCCCTTCACTGATGCACTCTCTCCTCAGCCTCTCCCTGCACTGTCCCTTCACTGCTGCACTCTCCACAGCCTCTCCTTGCACCGTCTCTTCACTGATGCACTCTCTGCTAAGCCCCCCATTGCATCGTCCCTTCACTGCTGCACTCTCCTCAGCCTCTCCCTGCACCATCCCTCCACTGACGCACCCTCTGCTCAGCCCCCCATTGCATTGTCCCTTCATTGCTGCACTCTCTGCTCAGCCCCGCCCCCCATCCAGGCTACAGCCCTCACTCCTCCACTGCACCATCACTCACTGCTGCACTCTCTTCTCAGCCTCTTACGGTACCGTCCCTTCACTCTCTCCTCAGCTCTACTATACCGTCCCTTCAAAGTCTCTCTCTCTTACTACCTCACTCTCACTACCCCACTCTCTCTTTCACTAACTCACTATCTCTCTCACTACCTCACTATCTCTCACACTACTACACTATCTCTCATTCACTCTCTCTCTCTACCTCAATCTCTACCTCACTACTCAACTCTCTCTTTCTCACAGCATCACAATATCACTACCACAGTAACTATCTCTCTAACACACTACTTCACAACTTCACTCTCTCTATCTCACTACCTCACCCTCTCTACATCACTACCTCACTCTATCTATTACTATCTCACTATCTCACTGCCTCACTATATCATGACACTCTCACAAATTCACTACAACACTCTCTCACTACCTCACAACTTCACTCTCTCTCTCTCTCTCTCTAACTCACTGCTTCACTCTCTCTCTCTATCTCACTACCTCACACTCTCTCTATATACTACCTCACTCTATTTCTATCTCACTATATCACAACACTCTCTCTAAAGTTCACTACATCACTCTCTCACTACCACACAACTTCACTCTCTCTAACTCACTACTTCACTCTCTCTCTATCTCACTACCTCACTCTCTCTCTCTCTCTCAAATACACTAACTCACTTTCACTCTCTCATACACTACCTCACTCTCTCTCTCTAGCTCACTACTTCACAACATCTCTCCGTTTCTATCTCAATACAGCACAACAACTCTCACCCTCACTACCTCATTCTTTCACTACCTCACTCTCTCTCACTACCTCACTCTCTATCTACTTCACTCTCCCACAAAACAAAAATAACTACATCACTACTCAAATTATATCTATAACACTATCTCACTCTCTCTAACTCTCTCCATAACTTCACTCTATCTATTTCCATATCACTCTCACTACCTAACTATAACACAAGTCACTCACTCAAAAAAATAACTACAACACTCTCTCGCTGACTCACTCTCTATCTCACTAGCTCACAAGTTCACTCTCTCTCTCCAACTCACTACGTCACTCTCTCACTAACTCACTCTCTCTCTTTCTATCTCACTAAGTCACTTTCACTCTCTCTTACACTACCTCAGTCCTTCTCTATCTCACTATGTCACAACATCACTCATTGTTTCTATCTCACTACCACCAAAAATCACTCTCCATCACTAACTCACTCTTTCACTACCTCACTCTCTCTGTCTCACTCTACCTCACTCTCTCTCTCACTACCTCACTCTCTCTATTTCTATCTCACTAAGTCACTTTCACTCTCTTTCACTACCTCACTCTCTGTCTTCTTTCAGAGGTAAGCCATTTTTTTTTTGCTAATCTTATGTTTATTCTCTCTTTTCTAGGTTCAACATGGCCCGTGGCGATTCCCTTCAGCGATGTGCACCACTGTGCACAGAGTTGTTCAGACAGGTATGTATGTTGATTTGAGTTTGTTAGAGGTAAGGCATATTTTTATTTTTACACTGCACTGTCCTTTTACTGCTGCACTCTCTCCTCAGCCTCTCCCTGCGCCATCGCTTCACTGCTGCACTCTCTACTCAGCCCCCCCATCCAGGCTGCAGCCCTCACTCCTCCACTGCACCATCACTCACTGCTGCACTCTCTCCTCAGCCTCTCACGGTACCATCGCTTCACTGATGCACTCTCCTCAGCCTCTTACTGCACCATCCCTTCACTCTCTCCTCAGCTCCACTATACCGTCTCTTCCCTGTTGCACTCTCCTCAGTCTCTCACTGCACCATCCTTTCACTGCTGCACTCTCTCCTCAGCCTCTCCCTGCACCATCCTTTCACTGATGCACTCTCTCCTCAGCCTCTCCCTGCACTGTCCCTTCACTGATGCACTCTCCTCAGCCTCTCCCTGCACCGTCCCTTCACGTTATGATTTCTGTGTGGGGTCGGGTATCCGCCCCCTCCTCCCATTGGCTAGCTCCATAAATGGAGGCTAGCCATTGGGAGAGGGCTCTGTCCGTCAATCTCGGACCAGATTCGGGGGCGTTCCCGAGAATTTTTGGCTTTTGGCTACGTCAGCCGAAAGCCTCTTCTCGTCAACGCCCCCGAATCTGGTCCGCGATTGAGGGCACCCGCCTTCCTGCTCCTGTCTCGCGCGGCGCCCGGGCCGTCACGTCCTGCTTCCAAAGGCGCGGGGGGGGGGCGTGTTTGTTACGGGCAAATTTGCGATGGCGCTTTAATCATGGCGCATGCAGCGCTGCCTCCTTCTGCTTCCCGCACCGGTCCGGGCTGCTGCGTGCAGTCAAAATCTAATTTGACCAGCACCGCGCCTAATTCAGTTACAGCTGAGCTGCACGTCACACAGTGATCGGCGATTGCAGCGGCCGGTGGTCGGAACACATCGCAAAGAAAGAAAGCGGTAACTGTGTCTTACCCTAATGGATTACTAGTAAACTGTGCCCCTCCTAACTTAAAAATTGTTGCTTCTTATAACCCTAACTGCTGCCTTTGTCGGTGCTGCTCCATTGCGGGGTTTAGCGGGTAGAGTCTTGGGGATGTCTGAGGGCGTCAGGATGCCAGAAAAAAGTCTGCACATAAAATGCCTGCTGTTGGTTCAACTAAGGGGTGAGAGGGTACAGTGTGCCCTGGTACATGTGCCCTGTTACAGCTGAAGTTACTCTCTGACTTAAGTGACATTAAGCCCACAAACTCCTGTTGAGACGGTCGGGGTCACAGTACTGATGGATTCTGTGACTATGAGTGGTGCCGCTGCCCGTCCAATTATTTTCTGTGCCAGTGGTGTCGCCAAAGTCTGTCAGCAAAGCCTCTGTGATAGCCGGTGGGTCATGTTGATGTGTGCCGATGCCTGCGGGGTTGGGCAGGTAGCGGCGCGCCAACAGGGGCGGCCGCTCGGGGTTAATGATTTCAATAGTGTTAAAGTGCAGTTCGATTGTGATATTTGCAGTTTTAACAAGACGCTGTACTCATTTGCGTAAAGTCTTATTTATTCAGCCTATACCTATTTCCCTCATTTTCATTGCTTGATTTTGCGCGTGAGAAAGTGTCACTCGTAGTCATTAAATGTCACTCATAATTAAAGTACAATTCTGAAAATGTCACACAAAGCAATCTGAAACCTTGGCAGCTATGTGGGTGGAAGGATGAGTGGGTGGAAGGATGAGTGGGTGGATGGATGAGTGGGTGGATGGATGAGTAGGTGGATGGATGAGTAGGTGGATGGATGAGTAGGTGGATGGATGAGTGGGTGGATGGATGAGTGGGTGGATGGATGAGTAGGTGGAAGGATGAGCGGATGGATGAGCGGGTGGAAGGATGAGCGGATGGATGAGCGGGTGGAAGGATGAGCGGATGGATGAGTGAGAGGATGGATGAGCGGGTGGAAGGATGAGCAGATTGATGAGTGGGCGGATGGATGTGTGAGCGGATGAGTAGGTGGAAGGATGAGTGGATGGATGAGTAGGTGGAAGGATGAGCGGATGGATGAGGTGGTGGAAGGATGAGCGGATGGATGAGTAGGTGGAAGGATGGGCGGATGGATGAGTGGGCGGATGGATGAGTGGGCGGATGGATGAGTGGGCGGATGGATGAGTGGGCGGATGGATGAGTGGGCGGATGGATGAGTGGGCGGATGGATGAGTGGGCGGATGGATGAGTGAGCGGATGGATGAGTAGGCGGAAGGATGAGCGGATGGATGAGTGGGTGGATGGATGGCTGAGTAGGTGGAAGGATGAGCGGGCGGATGGGAGGGTGGAAGGATGAGCAGATTGATGAGTGGGCGGATGGATGTGTGAGCGGATGGATGAATAGGTGGAAGGATGAGTGGATGGATGAGTAGGTGGGCAGCTGGAAGGAGGGACGAGGGAGCGGATGTATGATGAGGTCGGCGGGCGCCTGCTTTGATAGATGAGTGGGTACCGGAATGGACAAGTGGGCAGCTGGGTGGGTGAATGAAGAGATTGGCAAGCGCATGCGTAGATAGATGAGCGGGTGGATCAGTGGCTGGGTGTTCAGATGGGTTAGATGAGTGGTTGAATTTGCTATTGTAAATGACAATGCCATTTATGTTAAAAAAAACATAAATAAAAATGTCAAGAGCAATGCCAATAGCTCTAACTTTAACAAAGGCAAAACCATTGCATTGTAAATGCTTGTTCATAGATGCATAGAGAATCTGGCGCATACGTAAACTTACAATACGTCCAATAACATTCACACTGAGTGAAAAAAATGTGCATAGGCAAAATGACCCCTCACAGGCGAACCACCATCGGGATACCTGGTAGGTACTCGCCCTGTTATCATCATCGGCGGTCATTAAGCCAAAAAGAAATGTGTCCAACAGAACAGTGAGTGCAGAGAGGAAAGTGAAAAAAAGTGAAAAGTAATACTTTAAATGGTGTAGAGTAAAATCAATAGGTGTACACGCTATTCGCACTTTTATTCTTTTATTGCGTGCAACCTATCTATTTAAAAGAAAGATAGGCCGGCTGCTAAACATGAATACCATTACCATAAGCCAACATGTTTCATTGCCTTGAACTCTTTTAGGCAATTTCTTCAGGGCCAAGAATATTTTTTGCCACTGCCTCTTAGTTGGACACAATATTCACACGGACTGTCGAAATAAAAATTCCAAATTACACTGTATACTAGGAAAATGCCCATTATTGTGCACATAATGTCAACACATCACTGCTCAAAAACAATGACTCAACTGTTAGTCATATTTACCCTTTATCAGCCATCGTGTCTCCTACCAGCTGTACGGTCAAGTTAAAAACGGACGGAAAAACCCCTTTGTGTGAGTCTCCCTTCGGCTATCATTCGTTGTATCAATCTAGAGCAACACACACCCCGTTGTTAGGTAAAACGCGGGGATGTGGCAGAAGGAAGCAAAAAACACTGTCAGTATCGTACTGGTTCTTGCCATCCCTCAGCCTTTCTTACTAAGGTGAAAGCCCCCTTGTGCAACCTCACCCCTCCTCTCCTCTCCTTACGGGTCGGAGCCTCACGGAGTAGTACATCTCCACCTCTATACTTGCGCTCTCACCGCGTTCAATTTCAAGAGGCGACTGACATCACGTGGGTTCCGACGCCTAAAGGCGTCCGCCATCTTGGAATGGGGTGATTTTCCAAAAATTATATACACGCTCGATTTCTATTAGTTGGTACAGAATTACTCTATTTTATCTGTATCTCCTAGATTCCTTTATAAAGCCGGGATTTCACATTTTATATCGAAATTCTAGAGAAATCTTGTTTATCGGAGTGTGTTCATATCAGATTGTGGCGGCCATTTTAGACTGGGCTATCTCACCATATCCTTTCTCTAGGTTAGTATATATTGCATACTTGATTTACACTTACTACTTCCACCATAGGCACACCTGATTCTCTCATCCCCGCGTTTTACCTAACAACGGGGTGTGTGTTGCTCTAGATTGCAACTCTTCCAAAGTACCCCTGGTTTTTAAACAAGATCTAGGTTTTCAGGCCATTTCACCCTTAGTGCTACATAAACCACTTATTTACTGGCTACGTGTATGGTCACATTATAGGGCGCACCTTAGAGATATTCTGGATAGACAAAAAGGTGGGGTGACGTTATCTTGGCCGAAATTTGTGAAGCAGACCCTTTATTTATTGAGTCTGTTAAGAGTATTGTCTGGACCCAACCACCATTGTATTATCGACTGCCAAAAAGCTGAAGTCCCTTTATTGGGAGCATGAGGAGTTGAAGCCGATTAACCAGCAAGGTTTGGGGTACTTAACAGAATGCTGAGGCTTATATGGATGTGACTGACCCACCCTTTACAAAAGCTTTTTTTTTAATTAGATTTCGGCTGGGTGCCCTTCCCCTTGCTTCACTCACACCAAATGGAAGTGTATTTTGGGGAGCAGTAAACTCGGTCCTGCAAACAGAGAAGACGATGAAACAGACCATAACCTATTGTTTGTCTGCCCATATTAACAAAACCAGTGCAAGCATTGGATAGTTCCCCTATGCTGCTCCCTGGGAATTTGCAAGCTTAAGATAGTCCTGAGAATACGTAAGGCGGATACAACCCAACTGTCTTCTCATTTGCCAAGTTCCATGAGAGCATCTCGCCAATATGGTGCAAAATAACCTTCTCCTGTCCTTACGGATAGAGAATAGGTCCAAACAGTAGTTGCCCTGGAATCGGGTTGGCTACACTATAATGAAGATATTTCCAAGGTCAGATGTTGACACCTACTTCTTGCTGTGGTAGCCACTTTATATGTATTGCTGAAGTGTAGGCTTTGATTTGCTCTTCCGATGACGACCATATTCATTTAGGCAGAATGAAAATTCTTCAATTACCTTGACAATATGATGGTTTTCTTTTTAAACAATTTTAATACAATATTTATTACATGTTTTTATTTGATTTTAATGAATTTGTGGTGCTGTGTCTATGTGGGCTTACAAAAGTATACTGTATTATTGACCAAAATAAAGTATTATAAACTAAAAGAAAAAGGAAGAAGTTGTCACCCTCAAAAAATATGTCTGTCGTCGACGCGCTCCTCAGTGGGACTGGATGAGGTTCGCGCCTTTGACAGAGGTATTTTTGTCATCAACAAGGCATGCACGGCTGCAGGCACAGATGGTGTAGTTATCAAGGATTCATAAGAGGCCTTGGAGTGTTTCGTAGAGGAAGAGCTTTGTCTAAGAGGAGCAAAGCCATTTTGGAGGTGGAAGGCTGAGGAGACAATGGCAAAACATCCAAAGTATGAGTTTTGACTACCTTTTCTTTAGGCTTAATGCCCGCACCTGGAGTCCACTCGGACAGACAGGCTCAGAGGCCTAAGGAAATTTGTTTGTGCAGTGCAACACTCATCTAAATGGTATATACCAACTGTAGAAAACCTGCCTTTTCTATATAGTAACCGCAGGTCTTCTGCCTTTTTTTGGACTCCATTGTAGATGTTTTTTACTTTAACCCTGTGCACTTTCCTCCACTGTTGTAGAGAAGTGCCCCCGGTTTACACAAGGGTAACCCCGACTGACATATTTAACTTACCTATAAGTCCCAAGTATATAGTGTAGGAAATACACCCAGGCCTTGGAAGATCACTCCCACCTGTGATCTGTAGCACCTATGGTGCTATCCACAGGTTTGGCCTACAAAACATGGTTTCAGGCCTACCATATGTAGCCGAACTGCAACAGCATAAAATCTTGTCAAACCCGTCAAAATAACCCTTTTTGACAGGCGGGAAACCCTGCTTTTAAATATTAAAAAGTCAACCCAAGTATACCTTGTCACCTACATAGTAAGGTGCCTGATATTTAAAAGCTAAGCATGTGTGAAATTAAAGTTGGCATGCTCCTCCAGTAACTAGACCCCGTAACTATTTCCACTGACAGATGTGTAGTTGAATCCTAGAGAATATAAAAGTTTATAAATCTGTACTTTGATCTGTAACTTTTGACAGGAAACTGACAACATTCATTTCAAGACTAATTTTCGTATTCATTAAAGTACAATTGATTGGTACAGTTAGCTTTTTAATAAATAAGTTCAGGAAAAGTAACTTTTAGAAATTACCTTTTCTCTGCTTGAAGCTCTAGGAGTCTACTTTGTATTAGCCTGGCAGCAGCTGCCCAGCAAGTACTTGATTTTAAAGAGTGGTCTATACTACTCCCAGAGCAGAACAACTTTGTATATCCAACCTGCACTTCATCACTGGCGGCCTGAAATTGGTCATAGGTCCTGGCCTACGACTTCCATTTATTACCATTGGGCTTAGTACTTGTTGATGTTATTTTTACTTAAAACTTTAAAAAAGCATATATATGGTTCTCCTTATTGGGTGTTTGTCTTTTTTGTGTCATTTTGTTCACTGAATTATATTCTATTTTTCTATTTTGGTTTGGTAGTTTTATTGTTTGGTGTTTTGACTTCATTAATGTTTTGGTACTGCATAAATACTTTACACACAGTCATAACATAAGTTTATGTACTCTGAGCCATGGCTTTAAGGAGATTGAGCTTGGGTTAATTTTGTGACTTTAGGGGTCAACCTAACAAGTTAGTGTTATTCTTTGAGATGGAACAGCCCACCCCAAATAATAATTCACGTTTGTCACCAATGTCACATCTGTGTCAATTGATGCCCCCAGAGAATTATTCTGCCCCTGAAAAACTGGTGATGATTTTTTCATGCTCACTGTGAACCCCTAATCAGTAAAGTCCACTACCATCTGAAGGTTCTGGTAATATTGCTGGAAATAACTCGCCTGGACCAGCCAGTCCTCCAGGTAAGGGTACAAAAGAATTCCTCCTCTCCTGAGATGTGCTGCCACCACCGCCAATGTCTCTGGAAAGATCCTTGGTGGAGACTTTAAACCAATTAGTAGATCCATAAATTGGTATTGAGAATCCATTATCACAGCAATTCACTATTACCAGTTAGCAGGATGCATTTGTATATATTTGTATATGAAAGTAAACATCTTTCAGGTCTATCAAGGCCAAGTAGTTGTTCTTTTCCAATTGTGGTAAGATTTAGTGAAGCTGTCATTTGAAATGTGTGCCTTGATGAACAGATTTACAAAACCTAGACCAAATATTGGTTTCAAAGTCAAATCCACCTTTAACGGAGCAGTACCTTTTCTAATGCATCTTTCATTCATAGTACCTTTACATCTTGCTCTACTACTTCTAACTGCCCGTTTTTGCATTTTTGTTTATTTGAAAGATTTGTTAGATTAAAAAAAAATAATTCTATGTAATATCGGAATTTTTAAATGTTTCATATCTATTTCTCTGTTCAGGTGGACGGTCGTGTACGTAGTAGTTCCTGATTCGGCCTCCCATTAGTGCTATATGTACTGGGGCACCAGTAAAAAGACATTTGTTGGAAGGGAAACCCTACTGTTTCCACCGCTTGTTTTTCCTCTGCAAAAAATCGATTGTGTACTGCCATTGTGACTATCCTGTTAAATATTAGGCATAATCTGTGTTTGTTGCTCAACGTGAAGGGTAATCCACCTTGTCCACATCTCACCAACAGGTGATCCTACAAAAGGAAAACCTCACTTGCATGCACCCCCTCCCCAACCACCCACCCGCCTCGATTGCCTTTGCAGTCTCATGGATATTTTTCATTTGTTCCAGATCTTGATCTGCTACTGGACCAAAAACATTTCTAAAACATGAAATATTTAACAAGGAATTCCTTCTGAAATCTGTTCCCATTAACCACTGTCTATGGACTGTTTTAATCACAAAGATGCAACTATTCGTTCTTCCCTTTTGGTATTGTTCTTGAAAGTGCTGAAGTACATCTCCAATGTCTTACTATGGCATACATCTATTAAGCAGGGCATTTGAGTTTGCTGTGATCTTTTGTATGCCTGCTGATGAGTCCTTTCTTCTACCCACTGCCTCTAACCTTTTATTTTCTCCAACTGGTGGTTAGCCATGTATGCTTGTGGACTGGGCACTTTTCCTGGCTTCGCCGACAATAAGAGTCTGGTTCCGCATTTGATGTACTGTAGTGGGGGAGGTCCTGCAGTATGGTTAGCTTTTCTTTTAGATTCTGGGGATCCCTGCTCTAAAAGTAGCAGGTTTTTGAATACTTCTCATCTTTGCTATAAAACTGCTTGCATGATTGGCAAGTACCAATTTTTCTTTAAGATTTGACAAAAAAACATGACTCTTCATGTTCCACTTCCATTAGGACCACAAAGGCATATGCTGCTCTTTTATGTACACCTTGATGCATATTGATGTTATCTGGTGGGGATGGTTTACTAAGTTGGGACTCAAACTTTTCCATGAAAGAACCTGTCTCAATTTCATCGCAAATGGCCTCTTCTCCATCCTGAATATCCTATGCAATTTGTCCTCTGGTTGTTTTTCAATTTTATCTATAGAAGTAGGTCTAATTTACCTTTTTGTTTTAGCTTTTCTTAATCTTCCCTGGGTCTAGTTATGTCCACCGGTTTTGTTGTGGCATGGTCTCCTTGATTTTTTCCCTTTTAGGGTAACTGTTCTACTTTTAGGTTGAGTTTTATTTTATTTTTCTCTTTTGAAGTTGACTTTAACGTTAGACTTATAGTGCCTCTCCATCTCAGACTTCAGTCTTTTAATGACAATAAGCTTATAATTTGTTTGTCTTCTGAGACAGAATGTTTTTATTTCTGTTGCTTATCTTTGACTGTCGACGACCTCTGAGCGTGTTTTCTATCTTCTGGGGTAGTCAGTCTTGCTGTCTCCTGTTTATCTTTTGAGGACACACTCTTTGAAATCTACACTTTTGAAATGTCCTCTCTTACATTCAAAGTCGAGGTCTTATCTCGCCCCATCTGATCTCCAGTGTCTGCAAGGAGTCGATGCAATACCTTAGGCTTTTCACTACAGGTGATTCTTTGTTTAGCCGCATTTGGATGGGTTATGTTATGCTTTCCTTCAGCTGAAGTTATCCATGTTAAATGTTTCTACTTACTCAATTGTTTCTTAAATAAAAACATATCAGTAGTCTTATTTGAAAGTTTGGGATCTTTCATGTACCTTTGAAAATCCTTTTGTTTGAGGCACAGTGGATTTGTGTAGTATTACAGAGTCTCTAAATTAGTTTCATGGAGTGATCCTTGTGTCTTGGCTGAATAAGCGCCAATTTCCTCAAAATCAGAATTTGTTTGATGTTCTTCTTTTGCTTTAACATGTTTATTTTTCCTATGAAGTCAATCCCTTTGCCTTCATGTTTGGAGATAGTCTCTTATGTCTGGACAGCATTGATTCTCCTGGCGAATACATCTTAATCCAGTAGGGCAATATAGCCATGTCTCTATTATTAGTGTCTTTGGAATGAACAAAGAGCAAGCTTAACAGACTTCAGACATATGGGCTCCAGTAAAATATAACATACATAGCAGGTGTTCATCGTTAGTAGCAAACCTACTGTTGTAGTTAGAGAAGAACTTGAATAGACTACTTATGCTATAAAACTTAGAGGAAATACATACTCCGACCTAGTCAAAGACTAACACAAAAACCTAATAACCTCAATAGCTAATCGTCATCTTCACTGTAGTATTTGTTGATTCTTGACAGAAACCTTTGCAACTTCTTTGGAGAGATCTCTGTTACAATCCCAGAATGGCGGGCATGTTTTGGGGTACTGCGAGTTTATGGTCAACACCAACTAAAGCTTTGTAACTTTTTAAAAACTTCTTGATTTCACCACTAAAGGGCACAATAATGCACATCATCTGTATATAAAAGAGGATTCCTGCAGATAAATTGGAGTAGCTTAGCATGGGGATTTGGAACTTGGAGTCCTTTCACTTCACTGGCCAGAGTACAGGTCACATGATGAGGTGAATGAACTACATGTAGTCTATGTTTGTTTTCAATGTTATTTGAGTATAAGGGAGGGACATTGCTTTGTTAACATGTACAACAATTCGATTTCTAACTTAACAATTGGGAATAGTCAAGCATGTAAATCTATGAAAGATTCAGTGTTGGAGAATCCCCTTTAGAGTCCAACAACATAGTTCAAGATTGCAACCCCCAAACCTACATTAAAACAGTTTTGTCTAAATGTACATAAAAGTTAAAAAAAATATGTAACTCATACCTAACAGAAGGTGAACCCTGTAGATATCAGACTGTTGAAGTAAACTTCGAAGTTTAGTTTGACATTCAACCAATTCTTCACAATTCTCCAACGCCAAGGATTTTAACCGTTGGACTTCCTCCAAGTACATAACAGCTAGATGGGTATGGTATGTCTCTCTCTGTAAATATCAAAGGAAAGAGCAAGACATAAGCTGAAATATTACACAAATTGTAAAGGACACCTTTATTCACTCACAGTGTGAAGGGCTTTGGGGTCTGTAAAACTGAATAGCGTCAGAGGAGGCAAGGTGAGTTGTGGGTACCCATGAAAGATGGGAGAGGTGAAGAGTACCTCCACAAGCACCCACCTGGCACAATTCATCTATTATCTATTTACCAACACACAGCATCCATTTACATCCATGACACACTCAACTACTGATAACAATCCATCCACTTCATTGATAATTCATTCATCTAATTAGCCACTCGCCCATCATTAGATCCCCAAAAGCTTACCCACAAAACCAGATGCACAGTATAAAATGGGTCTCATTTTGAATTATCTCAAAGTTGTTAAAAGAAAGATATTAGTCTGTACTGCTGCTGCCTTTGTAGTAGCCGTTTTGTGTTAGGAATGCTTGTCTGCTATTTCCCATATGGTACTTCCCTTTCCTCTGTTACTAAAGGAAAATAACACCATTTCAATACATAAAGCCACAATTACCAGCTTTTTACCAAATACTATAACCACGTACAACCACCTAAAAGTTTGTATTCCCAAGTCTTTAACAAAAATGACAATGCACTATTTGTTTCAATGTCACCTTTCACTGAAACAAATGAAGGTTAAAGTAACACTGTTCGGTTTGTTAAAAATATGTTTTTTTTTACTTTAGAAATCCACTGAAAAAAAACAAAAAGTTAAAGTAACGTTATAGTTAGGTGAATTTGTCGGTGACAACATTATTATGAACAAAACAAAATTCCCCAGTTATAGTTAGCAGTGCTAACTAGAACTTGTGCCCCCGCCATGCACTGCTTATGACTTCATATATGACATCACTCATGACGTTCTGACCTCATTTATGACATTACTCATGACCTCACTGATGACATCGCTGATGACATCATCCAATGAGTTTGCTACTTTGTTTTATAGTTTACATTGTGGCGGGTAAGTACCATCTTACTTGTCTACCTAATTTTGTACAGCCTGGGTCCAGCTAATGGGTCTAAGTGTTTACAAGACACATGTGCTCCTAATGTACCACGTTATAAATCTTTTGTATTGAAGACCAACTCTGTGTACAGGTGACAGTTGACTTGTGTTCATGTTTCGCACAAGTTTTTGGCACTGCTGAAAATGTTTCTAGCAGTGCAAAGATTCCACATACTACATACTAATTATTGAAAGCATTCTTAAGTTACTGGACAGAATCGTCAAAGCAGGACAATTTCTACTTAACATAGAAGACTGTGTGCACCAGGTACTAACATATGTACTAGTGTTTGTGTTCCTTTAGAAAATGGGCTATCTGTGAAGTTTTCATCACACTATGATCAGGGCGGCTGACTTCGGAGCGCGGGGCTCACGGTTCGATTCCCGGCCCCAGCGGCAGATCAGCCCAGCATCATGTGACTCTGGGCAATAGCTACTTAATCTCCCTAATGGCCCCCAGCGCCTTGAGACCCTTATGGGTGATTAGTTCCCGCTTCACAAATACCAGGTTTTTATGATCTTTAGAACCTTCAGACCTTGGTTATTTCAAGTGAACAGTCACTCTTTGGACACGTTTTGCATAGAGTGTACACTGCTCTTAGTAGATACTTTTTTATATTCTGTGGTGTATTTCACAAGAGTTTCACGGTCTGCAAACAGTGTGGTACAGAATACACTCTATCAATCAATCAATCAGTGACACTTATAGAGCGCGCTACATACCCGTAGGGTCTCAAGGCGCGGGGGGGTGGGGGGGGGGGTGCCGCTACTGCTCGAACAGCCAGGTCTTCAGCTTCCTCCTGAAGGAGAGGTGGTCTTGGGTCAGGCGCAGGTCGGTCGGGAGGGAGTTCCAGGTCTTGGCGGCCAGGTAGGAGAAGGACCTTCCTCCTGTAGTCACTCTTCGGATGCGGGGGACGGCGGCGAGGGCGTGGTTGGCTGATCGGAGGTGGCGTTTGGGAGCGTAGAAGTTGATCCGGCTGTTGAGGTAGCTCGGGCCTTGGTCGTGTAGGGCTTTGTGTGCGTGGGTGAGGAGGCGGAAGGTGATTCTTTTGTTGACTGGGAGCCAGTGAAGGTCTCTCAGATGTCCGGTGATGTGGCTGGTTCGTGGGATGTCGAGGATGAGTCTGGCTGAGGCGTTCTGGATCCGCTGGAGTCTCTTCTGGAGCTTGGCGGTGGTACCGGCGTAGAGGGCGTTGCCGTAGTCCAGTCGGCTGGTGACGAGGGCCTGGGTGACGGTCTTCCTGGTCTCGGTGGGGATCCACCGGAAGATCTTCCGTAGCATGCGTAGGATGTTGAAGCACGCCGAGGAGACGTTGTTGACTTGCCTGGTCATGGAGAGGGAGGAGTCCAGGATGAAGCCCAGGTTGCGTGCATGGTCTGTCGGTTTGGGTGCGGTGCCCAGGGCGGGAGGCCACCAGGAGTCGTCCCAGGCGGAGGGGGAAGAGCCCAGGATGAGGACCTCCGTCTTGTCAGAGTTCAGTTTCAGGCGGCTGGTCGTCATCCACTCGGCTACCTCTTTCATCCCTTCGTGCAGGTTGGCTCTGGCGGAGGCGGGGTCGTTGGTCAGGGAGAGGATCAGCTGGGTGTCGTCGGCGTAGGAGATTATGCTGAGGCTGTGTTTGCGTACGATGGCCGCGAGGGGGCTCATGTAGACGTTGAAGAGGGTGGGGCTCAGAGATGATCCTTGAGGGACGCCGCAGAGGACTTCGGAGGCCTCTGACTTGTACGGTGGTAGGCGGACTCTCTGTGTTCTTCCGTCGAGGAAGGAGATGATCCATTCCAGCGCCTTGTCCTGGATTCCGATGTTGCTGAGGTGCTGTACTAGGGTGCGGTGGCAGACCGTGTCGAATGCCGCGGAGAGGTCTAGGAGGATGAGGGCAGCTGTTTCTCCATTGTCCATCAGGGCTCGGATGTCATCGGTGGCGGCGATGAGGGCGGTCTCGGTGCTGTGATTGGCTCGGAAGCCGGACTGTGAGGGGTCGAGGGATCCGTTAGTCTCGAGGAAGGCGGCCATCTGCTTGTTGACGGTCTTCTCGATGACTTTGGCTGGAAACGGGAGGAGCGAGATGGGGCGGTAGTTCTTGAGTTCGGTGGGGTCCGCTGTTGGTTTCTTGAGTAGAGCGCTGAGTTTGGCGTGTTTCCAGCTCTCAGGGAAGGTGGCGGTGTCGAAGGATGTGTTGATGATGTCTCGCAGGTGGGGTGCGATGACAGCGTCGGCCTTGTTGAAGACGTGGTGAGGGCAGGGGTCGGTCGGTGATCCGGAGTGGATGGAGTTCATCGTGCGGATGGTGTCTTCGGTGCTGATCGGGGTCCAGGCGTGGAGGGTGGTGGTGGGGGGTGATTGTTCGGTCATGGTGTGCGTTGGTTGGTTGTTGAAGCTGTTGTGTATGTCCGCGATCTTGTTGTGGAAGTATGAAGCGAGGGAGTCACAGAGGTCTTGCGATGGGGTGATGTCGTTGTTCCCTGCGCTGGGGTTGGAAAGCTCTTTCACGATATTGAAGAGTTCCTTGCAGTTGTGTGCGTTGTTGTCCAACCGTTCCTTGAATGCTGTTTTCTTGGCGGCGCGGATCAGCTGGTGGTGCTTCCGGGTGGCAAGCTTGAAGGAGGTCCTGTTGTCCGGTGTAGGTTCCCTTCTCCAGACTTTCTCGAGGGCTCGGCAGTTCTTCTTGGAGCTCTTGAGTTCGTCGGTGAACCACGGGGCTTTCTTGCTGCCGGGTCTGCTGGGCGGGGTCCTCAGCGGGGCGAGCTCGTCCGCGCAGATGCTGATCCACTTCGTGAGGTTGTCGGCGGCCTGGCTGGGGTCCGCTGAGCTGGCAGGAGGGTGCTGGCTCAGGGAGGTGGCGAGCTGGTCTGCTGTGATCTTGTTCCAGCTTCTGCGGGCGGCCTGTTGCTGGTGGTGGTGGGTCGTTCTCTTGAAGGTGAAGTGGACGCAGCTGTGGTCCGTCCATTGAAGCTCTGTGGCGTGGCTGAAGTCGATGTCTGTGCTGGAAGAGAAGACTGCGTCGAGTGTGTGTCCGGCGAGGTGGGTGGGGGTGGACACCAGTTGCTTGAGTCCCAGGTTGGCGAGGTTGTCGAGCAGGGTGCTGGTGTTGCGGTCGTTGTTGTTCTCCAGGTGGAAGTTGAGGTCCCCCAGGAGGATGTAGTCAGAGGAGGGGAGGGCAAGCGGGCTGACGAAGTCGGCGATGTCCTCGCTGAATTGTGTGCGTGGTCCAGGGGGTCGGTAGATCAGGGTGCCTCTGAGGGTGGTGTTCGGGTTGGTGTGGATCTGGAAATGCAGGTGTTCGGCGGTGGTCAGGGTGTTGTCGGTGCTGGTCGTGAGGCGGATGGTGTTCTTGTGGATGATGGCGATGCCTCCTCCCATCTGGTTGGCGTTGCGGTCCCTCCGGACGATCTTGTAGCCCTCTGGGATAGCGATGGCGATGTCGGGAGCTGAAGAGGCGTTCATCCAGGTCTCCGTGAGGAAGGCAACGTCAGGGGCTGTGGTGTCGCGGATGTTCCAGAGTTCGATGGCGTGTCTGTGGACGGAGCGGGTGTTGAGCAGGATGCACCTGAGGTGGGTGCTGCTGGTGTTCGACTTGGCGGGTGCTGGTGCGAGGCAGGTCCGGATGCAGGTGAATTTGGAGGCGTGGCAGCTGAAAGGTCCGTGGGTGCGTCGTGGTGTGGCTTGATGGCATTCTGGGAGTCGGCCTGAGTTGAGAGCGATGAGGGTGAGTAAACAATCTTAACAGTATCCACTTTTCTACTCGTATCCATATAATTTCTTAGTGTAGGTTTAGTGACTGCCAGAGATTTGATGCAGGTAAAGACTGTACGGTAGTAGGGCATTGGTTATGTTACAAGGTTTGAGTATTTGGAGGAACTTGGTTGTCCCTTAACAGTGCACAGATTGCACGCTGTGTGCAGGATAGGTTACCCTTTCATAAGAGGTTAATAGTCAACATGAACTCGGCTACCCATGGAGTGTATGGTATATGGTTAATGTTGCAAATAACACAAACTTGCTTATTTATGGTAGTTGTAGGTTTGATAGCAGTAAAGGTGCTTCATATTCTTCTTAGCTATTTTGCACTTACTTTCATATCTCTAATGGTATACCGGTTTATAGAGCAATGTGTACAAAAGAAGGTTGGATGATGTCATAAATTATGTCATCTGAGATGTCACCAGTGATGTCATAAATTAGGTCATAGAACAGGTCATGAGTGATGCCACATGTGAGGTCATTAGCAGTGCATGTCGGGGCCTACAATTATAGTCAGTGCTGCTAACTAGAACTTGTGAATTTCTCTGGTAGGATTTTTTAATTCCAAAATGTTAATGTTGTCACTGACCGATTCACCCAACTATAACTTTACTTTAACCTTTGTTTTATTCAGTGAATTTCTAGTTTTTTTTTTACCTAAACGAACACGTAATTGCCATATGTAAATACAACCCCTGCTGCGCACAGGGAGGAGGGGTTGGCTGGAGGCCTGTACTATGTGGGGAGGGCCTGGCCAGGACCCCTGGCTCTACGACAAACAAAACAAACAATCTACCAATACAAATACAGGCAAGTAAGACAGGGAATTACAACTATAACTCTGACTTTCTGAAGGCCCTTAATAATTCTGAAACGCCCAATAGCGCTAGAGCTCTTACTATCACGGATCCCACAATCTCCATGCCCTGCGGATTTCACTTTACCCCTAACCATGACGTAAACGCACGGCATGCTGGAAAGCAAATAACCCCCCCAATCGAAACCATACACTAAGACGAGCATAAACTGCCGCTCGCTCCCCAAACACAAAGCTAATATTTACCTACTTTTCAATGACGAACCGGATGCGGTTTTCCTCACAGAAACCTGGCTCCATGAGAGCTCAGGCCCAGACATAGTAGTAGCCTTACTTTTTAATTATGCTATAGCACGAGTGGATTGAACGAAAAGAATGGGGTTTGGAATTTTGGTAATATTTTTAAAAAACTTAAGCTGCACTCTGGAGCAGCTACCCATTCCTGCATTTGAAGCTGCACTATTCAGACTTACTTTCTCCCCCAAATTTACTTACTCGGGAGTGCTAGTATATCGACCCCCAGAACACCTTGCTAATTGGATTCCCACTTTTATGGAAGCTATTTCATCTTTTGCCACTAATACAGCTAATTTCACAGTATTAGGAGACATCAATCTATATCTGAAAGACTCTACCTGCAAAAACAGTGCCAGACTTATTTCGGACATGGCTTCCCTAAATCTAGAGCTTCTCAATTCCGGTCCAACCCATACAGCCGGACATCTTTTAGACCCCATCTTCTCTAATCTAAATACAATCACCTGCACCCCAGCTCTGCCTACAAGCTGGTCTGACCATTATCAGATAAACTTCACACTGACCACCCCATCTGATAAGAGGACCTCAAGTAACGCAAAAGAAACGGGAAGCACAGAGAAACTGGAAAAAGTTAGACATTGATAAATTAAATTAATACCTTGATGCCCACAAACCATCTTTAGAGCAAAAAGTTGATCCCATCGCTGCTACGGTGCAAAACTGGCTTTCAGAAGCCATTGATACCTGCCTTCCCACTATAAAGCATAAAAGAAACATCCATCGCCCACCGGCGCCATGGTATAATGAATCTCTAAAAATAATAATAACTAGATGCAAGATCCTTGAAAGAAAGTGGTGGAGAGACTATGCCCAATCTTCCAAACAGGCCTATAAAATAGCTCTGAGCGAATATCACAAACAATGTAAACAAGCTGGCGCCAAATTTGTGAATTTAACCATCTCAAAGGCGACAAACTGTGCAAAAACACTGTTTGACACAGTAAAAGAACTCGCTGGCTCGGACTACTTAGCCAAACCACCGATATTGACTCGAACCAAATGAGAGGAATTAGCAGCCTTCTTTATAAATTAAGTTGAAGGAATATACCAAGAGATTGTCTCACAAGATAATGTACATGATATCTCAGTGAGTTTTAATACACCTATGTTAGTGGCGCCTCCTCCCCCCTCTATGCAAGAACACTGTCAAAACGCTGTTGGCTGCTCCCTAATTGACTGGCCCCACCTTACAACGGAAAATATGGATGCACTTCTAAAATCCATTAAATCAGGATGACCGAAAGACCCACTTCCAGCCAATATTCTCAAGCAACTTAATTACTCCGCACTATCAGTTTTAACCCACCTTTTAAACACATCGAGTCAGTGATTCCCTCCACATGGGAACACGCCATGATTCACCCATTATTAAAAAAGGCTAATGCAGACCATACTGAAACCAAAAACTATCATCCCATATCATTGCTTCCGATTCTATCAGAAATACTAGAAAAACACATTCATATACATCTGACGCAATATGTTACAACACATCACTTCTCCACCCTTCACAGTCAGGCTTCAAAGCAGGCTTCTCGACTGAAACCACTCTCTTAGGTGTCACGGAAGCAATCAGTCAGTATTTAGACAGAGGAGAAACGGTGGCGCTCATTCTGCTGGATTTGAGCTCCGCATTTGACACCATATCACACACTGTGCTCATAAACACACTGAGCAAAATAGGAATAGGCGGAACAGCTCTCAAATGGATTCAGGCTTTCCTTTCAAATAGAACCTTTCAAGTTTTTTCCCAGAACGCTTGTTCAAAAACATACTCTTTTGCACATGGTGTACCATAAGGATCCATTTTAAGCCCACTACTGTTCAATCTCTATGTAAAGCCTTTAGCGGAGCTGGCTGAAAAATCCGGTCTGTCAATCTACTCCTACGCAGATGACTCACAAATCATGTTTTCACTATGCGCAAAACCCCAATGATACCTCCACACTCAAGACAGGACTAACTAACATAGCAGCCTGGATGCAATCTAACTTCCTAAAATTAAATGGAGAAAAAACAGAGGTACTAATACTAGGAAAGTAGAAAGATCTTTGGAGTCTAAAACACTGGCCAGACAAAATGGGCACTCTCCCTATCCCTTCATCACAAGTGCGAAATCTAGGCGTACTCCTTGATGACACCTTGAGTATGCACGCCCAATCAGGAAAAGTCGCGCCCACATGTTTTTCCATCATCAAATGGCTGAGAAGAATCTGCTGGATGTTACCAGAAACAACAAGAAAAACTGTAGTCAATGCCTTAATCATTTCCCGGCTTGATTATGCAAATGTCCTTTATGTAGGGTCAAACAAACATAATCCATAATCCACAGACTACAGATGGCCCAAAATGCTGCAGTCAGACTGCTATGCAAAGTCCCGAAAAGAGAATCCATCTCAGCATACTGACAAACTACATTGGCTGAACATTGAAATTTGTGCGAAATTTAAAACACTCACCTACATGCACAAAATTAAATCTGGAATGGCCCCCAACTACCTCTGTACTTTGGCCAAACCCTACACCCCATCCAGAAATCTAAGATCAGCCTCCCAAGGCAGTTTTGTGGTGTCTAAATACAAACTGGCACGGATGGGAGGAAAATCCTTCACACATTTAGGGCCATCTTATTAGAATTCCCTCCTAATCTCACTCAGAAAAGAAACAAGCTACTCCAATTTCCGTAAGCTGCTTAAAACATGGCTTTTCGACAAATAAGATGCCCAAGCGTTGCTTTGTCATGGCTTTTCTGTCTGCGCCAGGAAACCCATCTCTGGGTAGCTGATGCGCAATATAAATTCAAATAAATAAATAAAGAAATAATCTTTCTCAGATGACGAATGTGCATAGTATGGTGTGGGGAGGGACGGGCTCTGCTTTCAGACCCCCCTCTCAGATACCAGATGTGCGTAGTAGGGTGTAGGGAGGGACTGGCCTCTCCTTTCAGACACCGCTCTCAGATTGTAGGGAGTGGGCACGGACTGGCCTCTCCTTTCAGACGCCCTGCTCAGATGACTGGTGTGCATAGTAGGGTTTGGGGAGTTCTCCTTTCAGACCCCTATTTCAGATGGCAGGTGTGTGTGATCTGGTGTGGGGAGGGACTGGTCTCTCCTTTCAGACCGTTCTCTCTCTGATGATGTGTGTGGTTCAGTTTGGTGTTGGGAAGGACAACCCGCTCATTTCAGACCCCTTCACTGAGATGACGGTATGTAAGTGGGGTGTGGGGAGGGACAGGCCTATCCTTTTACACTGGTTTGTCCGCTGAGACCTCTCATACGGGTGACAGGTGTGCATAGGAGGGTGCGTGGAGGGACTAGCCTCTCTTCTCCGAACTCTCTCCTGGACGATGGGTGTGCATAGTTGGGATTGGGAAGGGACTGTCCTCTCCTTTCATTCCTCTGTCCTGGATAACAGGTGTGTATAGTAGTGTACATGAAGGGACTGGACTCTGTGACTGTGTGCATCTGTGAGTGGTTGTCCGAGTGACTGTACTGGTGTGAGTGGGTGTGTGTAAGTGGGTGACTGAGTAGCTGCATGAGGTCACTTAGTGGCTGTCTTGGTAGGTATGTCAGGGACTGTATACGTGAGTTAGTGCCTGTGTGAGGGGTTGTATGGATGTGTGAATAGGTATGTTTGTGGGTGTGAGAGTGGTTGTATGAGTGAGTGGCTGTGTTAAGAGGCTGTACAGGAGAGTGTTTGCGAGTAGCTGCATAGGTTAATAACTGGGCGTGTCAGTAGCTGTATGGGTGAGTGTGTGGCTGGGTGAGTGGTTGTATGATCAGGCTCTATGAGTGTTTGTGTGTGTGTGTGTTTCTCTCTCTCTCCCTCATTTTCAACGAGTGAAATTTAAGCCTAACTATAATGTCCACTGTAACCTTTGTTTTTTCAGTGACTTACACAGCTTTTTTTGTTTTTGTTTTTAATTTTTTGAAAACCTTTATTGAAATCAGAACACACAGCTATGCAGCCTGACATCCCGGAGGCAAGGCAGCAGGGCTAACAGGAGAGAAATAGTGTCAAACAAATGAGACATAATCGTCGAAGGTTAATTTTATATTAAGATGAAGTGCAACAAAAGGGCGCCCGCGGGCGCGAAAGTGGCAGTGGGGACAGTGTGACGCTGGGTGTCGGGGATGGGTAGGGGAGGAAGGCAGGGATATGTTCATCAAGGATAAGTTACCAGAACGGGAAGGAGGAGGGGGGGAAGGTAACAGGAGAATATATTACAGTAGAGCTCAGTTGGCGTCACAGGCTAGGGAGACACATTATCATGCAGGCTGACTGATTCAGGCGGTAAGCACACATCTCCCCTGTACTCATTCCATGCTCCCCAAATTTTAGTCCAAGTTCGAGGTCTCCCTCTGGCCACATAGACTGTCTTCTCCCTGAACATGCACCAGTCCATGTTGGCCTTCCACTGTACCAGCAGGGGGGCCGCGGGCGCACCCCATTTTTGGGCTATGTCCCTCTTAGCCACCATGTTCCCAAGGGTAACCCATCTAGTCTGCGCAACGTTGTGATCGGAAGGCTCCCATACGTTCAGAAGGCATCTACGGGCTTCCGCGTGAGCAGCCACGCCAGGCACCTCCTCCATAACTCGGTGCACTCTCCTCCAGTAGGAGGCAATCACCGGGCATTCCCAAAGGATGTGCAAAAAAGTGGCAAGAGCTCCGCAGCCCCTACGACAGAGACCGTCAGGCGAGAAACCCATGCGCATTAATCGGGGTCCTGTCATATACACCCGGTGCAGGATCTTAAATTGCACGAGGCGAAGACGGGAGGAAATGGCAACCTCCTTAGGGGAGGCAACTGCGCTCTGCCAATCCTCATCGTCCAATTCAAGGCCGTCCGCCACCCACTGGTCTCTCAAGCTAAGGAGGAGGTCCGTGCGCACATTGATCAATTTTTTATAGGAGAGGGAGATTGCGCTGTCCGGCATGTGCCCATCTAGTATCCTGTCTTCCAGAGGGGAACTCTCAGGAATGACACCGTCCGGCGGAGAGGCCGAAAGCAGCGCGTGTCTCAGTTGAGCGTAGCGAAAAAACTCTGTCGCGCCCAGCTGGTATTCGGTTTGTAACTGGGGGAAGGTCTTAATTGAGCCCCTAGAGAGCATATCATCAACCCTGCTGATGCCGATAAGGTCCCACTTATCAAATCCCTTGGTGCGCCATAGTCTACCCAGGATGTCCGAATCAAAGAGGGGAGTGAACCTTGTGAGTCTGCCTTGCCACCCTTGTGCCTTAGTAACCGCTCGCCAAGTGCGGACCGCCGTACGGGTGGGGCCCGTCAACCGCCGGTCAAAAGACTTCGAGTATAGGGCCCGATAATAGTTACCATCGCCCATCAACCATCTATCCATGGCTCCCCACTGGGCCATAAAAGCCGTGGTTGAGGGCAGCTAGTTGCGAAGACCAATAGTAGCGGCGCACATCTGGGAGGGCGATGCCACCGTCGTACCAGGGGAGTGTGAGTTTGTAGATGGCAACGCGGGGCCGGCCATCCCAGAGGAGGGTCCGGAGGAGGCCTTCAAGATCACGAAAATAGCGCGCCGGGACCGGGTCCTGGGCGTTTTGGAGTGCGTATAGGAACCTGGGCAGGGCCATCATCTTGAACAGAGCGGCACGGCCAAGAAGGGAGAGCGGCAGTTTACGCCAGCTGTCCACATCACGCCGTAACCGCTGAAGAGGTGGGAGTAAATTGTTATCATGCCTCAACTTGGGGTCACCAGAGATGTAGATGCCCAGGTACTTGAAGCCGCGCGTGGCAATCTGAATCCTGCAGCCTCTGGGGAGGCGTGGAGTATCTCCCTTGAGGACATATAGGGAGGACTTGGCCCAGTTGATAATCAGGCCAGAGTACCGCCCGAAAAGTCTGATCACATCACAGGCCACAATGAGGGACCTGCAGGGGGAAGTCAGATAGAGCAGGATATCATCAGCGTACAGGGAGACCCTGTCTTCGAAGCCAGGGGCCCATGTAATGCCTCGCAGGTCAGGATGCACACGTAGTAAAGCTGCTAGCGGTTCAAGGGCCAAGGCAAACAGAAGGGGCGAAAGGGGGCAACCCTGTCTAGTACCCCGACGTAGGGGGAATGGCGCCGACAGGCGACCGTTGACCGTAACATTAGCCATCGGGTCCACGTACAGTAGCTTCACCCAGCTCACAAAGACCGGTCCAAACCCGAGTTTGGTCAGCACTGCCCAGAGGTATGGCCATTCGAGCGAGTCGAAGGCCATAGTGGCGTCGAGGGACGCGAGGACAGCCGGCTCTTCGAGAGTGTGGGCCCTGGCCATGACACCATGGAGGCGTCGCAAATTGAGAGCGGTGTTTCGGTGGGGGATGAAACCCGACTGGTCGGGGTGCACGAGGTCGCTAATGACGCCAATCAGTCGGTTGGCGAGCAGCTTGGCGAGGACCTTGGGCTCCACGTTAAGGAGAGAGATAGGACGGTACGATCGACAGACGTCCCGTGGCTTACCCTCCTTGTGGATGACCACGATGGTAGCCAGTCGTTGATCCAGAGGGAGACAGCCCTTCTCAAAGGACTCCAAGAACATTTTACGGAGGTGCGGGGAGACCGCATCCGAGCGGATTTTATACAGTTCCACCGGTATGCCGTTAGGCCCGGAGGCCTTTCCGGTCCGCAGGGAGCGGATCGCAAGGTCAATCTCGTCAGCGGTGATGTCTCTATCCAAGTCCGCTCTCTCATCCTCGGAAAGGCAGGGTAGGTCAATATCCGAAAGGAAGGCCGATGAGTCCGCCTCCGAAAAGTCCGAGGCAGACTCATAGACCCCCCGAAAGTAGCCAGCGAATGAGTCGACGATGGCACTAGGGTCCGTAAGGACCACACCGTCATCACCGAGGAGTTCGGGCACCACACGGCTGGCCATCTCCCTTCTGTCTAACCAAGCCAGCAACTTCCCGGCCTTATCGCCCACATCGTAGATGCGGCCTCGCTGTTCCTTGGCTAGAGCGAGTGCGGCATTCGTGGCCATGGCATGGTACTCCGCTTGTTTCAGCGAGAGGGTATGCAGGACAGAGGGGTCCGGCTCGGGCCCCAGCTGGGCCTCGAGACGCAAGACCTCCTGCTCAACAACCAACATGTCAGAATCCCTAGTCCGGCGGGGCGGGCCTCAGCGATGAGCGCCTGGGCCTCGCCACGGAGCACCGTCTTGAAGGCCTCCCAGAGCGTAACGGCCGACCTCACCGAGCCCACGTTCTCGGAAAAATAAAGATCAATGGCTTTGGCCAGGAGGGAGCGGGTTTTGACGTTACGAAAATACCACGGATTGACCGCGGCCGGTCGTTCCGACAGGACCACCCCAAAATCGAAAGAGACCCATAACGGGGAGTGATCAGAAATGCCCCGCGCCAGAAAGCGGGCTTCGGAAACGGCCAGTGCGTCCGAAGCCAATGTGAGGACATAATCAATGCGAGAAAGACTCCCGTGTGCACCCGATAGAAAGGAAAATTGACGGAGCGTGGGATGTAGAAGTCGCCACCCGTCTACCAGACCCATGGACTCGAGAAAGGAGGGCAGCCACATCTGCGGGCTACGTAGGTCGCGGGGCGGTTGGCGATCAAGCAGACCAGAGCAAACTGAATTAAAGTCACCCCCCACTATCAACCGGCCAGCCGGCATAGACAAGATGGCACCACCAAGGTCCTGAAAGGTACTAGATTGGAGCCCCGGGGGGACGTACACAGAAAACAACGTGAGGGAACGCCCTTCCCATCTACCAGCCACGGCAGCGTACCGCCCCCTGTCATCAATCAAGGTGTCCTCTATCTCTAGGGGAAGGGACGCGCGCACGAGGATGCTCGCCCCCCCGGGAGCCGGAAGAGAACACCGAGTGTGCCACCATTTTGTAACCCTTACGATTCAAAGCTTTACAAGCGTTGCCCACCAAGTGAGTCTCCTGAAGAAGGACAATATCTGGCATGTGCCGTTTAATCAGTTGTATCACCACCCCTCTCTTAATTCGGTCACCCAACCCGTTAACATTCCAACTGAGAATTCTTAACATCCTACCCCCCATCCCCCCACTGCCCGTCCCACCCAATGCCCAAAGACACCCGCATCAAAAACAGTTCAGGAGCACCAATGTCCCATTGCCACACTAGAGAAAGAAAGGAAAAAACAACACACAAAATAACTGTCCCCAACAAACCCCCCACCCTGCACCCCTGCAGTAGACTAAAAAGCCCCCCCAACCAGCAGTGTGCCTGTCGCCCCATTAACTACTCTACGAAAGATCCAGAGGAGTAAGGAATCCCCGTGAAAACGTCCCGCCACCCACCATGTAAATGAAGGAGAGACCATTAAATAACAAAGCACCAGTCCGGCGGTCATTCGAGGCGGGGGTAGCATCAGCTCCTAGTTCAGTCTTGCCGCTCCGCTCCGCCCGAGGCGCCTCAAGCTTCATCCTCTTGTTCGTCACGAGTAGGCGAAACAGTGTCCAACCATTCACTGACATTTTCAGGATAGTCAAAAAAGAGGGCACGTCCCTTGTGCTCAATACGGAGTTTCGCAGGGAACATCATTGAGTACTTGAGACCCAAGTCTCTGAGGCGTCTCTTCACCCCGGCGTAGCTCAAGCGCTGACGCTGCACCAGCCTGGTGAAGTCCGGATAAAAGTGCACCTCCGCATTTTGGTAATGAAGTGGTCCATGCGATCTGGAAGCTTGGAGGATCGCGTCCCGGTCCCTGAAGTTGAGGAGGCGCGCCACAATCGGTCGCGGCGACGCTCCCGTTTTCGGCGGGCCCCCCGGTACACGGTGGGCACGCTCCACTGAGAAAAAGTTACTCAGTCCAGAGGGCGCCAAATGAGTCTTAACCAAGTCCTCCACAAATAGGTCAGCAGCGTCATTCTCGGATCCCTCCGGTACCCCTACTATGCGGACGTTCTGCCTCCTGGCTCGCCCCTCAAAGTCCTCCAGCCGCCTTGAGAATAGATCAGCGGACATCCGCAGGTTGCGGACCTCAGTCTGTAACTCGGAAACGTCCGAGGTTAGGCTGGCGGTCTTGATGTCGAGAGCCTTCACACGCTCGTTGGTCTTGCCCAAATCGGCCCTTATGAGGGTGATATCAACAGCCATGGAGTCCACTTTATGAGTCAGGGTCTCGTGCTGCTGCTGCATGTCGGCCCGGAGGCTAGTGATGGCACCCATGATGTCCACGAGGGTGGGGTCCGATCCATCCAGTGGGCTCGTCGATGGGGTCCCTTTAGAGACAGCCCCAGATGTAGGTGGCGACTTGAGATTCACATATCGCTCCATGCGATTATTCTGCGTTTGCGATTTGCCCCGACCACCTTTATTCGATGCCCTGTCCGGATCACCTCTGCCCGCCATGATGGGTACGTGAGAACAAAGGCGAGGTGGTAACAGGTCTGGGTCCACAGCCGAAAGGCAGACGGATTAAGGAGGCAAGACCAGGGTGTAGAAGGCTCAAGCAGGAGCGCAGTTACTTCACCAACGAGGGCGGCAGGCGGGCACTACGCAGTCCGATCGTGCGAAGTGACGAAGTCCGGAGGGACAATGGCACCGTCACGGAGCGAAGTTCAGCTCGACGTAACTCTGCTCAGGATCCACTGATTCGGAAGCCGATTGCAGCCCCCACCTCAGCAGGCCACCAGCATTACAATTCCACCAATGTGGACCAGGATTTCAGGCAGGAGAGTTGCGGTGGGTCGGACGGTCCACGGAGCTCCGAGCTTACGCGGCCATCTTGGTCGCCCGCGAAGCTCCCCCCCTACACAGCTTTTTTTATTCCAATTCCTAACCATAACATTCCTGTAACTTTAGTTATTTTCAGTGAATTTCCATGTTTTTAAGAATTCTATTTCCTAACTAGAACGTCCCAGTAAGTAACCTTTGATTTTTTAAGTGGATTTGTAAGGTTTAAAAAAAAATGTATTTCCTAACTGTAACCACTAATATTTGACACCAAGTGTATTAGTGAGTGCATGGGTGACTCAGTGGGTATAGGAGTATTTTTGTAAGTGGGTGTGAGAGAGTAGAAGTGGGGCTGTAAGTGGGTATATGAGAATCTGCATGGTCTGTGAGTGGGTGTGCGTTTCTCTGATAGGGGCTGGCAGGAAACGCCGCTCTGCCAGCAGAGTTTGCTGAATTTTGCCATTCATCTTGGAACACACATTTTGGCAAAAACTCCGCCAACTGCCGGCAGAGCATAGTTTAACGGCGCAATTACCCCTAAACTTTATCCCCCAACCACTAGTGCACCAGGGGGCCCCTTCGCAGATTGTTTGATAAAGGGGGCGGGGCCTCAGAGGAGGTCTCAGCAATACCTCTGTAGGGTACTTACTTGTGACAACAATAGGGGCTCTTGGCCTCTAATGACCCTCAACAACCAGTAGTGTGCCAGGATGCTCCTTTTCAAAGTGGTTGAATGCCGTGTGCAAAGCACATCAGTAAGCGGTCCCTGATGCGGCGCATTCTCCGGGACAACCAAACTGGTCCTATTGATGTAAAGACAATCCATGAGTGAATACACAAGGATTAATGATAATAAATTATAAAAGCAGGACCGCAGTGACTCATTGAGTCTGCGCGCACAACTCGGATCACCCAGGTCATTTGGCCAGCTTTCTCAACTGTGGACCCGCCATTGCCTTCCAGATTATTTCCTCCTTGTCCCCTTGCTAATACGAAGACGGTCATTGTACCGCCACTCTCCTAGCGCTGCAGGCTCCCTGGTCGGACTCCACACTGTTATCCAGCGTGGCTTTCTTCCAGTTCGGAACCGCCACTGCGTACCTGCTTTTATAATTTATTATCATTAATCCTCGCGTATTCATGCACGGATTGTCTTTACATCAATATGGCCGGTTCTGCCATCCCGGAGAACCTGCTGCATCAGGGACCGCTTACTTATGTGCTTTGCACAAGGCAAATCTTTCTCAGGCATGTAATACCATGTCCTAATGATGATCCCAGTCTGTTCTTACGGGGACGAAACGTTGTCGACTAATAGTACACCACAAACACTATCCAACTTGCTCTTTAAACGTAACAGTGTTGTTGTTCATTTTGGCTTGTTTTATCTTCTGTATAGTTCACAAGCTTGTCTCCTTGTCTGAGTTTTAGTTTATGTTTTATGTTGCATGTTTTGCATTAGACGCAGGACTGTATCTCACTTTACTTTGTGTCTCGAACTGAAAGCATCATTAAAATAACCCTGTCAGGCTGGACAACTTTAATATAGTACTGATTCAGAGTCTATATTCATTCCCTTCCTATGTTTCTCCCTGTCAGGGACAACTGTGTTTGTAACTTACCAATACCCAAGGTCCCTGACCAAATCAATTGGGTTCCCTTGTCCTTATTAACACAACCAATTACATTTCAGAACAGGGACTGTTGGATCCTCAGAGGATCAGTGCGTGTCCCAATACATTTTCTTTTCTTCAAATTTCTCAAAAACTACTGAAAGGATTTACACCAAATATCAAATAGGGTTCATTCTGGACCCTATCAATACCTTTCTGACAAATTTGGTTTAATTCCATCCAGCGGTTCGGGCAGTAGTCATGTCTAAAAATCTCTATAGAAATTAACGTTGGAAAAATATTTGACACCCCTTTTTCTCAGCCGTCGCTTAACAGATTGTCAAGAAACTTTCCATGCAAAACAAGAAACACTGGGGCACTTATTTGGGGGTAAATTTCATAAAGATTCGTCAAACTGTGGCAAAGATATAGACATGTCAAAAATCGCTTTTCCTATGGCAACATGGTCCTAACTAGGACTACCTACTGGCGACTGCCAGTAGGATAAATAAATATTATATTATATATATATCCACAGATTACTTAATTGAATAAAAACAATTCCCCTTAGTATGTCTTGAAAATGGCCTAGCTTAATTTTAAGATTTAACAGTATTATTCACTTTTCCATGGCATGCCAGTGTATTGTGTACTTCATCCCCATGTTGGAATTACTTACCTGCAACCTTCTGTCAAGAACTAAATGTTCAAGATATTTCAGAATTGCTCTAGGGTATTTCCTAAGACATTTGATTACATCATCAGGACAAAAGCCATTTTTCTGCTGTTCATCGCAAGGTCTTCTAGTGAAAATCTGGACACCAATCTAAAATAGAAAGAAAAGTTACACATCACATTTTACAAACAATAAGTAACTAGACATAAATTAATTCATGTCAATCATAGTAGTAATCACAGAAATAACTGACCCTCTGCTTCTAAACTACTATATACCTGTTCCTATTTACCCGATTGATTTAATAAAGCTGGTATTTTGTGAAAATGGACATAATATCTAATGAATGAAGTAGGAAAAATACATATTGGCACAAACCAATGATTTTTAACTGTGGCACACACCAGATCTAACAATTAACTGCAAAAAAACGAGGATGAAAAATTCAACTGCAAAGAGGCATAAGAACTGGAAAATAAAAATCTACAGGGCATTACTCAATCTTTAAACTACCAGTATTAAAAAGGCCATCATGCAGACTCCCCAACGTCTGCTTTTTAACCAACAAATTCCTCTATCATCAAAAGTAAAAAATCCAGCGGTGAATTTAGATGCCAACATGTTACTGGCTCCCAAAGGGAGCACCTATCAATTTTTTCACAGTTACATGCATTTTACTTTTTCTCCCTTTACTTCATTGTGCACGGATTTGGGGCTCTGCTTTCAATTGATGCATCAATGATGTGTACACAATGCTACTTTACTATCTTATCAGTAAGCTACAGTAATACAAATGGTGTGATCTACTGAACCATGTAAGAGAAATCACCACACAATGGAGTTCATGAAAGATTCCAAACTTCAACAGGCTAAAAAAAAAAACATTGCATATGATCATCTTTTTTTAACCCGTTGACCGCGGCGTGGATTTCCCCGCGGTGCAAGTGAAATAAAGGGTGGGCGTGGTTCGGATGGCCCCCAGCTGTCCTCCGCAAATGCCCACCGTGACGTCGGGTGGCCGGGGCCATCCGATGCACCTAAAGCATGGGTACTCACAAACTTTCTCTAAGGGGCCAAATTTTCAGTGTAGTTTGTGGCCGAGGGCCGCACCGGTGGGGGCGTGGTCAGTGAGAGAGGGGGCGGGGCTAGAGACAAAAAAAACTGTGACCATGAGGTTGAACACAGGCCCTGGCAGCGGATGTCTTTGTCCACTGAGCCACCAGACCGAGCATACACACATATCTCTCTCTCTGTCTCCCTCCCTCTCTCTCTTTCTCTTCCTCCCTCCCTCTCTCTATTACTCTACCTCCCTCTCACTCTCTCTCTCCGTCCCTCCCTCTCTCGCCTCCCTCACTCTCTCTGTCTCCCTCACTCTCTCTGTCTCCCTCACTCTCTGTCTCCCTCACTCTCTCTGTCTCCCTCCCTCCCTCTCTGTCTCCCTCCCTCCCTGTCTCCCTCCCTCTCTGTCTCCCTCCTTCTCTCTGTCTCCTTCCCTCTCTCTGTCTTCCTCCCTCTCTCTGTCTCCCTCCCTCCTTCTCTCTGTCTCCTTCCCTCTCTCTGTCTTCCTCCCTCTCTCTTTCTCTACCTCCCCTCTCTGTCTCTTTCCCTCTCTTTCTCTCCATCCCTCTCTTTTTCTCCCTCCCTCTCTTTTTCTCTCCCTCTCTCTCTGTCTCCCTCACTCCCTCCCACTTCCTCCCTCCCTCCCTCCATCTCCCTCCCTCTCTCTGTCTCCCTCCCTCTCTCTGTCTCCCTCCCTCTCTCTGTATCCCTCCCTCTCTTGGTCTCCCACCCTTTCTTTGTCTCCCTCCCTCTCTTTGTCTCCCTTTCTCTCCCTTTCTCTAACTGTCTCCCTCCCTTTCTCTAACTGTCTCCCTCCCTCTCTCTCCCTGTCTTCCTCTCTCTCTCCCTCTCACCCTCTTTCTCCCTCCCTCCCTCCCTCCCTTTGTCTCCCTCCCTCCTTATGCCTCTGCCTCCCTCCCCTGTCTCTCCCTCTCTCTCCCTCCCCGACTCTTTCCCTCCCTCGCCTTCCCCTGACTCACCCCCTCTCCCTCACCTGACTCTCTCTCTCTCCCTCCCTCTCCCTCCCCTGACTCTCTTCCTCCCTCCCCTCACACTCCTTCCCTCCCCTTACACTCCCTCCCTCTGTCTCTCCCTCCCTCGCCCTCCCCTCACACTCCCTCCCTCTGTCTCTCCCTCCCTCGCCCTCCCCTGACTCTCACTCTCCCTCTCCCTCACCCTGCCCTGGCTCTCCCTCCCTCCCTCCCTCTCCCCTGACTCTCCCTCTCTCTCCCTCCCCTGACTATCCCTCTCTCTACCTCCCTCCCCTCACTCTCCCTCCCTCCCTCTCTCTCCCTCTCCCTCCCCTCACTCTCCCTCCCTCTGTCTCTCTCTCCCTCCCTCGCCCTCCCCTCACTCTCCCTCCCTCTGTCTCTCCCTCCCTCGCCCTCCCCCGACTCTCACTCTCCCTCTCCCTCACCCTGCCCTGGCTCTCCCTCCCACCCTCCCTCTCCCCTGACTCTCCCTCTCTCTCCCTCCCCTGACTCTCCCTCTCTCTACCTCCCTCCCCTCACTCTCCCTCCCTCCCCTCACACTCCCTCCCTCTGTCTCTCCCTCTCCCTCCCTCGCCCTCCCCTCACTCTCCCTCCCTCCCTCTGTCTCTCCCTCCCTCGCCCTCCCCTCACTCTCCCTCCCTCTGTCTCTCCCTCCCTCGCCCGCCTCTGACTCTCACTCTCCCTCTCCCTCACCCTGCCCTGGCTCTCCCTCCCTCCCTCCCTCTCCCCTGACTCTCCCTCTCTCTCCCTCCCCTGACTCATCCCTCTCTCTACCTCCCTCCCCTCACTCTCCCTCCCTCCCTCCCCTCACACTCCCTCCCTCTGTCTCTCCCTCCCTCGCCCTCCCCTGACTCTCACTCTCCCTCTCCCTCACCCTGCCCTGGCTCTCCCTCCCTCCCTCTCCCCTGACTCTCCCTCTCTCTCCCTCCCCTGACTCTCCCTCTCTCTACCTCCCTCACCCCCTGGCTCTCCCTCTGTCTCCCTTCCCTGACTCTCCCTCTCTCGCCCTCACTCTCCCTTCCTCAACCTCCCCTGTCTCTCCCTCCCTCTGTCTCTCCCTCCCTCTGTCTCACACTCCCCTGACTCTCCCCCTCCCTCTCTCACTCCCTCCCTCGCCCTCCCCTGACTCTCTCACTCCCTCAACCTCCCCTGACTCTCCCTCCCTCTGTCTCTCCCTCCCTCGCCCTCTCTCTCCATCTCTGTCTCCCTATCTCTGTCTAGGCAAGGTGTATTAATTCTATTAGAAATATCACGAAAAGCAAGAGCTATTTGCTGCACACATCGAACCACCTTCCCCAGCCTTCCCAAAATCTGCAGCACATTATTAGTGACTCCCTAATGTAGAGGGTGCACGAGAGCTGGCTGGACCACTGCAGCAGAGATCAGGTGTAATCCGGAGGGCAGAGATTCCAAATAAGGCTGGGCTGATTCAGACTTTCATCCCTTCAGTGTCGATAAAACAAATGCTACTCGAGGCTGCGCAGAGTGATCTCCAAGTGGCTCGGTTCAATCAGTCACGGGGTTTGTCCTGATCACTGTAATTGTCCAACAATCCCCCCCTCCCCCCCCCTCCTCCTCTGTGGCAGCCCGGGATGAGTCAGCTTGCCTGGCGCGCACACAGCCGGAGCACTACACAGGTCTTTAAAAGACCATTACATCGTTAATGAGGCTTTGTTCTGTTTCACCTCTTCTGAGGCCCCTGCAGCTCCACTCTATGGCTGGAATTTCCCAGCCCCGTAGAGCAGAGCCTCTCCGAGTCAGGCTGCATCAACCGCCGGTGTTTACTAAAACTCTTGATTTTTTTTTTTTAAATTGGTACATGTCTGTAAGGTCCGGCGGGCCGCCAAGGAAGGCTTGCCGGGCCGCCACCGGCCCGCGGGCCGTACTATGAGTACCCCTGACCTAAAGGGTTAATGCTAGAGCCCTTCCAATAGTCCTAATGAGATTACCCCCTTTACAACGGGTAAAAGAGGCAGAAAATAAACAGCTCAGAATAAATATGTAAGGATTTCCCTGGAATTCAAAAAACGTAGAATGTGTTCTCAGAACTAATCTGCTTCTATGGATATTCATGGCAGGATTACTATATCAAAGAGGGATAAAGCTCATTTACTCAGAAAAGGAAAGTCCAGATAAACTAGTAAACAGTGTCTCACAAGTGTAATCACACTGAATAGCATGCGCGCAAAGGGATTATGAGCCACAGCAAACAAAGTATCTTTCAAATACTAAACCTAGGTGGGCCTGTACACTGGGAAATATAGGTGCAGAAGGCCATCAAAACTATCTTTCGTCAGGTCTGACATTTCCCCCACTAACTTTTGATATACAACAATCAAGACTGACTTTTTATTGTCCATTTTATATAATGAATTAAAGTGTGATCTATGCCTGGAAGAAATTTTGTCACCAGCCTTCAAGAACAGTTGACAAAAAAATTTGGAAGGTCTATTACTACACATTTACTTGACCATTTTAATCAGCATTTGGATATCCCTAGGCTGAAGTGCTCAGACTTAGTAGGATTCTATGAGACAGCCTGATATATAACAATTTTTAGATCGAATAGCCACTACTTGAAATACACAATTCAAACCCTTATCTTGGGAAAAATAGAACACTTAAAAAATGATCGCGTTTACCATCACCCTGGTCAGATGAGGTCAACATTTGATTCCTAATTTCTGGCTCGAATATTATCTTAAAGAACAAATCACTTGTAATCCAGAAGTCTCTTTCCAGTAGAGACAAATATTGAGCTATAGTCCCCTCACCGTTTAACTATTTCCCAGGTGTCAGACTGGATCTAGAAACTTTTCAGTAGTACCTCTGTGCACTGGTGGGTGGCGCCATGAGCCTCCCCAGTAACATTGTTCTGCTCCAGAAATGAAGTGTGTAGCCTATATAGGCACCACTCCTGTGCACGGACGTCAGATGCTTTCAAGAGTGTCCGCGCTCCCAGAAGCAGACACCCAAAATTAAATTGGTATGCCAATGCAGATTCCTGAACTTGGGATCCTATTAAAGTATAAAATCCAGTCACAGAACAGAAAGGGTCGGTGAGGAATCTTCAGCTAGATAGAGCCTCTACCAGGAATAGCATTACCGAAGGTAAATAACTAGTTCTTCTGATAGAGACTTCTAGCCGCAGATTCCTCATCTTTTGAATAGATATCAAATCAGTACTTATTTATTATTATTATTTATTATTATTTTAAACATTTGTAAAGCGCGGCTGACACCTTGGAGGTTTCCTGGCGCTGGCGAATACTCTTAACTAAGGGGAACAGACGGCGAGGAGCAAGGGAAGTTGGGGTTTTTCTAGGGGAATAACCACGTTTTGATGAGTTTCCTGAAGGGGAGGAGTTGTGAGATTTGACGGATATCAGGAGGCAGACTGTTCCACAATTTAGCCGCTGCGACTCTGAAAGATCTGCCCCCCGTCCTGACTTTGTTGTATCTGGGAACAACTACCAGACAGGCTGAGGCTGAGCGTAGAGTTCTGGTAGGGGTATACCAGGTAAACATGGCCTGCAGAGGTTTGGGCCCAGCTCCGTGGAGCGCTTTAAAGACAAGGCAGAGGGACTTGAAGGCCACTCGTTGTTTAAGCGGAAGCCAGTGTAATTCAGCTAGGGCCGCTGAGGCTGAAGATCTCCTGGTCCAGCCCAGAACTAATTTGGCTGCGGCTGACTGAACTCTTTGAAGTCGGTCAAGTAGAGCAACTGGGGACTCAAGTAACAGCGCGTTGCAATAGTCCAGGCCAGTGAGGATGGTGCACCTGACTATCAGCTCCCGAGCTTGTGCGGGAAGCAAAGGCATAATTTTGCGCAGGGAGCGCAGGAGAGCTGTGCAAGTTCCCACAGTTTTAGCAACTTGGGTTTCTGTGTTCATATTATTGTTCAGTGTGGCCCCTAGGTTGCGGACCGATGTAACTGGCCGAGGTTTATCTGGTGTTTCCGGGGGCCAAAAGTCGCCGGGGAATTGCCGAGGAATGCGACTTCCTGCACAGTACAGAACCTCCGTTTTGGAGGAATTAAATTGCAGCGAGTTATTATGTAGCCACCCAGCCGTCTCCCTTAAGCAGTCATGAAAGGCTGCAAGGGGGGTAGAGTCTTCTCCCTCCCAAGAGAGGATGAGCTGGGTGTCGTCCGCATAATTTATGGTTTTTAACCTGTGGGCCTTTATTAGCGTGATCAGAGGTTTAAGGTACACGTTGAAAAGGATGGGGCTGATGGAGGTGGGTCTGTGAATTAACTCAAACCAGAAAGTCGAGCAGAACTGAGAAGGCAAAATGCCATTCTCGTGGGACCCAACTGTCCTTACAACAGTGCTTTGTGAAGGAATTGAGGGACGCCCATGTAGCAACCTGGCAAATGTCTAGGACAGGGTCTCTGCTTGTAGCAGGTTTGGATCTTGTAGAATGAGCATGCAGTTCTTCCAGAAGCTGCTTTTTAGCCAGTGTGTGGCAGATCTTAAAGCAGAGCATGGACCAGCATGAGATGGTCCATTCTTTTTCGTTCCAGAGAACCCCACAAAAAGCTGATCATTCACCTGGTGTTCTTTGGTAGAATCATTATAAAAGGTCAGTGCTCTCTTGGGGTTCAAGCGATTAATTGTCTCCTCCCTAGAGGCATAGCATAGGACACCAGCAGGGTATGGTTTGACCAATGTGGAACAGCATCACAACTTTTGATAAGAAGGATGCTCATGTGCGCAGAACCAGTTTGTCTGAGAAGAAGGTGACACCGAACATGAAGTTCACTCACCCACCGTGCTGGTATAATGTTGACGAGGAACATGGTCTTGAGCGTGAGATGCAGCTTTGAGCAGCTGCAAAGCAGCTTGATGGAAGTGCCCATCAGGACCACAAGGACCAAACTAAGGTTCCCACTATGGCAGGAGAAATGGGGAAGGGACACAACAGATGCTGTAACCATTTTCAAAAACTCATAACATATGGAGACTTAAACAATGAATGCTGATCCAGCAATCACAAGAAAGTTAAACAAGCAGAAAGGTACCATTGAACAGTGCCCAGAGCATAGCTGTACTGGGCCAGGGCCAAACAAATAACAAAACGTCAAATATAATTGCCTGGTAGGGATCTATCTACCAGGAGTGTCACCAAGCCCCAAATCTGTCCTAAAGACAGGCGTATACAGTTTGTCGAGGGACGTCTGGCTGTCAAGATAGCGCAAGCATGAAGGTTGAGATTGTGAAGGCCTGGGAGCAGAACTGGGCTTTTCGGCGGCGACAGCATATCCTCTCAGAGGGACAGCCAGATTGGAGTACAGATGCTCCAGTACATGAGTTCTAGATAACTTCCTCTCCATGCCCAATCCAGAGCCACTAGGATGACCTGGGTCCAGCCTGTCCTGATCTTCTTGAGAACTTGGGGCAAGAGTAGTATCAGCATAAAGAAACCCCACGTTCCACTTAAGGAGGAATGCGTCTCGAGAGAGAGAACTTGGAAACTCCAAAGAGTAAAAATGCTGACATTGAGCGCCTTTGGAGGTGCCACCTCCGGATGCAACTGCTACTTGTGATTTGCTATGTGTCAATGGCCGAGGTCAATCACCCTGGCATTCAAAGACCATGCCAGATGGTTCACCACCAGGAATACTTTTGGCAATCCAGCAATTTCCAATGGTACAGGACCTCCAGGCCTAGGGTCCATGACCCCACCCTGCTCTTTTTCTTGAAATACCATATGGCAGTGGTGTTGTCCATGATCAACTCTGCAAGCTTCACCTTGATGGATGAAAGGAAGGCTTTCAATGCCAAGCGTTTGACCCTCAGCTCCATAAGGTTGATATGGAGCTAGGAGTCCACCGGTATCCAGAGGCTTCTGACCTCCATCTCTGGGAGAGCATAGATGGCTGCTTCAACCCAGAAGTGATGCATCGGTCACCACTGCTAAAACTGGCTAGAACAGTGAGAGAGGTCTGCCGCAGATCCAATCACTGTATATTAACTACCACTGCGGATCTTTTGCAGTCGCCTCCAAAATCTGAATATGGTCAGAGAGGCCCCCTTCAAGTTAGGCCCCTTGAGACTGCAGAGCCTGCATATGCCACATGGCATGCTCAACCAGCAGGATGCAGGAGGCCATCAGCCCCAGCAGTCTCAGAGTCAACCTCATTGAATTCCAGGACAGAGGCTGAAAGATGTATATCATAGCTAGAATGTCTGGGACTCTCTTTCCCGGGAGAAAGGCACAAAATCGAACCATGTCCAGAATGGCTCTGATAAAGGAGAGCGTCTGATAAGGATTCAGTTGTGACTTCGGTACGCTGACTGTGAACCCCAAAGATTACGGGAGGTTTGCCGTAGTCTCAGAGGTGGCAGACAACTGTTTGGGCAAGGATGCATTCAACAGCAAGTTGGGAAGACTGGCACCCCTGATCTCAGCGAATGAGTCCCCACCATCGCTTTCTTGAACATCTGAGGGGCACTGGTGAGATCAAAGGGGAGCACAGTGAGCTGAAAAGGCTCCTGACTTACCACAAACCGCAGGTAGCGTTGATGGGCCGGCAGAAAGAGTATATGGAAATAGGTATCCTGCAGGTCCAACGCCACCATCCAGTCAGCAGGCTCAAAACCTGCGCCAGAGTGAGCATCTTAAATTTGTCCTTCTAGAGGAACGCATTGATATAGCGCAGGTCTAAAACAGGACTACGGGCTCTCTCCATCAGATGCTGGGGTGGGTGGGGGGCTGGAGGATCGATGTGGTTTACGGTGCCTTGGAGAAGAGAGGAAGGGTAAGCTATATCCTTTGTGAACAATCTGCAGGACCCACCTGTTTTTATATTCTAGCTTGCAAAACCGGGAAGAATCATCCGATCCTGCTTCCAACAAGGTGGTTATACTCCCTTTAGAGCACGCTAAAGTGGTTTAGCAGGTGGAGCTACAGGGGGAAGCAGGGAACTGAGTTGCCCGCTGCCCTTGGCCAGGGGGATGGTAGGCACCACAGCCTCACTGGCAAAACTGCTGGGTTCCTTGATGAGGTTGGACAGGCTGGCAGTAAAGGAGAGCTCTACCAAATCAGCAAAAGGAGAGGTTAAGGTTGGTACTGATGTCGGAACCATTGTTCTAAAGTGGAATCATCCTAGTCTCCAAGCAGGCGAGTCCTGTTAACGGGAATGTCCATAAGGCAGGACCAGACAGACATTGCAAGAGAACCTGGTTGATCGCCGCCACGCATGGCTTTGAATGCCGACACTGGCGCCAATAGCTCGCCCAATCAGGACTGAGCCACAATAAAGTGTTAACTTGGCCGCATCAGAACCATCTTGGATGGCCTGGGGAAGGACATGCTGAAGATCTTCAGGGACACCAAGAAAGACTTAAGCCATAGAGTCCTAAAGGGCATCGGAATAGCATCCTAGGTGACAGCTGTCATTCATTGATTGGAGTACCATGATGGTAAAAGAATACACTTTCCAGAGGTAGTAGTCAGAAAAGTAGATGCCTACAATGCCACACATTCAGAGGAAACGGTGATGGAAAAGGAACACAGGGTAACCAGGGGGAGAGCAAGGTTTGTCCCAAGCGCTCCATAGGATATCCATTAGTGCCTCATTAAATGGTAAAAGGGTCTCAGAAGATGTCTGCTCTGGCTGGAGAACTTCGGTCAGCACATTAGTCTGGACCTCCAAGATGGGTAGCTGGATTTCAAGGACTTCAGGACTTGCGCATTCTCATGGCATAGGAAGCATATTCTTCACTGGCTGGACCATTGGGTGGGAGTAAATGATCTTTTTCAGGGGAGGTATCGAGAAAACAAGCCTCCTTCAAGGCATTATACCAATTGTTGTTTTGACAGGGTTGAGCGAACTCATCACCCATGTCATAAGCATTGTTCGAGTCTGTGCCGTAAAAGGATTGTAGGTGGTGTGGTCTTCCTTGTGGAGGTGGAAGAGCAATTGGGGAAGGTGGAGCCTCAATACTGTTGGACACATCTTCGGTGGAGGTCGGACCAGCACAGACTCTTAGTCAGAGAGTACTATGGGTATCTCCTTATCCTGAATCAATCGATTCTGTATCTAAGTCCGAGTGGTCGGCATGGACTGTGGCGCAGGAGACGGTTACTAAAAGGTGTTGTGACAGGCTCGGAGAGTGCAACTGGAGCGGAGGGTAAACCCGCCAGCGGTACTCCAGATGGAAGGCCGCTCAGCTCCTTGGGGTCAAAAGGCATGCTAGACTGAGTCGTCAGGAACCAGAAGAGCCGGAGAATGGCTACACGAAGGAGTTGTAGAATCAGCTGTGGTGTCAAGCTACTGCGAAAGTGAGACTGAGATACATGGGGCTGCTCCCGCATATGGCGAGGCAAATGCAAGAGAGGGCAGAATCCCGCTCTGATTTTTTAGGTTTCCTTTTTGAGTTACAGGAGGATTTAAATCTTGATTAAGACCGACTTTTGGAGCCACTTTGACTACTTATGTAGCAGAAACAGGACTGGGAACGAACACAAGACTTGGATTGCCACTATACCAGTCTTGTCACAGAATCTTCTTTTATTTGGCAATGTAAAGCTTCGCTTCACCGTCACAGCTGACCCCAGGGTTTTGACATGCAGTCACTGCAGACCTTGGAGTTGTGACTCCACCTCAGCCACCCCCGATGGAGATCTGCCACAAACATTTGTTTGCGACCACCCCTACAGGGTTTCAAAAGTTTCGTTTTTGGGGGGTGACATCAATAGCACACAGAGAATATTTAGGACAAAATATTGAGGTTACTGTTCAGAGACCAGAGAGAGAGAGCTCCAGACGCAGAGAGAAAGGAACGGACATCAAAATGCAGAAGTGGTGCCCACATTGTCAAGAATGGAACAGTGTCAGTGCTGAGCTGCATGGCGCCACCTATTGGTGAAGCAGAGGTACTGTTGAAATGTGTCTGGATCCAGTCTTATGCCTGGTGAATATTCAAAAGGTGAGGAATTGATGTTAAAATTCTCTATCAGAAATGTAAACACAAAGTCACTTGTTAGATCAAAAACACAGAAAGAAAAAAGATAAGTAGGATCTTGCAGGCTTGTCTTAATGGGGTGGTGCCAGGTATAACGCCAAAGATAATCTTCCACAAGACATCTCGATTGATAACCAACTTTCTATTCTGAATCAATACCATTTCTTAAATCTTTGCCACTGAAAAAGAGTGCGTCAGAGTGCAGTGGTTTAGAGAGGCGTAGAGAGCAGTGGAGTCAAATACAGTGGTTAGGAGTAGAGTGCAGTGGCATAGAGTGCAGTGACAGAGTGCAGTTGTGTAGAATGCTTAGGGTAAGTGTAGAGTGGCGTTGAGTGCAGTTGCATAGAGTGGAGTGGCGCAGAGTGGCGTAGATTGTTTCAGAGTAGAGTGAAGTGGCGAAGAGTGGAGTGGTGCAGGGTAGAGAGCAGTTGTGTAGAGTGGCAGAGTGTAATGGGGTATAGTGGTGTAGAGTGGAATGGTACAGAGTAGATTAGAGTGACGTACAGAGGATTGGAATAGAGTTATAGTTAGACTCAGATTGTACACGCAGAAAACCATAGAAATTCAGCAGTTATAGTTTTTTTTTTTTTTTAAATACAACAAAATCTTTATTTTTGTAGAGTTGCACATGTGTACACAGCCAGTGGCCTACAATCCACTCCACAGCCATTCAGCTGGCAACCCGGGGGTCCAGCGGCATACTCCGTTCCTGCAAAGCGGTCGTTCAAAGTGCAAAACATACACTATTGTTCATGACGTGTATAGTTGACTTCATTTTTATACATTTTTGCAAATTAACGAACAACATCAGAACAGTAACCATAGTAAATACCAAGACAATACAGCACTCAGTCGCTACCATTGTGCTAAATTTCTATATTCTCAGCGTAGTGAGGTCTACTCTGTCCAGTTGTGCTCAGAGCGGCCTACTCCTGTGGTATCTTATCAATCCCTAGTTTTCTACAACCTGTTGTACGGCATCCTCTTCTACCTCAAGTGTTAGTAAATAGTCCGACAGATAGCACCAATAGTTTTTGGGCCGAGCCCTGCTGGGTAAGTCTTCTTCATACGTGAGCAAATTGTCTCTGCAATACGTCATGTCATTAATCCAGGCCTTAAGGTTCGGTACAGTGTTTCCCTCCCAGCATCTGGAGATCTGTCTCTTAGCTAGTAGCAGTGCTACAGCACAGAACCTGCGTCTCCCCGCTCTCACATTGGATAATAGACCCAGCAAGTATGCTTTCGCGCTACACCCTATGTCGATCCCCACCATTTTACTTATGAGATCTGTGACCACTTTCCAGTATGCCTGTATTTGGGGGCAATACCATGCGAGGTGTACAAAATCCGCCTTGTCACATCCACGTCTACACCTGGCATCCTCACGCAACCCATATTTATGGAGCCTCTGTGGTGTGTGATATGTTTGGTGTAGATATTTCAAATGCGTGATTCGGAGATTCCCATTTGGGGTTAGTAATTTAAGGATCGTGCAGGCTGTGGACCATTCCTTTTCGGTTAGTGGTTCTGGTAAGGATGCACTCCATCGCTGCAGTGCTTTGTCTGAAGTGTATGGTATTTCGCTTTGAGCTGTTCTATACAGTCTAGAGACCAGATGTGAAGTGTTAGAGGACTCGATAATCAGTTGCAACGTTTGCAATGTAGGTGGCTCTGCTGGATAGGACGAGTATAATTCCCGATTTGCCCTCTGCAGTCTATAATATGTAAAGCGGAATCGAAGTGTGGGGTTGCTTATATAAGTCAGGTCTTCCATTCTACAAATGGTGCCATCTTGATAGAGATCCCCAAACTTAGACATGCCTACATTCTTTAGTATGGTCATGCCTACCTGTTCTTCCGTCACTGATGGAGCTGGGTGGTGTTGTAGTGGTAGTGCCGGAGCATATAACGGCAGTTTGTGAGCTATTTTCCCTAGTGCCTTCCACGCTCGGTTAGTGGTGTCTATTGTATTTATGTCCCTTGCGTGTAAAGGTGGTCTCTCATGTGTCACTATCGCAGTAAGTGGTACTGGCAGTGCATCCCCTTCCTCAACTGTTACGTGCGATAAGTACGGGGTGGGGTGATACCAGTGCGCCGCGTACTTAGCTTGAGTGCACAAGTAGTAGAGTCTAAAATCTGGCACACAAAACCCGCCCCTTTCGTAGGGTAATGTCTGTGTGCGTAGTTCAATGCGTGCCTGCTTACCTGCCCAGATCAGTTTTAGTACCAAGGATGTTATATTTTTGAAGACCGCATTGGGTGGTGTAATCGGTATGTTATTAAATAAATAGAGGAACTTAGGCAGAAGTCTCATTTTCACTATCGCTATCCTATCCGCTAGGGAGAGCGGAAGTTGTATCCACCTTGCTACTTTTTCCCCGAGCTCAGTGAGCACTCTACCATAATTTGTTCTTACCACTTCCTCAGGGTCTCGACTATACCAGATTCCCAAGTATCTTGTAGGGCCGGATTGTCAGTCCAGTGGGAAGTCAGGGACAAAGGGGACGGTGGAGTCCGTGAGGGGGATGATTAGTGATTTCTCCCAATTGATTTGCAACCCGGAGTGACGGCCAAACTTCACATATTCCCGCAGTAATGGGCTAAGATTTTGTTCTGGATCAGGCACATATAAGAGCATATCGTCAGCATATAACGAAATGTGTAAGGGTCTACCAGGGAAGTGCAGTGCTGAATGGTTATGTGTCTGCCTGATAATGCATGCAAGGGGCTCTAGGACTAGTGCAAATATCAATGGAGACAGTGGGCATCCTTGTCTCGTCCCCCTGGCAATACTAAATGGGTCCGAAATGTATCCATTCACTCTTACCCTTGCCTTAGGGCTCGTGTATAGCAAAGTCACCCAGGATATGAAACGTGCCGGAAATCCCATTCTTTGCAAAACTGTGTGGATATAGGACCATTCGATGGAATCGAAGGCTTTGGCGCGTCAAGCATTACCGCCACTGCTTTGGTTTGGGGTGTAAGGTAGTGGGACAATGCAAACAGCGTTCTGGTGTTGTGGGAAGTGTCTCTGGTAGGGATAAACCCTGCTTGGTCTGGTAGGACCAGCTTAGTCATCAGGGGTTGCAGTCGTTCTGCCAACAATTTGGCCAAGATCTTTGAGTCCACGTTTAAAAGGGACAACGGACGGTAGGAATCGCAGAGGTCCGGTTGTTTACCCGGTTTTAGTAGAGTTACAATTACTGCCTCCCTTAGGGATGAGGGCAATGTTGCCTGGTCAAAGGCTGCGCCATACATTTCGACTATATGGGGGGGCGATCAAGTCTCCAAATTTTTTATAAAACTCGCAGGTGAACCAGTCAGGCCCTGGCGCCTTACCATTAGGGAGGGCCAGTATTATTTCGGTCACCTCTTCGACAGTTATGGTTTGCGCCAAGTACTCCCTTTGATGATCCGATAACCATCCAATAGCTATGTCCTGTAAATAACTCAGCGTTTCCTGTGATGGTGCAGGTGTCTGAGAGGTATAAAGGTCTGAGTATGCCTGAACAAAGTTGCGAAGAATATCTTCGGTGCGTGTATGTATTTCACCGCGGTCATCACGAATTTGAGTAACCGTCTGTGCTTCTCTTCCCCCACAAATTTTCCGTGCTAATACTCTGCCAGGGCGTCCCCCCTCACCAAACTGTTGAGCTTGCGGTCGTTTGGTGACATATTTCAATTCATTATCCGCAAATTGTTGGTGTTCTATCAGCGTCTGTTTAATCTCGCCCAATAACCCCGCTCGCCCTGTGCGTTCGTATTCATGTTCTAGGTCCGTCAGTTTATTCTCCAGTCTGGTGATTTGCCTTCTGATATCTTTTAGGATCCCTGCTGAGGTGCTGATGCATACCCTCCGCAATGTTGCCTTAAAAGCTTCCCACATCATACATGGGTCCTCAACTGTGCCAACGTTTAATTGAAAGTACTCTTTAATTGCATCTGACACAGCAGTGACATAGATAGGATCCAATAATGCTCGTGCGTTGAAACGCCAACTGAAGGGAGGAGGTATATGATGAGGGACATGTAGGGAAAGGGCAACTGGATTGTGGTCTGATAGTGTGCGGGGGAGTGTGTCGATATTTGTAGCCCATACCACCGCTTCGTCTGTCCCCAACCAGAAGTCTATCCTAGACCAACTGGCGTGTGCCACGTTGACGTGTGTCGCCCCTGGTGTAGTGGGATGCTTCACCCTCCATATGTCTCCAAGTGCCCTGTCCTCCATTATGTCCCTTAATTTTTCCCTGGCACTCCTATGGGGTTCTATGGAGGTAGCGGAACGATCTACTTCGGTGCATATGGTTACATTAAAATCGCCTCCCCAGATGAGGGTAGTGTCGCTGAAAGCTAGTAGGTGATCCCAGAGTTCCTGGAAAAATTCCGGGGAGTCAGTATTTGGGCCATAAATATTCACTATCGTGATCATCTGCCCTCTCAGTTTCCCCGATAAAATAACATATCTACCATTTTTGTCTACAATCGTACGCTCAATCCGGTAGTCAGTGCCTTTTTTAACCAGTGTCATGACCCCCCTAGAGTACGAGGAGTATGGTGCTGATGTGCATGACTCCGCCCAGCCTGTACCAATAGCTCTGTGCACTGTAGGATCTAAATGGGTTTCCTGTAATAGTGCTATATCAATATGATGTCTGTCGAGACAGGCAATAACCTGACAAATTTTTTTAGGATTGGTGAGGCCCCGTACATTCCATGTCAATAAATTTAAACTATCTCTATTCATTATGTCTATTTAATGACCATATGTCTCTGCATTGCAGTTCGTTCCTTCAAGGAGGGGCAAACGGACATCTCCATAGTAGGTTAACGAAGTGCATTTCGTAACCGATACGTCCCTTCACACTGCGCCATCGTGACCCCCTTGTCCAGCTCTAGTAAGTGTTACAAGGACACCGGGCCAGTGTATGATTATAGATCAGCAGTTCTCTCACCAAATAGTGGATTCGTGACTGAAATTAGTTCAGTTTTAAGTATAGGGTAGCGTACCATCTTACCGTCAGTCCGAGTCTGTGTGCCTTTCTCTACGGTTCGACTTTTTACCTTTAAGCACCGTCGTCTTAACGAAGTCCATCGCATTTTTGGGTGTTGATGGGAAGATTGGCTTGCCCTCCCATGTCACTTTCAGTCGAGCGGGATACAACATGGCATAAGGGATCTGCAGGTCACGCAATTTGGCCTTGACATCATTGAATTCCTTTCGTGCTTGCTGTACTGCATACGTGAAATCCGGGTAAAATGCCAGTTTGTTACCCTGATGTTGGATGTCGCCTTTTTCCCGCGCCATCCTCAGGATCGCATCCCTATCCCTGTAATTTAGGACTCTCGCTATTATTGGCCTGGGTGCTGCTCCTGGTTTAGGCTGCGGGACTAGGGACCTGTGTGCCCGTTAAATAATGAAGATGGACGATAGATTATCAGCGCCAAACAAGTCTTTGCACAATTGCTCCACATATGGCTCCATACGGCCTGTGTTGGTGGATTCCGGCAGACCTGCTATTCGTATGTTGTTCCGTCTTGATCTGGCTTCCAACTCTTCCGACTTGGCCTTGATGACATCGAGGACTTTCTCCATGCCGGAACATTTAGTTGTCGTGGAGCGCGATTCGTCCTCCACCGCTGATATCCTCTTCTCCGCTGTATCCAGTCTTTCACCTTGTTTATCGAGCTTCGCCGCCATGCTGTTGACTCTACCCGTCAAGTGGTCCAGTTTGTCATTAATGTCCTGCAAATTCGTTTGTATGGCTTTCAGGATAATTTCCATAACGCTGCCTTCCTGGGGGTCCGTGTCCTGATCTTCATCCGTTGATCCATTGTGGCCCCTCGGAGTTTTCCGTGTCTCAAAGTTGAGTTTGGGCTGTTTGTTATCTGGTTTCCCCATGATGTATGATCCAATGTATGGTATAGTACCAGCGGGTCGATTCACTTCACAGCCGTGGTTCCTTCATGATAGTTAGCAGGGTGCCGCCCAAGCCACCTGGTAACGCAATCAAGTTCCCTCAGGTGGGGGCCAACGACTCCGGTCCCGAAAGTGACGCCTTAGTGTTGTAGTCACGTTTTGTAGCAGCAGTGTGAAACGTGAGGGTAGTGGTCAAGCCGGGAAAGCGGTAAGCTGCTTAGGGACTAGCGATGTGATGCAATGTCCGCCTCAGGGGTCACGTGTAGATCTGTAGTGGGCTCGGTATATTCTTAGTAGGACGTCCTCCCTCTGCCCACACAATCCTTGGCGGTGTCGTGTTAGCAGCGTCTCGCTCCGTGGGTCGGATTCAGTTACCTCGATGCAGTTCTTTTACTGGTCCACCAACCAGTATTCTCGAGGCTGCGTCCGTGCCTATTTCATGTGTGGTCTCCCGTGGCGGGCGCCGCAACGCCGATCAATTTGCGCACCTTTACAGCACCTTATTGTGGCACAGTGTTGTGTCTCGTGAATAGGCAAAACTCACTGTGCGATGTGGTTGCGACGTTCTGCCCGGCAGGATGCTTTATGGACAACCCTGGAGCAAGCTTTAGGAATGTTTACATTGAGGTCAGCATTTATTTATATTTATCGCGTGTTGTACAGTATGGTATGCAGAGACGCTCAAGGATGCCGCCATCTTGTGCTTGCCAGTGCAGCAGTCAACGGACAGGGACCGTCGCATCAGTGGCAACAGACGAAAGTGCAGTTGGCGCAGGACACGGTAGGTATCTTCCAGAGGCTTACCGCATTGGAGGTGAACGGAGCATTGGCAAGCGGGGACAGGCAGGCAGTTTACTTGCAGTTGGTCCGGACAGCCGCCATCTTGACATCGGGGACACTGCTCTCTTATAGTCTCAGCAGAGGCTCCGGTTCTTCCCAGGCTTCGTGTTTGTCGGATACCGGCCTTTGACAAGTCCCGCTACACACAGGTCATGAGCGGCACCGGCAGCCTCCAGCACCCCATGCGCCCGGAGCCTTCCGCATCTGGTTCAGGTGGATATCGAGCCGTCCGCCATGTTAGACCCCGCAGTCAGTGAAGATTTCAGGTTGTACCTGGGTCAATTCTGTCTCGGGAGTCTCCTTTCCCGGCTCAGATTGTGCATTGGATGTTCCCATCCACGGTGGGTGGGATGATTAATGTCGTTCTATGATCTGTTTCAGCATGTCGGATAAGCAGTAGTATGATCCGCTCGGCGGAGCTGCGAGGTCAGGCAGCCATTCCGCTGTGCGCCCCCTAGCGCCTTCAATTCAGCAGTTATAGTTAACTGAGCGGACTATAACTTACGTCCCCGCAATTCACTGCTTATGACCTCACATATTACTCATGACATGGTCAGTGACAAACCAACAACATTTCAAATTACATCATCCAGTGAATGGGTTTCGTAAACATTTCTGAGACTTAAAGATATAAACACTAAGATACTGTACAAGTTAAATTACTATTCTTTCTGTACTACTGAGTGATACTATATGTACCATATATCATTTGAGTGGCTGTGGGACTGACTGTATTCGAATGCGAGTGGCTATCTGAGTGGCTGTATGGGTGTGTGAGTGGCTGTTTGGGTGAATAAGGTGTGCGAGTAGCTGTATGGGTGAGTGACTGCATGAGAGGCTGTATTGATGAGTGGGTGGGTGGGTGATTGGCTGTATGGGTGGGTGAGGGGCTGTGAGTGGCTGTATTCTGTGTGAGTGGCTATAGCTGTGTGAGTGGCTGCATGGGTGGGCTGTGTGTGGCTGTACGGGTTTGGCTGTATGAGTGGCTGTATGGGTGGGTTTTGTGTGTGTGAGTTGGTTATGGGTTTTAGGTGTGTGTGAGTTGGTGTGTGGGTGTTAGGTGTATGTGAGTTGGTGTGTGGGTGGGTGGGCTGTGCGAGTGGCTGTATGGGAGGGTGGGATGTGTGAGTGGCTGTATGGGGGGGTTGGCTGTGTGAGTGGGCTGGGTGGGTGGGTAGGCTGTGTCAGTATTTGTGTCAGTGGCTGTATGGGTGGGTGGGTTGGCTGTGCGAGTGGATGGGTGGGTGGGTTGTGCGAGTGGCTGTATAGGTGGGGGGGTTGTGTGAGTGGCTACGTGGGTGGGCTGTGTGAGTGGCTGTATGGGTGGGTGGGCGGGTGGGCTGTGTGAGTGGCTGTATGGGTGGGAGGGCGGGCTGTGTGAGTGGCTGTATGGGTGGGAGGGCGGGCTGTGTGAGTGGCTGTATGGGTGGGAGGGCGGGCTGTGCGAGTGGCTGTATGGGTAGGTGGGCTGTGTGAGTAGCTGTATGGGTGGGTGGGCTGTGTGAGAGGCTGTATGGGTGGGCTGTGTGAGTGGCTGTGCGGGTGGGCAGTGTGAGTGGCTGTGCGGGTGGGCAGTGTGAGTGGCTGTGCGGGTGGGCAGTGTGGGTGGGCTATGTGGGTGGGCTGTGTGGGTGGGCTGTGTGGGTGGGCTGTGTGGGTGGGCTGTGTGGGTGGGCTGTGTGGGTGGGCTGTGTGGGTGGGCTGTGTGAGTGGATGTATGGATGGGTGGGTGAGTTGTGTGAGTGGCTGTATGAGAGACAGTGGCTGTGTGAATGACTGGGTGTGTAAGTGGTCATATAGATGAGTGAGTGGGCGTGTTAGTGAGTGAGTGATTGTATGTATGTGTAAATGTGTATGCAAGTGGTTGAGTGAGTGAAGGGGTGTGTGAGTGGTTGTATGGGTGTGTGAGTGGCTATATATATATTTATATAAAACTCAGGTATTAAAAGTATTACCCAAATACTGATCCAATACACACCCTTTTTTTTAAAGGTTTTATTAGTTTACATTTTTTTTTATAATCCAACAGCATCATGGCTGCTCCTACATGACTGGGGGACCTGAGCGCCCTGGTGGGACTTGGCACAGGTGTCGCAAGACTAGAGTCGGGCGTATTTGGCAGCCTTCAGTGACCTATCAAGGATCCTTCCTGCAACTGGAGACTGGGCTGCTGATGTGTGGCCTTTGGGCTGGTGGGCGTGCTCGTTCTGAAGAGTTCGATACGCTCCTTAGGAACTAACAATATAAAACAGGGAAACACTCAAACCTTAGCAGATATGAAAACTAAGCCAACGGAATTTAGTGAGTTGGCAGACCAGAAGGTAAAACATGTATGAAATTATGCAAGGGTTGACAGGGAAGGAGAGAGGACAGACAGAACTCTTGCAGCACTGGTATTCCCTTCCCTGATCCACAAACAACTTTGTGCAAATAAAGGGAGCAAGGGGAGAACAGGTACACAAGCCCAAGTGCTTACTTTACAGGTTTATTACTTGCTCTACCAATTAATATACTTTGCGTGAATCCCCCTCACTGCCCGCGCACTTGGAATTGTTTCATAGTATTGCCTTAGCTTGGCTGTGTTGTGCTTATAAACAGCCATAACGCTAGGAGAAATCCAAACTAATATCCAGCCTGAAAATATTCCAAGCTCCAGGTAGTGACAGACTTCGCTTTGACATCTATAAAGCTTACTCTTAATTACTAGCCCCTAGATTATTGCAGCTATAGGAGGAGACACTTGACTTTGGCTTCCTTCCTCCCCCCACACCCTCCCCCCCTTCGCTCAGAGAGATGCTTCTCATAACACTTTTAAAAACTGGCAAAGCCCCAGAAAAGTGGGCCTCATTTAGTCCTCTTTCATTAAAACGGATACTAAGTTCCTGGCAAAAGTATTGACCAACAGACTTCGTCAACTATCACAGGAACTAATCTTGGATGATCAAGCAGTGCTCCTTCTGAGAGAATTAACATCTGATAACCTGTGCTGTCTATTTGCTCTACTTTTTTTTTATTTTTTTTATAAACAACGGGGTTGACCCTGTGTCCCTCAGAACCTGGGTAATATGCAATTTAAGAAATATAATGGTTCTGTCGGGTTAAAACAACAAGTGATTTATCCATAAAGTTTTTTTTCCACTGCTCCTAATAGAACCAACATAACCCCTTCCAAAACACTGTGACAAATCCTTATAATAAATAAAGAAGGACGACCTAAGTATTACTCTATATTTTCTTTATATCATTTTCTGAATCAAAAAATCACTCCTGTACATTATATACAAATAACTGTCATCACATCAAATATAGTGCAAAACCAAGTGACATCAGTGAATAGTGTACTTGTGATAAACAAAATCCAAATTTCATGTAAAAAAACTGCACATGTATATACAGAGTATCATTTCATAAGGCCATCTCAACCAAGTGCATTAGTCACATGGAATGAAGAAATTCTTTAATCAATCAAACTGCGCGGCAGAAGAACTGAGTATTCTATGTCTTTCAGTCTCGAACCGGGTGCTAATTTAGCACCCGGTTCGAGACTGAAAGACATAGAATACTCAGTTGAGAGGACTGTCGTGCTGTATATATTATTGTCTTGATAAAGACCTGCTGCGACTGAAAACATTGGCGCATTCAGGGTCGAAACGTCGACATCTACACGTAGGCCATACAAACTCGGAGCCCTCAAAAAACTTGAAAGAAATCACAGGATTCCCAGATTGTATCAACTGATGGCCTTTTGAAATGATACTCTGTATATACATGTACAGTTTTTTTACATGAAATTTGGATTTTGTTTATCACAAGTACACTATTCACTGATGTCACTTGGTTTTGCACTATATTTGATATGATGACAGTTATTTGTATATAATGTACAGGAGTGATTTTTTGATTCAGAAAATGATATAAAGAAAATATAGAGTAATACTTAGGTCGTCCTTTATTTATTATAAGGATTTGTCACAGTGTTTTGGAAGGGGTTATGTTGGTTCTATGAGGAGCAGTGAAAAAAAACTTTATGGATAAATCACTTGTTGTTTGAACCCGACAGAACCATTATATTTCTTAAATTGTCTATTTGCTCTACAGCATCAACTTGATCTAAACTTGGAAGTCGCGGCGGTCTTTTAAGATGCCACTAAGGCTTTTTATTTCCTTGTGTGGGAATGTCTCCTTGTAGTATCATCGAGGATGGTAACAGAACTGCTCACGAGTTTTCCCGAGCTTGATTAAACTGCTTTATACTCGGCCCACAATCAGAATTTATCTTAACTGATTTCTCTCAGACTCCATTTCCATAAAAAGGGGCACCCACTTGAGCTACTAGCGTCTGTCAAATGGTATTTGCTACGGCATTTGAAACTCTAGCTTACGTGATCAGAGAGCATAAAGTGATCTCTGGACTAAACTTTACCGATAGCAACTTAGTCATCTCTGTAGAAGCTGAAGACATCACACCATATTGAAGCAGCCCATTCACGAACCTTAGCCCAGTTATCAGGGAATTCACATTATTTAAAAGGCTTACAGGTTAACTATCAATTTGAACAAGTCTATGATATTACCATTGACTCAGAATACTTATCTGCACACAGGATTTTCCCCTACCCGGTTGCTGGATTTCAGTCAAGTACTTAAGTGTGGGGTTAGGGCTATGGTCTGATCAGAAAACAATGGGTTGACAATGTCAAATATCACTGAAAAGATCAAGAAATGGCTTTCTCTCCCTGGCAGGAGGATAAACTCCCATGAAAATGGTCATTCTGTGGAAATTGTTGTACTTGTTTTCCAACTTCCCCAATTCCCCTGAACCAGCATTAGGTGCCTGTGATAAAATATGATCACTCTCTTTTGGCCAGGTAAACATTTCCAGCTAAAATGGGAATTCATACAACCTTACGAACAAGGCAGCCTGGCTGTGCAAGACTTTCTAGTGTATTATAACTGCACTCAAGACACAATTTTCAGGTTACCGTCCGGAACCTCCATTTATGGCCCATATGGTACTTCCAAAAGATATAGCAGACCCACTACCCCTAAAGGACCAAACCCTACTCTGTAGCTATACTTTCCTTGATACAACTTCATGTACACAAACTGCTTGGGACAAACATGGGAAAAGGATATCACACCATGTTCTTTATGCTGATAAACATTTATTCAATCAGCCCTCTTTTTCAACAATTACCTAGGCAGGTGGCAGTAGCCGCAAGCTGCATTTTTGGGGGAATAGAATAATTGAAAACTGATGACCTATTTTACGATGAGAACTTCACTGAGCATTCACACAAAGTAAACTGGAGTAATAACTCAATCTTGGATAATCTACTCTAACTGCAACTTCGGGCACTCTGTAAGTCAGCATAACCCTGCCTCTCCCAGGAACTGGTAGCATACAAGGCACTTTCAGTGGTAAACACATTATCTCCGCTAACAAGCACATTGCCACCAATCTTACTAAAAAATATCCTCCTCTGCACAATTTCAGATAACGAATGGTTCTACTCCGGTGCTCAAGCAGGGATGCTAGCTCTAAATGTTCGGCTAAGACTAACACATTTTCAAAATTGTACATCAAGCTTACAGTACTCCTCTAGAAGTGAAGAGCCACAGCTTAGTGGAAGAATCCAACTGAAAAAGAGACCAAGGGCCTAATTATGAGTTTGGCAGTCTCACCGTGGCGCAGCGAAGGTGGTCCGGCCACCACTGCACCGGCGGTCCGACCACTGGATTACAACTTGGGCGGTCGGACCGCCACACCTGCCGGTGGCGCCCCGGTCTGAAGGCTGTAAATACCTGGTAGTGCCTTGTGGAACCACCACACATTATGACATTCCTCGCTGCCAGAGGTCTCCTGGAGGTTCTTACTCCATTAAACTGCTGGTGGCGAGGAAAGAATGGGGGTCTTCTCTTGGCCCTGTGGACGGGGGTGCATGCAAGGGGGAACATATTGTGCCCCCGTGTGGCATGCAACCTATTCCTGCACAGCATGGACTGCACAGTACATGCTGTGCAGGAAAATGTACTGGCGATCCCTCGGCGGTGCAGTTTAAGACTCACATATGAGCCAATAAACTGCACCGCCACGCCGCTCGCCTGACCAGGAGAATACTCGTAATCTGGTGGGCGGACGGCAGCCCTGTTTGATGGTGTGGGAGCGGGGTGGTAACTCCCACACCGCCAGACTCATAGTCTGGCCCTAAATGTCAGAAGCCGATTTTCTCCACCATGTATGGGATAGTCCTTCTACTAACAGGTATGGGAGCGACTCTCCTATATGATAGTCATAGATACGTAACCCTCACCCAAGCTGTGAAACTCTATACCCTCCATTTTGAGATATGCATCCGACTATACCTTTTTCAGAAAGGCCTTGAAAACCTGGCTGTTTAAACAGTTGTACCACAACACCAATTTCCAGACGCTTAACTTCCATCTCATTATTGCTGGCTTTGGGAAGATTGGCATGGTGTGGGAGTAGGAGTCTTCCTTCCAAGAGCAAACCATGGTTAGCTAACCTAATATTCTGCAGTTAGCAATTGGTGGCCTATTATTTGATGATTCCTCAGGCCAACAGACCCAAAGATTTTTGGACTCCACTACACACATCTAATGACTACAACTAGGCAGGATGAGATAAAGTGCACCACCACTCAGAAAAATAGTGATTGGATCAATCTGGTGGCAGAGGTCAGTACATAGTACCATACACTGTTTTAGGTGTGGGATCGATGAATGTGATAGGGAGCTGGTGGCCTCCTCCTTTCCTCAAAATCTAGGTTGCAGTTTTCTCAAATATTTCTCTGGCATGTTTACTCTATAGCAAACGATTCAGAAAAGGGGGTGGTGATGAACAGAGTGTCTGAATTAAGCAGACCACTCTTACCCAGTCCAAAGATCAGGGCTTGATCCATCACCGTTATTTATCTCACTGCCCCATCCCAGCTCAGAACCTGGCTTTATGCAAATCAGTCTGTCCCTGGCCCAGTGCATCATGGGAACAGGGCAGACTAAACTACCAAGCCAATTCTTCACCAGAAAGGAGACAAGCTACCGGGGACCGGTTTCTGGCATTTCAGCCGTCTTCGGCCCGGCTTGCTTGAATCCTGATGGAGCAGTGAGAAAGGGACTCATGTCTGAGTATACCCTGCCACACCTATAGTGGCCAAAAACGATTCAGAAAAGGGGGTGGTGATGAACAGAGTGTCTGAATTAAGCAGACCACTCTTACCCAGTCGAAAGATCAGGGCTTGATCCATCACCGTTATTTATCTCACTGCCCCATCCCAGCTCAGAACCTGGCTTTATGCAAATCAGTCTGTCCCTGGCCCAGTGCATCATGGGAACAGGGCAGACTAAACTACCAAGCCAATTCTTCACCAGAAAGGAGACAAGCTACCGGGGACCGGTTTCTGGCATTTCAGCCGTCTTCGGCCCGGCTTGCTTGAATCCTGATGGAGCAGTGAGAAAGGGACTCATGTCTGAGTATACCCTGCCACACCTATAGTGGCCAAAAACGATTCAGAAAAGGGGGTGGTGATGAACAGAGTGTCTGAATTAAGCAGACCACTCTTACCCAGTCCAAAGATCAGGGCTTGATCCATCACCGTTATTTATCTCACTGCCCCATCCCAGCTCAGAACCTGGCTTTATGCAAATCAGTCTGTCCCTGGCCCAGTGCATCATGGGAACAGGGCAGACTAAACTACCAAGCCAATTCTTCACCAGAAAGGAGACAAGCTACCGGGGACCGGTTTCTGGCAATTCATAGCAAAGGCACAATACGATCTGTGTTAAGTAAGATCTTGTAGACAGTGTTTTTCTCTGCACTATCACTATCAGTTGTTTTGATACAAAATATGCATTGTATTGTTATGATAACTTTAATAAATAACACATAAAAAGTGAATCTCTGAAACTGGAAGTACAGAGGATAATTTTGATCTCTCTTAGACACCACCAGCAAGGATGTGGGTGATCTGGGTTTAGGCTATCAGGCACCAGTAGGAAGCTAACACCGTTCAGACGCCTTAAGGCTGGACCACAGGAGCATGAACCATACCACAGAGAATACCCAGATATTAGGGCTATTTAGCACCTCAAAAGTATTTCTGATTGTTGGCTAGTCTGGCCTCTCTGGAAGGCAAAAAGTGTGGCTGAAACTGCCACCTTACAACTAACAGTGCTCGCCCAGTTAGGTGTCAGCATATAGTTATGCATTATGAATAGATCACCATCGGATGATTGCACTTGTTTTTCTCTTGGAGAAGTCTTTTGTCGTCACAAGACTGGTGACTCCTCCTTTGGGTGCTAGTGCGCATGGGCATCGGCTCCATCCTTAGATTGTTTTGCCATAGTAGGGTTAGATGGAGTAGTATGATAGAATACAGATCGAAATGCCCATGTGAGTGTATCTAAATAAGATAGTGTTGGAACAGACACAGGTTTCCGGGGAGGTTGGGAGGGCATGTACCACTCTGCAGCCCTCTATGCCAAGAACAGATGCATACTGGTAAGTAGCATATTCCGTTCGAGGCGTATGGGCTGCAGATGGTACATTATGAATAGACTATACAGCAGTTATCTCCCTAGCAGTGGTCACCAGTGTCTGTTGCAACAGTCTGAAATAAAGTCTTTAGTACAGCTTGTCCCACTCTAGCCTGTTGTGTTGCCTGCACATCTACACAGTAGTGTGTTGTGAAGGTATGCGGTGTAACCCAGGTAGCTGCTTTGCATATGTCATCTAGGGGAATGTTTCCTAAGAATGCCACAGATGCTCCTAGTTTACGTGTAGATTGAGCTCTAGGAGGAACAGTTAATGTCCTCTTAGCTTTTAAGTAGCATATTTGTATACATTTTACAATCCACCTGGCAATGCCTGCTTTAGAGATAGGATTGCCCTTATGTGTAGGAGAAAACGCTACAAATAGTTGTTTTGTCTTTCTGGAAGTTTATGTTCTTTCTATGTAGTACAATATTGCCCTTCTGACATCTAATGTATGTAGGGCTCTTTCTGCTACCGTCTGTGGTTTTGGAAAGAATACTGGTAGTTCCACTGGCTGGTTGATGTGGAATGCTGAAATTACTTTAGGCAAGAATTTTGGGTTTGTTCTAAGAACCACTTTATTTTGGTGTAGCTGCATAAATGGTTCTTGCATTGTAAATGCTTGCAACTCACTTACTCTTCTGAGTGAAGTAATCGCTATAAGAAAGGCCACCTTCCATGTGAGGAATTGTATTTCACACCTATGCATAGGTTCGAAAGGTGGTCCCATTAGTCTGGTAAGTACTATGTTGAGATTCCAGACTGGGGCAGGCGGTAGTCTTGGTGGAATGACTCTTTTGAGGCCTTCCATGAAAGCTTTTATTGCTGGTACTTTAAACAGGGAAAGATGTTGTCTGTTTTGTAGGTACGCTGCTATAGCTGCAAGATGTACTCTAATAGAGGTGTAGGCAAGGTTACATTGCTGCAAGTGTAGTAAATAGCAAATAATCTGTTTAGTGGATGCGTCCAGAGGGTTGATGTTATTACTGTTACAGTATACAGCAAACCTTTTCCACTTTGCTGCTTAGCATGCTCTGGTGGTAGGACGTTTTGCTTGCTTAATGATTTCCATACAGTCTGGAGGTAAATCTAAGTATCCAAATTCTATGACCTCAGGAGCCAGATCGCTAGGTTCAATTGTTTGGGATCTGGGTGCATTATTTCTCCATGGTTCTGTGTAAGGTGCATGGGTAATCTCAGATTTTGATGTGGCGCCTGTGAGAGTTGCAGTAGCGTGGTGAATCACGGCTGTCTTGCCCACGTGGGTGCTACTAGTATCATTGTCATTGAATGTTGTTGCAGTTTCCGAACCACTAATGGAATTAGTGGGAGAGGGGGAAAAGCGTAAGCAAATTTGTTGGACCAATTTATCCATAGCGCATTGCCCTGGGACAGGTGGTGTGGGTACCTGGATGCGAAGTTTTGGCATTTTGCGTTCTGATTAGTGGCAAAGAGATCTATCTCTGGTTGTCCCCATCTTTGGAAGAATGGCTGCAGTATTTGGTTGTGCAGTTCCCATTCGTGTATTTGTTCTGACTCTCTGCTTAGGATGTCTGCTATCTGATTTTGAACTCCTGGTAGGTGTTCGGCTAACAGATAGATCTTCTGAGGAATGGCCCATCTCCAAATGTCCTGTGCTAGTCTGGATAGTTGGAGGGAGTGTGTCCTCCCCTGTTTTTGAATATAATACATTGCAGTCATGTTGTCTGTTCTGATCAGGACTGCTTTGTTGAGGATTTGCATCTGGAAAGTTTTAATGCTAGAAACACTGCTAGCAGTTCCAGATAATTGATGTGCAGTCTTTTTTGCTGTACACTCCATTTTCCCTGTACTGTATATTTCTCCATATGCGCTCCCCATCCGGTGAGCGATGCATCCGCTGTTAGTATCACTTGTGGAATCGGTTCTAGGAACGACCGTCCCTTGGAAATGTTTGTTGTGTTCCACCACTTCAGAGAGCGATGTGTGCGGTCGTCTACCAACACCAGATCTGTTATCTGACCTTGAGCCTGATTCCACTGTGTCGCTAGACACTCCTGCAGTGGACGCATTTGTAGTCTGGCATATGGTATAAGCAGTATGCATGAGGACATCATCCCTAACAGCTGCATGAACACTCGAGCTGTTAGTGAGTGTTGTGGTTGAAATTTTTGGATCAACGTGATCATTGTTTGGGTCCCGACTGGATTGGGGTATACTTTGGCTTTTTCTGTGTCTATAGTAGCCCCTAGGTATTGTTGAATTTTGTTCGGTTGTAGGTGGGATTTTGTGTAGTTCACCGTAAACCCTAGCTGGTGCAGCAATTGAATGGTCTTTTGTGTGTTCTTCTGAAGACATTTTTCCTGTGACTTGGCTTTTATTAGCCAATCGTCCAAGTAAGGGAAGACATGTATTTCTTGTCTTCTTAGGTGTGCTGCAACTACTGCTAGGCATTTTGTGAACACCCTTGGTGCTGTTGTGACCCCCACATGGAAGGACTCTGAACTGATAATGTTGTCCTTCTACTACAAACCTGAGGTATTTTCTGTGGGCTTTGTGAATTGGGATGTGAAAGTAAGCGTCTTTTAGATCCAATGTAGAAAGAAAGTCCCCTTTCTTAAGTAAAGGAAGTACTTGTTGGAGCGTGACCATGTGGAAATGTTCCGAGTTTATGTATGCATTGAGAGGTCTGAGGTCTAAGATTAGTTTTAGAGACCCGTCTTTTTGGGGGATTAGGAAGTATAGAGAGTATACTCCTGTCCCTTGCTGATGTTTTGGAACCTTCTCTATGACATGCTTTTGTAGCAGTGATAGTACTTCTTGTTTTAACAATGTTAGATGATCTTGACTCATTGGACGTTGTCTGGGGGGGATGTTTGGTGGGGTAGCTGTGAGTTCCAGGCAATAACCACGTTGGATAACGAATAGTTTCTTACCTGTCGGTGTAGTTTTGCAGCTTGAAGATCTTTCTGGATTCACTATGCTGTGCATTATTCCGCGATCTGGTGGTTGGGTCCGGATTCGTAGTCTTTTTTCTCTCTCTTTTTTTTTTTTTTGTAGCCCAGGTGGGCGTCGACGTCCCACCATTTGGTGCACCTTCGTGACGTTGGCACGCTTCCTGCGGAAGCTCCCACCCTTGGGCGCCATCTTCGGATTCTTTTTTCTTTCCTCCTTTGTGGTGAATCCATGGCTATGTGTATTAAAACTTTCCTTCAACGTAAACTTCTTCACGTATATTTGTCTTGTTAAAGCGTTCCCATCTTACTCTATGTCCTTCCACCTTCTCCAGCCTCATCTTTCTGGCGGAGGTGGGTGGGTTCGCTAGTGAATCCAGAAAGATCTTCAAGCTGCAAAACTACACCGACAGGTAAGAAACTATTCGTTTTGCAGCGTGAATCTTTCTGGATTCACTATGCTGTGCATTGATTTCGTAGCGGTTTTGTCACTCATGTGGCAGCTGGGTGGAAGATGAGCGTTGGTTGTTAAAGATATGTTGAAGCACTCTTTGGCCCACTTGTGCTTCCTTGTTCATCTGCACATCTACGCAATAGTGTTTAGTGAAAGTGTGCACTGAAGCCCATGTTGCCGCCAGGCATATGTCTTGGATGGGCGTGTTTGCCAGGAAGGCGATTGTTGCCCCTTTCTTCCTGGTTGAGTGGGCTCGTGGCCCCTCCGTGAGCTCCTCGCCCGCTTGCATGTGGCAGAGCTGTATTGTTTTTGCAATCCATCTTGCTATGGTGTTCTTAGTCACTGGTCTACCTAGGAGACTCCTTGCGAAGGACACAAAGAATTGTTTTGTCTTCCTGTGTTCTTTCGTCCTTTCTATATAGTGCATTACTGCCCGCCTTGCATCCAGAGTGTGGAGCGCCCTCTCCGCATTTGATGTGGGCTTCTGGAAGAAGCTAGGGATCTGGATACTTTGGTTCATGTGGAATTTAGATACTACCTTGGGCATGAAATGCGGGTCTGTCCTCATCACGACCCTGTCACTGTGTATTTGTATGTACGGTTCTTGCAGGGTTAAAAGCTTGTAGTTCGCTCACTCTGCGTAGCGATGTTATTGCTACTAGAAAGGCTGTCTTCATTGTCAGTATTTGTAGTGACGCTTTATGGATGGGCTCAAACGGCGGTTTCATGAGTTCCGTCAGTACCACGTTCAAGTTCCATGCCGGCGGCGGCATCCTCTTGGGTGGCGCTATTCTCTTTGCTCCTTCCAAGAACCTTTTCACTACTCTGGAAGTGAAGAAACTTCTCCCCGTTTCTCCCCTTGTGTATGCCACAATCGCTGCCAGGTGAACCCTCAGCGAGGACAAGCTTAGTTTGGCTTTGATCAGGTGCGTGAGGTATCTGAGTACTGTAGACTCTCTAGTCAGTTTTTTCTCCAGGTTTTTCTTATGGCACCACTGCGTGAACCTCTTCCATTTCTCCCCATAGCACTTCCGTGTACTGGGTCTCCTTGCTTCTCTCAGCACCCGAAGTGTGCTCTCTGGTAGTTTTAGATGAGCAAACTCTAAGTCCTCAGGAGCCACGCTGACAGGCAGAGGCTTTCTGGTTCTGGGTGTAGAACTTGTCCCCCTTCCATGGAGAGAAGGTCTCTTCTTTTTGGGAACTTGTGTGCTCTGCCCTGCGCCATCTCCATAATCTGGGAGTACCAAGTCTGCCTCGCCCATTGGGGAGCCACCAGGATGAGAGTCATGTTGCTCGACCTGCACTTGTTCAGGACTCTGGGGATCAGTGGCGTCGGTGGAAAAGCATAGGCAAATTTCTTTGACCAGCTTATCCATAGGGCATTCCCATGGGACATTGGTTCTTGTTCCCTCGATGCAAAGTGTTGGCATTTTGCATTCCGGCGTGTTGCAAACAGGTCTATTGTTGGTGTGCCCCACCTCCTGAACAGGTTCTCTGTCTCTTGGTTGTTCAGTTCCCATTCGTGGGACACTGATGCTTGCCTGCTGAGCCAATCCGCTTCCACATTGTCCTTCCCTGGCAGGTGTATGGCCAGCAGGTCTATCCTGAGTGGGATCGCCCATCTCCATATTTCTTGAGCCAAGCTCGACAGAGGGAATGACTGAGTCCCCCCTTGCTTGTTGATGTAAAACATCATCGTGGTGTTGTCTGTCTGAATCAACACCTTTTTGTTGTAAAGGTGCTTTTGGAAGGCCTTGAGGGCCAGCAACACTGTTTTCAGTTCCAGGTAGTTGATGTGCTTGACCGCATCTCCTGGGTTCCACAGACCCCTCACTCTGAGCCTGTTCATGTGTGCGCCCCATCCTTTCTGGGATGCGTCTGTGGTGATGGTCACAGTTGGGTCCGGTGGCGTTAGAGGCTTCCCCATTGTTATATTCTCCTTCGTCCACCATGTCATCTCCTCCTGCACATTGTGCGTAACAACCACTAGATCTTCCCAACTTCCTTCTGCTTGTGACCATTGTTGTTGCAGCCACTCCTGTAGTGGTCTCATCTTTAGGTGAACATTGGGGACCAGGTGGATGCATGACGCCATCATCCCCAAGATCTTGCTCACCGTCCTCACTGTCAGAACTTGCCCCTTCTGGTAGTGACGTTTCTCCCTCAGCAGGCTGAGTGTTCTCTTCTCGCTGGGTGTCACTCTGCATTCGACAGTGTTGATCAGGGCTCCCAGGAAGATTTTTACTTGTTCTGGGTCCAAGGAGCACTTCCTCCAGTGGATGGAGAAGCCCAGGTTCGTGAGCGTTCTTGTGACCTGTTCTGCGTGGGCTTTGCACCTCGTGTAAGAGCTTGCTTTCACGAGCCAGTCGTCCAGGTAGGGGTACACGTGTATACCCTCCCTTCGCAGGTGTGCGGCCACCGCCGCGAGGCATTTGGTAAAGACCCTTGGTGCTGACTTGAGCCCGAAAGCCAGGGTCGTGAACTGATAGTGGTCTTTGTTCACCTTGAATCTTAACAAGTGTTTGTGTTTCCTGTTCATGGGGATGTGCAGGTATGCGTCTTTTAGGTCTATTGTGGACAAGTAGTCCCCGGGCCTTATTTGTGGGATGACCTCTTGCAGGGAAGTCATCTTGAACTTTTGAGTTTTTACGTAGGTGTTCAGGAAGCGTAGGTCCAGGATGGGTCTTAGGCTTTCGTCCGCCTTTGGTACTAGGAAGTAGTTTGAGTACACTCCCTTGTTCCGTTCTCTTTGCGGGACTGGCTCTATGGCCTCTTTGAGGAGCAGTTCTTGAGCTTCCTCCTGGAGCAGGCGCAGTTCTCTGCCCTTGTGACCCCTTCTCTTTGGCCTCCTGCTTGGTGGGTATCTTTCCAACTCTATGCAGTATCCGTGTTGTATAATGTTTAGTATCCACTTGTCTGTGGTTATTTTTCTCCACTCGTGTAGGAAAAATCTCAACCTTCCCCCTACTGGTGTTGTGTGGTCTCTTGAGCCGTGTCCGTGTGAGCCTCTCCTTAGCTGTAGGTGCTCTCCCCCCGGAGGCTTTGGGTGGGTGAGCGCCTCCCTCTTCGTTGAGTCATTTTTGGGGGGGTTGATCACCACCTCTCCGTCTTTGGCCCCGTCCGTTTCCTCTCCCTCGAAAGGACTGGCCCCTATTCTGGGAGCTCCAATTCTGTCTCTGTTGACCCTGTTGCCATTGGTTGTCCCCTTGTTGACCATGGTGGTGCGACTGATGCGAATGTGATTGCTGGTTTCCACCTCTACCATTTGGTCTCCTCGTGGGGGTGCCTCTCCGCATCCCCCTGAATTGTAGGGCTCCCATTGATTTGGCTGTCTCATTGTCTTTCTTCAGCTGGGCCAGTTTGTCATCCACCGCTGTTCCGAACAGCGTCTCCCCATTGAAGGGGGTGTTCAGGATGTTGTTCTGTACTTCAGCCTTGAAACCTGATATTCTGAGCCAGGCCTGCCTTCTCTCAGTGATACCTATGGCCATCAGTCTGCTTGATGTTTCTGCCCCGTCTAGGGCCGTCTTCAGGCATGCGTTTGCTATGTCCTTTCCCCCCTCGACGAGGTGGGCTGCCCTCTGCCTGTACTCCTCAGGCATGTGTTTCAGCAACTGGCTCATCTCATCCCAGTGCTGGTATTGGTGTCTATTCAGGAGTGCGTTGGAGTTTGCCATCCTCCAATGCATGGCCGCATTCCTTTCTATTTTCCTTCCAGTGAGGTCCATCCTCCTGCTTTCCTTATCAGGTGGTGGACCAGATGTGGTTGGCACGTTGGCCCTTCTCCTGGCAGTTGCCGCGATAATAGAGTCCGCTGCCACGGTGCCCTGGATATAAGGGGGGTCCCCGGAGGAGAACTTGTATTTCTTCTCCGTCCTCGGGGTCACCGACCTGCATGTAGCCGGTTCCTTGAAGGCTTCAGCTCCTTGTGCAGTGACGCTCTTCAGCATGGGCAGGAAACTGCTTTTTGTCTGTGAGGGGAGCAATGTTTCCAGCAGGAAGTCTGCCTTTGTCTGTTCCTCCTCCAATTTTACATTGTAGACGGTTGCAGCCTTCTTGACGACTTCATAGTAAGCCCCGATGTCATCTGGCGGCGAAGGCCTCGACGGATACGTCTCCACAGGTTCCTCGGGGTTATCGGCCTCGAGATCCTGCCATTCTTCGTCTAAGGACGCCGAGCATTCTGAGTAGTAGCTCTCGCGGAGGTAATCTCCCTCCGAGCGGTAGAAGTCCTCCTCTTCCCCTTCATCTGTGGGGTCTGGAGTTTTCGGCGGCTCTTCGGCCTCGAAGTCCTCCTGCAACTCTACCTCTTCGGCTGGCGCTGCGGTGCTCGAGGCGGCAGTCGCGGTCTTCGAGGGAATCGAGTAGTTCTTCATTTTGTCGTCGAAGTCTCTCTTCCTCTGGAGCATACTCTCCATTTCGGCCTCGAGCCTTTTTCTCTTTTTCTCCATCTGTGCCGCCTGCTCGGCGTCGAGCTTCTCGGCCGGTCTCTTCGACGGCGCCTTCGACGTGGAGGCCATTTTGAGCGTCTTCTCGCTCGCGGGTCCCTTCTCGAGGGCCTGCTTCGACGACCTATGCTTTTCGCTGGTCTTCGCCATCTGGGAGTCCTTTTCGAAGGATCCGCTGGGCTTTTCGGAGGATGCAACTTCGGACGTCGAAAATTTCGTCGCCGGTGCTCCTTTCGAGGACTTAGCCTCTGTTTTTCGGGATTCTCCCTCAGGCTTTCTAGGCCCTGTCTGGGTTTTCGGGGTCGTAGACTCTCCTACCTTTTTTAAAGGTCTCACATCGGTCTCTACGACCGTGAAGTCATCTGGTCCCTCGGCGATGTTCTCCTCTTCCTCGGAGGAGGCGCCCAGGTCGTAAAGCGTCGGCGTGGTCCCCTTCCCTTGCATCGTCTGGTGGGCCACCCTCTGTCTCTCTCGAACTCTCAAAGTCTTCGGCGTGAAGACTGAACAGGCGTTGCAATCCTCGCTGGAGTGGTCGACCGGCAGGCAGAGGTTGCAGACTGGATGCTGGTCCTTCTGCGCGTACTTGTGGTGGCAATTACGGCAGAACTTGAATGGAGTGTTGTCCATGTGCTCGGTCAGGGGGTCCCCTGCCCGCTCCTTCTCCTTGGCTGTCGAAAACCTCGATGTTTTCTTCCTCCTTCTCCGTTCTGGTTCTAGGAGGTCTTCTTCTCCGACCTTCCTCGGTCCTTTTTCTTCCAAAAACTCGTGTATTTCCTTCTTTTCTCCTGAAACTTCTCCGGAGCTTCATGCGACGATCCAGACCCAACGGCGGAAAAAAGAATCTGAAGATGGCGCCCAAGGGTGGGAGCTTCCGCAGGAAGCGTGCCGACGTCACGAAGGTGCACCAAATGGTGGGACGTCGACGCCCACCTAGGCTACAAAAAAAAAAAAAAAAAAAAAGAGAAAAAAAGACTACGAATCCGGACCCAACCACCAGATCGCGGAATAATGCACAGCATAGTGAATCCAGAAAGATTCACGCTGCAAAATCTGTTTCACCCACCTGCCTGATGTGATGTTTTCCCAGACAGGTAGGAACAGTGATAAACGTCCCCCAACCGGTGTTATATGGTCTGGGGGGAGTTGTATTAAGTCACTGTTTTGGGGTTGGGGAGTTGCGGTTGTTATTATTTCCGCGACCTCTACCCTTGTTGTTGTTACCTCTGTAACTGTCTCTTGAATTACCTCTGGATGATGTTGGTGTAAAAGAGGTAGATTGTTGGCTTGTGCCTGTATTTTTTGACCCCCCTCTATAGGTGGACCTACGAAAGGAACCCCTTTGAGTTGGCTGTTGTAATGCTCCCATTGATTTAGCCGTTTCTGTCTTATTTCATCTTTTCTAAAGTCTCATCTGTTCCTGAGCCGAAAAGTGTATTTTGGTCAAAAGGTTGGTTCAATAAAGATGTTTGTACTTCTTGTTTGAACCCTGAGACCCTAAGCCATGCATGTCTTCTTAACATGATACTGGTGTTGATGGATATTGCTGCAGTGTCTGCGGCGTCTAATGCGCACTTAATGGAAGTGTTAGTTATTATCTTCCCTTCCTGTATAAGCTGGTCTGCCCTTTTTTGATGTTCCTTAGGGAGATGTGTGATGAGCTTTTCTAACTCATCATAATGCGCTCTATCATAACGTGCCAGTAGCGCTTGTGTATTAGCTATGCGCCAGCTGTTTGCTGCTTGGAATGCTACCCTTTTGCCAGATGCATCTATTAGCTTGGACCTGTAGATATTGAATTTGCTCTTTTACGAGCGTTTGTAACTACAAGCGAGTCCAGAGGTACTTGTCCTTTGATAAATATTGGGTCCTTTGGGGCTGCCTTATATTTTTTATCAATTCTTGGGTTTAATACCCTAGCCCTCACGCCGAAATATCACTTTTTCTCGAAGTTGATCTGGAGCGCTTCGATCCTCATCCGAACTCGATGGCGGGAAAAAACAATCTAAGGATGGAGCCGATGCCCATGCGCACTACCACCCAAAGGAGGAATCACCAGTCTCGTGACGACAAAAGACTTCTCCAAGAGAAAAACAAGTGCAATCATCCGAGCCCAACACCAGATGGCGATCTATTCATAATGTACCATCTGCAGCCCATATGCCTCGAACCTTTATTTCTACTACTCTATCAGTGAATGCTTCTTGTAATCGTGAATGCTACAAGACATGTGCATAATAAACTGATGGTCTGACCAGCTTTAATGATTCTTCAGCACAAAAAGCCAACAAACAAGATCTGGAGAAATGCAGTCAGCCTAAGATACTGCCATTTTTTGACTGTAAAAAGAATTGGTGTTGTGCCAATAATATTTTATTTTGTTTTCTGGAAGCAATTATGTAATGGACATAAAACAGTTTTCATCCACTGCTAGCAAGCTGGCAAGAAAGGTTTCCTAAACAGTAAAGGCATGCTTATTATGAGTCAACCGTAAATAGCATGTTTTCTAAAAGTAGAGAACACTTTTGGATTCAACCTGAAAAGAGTTTGAAGCCACCAACACAGAAAAAGAAATGAGCATGACAGAAAGCACCATTTATGTCTCTTTTCAGCAACTTTCCTGTTCCACTGACCGCAGCTGGGATAATAAGTCTGAACAGGTTTACTTAGAAACATGCGGGTTATAGAAAGCAACAGTGCTGATGGGTCCTGTACCTATGGGCCTCATCAGACCTGAAAGGGACATTTAGAGCGGGAAAATTGAGGGAGGTATCCGGTTGAAAGGCTATGCATGCAACTGTTTTATTAATAAATTCACAGGCTTTGTGTAGCCATCTTGCAATATAGTAATGTCAGTAGTTGTGAATGTGTTCAGAATATAGCAGAATGATCTAAATTTGCATTAGAAAAATAGTCATTCGTCCTTCCGCCACAAACCTGCTCACTTTTCTGTAAAACCCATTCAGAATACTTCCACACCAAATCATGATCTGTGCAAAAAGTGAGGAAATCCACTATGTACTCAAAGAGGTCAGTCCGGGTTGGATCTTGAAGGTCTCCATTCACTATTTTCACCCACAGCTGTAAGAAAAAAAAACACGGAAGTCAGACTAAACAAGATCTTAGGTAAATTCATGTACAAAGCTGTTGATTAGGGACTGTTGGTACTGAGCAACTTGGTTTTATAAATCTGTGCTACGATGCAACAAAGACTGTGTTTTGATTTCACGTCACTACAAATACACTTGCAGCAGAAAAGGATAAACTGTACATTCAAATATCTAGCATAGCAAACTATCTAATCATTTTCTTTTTTGTTTTTTTTGTTTTATATGGTGCGAATTAGGCCCGTATCGGATATCAGAGCACTTTACATAAGCACCAGTTTCGTTACAGAAGTACACGTTCATTAGGTCTTGTGGCGTTTACAGCGCGAAGCGCTGTCTCGCCAGAGACCTATTGTTAGCGACCCAGCTTTCCAGGAGAAAAGAGATGGCCACGCACATTCCAAAATCGGCTCGGAGCGGGCCGCGCGGGCACGCGAACGCGCTCGCTGTGGCCATCTCCTGTCTCCTGGGAAGCTCCAACACACACGCAAGGGCAGACACACACACGAGCGCCCACGCACGCACACATACAGAGACGACACCCGCCCCCGTCCCCGCACACATACACACACGCACGCACACACACACAAGCGCACCGACTCCCCCTACAATTAAGGCCCACTTACCGCCACTTCAGACTTCTGCAAGTCTCTTCAGTGTACCCCGTCTACACTGCTGTCAATCGTCTCCCTTGATGTGTACTACCTCTCCGTTGTCACCCTAATCCTACTGTCGGTCTTCATGTTTACATCTGAAAACTGCCAGTCAATTAAAAGAAAAGCCCAGAGACCGACTGGACGACTTGAATCGCCCTCCTCGCCCACTCCCAGTCAATCGTCCGCGCGTCACGTGTTGATCCCCCAGCACGCGCATGCTGCCTGCAGGCTCGTCGGCCGCCCATCGCACGGCACCATGGGATATGTAGTCCGAGCTCGTGCGGAAACTGGGACTACTCTCTGACTCGTGAACAACAACTCTCGGCAAGCCCTGAGATGGGGAGCGGAGCACCGCTAGGCTGTGTTGCTAAGGCCTGAGAGCTGCGGTGGTATCGGAGGGGCAGGAGGTAAGGGAGAAGGGGCACGAGGAAAGGTGGAGGCTGCCCAGGTTTGTGGGGATTGCAGGGAGGGGCGCGGCTGTGCATGGCTGGCACCGAGCGGGGTTGGCACAGGGCCCCACTTCCAGGCCTAAACCGCTACAGAAAGGCATGTCACTGGCCGGGGCCGGCTGCAGAGCCCGGGAAGCAACACGTAGGACATTTACACAGACAGTAATTGCAATGCCATGGTAACCCTTTAAAATGAATGCACTCTGTGCATGTCAGTTTATTATTTCTGGATTTAGTGCAGGGCGATAAACTAAATGCACCTGCAGATTTGCAGTGTTTTGCTGCAGACACACTCACTTTGCCCAACTGTATCAACATTGTTGAATTTAATGTATTTTTGCTTCATTCTTATAACGAGGCTGTACATGTATTCGAATTTTTTATTGCTTCAGTTGTACATGAGATAAACTGTAGAATACTGTGTACACAAGCGGGTAACCTAAAGTGTGTGGTTCCATTCCTTTCCGAGCGTTAATATGCAAAGTTGTGGTTTTAGACGCAATATCTGTGCAGCGTGTCTAGCTCAGCTGTTTCAATATTCACTGTTGCATGACAGTTTGTTATGGACTCTGGAAACTATGTAGTCGTTTAGCTGAAATACAGGCACTTTCAGGAGGCGTCAGCCCCGTGCATGAGGTGCATCATCAGAGCTGTGTGAATAATAACTGCGTCAGCCCCGTGCGTGAGGTGCATCATCAGAGCTGTGTGGATAATAACAGCTGTAAGCCCCGTGCTGAGGTGCATCATCAGAGATGTGTGAATATTAATAGCTGTGAGCCCATGCGTGAGGTCCATCATTAGAGCTGAGTGAATAATAACAGCTGTGAGCCAGTGCCTAAGGTGCATCATCAGAGCTCTGTAAATAATAACTGCGTCAGCCCCGTGCGTGAGGTGCATCATCACAGCTGTGTGAATAATAACAGCTGTATGCCCGTGCCCAAGGTGCATCATCAGAGCTGTGTAAATAATAACTGCGTCAGCCCCTAGCCTAAGGTGCATCATCAGAGCTGTGTGAATAATAACAGCTGTGAGCCCGTGCCTAAGGTGCATCATCAGAGCGGTGTGAATAATACCTGCGTCAGCCCCATGCGTGAGGTGCATCATCCACATTGCTCAGGTCACTCAAATTCCTGCACTCTCTACCACACTACTTTCAAGAACAGCATACTCTTGCACACACTCTCACTGCTCACCAATTCAAAGTTTGCTAAAAATGTTATGCAATGCATTGTCCTACACAATGCCAATATCAAACTTTAATGCTGCGAGACCTATTGCATTGTAAATGCTTGTTTTTGTTAGGCACGGGGAGATTAAGTGATTTGCCCAGAATCACTGGATGTTGAGCGTCTTTGCTGAGACTCGAATCCCGTTCCCCAGCTTCGAGGTCGACCGCTCTATCCCTCATCCTCTACATGATGCTAAAATACAATTTTCACCTATCAGATATTTGTGTTGAATGGCTGACTTTATGCAGTCCTCTTATATAATAATCTACTGGAGCTCCGTCTCCCCTTTTGGGCCTATGAAAAATGGAACTACTGAAATTCTATTCTGTGGCATAGGCGGTTCATACAAACCTGGGCCCGACAACCACTGCCTTGAATCAGGTACTGAGGTGTGCAGAAATGTGATATAACACTGATTTGTTGAAGCAGAACAAAATTATCACAAACATAATTTGACCCTTTTTGTACAATACCTTACAGCAGTCAAGAAAAACTCTGAAAGTCAATAGATTTCTGAACAGTCTGAAAGCATCGACTCTATTCGAATTTCACCGTTCATGATAAGGTCAGGTAATAACCAGAAGTCTTTTGTAAACTGTCAAGCCATTCTTCTTTTTTGTAAAGGAGTAGGTACTTTATATAAATAGTATTTGTTCCGCAACCTTATGTCCAACGGCATCCAAGCGCTACAGCACAATACTTAATAGCAGCAAAGACATTGAAATACACAAGCTACCTACAAACATACCTGTTCACCTATTCTGAAAAGGTGGTCCACCCATATCCTTAAATTTATGTTAGAGGGAAATATGACATGCTGGAATTTTTTTTTATGTTAGGCACGATCATAAAATTCTCACACATCTTTATTTTGTTCAGTAGGATGTGGGCTGACGCACATCACCAATCCAGTGATGAATGGATCATAATGAGGTGTGGGGATTACCTTATCCTTTTTTCAAAGGAGGATGCATTACATGAATGAAACTTCGATGCAAACCATTTTATGTTAAAGTAAATTCTAAACTTGTGTCAGAGCCTCAAGCACAATACTGCACACAATAAAAGTAAAAACATGTAAAAACGCTTTTTGAATTTTAACTCTCTCAGATTTTAGGGTAAACAGGAGGCGTGGGTTAGTTGTTACTAGTTGATTTATTCTGTTCGGATGCTGGATACCAGAGTGCACAGTTGAACTGGAAGCAACTTCACACCATGATAAATGAGAAATCTAAAAGCTCCATATCTTGCACATTTTTAATACTAATACCCAAAGTCCTTAAAAATTATCAATGTCCGGTAAAATGGAAATGAAACCGTTAAAAGCGTTTGTAATGTCGACATTGCTGAGGCTACAGTTGCTTCAATGACAAACTGCTGTCGTCCGATCACACGAGGAAGCCTTGTGTGACCAGAAGCCAGGACTGGTCTCATTTGCAGTCAACAATTACTACCAACACACTTCCCAGTAGTGTCACAATCACTCATCCAGAAACCAAACAGAGGAAATACCTTGTAGACTGTTTACAATATAAGCCAGAAGGATCATGACAGACAAAGTGAGAACCATGTAAGCAAATACTGGCACTAGTTCCAACACTTCAAAGGAGATAAAAACACACTACATCAAAACAGAAAGTGCACTCTTGCTCAGACTGCTTAATCCGACATGCAGCGACACAAAAAACAGGCACAATTGAAAAAAACAATACAATAATTGAGCAATTATGACCTCTCAGGTGTAAGATTTTTCAACAGTAGTAGTAGAATTAAGTTTGTTAATACATGTCCATAAAACATAAATATCAACATAATTAAAGACATATAACAATCACATAAACCATCATCCTAACATAATATTATTAAAAGGCAACCCTTGATTTTAATAAACATTAATACATTTTCAATACCGATGGTAACATCAAAAAACAATCTATAGAAAAGCAATTGCCTCGGGCTGTAATCACATCTGATATTTTAAAATAACTAGCTTTAAAAACTTTTTACGAGAAAATAAATAAGACAATCAATAAGAACATGGCAGACAAAACATTTTCTTTTTTTTAAACATTTGGATGATGGCGATGCCTCCAGCATGGTTGTTGGTGTGGTCTCGGTGTATCGTCTTGTAGCCGTTGGGCGTTGCGGTGCCGATGTCAGGGGTGGAGGAAGGGTTGAGCCAGGATTCTGTGATGAAGATCACTTCGGGGTGAGGGTGGTGAAGGTGTCAAAGATTCCAGTGGCATACTTGCAGAGGGATCGGACATTGAGCAGGAGGCACTGGAGCAGTTCCAGAGTGGCTGCGGTCAGTGTAGAGATGCTTTCCATGTGAGTGGGAGGTCCTGAGTTGCATGTAGACCATTAGCAGTTGCAGGTGAAAGGTCCTACCGTTGATCGAGGGGATGTGAAGCGGAAGTTTTTTTTGTGGCATGTGCCACAGAAAAGGAAAAAAGCTATTCTAAAATAAATGGCCAAAATATACAGGAAATGAAACAGTTAATCCTACTACATTTGCTAACTATAAAGGAAAGTCTAACTATGGCATGTACGGCTACGACTCCGCAGTCTACACTGCTGTACTGTCACAAATACAAAACCATGCTGAGCTGACTGCAAAGGGGCAGCAGCGGCAGAGGGGAGGAAGGGAGAGAGCAGCAGTGGTACACAGTAGCAGTGTCCAGGAGACCTGCTAGACTGCAGCAAGGGGAGCTGGCACAATGACCTCCAATAGGCTTAGGATGATACCTAAAACCCCCCCAAAATGCCCAAAGTCAATTTGTCTGTTCTTGAAGTACAGCAAACCTAAGGAACTCCTTTCCATATGAGGTGTGGGACAAATCTGAGGTATGAACTCCTCTGGGAGGGGTGAGTCACAGAGTACTTTCACCTTGTCTTTCTAAGATGAGGTGGGTGTGCTAATAATGTGGGTACTGCATATAGCCTTTACAGCGGTCAGCTGCTATTTCAGAGTTATTGAAAGACTCCCACTTCCACGACAGGGAATGAATTAAGCATGTGAATCTATGAAAGATCCAATGCTGGAGAATGGTGCAACTCTGAACAATTTGGGCTCTTAGCATTAAGAATACTAATTTGTAGTGCTGAGAATCGTAACTCTAACCAGGGCACAAACTGCATTAATTTTTCAACACACATTGATTATTTCTCCAAGAATGAGTTATCTGTGGACGTTGTATAACTTGATAGCTACTGCAGGAGGTATCTAAACCTTTCTACTCTAGCAATGCATTCTCCACAGATTGACATGCTCAAAACAAGCACTGGGAATGCCAATGGATAGGCTTGTTTATGGATGCACACAATGCTAAAAGTTGCATACGCACACAGGTATTTGTAGTCATACATACGTACAAGCGCCAAGTACAGCTGGATGCCTGAATAGAATCATGACACTGAACTTTCCCATCTTTTTCTGGGATGTCTGAGCACTTTACAAAATAAAAATGCATACTTTGCTCCACAAAAGCCAATTTTTAAAATTAAAAGAAATTGACGCCTATCTGAATCTAGGTTGGCCAATTTTTCTTCCAAGTGTCCAATTGTAGTTTTGAAAAGTCACTAAGAAAAACATGAGAAGAAAATCTGATATGATTTTTTTAAAGAAAAGTGAGAATAAAAGAGGGCTAGATACACAACGAGTCTGGAAAACAGAGTACTCTTTTGAGAAACAGCAATCCACCAGTATCCCATTATGCTAAGTCACTGACAACTTCTTCTGTCAGAGAATAAGGATCCTGTATTTTATTCAAATCATGGCTTCTATTCCTCCACCAGGGACAAAAGGAGAGCTACTTATGATTTCAATGGAGGCTCCACTAAAGGAGACATAGGAACCAAGGAAGCACCTTTTCAGTGCTTAAAATTATCAGAGGAGAATGAAAAGTGTAGCAAGCTCATCCCAAACCTTAAGCTGTGCAAGAAAGGAGAAATATTCCGCTCTAACCAAAGGGATTCCTCACAGACGCTTGCCTAACCTAGGCATCTGTTCTGGAATCTGAATTCAGGCAATATTGTCTTGTGAATGTGTGGGCCAAAAGCCACATAACCATCTTACAAATCTCTGCTATGGGGATGTTTCTCAACAAAACAGTGGTTGCAGCTTTACTCTTAGTAGAGTGGGTCTTGGCCCTGCTAAAGATCTATTTGCTTTCTGATAAGAGTGCTCTAGAAGAGACAATCCATCTGGAAATGGACTACTTTGAGATAGATGAACCTATACCACATGGGTCCATAGTTTACAAGATAATTAGACCTATGGAGGCCTTTTGTCTTATTGATATAAAACGCTCATTAAATAAAGAGTGTGTAAAGACCTTTCAAGTCGAGTGAGAGGATTCTGATAAACCTAAACCTGCTTGAAGATCTGATGGTTAATAGTATGCTTCCACTATGTGTGCTGCAAGATGGCCCTTTGAAAACATGTTCGTTTTGAAAGGTCCACAATGTCTTTGCAAGGAGGCGGCGGCAGCCTCCTTAATGGTGGAAAACCCTGTGTAATGCCTTCAAGGAAGTCTTTAATAATAGGGACCATATAGCAAGACGTTTGTGAAGGACTTTTCTTGCAGTCAGTCTCTGTCTAACACCTGTAGGTAAACCAATGTGATTTTAGGTTCCTGGCTATAAGACAATTACAAATCGCTTATGCTTCAAGAGACAGTAGTCTTGATTGGATCCATCACTGCTTATTCAAGCAATGGATAAAAAAATGAAAAACGGAACACAATCCAAATGGTTGGCGAGCGCCCACACGATCAAGGAGGAATGTAGGCAAAAAAGGCTGTGCTGTTTTTTTTTCTTTCTTCATAGCAAACCTACGCAAATTATGCAATGACAAGTTACACTGGTTAAAAAATGTTACAAGAGTCATTACGAAGCAGCAGTGCCTTAGCATCAATTGTTTTACAAGGTGGATGTGGTCTCTGTTTTAGACTATTTTTAGTTTAACCCAAATATATTATCATCTATTTCTATGCACAAGTAAATAGATTTTCCATTTAAAAACAATAAACTAACCTGAAGTGCAGCAGCATCCTGACTATTGTATCGATACAGCAGTCCAAGTGCATAATATCTAAACAACAGCAAGGAAAAAATAAGGCATAAAATAAGTACAGTCAAAAGTTTAATTTGAAAAGCAATCGCAACATTTTCAGCTGCAAACAGCATATTTCAAGAGGATGAGAAGTGGCTATAATTGGTACAACTTATATCAGCAATAAGAAGCAAATAAAAAACATTCTCTAGGACAACAGCATTAAGAAACATGCCTGTCAAGACCCATGTCAGCACTCTTAATCGCCTACAACGTAAAACACCTATACCTTGTCTTAGTGGGAAAGTTCATGCGGCCTAATAGCTAGATCGGTCGACCTCAAAGATAAGGAACCAGGTACAAGTCTCGGCTGGGACGCTCAACATACTGTGATCCTGGGCAAATCACTTAATCTTCCCGTGCCTAACCTAAATAAAAAATGAATGTGTCCGTCTGTAACGCAACTGGTTCTCATGTAAAGCGCTAAGATACCTTCGGGTCTAGTTCACCCTATATAAAAAAAAATATCATATAAGGTGCCAGTCTTTATTTAGTGTCCCGGTTTAGTATTTTAAGTCCTTTTTACATAAACTGACAGGAACAAATATGATTCCCTCCTCTGCATTAATTTCTGTAATCCAAGAAATACAGATATTAGTTCTCATTTCAATGTTTCCCTACACTTAGGATCATGACGACCATAACAACAGCTGTGCATATTGAAAGCACAGAGGTAAAAGCAAAGAATGAAATTGTGTTATAAAGCTATAATAGTAGCTGCACTTGTTCACCTGTGCTAGCACTACAACCACAATATTTTCAAGTGATTATGTACATTTATGGTACACTGCCACCTGCTGCACCAAGGTCCTATAAACAATGAAATGTGAATATACATTTATCCTTAAAATAAAGCTAGAAATATACTAACTGCCACTTATTTTCTTCAACCGCCATAGTAAACATGGACAAATAGCAATAAGAAAAGTTAATATGGATAACTGCAGATGGTTTTATTCAATGTATTTGTTAATATTTCCAGCAGCCCTGTTTGAGAGCACTTAGTCAAACTTGTCAGGGATGTTTAGAGAGCTGCATATGAATCTCCAACTATTTAAGCAGCAAAACTGTTACAGCTCAGTAATGTTTTTTACTTTTGCATAATTAAATCAGAAATAGATGCACGTGATGGGCACAATATAGCAGATATTACTCTACATTGTTTGTGAGTAAGCGCAACTTCCCCACCAGCGAGTCGTTGCTCACATTTCCAATCTACATGGTCGTGAGGCATGAAGCTATGTGTAGAAGAAATGCGTTACTTACCTGCTACTGCAGTTATCCAGTATTGGTGTCTTTCATAGATTCACATGCCTGACTCATTCCCCGTCGTAGAGACTGGCGTCTCCGGTATATAGAAAAGTAATGTCCTATAGACATATATAGAGAAAAGTAGGCCTAAGGGCCTCACCTTAGTAGCCTATGTCCTTTTGTAAAAAGGACCAAACTCTAGAAGAGAGCCAATCAGCTATCACCTCCCTCTAGAACCTTCCTGTCAGGTGCCTCAGTCCCTCAGATTTTCATACGCACTAAGCTAAGTAGGCATGACATTGGTAGAGAGTGAGAGAGAGAGAGAGGTGAGTCCTTCCAGGGAAGGCGGAAGGGTTGCATGTGAATCTATGAAAGACACCAATACTGGATAACTGCAGTTACAGGCAAGTAACACATTTCTTATCCAGTATTATGGGTGTCTTTCATAGATTCACATGCCTAAAGCAGAGAAGCAAGCAATAGATTTTGCACATTTCTGATGGAACAGTATATACAAGTCCTTAGATAATACATATCATGCGACTATGAACCATCAAAAGACATCAACAATAAGCATTAGCAAAAAAATGTGTATACCAGAAAAGGATGGAGGGATGGAGGAAGGCTCAACTTACTGGAATAGATGGCGTAGCACTGCTTGTCCCACTGCTGCATCCTTCATCAGCTCTGTATCAAGGCAGTAGTGCCTGGTGAAGGTATGCGGCGACTTCCATGTTGCCGCCCTGCAGATGTCGATAACTGGCACTCCTGCAAATAGTGCCGTAGATGTAGACATGGCTCTTGTAGAGTGAGCCCAGATTTTAGAGTGTAAAGGCTGTCCGGCTCTGTCGTGACAAAAAGCAATTGCCGAAGAGATCCATCTGTAGATGCTTTGTTTGGTAAGCGGTAGACCTTGCCTAGGTCTACTGAAGGCTATGAAGAGTTGATTAGACTTTCTGAAATTCTTGGTCTTATCAATATAAAACTTTAGACATCTTTTAAGGTCCAATGAATGCAGCGATCTCTCAGCTGCAGTGCTGGGATTTGGAAAGAATGATCTGAGAATCACAGGCTCATTTAAGTGGAAGTCCGACGTGACCTTAGAAATAAACCTAGGATTGGTTCTTAAAATCACCCTGTCGTCCTTAAACTGCAGGAAGGGATCTTGGATGGAAAAAGCCTGCATTTCACTGACCCTCCTTGCTGATGTAAGCGCCAGGAGGAGAGCCGTCTTCCACGAGATGTACTTTATGTCCACCCTGTGAATGGGTTCAAAAGGGTGTTTCATCAGTTGGTTAAGAACCTCATTGATATGCCATGTTGGAGGGACCATCCGTACTTGAGGGAAAGATCTAAACAGACCTTTAAGGAATTGTTTTATTAGTCTACTAGACCAGAGAGAGGGCCCTTTTGAGGATCTTTTAAATCTTGATATCGCCGCCAGGTGTACCTTTATAGAGGAGTGGGCAAGGCCTGACTGCGCCAGATGTAGCAGGTAGGGTAAAATTTGTTCTGGAGAGGTGGAAAAAGGACGTAGACCCCTGCCCACACACCAGATGCAAAAGCGTTTCCACTTCAGGGAATACGTCTTGATAGTGCTGTCAGCTCTTGCTTTGGCCAGAATATCCTTACAATCCTGCGGAATGTTTAGACTGCTGAATTCTCTGTACTCAGGAGCCAGGCTGATAACCTGAGAGATTTCAGATCCGGATGTTGAACCTGCTTGTTGCTCATCGTGAGCAGAGATGGATGTTGACGTAGATGGATCGGCGGCTTCAGCGATAGACGATGCAGTTCTGTGAACCAATGTTGCATCGGCCAGAATGGGGCTATCAGAATTAAAGTGCAAGGCTCCGCTTTCATCTTTCTGAGGACTCTGGGAAGCATTGGAAATGGCGGAAATGCGTACGCAAAGACGTTGTGCCATGCGATGGAAAATTCATTCCCGAGAGACCCTGACTGGGGATGCCAACTTGCGAAGTTTTGGCATTCTCCCTGGTCGCAAATAGATCGATTTGCGGCGATCCCCACTTGGAAAATAATCGAACGATGGACATCTGGTCCAGCTCCCATTCGTGCAACAGAGTCCTCTGCCTGCTCAGCGCGTCTGCGATGACATTGTCCTTGCCTGGGACGTACTCCGCTTTCAACGATACGTTGTGGAGAATGACCCAATTCCAGATCTTTTGCGATTTGTGAGGGAGTGTTAGTGAACGCGTCCCTCCCTGTTTGTTCAGGTAGTGCATCGTTGTAGTGTTGTTGGTCCTGACGAGCACTATGGAGCCCTTGGCAAGAAGGACTGCAAGGCTAGGAAAACGGCCCTCAGCTCCAGTACGTTGATGTGGAGCTGCTTTTCCGGCTCTGACCATCTGCCACTGATCCTTAATTCCTGTAGGACTGCTCCCCAACCCTCCAGGGAGGCGTCCGTTGTAATGACGTGAGGAGCTGCTGGAAGCAGGAATGGCAATCCCCGCGAGAGGTTCTTGATTGACCTCCACCACTGCAATGCCTTGGTGATTTGCATGGTTATCGTTATGCGGTCTTCGAACGATCCTGTGCTTTGCGTCCACTGTCTGGACAAAGCCTCCTGAAGCGGACGCATTCGAAGACGACCGTACGGTACGAGCAGGATGCACAACGACATCATTCCCAAGAGGGATTTGAAGGTACAGACTGGCAAAGTTTTCTTTGAAGCCACTGATGCGGCCAGAGACACAAGCTTGCGTTTCCTCTCCTGAGATGGGAATGCCTTTCCATCTTCTGTATTCAGTGTCGCTCCGAGAAATGTGATGACCTGGGAGGGATGCAAAGTGGATTTTTCTTGGTTGAGTGTAAGACCCAAGTGTTTGAAGAGATTCAGACAGGCGTTGGAAGATTTGGTTGTGCCTGCCAAGGATGGCGCCTTCACCAGCCAGTCGTCTAAATATGGAAAGACTTGGTGGCCATGCTGCCTGAGGAATGCTGCCACCGGGGAAAGACACTTGGTGAAGATACGGGGCGCCGACTTGAGGCCAAAAGGGAGGACACAGAATTCAAAATGCTGGCCCGCCACTGCAAATATCAGGAATTTTCTGTGAGCTTTGTGGATTGGGACGTGAAAGTATGCGTCTTGTAGGTCCAAAGACGTCATGAAATCCCCCTTCTCTAGGAGACCCAAGATCTCCTGAATCGTGACCATGCGGAACGACTGCCTCTTTAAGAACGCATTCAGCGCCCTGAGGTCTAGAATGGGCCTCCATTTCTTCTCCTTCTTTTGAATCAGGAAGAAGCGGGAGTAAAATCCTCTCCCCTGGTGAGCAGACAGTACTCGCTCTATTGCTCCTTTCTTGAGCATAATTGAGATTTCTTGAAGAAGCAGTCGCAGGTTTTTGTGTCGCATTGGGCGAGGAGTAGTTTTTGGAGGGATATTTTCAAATTCTATGGAATGGCCAAATTGAATCAACTGAAGGACCCACTGGTCCGTTGTAATTCTTCTCCAATTGTTGAGGAAATGGGTCAGTTTTCCTCCAATTTTCAAAGAAGGAGATGGGGGATGGACTGGCTGTAGGAATAAGTCATTGCCGTCCGCCAGTGTTCTTCCGTTGGTTTTTGCCTCTAAAGTTGGACTTCCCATAAGAGGACTGCCGTCCTTGTTGTTGACGTTGCTGGTATTGGGATTTACCCTGGTTGTAAGAATACGAGGATCTGTTCTGAAAATTACTTATGCAAGAGGATTTTCCTCTGCCCCTGTTCCCTCAAAATGACTGGTTTTTAAATTGTAGCGTGCCCAGCGCTCTTGCCGTGTCCGTGTCCTTTTTTATTGCTTGAAGAGCTTCATCGATTTTGGCTCCAAACAGGTGTTTTCCATCATATGGCAGGTCTAAGACTTTAGATTGCACCTCCGGTCGAAATGAGGTAGCCTTGAGCCATCCCTGCCTTTTCAATACCGCTGCCCCAGCCAGCTGTCTGAATCCAGTCATTGCTACATCCATAGCACAGTCAATCAATTCAGATGCCGATGTTTGACCCTCCAGAAGAAGAGATTGAACTTCCTTTTTTGTGGCGTCTGGCAGTTCAGATAAATACGGAGCAATATCTGCCCACAACTGCATATTATACCTTCCTAAGAGAGCAATAGTATTTGCCACTTTCACTGTCATTGCTGACATGGAGGAAAAACGCTTTCCTACATTGTCCAGTTTCCTGCCCTCCTTGTCTGGTGGAGAAGTCAACGGAGAGGAAGGATTCCTTGAATTTTTCTGCGCCACCTGTGTCACCACAGAGTCCGGTTTGGGGCGTCCTGTAAGGCAGGTTGGTGCCGATGATGGGGCCTAGTATTTTTTGTCCAGCCTTGGAACAACTGCCGAGACTGAGGCTGGAGTCTGCATCAACTGCACACCCTGATCCCATATATGGTCGATTATCAGAATTGATCTCACTGTTTTCTTAAGCGGCTCCTTAAAGTCATATAGGAAACAGTCTTTTTCCTGAGACTCCATTGTCATGTGGAACCTTTTTGCCGCCCTCTCCACCAGATTGTGGAAACCACCTATGTCCACAGGAGGAGAATCTGAAGTAGCTGGCTCAGGGGATGCTGGAGAAGAAATGATGTAATCATCATCGTCATCATAATTAGATTGGTCATCCTGGACCTCACCCTCTTCTGATTGTTCTTCCTCATCGTCAGATGATTGAGGACCTGGCAATGGTTCCCGTTCCCGTTGGAGCACCAAGGACGGTGGTCTAGGCCGTGGAGACGGAACAGTCCCTGCTGCTGGAGGAGCTGATGACTCTGGGATCCTTTGTTTATAGTCCTGTATTAGAAACCTCAAATCAGACACTATAGATGCTGGTAGACAGACCATGGGCGTAACCTGCGTCTGAACAGTATGCTCCTGGGCAATTTCCTAGTCCGAGCTCTGGCATTTGACCACCAGATCAGATGGGCTGTGAGCCTGCATTATATCCTCCTCATCAGACTCCTCATCTTGCAGGAGACAAGCTGGAGGTAAACCTTGCACTCGGCTTGGGGACGTCAATTCCGGTGTGACTGCTGTTTTTGAGATCTTTACCCTTAAATAAGCGGGTTGTGACTCAGCTTCAGTCATCAATGAAGGGCTCGTCGACGCAGGAATCGTGGACGACATATTGTCCATAGATTGTAGCTCTTGGAACTTTCTGGTCGACGGGGGAATCGTCGTCGACTGTTTCCACCGAGTCCTCGACGACGTCTTCGTCGACGGAGTGGCTGTCGCCGGGATGTTTTTTGCCGTTGTCGCTTTCGTCGACGATGCCTTCACAGACAATGTCACTGTCGACGGTGCCTTCTTCGTCGTCAATGCCTTCGTCGACGGCACACTCGTCGACGATGTTCTTGTCGACGATAAAGACGTCGACGGCGCTGGCTTCGACGTCGACACTGAAATCGTCACCAATGTCGTCGACGAGATCTTGGGCGTCGACGACGATTTTTTAATATTAATAATCGACGACAAGGGCTTACCCGCCGTCTATGATGGTGTAGTCGTCGTCGATGAAGTGAACATCAACGATGCAGTCGTCGTCGATACTGTCGTTGTCGACGTCGAGACGCAGATGGGAGACATAGCCTTCTTTTAGACGATGATGGCGTCGACGACGGCGCAGACTTTTTGAAGGTATGAACCTCCTTGTCAGATGCTGATGACTGGGCCTCTGAAGACTTTTTGTAGCCTTCTTTGGAGGAGCGTCTGGAGGGCTAGGGGAAGCTACCCTTGGCCTTTTTAAAGACAGCTTAGAGGAAACTGAAGAATTCTAAGCTTCTTCTGAAAATTCCAAATTGTCTCTGTCCTTGAGCCTCTTAAGCCAGAGTAAAAGACGTCCTTCTCTGTCTTTAAGCGTTTTTGTAGAAAACGTTCTACCAATTTTGCAATCCTTTGGTGAATGGTCTGGATATAGGCAATATAAGCAGGTCTTGTGCTGGTCTTCAACATGTAACCTCTTTTTACCACAAGAACTACATGTTCTGAAGAGACCTTTCTTCTGAGGATCAGCCATATCTACTTTTTCATTAAAGTAATCCAAAATTGTGAAGAGATAAGATTGAAGAAAGAAACCCGAGGGGAACTCAGGTGGAGACTCCCTTAGAACAACGTGCCGTAGAAAATCTGAGGGACTGAGGCTCCTGACAGGAAGGTTCTAGAGGGAGGTGATAGCTGATTGGGTCTCTTCTAGAGTTTGGTCCTTTTTACAAAAGGACATAGATAGGCTACTAAGGTGAGGCCCTTAGGCCTACTTTTCTCTATATATAGGACATTACTTTTCTATATACCGGAGACTCCCGTCTCGACGACGCGGAATGATTCAGGCATGTGAATCTATGAAAGGCACCCATAATGCTGGATAACATCATGCTACTGTCCAGCCTCCATCAGATAAAAATTATTTTGTGTCCACCACAAGTGTTGAGACTATCTCCACGATGTGATTATGTTTGTTGGTAATAAAAACAATGTGATAAAAGCACTGTGTCGGTTTTGAAGGTATGTCCCCTGTTGATCTGGTGCTCTGTACATAAAAACCCATTTGTCTCTTGTAGTGTGTGTTTCCTCTTTTTTTTCAAAGCCTTTGTTCACATCATCCCCAGTGTTGCTTGGCCAAGAGGGATGTGGCAGTGGTAAGTGTGACCAGCCATAATCAAAACCTGTGCTACCTGAATGCTGCACCCTAATCTCCAGATTCCCCACAAAGCGGCAATGAAACCCCTTATTTAACTCTATGATGTATTTGTCTTTTTGTGTTGCCATATTAAAAATTAGAACGGTCAGAAAATGGACACCCTTATATTTGGAAGGTGGCAACAGTGATACAGAGCTAGGGGAACAAACTCTTTTATGGTAACCTTCAAAAGAGCAAACAACAGCATAACTGACAGTCAACAGTGACACCTTGAGTGGCGGATGAACTATCTGCATTCAAAACCATCCAGAAATAGAAATCTCATTATAGGTCTTTGCTCAATCCCATAACAGCATTGCAGAAAGGCGCTTTCGAGTCAGCACAGGAAGGCCTTTTTGGACACCACTATATAAAATGAGTATCCACTGAGTGCAGTAAATTATAGTACTTGATGAACCCGTCTCTCATGTCCAGCACTCCTTGCAGTTCAGTTCAGTCAAATTATTTTCTTTTTATTTGCTTGATTCCATTTTTGCTTTCCTTAAGTTCCGGTTTGGAGAAGTGCTTTGTTCTGTCCTTTAGATGCCCTGCTTCACTTTTTTTTCCCTGGAGGTTGTACTTGCTTTCTTCGTGGCACCTATCTCTACTTAAACATGATGAGAGACTTCTTAGATATGACTTACAAGACATGAAAATGCACCAACAAATTGTACATTATACATACTTTGAATCAGAAGTTCAAAGGAAGAGCATGCACCTACGGTAATGAAGACAGACCAGCACGAGTCAGGTGCATAGCTGTCCTGAACAGCAAGGGTGCTACAGACCTTGATTTTGCCACTTCAAGTGGTTCCTTCCATCCAAGAGTCAGAACTGACATAAGACGCTTGGTTACAGAACGTTCTCTGGTAACTTAACTACGCAAGTATTTGGACACGACATCTTACTAATTGAACTATCCAACCAATAACTACATAAAGATCCACCATAGTCCAAGTGACCACTAATACTCCAATGTCTTCACACTATTCAGTCTTGGCGGGTACAAATATGGAGTCCAGTAAAGGGAAAGGTGTTCCTGGACATAAAATCTCATATCTCCATGGATTCAGAGAAGCTATATTCTCCATGTGGTGTACGAGAAGGGCTTTACTGAAACTTTCTAATGAGGCCTAGGGCATGTTCTAATGTTTCAATGTAACTATTCTTTTTACAACTGTATATTTTATAAATCACGAATGGTCCTTTTATGTGCTATGGTTTTTTTAACCTTTCAAATAAATTATTATTGTGCTTTTTAACTTGTAACTATTTAATTATCTATTTACTGTATCATGCATTTCCCGTTTTGTAATTGTACAGCCCAGTAGCTTGTAGTATCCCTAACGTCTAGTTCCTTAAATAATGAAATCTAAAGACTGTTGGGATACTGTTCTTAAATGTCCTAAGTATGATGATTGTAAGCAAAAACCAACAATTGTATATGTTTTTAGGATTGCACTTTTTTAGGTCGTACGACCGAAATAAAGTTTTCTGAACTATATTCAAATCAATCCAAACACAACTAAAATTATGTGTTGCAGCTTTAACGGGGATCGCCAGGTATACACAGTTGAAGTACCTAGAAACAGCAAGATGCCATACACCTCCACACATGCAAACAATTCTATGGATGCCAGCTCGAGAGCTAAGGGTTAACCTAGTCAGCAAGTCAAAAGAAGCTAATTTGCAAGCAGTGTAGTCTGGCATAAGCAGTCAGCTCTGTATTTTTTAGCAATCTGCTCCCACAGATTTCAGACTGATGGCCAGTCATAAGAGTAAGAGAAACAAACTATCAATTAACTGTGACTCTCAGCGATGCCAATTCAGCACCAAAAGCAGCTCACCATCTATACTTCTCTGTTCTGAATCTAGTCTAGAAATAACTAAGTATGGGAGGGAAGAAGGAGGCTGGTTTTGTGAGCCCCCATGGCATTACTCTTATTTTTTATTCTCTTTTTATTAAACAAAAATGATGGTACCGGGACGGGCTTCCAAGCCACGCATTACTCACACAGAATAGTAGAAACCTATAAGGATGATCACAAAATACATCATGATTCAAAACATTAGACAGTAGCATTGGTCATTACGCTTTTAAACTGGTGAAGCAAGGTTTAATTTTGGCAGCAAGTGGCAGAAGTGCACTAAAGTATGAGTTACTTACCAATGTATCCGGTAGAGACTATTCTAACCGCAGATTCCTTCAGGTAGAATTATCCGCAGGCGTGAGACAGGATCCAGAAACGTTTTGCCTCAGCATCCCTGCGCGCCGGGGGTGGGGCGACACCACGTGACTCCGCCCAGGCGTCGTCCACGTACGTGACATCAGCGAGGTCACATAAGCCCCACCCCGGCGACGTCAGTTTTCTTCGGAGAGCTCTTCCTCGTCGCAACGCGGAGCCACCAGAGCCAGCCCCAAGACAGACAGGAACTACAACACTCCAAACCACCCAGCACAGAGGGCAACCATCTCCCAAGGAACAAGGGAAAGGCATGGCCAGATGACCCCAAAACAGAGGGCAGCAGAGGGGCTAGGACCCTAGTAGCAAGAGGAGGGGAGGGAAGATTTAAGGCAAACCCACCCCAAACTCTGGAACAGCCAGAGTAGCGGGCACAGAAGCACTATAACCCCATCCTCCAGAGAACCAAAGAGGAGGAAGGAATAGCAGTAAGACGGAGCAACCAGTCAAGAGCGAAAGAATGCACTCACAGGAGACACAGCCCCCAACAGGTAGGCAAGTGTCGTTGACCAACCCAAGGGTCCTCGCAGAACAGGGAGGAAGGGCGGGCCGTGAAGGAATCTGCAGCTAGAAGTGTCTCTGCCAGATACATCATTACCGAAGGTAAGTAACTCGTACATCTGATAGAGGCTACTAGCTGCAGATTCCTTCAGGTAGAATAGATACCCTAGCAATACCCACGGGGAAGAGGGTCTGCGAAAGGACCCCACCAGCCAGGACAGGACAGAGGGTCCCACAGGGGACCAGACCTGTGGACCGGGCAAGTAACCTGCCTTGTCTCTCCCAGGCAAGAGGAGGCCCCACAAGCAGAACACCACCGACCTCAAGAGCGATGGAGCAAGAAGAAAGAAGAGGCCTTCACACTCACAACAGCGGAACCAAGGGCAAGGCCAGAGAGGCTCACAACCCTCCAAGGCAACAAAGCTTCCATCCAAAGCCAGGAGGAGAAGCTCAGAGGGGCAAAGGAAACAAGGGAAAAGAAGGCGAGCCCACCCCAGATGGAAGGCAACAGGCCAGCCAGAGCGGCGCCAACAGACATAAGCCGCCAGAAGCAAGAAAAACAGCGGAAGACTTGTCAGGCAGCCTAAGAGAAAAACAGAAGGCCTAATCTCAGGGCCAATTCTGTGCAGATAACACCAGCAAAACACACACAGTCAACAAAGGACCGTCCAGCAGCCAACAACGCCAAAGTCCCAGCAAGGAGGACTTGAATGGCCAGCAAACACACCCCAAAGGGGGGGGGGGAGGAAGAGGAAGAGGACGAGGAAGGGGAAGAGGAAGGGGAAGAGGAAGGGGAAGAGGAAGGGGAAGAGGAAGGGGAAGAGGAAGGGGAAGAGGAAGGGGAAGAGGAAGGGGAAGAGGAAGAGGAAGAGGAAGAGGAAGAGGAAGAGGAAGCTCTGCCAGGAACCTTTGGATGGCAGAGTTTGCTGGGGCATGGAATAACAGGCTGCCATCAAACGGAAGATCAATCAGACGCTCCCGAATGTTTTCATGGAACGCGCCGTCCCGAAGCCAAGCATGGCGACGGAGGGCAACTGAAGAAGCCATGGCCCGGCCCAGCACCTCCGAGATGTCCGGAGCGTAGAATAAACATTGCCATCTCCCGGCCATCCAAAACATGATGCCGTAAGTCCACCTGAACAGACTCCTGGGAACCTGCAGACCCCAAGGACTCAGCCGAGTCCCACAAATAAGAGGAGGCCCTAGCCAACACTCATAAGGTGTTAAGGGCCCGCAAGGCAGCGCTGGTCGAGGCGAACATGTTGCACCCCCAAGAGTCCAGCCAGCGGGCCTCCCGGGATGGTGGAGTGAACAGTGGCGGCAAAGAAGGAAAAGCAGTCTGCAAAAGTGGACTTGAGCCAGAGGGGTGGAGGGAAAGACATGCCGGGTCACGCGGCACCTGAAGGTGCCGATGCAGAAAGTGTTGGGGCACCGGATCCTCTGAGGCGGGGCACCTCCAAGCCCCCATAAGGGAGGAAAGGAGAGAACCCTCAAAGGGAAGCACAGCTCCCTCCCACCAAAGCCCAGGTGGAGAACCTCCAAGAGATGGTCCGCCTAAAAATGAGCAACCGGGTCACCCATGCGCAGGATACCCATGGACGTGGACACTACGTGAGCGAAGGCCGCACCAGCCTCCGAAGGGCCCCGCGGTGGAGAAAGCAGCTCCTCCGTGGGCGACGGCTGCAAACTAAAGCGGCCGTCCCCGAAGCCAAGCCGGGCAGGCAAAGGCCAGACCTCGAAGTCAGAAGAAAGCGAAGAATGGGGATCTTGCCGCTCCTCCGGTGAACACCTCGGCCTCAGAAATGGCGGGGAGCCGTCCTTCGAAGACGCCGGCAAAAAAGACACCACGCGGCGGCCTGTCTCCAGGCAGGATGACACCAGGAGGCACCCAACCTCCGGAGAAGAGGGGGTGTCCGAAGGCGATCTGCGGCATGGCCTCTGTGTGGAGCCGTCGAGTCCGCCGCCTGAGGCAGGACATCAACACCATCCGGCGCCGAGGGAGACACCGGATAGGGCTTCTCCAAGTCACACCGCACTCTGGACCGGAGTGGAGCCGAAGTGGCCAAGGGGCGGCGCCAGAACGACACCGACTCCACCTCCACCTCCACAGAGGCTGCTGCCTGCGTGGGGCAACGAGAAGGACAGGGGAAGTGGCACGAAGCCCTCTGCCAGCCTCGGCCCAGGATGTTACGGAGGTGGCCCAGCGACCCATGAGGCGGCGCCAGGGAAGATTCAACCTCCGACTCGCCTCTCCGACGAGGCAGCACCATGCGGGGAGAGATGAAAGGGGCCCGGAGGGGGACGAGGCCCCCCCCCCCAACCTAGACACAGAGCGGGACGAGGAGGGCCCACCAACCCCTGTGGCGCCGCCCAGACCAGCAGTTGCCGGCGTCAGCTCAGCCCTGGACAAGGCCTTCCCCTGCCCAGAGGGGCGAGCCGGGCTCGGGGATGCAACCCGAGCCCTGCGACCTCCCACGACATCACAGGGACTCCTGCGAGAGTTTACGGATAGGCACCGTGGTCCGAAGGAGGGACTCCTGAGGAGCCACACCCCAACAGCACCACATCCTCCAAGGCTGGATCCAAAGCACTCAGTGCCGGGGCCGGAGCCACAGGCGCCGCCGCGGAGGGCCCAGTGTAAGGCAAGGGATCCGCTGACGCCCCAGGAGGGGGAAGGAGGAGGAGACGCCAGCGAGGCCTGCAAAGCCGCCGAGTATGTCACCATCTGGACTTTCGACGCCCCCTCACCAGGAAACGGTGGATAGAAGGACAACATGCGGGGCTGCATCACCCGTAGAGAGCCCACGCCCCCGGCAGGATGAACACCGGCCCCCGGGAAAAACTGCGACACTCTGAGAAGGGCGAGGACGACAACAGCCATTTCTGAAGCAGTCTGCAGAGGCTGATCGAGAGGACGAAGCCGACCTTGAGAGACGCGCTGAAAGTAGCTTCAACCGGCGCACCCGCCGTGATTTCGGCTTCAACTGTTGGCACGTCTCACAATCAGTGGTGCCGTGATCTTCCCCTAAACACCACATACAAATGAGGTGAGGGTCCGTCGCAGACATAAGACGTGCAAGTCTTGAAACCCGAAGGCATTCGCAGACTGTTCCAATAAAAATAGACAATGATGAAAAATAAAAAAAAGGGCCCAAAACAGGCCCGAGCAAAAACCGGATCCACGTTGCACGCAGAAAAGGAAAAAACTCATGTAGGTTTGCTGGGGTGGGGCTTATGTGACCTTGCTGACTTCACGTACGCGGACGACGCCTGGGCGGAGTCGCATGGTGTCGCCCCGCCCCCGGCGCGCAGGGATGCTGTGGCAAAAGTTTTCGGATCAAGTCTCACGCCTGGGGATAAGTTTACGTGACGGAATCTGCGGCTAGTAGTCTCTATCGGATATGTAAACTAGCAAAGGCCTAATGCGCTTTACTTTGTTTACAAAAAGATGAAGAAATCTCTCTTGCAAGAGAATTGGAACTATAAATTATGTCACAACATAAGTTTATGTGTAGTTGTACTATGAAATTACTTCCAGTTAAAGGACGTAAGCTCTGAAGAACTTAAAGGTCCATAGATTATACCTTAACGAGTCCGCAAAACATCACGTCACCCGACATGAACCCCAGCAAAAGACTACCTTAGAAATCATGGTCATTCCACTATCCATCATAGCCTAGGTCAGGTTTCCCTGATGGCATCAGACAACGAGGGACGAGAAGGCAAAAGGCAGATTAGTTTTATCTGCAGCAAGTACGTCTGTAGGGTCAAAGGGCCATAACTAAACTGGGCAGCTTTGGTTAGGGATGTACGACATACCAGAACAAAAGAGGCAATTGTCTAATTTTTAATCACTTGGCGAATGAAATTCTTAAAATAAATCCATCATGGATTTGAAGTCATGACTTTAGCCAATGTGCCAATCATCTCAGCTGTCAGAGCATTGGATTCACTTGAACGAGCCATCTGGGAGAATGGCACTGAGCACTCCAAACAGTGTTGTGGTCTAGGGGATTAATTTGGTTTAGACACCACATAGGTCTGCAACAGAGACATTGAAATATTATTAGAACAGGCAACCGATTACTTCCTGTCAAAAGAACCCACGGATTGTTGAAGGTGAAGATCCAAATATTACACAGCCCATGAAAGGGAGGCACCAAACCAGCCAAACTGAGTACTATCAAGGACTCTTAGAAAGGACCCAGAGTCCTATAAGTAACCAATAAACTCTTTGTTCTGACAATGTCTCTCAGTGCATAGCACGATTCCATATTAGCATTTATGGATGTAAAGAGGGCAACTCTCATCTTGCCACAGATCACATGTACCCCAGGAATAGCAGGGTGTGGGTGCCTGGTACTGGTGGCAGGTGCAGAATCTGGGGATCACCAATGCAGAGCTAACACAGCTCAGACACAGACTTTGAGATCTTGCTAAATGTATTCAGAGCAGATGAAAGGTGCCTAAAGTAGATGCCACACTACCTCTGGTATGAGGGTGAGATTTGGTAGGAGGGGATGTAGGGCGAGTGGAGTCTTGGTAACTTTAGTATAGGCATCTAAAGGATATAGAATGACCAGCATATTAGAGAGTGTTCCAAAATATATAATCCCAACTTGCACACTGAGGAAAACTCTGGTAGTCCCAGAGGGTACCACGGAACAGTCACTTAGAATTAGTGTCCAAATGCACTCCAGGGCTCTTTTGGCTAGCATCTGGTCTGATTACACCCAGACAGCCCTTCATAAGAGGAAGCTTTGACAAATATAGACATAAAGGGCAACTCTGTGCTGAAACTGTTATTATAGAGCATGTAAGCATCTAAGAGCATGTTCGGATTCTAGGAGGATTTTGAAACTTGATGGGGCGGGTGTTCGAACACTAGACAGATGAGCATTACCGAAGGTGCTGTCCCCATTGTTTTTGGGATGAACGGTCAGGAAAGAACACTTTGCAAGGCAAGAAGGGTCTGTAAAACATTGGTTAACTTATGTTAAGCTTCGGGGGCCTCTTCTACTTCCTGGCAACAAATTATATAAGCTTTGCAGAAGGGAAACCCAAAGGAGACAGTGATTGAAACAGTCTGTTATTCCACAGCAAAAGGAATGTCACAGAAAGTCACAGGAAAGGCCTCAGACCCAGTTCGTAGAGATAGTTCAGCTTTGGGAAACTAAAATTGGCTCAAGGAGAATCTCTTGAAATGCTGTATATTTTTATAGAGAATGGAAGATGTGTGTGAAGGAAGCAGGTGAGCACACTTCACAAGGCAGAAAAAGATAAATGAAGGAGGATGGTCCGTCCTGCATAAGATTTCTGACTGCATAAAGAAAGGAAAAGGCAAAGAGGTGTGTCACGTTAGATTTTAACAGGCTGAAATAGAGGAAATCCATCTTTTTAGAAAGTTGCTTGTCATTTAGCTGTAATGACAGTTTTTTTAACCCCTACTGTGGATGTTAGCCACTGAGTTAGCTCTTCTACAAAGGTTTAAAAGCTGTTTTTTTTGCCTATGTTACCATAAGAGGCAATCATGTTAAGTCTGTTTTCTGTGTGCATGTTCATTGTACAGAAGCCCAGACTACAGGTATAGGAAGTAGTAATGAAAGGCAGACTAACCAAACTAATTCTTAAAGAATAGAATGCCGTTCAGACTGTTGCAACCTATGCTTCACGGACATATCCAGTGATAATTAAAATGCAAGGCAAAATGTAGTTTTTACTTTCAGTTAGACATCCTATCAAAATGAAGCCTGCAGCCTATGGGTAACCTGGGCAAAAATGGCTAATGATAATTTTAGATTTCGGTGATACTTTACTCCTACAACAGATAATAGATATGGCATATTTTTTATATGCTCGGCTACAGCCGGACATATACATTTCTTTTTGGAATCATCCCTGATTTACAATTTATAACTGCTTCTCACAGAAAATACAGGATGGTTATGCCGGACTGTTCCGGGGTCCGTCAGGAATACATTAGTAGATGAAAAGGTAGATCAATATGCTTCTTCTTTCACTGTATAATCTAAAGTGACTTTTTGGTGCCCTTTTTATATGGAAACTGAGGCAAAATGTTGACTGAGAAAAAGTGGGTTTCCTCCTTAGCTCAGGGGGCTTAAGTGGGAGGGTCATGGTTTGAGGCAAACACAATCTCCACTCGGTACATCTGAAACAAGGTTTCATTTCTTGGCTTTTAGGCCAATCGAAATCTGGGAGGGATTTCCTGCAACAAAGCACATTGATAGAAGAGGAAGTACATCACTCTTTGAAATTGCAGTGGAGAAAGAGTGCAGCTGTATTAGGAGTGAGTGGGAGATTACCGATAACACTATAGTGGTTTGTCCCATAAAAGTCAGAACTTGTCTAGACCCAAGCAAGAAAAGCTTGCATTCACAGAATAGTTGACTGCACTACCAGAGTACTGGCAAGTATTGTATCAAGAGCTCATCTCTAAGATATGCCTTCAGTAGTCAAGAACAGAACTGATGGCTGGCTCTAGTTTCCATGACTTGGGATCCCTCAGGGATACTGGAACCCATGCGAATGAGTGCTGAGGGGACAACAGAAACCTTGACCATGTGAAGCACTGTATCCAGAAATACAGCTAAATGGGTCTCTGTTGAATCGAACAATCCAAAAACATTGCAGCTTGCACAGTATATCTTACAGCTTAGCCATAAAAATCTGAATCCGCAAGATGGTATTCGTGCCAAGTCAAGCTCCCCAAACCTGCACTAAAGTCACAGATACAGGAGGTACCTGGATCTAGTGGTAGACTTTCGCACAGCATCACTAATGCCCACAATAACTAAACAACCTGCTTTCTGGACCAAACCTGCTTTAAACACCCACACTCGTCGCTAGTCTCATTTTTAATCCATGTATCGCTACAGCTTCATCAGATTTGAGTTGGTTAGAGCCAGAGTGTCAATTACAATTACTATGTCATGAAATCTTTTGTTCAATTTCTCTGATAAGCAAATGGACACTTTCAAACAGATTGTTTTCATTTATTGATCTTCTAGCAGGCCAACACTGGGAACTGTTGTTCACATTATCTTGAACCCTAATTTTAATTGGACTATGTCTGGCTATTGGTATTGTAGACTACTTCAGATACTTTTATAACAGCCCTCACACATAATATATCCATATATCTCCTATTGTGTGCCTGGTCAGGTATTATCCAAATTATATCTTTTAACTGACTACGCTTTGGACTTTTTATACTTGCATCATGGCTGCATTACTGTTTCATTACCACTACAGTCCAATTCCTACATGAGGAAAACCATGTTGCTTTACCAAGCTCCCTAAGGTGAGTCTAGGATTCATTACTAAAACCTACTTAACTATTTAGGTCATAGTAGTGGAGCACTGCGAGAGCTCAGTCACAGTTCTCATCAAGACATCCAAATCCATTAACTCAATATTCAGATTTCCTATAATAGAAAACTATTTTCTTGAAACTACATGCACCCGCCTCATATACACTAAGAACGCCTTCCGTACAAGTATGCAAATAAAAAATTTCCTCGCTCTTTTCAAAACACAAATCTGTTATTCATCTAAATATGTATGCATATTACACACCTTCTTTAATGTGCAGGAGCATCATGACTGACAAAGCATAGGTTTGCGTAGCCTCTATTAAAATAATTAACTCCTTTCTGTCCAGCAGTTGACCCTACACCTTGGCACCAAGTCAGATTATCCTACGATTCTGGAATAAGGCAACTGGATGTACCACTACAATAGACCTCATGTTGAATGAGAGTTTAAGAATAACGATGGAACTGTGATTATTACTGTTTGAATATGTTTTCTTTAAAAAACTGGTATAATTGTAGATGCTGTTCTTTGTGGAAATGCACAGTGCTATTAATGATGGCTTAATGAAAAGAAAATGACTCACTTTTTGTGTGTTTCAAGCCATGCAGCACAGTCGGGTAAAAGGCAGGAATTCTCAGAAACCAGGAGATCCAGCAGACTTTCATGGTTTGCTTCGGCGTACAGTTTCAGCAAGGCTGTATCTACATCTTCCTTATAGCCATTAGCCACTTCCGTACTCCGGATCTCATTCAAGTAACTCATTAGAAACCGTTTACACTTGGTAATCTTGTCCTGGTCCCCTTGAGTCAGCTGATTCAAGTCGGCGTACTCATGAAGCGGAGGGTGACAGCGAGCAAACGTTGAAGATGTGGGCAATAGGAAGGGGTATAGAGAGATCAGCTCACGGACATCAAGATGACTGCTTCTGCAATTACAGTGTCAAACTAAATGAAGTAAAAAAAAGAAAAAGTATACATAGGCACAAAAAAGCACTAATGACATACAACTGTTACTATACTATGTTGCTATTTAAAATGGCAACAACTGATTCTCAGGGCTAGTTGCTGTAAAAACATTTTCTAGAATATATGTGAAAATGCCATTTGATTCAACATGCTGATTGAATATTTGCAAGCAGGTCCTTTGCACTTTACATTTGCTATGGGTGAACTTTAAATATAACTCAATTTTAGTAATGGCGTCTAGTGGATTTTGAGCCTGGAACATTAAAGCATATCAAACTTTAAGATTTAGAGCAAATATAGGCATTTTTGGTGTCAGGCGTCAACAACCCATTAGATTGAAAATATAAAGCAATGGAAAAACAGTTAACACATTCAAAACATAACAAATACAAGTTTTGGCATCATAATTTAACTTAAAAGACAAACCATACAAACAGTACAAAATAGCTTGGCACAGGTTCCAAAGTTTTGAAATACCTAATGAAGTCCCAGGCTGGATTTAAAGAACTCAGCGCAGAAACGATTATTGAATTACCGAGAAGAACATTATAATTTTATCAAGAAACTGCCACCTACGTTTTCCAAATACAAATAATCTTTTTGATTCAATAATGTATACAGTGTGAAAGCTAAGAAATTATTAATGAGCTGTGCAAATATAACCCTGAAAAATCTGTGCTCATAAGGCCGGTTGCTAAGAAGTCCTGCAAATGATAGCACAAGACTAAAAGGTGGAGTAAAAGTCAGACTGACATTATTAACAGGAACTTGCAGAGCTTGGCACTGTCAGAGAAGTGTCTTATGATTTCCACTCATGCTAAGGGAAGGACCGAAAAATACATTTGGAAATAGCACCAGTGGATGTTAGTCTTACACCCAAAATGCACAATAAATAATATTAAAGTTGTTTCCCATTTACTTTTTCAATCTGGTTGCATTATTCAAGCTTGCCTGTAGGTTGTTTAATTTTGTAGGTAAACATGCGAAGCACTCCTTCAATTATTAAGGCAAGCAGTCAGAGGCAACGGAAAGTCTATCATGTTTTTCCATGTACTGATATAGAGCCAGATGCTGGTGAGAAACCTTATATCTTATAAGGAAAGAAATTAATGATATTGAAATATGTAATGAAGTTGGCCTTTGGAGCACCCTTTAATGTTCATCACTATTTTTAAAGAAGGCGGCGTTGCATGAATGGGTGGGGCCCTTACTCCTTGCAACACCCCAAATGCCTTTCTTACATGATGTGCAAGATGTGCAAGATGCGAAAAATGAAATGCTAGAGGCCATCTAGCCTCTAGCATTTCACCGGGGAGACCGTGGTGTTGGGCCACTCGAACTTGGGCCGTGGGCGTCGGGTGCAGAGTGGTGCAGACTTGCGGATTTGGCCGGAGCCTGAGTCTGTTGGTGACCAAATCCGGTGCTACTGAGTCTGGTTGGGGAAGGCAGGGCAGGTCCTCTGGGTTCTTGAGTGCTGCTGGCTGCAGGACACACCGGGATTTCGCTGGAGAAGGTAGAGGTCGGGCCAGGCAGTAGGGCTGCGGCCAAGTGAGTTGGTGTCCTCCTCTTCTTCTGGATTCTTCTTTTCTGAGGGGGCAAGGTTCAGGGTTGCCTCTGAATTCTAAATTTAGGGGTGTTACAGGTAGATACAGGTTGGGACCAATGGGTCCCTTCCTTGGGGTAGGTAAACCCCCTTTTATGCCCCCCCCCCCCCCCCCCCAGTGGGAGGAGCGTAAGCCTCACTCTGGTTGGCTGGGTCCCCCATCTTCAAGATGGTGGGGACTGAGAGGTGTGCTTCACCTCGTTTCCCCACCTGAGAGGTGGGGTTGGCAAAGGTGGGCATACCTCTACTCCCAACTTGGTTTTCCTGCCGATTCTCCCACCCCAAGTGGGGGTCAGAACCGTTGGGGACCAGTTGCTGGGAGTAGCAAATGGCTGGGGTAGCTCACAAAAAAGGCAGGCCTTGAAACTTCCCCTTCGTGGACCCAGCCCATCCTGAGGGAGGAGGCTTGGCACCTCGCCCCAGGATGTGCTTGGTTCCAGGACCCCAAGAGTGGCAGACTCTCGACCCAGGGGGTCCAGAAACAGGTCTGGTGGTTGCAGCTGGCGAACAGCCACTCAGCCAGGACACTAGAATTAGGTCATTTTTCAGGGAGCATCTCCAAGATGCCCTCTGAGTGCATTTTTCATTAAATCCCACACTGGCATCAGTGTGGGTTTAATGTGCTGAGAAGTTTGATACCAAACTTCCCAGTTAAGCCATTGTGGTGCTGTGGAGTTTGTAATGACAAACTCCCATGCCATATACTCTTTATAACTTTACTGCGCTTACAATCTCTAAGAATGGACTTAAACATTGTAGGGGTACAGGGCTCATGCACCTATACCCTCGCCACTGGTATAGTGCAGCCAGCTAGAGGGGTGTCTTACCTATGCAGGGCAGTGGACTGTAGGCATGGCACACAGCGATGTATGCCATGTTGAATCTTCACTTTTTCTCTGCACTAAAACACACAGCCTGCAATGGCAGTGTGGGCGCGAAGGTAAGGGCCTCTAAGGGTGTCACAATAAGTGCTGCAGCCCTTAGAGGTATTCCCTGGTCACAGTGCACTTGGTGCCTAGGGTACCTCTTACAAGGCACTTACATGTGGCCAGAGAGTTGCCAATTGGGTTTTGCAACAGTACAGTTTAGGGAAAGAACACAGGCACTGGGTACCTGGTTGGCAGGAACCCAGGAAACACTCAGTCAAAAAGCATCAACATTAGGCAAAAAGTGGGAGGCAACCGTGCAAACAAGGACACTTTCTTATAACACTTCCTTAGGAAAACCAGAACTCTATCCTCCACACCTAAAATGGCAACTTCCATCTTTCATTGCAAAAGGAGAGATACCAGTTCACACATCATCACTCAGCTTACCCCAAATGCTACATTATTCAAGCACTCCCTTTTCAATTAGCTGCCCCCTCTCCTAGATTAGATACATTTAACACAGAATGGGTGCATGAGCGTATCTTTCTGACAAGACCTCTTAAAGACATTTTTTTACAGACCAAGACTCATCATACTAACAATGGCTTCCAATATTAAATAGATAACCTGTAAAGCCATAACTTAACCTTGACTCTTGATTATACATTCAAAGGACTGCAATTTAAGAAACACTATCTAGGGTCAAAAACAACCTACTAAAAGCACTTCCACCGGTGCTTTTAAACTATAAAAGTATTTCTTCTTCCTACTACTGGTGGCAAAAACCCATCTTTAATGCCAGGCATTGTAACCGTTCAGAAGCTTGTTTGCTGTACCGCTTAAAGGTAACATCATACATTTCATTTGATCACTTTAAATACTCCACATAACATAACCATGCTTGTAGCTTCAATACATCGACACCTTACATTAAATACATATGTTTTTTCTCTGTGTTTCCCTCTTCCCCTTACCAACTAGTATTTAACTGTCTGCCACCTACCCACACTTATATCACAACTTACGAGGGAAAACAGATTTGCCACTACAGACGTTTTGCAGTGACCCATTATGACTCAGCATGCTCTTAAAAGATTATTGTAACCAGAATAGAAGTAATGTATACCTTTCATGCCTCGAATTTATCAAAAGACTTGAGATAGCCCTAAGACCAACAGAGGGTGAAATGTGTGTTGACTTAACAAAAAGGCTAATGTGCAATACTGAGAAATCAGAAATATATATTGAACCTAGAAGACAACTTGTGGATGTGTTTACACGTTCTTGGACTAATGTACCTCAGGTGCAGGGTTTGATCTCAACTTTATCTAGTATACCAGGGGGCCAAAGTACTGCCACTTGAACATGAAAAGGTCCAACAAATAAGATTAAAAATCTTGATCAGGTTTTAAAAGTGGTGGAAGATTTGGCATGTTCCACAGCTCCAGATTGATTTTTAGCATGATAAACTTCAACAATTGGGGCAGATATGGCACATCACGCAAAATTGTAGTTCAAAAACCAAGGGTAGAGTAAGCATTCAACAGAACAAAGCAGCTCTTATTTACCTTTCCACAACTACTAAACGTTTCAGTAAACAGGACTGCCATGTAATTGAACCTCTTCGGACATTTATGAATGATGTTCTGTCTGTCAATCTGAAACTATATTTTTGGATATTTATTTACGATAGGTTTTGGAACTGCTGATTAAGAGATTCTTATGGTGAAACACTTAAAATGCCCCAAGATTGTTTTGGCAATAACTATCACTTTTGCAAGGAAGACTGCATTAACATGACAAATCGGAAGTTAGTAAATTTGATGGGGGGTAGTGGGGTATTCAAAATGCTAGGTTACACATTTCTAACAAGGTAATTGTATAAGCTTTATAGGGTAAAAATGTCTTTAAAAATAAATGATTAAATTGATTAAATAATTACTAACTTAGATAATCAAACTTTCTTAAGAAAGAACAATCATCAACTGGTGATAATTATTAACTTAGATAATCAAACTTTCTTATGAAAGAACAATCACAAACTGGTGATGATATTTTTTAAACATATCGGTTTTCTAATATTATATATATACACATTGTTTTCTTCTTCTTACGCTTTCCACAACTACCAAGTTGTGCTTAGCTTACTAAGCACAACTTTAGTAAGCTTTATCAATGTTCCTACCAAAACAGTTCTGAAGTCACCTTCTGGGAGGAACCAGGCGGTCTGGTTTTTCTTTACGCTGTGATGTCCAGAGCAAATCTGTGTAACTTTGAAAAGGGTGAGAGTTCAGGAATAAGGATCACACCATTGAGCTGGGTGTGGACTAGTTATTGCTTGTTGTTCTTGGCTAGAAGCTACAACTCAGTCTTGTTTTGGGGTTAGATTTAGATTGGTGCAGTAGCCCACGTCCTGGTTGAAATGAAAGCAGTGTCTGGAGCAGAGGAAACTTTCAAATAGAGTTAATTTATAGAGTGTCAACAGCATATTGGTAAAATCTGATGTTATTGGTGAGTAGAATCCCCCCAAAAAGTGGAAGCTATTCATCTTCATTTTTCGAAGGAAAAGAAGAGTAACACTCAATCTACTGATTCTGTTGCATGTAATGACATCTTTTATGTCTTTCGAGTAGCAGAGGATATCTTATGTACTTCTGGTACAACATCCAAAATAGAGTTATGGCCCCTATTGGACTGCTGGACCTTTTTGGCCATCTTGTATTCGATTAAATCGGGTTCGTCACTAGATCCTCTTTCCCCAAACAAGTTTGGTCTCTTTGACCCGAAACCTTGGCAGGTGGTGATGGAACTTCTTAAATCCTCTCTGTTAGAGGGAAGGGTGCGCCAGAGCTGGAAGCATGCAAGGGCCTGCTACTTCCCAAAAAAAACTTAGATGATGTCTAGATTAGGGGGAATTGGCTGGACTTATTTTAATTGATCTTAGCGCGCTCTTAAATGCTGTGTCCAACTCTATTTTAGCTGAAGGACTGAGAATGTCTGGCCTTGACAATACAGCACTGAACAGATTCATATCATTCCTTAAAGATCGGATGTTTAAAATGTTCTCAGCCAAAGAGAGCTCGGCATCAAGGGGTCTCACTTCGGGTTACATCAGGGCTCTGTTTTAAGTCCTATGTTGTTTAACATCTACGTCTGCCCTCTAGCTGATGTAGTCAAAAAACTGTGGCCTAACCTTATTTTCCTATAAGATGACGCACAGGTTATCTTTTCTTTGCCATCTACACAGGAACCTGGTTCCAGCACTCTTAACCAGGGCTTGAGCCACATCTCCTTATGGATGAATAATAACCTGCTCAAGCTCAACAGTGAAAAGAGGGAGGTCATGGTCCTGGGTAAGAATCTCTCTCTTTAGGATCCTCAGCATTGGCCAGCACCCTTAGGGGCATTACCCAATCTAGCATCCAAAGTCCAAATCTGAGAATGTTGCTGGATGATAATTGGTCCATAAAGCCTCGGGTGGCCAAGGTTACCTCCACCACTTTTGTGGTCCTCAAGTGGGTGAGAAAGATTATCTGGATACTTCTCCTACCAGCTCAAAGGACTATGATTCAAACCCTCATTCTATCTAGGCTAGATTATGACAGTGTTTAACTTGGGTATTGACAAGGCTTTAATTTGACGATTACAGCTTGTCCAGAATTCAGCCGCCAGACTTCTGTTTCGGCTGCCAAAATACGCCTCTGTTTCGCATCTTTGTAATGGCCTCCACTGGCTTATGATCACAAAGTGCATCTAATTAAGAGCCTTGTGCTACATGCACAAAGACAAAGTTGGGTTGGGTCCACGATATATCCAGAAGCTGCCAGTGCCCTATCAGGACAACAATAATGGTCACAGTTGTCTTAATGCTGGCTTTAGCATGCAAGGGAAGTATTTGAATGTTTGGAACAGTGAAACGTGCACCAACAGTTTATTATAATGCTCACAATCAATTCAAATAACTATCTTAGATATAAGCACTCTCATTATGGTTCCTAATGAAGGATACATTACTGATGACAACAATGATGTGAGGGAACAGGTTCTGTTCAGGTAGAGCCTCAAATCCATTTAAAAGCACACTGTGCAGCCATGAAAGATTTTAATTTTTGTATGTGCTAAACTTAGCTAAATCAGTCCATCAGCATTCAGAAAGCTAAACAGTGTCACAAAACTTTCTTACATATATAGAACATTCAAAGAGCTTTTGGAACACAGAAAATGTGAAAACTGTGTGTCCCATACATGCAATGACAGTTCATAGATTCACTGAGAAAATTCAATCTTAAAATTGAATTATTTTTATTCTGCTTTTTTGACCTTGATGACAGCAGCATCCTTCCACTTAATGCACCCCTGGCACTGCCCCTACTACCCATAGGTCACTAAGATCGTATCAGAAAAAGAAAGCAGATCGCTCTCATCTACATTTACTTTGTGGATTGTCCACTCCATGCCATTACCTTTTCTTTTTCAGCAAAAAGTAGGCCTGTGGAGAGCTAGTGTGTAGTGAGGGGTCATTACTGTGATGTCTTCAGGTTTAAAGGATGTTAATGTCTCTTCGATACGCCCAGGCATTTTGAGAACTCACTGACCATGTCAGAAATTAGGGGCAGATGTTCGGAGCGGCTTTTTAAAGAAATTTACTTTATATTCTGCACTTAATATCCACAATAGAATATCTACAAATCAGGAAGAACAAAATGCCAAATCACTTTAAAACTATTCTAAAGAGAAATGCCGCTGGTCTGCTCTTCTTATCAACATAGAAAATTATATACTTTTTTATTCTTACTAGCTATTTCAACCTGGAGCATTTAAATAGTGACATTACCGTACTAATAAAATAACATCCTCATAGAGCAATTCAATTCCAGCAGAGATAATTTGAATACAGTCTTCAAATTAAGACAAGCAATTACCTGAAAAGTTCTTTTGCTTCTGAAAACTGAAGCTGAGCAAATTGTATGAATCCTGCCTGTTGTAGGATCCGTCTGTACATAACCTAGAGAGGGTAAAAACAAATGTACAAATTAATATCGGCCAAATTAACTTAAATAGTAATAAACTGTGCAGGGCAAAAAATGTGTTCTATAAAAGTTCATGAAAAGAGTTTTGGGAAAATTAGCACGTTAGGTCATGAAACTCCATTATATAACTGTATGTTGTACATTCTGGCCGAATAAAAAAAAAAAATATATATATATATATATATATATATATATATATATATATATATATATATATATATATATGATTAACTCGAAAGTGAAGAGCAGCCGTCGAATAAAAGTTGATTTCAATATGGATGTTTGTTTTGCTTAATCACTAGATAAGACTATGAAGGATAATTAACTGGTCCAAGTCTTAATGTATATAATATACTTAATACACTGCCGTATTCACAATGAAAATGTAATTCACGATTAATGGTTTATAAAAAGAAAGAAAAAAATTGTATAGCACAAACCTGAAATTTTTCTTTTGGAATGTTCCTGCGTGCACCCTTAGCTAAAACCAGAGCTTCTTCCACCCGGCGGCCAGCAAGAAGGTCCTGGATCTGGTTTTCCAAAGGGATCGGTGTCAAAACATACACCCCATTATTGGTGGTAGCGATCAACCTTCCTGCAGTCAGTGAGACAAAGGATCACATTTTACAAAACTGCCCCAAACTTTTACTATAACATGCATAAAATGGGGATACCGTTTTTAAAAGCTACTTTAAATTAAACCTAGTTAATGTTTTTCAAATAACAGCCTTCAGTATTTATCATCGTTTGGTCCCTGAATTCCACAAAACAATGTGTGCTCTGTGCTTCAGACCAGAGATTCTATCAACCATCAGAACTGCTGTTGGGCATGACATAACATCTCCACAATCCTTTGCAGCCTAAGGTCTGAGACGGCAACTCATGAATAGTTTGGCAAGTTGCACCAGGACCACTGAAGGTACTGTTATGCCATACAAATGACTAACAATCACTAACAATTAACAAAAAACATGAAAACTGCACGGTCTCAAATGAGATCTGCACTGTGAAAAGCAGACTACACATCAGAAGCTACACCAATATTCTTAGGAAATGCTTTTCAGTCAGTGAAAGAGAATGAAACACATTATTTACATTGGAGACAAAATGTCTTGGTTGCAAAGATAATGCATTGCTAAGGATTTAAGTAAAAATCAAAATAACCTGAGGCGCATACAAAGGGGCTGATTACAATTACGGCGGTCACAAGACTGGTGGTGGTCCGACCGTCACCTCCTTTGGGGTCTGACCGCCCGATTACGAGCATTGCGGTGGAGAAAACGGTGAGCCATGGCACCGCCGTGCTGATTACAATCTGACTTTCCGGCGATCTTTTCATGGCAGAGACCCAGCCATGTAAAGGTAGGCGGAAAGGCAGAGAAGGGGTCCCAAAAGGGCCCCCAGACGTTTTAGCCCATTGGGCATTGTGTCTGGGGGCACATGTTGTGTTCCCCTATGCCTGCACTTTCGTGCGCCCACTATGTGCCATGAAGATATGATGGATGGCAACAGTGTGTGCACAACAGTGCAGGTGCTGCGGCGGCATGGACTTCAGCCTCTGTCTGTGAGCGGAAGCATGCCACCGCCCCAAGACTGCCACCAGAACATCGCAAGCTTGGTGGTAAACTCCAAATGCGGCTGTCAGCTTGGCAGAGTTCTCCCAACCACCGATGCTGCAGCCTAGCGGTCCAACCGCCAAGGTCATAATCGGAGCCCAAGCCTCCGGTTCAGAGATATTGGGCAATATATGACATTTTCATCACAGGGTAAATACCCAGAGAGATGACCACTAACTTCGTCATTGTTTCAAAACAGTAAGCTCTTATGATGTAGCCCACAATTTATGCAGATGAGGAGGCTTTCTGAAGAAGGCTATAAAAGAGCGGGCTAACAATTTGCCTAGTAAAACTTTACTTTCATAGTCACACCAATATTTCGCAGGTTTTTTGAACATTTATTTATTGTTTTCAGCAAATAAACAGCAGTCATTTACAATAATATGCCGGATGGTGTGTACAGCACATCGTCTGGTACCGTATAACTAACTTTCAGTTCATTTCAACAACTATTCCACTTACCAGTATTTCACAGCTACGTTTGGTGTTGTAATTCTATACTTAGGAGGATGGTATCATTTGTTGAAAGCTGATTTTCTAGAAAACCTGGAAGGAAGGAATTCCCAACTTTTCAAAATGCCTGGGTCCCTAAACTGTATATCAAATATGATAATTGCTAAAACACAACTATTACCAAGTGGCTTCCTTAAATTAAAAAAACAGACTGATGCAATTAGCCAGATTACCTCGACCTCCTGTTTCATCTCTACCTAATGCTTAAATCACAGGCACAAATAAAGCTATAGGAGCCATTCATTATGGTCGGAGAGTCTTTTTAAGAAATATTGTGTTGCCATAGTATGAAATGCCACTACCCAAATGTGATTTCCTTTCAACTGCATAGCAACAATTAAGAGACGAGTAGAACTCGTCCCTCATCAAATACCACTATCACGCTCTTCAAGAATAAGAGTTTATCTACACCAAGATGACAGCCATTCGTTACTAATCTGCAACAAGCAAAACAAATCAACTTTGCCAGTATCACTCCATTTAAAGCGTGTTGAGCTTCTGGAGCCCCCTGCTGTCCTGCCCCCTGCCCCCCCCGCGAGCTGTGAGACGGGTGGGGGGATAAGTTACTTGTCTAGAGCTCTATGATGGCTTCGAGCTATTACTATGTGTACTAATGTGAACTGATTAATTTGAACTGACTTTTTCAAACAGGCCCTTTCTTTGTTCACCACGGCGCCTTTATGTGTGTTGTGGTACAGAGTGTTGAGGGGAGAGGTTAGGGGAAGTTTCTTTTATTCAAAATGGTATTCTGATGCAATAGGTTTGTTATATTTTAAATGCCAATAAAATGTACACACAAAGTAATCCCCTCAGTATCACTCCACTTATTATTAATGGATATTTTAATCCCCACACTAAAACAACATAGATTTACTTACATTTGTCCCTGACCTTCAAACATGCTTCAGAGGAAAACAAAAGAGGAAGCCATAAAAGATTAGATGCCACAATGAGAAGTAACTGCAGGGCTTTGGGGGGGGCACGTTCTGAGAGAAAGCAACTTATACTGAAGAACTGTAGAGGGGGTTGGGAAAAATGAGTCATCTCATTCTGCTCACAAAGCAATGTTGCTGTTTAATAATTAAAAAAGTATTTCATTTTTTATTTTATTTTTCCATTTATTCATTGATGCGCACTGGCGCATTGTAGCCAATGTCACGAATGACACCCGTGTTCTAGCAGCTGGGGTTTTATAGCCAACAGGAGATTGTATTCTGAGGCGTAGGTTTCATTTTACCATTTACAAAATAGACATAAAATTCTTCACAACTTGGCAATGAATTCTCCATCACCACACATCCTTAAATATCATGTTTCTGGTCATAAGAATTACTTCAACAATTCTTTCATTATGAATGCTTTGCAAATGATTACAGTCTTGCTCCGAGGCATCGATTCTTTTGGACATAAATTACAACACTTTTCGTTCACCCTGGAATATTTTTGCAATATGCACAGGGCTCAGCCACCTGCGACTGCAGTAGTCTTTTCAACCACAATTACCAGAAATGTAGAAAATATGAGGTTGGTACCTTCAAATTCCTGTAGGATGCGGCCTTCTTTGAATGGGATGGTCTGTTTCTTCTGCTGGTCCAGCATACTATGCACAGTAATAAATTCTTCATCTAGCGCTACCACATATGGAAAGCAGACTGCAGCACCAATAACATTCTCTGACCAACGAACGGGAGCACGCTGGGAAATCCCTGCTACTGTTGCAAACATACCTGCAGAGAAGCAAAAAAAGATGAGAACTTTCAGATGGAAAACAAGTATTTATATGTGCCCTCTAGCCTTCAACACATCACTGCAATTAATGTCATGTATTTAGGCTTCTGTAGTGGTCGTGGATCTCCAGATTTAGCCAGGGCCTGGGAAACACTGGTATGAAGAGTCCAGACCCCCCACTTACAGAAGCGTCATCGACACTCCCTTTGGGCAGCTTGACCAGTTGAGGACTAGCTCCCCACATACGAGGGTTAATGAGGCAGACGGCCGATTGAGGCCCCACTGGACCAGGAGGTTACATAGGCCTATCCACAAATGGGGCCTTTCACCAAACGCTTCTCTTCAGCTAGTATGGCAAAGGGGCACGAATAGTGGAGTGGGGGGGGGGGGGGGGGGAGCGGCACTACGGTGGGATTGCAAAGCTTTTTTTAAAAAAAATCTTTCTTGCAACAGTTATGGGTAATGCAAACCATATACAGACGAGATTAATGAATACATTAAGTCTGCTAGTTGTTTACTAATGATGAAACCTAATAAAAGTCTTTTATTTAGGCATCTGTTTGCTGACCAATAATAAAGTCTATAGGCAAGGATTCTTAGAGATATTTTTAATATAATTAATTCACGTCACATCACATATTTGCACCACACCAGCTCCGCTGTAACCAGGTGTAGTAGCACAACCGTGGGGGCACTCGGCCACCCGGTTGGGACCCCAATGATGAAGCATGACAACAACTAGGTTGGTGTGTCGGGGGTCTTTTAAGTACAACTAATGGGTCCATGTACTTACCACACCTAGTAATTGTAATGCATATGCATTGTGGGTTCGTCAACATTGTTTAAGTCTAGCATTACAGTAGGGATCAGGACATACCCCCTTTCCTTCCCTTGCTCTCTCCTTGTTTCTCCACAGGTTATAAAGGACCTGTTCACTACACGCCATGCTGCCACTATCACTATTGTGCTATTTGACTCCTGGCAAAGGCAGTAACCTTACAGCACTATGATGGTAGCACTTTAGGCGCGCCTCCTGGTCAAACAAGACTGCAATACATGAGACAAGCCTATAAAATGGCACACGCATGATCTGTGTTTGCCTATGACAACAAAAATCAAAATTAGGGATCCAGACATCAGTACAGTGAGCACTCAGGGCAGGGGTGCACGTTCATTACCATGAGTAGGACTTTTCCATCTCAAGGAGGGGAGCAAAGTAGCACAACATGTGTGTATTATTCCAGACAAACACTTGGATGTGGATACACTTAGTGTACTGATGGCCTGTTATAAAATAAAACAGAGCCTTGAGTTAATTCTAGTGAAGGGAGTTAAAAAGAGCCAATAAAAAATATATCATACATGAAATAATAGTAACTTTTAGGGCATGATAACCCTGCGTATTTGTGGGATACTCAAGGTTCCCATCTATGTGTATAGGAAGTAATTTGTATATCTGTCCTCAGGCAAATTGTATAACCGCTCCTACATGAAAACAAAACAAATATAAGATAATATATGCTTGCAATGGTGTGACCTAACCAACTAAGGTAAAATATTCTTAGCTTTTTTCAGCAGGAAAAAGTATTAGCCATAGGACATTCCTTGGATGCAACAGAAAAATAAATTTTGTTTTGGTCTGTCAAAAATAATCCTCCTTTGCATTCTTAAACTCTGTATATTTCTTCAAAGTGAGAAAACAGTGGGAACACATCCTAATGTTATTTATGGGCAAGCTTAAATCACGACTAGTATCCTGCTTCTAACACAGGAAGTAAACCCTGCAAAGGTCACGTTGATAATATTCAGTGGGTGGAAGAGGAAAAGCGAACAAAATAGGAAATGCCTTATCAAGTGATAACTGGTAAGGGCGTGGACTAAAAGAGCACAAGTTAAGTTCTGGGCATTGGGAGCAAGAGGAATATTTTCACTGTCTGGGCTCCAGGAGTGCTCTCATTGTGCAAGAACCTCCACTGAAAAGGCAGGCTTCGTTTCAGTACACAATGTCGTAGGCGCATCGTCGTTCCCATCCGAATTCATTCACTGTCAGAGTTTCTACATACCCCAGATTTAGTCTTTTTATGGGCATGAGTACTAAATAGAACTGAAGCTTTGGGGGTAAAAACATTCCAATAAACACTGGGGCCAAGGAGGAAGCGATAAGAAACAGGCTGTCCCAGGAGTGAAATCTGAGTAGTGCTTGGAAGAAGGAAGCCCAGTTCTATCGGTGATGAGGTGTAGGACACTATGCCAGGAAAGTTTGTTTTTATTTGGGTGGTGTGCATTTTTAAAACCTATTTGCCCATCTTCACGAACTTGTAAGCTGCTTCAACCATGATTTCTTACTGTTTAAAACCTGTAAAAACTTTTTTTTAAAACAGGTAAATTACATGTGCATATTTCACACTTCGACAAAAAAACAATCATATTGTTCAGTCTTATAGGCTGTCAATAGTTTCGCTTGCAGATATGCATTATTCAAGTAGCTGTTTCAAGCCCTCATTGTATGACATACTCACATGTACTGTTTACATTGGATTCTTCCTGCAGCACTTTATGGCTCCGAACTTTGGGGGTTTGAAGGGGTTTCGGACTTGATGAGAGCGGAAAACAATTTTTTTAGGAAAGTGGTAGCTCTTCCCGCTTCCACCCCAATGATCCCACTAAGATTAGATCTGGGCAGAAAAACAGTAAAGGACTTGGTGAGGCTACGCCCGTTGTTATTCTGGTCCCGACTAAGAAGAACTGAGGAGCTCGCAAAGTATGCAGAAGGGCTGGATGAACTACTACTACTGGACACAAGTAAAAAAATAGGATGGCTAAATAAACTGAAAGAATTGGCTTTCAGCTTGGGTCTAAGAGAGGCATGGGAGTTGCAATCACCACCACCCAAAGATGTTATAAAAAAACTATACTGGGACTGGGTACAGAGTAACGCTACGAGGCTTACGAATGTGGGCTCACTTACTGACCAATTTTTGACAATTAAGTGTGTGCGAAAATTGGAACCCTTTCTCGACTTAATAACTAAACCATTGGATCGAGCGCTGTACCTAAAATTGCGATATGGGACGCTCCCGGTTCATGACTTTACGGTGAGATGGTCGAATACAGATGCCCGCTCGCGTGCATGCCCTGGCTGTGCGGCCCCTAAGGAATCGGTGGCTCACTTGTTTTTTGCCTGCCCAGCCTATAAAGGGGCGCGGAAATTCTGGTTGAAACCCGTCTGTAGGGAATTAGGGCTGAGGTGCCATAGCCAGGCACTACGTGTCCTCTCTACAGATTCTTCATCTGCCAGTATGATCTGTGGGGTGGCTAAATTTTTGGGAAGTGCGTGGATGACACGTTCCCGCTTACTGAAACTACACTCTGGAGGTTCCACAAGCTGAGGACGAATTTACTGCTAGTAAATTGACGAATGAGGTGTCCATGCTTTTACTGTATTTTATAATCTTTTATTGGTATTTTGAAATGTTTATGTATATGTATTCTTTTATGGTGATAAATTGCCGAATAAAGATATTCAAACACACATTGGAAATCGCTATTCAAAAGGACAAATGCAATATTTCTCCCCCTACTCTGCAAGGGCTCAATTTAAATTCCTTTAACTGTAATAAGTGTAAATCTTAAGACTCTGTTTTCACAATATAGCAACATACCCAGTATTAACAAGGACAAAACACTCATTGTAAAAAAAAAAAACTAAAAAAAAACAGATCTGCACCTGTGCCATAGGCCTGAACGAGGACTACGAAAGAAAGTGCTTAGAAGCTAGAACACTAGGGTCTGCCACCGTAAAGGTCCATCAAGCTTGTATCTCGTTGTAACAGTTTTTTTTATTGGTTTTACCTTTCAATAAATTTTACAGCTAAATATATTTCAAGGCTTTGCAGAAATTATATATGTATAATCGTTCCTCATTTTCCGAGAAAGCCAGGACACTTCACGCCACCGTGCACCTCCGGGTCAGAGGCAGCCAGGTTTACTAAGCCACTCACTGTGCGAAAAACGCATGCGTGCACTCCTCTCTTGAAATAACACCGGAATCCAACTATTTGCTCCAAAGAAGTTTATTTCAGTGCGTCAAGCCAAACAAAGAGCACCCAACGTGTTTCGGCGAAGCCGCTTTGCTCCAAACGCGCTGGGTGCTCTTTGTTTGGCTCCATGCACTGAAATAAACTTCTTTGGAGCAAATCGTTTGAGTCAGTGTTATTTCAAGAGAGGAGTTCACACATGCATTTTTCGCACGGTGAGTGATATTTATATATATATATATACATATTACCTACTGGCGGTCGCCAGTAGGTAGTTATAGTTAGGATAATTTTCAATGTTAAATCTCAACATTCTATTTTGAATAACTTTGGCGCCGGTTGACGAATCTGCCTGAAATTTTCAGGAAAATGGTCTCATGGCGGTCCGGTCCTTCCCTGAAAGTTTGGGGGGGATTCGTCAAGCGGGGGCCGAGATAAAAGGGGGGTCCCAAAACGCGTTTTCCCCATGTTAATTTCCATAGGGCGGTCGATTTCACTTTTAGCCCGAACGGCTGAATGGATTTCCACCAAACTTGGCAAAATTGTAGGGACTGGTAGCCCGATGTGCCTTTGCTATGTCTCAAGATATGTGCTCCAGTGGATTTTGAGTAATTTAGGTTCAAAAAAATATATATATCTATAGGCGCTCTCCCGTGCGCGCACCCGAGTGCGCTCCAGGCGCGGCACGCGACTTGCGCGCAGGAAGCTGATTGGCTCTCAGTTGTCTGTAAACATTCTAAACAGTCCGGAGCGGCCGCCATCTTGTGTCTCGGTAAAATCGAGACACAAGGGGTTTGAAAAAAAAAGGGGCAAATGACCATAAGGGGGAAGAGTAGACCCCCTCTGACCCCCTAGGTTTGATGTAGGGACTAAAATAGGGTCCTGCAGGGCATTAAAATTTTTTTTTCGTTTTGCGCGGGGGAAGCGCATGGTACGCGCACCGGCGAAGCACGGGGAAAATCCAGGATTATATTTATGAAGGCCTTGCGCTGTTAGTTTTGCGCTTCCTGTGCGTCAATTTTTGTGACGCACCAGCGGTGTAAAAAAATGCGCATTGTTATGCAATATTTAAAAAGTGACGCATCTATCTAGATGCGTCACTTTTTAAATATAGTGCAACGAGGTACATTTTATTACACTGCTGGTGTTATGCGTCACTTTTCTGTGCGCACTCCTTATGACATTCCAGATGTGTCATATTTAATGTATGACGAATCATGTTGCAGATACAATATGGCGCAGAGTTTTAAAAAGTGACCCATGTACCTAGATGCGTCACTTTTTAAAAATAGCGTCAGGTATAATGCATGCAGAGGGGGTGTTCTCCCGCAAAAAGCTTTGTAATAGCGACGCAGTGAAATCTTTCAGATTTCACTGCGTCAGTTTTAGGATGCTGTTGCGTCAAAATCTTGTGCCTGCTTTACAGCAGGTGTTAGACTGAGGCAAGACCTTTCATATGCTGCTTTCCCCATTTGAAAGGACACATTACTGGAGTTGCGTCACTTTTGTGACGCACTCCAGCAATGCGTTACTTGGAATGTCATAAGGAGTGCGCACAGAAAAGTGACGCATTGCACCAGTAGTGTAAAAAAATGTGCCGCGTTGCGTTATATTTAAAAAGTGAGGTATCTAGGTAGATGGGTCACTTTTTAAAATCAAGCGCCACATTATATCTGCGTGAGGTATAATGCATGCAGAGGGGGTGTTCTCCCACTAAAAGCTTTGTAATAGCGACGCAGTGAAATGTTTGAGATTTCACTGCGTCACTTTTAGGATGCTGTTGCATCCTTTAAATATAGTGCAACGAGGCACATTTTATTACACTGCTGGTGTGATGCGTCACTTTTCTGTCCACAGTCCTTATGACATTCCAGATGTGTCATATTTAATGTATGACGAATCATGTTGCAAGGAGCTACAGATACGTCAGTATTTCTGACATATGTGTAAACATAAAAGTGATGCGAGGCCGGCGCAAAATTTTGACGCAATAGCATCCTAAAAGTGACGCAGGGAAATCTCATAGATTTCAGTACGTTGTTATTACCAAGCTTTTTGCGCGGGATTGCCCCTCTGCATACAATATACCTGATGCAGATACAATATGGCGCAGAGTTTTAAAAAGTGACCCATGTACCTAGATGCGTCACTTTTTAAAAAATAGTGTCAGGTATAATGCATGCAGAGGGGGTGTTCCTTGCAAAAAGCTTGGTAATAATGACGCAGTGCGTCACTTTTAGGATGCAGTTGCGCCAAAATCTTGCGCCTGCTTCACAGCAAACCTTTCACATGGTGCTTTTTCCATGTGAAAGGACACATTACTGGAGTTGCGTCACTTTTGTGACGCACTCCTGCAATGCGTTACTTTTGTGTTTACAGATATGTCAGAAATACTCCAGTTTATTCACTGTGTCATAACTTTCTTTTCTAACACTCACCTTCTTTCATTCCTCCTACTTCACTTCCTTTCACCTCTCATACCTTTCTGTTCTTTCTTACTCATTCTCCTTTCAATTATCAATGCACTATATTTCACTTACTCTTCATTTTTTAAGATTATAGCTCTTTGATGAGAATTGGAGGTAGTTCTGAAAAGAACTTTTGGTTTTCTTCTTTTAACTGAAGAGGAACAAAAACAGGGAATAGAAACTGCTCAACAGGAGCAAAAAGAAAAGAAAAAAATTAGGGGTGGGAAGGGCAGTGATGGTTCTCCAATGCCCGAACCATGAGCAGGACACTTTGCTCCCCATAGGTGAGGAGTTGATTGCAGTATCTGCATTTGACGACCCCATGGTTGAATGCAGGTTGAATGTTTGCTACCTGCCCCTGAGATTGTTCTCTTCCAGAAGAAGTTGCTCCTCCTGTTGATGTAGAGGCCCCATCTCTGGGAACCTCCTGTGCCAGAGCCCTGACACTTTCCCGGGCAAAATTCTGGGGGTGCCTCCTCTCCACATGTCGGATCATCGTAAAGTTCCCAAAAGAGTATTTTTTTTGGGGGTTACCCCGTGACAGGACCTGTTTGCAGATCCTGCACTCTACTTTTGGTGCATTCACCTTCTTCTGGCCTTCTGGAAACTTAAAAAATTTCCAAATGAAATGTTCCTTCACCTTTGGGGTAGGAGGCTCTTCATCAATGAAGTCATCTTCACTGCTGGATGGTCTGGCAGCCATGATGAATCCAGGAATATGGAGCAGCAAAAAAGGCAGGTCTTTCAGTCACAAAAGTGAAAGAAGAAGTGAAGGAAATGGGTGGGGATTTCATTCATTGTAAAAAAAAACTGTTAGCAACCAATGAAAAGTGTTATTTGAGGGTCACATGACCCGACGCGTTTACGCTGCGCGCTCCGGAGCACTTCCGGGTGCGTTTACGCAGCGCGATCGTAGGCGCTTCCGGGGCGCAAACGTGGCGCGATCGTAGGCGCTTTTCCGTGCGTTTATGCGCCGCGCACGTATGCGCTTCCGAGGGCACTTACGTTGCGCGCCGAAGTGACGTCATCAATCTTTTATAGAAATGCATAATCATTTTCCATATTAAAAAAAACTAATTTTATTTGTATGGTACGAAATGTTTTGCATTATTATTAACTTTTCATTCATATTTTTTTTTCACGAACGACAGTTGCGCTCTGGGTGCGCTTTCAGATGAGCTCTCGGAGAAGCTTACAGGAGAGCTTAGCTGAAAGCTTCCCGGAGCGCGCACCCAGAGCGCAAAAGAAAAAAATTATAAGAAAAAATGAATACTTAAAAAAAAACAGCAAATTGTAAAAAAAAAAAAGGTTAGAAACTCGATATACAAAGGAATTAGCATTTAAAAAACCTATGAAATTCACTGAAAAAACCATAGGTTTCACACCAGTTATAGTTAGGAATTAGCATTTAAAAAACCTATGAAATTCACTGAAAAAACCATAGGTTTCACACCAGTTATAGTTAGGAATTAGCATTTAAAAAACCTATTAAATTCACTGAAAAAACCATAGGTTTCACACCAGTTATAGTTAGCTGGAAATTTTACTGATATAAAACCATTGAAATTCCCACGTTATAGTTAGTCGGACTCACTATAACTTGCGCGTGCAATGCACTGCTGATGACATCACATATTACATCACTCATGACATGGTCAGTGACATCACTCATGACATCACTGATGACACCATCCTTGTGACACAGTGACAGACCTCCTTTCAGTGTAATGTAACCCATGAAACACATATTCAAAAATAGAAACTAATATTTTCAAAAAAGTGGATATACCCATACCAGTTACAACAACCAATTCAGTAATATCACCATCTAATACACATCCACTCATGTGTATGTATATGGGTTATTAGATATTTTTATTAGTATCAGTATGAGTGTCTATATGGTTTGGTGGGGGTATTACTTAGCACATAGATGCATGAGTGACTGACTCTTTGTTTGTATGTGTTTTGAAGACAACATATGTACAGGACTGTATGGGTGGATGAGTGTCTATATGTGTTTGTTAGTGAGTGAATGACTGTCTCACTAGTGTCTTTATCAGTAACTACATATGTTTTAATCTAGTATATATGAATATTGATGTATATAAGTGAGTATATGTGAGAGTAAGAGATTGTAAGAGTTCCTGTTTAAATAAGTATGTGTTTCTATAAGTGATTGTTTAAGAGAATAAATATGTGTAATTTTAAATAGAAGTAAGGTGGAAGTGTGTGTATAACTCTATATTCAAATAAATGGATGTCCAATAGTTTATTTGCACGTGTGAATATGTGTGTGAGTAACTTTTGGATGAATGTCGGTGTGTAACAGGATGTATAGGTGTATCACTTCATATGATGAGTGAGTATATGTATGAGTGACTATATAGAACTGTTGGTGAATGAGTGGATGTGTATATAGATAGTGGAATTACTGAATTGCTTGTTGTAACTGATATAGGTATCTCCATTTTATTAAAAATTTCAGTTTCTATTTTTGAATATGTGTCTCAAGGGTTACATTATAGTGAAAGGAGGTCTGTCACTATGTCACAAGGATGGTGTCATGAGTGATGTCACTGACCATGTCATGAGTGATGTAATATGTGATGTCATCAGCAGTGCATTGCACGCGCAAGTTATAGTGAGTCCGACTAACTATAACGTGGGAATTTCAATGGTTTTATATCAGTAAAATTTCCAGCTAACTATAACTGGTGTGAAACCTATGGTTTTTTCAGTGAATTTAATAGGTTTTTTAAATGCTAATTCCTAACTATAACTGGTGTGAAACCTATGGTTTTTTCAGTGAATATATATATAAATAACAAATATACAATAATATAAAAACTTCTACCTCTTCTCCTTGAACAGCAATTTCCAAAATACATGGGTCAAAAAACTATAAATAGTTATTTGGAGTTCTTTGAGGCCATAACGTACCTACTTTATAGTGCTACAAAGGAGTCAAAATGTTAATAATTCAAAGCACATCTGTTCAGTGACTGGTTGTGGGCACTAACGGGGGGTGGGGTCATTATTAGCTCTACTGGGGCATATCATTTTTCTCAGCCAAGTTAACGTTTCTAGATTTGTATAACGCAGCTTATCACCCGTGATGGTATCCAGGAGCAGTCCATGAGCATGGGGAGGCTACTTGATTTGGCCAGAATCACAGGATGTTGCGCTGACGCGGAGACTCAAACACTGATCCCCAGCTCCTGAGTTGGCAGTTCTGGCTACTGCGCCACATAGCTAAGGCTACAAGGATCACAATTTTCAACAAAGCACTCTAACCTCCGCGTGTCAGCTGTTTGAAAGTAGCCATATTCTCTGCTTCCACCAATTTCAGTGGCTCTCGCCTCCATAAGGAGAGAGGCGAGTACAAACCTTTTTTAGCAATAATGCCAAATATAGTTACATTCGTATTTTCATTTTTTGAGTCCAGGTATGAGACTAAGCAAACAAGTTTTGGGTCTGTAAATTGAGGGTCTGTCAGTAAGTTATAGATCTAGTTTGTGACGGGTAACCAGTACAATTTCATGGAGAGAAATGTTCATGGTGTAGGATAAAAGTCTGAGTCAGTAGTACTGCATCTCTGGCAAGTGTCTGGTATCATTGGTAAATATGGGGTCTGCGTTGCGGTGTTGAAAAAGTTTGATATATTATACTGAATTGTATTAGTTTAACTTAGAATCCTAGAGAGTTTGGTGGGGGTGCCCAAGATGAGGAACTATTTTTAGTCTTTCGGTTCCCTATTTAAGTCTACTGTGTGGTTTTAGTGCAGCTTTTTACATATGGTGGATACTACAAACTAGTTTAAGCTATTGACATTGCAAATACCAATGCCTTTTCTTTTCTTTTTAAAAACCTAAATAAAAAGCATTGTTATTTACAATGCCAATAGGTTAAACTTGAGTAACTGCGGGACCTATTGCATTGCAAATGCTTGTTTTTTCCTCTTCTGCGGGTCTCTGGGCGCACCCTGCGCTGTGTCCTGGGCAGCTGGAGTGTTGATTGGGCCTGTTGATCGTTTAGGCAATAACCGGCATGTAGTCCGTGTGCACAGAGATAATTCTAGTTGCAGGGCATGCACGCACGCACTCATGAGCTGCCTGCCGGTGACCAGGCCTTCAGGACTGAGCTGCCGTCGCAGCGTGTGGGGCTTACGGTGACACCAGACCAGGTGAGGTGCAGAGACTGCAGGATACACTTGTGAGGCGCCGAGGTATGGCGATCATGGCGGCGCTGGGGCTCTCACCTGGTTGTCTTGATTACGGCCTCTGCCGCTCACGCTCGCCCGCTGCCAATGCGATGACACTGGGTGTAGGCATTCACACCTCCGGTACTGGTTCTCCGACGGGGTGGCTGCCGTTGCGTGTGGGCGCTGATTGAACCACACTTGTTGCCAGTGTGCTGGGGCGATAAGGGAACACAGTATAGGCCAGGCAAGAAATGACTGAGGAGACACACTATTAGCTGGCATGGGCGGAAAAGCCTCAAGCAACTTCCACCCCTTTATTTTATACTCTCTGGCCAGGTCTGGCCAGAGAAGTGATACATTGTGTAGTAACCCATCCGGGCTAAAGGTCTGGGGTTCTGCCTTAGTGGCTACTAGACCGCAACACATTGCACTATAACAACTTAGTACTCGTTGACCTACCTCTATACATGCCCAAGTCCTCAATAATTCCTAACTGATACTGTCCGGTAAATGGTATTAGCTTTGTTATGTTCCAGTGACTACATTTTTGACTCTGGAGAGTTGAAGCCTTTGGGTGAAGTTTACGACGTGTAGCATAACGTGTATTCGTGAAATATTTCCCCCTTAGAGCATCCTGGGACTGAAGCAGATGTTTGTTTGCACAATATCCAAACTAATACTAAATTTATCGGCCTAGGGAGGATAAAAGGTTAAGTAGACTTACCAGGATGTGAAGTGTTGATCATGCGTGTAACATAGATCCTTTGTAGGAGATGCTTTAGTCCACAGCACACGCATCTTGGGCATCATTCTATCGGTACCAGCGTTGCAGGGACGGTAGGAGAGAAGACAGAGAGGGCGGAGCGTAGGCTGAAACGCTGGAGGGGGGGGAAAGCTAAAACACGCTATGCGCATGTTGAGGGAGACGAGTACGCGTGCACTGGCTGGAGGCGTCTCGTGCGTGTGTGTTTGTTGTTGAGGGAGACGAGTACGCGTGCACTGGCTGGGGCGGCTGGTGCGTGTGTTTGTTGGCGCAGTGACTGCATGCAGCTGGCTTGCGTGGACGGAAGGGGGACAGGAGATGTGCACAGCGAGTGTCTGTACGTGCGTGTGCACAAGCTCCAATCGCCCTGCGCGTGCCCATCTCCTGTCCCGCTTCCGAGGCAAGTCAGAAACAATAGATCTCGCTGGCGACAGCGCTTCGCGCTGCGTCGCTAGGTGCGAGACCTAAAAATGATGTAACTATTTTCTTGGCACATTCTGGCACATCATGGGTTAGGGATTCTGTTATCTCACTGCAAAGAAATAGTGGTAAACTGCCTAGAAATGAGAACCAATTGTTAAAAATTACCAAGCAAAAATGAATGTTGTTGCCTAGGATTACTGAATGTGGAGAGAGGTATCTACAAACAACACACTCACCTTGGATACCCCCACCTTAGTCCATCACCTTACATAAGTTGTCTCTGTTACAGTTCCAAACCTAGGACAACATTGCAGCAGTAAATCAGGTGCACAGAGTAATCTAATTTTGCGTAATTCAAGAATTGACACCAGCAGCATCTGACAATATTATCAAAACATTTCAGCTAAAGTTCCTACTATTCACACCTAAACACTGCCCTTGGGATCACTACGCCACCAATTGTGCAGAGACTTGTTCTGTAGGGGAGCGCACAATTTCTTTTGAACTACGTTATTTTGGTCCGGATTAACTAGGACGTGCCAACGACAGATGTGTCACTCTGTCTTTGCAGAAACGGATCAGAGAATCCTTCCAGGATCTCCGAGGTTTCAGCTAAACAGCAAACCTCAATTGGAGCCTACAGTTAGAGCACCTTGCATATTGGACATATATAGTCAATCAATCTTAACTTGTTCGATTTCTGTTTGTAAGGTTCCTTTTTAGGACCCTCCTTGACTCTGCATATGCTTGATCCTTTGTCTACCTCTTCACTATGTGGAGGGAAACTTTTCATCTCAATCTTCATGCTTAGCATCAAGCAACATGATGTTCTTACTATGACGAGACTGTATTCATTTTTACTAGTCCTGACAAAGACTTGTTGTGATGTCATTTACGAACACGCGTAGTTGACAGTCGAAACGTGGACGATACGAATAGGTGTTCTCTACCAATACCTTAGATAGCTAAGAAATGAGGCTATGTTTGAACAAACTAAAAGAGTTCTAAATGGACACTGTATTGAGTGATTTATTTCTACCTTTAAATTACCAATTGTTTTTATGTTGTATTACTTTTTATGTGACCACACCTTTCGTATGGCACATATTTATGTTTACTATTATTATTTATGTTGCATAACAGTCCTGTGTCTGATGTTTTTCTACGAAATATGAATACTGGAGTATATGGTAGGCATTGCCTGTGGTGTGAATGATATCCTGAATGATCTATCAAACTCTGACCCCAATTTTCAGGGTTCTCTTTTAAATCATTTACTTGATTAAATAAAAAGGATTGTGTGAAATTCTGCTGCATTGTAAGGGTAACTAATGCTGCTTAAGTTTTAAAAAGAGACTGTTGGAAATGGCCATTTTTGCAGGGTTATCCCCAAACGTTTTGCCTCTTCCTCCTTTATTTTTCCTGACCTGTGGTTGTTGGCTATAGGACTCTGGGCACTTTACCACAGCTGATCAGTGCTAAAGTGCATATGCTCTCCCTGTAAATTGATATTGTGATTGGTTATCCATGATTGGCTTATTTGTTTTACCAGTAGGTCCCTAGTAAAGTGCACTGAGTGTGCCAGTGCTGGTAATTCAAATGGTACTAGTGGGCTTGCAGCACTGATTGTGCCACCCACATGAGTAGTGCTGAAAATAGGTGTCCGGTCTGCCACTGCAGTGCCTGTGCGCAATTTGCCAACTGCCATGTCGACCTGGCCAGTGTACCCACTTGCCAGGCCTTACCCTTCCCTTTTCTTACATCTAGGACATCCCCATGGTAGGCCCAAGGTACAACCCTGAGCAGGGTACAGTGTATGTAAAAGGTAGGACATGTACTAGTGTGGGTAACATGGCCTGATAGTAAAAAAATAAATTGGCAGTATTTCACTATTGAAAGGCTATCATGCCTGTAGGACAGAATGGGGAATGCTGAGTAACATGTTTACCTGCATATCTTCCCATAGAAGCAAGATAAAACATTGAAATCTATTGAAATGTGGTAAACCTGAACTCAGAATTTAATAACACATCTTTTAGGAAGGATGGTTTTTAAATTCAGTGTTTGAAAACAGCACTTTTAGAAAGTGGCTATTTTCTTGTTCAACCTTTTTGTGTGCCTCTGTCGGTCTATGGATTGACTGTCTGGTTTGAGAGTTATCAGGGCTGGGGTGGCTCCCGGAGTCTGGGTGAGTCAGCACTAGGCTGAATAGACCTATCTGTATGTAGAGTGGTGGGAGGAGTAGCACCTAGGCCTCCCCGACCCCTGCTTAATGGCGGCCACTGCGGGGACAGGCGAGCAAGACCACTGACTCATTGTCAGTGAAATTGCTCTCCCACCCTCGCAGCTCCACCATTAAGTGAGGTGCCCCTGCCCCTGCACTCTTGAGTGTTAGTGATCGAGGCCCTCCTCCACCCGCAGGTTTCCCTACGCCTCATCCCTGGTGGTCCAGTGGACCTCTGTCTCCTTTCTCTCACTCTGCTCCTTCACTCGTTTTTCTACCCTTTCTTTCACCCATCTGCACCTTTCTGCATCTCTGCTCTTTTGTGCCTTATTTCTGCCCATTTTCCCTTTCTCTCCGTCTGCTCCTTCACTCGTTTTCACTCGTTTTTCCACCCTTTCTATCTTTCACCTTTCTGCACCTCTGCTCTTTTTTGCCTGATTTCTGCCCATTTTCCCTTTCTCTCCCTCTGCTCCTTCACTCGTTTTTTTTCTACCCTTTCCATCTTTCACCTTTCTGCCCTTTTCTGCATCTCTGCTCTTTTGTGCCTTATTTCTGCTTATTTTCCCTTTTTTCTTTATCGCTTCTTTCCTCCCTTTACCTTTCCCTCCCGCTGCTGCCCCCGCGGCCCCCCCCCCCCCCAGCGCGACCGGCCCAATCCAGCTCCCGCCTCCCAGGTGTCCATCCCTCCCCGACCCCTACTTAATGGCGGCCACTGAGCGGCCGCGTGCTGCGGGCGCGCCGCTGGTGCACACAAGGCGCGTCAAAGGCAAGCACGTCTGCACCCGTCCGCGACCAGCACCAGGAACCCTGGACCTCCGCCCCACCAACGCTACGACCCAGCAGCACTCCACGCACTCAACCCAGGCTGCAACAACAACTGCAAGCTAGCATCACCAGCCGACACCCATGGACTCTTCAGCTGTCACCGCTGCCGGCACATCAGCAGCACCGCCAAGAACACTGATCCAGCACAACCCGCCCACAAGAACACAACCGAACCGAAAACCCTGCAATGCATCCTCCACAACGTCTGATCCCTCCACAAACACGCCACAGAAATCTGGGACCTCCTCGACAGCACCACCCCGGACGTAGCATTCTTCACCGAAACCTGGACCAACGCCACCGCAGGACCGGACATCGCCATCGCCATCCCCCAAGGATACAAGATCTACAGGAAGGACCGCCCCACCCACCCAGGAGGAGGAATCGCCATTGTCCACAAATCCAGCCTCCGCCTGAGCACACTCCCTGACGAGTCCACAGAACTGATGGGAACACCTTCACTTCAAGATACTGGCCAGCCCCACTGCCGCCCTCCTAGGAACCCTCGTCTACCGACCCCCCTGGACCCCGCGGACCCTTCGCCAACTCCATCACGGACATTATCTCCCCGCATGCCATTGCATCCACCAACTACACCCTGCTGGGAGACCTCAACTTCCACCTCGACAATCAACTGGACCCCAACACCACATGCTTCCTAGACAACCTCCACAACATTGGACTCTGCCAGATCGTGACCGAGCCCACACACTCAGCAGGACACACCCTCGACCCCCTCTTCACTACAGGAAACTCCATTACCTTCAGCCACACCACCGAACTCCCATGGACCGACCATCGTTGCGTCCACTTCACCTTCAGAACACCCACCATCCACAGACACCAGCACCTGCTTCCACAAAGAAACTGGACCAAAATCACTGACGACCAGCTCATCTCCTCACTCAACAACTCCACCCCAACCATCGCGGAAAACGACGACCCCAACACTGCAGCCCGAACCCTGCATAGATGGATCTTGGACAGCACCAACACCATAGTCTCCCTCAAGAAAAACAATACACGTGCCAAGAAAGCCAGATGGTTTACCACCAAACTTCGAGAGTCCAGGCGCACATGCCCCCGCCTCGAAAAGGCCTGGAGAAACACCAAATCCACAGAAGCCCACAACAACTTCAGAGCCGCCACCAACGCTCACCATCAACTCATCAGAGAAACGAGGAAAAAAGCGATTGAAGACAGAATCTCCACCCACGCACACAACAGCAAGGAACCCTTCAGCATCATCAAGGAGTTTGCCCAACCCACCAGCGAGTCTACCGACATCCCTCCCTCACAAGACCTCTGCGACAAACTCAGCACCTTTTTCCACCACAAAATCAAGAGCATCTACGACAACTTCAACGAAGACAACCAACACACTGAACCCTCACCAACCACCCCCGACACCCGGAAACCAGCGATTGATGACTGGACAGCCCTCACCACCAAAGACACACTGAAGACAATGAAGTCAAACCACTCAGGGGCCCCCACGGACCCCTGCCCCCACCACATCTTCAACAGAGCGAGCCGCTGACACCATCGCACCCATGCTCTGCCACACCATCAACCGCTCCCTGGCGACCGCCTCGTTCCCCGACGACTGGAAACACGCCGAGGTCAACCCCCCCTGAAGAAACCCTCAGCGGACCCCACAGACCTCAAAAACTACAGACCCATCTCCCTGCTCCCTTTCCCAGCGAAAGTCATTGAGAAAGCCTTCAACAGCCAACTCGCCACATTCATTGAAGAACACAACATCCTCTCCTCCCAATCCGGCTTCAGAAAAAAACCACAGTACGGAATCAGCCCTCCTCGCAGACAACATCCGCACCCTACTGGACAAAGGAGAAACAGTAGCCCTCATCCTCCTAGACCTATCAGCGGCGTTCGACACAGTCTCCCACCCCACCCTAAAACGCAGACTCTACGACGCAGGAATCCAGGACAAGGCCCTCGACTGGATCTGCTCCTTCCTCTCCGGCAGGACGCAACGGGTCAGACTCCCCCCTTTCCGCTCAGACCCCACACCTACCACCTGCGGAGTCCCCCAGGGCTCCTCCCTCAGCCCGACGCTCTTCAACGTCTACATGGCTCCACTTGCCCCCATCGTCAGAAACTACGGACTCAACATCGTGTCATACGCAGACGACACCCAGCTCATCCTCTCGCTATCCAACGAGCCCAACACCGTCAGACGCAACTTTCGAGAAGGCATGGAAGCCGTCGCCAAATGGATGAAAAACAGCTGCCTACAACTAAACACCAACAAAACAGAAGTACTCAATATGGGCCCAAACCCCGACACCTGGTGGCCCACCGCCCTCGGAAACCCGCCAACCCCCACAGACCATGCACGCAACCTGGGAATCATCTTGGACTCAGAGCTCAAAATGGACCGCCAGATCAACTCTGTCTCATGTTCCTGCTTCCACACCCTCCGCCTCCTTCGTAAGACCTTCAAATGGATCCCCCTCGAACACCGAAAGACAGTCACTCACGCCCTGGTCACCAGCAGACTCGACAACGCACTCTACGCCGGAACAAAAACTTCATCCGCAAGCTACAGGACATGCAGTAAGCCGCCGCAAGACTGGTCCTGAACCTGCCAAAACACTGCCACATCTCCCAGCACCTGCGCACACTCCACTGGCTCCCCGTCGAGGCGAGAATCACCTTTAAGATGCTCACCCACGCACACAAGGCCCTCCACGGCACCGGACCAGCATACCTGAACAGGCGGCTCAAATTCCACGCACCCCAAAGGACCCTACGATCAGCCCAGCTCTCCTACGCCAAGGTCCCCCGCACCAGAAAGACCAGATCGGGAGGCCGCTCCTGCTCCTTCCTCGCGGCCAAAGCATGGAACGCCCTTCCGCTCCACCTCAGACAGACAACATTGCTCCCCATCTTCGCAAGAAACCTCAAAACCTGGCTCTTCGACAGACCCCCTCCTTGATGGAATGGAACCTGCACCCCCCCCCCCCCCCCCCCACCCCTAGCGCCTTGAGACACTTATGGGTGAGTAGTTGCGCTTTAACAAACTCCTGATTGATTGAATAGGGCTGTGCCTGCCTTCCACAATGCTGGCTCCACCTCTTGTGGTGAGTCTGATGACCATGGCCCACACTGACAAAGGAAGAAGTTGTGCACTGGCAGAATACACCCAGAACTGGTTTGGACCCCTCACACTTAGAGGGCAAATACTTTTTGGGTATGAATATGAGAGCTGAAATCCCTGAAAGTTAGACTACTTTTAGAATCAAGGAGGAACCTTTGCTGGGGAGAAAAGCTGAAGAGCTGAAGGAGAAGTACTGCCCTTGCTGTGTGTCTGGGGTTGGCCTGCAGTTGCTATTTCTGCCAAAGGGAGGAGAAGGACTTTGCTGTGTCCCCTGCTTGAAGAAAGGACTGTACTGTGTGCTTTGTCCTGAAAGGAAAGTCTCCAAGGGCCTGAGAAGAGCTGGCTTTCTGTTGCGGAAACACAGAGATATAAACGTTTCCAAGACTACTTTGTGATCAAGAGGAATCCCTGCCAAAGAAGATCAGCTGAAGAAACTGAGAAGTACTGCCCTTGCTGTGTGTCTGAGGTTAGCCTGCAGTTTGCTGTTTCTACTGAGGGGAGAACTAAAGGACTTTGCTGGGTACTGTTTCCCCTGCTTGAAGAAGGACTTTGCTGTGTCCCTCTGAAGAAAAGTCTCCAAGGGCCTGAGAAGAGCTGGCCTCCTGTTTCTGAAGTCCCAGGCACAAAAGGACTTCACCCCCAGCTTCCCTGAACTTCCTTGCTGGGAGTTCCAGTCTGCCAGGAGGGCCTGTAACTGTATGAGGCCTTCTTGCTGAAGGGAGCTGGAAGCGTGATGCAACGAGTGAAGCGTGACGCCGCCACAGCAGCCATGGTCTCATCATCAAGGAAGCGTGTCGCTGCTGCTGCTGTTCGCCATTGCATCACCTGAGAAGCGTGCTGCCGCACAGAGGTTGCTATCGCATAACCATGGAAGTGTGTCGCGGAGCCTGTCGCGGATCAGAAAATCACTGAGTTCACCGCACGGCCGTTGGGCGTGCACGCATTGCCTCTACGTTGTCGCATCGCAGTAAAGAAGCCATTTTCTTGCATCGCATCAAGGTGCCATCTTGTCGCATCGGAACCCTAGCACAGGATGAATCGACGCATCACCGTCTCTGCGACCCTTTTGTTTGTTTTGAGTTACACATCCCAGGTACTTTGTGAGTAAAGTTTCATCATCAACAAGTTTATTTTTGCCACAACCTTTGTAAAGACATTCTACTGAGTTTTTTGTATGTTGGATTTTTGTCGTTTTACCCCAGTTCTAACAGAGACTGACAAAAGCATGAGAGAAATTCTTGATACCCATTTTAGATGACCAACCCAAGCAATTTACTCACAGCCTGAACGAGAAATTAGAGGAACGATCCTTTGAAAAGTGTTTTATACCTGTCAACACACATGATTTTCAGAAGGGATCTAAAACTACTGGCAATACCTTGGCTCTTGCCTACAATAATTTGGAGGACAATGAGGACAAATTGGTTACTCTTATCGCTCCATCACCATCTGACTACTGTATGACATTGCTTTATTTGCTGGATTAAATGTATACATAATTTGTGTTTTAATATGATCTGTATGTTCCATTAATATACATTTCTTTAAATTGTGGAATGGGTAAAAGCATTAAAAACAGCGGAGTAAATTAACTGCACTGAACAATGCAAATGTTAAGGTCTTTCTGGGACTGACCTAGTCTTTTACCAGTCTTGATGTCACCAACCATGTTTTCACTTGTCAAATCTTAACTGGTAAAGCAGAAGGTAAATGTCTGTCATCAAGAGGGCCACTGGAATTATGCAGCAATGAAGGACCAAATTATGAGGCAGGGTGGACTAAAATATGCTACTAAAGCACCACAGCCAGTATTATTTTGCGGTTTTGGAATTAAATCACATATTAGCACTCCTTGGGAAGACACTTCGCTTCTTTAGTACCAGTTTTTGACTTAAATAAGGCAATTAGGATTGAAAGGTGACAAGTTAAACTTTGCAACGGGACTGCCACTGTATGACACCACTCATGACACTTTTAGTAGTTTTTTATTTGTTTGCGCTTGAATTATCATTTTTGTTTAAATCTGTGATCATGTAGCAGCTTCAGAATCATCTGTTACGTGTGCTTAATCTCCAATTTTGCAGAAAACGCTGCAGCACCACATAATTAGAGTGGCCCTGGTTATATTTCAATAGTTACATTTTACTATATTTTTATGTTGTATGCGTTAGAATACGTGGTTTTATATCAAAGCAATACATTAGTTTCTTCCATTATGTACAAAAGCCGTCACTTCTAGCAGATTCTTCAGAAACGAATTCTGAGAGGTCTCAAATTGTTTCTTTTTGCTGAATACTGAGAGTTTATGCAAGTAATACAAGCTTAAATAAATTAAAAGTGTGGTTCACAAATTCTATTTTATTCAATATCCAAATCGTGGTAAATAAAATGAATGCGGTAATATTGGCACTAGAGACTTGAAAGATGCATTCACACAGCCAGATTATGACTAAAGATCAGTAGTATCCCCATGTCGGATAACATTCCAATCAATTAAAATGTGTCCAACTTTACTGTACATAAAAATGATTGTACTTAAATCACATTTCAAAATAGCCATCTGCACACGAAGTGACATCACTGGGTTCCCCATTATCTATCTGCAAATAAAGTGACGTTACTGGGTTTCCTACAAAAACCTTCTTTAAAAGCCAGGCAAGTGACTTCATTTCCCTTTGTATATTTAACAGGGTAGGAGAGTTAAGGGATTTTATCCACAGCCGTGGATGGAAGGGTACTCCCGATCCCCTAAATAGCTAATTACATAACCATACGAAGGAGTACCACCAAAGGTAAGGCTCGACAGCCAGTATTGGTGGGATGAGTCACTAATGTGGAAGAAGAAGTCCTCCTTTGTTTTTAAGGAACCCCTCACTCACCGACCTGGTCGGTGACATGCTTCATCATCGGGGCCACCTTGGCAGCTTCATTTCCCTTTGCCCATCTGCATGGGAAGTGACATCACTAAATTTCCCACATTCAATTTGCATAGGAAGTGACATCACAGTACCCTGCGCGCCTCCCACCTCCCAGTACCAACTAAATGGCGACCGCGCACGGACCACATCCAGTGCCAGGAACCCTACTTCACCCCCAACCTACAGATACCCTGCCGAGCTGCTCCATGCTCTTAATCCCAGCCACTGCTTACCTCTTTGCTACCACACAACATGAAAGTAGTGTTCACATGCACTTCATTCAGGTTCTCAAACTCTCCCGCACAGCAGCCCCTCACTTCGGCACAAACAGTTCCCAGTAACCCACTCGCTCACACTCCCACAAACCAGCCACCGCTCACATAGACCAAACATCACCCAAACAGCACTCCACACCTGCATTCATGTTCCTCAACACCCGCTCAGTAAACATGCCATAGAGATATGGGACCTACTGCACAACAACACACCGGATCTGCTCTGCTTAGGTAATGTACCTAACATGGAACCGCAGTGGTAACCTGCAGCATGCAGCATGGGCATGTTCAGTTGATGGTAGCATCCAACGCAAGCCACAAAAAAACTCATAAAGAACCAGTGTATCCTCAGTTAAACACCAACAATATTAAGTTGCCCCACAAGCAGGACCACTTTTTAGGTCTCGCCTGCATCGCCTCGGCGAGAACTATTGTCGCGTCTTCTCTGTCCGACTTCTCTGGAAGAGGGGTTGGTGTCCACCCTGTCGGCATTATGCCTGCATATTTTGCAAACGTTGCTCGGGCTTTTCATTAAGCATTTTCGGCGTTTCTTGGTGTCTGCCCTGTTCATTAGGGCCCGCCCACCTTGCTCGCGCTTTTCCAGGAAGCATTTTTGGCGTTTGCTATCTGCATTTATGCTTCGCTTTACGCGCGGTGACACCTAAAAATAATAAAGCGCAGCCGCTATAAACCCGGTTTAATCATTTTTGTTATTGTACAATATTAGATGTGACAGCTCGTTTACATATGCCAGTGTACATTTTTGAAAGAAAATGCTCCGCCTCTTTAACATCATGAAAAAAATAACTGTGACTGGACATAATAACTGAGGCGAGCGGGTTCCTGTAGATAAACCGTTGCACGATGAGACTTAATGGGGTCAATCAGCTTACGTAGCCCCCATCTTTTATCCATAGTAACCTTGCTGAGATCAGATTTTACAAAAAATGTTACATTGTCAATTGTCACTGGAGTTCTTGGTCTGGCTTTCATTGATACTGCTTGTCTAAGCAAGTAATTGCCAAAGTAGATTAAAAAGGACCGTGGATATTTGCTCTCCAGAACCGACCGTGGATATTTGCTCTCCTGGGTTCTGGGAATGATTGGGAGTCTGTGTACCCGTTGAAGCTGAGAATCCCAGTCCCAATCAGATAGATCCGGTAATGCCCTCTGTAGTATTTTAACCATGTATGCCCTTGCATCAGCTCCCTCAGATCCTTCAGGTATCCCAAAGAGTCTCAGGTTTTGCCGCCTCTGCCGATTTTCCAAATCCTCAACTTTACTCTGCAGAGCCCCTATTTCTTCATTATGGCGATCTGATGAAGCTGTAATAGTAGCGAGAGTTTCCTCCACAGACAACTCTTTGCTGTATTTCCTCAATTTCTTTTGTTACACCGCTCAACTTGTTAGTGACTTCTTGGAGAGAGCTGTGGATTTTAGTATTGTCTTCCCGTAATTGTCGAAAGTGATCTTGTTCCTCTTGGCGATGATCCATTAGTGTTTTTAAAATTAAGTCCAAAGATTAAATGTTAGCATTGGCAGAAGCCGGTGGAGGGGAGATGGAGATAGTAGGTATTAGCTTTGGCCCGCTATGGGGGGGGGGGGGGGGGGGGGGGGGGGAGTGAGTACAAGAAGTTTGGCTTTCCGAATATCCCCAATGCTCCCGCTACTATCTATGTTACCGTCAGGAATGTTCCCAGTAGATAATGTAGTCGCAGGAGCAGGAGTAGAGAGGTCAGTTATAACAGGCAGTGGCAGAGGCAACAAGTCAGAGTCTGTTCATATTTCTCCCCCCTTTCTTAACTTTGGTTTTTGCTTTCCTCTTCCTTTTTTTGGGGGGGGCAGAGGATCTACTAGTCTTTAATTGCGCAGAGCAGTATTCTGTGTCCTCGCCTATGCCTTCTCCTCCTTCAATGTCTCCTCCTTCAGCTAGTTCCTCGTACTCCGCATCATCAAAATTAGCCTGTAGACATATCTCGTTGTCGGTGCCGTCATTCCCATCGGCATCATCGCAGTAATTATAATTTCTCTCACAGGCTATAGTCTGATCTAAAATCGGCAAAGCCGGTAAGGACTGAGGGGCAGGTTTAGTAGTAGTGTCTGTAGCATGTGCTTCCACCACAGTATTCTAATTTTACTCTGCTTTGTTCAGCTTGTCCACCTTGTTTGTAGCACTCCTATCCACCATATCTGACATCACTTTACCCTCTTTGACTGAGTTATCAACTGATTTATCAGATTTGCGAGCGGACGCTACTACATTTTTGCCTTTCCCTTTGTCCTTGTTAGGTCTCGGACCGGAAATGCTTGCTTGCCAGCTTCCGGGAGGAGATCTTATGTTTCTTAGTAGGGTCGTTTAACCCTCCTCTCTCTCCTCCATTGGCTGGCTTCCTAAACGGAGGCCAGCCATTGGAGGAGAGGGCCATCACTTAAATTTAGCCCCGTCTCTTTCGGATTCGGGGGCGTAAGTTTTGCTGTTCTTTAGCTCGTGACGTCGTCCGTCACTCAGGACAGCAAAACACGCCCCCGAATCCGAAAAATTTCGGAAGCTTGAGGCCGCCATTTCTACCCGACCGCCAGACGCGACAGACCCATGGTCGCCAGCCACGGCATGATCGATCGCATCGCGGTGGGCGGGCGGCGCAAAATACTAGTTCCAGATTTCTTGCCAGGTCAGTGATCGGGGTGGAAGGAATGCTGCTCATAGTTTCAGAAATGCTGGATGTCTCTTTTGTGTCGTCCTCATCCGTGCGCCGTGCGTTGCTAAAGGGACACGCGTGCACAGGGGTCACCGCGCCCACGGAAGCCACCGGCTACCTGCAGCCACATCTACCCGGAATGTGCGGTCACACTTAAAGAGCCCGGCTTACCCTCGGCGCCTTGCGGCTGATTGTTTAGGATTCAGGGGAAAGGGTTTCCTGAACCCTCATCCTCTGCTCCGCTCCTACTGTTGGAAACTACAAAGGGTTAACTCAACCCGAACTGGCAGATTGGGAGATTCCTCACGAGTGTTTGAAGATTTTTAGAGCTATTTGCATGTAGTCAGGCTGAACCGCTTCCCGAGGGATAATGTCTGGCTGATGTCTGAAATCTGAGCCCCACTCAGCCTGGCATTGAGCGAGGAAGGCTTGCCGCTACCTGTGCGTGACTTACTCCTGTGCTGGCAGCATGGACCGGGCAGTGTGGGCCCTGCTGCTGCTGGTGCTGCTCGCCTGCCTCCAGCTACCGGGCACCGGCTCCGTCCCTAAAGGTCACGTAACCTGGGCAATGCACCTAAGTTATAGAAAGTGCTAAATACTAGTGATGCAACCTGCTTCGACTATCTTCCTTGTTTTTCGGACGTGGTAGCTAAAGCCACACTGACACAGCTTTTTGCCCACGATCAAACAGGGCACAGCCTGAATTACAGCCCATGTAATCTGGTTCTACAACTACAGTTTATTTGCAGTTTGCTTTGACCTACTTGAAGGCTGCAAAGGATTGTTTTGGTGATATATAGAGACCGATGTACACTTTGCGGATATTAGCTGCTGAATACAGGAGTAAAGTAAATGATTTACGTTGTTTATTTTGCATGGAGCTAAACGGGGCTGGAAGATGCGTCAAAGCACTTTCTGGACGTGGCAGCTCCGAGAGAACACACTGATACATATGTTGGAGGTGAATGCGTACACCTTCCTTGGTTGCAAAGTAATTTATTTGAGCAAAACATTGTCTATTTTATTAAAAGGAATACGGCTATTTTGACCAGTTGGTTTCTAACAAAACAACATAATTATCGGCAATCTCTAGAGAGGGGCCAAAAATTGAATGGGCATAACATCTAAACTGATGTGTCTCACATATCTGAGCTGTTTTGAGGCACAATAGTACTCTGTGTGACAAACTGAAACTTTCAGAATCTTCTTTCAAAGTACCCTATGTCTGCCTCATCTCACCTGCCACAAATCCAGATTCTAAAATTTTAAAGCAATTCTGTGCAGTGTTTCGGGCTCTGTTACAGCGCCTTGACTCTCCATGTACCCATGTGTGAGCTCCTACAGAAAACAAAGCTGGTACAGCAGAGCAATGAAAGTACCAGCAGCAAGCAACCATCAGAAACAGAGAGCTGGTACAGCAGAGCAGAGCAGGGAAAGTACAAGCAGCACACTAGCATCACAGACAGAGAGCTGGTACAGCAGAGCAGTGAAATTGCAAGCAGCGAGCTTCTACCACAAGGAGCAGTGCTGGTACAGCAGAGCAGTGAAAGTACAACAGCGAGCTTCTGCGACAAAAAAGCAGAGCTGGTACAGCAGAGTAGTGGAAGTACAAGCAGCAAGCTTCATCAACAAACACACATTACAAGGAGCATGCTACCATCGCAAACAGAGCTGGTCCAGCAGAGCAGTGAAAGTACCAGCAGCAAGCTACAATGACAAACAGAGAGCTGGTACAGCAGAGCAGGGAAAATATAAGCAGCACACTTACATGCTCCTAATGTGATTGCACACACCGCACAGAGCCGCAGACGGGCCCCGCCCGGGGCGCTCTCCTCCGCTGCCTTTGTAGTCAGATTCGGTAAATGTTGACAAAGCAATCCAGGCAAAAATCCATCGTGTCATTCAGAGCTGCCCCTCCGCCCCCTCACCTAATCCACCGCTCCACACAGCCCCCACCCCAGAGTCTGCCATGGCTCACCTTCCCTGCCAGGCTCCCCTCATCCCTGCTCCGTCGGTCCTCACAGACCCAACCCCCCGTGTCACCTCTCCTCCCCCCCCCCCCTTATGCCCCCTCTCGCCCTCAGTACTGTGGCCTGCGGGTGTTAGCCATTGTACTTTTAGTGTCTTTCCCTCTCCGGTGCCGCCTGTGGGTGAGCGGTGGTGTGTGTGTGTGTGTGTGGCTCTGGGTGTGTGTGTGTGTGGCTCTGGGTGTGTGTGTGTGTGTGGCTCTGGGTGTGTGTGTGTGTGTGGCTCTGGGTGTGTGTGTGGCTCTAGGTGTGTGTGTGGCTCTAGGTGTGTGTGTGGCTCTAGGTGTGTGTGTGGCTCTAGGTGTGTGTGTGGCTCTGGGTGTGTGTGGCTCTGGGTGTGTGTGTGTGTGTGTGGCTCTGGGTGTGTGTGTGTGTGTGTGTGGCTCTGGGTGTGTGTGTGTGTGGGGCTCTGGGTGTGTGTGTGTGGGGCTCTGGGTGTGTGTGTGTGGGGCTCTGGGTGTGTGTGTGTGGGGCTCTGGGTGTGTGTGTGTGGGGCTCTGGGTGTGTGTGTGTGGGGCTCTGGGTGTGTGTGTGTGGGGCTCTGTGTGTGTGTGTGTGGCTCTGGGTGTGTGTGTGTGGCGCTCTAGGTGTGTGTGGCTCTGGGTGTGTGGCTCTGGGTGTGTGTGTGTGTGTGTGTGGGGCTCTGGGTGTGTGTGTGTGTGGCTCTGGGTGTGTGTGTGTGTGTGGCTCTGGGTGTGTGTGTGTGGCGCTCTGGGTGTGTGTGTGTGTGGCTCTGGGTGTGTGTGTGTATGCAGAAACAGATGGATGTGTGTGTGTGTGTGTGTGTAAGTGCGTGCCTGCGTGCCGGTGTATGTGTGTGCGCGCATGGGTGCATGTGTGAATGCATGCTTTCTTACCATGACGTGAGTCTGCATAAACGCATGGACGGCTGTGTGTGTGTGTGTCCATGGGTGTCTGTGTGAATATGTGTTTTCTAACCATGGTGTGTGTGTATGTGAGTCTGCATAACTGCATGGACGGCTGTGTGTGTGCATCGGTGTATGTGTGAATGCATGCTTTCTTATCATGGTGTGAGTCTGCATAAACGTATGGACGGCTGTGTGTGTGCATGAGTGTATGTGTGAATGCATGCTTTTTTACCATGGTATGAAGTATGCATAAATGCTTATTTACTGTCACGCTATGTTTTTCTGTGGTTTTGCAGTACAAGGTACTGGTAGATGCAGTGACTGTCCTTACTGATACATTGATTTTCAATACTGTAAACCAGGGATGTATGACGTTACAACGCATGCTTTTACCACGCATGCTGTTACAACGCAAGTATTACAACGCAAACCTTTACAACGCATTACACTTGGGGGTGCTGGATAGTGAATAATTTAATTTACTATTCCAACTCCAGTCCCCGTGGACACTAGGGAAGGTGTTGGATAGTAAATTAAACTATTCCTTATCCTAGAGCGCCCCCCAGTGTAATGCGTTGTAATGGTTTTCGTTGTAATACTTGCGTTGTAACATCACTGCGTGGTAAAAGTTGCGCCGTAAAGGATGTTCCCCATAAACCAGTGGCTTGCAGGACTCCGTTTTATGTATTACAGCATACTCTGATTCCCGTCTCTTTGTAGAATCTCGGGACATTATTAAACGTGATTGAGGGTTTGCAGGACTGAATTTTGGGTGGATGTGGTGTGGGTCAGCAACCTTTCCCGGACCTGAAGTAGTAAAGAATGTGGTAGTCGTGTTCTGTTGTGCTGCTAGGAGTGGTGCAGTGTAGATTGAGTGGGATAAATGGTCAGATGTTGCAAACTTACTGGTCATCTCAACTGAGTGTAAGCTGCATTATCTGTAACCAATTCTGGTTGCTACACTGGGGGAGATATAGGGCCTTTTTCTTTTCATCCAAAACGTTTGAGTTGTACCTCCTTTTTTTGTCGTTTTGGAGTTCTGGTGGATCGCTTAATAGGTGACTAGTCATATGCGCATGGCATATGTCAAATTCAATCTAATCTGTGTTAGAGATTTGTCTGTTTTTTATTTTGAGTTTTTGGTTCCTGAGCCAAATTGTAATCCGGTGATTGTGCCTGCAGTTTTCGTGCCTCTGTTTCCTTGCTTGTGATGCGGTGATTGTGCCCGCCGTTTTCGTGCCTCTGTTTCCCTGCTTGTGATCCGGTGATTGTGCCCGCCGTTTTCGTGCCTCTGTTTCCCTGCTCGTGATCCGGTGATTGTGCCCGCCGTTTTCGTGCCTCTGTTTCCCTGCTTGTTGTATGTTGAGCTCTTCCACTGAATAGCTGCGGATTCAGCATCTGTTATGTGCTTGCTCCCCTGGCTGTGCTTGCTCTCCTGCCCCCTAGCTGTGCTTGCTCCCCTGCCGCCTGGCTGTGCTTGCTCCCCTGCCGTCTGGCTGTGCTTGCTCCCCTGCCGTCTGGCTGTGCTTGCGGGCAAGCGATTAAGCTATTGGCATTGTAAATGACAATGCCATTTATTTATGATTTAAAAAAATATATATATGTCATGAGCAATGTCAATAGCTCTACCTTTAATAATGCCGAGACCATTGCATTGTAAATGCTTGTTTTTAGTAGCTGCTGTAGTGGAGCTGATTTTGGTATGTGTATTTGGAGAGAGTTGAGTAACTTGCTGTTTATCAATTTGTCTATCCGTGTGGCGGGGCATCCTGGCTACCACTGCTGGCGAAATCGGTTTAAATATGGGTGAACTCCCCTCGTCCACTCCGTCTTTCATGGGGGTGCCTTTAGTTAACTTGCCCTTGACGTATTTGGCTGCCATCAGCAGAATGTGCCTATTTCTCCCAATAGCGTAATTAATAGATAGTAGCCAATGGTAGCTGTACGGTACAGCTGTACTGTACTGCCGTAGTTACTGGAGCCAAAAGCCTAGTAGGACTTCTACTTCACTTCACAGCACAAAGCCAAGCCTCCAACGTTAAGCCTTGAATTTTTTAAAGCCGGCCTCTAGCTTTCAAGCAATGTCAATTCAGGTATTACAGACAAAATCAGACCAAAAACCTCAGGGAATTTAGAAAGTCAGAAGATCCCCCCCCCCCCGTACATTACCCGGTGCAGTTGGTCTATCAGTGGAGGCAGTCACACTAATTTAGTGTATCTCCGCCTAAGCAAGTGTTTTCACGGCTTTCGAATCCCTGCCGCCGCCTCTGCTGCATCCGCGTCAAACTGCCTCTAGCTGCGAGTGTTGCCAGCCCCTCCTCTCAGGCAATACGTTGCAGCTGCCGCTACCGCCGAGTTTCCTCCAAACCACGTCCACGTTCCCACGTTTTCCCGAGCCCGAGCCACGAGTGTCGAGCTCCGGCGCTCCACAACCAACAGCAGCAGGTAAGCAAGTTCTGCTCAGAAAAGTTGAAAGCTGACAGCCAAAATCCCCGTTTGCAGCCCGCCGTGCCTGTATCTTTGTAACTTAGTAGCTTTGAAGTAACTTAGTAGGGCAGGGCGCTTTTTTCAGTTTTTTCAGCGCTCTCAGTGCTCCGAAGGTCCTTTTCTCTCCTTTAACAGCCAGAACATCCAGAATACAAAACATATCAGGCCGTGGTTGTCACGGGGGCATACACAGCATTTTCAGTCGCTTGAGAGGTCGAGGGTCGTGGGTTTGCACGGGTGCATCCTCTCCGTGGCGTCTTCACTCCGCCATCTTTGCAGTCTCAATGAGTTCTCCCTGTGGCTGCAGTTTATTTGTTGGTATAAATAAACCAGTTGCAGATATCCATTTATCTGCAACTCAGTTAAACTGTAGACACTCATCTTTCAAAAGTTTGGTATAATATGCATCATTAACACCTTCAATGCTGATGGTATTCCCCTCCTGGTGCTGACCCTGATTTATTCCCATTGTTCATGACGAGCTCAGCTCGTCATGAGTGTACGAGAGGTGTTCTACAGAGAGAGTGGTCCACAGGAAAGTCCAAGTCCATATCAGTTTTCACATAGTTTTTGTAAAGGGAACACACTCAAAAAAACTCTGGACCTCTTGAGTTTTTGAACAATAAAGTTTTGAAGGGGGTAATGAGTGTGTTTGGTGTCAAATCTTAATGTCCTTAGGTTCATTCCTTGCTTGTATAATCAGAGTCAGAAGTCCTTTTTATAGAAAAGTTGCTCTTTATTTATTTCGATAAAAACATGAACAGCCGACACGTGTTTCGCCCCTGTGGCGAATTGCGCCAGGGCTTTTTCAAGGCTGTAGAGAAATCACAATTACATGTATGAGTGCAAATAATTTAAGAGAGATAGCCTTTGACCCCAATACACGTGCGAAAGATTAAGAAGGAAACGCGAGTGGTGCAAGATGAGGAGACGTTAGTGTAGTTTCCAATTTGTGATCAGTGGATAGCTAAGACCCAGGTGGTGAGTTTTGAAAAAATCAAGAAAATAGGTGCATAAGAGCAAGAGCCATTAGCCACTTTGATTTTGGATATGTTAGTGTTTTGAGAATTTTATATAAGATTCTTGAGAGTGAAAGAATCAGATTTTTACCAGTAGAGGAATTTCAGCAAGATCAGACTTAAAAAGGTTAAACAGTGAAAATAGTGTAGTTTCAAAAGTGATCAAAGTAGCATGCCAAAGAATAGAAGGCGAGAGAGATGACTTTACAATTACTGTTGCATACCTATTTACAGTATATTTTATTCTTTACAGTTCATCATCGTTAGTGCAGATATCAGAATATGAATCCGGTTTTCAATCTGTTGATACAATATTTACGCATTTAAAAAGATTCGTTTTTTCGCTATATTCATTAAACTACATCTAAGCATATTTCTTTAACTCATAATGACATTGACATTAGACATTGCAGTGTCTTCACAGTGTTGATATTGCAAGTTACAATTTGTATTCTCGAGTCTTAACCTATATAATGCAGGTTTTATTCAGGCACAGTGCATAGCAATGTATCGAGTTTAGTCTAAGCGAAGGATTTGAATAAGATGGGTCGTCTATTGTTAATGTTTGAGTTGATAGCACATGGTCAGGAGAAGACATTGTAATTTAGGTTTTTTTTTTTATCGACTGCTTGTTCTCTGGAAAAGGTGTATATAGTCTAGCGTATATACACCTTTTCCAGAGAACAAGCAGTCGATTAAAAAAACGTAAATTACAATGTCTTCTCCTGACCATGTGCTATCAACTCAAACATTAACAATAGACGACCCATCTTATTCAAATCCTTCGCTTAGACTAAACTCGATACATTGCTATGCACTGTGCCTGAATAAAACCTGCATTATATAGGTTAAGACTCGAGAATACAAATTGTAACTTGCAATATCAACACTGTGAAGACACTGCAATGTCTAATGTCAATGTCATTATGAGTTAAAGAAATATGCTTAGATGTAGTTTAATGAATATAGCGAAAAAACAAATCTTTTTAAATGCGTAAATATTGTATCAACAGATTGAAAACCGGATTCATATTCTGATATCTGCACTAACGATGATGAACTGTAAAGAATAAAATATACTGTAAATAGGTATGCAACAGTAATTGTAAAGTCATCTCTCTCGCCTTCTATTCTTTGGCATGCTACTTTGATCACTTTTGAAACTACACTATTTTCACTGTTTAACCTTTTTAAGTCTGATCTTGCTGAAATTCCTCTACTGGTAAAAATCTGATTCTTTCACTCCCAAGAATCTTATATAAAATTCTCAAAACACTAACGTATCCAAAATCAAAGTGGCTAATGGCTCTTGCTCTTATGCACCTATTTTCTTGATTTTTTCAAAACTCACCACCTGGGTCTTCGCTATCCACTGATCACAAATTGGAAACTACACTAACGTCTCCTCATCTTGCACCACTCGCGTTTCCTTCTTAATCTTTTGCACGTGTATTGGGGTCAAAGGCTATCTCGCTTAAATTATTTGCACTCATACATGTAATTGTGATTTCTCTACAGCCTTGAAAAAGCCCTGGCGCAATTCGCCACAGGGGCGAAACACGTGTCGGCTGTTCATGTTTTTATCGAAATAAATAAAGTGTACGAGAGGTGTACCTCATGACGAGCTGAGCTCGTCGTGAGCATGGAAGGGGTTAAGTTAAATACTAATAGCTATACCTAGGGCCACCGGAATTATGAATCCTTTTACGAGCTATTTATGTAGCTGCACTGACTATATAATGCCTCAATGAAGAGCAGAATACTGGTCTACTATCTCCATTAAAAACAGCTCTGTAGAACAGTAGTCCATTTTACACTTATTAGTAATGTGTCTTACTTGGATGTATTTTTAATTCATAATACAGGCCATGTAAAAGAGATGCACTATATTTGCAGTTTTGAAGCCTTGATGCCCTCTTGAAATAACTAGAGCTTTTAGAGCAAGGTCTATAATGTTGGTATGAATGGGTTAATAGTGTAACAAAAAAAATCCGGAAAAAGAAGGGGCCATTCCAGGCACTATCTTTGAACTACATTTTACTATTAAAAGTGTATGTTTCGTGCTGCATACAAATTCACTTCCCCAATCAATAACATTGAAGAGATGTACACACTCTAGGCAACTCGGTCATCTCTTTAAAATATGTATTACTGCAATAGGCAGCTTAAGATGACCAGTTAATTTCTGAAAAGTATCTTGCATTGCACCCTGTGAATAGTAACTTGAATATCTTTGATCTGTTTAAGTTACAAACTATTTTTGTAAAAAAATTATACCGCCATATGCATTAAAGTGATGAGCAAGGCAAATTCATTAGTTACACAGAAAAAGCTGCAGGGACACAATCACGTTTCTACAGTTGCCCAGGCAATATCCAGTATTTATACTTCTTCCACATATATAACAAGCATTGGCATAGCCAATAGGTCTCACCTTTGGGACCATATAAAAGTGTTTAGCCAGAGATATTGACTTTGCCTATGCCTTCAAGCTGTACTGTACAGAAGTCTGCAGCATGCTGAAAAGTTATAATAAAGAAGTATCAGAAGCATTTTTGTGACCTTATATATGACCAAGAAAGCATTATGTACAACTGAAATACCATATTAAAAAAATATTAACAATAAATAATATCTAGAGTTTTTTTGTCTTTTCAATGCTGGCAATTTCTATCTGCCTGTCCCAATGGTTGTTTGTTATGGGGTTTTTTTTGTTATGGGGGGCATAAATAACAGGAGGGTGAATGTTGGGAAATAGTACCTGTATAACAGTCAGTGAGAGAGTCAGTTAGTTCGTCAGTCAGTCAGGGAGAGAGAGTGATAGTCAGTGAATCAGCCAGTGAGAGTCAGGCAGTGAGAGATTGAGAGAGTCAGTCAGTTAGTCAGTCAGTTAGTGAGAGAGTCAGTCAGTGAGAATAAGTTAGAGTCAGTCAGAGAAAGAGAGTCAGTAAGTGAGAGAGAGTAAATGAGTTAGTGAGAGAGAGTAAATGAGTTAGTGAGAGGGAGAGAGTCGGGAGAGTCAGTCAGTGAAAGAGTCAGTCAGTCAGTCAGTGAAAGTCAGTCAGTAAGTCAGTCAATCAGTCAGTGAGAGAGAGTAGGTGAGTCAGAGTCAGTCAGCGAGAGAGTCAGTCAGCGAGAGAGTCAGTCAGCGAGAGAGTCAGTCAGCGAGAGAGTCAGTCAGCGAGAGCGAGTCAGTCAGCGAGAGCGAGTCAGTCAGCAAGAGCGAGTCAGTCAGCAAGAGCGAGTCAGTCAGCAAGAGCGAGTCAGTCAGCGAGAGCGAGTCAGTCAGCGAGAGCGAGTCAGTCAGCGAGAGCGAGTCAGTCAGTCAGTGAGAGAGTCAGTAAGTCAGTCAGTGAGCGAGTCAGTAAGTCAGTCAGTGAGAGAGTCAGTAAGTCAGTCAGTGAGAGAGTCAGTAAGTCAGTCAGTGAGAGAGTCAGTCAGTGAGTCAGTCAGTGAGTCAGGGAGAGAGTCAGTCAGTCAGTGAGAGTCAGCCAGTCAGTGAGAGAGTCAGCCAGTCAGTGAGAGAGTCAGCCAGTCAGTGAGAGAGTCAGCCAGTCAGTGAGAGAGTCAGCCAGTCAGTGAGAGAGTCAGCCAGTCAGTGAGAGAGTCAGCCAGTCAGTGAGAGAGTCAGCCAGTCAGAGAGTCAGCCAGTCAGTGAGAGAGTCAGCCAGTCAGTGAGAGAGTCAGCCAGTCAGTGAGAGAGTCAGCCAGTCAGTGAGAGAGTCAGCCAGTCAGTGAGAGAGTCAGCCAGTCAGTGAGAGAGTCAGCCAGTCAGTGAGAGAGTCAGCCAGTCAGTGAGAGAGCCAGTGAGTCAGTGAGAGAGCCAGTGAGTCAGTCAGTGAGAGAGCCAGTGAGTCAGTCAGTGAGAGAGCCAGTGAGTCAGTCAGTGAGAGAGCCAGTGAGTCAGTCAGTGAGAGAGCCAGTGAGTCAGTCAGTGAGAGAGCCAGTGAGTCAGTCAGTGAGAGAGCCAGTGAGTCAGTCAGTGAGAGAGCCAGTGAGTCAGTCAGTGAGAGAGCCAGTGAGTCAGTCAGTGAGAGAGCCAGTGAGTCAGTCAGCGAGAGAGCCAGTGAGTCAGTCAGTGAGAGAGCCAGTGAGTCAGTCAGTGAGAGAGCCAGTGAGTCAGTCAGTGAGAGAGCCAGTGAGTCAGTCAGTGAGAGAGCCAGTGAGTCAGTCAGTGAGGGAGTCAGTGAGAGTGAATCAGTGAGTGTCAGTCAGGTCAGAGAGTCAGTCAGGTCAGAGAGTCAGTCAGGTCAGAGAGTCAATCAGGTCAGAGAGTCAATCAGGTCAGAGAGTCAATCAGGTCAGAGAGTCAGTCAGGTCAGAGAGTCAGTCAGGTCAGAGAGTCAGTCAGGTCAGAGAGTCAGTCAGGTCAGAGAGTCAGTCAGGTCAGAGAGTCAGTCAGGTCAGAGAGTCAGTCAGGTCAGAGAGTCAGTCAGGTCAGAGAGTCAGTCAGCGAGAGAGTCAGTCAGCGAGAGAGTCAGTCAGCGAGAGAGTCAGTCAGCGAGAGAGTCAGTCAGCGAGAGAGTCAGTCAGCGAGAGAGTCAGTCAGCGAGAGAGTCAGTCAGCGAGAGAGTCAGTCAGCGAGAGAGTCAGTCAGCGAGAGAGTCAGTCAGCGAGAGAGTCAGTCAGCGAGAGAGTGTCAGTCAGCGAGAGAGTCAGTCAGCGAGAAAGCGAGAGAGTGTCAGTCAGCGAGAGAGTGTCAGTCAGCGAGAGAGTGTCAGTCAGCAAGAGAGTGTCAGTCAGCGAGAGAGTGTCAGTCAGCGAGAGAGTGTCAGTCAGCGAGAGAGTGTCAGTCAGCGAGAGAGTGTCAGTCAGCGAGAGAGTGTCAGTCAGTGAGAGAGTGTCAGTCAGTGAGAGTCATGCAAAAATAACAGTTGATGGACAGAATGCAGAACAATGTCATACATACACCCCAGTACAGAGATCTGGGCCTAAATCCATCGTTTTTTGCACTCCACACCACCCCAGTTCAGACATGGCCATGTGCAAATCAGCCTTGACCCTGTGCCTCATGGGAACAGTCCAGCCTGAACTGCCAAGCCATGTCTTTCCTGGACCGGAATCAAGTGAGAGTCAGTCAGTGAGTGAGAGAGAGAGTCAGAGAGTCAGTCAGTCAGTCAGTCAGTCAGTCAGTCAGTGAGTGAGAGTCAGTCAGTCAGTCACCAGTCAGTGAGAGAGAGAGAGTCAGTCAGTCAGTCAGTGAGTGAGAGAGAGTCAGTCAGTCAGTCAGTCAGTGAGTGAGAGAGAGTCAGTCAGTCAGTCAGTGAGTGAGAGAGTCAGTCAGTCAGTGAGTGAGAGAGAGAGTCAGTCAGTCAGTCAGTGAGAGAGAGAGTCAGTCAGTCAGTCAGTGAGAGAGAGAGAGAGTCAGTCAGTCAGTGAGTGAGAGAGAGAGTCAGTCGGTCAGTGAGTGAGAGAGTCAGAGAGTGAGTGAGGCAGTCAGTCAGAGAGTGAGTGAGAGAGTCAGTCAGAGAGTGAGAGAGTCAGTCAGAGTGAGCGAGCGAGTCAGAGTGAGCGAGCGAGTCAGTCAGAGTGAGTGAGCGAGTCAGTCAGAGTGAGCGAGCGAGTCAGTCAGAGTGAGCGAGCGAGTCAGTCAGAGTGAGCGAGCGAGTCAGTCAGAGTGAGCGAGCGAGTCAGTCAGAGTGAGCGAGCGAGCGAGTCAGTCAGAGTGAGCGAGCGAGTCAGTGTGAGCGAGCGAGTCAGTGTGAGCGAGCGAGTCAGTGTGAGCGAGCGAGTCAGTGTGAGCGAGCGAGTCAGTGTGAGCGAGCGAGTCAGTCAGAGAGTGAGCGAGTCAGTCAGAGAGTGAGCGAGTCAGTCAGAGAGTGAGCGAGTCAGTCAGAGAGTGAGTCCGTCAGACAATGAGTGAAAGAGTCAGGCAGTCAGTGAGAGAGAGATTGAGAGAGTCAGTTAGTTGGTTAGTCAGTGAGAGTGAGAGTCAGTCGGTCTGTCAGTGAGAGAGTCAGTAAGAGAGTCAGTCAGTCAATGAGAGAGAGTCGGTGATAGAGAGAGAAAGAGTCAGTCAGTGAGAGAGAGTCAGTCAGTCAGTGAGAGAGTCAGTCAGTCAGTCAGTCAGTGAGCGAGCGAGTCAGAGTCAGTCAGTGGGAGAGAGTGGAAGAGTCAGTCCGTGAGAGAGTCAGTCCGTGAGAGTCAGTCAGTGAGAGTCAATCAGTCAGAGAGAGAGTGAGAGTCAGTCTGTGATAGGGTGAGAGAGTCAGTCAGTCATTGATTGACAGAGTGAGACAGTCAGTCAGGAACAAATAAAGAAGAGTGGGAGGGTGCAAATATGGAGGCAAGCTGCTAATTAGTAACCTGATCCAGACAAGAGAGGAATGCCGCTGCCAGCCTGAGCGCCGCTGCCTGCTCCCGAGAGCAAAACGCTGTGAGAGTTAACATTTGAAGAAGAGGTGGGACATGCACCCTCATTTGACCATTCGCGTGCTTTCATTATTGAAAGACACACGCAAAGGCCTATCAGATGTGTGGGAGGAGTCCGACCCACACAGAGAAGTTTTGAGCCCTCACAAGAAAGCTAGCAGCACATGTGCGCTGTGCTAGGCTCGACCTAAAAAGAAGCTTATAGTATGAAACAGCAAACCGTAAAAAAGTTAATTGCTTGGACAAGGAGAAAATTAGATTTTAACTGGAGAAATGACAGCAGAAATCAGATGTAGTTTACAAGTGAGACTCCAAACCATTTTTAATGCGGCAAATGATAAACACATGAATGGAGAAAATTCTAAAAGAATGGGAACTCAAACAATTAACAGGCACAAGGTTTCCATGTGGACTTACCTAGAAATGTATAATTCCTAGAGATAGTAATAATACTAAAAGCAACAAAGGAATAGTTAGGCCTCGTGAAATCTACTCGCCCACTCACTATGGCGAGTTAGATTTTCTTCAGGGTACACTATTCATTGGGGCCTAGTGGCCCAGTATGGCGAGAGAGGTCGAGCTGGCGAAATAACAGGTGTTCTGCTCATTCAGAAAGCGAATGAGCAATAAAGATGGCATTAAATCTTCTTGTTTGTATCTTTTCACATTTGGTCTGTTTAAAGACAGAGGTCAAATGTCAGCTTAAAAATCTACCAAATTGCTGCTTATTTCATCCTAATTAACTGTGTTTACTTTTCTTTCTCTGACCACATCATGCTTTAGTAATTAATGTATTAAAAGTGAGCGTTTCGAATTAAGAACTGAGGAACATTCCTGGCCCTGCCATGAAGACAATGCTATTAGGGAACTAAGAGGCAAGTCAGGTGTAGGCAAAATATGTTACAATACATGGAGCAAAAGTTTGACCTACTCAAACAAGAGTTTTTTGTACAGCAAACATGCTGAACATATGGGAAGGTGCTCTTATATGTGATAATGAAGAAAAAGACGATTCAGTGAAACAATATCTGCCTAGGGTCACATAATTAAGGATAGGCTTATGGGTCATGCGTATTAGAGTTAGGTTGAGTAGAGTATTCATCTTTCTAAGTCTTCAGGTCTTCTAAAAAAAATTCTGAGGCCTGAACAGCTCAGTTTGAGAGCGGTTTGCTTTGGCAGGGCCGGCGATAGGTATGGGCAGCTAGACGCCCAGGGCCTCGCTCTCAGCCCACCAGCATGGGCCCCCTGCACAGTGCAACACCACCAAACCTATTGTGCCCCTGCCGATCTCATTGAAGAAAGGTGTCTGCAATTGGGCTTACAGGAGGGGGCCCCTCCCTAGGCCTCTCAGGGATGGTGTAGGGAGGCCTAGGGGAAGGGGACAAATCATCTTGTGCCAGTTGCACCGAGACCTAATTGCAGGTGTGTCCTGCAATTAGGCCTCCTGCCTGGCTGTCCACTGAGACACACTGTGGGACACCCCTTGTCACCACTTTACAGTCTGCACTGTTAATCTCTCAGCCCCCAAACTATTCTCACACCTTCAGCCCGATATGAGCTGTGAAAGAGAAGCTTGTAGGTGGCAGAGAGGGGAGCTGCGGCCCAGGAGGAGTCTGCACAAAGCACCTTCCGGAGCCCTGAAGGTGTCACTTACGTAAAGTAGAGGGGCATAGCAAATTCCTCCTTAACCCGGGGCCCCAAAAATCCTAGAACCGGCCCTGTGCTTTGGAATTCAGGACACGAGGCTAACCGTATTAAATGCCTAATTTATAGGGAAATCATACTCCTGTTAATATGCTTAACCATTTGAGATGACTCAGTATTTTGGACCTAGATAACGGGTTTATAATCAACTTCTCTCGGGCACTTGACATACAAAGCCAATAATTAAACAACCGAGTTCCGCTTTGTGTGAATTAAGATGCAGCTTATGGATAAAATTACTTTATTTTTCATTAAATGTCCTCTAGACATATCACGTGTACACAGATTCCGCATCACCTTAACTGGGATTGAACAAACATTATGAAGAAATGAATACATATTTTTTTTTGCTTCAATTCAATTTCCAATCATCCGAAATCACACTAAGGCATTGTGGGGAACCCGTCTGAAGACTGGTTTCCCGACCTCAATTAACATATACTTTAAAATAAAACTACTAAGTGTTTCTTAAATATTTGTAAAGACAAATACATTACCCTCGCCCTAAAAAAACGATTAAAGCAAGTTTAAAATACAATGCATGAAAAATGTAATCTTGAGCTACAATTTCTAAGTCTTCTTGAGACCCCCAAGTAGAGAGGGCAAGCGCAGTACATATGAGCACTCCTTTCTCGAATTGGTGAGACTCAAAGTACACCTCACTAGTGAGTTCTAACATGGTTTCAACAAAACAAGGATTGTCTGCAATGTTCTTTCGATGGGAAATGGTCTACAAGCCCCGCCCAGACTGGTTCATTTGGCGTGGTGATGGACTGCTATGTACAAGTATAGTGTCTACTCTTCAGTAATAGCAGAGGCAAGTTAAAATGACAAATGAGACACTAAGCTTTGCTAAAGATTAATCACTAGCTGAGCATATTAAATCGCATTTAGACATGACTAAAACTTTGAAATCAAGTTATTAAAATACTCACAATTCACATTTCTTATACATTATTCTACCATGAGGCAACAGGTGAAGAGAGATTGTTTATGGGGTCTGTTTTTAATATATTTTTTATTTCATTTTAATTGGGTTTTCAGCCATCATGTACAAATGTAAAAACAGTCTTTCCTACTGCACTCTACCAGTAAAATGCTATTACCATATTAGATTTTAAGAACCATGTGTATGGTTTCGCCTAGTGCTTACAGCAATTAATGAACTGTAATTTAACATGCTTAGAGCCTCACCTAATCCACCAGGACCGGCCAGCAGGAACTCCTGCCTACTTATACGCTTCACTATAGGCCGCTTCTCCTCGCTGTTGTAAGGGAAGAGATCCTGTGATGAACCAGTGTTGTAATTCATGATGATGTATTGAGTGGTGAGGGCCAAGCACAAAAAGTGTCCATCCACCGCAAGGGAGCAGGGCTGCTCGGGAGTCATGACTTCCTTGACCATCTGAACGTGATCCTCATAAACCAGGAATATCTGAATGGCACGGCGCTTGGCAGAGATGAGGCATAGTTCTACACAGAAAGGATCTCCGCCGCTTGCAGGGTTTTCATTGAGGGTGAATGCAGTGACACCCTTTATTCGGGCCCCGGCAGCAGCCACTAGCTCCAGACTACTCATGTCAGCAAGACTGATGACATTATCACACAAAACTAGAAGCCGGTGCAAAGCTGAAGCGGCACGGAGTTCGGTGACTGGCTTTCTTGGGCCCAGTAGTGTTTGCTGCAATTGCCGTGAGCCAGTAAAAGTTGTCAGCCCCGTGGCTGGATGGCTCTTCTCCTCCAGCAGGAAGCGACGGATGCAGCCATCACTTGAACCCAGATACAAGTCATGTCCGCAGCACTCGAGGCTTTCGATGCGTAGCTGCTGCTGCTGCCGGGACTTATCACCCGAGACAACTGGCGCCGCTAGGAGCTCCCGCTCTACGAGGCACGCCAGCTGAAAGGCCTTGACACTCATCGTGGCCTCTCCTCTGATGCACTGAAGTGAAAATATGAGAAAATGTAATCAAGGAGGCACGGGCGTGCCTGTCCTGCAGGCACACAAACATACGCCTCGAAAACTGAAAGCGTACAGTCTTCATTAAAACGTCATGTCACTGACACAAAATAACAATGAAGAATCCAAATCCATTTTAACTAGAGTCACCACTGCTCCTCCACTTACACCAACCGTCCATAAAATCCGCCCCACGCCCGTTATTGATCTTTTACGGAACACATTTGCCCGTGATTCCAGTACTTCCGGGTCGCGTGACAGCCAGTACCACGAATGGACATATTCTACGGGCACTTTGGAAGTAGGCGGGACTTGTAATATGTAAGAAGACCTAGGAATGAAGCATTGTCGTCAACTGAACCAATCCTGCTGCGTTTCACAGATTCCTAAATGCCGATTGGCTGTCGATTTGGCATGTGCCTCTGCTGTGTGTAAATAAAAGTACGAGGTCCCCTCCCTGGATCGCCGCAAATGTTGCTATGCAGTTGGCAGTGTGTGTGGTTCGTAGATTATTTAAGTCTAGGGTGATTTTTGATGGATCTGGCGCTGACTCAGTGTAGACCATGGTGCTGTAACATACTACACTGGATTCTGGATGGGATCCGATGGGGAATTAAAGTGGGATACCGGACGGTTAATTCCGAGAGTTGAAATGTCTCAGATGAAATGTAAATTAGGGAGTTTCCAGTGCTGTGTAACCAAGGGAGGGGTAGAAAGCTGAACAAACCTGTGGTATTTGCTGATTTGGAATTGCTTTCAGTTATGTGTGGTATTTGCTGAGTTGAAATTGCATTATGTCAAGGAACCTAATGCTCCTGCCGCCTTCGTGTTCTAGATGGAGTGTGATAATTTGACTAGAGAGACAGAGGTGGAGCAGCTGTAGGGTGGTGGCTGGGATGATATCTGAAGGTTTAAATTGGAATAAAGAAACTACAAAGAAACCTTCACTTGATCTCAAGAGTGTTATATTAATAAAACTTTATTTTCTACAAAACCTTATTGCCAGGGTGCTGTGCAGCCCGGACGAAATGTAAACATGCACAACAGGTTAATCTGTAAATGTAAAGTGTGATTGGAAGTCAGTTTTGACTTTAATTGATGGGATCACTTGTAGCTTCCTGATGAGGCATTTATTCTCGTTGAGTGGTATTGCAAGGGAGTTCATTACCAGCTGAACTGTGAAGTGTGTGCTTTTAAAGGATATATTAAATTGTACTATGTACAGTGTGGGTATTACTAACATTATATTTTGGAAGCACTTTGTTTTAATCTTAAACCTTATTACACATTTTGTAGCAGCCTATCTTATACTGTGTGTAATGCAAGTTTAAAAGAATGACCGTAGCAAGTCACTATTCTCCACGGCACCAACCAGGGTTCAGTCTGTGGCTCTCCGGTTACAGGCGTAGAACTTTGCAGTACATTAGCTAATGTACGATAGTGCATTTCCCACTGATTAACTTAACTTGAATTTCTTTATTGCCGTATTTTATATGTAGTTAACTGAAGGTGAAAGACCAAAACAAGCACTGGCGTTGTCAATGGGTCTCACAGTAGGAAAGTTGGAGCTATTACAATTGCAAATAACAATGCCTTTTATTTTTGTTTTCATTTTAAAAACATAAAGGGCTTTGTCATTTACAAAACCAATAGCTCCAACTTTCCTATTGCGAGACCTATTGGCAACGCCAGTGCTTGTTAATCATTGCAGCCTTGAAAAAGTTGAGTTTAGATGAAACAGGTACCGGCTGCAGATGTTGTACAAATTCAGAATCAAGATCTGTGTGAAAATTTTGGACAATTTGGAAATAAACTAATGGAGCTTATGAGCCAATTTTGTAACAACTCTTCACACATAGACTACACTTTGTGTACGCTTCGGTATAATTTGTTTTGTGTTGTTGGATTGTGAACTTTCTAGTTCATGATCAGCTTACACCCTATTGGTAGCAGGCTGCAGGATACCATGTGTGCACAGTTACTTTGTTACTGACTGTTGGAATTTGTTACTTGACCCCAACGTTGGTTTGTTTGGAATGTGCGATTGTTTAACCATGGGTGCCTACGTTTTTGCATCTGGTTTCTGATATAGGAGGTTTTGAACATCTAGGGAACTTCAGTTGCTAATATTTATTTGATTCAGTTGGGATTTTTTAAACAAGTGCCATTTCCCCTGTTCTATTACACATTATGATAAATAACTCGGGGCAGTTCTTCATGAACAAAGATGTACTTTACTTCCAGGAGGCAGCGCAGACACCCAACCGGCAGGGCCAGGCAACCTGACAACTGCCAATTGTCGTTAGATGGAACATAGAGCACGAGAGCATGGAACGCAAGCGATGTCCCATACCACGAGCCCGGAGGCGAGCTACCACTAAGAGACATAAAACATAACACACATATATAGTCAGATATCCAGAAATGCCTAGGGCACATGATGATCTGTGAGAAACTTTTTATAACTGATCAAAGCAATTCCAAACGGGATAGCTTGCATGCATAGTGTAAAAACGTAATCAAAATCATTCTAGACAAACCATTTTTCACTCCAATTACAAGGCCATTTAACAAAAAGAATTATAATACATTTTGGTTGTATTTGAAACTCAGTTTTCAAACATAGATTTCGCATCAAATTGTGATTGTTAGATATGAATATTGGCTAGGCGTGGCAACAAATTTTGGATTAGAGCTTCAGAGTAGCAGTATGACTATAAAACAGCACGGAGCACTTTGGAATCACTCAGGGAAAGTACTGCAACCCTTGTAATGTTCTGGTTCACCAAAGCAACAGGTGTCTCCTTGTAACCCGGAATGTGTAGCTCTCTAAAAGCTCACGCTGTGCCACTGCACTCTCCTGAACAAATGAGCAGTCAAAGGGGAGAACAGATTGTCCTTCCTCTCGTCAATGCGGAAGGTCAGCAAAGAGTACGGCAGGTCAGAGGAACAAAAAGGTACAAACAAATGCGCTTCGTGGACAAATGAACACACTTGTTTGCGGTCAGCTGCGCCGGGCGAATGCTAAACAATTGTGGTAGGGAGACAAAAAAAAAGTATGGTGTCCTTGTGACACCCCCTACAATAAGTTATTTAAGCCTTGTGAGCGCCGCTGTCTGGCGCCCTCCCTCTCTAGCACTTCGCTACACATTAATGAAAACAAAGAGGGACTCCTGCATTGTAACCATGCGCCGGGGTTAAGCACGTGACCCCGAAGTATGGCGCGCTTCTGCTGCGCGGAAAGCGTCCTCCTAATATAAACAAGAATTACTGCTGTTGGAGAAAGGGGAGACAATTAAAAACAACCTAGGACGCTTGTTGTACAGCTGTTACCGTTGCGGCTCCAAATGACCTCGGAAGACGGTGCTTGCTTGTTTTTTTTGGCCGAGGCATTTCGCTAAGCCGAGCTGACATTTTACTTATTGCGTTCGATACTCCGTTTCAAGCGGGGAGCAGGCTTTCTCATTTTTAGAGTGCGGGGTTAGTGGAAAGTGGGAGCAGTGGTTTTGGGGCAGGGGTTGGAGAAGTGGTGGGGTGTGCGAGGAGAGCGAAAGTGGGGTAGCTAGGAATGGTAGGAGAGGGGGTCGGGTGGCGAGATGTATCGAGCGCCAAGAAGCAGTGGTTAGGAGAGGTGGTGGAAGAAGAGCAAAGCAGAAGCCATGTGACGGAGCTGGGTTGTGTTGTTGGGACAGGCAAGCCATGTGACGGAGCTGGGTTGTGTTGTTGGGACAGGCTCGGCAGTGCGGCAAGGCTGTGATTGCGTGGAGAGAGAGGGGAGGTGCTGGTGTGGGAGGGGGGAGGTGCTGGTGTGGGAGGAGTGCTGCTAGGGAAAGGCTGTGATTGTGTGGAGAGAGAGGGGAGGTGCTGGTGTGGGAGGGGGGAGGTGCTGGTGTGGGAGAGGGCAAGGCTGTGTTTGCGGGGAGAGAGAGGGGAGGTGCTGGTGTGGGAGGGGGGAGTTGCTGGTGTGGGAGGAGTGCTGCTAGGGGAGGAGAAGCCTGATGCCGGATGGGGGCGGGAGAGCCTGGGAATGCGAGAGGCTGGGCTTGCGAGAGGCTGGGCTTGCATGCGATGCGCGTGCATGTACACGTGAACTGCATGAAAACCGCGGGGCTGAAAGCCCTTAGTTTGACGATGTTTTCGCCACTTGAATTCTCGCTCCGCTCGATGCGCTTGCGCACATCGATAGGTCGCGAGACCTAAAAAGTTACAGAATATTTTGTTTTATTATAACCACACTTTTCAGCACACCCCCAAGCTCACTCACCCAGGGCCGGCGCTAGGCATGGGCAGTATAGGCAGCTGCCCAGGGCCTCACCCTCAGGTCAAAAACATAGGGCCTCCACATAGGGCCTCCATTCCATCTGAAAGGCTTCATTAAAATCAGGCCATCTGCTCCTCCGGGGCCCCCTCCCCTCCGATCACCGCAATTTTACATTTTGCTAATGAGGTGCTAAACCTCAGCAGTTGTAAAGGCGTGGTGTCAGTCCTGGGATTACGGGCATGGTGGGGGGGATGGAAAGAATGGCCAGGGGTCTTGGGACAGCAGGGAAGACTATTGTGTGTGAGCAGGTCAAGGGCGGGGCTGTGTCTGTTGAAAAGGTGCCATTTGCGTTTCCACGCAACAAATGGCCCTTTTGTTTTCAGGATCGGCTGAACAGTAAGTAATAGGTGGGGAGCTGCAGCTCAGTAGAGGAAGGAGAAGCCGTGGCTGGGCAATGTTTATAGGCAACCACTCGCTTCTAAGTCAGGGGAGGTGGCCCGGCCCCTTTCCCTGGGCTTCGATGCGCTGAATCAGGGCCCAAGTGTGGGGCCCCCTTCTCTTGGCCTCACATCCCTTATCCAGCGCTGTGAGCCCCAGGGTAGCAGAGGCCCCTCTCTTGTGCCGTGTAGCAATGGATCAGACCTCAAGGCCCAAGTGTGGGGCCCCCTGCCCTGGGACATATGGTCATTATTCAGAACTGTGATACCCAGGGTAGGGCCCCCCACCCCTTCTCCTGAACTTCGTAGCACTGAAGTATGGCTCTGAAGCACATGGGACGAAACACTTTCCCCTGGGCTTTGTGCGCATCGAGCAGCTTAATAGAACTGAGAACTGAGTAACTAGGTTAGAGTCCCAGTGTCTGCTGAACATCCTGTGATTGTGGGCATATCACTATTTCTACATGCCCCAAAAAAATGAAAATATCATTTTGTAATGTAACTGGTGATCATGTGGTAAACAGACAAAATATCGACTTCAAAATATCGAATGGACAACATATCGACTTCAAAATATAGAATGGACAAAATATCGAATGGACAGAATATAGTCATCAAAAATATAGTTTTTAACACCTTCCCTGCGGTGCAGATTTACCCCCGGTTCTGGGCCCCAATGTAAATGGGTGTGGTCATGACGGAACGGTTCCGTCATGACCACAGCCCAACCGATGCTCATGACGGAACCGTTCCGTCATGAGCATCGAAGGGGTTAAGGTAAGTAATGTAATATCGAATTTTAAAAATATAGAAAGTCAAAATATCGAAGTATATAATATAGGTTATTAAAATTATCGAATTTTTAATATCGATTTTTTATAGTGTTTTTTATGTTATTATATGTGTGAAAAGTGTGTATTTATGTTATAATTTATTTTAATTAATGAATTGGTTTTTTTTTTTTGAGACCCATGGCCTCAGATTTTATTTTATTTCACAAAGTAAATTGTACATTAAGTCAATCAATCATACAATGTCATATAAACAGCAATCATTTCGTAATCGGCAACGTATCCGGCATTTCGGATGTGTACAAGTGAAAGTAAATAGTAGCCAGGGAAGATGCATTAGTCCACAGTTAACGGTATCTAGGATAACATTAGGATGTTGTACCTTCAGCGTATGCCACTGCAGGAGGGCAAAAGTGTCCATGATGGTCAATATCAGTTGTTCCGGACTGTGCTCCCTGGGCAGTACAGATGGTGCATTGGACAGAGCCACTTCCCGCAATACATTGCGGGGTGCGGGGCCACAGTCATGTGATCATGGCAGTACATAATTACATAGAACTAAAAAAAGCAAAAGCAGAAATCATGATCACAGCAGAAACATCGCCAACCGCAAACAGAAAAGGAAAGAAAGGGGAGGGGAAAACACATCAACAACTATAAGACTAGTGTTCGCATGTACATCAGTGTGGCAGTATCGCTAACATTCTGGGGAACATCGGATGTGGCCAGTAGGGGGAGGGAATAGTCGTGGATTGAGGGTTGTTGTAGCAATGTGGCAGCAGGGGGGGGGAAGCAGCAGACAGGTTCAGTGGAGCACAGCCCCGATGACCGTGTGGGGTGAGGCAGGGGGGGGAGGGGAAAGGGGCCAGGCTCCGGGAGGCGAAGGTGACCGGGCTATCACCCCACCACGTCTAAACATTCATGCGACGCCTGACTGGAGGCAGATTTAGAAAAGGGGGTGGTGATGAACAGAGTGTCTGAGTTAAACAGACCACTCTTACCCAGTCCAAAGATCAGGGCTTGATCCATCACCGTTATTTATCTCACTGCCCCATCCCAGCTCAGAACCTGGCTATATGCAAATCAGTCTGTCCCTGGCCCAGTGCATCATGGGAACAGGGCAGACTAAACTACCAAGCCAATTCTTCACCAGAAAGGAGACAAGCTACCGGGGACCGGTTTCTGGCATTTCAGCCTTCTTCGGCCCGGCTTGCTTGAATCCTGATGGAGCAGTGAGAAAGGGACTCATGTCTGAGTATACCCTGCCACACCTATAGTGGCCAAAAACGATTTAGAAAAGGGGGTGGTGATGAACAGAGTGTCTGAGTTAAACAGACCACTCTTACCCAGTCCAAAGATCAGGGCTTGATCCATCACCGTTATTTATCTCACTGCCCCATCCCAGCTCAGAACCTGGCTATATGCAAATCAGTCTGTCCCTGGCCCAGTGCATCATGGGAACAGGGCAGACTAAACTACCAAGCCAATTCTTCACCAGAAAGGAGACAAGCTACCGGGGACCGGTTTCTGGCATTTCAGCCTTCTTCGGCCCGGCTTGCTTGAATCCTGATGGAGCAGTGAGAAAGGGACTCATGTCTGAGTATACCCTGCCACACCTATAGTGGCCAAAAACGATTTAGAAAAGGGGGTGGTGATGAACAGAGTGTCTGAGTTAAACAGACCACTCTTACCCAGTCCAAAGATCAGGGCTTGATCCATCACCCTTATTTATCTCACTGCCCCATCCCAGCTCAGAACCTGGCTATATGCAAATCAGTCTGTCCCTGGCCCAGTGCATCATGGGAACAGGGCAGACTAAACTACCAAGCCAATTCTTCACCAGAAAGGAGACAAGCTACCGGGGACCGGTTTCTGGCATTTCAGCCTTCTTCGGCCCGGCTTGCTTGAATCCTGATGGAGCAGTGAGAAAGGGACTCATGTCTGAGTATACCCTGCCACACCTATAGTGGCCAAAAACGATTTAGAAAAGGGGGTGGTGATGAACAGAGTGTCTGAGTTAAACAGACCACTCTTACCCAGTCCAAAGATCAGGGCTTGATCCATCACCGTTATTTATCTCACTGCCCCATCCCAGCTCAGAACCTGGCTATATGCAAATCAGTCTGTCCCTGGCCCAGTGCATCATGGGAACAGGGCAGACTAAACTACCAAGCCAATTCTTCACCAGAAAGGAGACAAGCTACCGGGGACCGGTTTCTGGCATTTCAGCCTTCTTCGGCCCGGCTTGCTTGAATCCTGATGGAGCAGTGAGAAAGGGACTCATGTCTGAGTATACCCTGCCACACCTATAGTGGCCAAAAACGATTTAGACTGGAGGCAGGCCTGATGGTATGCGGTCAGAGTAGTGTCCCACTCTTGGGCAATTGGGTACATGCGGAGCCTCGCCGTCTCCTCCCTGTGTAGTGCCACGCTCTCCGCGCTAGCCCAGTTAGCAAATGAGTGACGCCAGTCTACCGGCCTCGGGGGGGGCACTATTTTTCCAGCGCTTCGTAATGAGCCGCTTAGCTGTTATGAGCCCCAGGTCCCAGAACCGTGCCTGTAATTTGTTCTGTTTGGACCTCTTATAGAGCCCCAGCAGGCATGCCTCCCACGTATTGGGAAGGGTGCCGCCCATGGCCGTTGTCAATATGGCAGTAACCGCCGACCAGTACGCGCCAAGGCGAGAGCAACCCCAGAGTGAGTGTAGTAGGTCCGCGTTTAGGAGTCCGCATCTGGGGCACGCCGAAGAGGTGAGGCCGAAGTAGCGATTCAGTTTGTCCGGAGACAAGTATGCTTGGTGTATTATGAAATACTGGATGATCTTAAATCGTGCATTCCGGGGAACGTTCCCTGCTCCAGCCAGTATCATGGCCCATTGTTTGTCCGACCATGCACTGCCCCGGTCGGCCGTCCACTTATCCCTCAGTCGCTGGGAGGAGAATTGCGTATGATGGTGTAAAGCCTGTGCCAGCCAGTGCACCAGATGAGAACCATCACCCATCATGTGTAGGTACTGTATCAGCACATGTGTGTTCGGCTCCTGAGACAAATCCCCCCACGCCTTGGACAGCACACGGAGAAGCTTAGCATGTGCCAGGAACTGTCCCGCGGGTAGCTCAGTACTGGTGGTCAGAGCCGCAAAGGACAGTAACTCCCCTTCTCCATATAGGTCACCCAGACTGTCCAGATCCGCAGCGGTCCAACTACGCAGCGCGGAATGAGACATCACGCCACCCCCCCAGGGGGTCCCCAGCAGCGGCAGGTTCGGGCATATGGCACTGTGTCTTTAGTGAGTTTGAGGCCTCGCACAAAGCACTGTCTTGCAACCGCTAGGTAGATCTGGTCGGGGGGGCAGCCCAGCGTTAGGGGCTGAAAGAGCGTGAGAACCTGGGACTGGGTCAGAGTCGTGACCGCAGTGGCAGTGTCATTCAGGTTCCTGCCGCTAAGCCAATAGGCAACCCACTGAAGCTGGGCCGCCAGGTAATAAAGCTCTTGATTAGGAACCGCCAGACCTCCAGCCTCCGTGGCCGCATAAAGGGTCCTCAGCGCCACCCGGGGGCGCCCCTTATTCCAAATCAAGCGCCTGGTTAAGGCTTCCAATACCTTCAATATGCGCGTCGGCACATATACCGGCAGGTTGGCATAAAAGTATAGGAGCCTGGGGAGCATTATCATCTTCGTTAACGCTACGCGGGCCGGCACGTTCAGTGGGAGGGAGTTCCAGAACGTGACCTGGGCTGTCAGCAAGGAGATGGCTCTTACGAGGTTGTCCTCCAGTAAGTCGACTGGGTCCCGATAAATGAGGATCCCCAGGTACCGGAAGACCGTCGGGTGCCACTGAAGCGTCTCACCCATCATCCGTACCTCACATTGCGGCATGTCTTCACTGAACGCATAGACACCCGACTTCGACCAGTTGACACGGAGCCCCGACATATTCTTCAACCTCTCCATCAGAAGGGCATGATCTGTCCTGGCAGCAATTAACTGGGAGTCATCACCCTCCACCGCTTCCCGCTCCTTATCTAGCAGGGCGGCCTCCGCGTCTGTCAGATCCCGCTCTACCTGCCTACGCAGGCCTGTCTGTACACCAAGGCAGCCACCTCGGGTCACTGCCTTAAAGGCATCCCACTCTATCCTCGGGGATGAGGCAGAGTCGCCATTGTCCTCAAAGTACTGTATTATCCTCCTGTTCATCTCCTCCCGGAATGGCGTGTCGAGCAAAAGTGCGAGAATCAAGAGGGAGAGAGAGGACCAGAAAGCTAGTCCAGATCCCCGGTTTATATATATTTTTGGCTTGCTTTTTCTCCAAGGTTATTGAAGTGGCAAGGGGTGGCCAGGATTTCTGGCCAGCACCGGCGTGGGACCTGTTGTGCCTCCTTCGCAGAACCGGAATAGCGTGATCTTGAGAAGGGAATCCCCCCTCTCACAGTTATATACACTTTAGGGCGTGTAGACACATAGACTACACCACACAACCCCTATTTTACCTACACATATTTTACTGTCCTGAAGAAAGCCAGATTAGTAATAAGGCACTGGCTGAAACATGTTGACACTCTAAGGACGTAGGAGGTCGTAACCCGCCTCTAACGTCCCACAGCCTTATTTTTTAACCGCTGACGGAGGCCCTTTTAATAAAGTATCCTCACCCCAGGGACCTCCGCCAAGCCGTTTTAACCTCACATACCAAAACATCCTTCACCGCACACACAGTGACATACCTGCTCCGCTGTAATCAGGCGTCGAAGCACACCCGGGACACGCTAGGTGTCACTGGGTGGGCCCGATGATGAAGCATGCCACCAACTAGGTTGGTGGGTGAGGGCTTTCTAAAGACACCCAACAGGTGCCACCACTAATTGGCAAAACAATACTGAGTCGCTATGACAATAACAATATTAATGTCATACTAACCCCATCTCTAGCTAGTCTCTTCTTGATTTACTGGTGTCGAGCAAAAGATCAGGCTGGAGGCGCCATGTGGGTATAGGCGGACGTGGGCGTTTCCACCCGAAATCCAAAGTGTGGGGATTGTGATCAGAGTGTGTCCGCCCCAAGTAATCTGTATCAGCCACATGAGGAATCAGGTCCCGGGACATCATATATCTGTCTAGTCTAACATGTAATGAGTGAGCCCCAGAGAAATAGAAATATACCCGGGCGTTAGGGTTCCTGACACGCCAAGCGTCCTGCAGGTTCCACTGCGTCGCCCAATCAAGAAGGGTCCTGGAAGTCGCCTGGGCGGGGGCGACAAGCGCAGGAGGAAACGAGCGATCGAGGGAAACATCCAACACACTGTTATAATCTCTGCCCAACAACAGTGGCACATCAGACCAGGGTGCGATCACCGTAGACAGTCTCGTCAGGAACCTTCCTTGTTCAACATTCGGCGAATAAATGGAGGCTATGACTATCTGTTGCCCATCCAGTCTGCCCTGTATGAATACATAACGCCCCTCTGCGTCTATGTTACTGTGTGTCAGTGCAAATGGAACCCCCGGCCGTATCCAGATCATAGTCCCACGTGCAAACGCCGAGAAGCCTGTGGCATATATCTGCCCTCTCCATCTGCGGCGGAGCTTGAGGACCTCCGCAGCCGTCAGGTGGGTCTCTTGTAATAGAGCAATTTGTACCTGATGTCTTCTAAGATAGGAGTACACCTGATACCAACGCGAGGGTGTGTGCATGCCCCTTACATTCCAGGTGCAAAACCTAACTGCAGCCATCACATTCTCCATAATTCCCAAGTTCCCCAACGCCCCTCCCCACCCCCCAGCCCATTCCAGCCACACAAGCACAACAGCATATATCGAATACTGTAATCGCAACCCGTCCCCCCATGCAAATGTGAAAACAAAGGAAATGACATTGCAATACTGGCACTAGTCCCAAGAAGAACACCAATATAACCATAATGCCAAAAGGGCAACAACGAAACATGTCGTCGCCCAAACGCTCTAGTGAGCTCAATTAATACGTGAGTTCAATGGGGGAGTTACTGAGTTCGAGTAATAGACAACACACAACAGTTCACCATGCCAGGAGAGCGGTGGTGTCTCCCCGCCGCAGGCAGTGAGTCAATGGCCACCGGAAGTCAATGTCAGTGTCTACATTCAGTGATCGAAGCGCCTGTCGTCACAAGGTCGGGACACTTGGCTCTAGAGGCCCCCACCTCTGCTCGTTGAGGGACACTCACCTCTAGAGGTCCGACCACCCCTTAAACACAATGTCTCTGCTGCACCGCCGGTATTGCAACTCCGTCTTCCCACCAGGTAGCGGGAGCAAATCAAGGGTCACCAGGGTCAGTAGGCGGGAGCAGGGTTCGGGCCATGAGGACAATGTAGATATCACAGACTAAGGTCTCCAGGAGCCTTGGGGGGCCCTCCAGGCAGTCCACCAAATCCTGCGTGCACACGCCCATGTGGCATCATCCACTGCATTCTGTCCAGAGGTGGATTGAGAGACCCTACTACGCTATCAAGTCCGCAGTTTGAGGTGTGACATCTGGTAAATCCTCCGCTACCTGTTCATCCGGTAAGCCATATAAAGATTCATCATCCTCACTCTCACGTGATCTGGGACTGGCGTTGGAGATCAGGATGGGTGACTGTGACCCATTGAGCTTGGCTACCATCCGGAGGGCCTCTTGTTGTTCACTCTGTATTTGGTCCGGTGTGGGGCCCACCTCTTTATCCGTTGTGGACGATTTAGCGGGTGAGGGTCGCCGGTGTCTTCGTCTGCGAGCACCACGGTCTCTGCGAGGCTTCGGCGGGGCGGCCCCTCGTTCCGTGTCAATCCCAGAATCCAGCCAGGCCTCAGCCGCCTCAGGAGTGTTGAAGAAATGCGTTTTATCTTGTGCTGCCACACGGAGGCGAGCTGGAAATAGTAAAGAGTACTTGAAAGCCAGTCGCCTGAGCCTCTGCTTCACTGCCATGAACGAGTGGCGCTGACGTTGGACCTGCACCGTGTAATCGGGAAAGAACATTATTTTTGCATTGTCCACTTGATGTCTGATAGCTTCCTGGTCTCACGCAAGATGGCGTCCCGGTCGCGGTAGTTCAACACCCGCATGAGCATGGGCCTGGGGTTGGAGCCCACAGGGGGCGGGCGGGACGGCACCCGGTGCGCCCTCTCCACCACAAAGTGTGGCGACAGCGTGCACTCCGGCAACAGTTCTCAGAGCCAGGCCTCCATGTGTTCCGCCGCTTCCCTCCGTTCCCAACGCTCCGGCAGACCCACTATACGAATGTTGTTCCTCCGGGCACGTCCTTCCGTATCCTCTGCCCTATCCTCAAGGAATTCCACCCAGTTGAGGAGGTCCCATATGTGTTTATCCGCCAGTGTCACCCTGGGCGAGGCCTCCGCCATTGTATGTTCCAAGACCGTCGTCCGTTCAGACAGTTTCTTGTGATCTGCCCTGAGATGCGTCAGGTCCACTGCCACCTTGTCTATCTTGGTCTCCAGGGAGGTACGGGTCAGCTGCATGGACTCTTCCAGACGCTCCATTGCTGCCAGCATGGTGTCCAGTTTAGAGGCAGTCTGGTCAGTCTCCGAGTTTTTCGCCATCTTCCCCTTATTTTGCGCCCCTCCGGTTCCGGTCCTCGCTCTGGTCCCTCCTGACATGGGACTGGTCAGCACTGCAAGGCGGCCAGGTCGGCAGGCCTCTGCAACAGGCACTTCGGGGTCTCAGGCGGACCAACCTCAGGGTCCGGTGTTCTGTGCCACCTCCGCCGGGCACTTTGTGTCTGGTGATGAGACAGCGGTCCCACCAAAGCACCAGGGATCCCACGTAGTGTCGCCGTCAAGGGAGGGCCCAAGGGTTGCGCCGTGAATAGCGCAGGGGTGTCCTTGCGCTGCTAAGTGCCACTCCGGAGTGTCCGGCGCCGTTTCACCACACAGTAGGCCTCGGGGAGACCAGTCAGTCCAGGCCGCCCGGTGAATCTCCCCGCCCCAGTCCTGCCGACCTCGAGGAGACCAGTCTGTCCAGACGACTCGGGGTGCTGCCAATGGTGGTGCAGGGCGTCTCGATGCACAGTGCAGGGGCGTGCAATCGCCGCTAAACGTGGTCCCAGGGTCCCCTAATGCTGCCCCTCGCTCGACACAGGATCACAGGGACTCAACCGGCTCAGGCCATCTGGCCACCTCCACCGTCGGCTCCTTCTCGGCTGTCCCAGCGGGTCGCAGCCACGTTGTGGGTCTCAGGCCGCGTCCAGAGATGGAGCACCTTCACGTGGGCCCCAGCCACCACAGCCCGCCGTCCCAGGCAGTGCTGAATCCCCGGGCAGCAGCACTGTGCCGCCCAGCCGCCTGTGACACCGCGACCGGCTAGGTGGCTCACCTCGGTGCGCCCGTGCAGCGTAAAAGTCCACGGGGGGCTCGCATGGGTACCGAGCGGGATCACACACAGGCCGCTCACCCACAAGGGCAGTCTCTCCTCCGTTATACAATCGGCTCCAGCAATCCAGGCAGGCACCGCGTCACCGGAATCGTGGCTTGGTCACTGTTCAGCAATGGGCACCACCAGTGAAATTGTCCATGCTCCAGAGCGTGGGCCGGGTCCCCGGCCTTGGGCTGGAGCCGCCTCCGACCGGAAGCCGCCCCAGGTCGGGCAACTAATAAGGGCCCGGGCCGGTCAAGGGCACCGTCTCCGCTGTTCACTCAGGGGGGCTCCCAGGCAGTTGGTCGTCGGTGGCGCAAACACTGCGCCGCGTTCCTCTCTTGTGTGCTGTGCAGCGCGGGCGATGACCGCGGCGCGGCCTAGTGTGTAGGCCGAATCCCCGGGCTCTGGTAGCGGCCGCCGCCGGCCGGAAATGAGCCCTGGCCGGGCAACTGAAAGGGGACTCTCGCTGGTCGGAGGGTCCGTGTCTCCGATTCACCTCAAATTTTCCCAGCAGGTGGCCACGACTTCCGGGCACACTCGGTGTGAGTATGAGCCGGTTACAGGATAATAGGACCGGAGAAATGGCCAGCGGTAGGGGAGCTTCACTCGGAGCTCTGCCCGGGCACTTCTGCCTACATCGCGCGTTCAGCCACGCCCCCCTTAATGAATTTTATGTTATTTAATTTTTGCGTAATTTAATTCTGTAGCGGGTTGTGGGTTTATAGGGGAATAGGGTGGGAAGTAATTTAATTATAATTAATTAAATATGTAAATTTATTTATTGGTATTTATTTAGAATTAATTGTTAAATACTTTTTATTTGGTAATTAATTAAATTGTAATTTCCAATTAATTTTATTTAATTGATTAATTGATAATAATGTTAATTTTACTAATTTATTTTCTGTAGCGGGTTGTGGGTTTATAGGGGAATAGGGTGGGAAGTAATTTAATTATAATTAATTAAATATGTACATTTATTTATTGGTATTTTTTTAATTAATTGTTATTTAATTTTTATTTGGTAATTCGTTAAATTTTAATTGCCAATTAATTTTATTTAATTGATTAATTGATAATTATGTTAATTTTACTAATTTATTTTCTGTAGCGGGTTGTGGGTTTATAGGGGAATAGGGTGGGAAGTAATTAAATTATAATTAATCAAATAATGTATTGTAATTTATTTATTTGTATTTATTTTGAATTAAATGTTAATTAAGTTTTTAATTGCAATTAATTAATTGTTAATTTGTAATTAATTTGTATTAATAGGTAACTAATTGTAATAATTTTAATTTGTATTTTTAATTGATTAATTATTATATTATATTAAATTGGCGTGACATCGACAAGGTGGGGGCTGTACTTCACACTGTTTCCTGCTTCAAGTTGGCCGGGCTGTGCTCCGCTTTCTTTCCTGCCGGTCCCTTCTCCACCTCGTTTGCTGGTCGGGCTGTGCTCCGTCAGCACTCCTGGCCGGGCTTTGCTGTGCTTCCCTGTTGGCCCGGACTGCATCTTCCAGGGGCCTGTGCGTGGCGAGGACGCCGCTGAGCATCACCAGACTTGCGCCAGGAGGCGCTTAAAGAACCGGGTGGTCCCTCGTCCCGCGGGACGCGCGCGGGAGAAGCCCGGGACAAGGGCGGGCCGTCTGTGGCCGTCCTAGGCTGGACAAGGCTGGGCTGGGCCTACCCTCTTTTATCTCGGCCAGGACATTGGACTCCGCTGTTGTAAGCTGCCTTCTGTTTACTTCAATCTCATCTTAATTGTAATGTGTGCAAATTTAAATTGATTATTTTACTTTTCTGACATTTAATTCAGTGGTCCATAGTGGCTTAGCCTATCCTTATCTGTAATATCGCCTGCCTACAGTATGGCCTCGTGCCCACCAAAAGTAAAAGGATCTAGCACAGGGGGGACAACAATAGGACCCCTAGATAATTATATTACCAGGGCCACTTTAGAAATAGACAGAGAAATCGCGCTGGCTGAGCGTCGCGCTGAACGACGATTATCTGTCGAACTTCATAAATATAAATCATCATCCTTGGGCCCAATACAATTAGCTATGTCACCTCATCGCAGCACACAAACTGAAAATGTAGAGCCTGAGCTATCTAGCGTTGATAGTATCCCTCTACTTCTGCAGGATAGATCCCTCGCAACTCCTATTGTTGATACAACCTGTGATATAAATACAAACGTTCCATTTTTCTTATCTAACTCATTAGTAGACATAGAAGTAATTTCAGATACTCATTCCCCGATAGTACCTATTGTCCAAAAAGAAAATAAATGCAACAAAAGGCAACAAGGAGCCCACGGCTCACCTCCAAAAAAAAAAAAAAAGGAAGAAGGGTGGGGACAGACAAGTGGGTAAATGCCCAAAAATACCTTTACCATCAACTGATCTAGCGAGTGATGCACCAACAGACTTAGTGAGGGATATAGCATCTGGTCCCATAAAAAGCTTTCTTCCAGAAGGTTCGTCCCTAAAGGGTCTAATGGAGGCTATTGAACACCTCTTAAAATCCCTTCTGCTTCCGCTCACAGAAAGAGTTAAGAGGCTGGGTGATCAAATGAATCACTTATTGGAAATTTCCAAGTTAAACAAAGTGGCCTCAAAGCTACCTACTGCTCAGGTAAATCGTACTCCAACTAAGTGTCCCATACAGAGACCAACCAGGCCCCAAGGGGAGTGCCCCACATCCAACTTAGGGATCGCCCAGGCTGCTCCTTCCAGACTGAATCAGTCTCAACAGCAACATAGAGCCAAAACCCAAATAGGTTCTTTAAAGTTACCTACTGCCAAAAGTACAGCACCAACTAAGGCTCCCACAACATACAAGGCACAACATAATAGTAGACTTTATGTAGACTTACCCCCTGAGGCATCAAATTACGTTATCATTTTGACCGGAGTCCCAGTCTTGGCAGAAGGAAGTCTAGAACCCCATGCAAACCTCAAAAATAAAGCCATATTTTGGCTACGTAATAATAGACCTCTTCCACCACACATAAATGGAGACATAGTGTCTGTCAGACGATGTAACTGGGTGGGACCAAGACCAAAAGACATTGAGGGGGATGTTGTGATAATTAATTTCAGGGACCATAGAGTTGTTACTCATATTAGTGACTGGTTCCCAGGGAGAGGTGGAGACAGCATTTCATCTCGTAACCTGAGCTACTTCTATCCCAAAGCTCTGATGACCCCACAAAACTTTCCACCAAGTCGGAACAGATTTAATCCCCTGCAAACCCTCAGTCGCGCTTCCCAATTCATAACATCAAGACCTGGTGCTACTTATCTCCCCCCACTTTTTCCACCCCAATGCTCTAATAGGCCTCTTTTTCTGTTAGAGGGCACAATCAGATAAATCCAAACGGGAGATGGAATATTCCCTTACATAATTCTTTTGATCTCCTCTCTGGTTTAGATGAAAATGAATGACTGGTGTTATCTGATCCCAAAACAGGATGTACTCACGACCAATTAACTAATGGTATAATAATCGATGAGGCTGCTATTATTACACCTATTCCTATCATTAGGGCATTTGAGCCACCCCAATTACCATTGGGGGATAATTCTCTACCACCAGAATCACCTACTGATAATCTCCAGTCACAGCCCACTCCAGGCAGTCACTCTGACTCTACTCCCCCACGCCCTAGACGGCGTTTAGACACGTCATTTGGTCATGCTACCACCTACATTGCGAGGCCCACGAGAGAGGGTTTACTACCAACTATTCTGGGGTGGGCGGCCATATCTGGGTCTGAGTCACGCATGGAGCCGGCTGTGGCGGATCCATTACTTAGGATTCTCAGCTGGAACATTGCGGGCATTTCTAGGAAGCTGGACCTTCCTGACTGGAATACCTTCGTAGAGGCCCACTCAATTTGTATCTTCCAAGAAACATGGAGCAGAGAACCCAGCCACAGGTGGGGTACTCATCGTTCTTTATATCCGCTGTTCCTTCCCCTTCAGGGAAAGGTCGCCCCTCAGGCAGCCTTCTCATATGGGTTGACGTTTCATTGGGATGCAATCTAACGCAGCATGCGTCCAATTCCCCCGATCTACTCAGAATCTCACTCAAGGGGCCACAGAGAGGGCCTACCCTGCACATTAATAACATCCACGCCAGGGGGCCGAAAGGAGGCTTACAGTCACCCACTGTTACAGGCCTGGAGGTCGTTCTTAGACAGTGCCCGGTTAGATCTCATGTCCTGGTTGCGGGGGACTTTAACTGCACCTTTGAGCCCCTTGCTACGGAGGACATTTTGGGTCTTACCGAAGAGTATGCCAAGTGTGTAATTACCGCTCTAACTATTCCACCTATCAGGAGGTGTTCCCAAAGGTCCATACAACTTAATTCCCTGACCCTGGAATATGGCCTGAGGGCCGCGAACGGGAGGACGCCCTCGGATCCTCTGGGAGCCCATACCTACAACAGGGCGCTTCACACATCGAGGATAGATTATATTCTCCTCGACGTTAACCTGTGGAGCTTTGTGCGGGATATGGTGGTCTCACCTACAGTCGATAGTGACCACAACCCCCTCTCTCTGACTCTTCGCCCTCTGTGGCTCGGGAAACTTAGCGCGCACATGCCCTCTAAACTAGCCTTCACCTCAGTAGTACGACCCACTAATTGTGGGAGGCGCCTGAGGTGGTGTAATGTCGCTACGGACGAGGGCAACCTGCTAGCTATAGGGGTGCTCCTAGTAACTGCACAGTCCAATTTGGACTTGTGCACCGAGACACCTAGTGAAGTGACAGCTCTTTTCTGTAACCTAATTAACGCTATGGGTAATTTTTTCCGTCTCCCAGTTAGAGATCCTCCAGCCGGGAATAACAAGAGACCTAAGAACCAACCAGGCTGGTTTACTAAAAAATGTAGAGAGGATAAATCCGCCTTGATCACTGCTGTTAAAACGAAATCGCCGGCAAAGATCAGGCTTGCTAGGAAAAAGTATACCCAGAGTACGAAAGCAGCAAATAAAGAGTGGGAGGATAGGTATTGGTCAGATCTTATGGAAGCGAGTGCTGGCAGAGATTCTAGAGGGTTCTGGAATTTAATCAGACTCAGGAACAGACCAGATAGTACCCTTATTACATGCAACATCCCAGCACTAACTTGGTAAAACCACTTTCTCTCCCTTTATACCTCTGACGAGATGAATCCTCAGGTAACTGATAATTGTAGTCTCTATACAGCTGAACCTCAGAGCGATATAATCGGTGATCCATTCACCCCTAGAGAAGTGGAGAGCGTAATAAAATCTCTGGTGCCCCTCAAAGCCCCCGGACCTGATGGGTTACCAGGTGATCTGTTGCGCACTAACTACAAAGAGTGGGGGAAGGTGGTCTCTTCCTTGCTTAACACTATCAATAATGGCGCTCCTGTCCCAGAATCATGGAAAGGGGCGGAGGTCGTCCCGATATTCAAAAAGGGGTGTCGGGACGACCCCGCTAATTACAGGCCTATAAGCCTTATTGATTCAACTCAAAAGGTGTCGGGCAAAGTGATTTTGGGGAGGGTGCTTCAGTGGGTAGACGACAATAACATTCTGTCGGACTACCAAGCTGGCTTTCGTTCCTGAACAGGGACCATAGAACAAGCCTTTAGATTGGTTCTTCTTTACTGGAAGGTGGTGGTGCTGGGCAAGGGCAGTCTTTACCTGGCCTTTATAGACTTGAAGACTGCCTTTGACCTAGTACCAAGGGAGGGGCTATGGAGGGTTTTGTCAGAGATGGGGCTGCCACCGTATATCCTGTCTTTATTGGTGAGGCTCCACGCCAACAATTTTGCTCAGGTGCGGTGGGGAGCGCACGGCAAAAAAACGGACAGGATCCCTGTGGGGAGAGGTGTCCGCCAGGGATGTGTGCTCGCTCCCACTCTGTTCTCTCTTTATGTGAACGGAGTGGTTGAGCATCTGCTTAGAACTCCTGCAGATGCACCGTCCCTGGCGGGCAAGCGTATCCCCACACTGCTTTTTGCTGACGACACCCTCCTTATCTCAAAGACTCCTATGGGCCTCCAGAGCCTCCTTAACAGCGTCCAGGAGTTCTGCTCACGTAATGGCTTGATTATCAACAACAATAAAACTAAATATTTGGTTTTGAACCCCCCCAAAAAAATTAGTCGCCCCCCGGTGCTGAATTCCGTGCCTTTGGAGAGGGTGGCCGAATTCGACTACCTAGGAATCCGCGTAACTGATTCAATGCACTGGAATTCGCACATCCAAAAAATGATACTTGGGCTTAAAAGGGTAGGTGGTGCACTCCTAAAGGAGCAATGCTCCTCTTCAACTAAGCCGATCGTCCCAGTAGTGGAGATCTAAAAAGCAAGAAGGGTTGGTGCTGCTTTGTACGGGGCGGAGTTGTGGGGTACGTGCAACCTTGAAGCCCTAGCTAGGTCAGAGTGCAAATTTTTAAAGGATCTGATGGCCCTTCCCCAGAGCACCCCTTCTGTACCTGTTTTAATGGATCTGGGTTGTAGATCGATTAAGGACCAAGCCCAACTACGTCCCTTGCTACTCTGGGGTCGCCTGGGGCGAGTGCCCGAGTTGGCCTCATATGCAGAAGCTCTGTCAGAGGTGATGCAAATGGAGGGCTGGTCCAAGATCAAGTGGCTGAGGGACGTGAAACGCCTGCTTGGGGTCATTGGTCTCGGCGAGGCATGGGAGTCCAGGTCTGCCCCCCCAAAGCCGCCCTAAAGAAATTGTACTGGACTTGGATCTCTTGTAAAATCTCTACTGATTCTAAACATTATAAAACAACTTTAAATTTTATGAATATTAAGGATGTGGTGGTTTACGAACTGTATCTAGATATTATATCCAACCCCCTTGATCGAGCCCTGTATTTTAAATTCAGAATAGGGACGCTTCCTGTAAATGAACTGATAGCACGGTGGAAAACTCCCTACGAGCGTTCTCCTTTTTGTGCCTCATGTCCAACGCGTGTCGAGTCTGTTGCCCATCTTTTCTTTGAAAGACCGGCCTACCTAGCCCCTAGGCGGCGGTGGCTCAAACCACTATGTAGTCATTTGGGCACTCGACAACACAAAGTGGCCTTACGCATTTTAATGTCCGATACACGCACTTTGTTTGTTTGCGGTGTAGCCAAGTTCCTGAAATGGTCTTGGTTAATTCGTTCAAAAAGGCTTGCCTTGTCAATTTAATACTTGTCTTAACGGTTTTTACAATGTTTTTATCGTGTAAATTGAATGTGCATGTAAATATTGATTTTTAGCCATTGTATTTCGCTTTTATGATATTTTTTTATATCGAAATAAAGCCTTCAATCAATCAATTAAATTGGTAATTACTTTTAATTAATTTTTTTATAGATATTAAAAGATATATTTTTTAAAATAATATATGAAGTATTTACTTTCCCTACTGTTGCACTCACTGGAGTGGGAATAGTAATTTTTACCCCTACGCTATCCAACGCTTTCCCTACTATTGCACTCACTGGAGTTGGAATAATAATTTTTACCCCTACGCTATCCAACGCTTTCTCTACTGTTGCACTCACTGGAGTGGGAATAGTAATTTTCACCCCTACGCTATCCAACGCTTTCCCTACTGTTGCACTCTCTGGAGTGGGAATAGTAATTTTTACCCCTACGCTATCCAACGCTTTCCCTACTGTTGCACTCACTGGAGTGGGAATAGTAATTTTTACCCCTTCGCTATCCAACGCTTTCCCTACTGTTGCACTCTCTGGAGTGGGAATATAAATGTTTACACTCTTGCTATCCTACGGCAATAATATTGTATATTTTTTAATAATATTATGTTTATATATATATATATATGTTTTAACAAATAACATTTTATAATTTTTTTATACCTTAAATTAATTATTTAATAATTTTAAGGTTATTTAAGTATTATTAAGTATATTTTAGTTATTGTTTATTTTTTTATTTTTTATTTTATATTATTTGTAAGAAATTCTATATTTTTACAAAGTATATATTTTTAAACAATATTTTGGAGTCATTATTTTTGTACTTACCTGTTTGTAGATAGGATTTCGATATTTTGGCATCGATATTTTTAGTAGTCTCTCGATATTATGTCAGTGATCCGATCATGTACAGCTCTCTACTGCCTTAGAGTTGAGTTCACATCATATAAAACTGCAAATCCCCTCACATTATGGAACTGTGAGTCATGCCTGACTTTACTGCCACAGTCCATGTAACACAGCAGAGTTTTACATTTGTGGGTGCATTTGCTGTGCTGGCAGTCCAGAGAATTTTCACATGCTCTGGAAATAGGGGTCAGTGGGGTGCTACAGCACCCCCTAAATAACCCTGCTGTTGTTCTAAAGGTAAAGGAGCAATAAAGATGCTTTTGAATTATTGCTTTTATGTTGTCACATTTGTTGTGTGTGTTGACATCTGGGTCTGTGGTGTGCCCTGCCCTTTAGGAGATAAGTGGATGGGAGTGTGTGGAGTGAAAGTGTGAAGATAAAATATAGCAATAGAGGAGAAATTGGAAGACTTCTAACGTGGGACAGTATGTGATCTAGAGACAAGATGTTGGAGGGAGGCTGAGAGAGGAAAGCAAAGGGGATAATTGAGAGAAGTGAATAACAGCAACACACTGACTATGGGGAAACAGTGTGCTTAGGCCAGGAGGAGGCGAGGAAAAGTGTAAAGAAATAAGGTACATGCCTTATAGGAGGCAAAGAAGGATATAGGTGCTGGAAGTAGGAGTTCGGCGGGGAGGAGGGGGCAGCTGCAGAACCCCCAACTTTTAAATGCTGGAGTTTGGAAGGTGAATGAGCAATAAAGATGCCTGTAAATTTCAAAGACAGATATCAAATGTCAGGGGATGTGTTCGGACAAATTGTTTCCTATTCTTTTAACATATAGATTGTTTTCTTTTCTTTGAGTGCAAAGTGAGAGGACTTTACAAATTGATCTATGTGACAATCTTGCTGATGTAAAAGGAAAGGCTATAGGATGTCATTTTTTTCTAACACACAATAGCATTTTAATATATAATGGTGTTGGGCAAGAACAGGCTGGCTTGGAGGTTGGTTGTATGTCACCAAGGGGCCACCTGCCAAATTTCCATGGTCCATGCAAGATGTGCTACTACAGCCCACGTTTTTATTTTGATTTCTGGTACTTGTAGTTGTGTTTATGTCATTATAAAGCAAGACTACAAGCCCCAGAAATCAAAGAAAAAACCTTGACACCACATCATGCATGGACCTGGGAAAAATAGCAGCTATGAGGGCAAGGAAAAGGTTAATGGGTGTTAGGAGAAAGCATCTTAAGAGCTTTGAGGGTTGTACAAAATAATTCACGACCGACTGCCAGGGAGTCCTCTGGGCCATAGCCACATGAAGTTTAACCATTAACTCAGTCTGGGAAATGCTGGTTTGCTTCACTATATTATTGTGGGGCAGGTCTCCCGTTGATCTAGGACAGCTTCTTTGCAGGGGTTTTATAATATGTACATATTTGCATTAGAGCTTTGACCTGTAAAGGACATCAATACAGAGCAATAGGGCTTTCTTTCAAAGTCAGACTTTAATTATTATGTGGCATGTAATCCAGAGGGACATGAAAGCCCTGACCCTGGGTTCATGCTGTTTACTTTGGTTTAGTACAGCCCTTCGTGTTACTGAATACCTGGGCTCATAAAATTGAACTCACACTTATCCATTGTAGATCCCTGTACCATCATAAGTTTCAACTACTAACACTAATGGATGATGAACAACTGGATGTCTTGTTCCTAACAGAAATGTGGCTACATGATATCTCTAGACTAGACATCCCCAGGGATATTATGTATGTATGACAAACTGAGTGCACAAAAGCTGTGGGGGCATCACTATCATGCTAAAAGACACACATAGATGTATATTTTCATTCCTTGTCCATCCCAGACTCTGAGAATTTCTCTTTTACTATAAACTTGTCACCCACTGCTTCCTTCTCAGGATTACCTATGTATTTACCTCCAGATCCATGTACTAAGTTTGCAGAAGCCTTACCTGAGATAGTAGCTAGCATTGCCATCGAAAAACCAAATTTCACTCTCCTAGGGGATAGTTCATGTGGATATAATCAACAACCCTACGGTGTGAGGCAGCTTACATGACCTACGCTGTCTGCAGCTCACTCAAAGAGTAGCAGATCCCACCCATGACAAAGGACATCTTCTACATCCAGTGTTTAGAAATGACACTAATGTAAAAATTGTAAACCTATGTCCGTTGACCATGCCCTGATCTCATTCACCCTGGAGGGTATCCCATCCCCTTTGGAAAATAAGACATGGGAAGCTCCTCCGCTATGGGGGAGGAGCACCAATCCCTGAAATAAAATTAAAACGACAATAACCCAGCGTTTATTATAGTTTTATTTTGTTTACATGAGTCTTGGGACCGGGGCCAGGGGGCAACAGTTGTCCAAGGGGAGTGGTGTGCACTGTTTTTTTAATTTATTTATCTTTTTTAATGTAACAAGGCGTTAAACACATCTTACATTACAGTTGTTAAAAACATGACCAAGGATTATTACAGTGAGTCATAGGGTGGCCTTTGCTAATCAACTTCTGGCCTCAACATTATTCGCACTCACATAATCTTGTAGTACTTTCAGAGTGGTGTGCACTGTTATCAGTGAGCAGGACTATTTGGCTGGCTGTCTCAAGCCAGCCAAACCCTCATGAGCATTAATGCGCTCTGCACCCAAGCTGCTTTGCTGGGTTTCAGACAGCAAAGCACAGGCTCCCAGTCCCCCTGGGAGTGCAAATCATCAATGCTCAGGCCAATCCTGAAGCTGTTCCCCTGGGTGAGAGCAGCTTCAGGATTGGTTGCAGGAGAGTCTGGGAGAAGCTGCCTGCAGTGGAGGTTTGAGAGTAGCAAAAGATGGCGATGCGGTGGGCAGCAGGTAAGTTCTTTGTTTTATCCTTTTTAGGTCGAGCTGACGTAGCATTCATGCGAAAGCATGAATGCTGTCAGCAAGACAACTAATGTTATCCGTATTTAGGAAAGTGGACAGCAGAGTGTCACGCGCTTTCCCAGTGTCGGATTTCACCGCGGGAGCGAGCGCGCTTGCGCAGACCGCAGGGCTTGCATGCAAACACGGCGCGCACACAGGCAGGCCCATCCCCTGCACGCACAGGCACACGCGCGCGCGCACACACGCACACGCAGGCACACACATGCAGGCACACAGCCCCCCCCCGCCCCCTCCCCTCTTACCTCACCAGAGTCGGGCTCGTTTCTTTACCATTTCGTTTTCTCTTATTCTCTCTCATCTCCCCCTTATCGCGTATGTATCAGCTCATGTGGGACTTTTCATCACTTATTTCACAAAATCTCCCCTTCTCCTACGCACCGCTGATTCACTGCTCACTTTTCTGCATCTACCTTGCCTCCCCCTCTATAATCTCACGTCCACTCACTCACCCGCTCTATGGTCCCTTCCTGTCTCCCGCCTTCACGTTCGTGTTTAGTCTTTCAGTGCGGAGACGTCTGAAATTCAAAACAAGCACAGCCCTCCAGCAAGAGACTCCCCAAACAAGCGCATGTCCCACAGAAAGACACCTAAAACAAGCCCAGCCCCGAAAAATGATGAAAAAAGGCGCAAATTGGGTAATTGTAATTGTATTTATATAGCGCTAATTATCCCTGACGAGCATTGCGATAATGAACACTTAAAAGCATATTTTCCCTCAGAAAAACGAAAGCATTTATCTTACATTCAATATATAAAAAGACACGAATAAATCGTTGCATATTTCCCCATAGTCAGTAGCAGCCAAAAAGCTGTCCAAACTACAACCCCCCCCTCCCCCCCCCCCCAACCAGCAGTGCGGGCGGGCTTCATTTAGTTCCTCATTTAGCCTTCCATATGATGCACACCAAGACCTTCTTTGGTGGGAGAACGGCCACCGATTATTATTTTACAAGCTAGCTGGTACATACATTAGCATATGTTCCAGACATGCGGATTTCTTGAACGCCATTCAATTCAGTTAATAACTGGTTCTTTTCTTTCTACAATGAGTTCTTACTGACCTATTTTCCCTGCTTCTCTATAGAAAGTAAAGCAGGGTGAAGAAAAATATTTGCCTAGGATCACAGAATTAGGTTAAGCCCAGAAAACTCCTAGGTTTTCTGATTTCACATTGTTCCAGTCAGCCACGAGATGATTATCTATTTACCTTTCCTGTTTTACAGCAAAGATTTATTTTTTAAAATTCTTGACACCCTAAGTTAGAGCTTGGCTGGCATGCAGAAGTCATATTGAAACTCAGCTCATTCTGGGCTCGAGGGTCCAGGAGGCACTCGAGCTAGTCAGAGCCAGGCATCATGTGACTCGCCTGCCTCTAATAGTCACGGACGGATCTGGGATACTTGGCGGGCTGCTTGCCATGTTGTGTGACAGGCTTTACCCCTGGTAATCTTCTACAGGGATAAGCTTGTCTCTTCACTTCAGGCTGATATGCCTAGGTGACCAGGGGGTACCTTATGGGCAGCAGAACGATAATAGAGCCGGCCACATTGAGATTGAAATCCTGAGATGCAGGTTACACTTACATCCATATAGCTGCGATGTGAGTCCACTGTGTTACTGGGATTTGATTCTATCTCAGGACTACAGTTTGCACACACACAGATCTGTACAGCAGGAGCTCAACCCACTGAGCCTGCTACACAACACCAATTTATATAATCGCCTCTTGGATTGGAAGCCACAGTTCAGTTCTCCAGTGGGCTCCTATATTAACGAAAATATACCACAAATGTCCAAGACGGTTATATTCCAGGCTATGTTATCAAACCACATACCTTAAGCAAGTTTATTTTCCAGCCAGGGCACAGTGATAGTGACATTGCTTTAAATTTCTTATTTGAGCCATTGAAGAAACAAACTTTGTCAAAGGCAGTACATCTGCATCTAAAGTGTCAACCCATGTAAACAGAGGCATTCACAAATTCTGCCTACATTCTTTAAACGCACAATTGCTTTTGTCACATTAAAGCCTGCCAAGCTGGCTTTGCCAGTGGTCTGAAGACATTCCAAACAAGCATTTGCAATGCAATAGGTCTCGCATTTGCAGGAGTTTGAATTATTGGCATTGTAAATGACAATTACTTTTATTTCTGTGTTTTGAAAACCTGGAAGCGTAGTGTAAACACGCACTTAAAACTTATAGTCCTTGCTTATGAGAAGCAAGGCTGGCAGTAAAAGAAGTGCAGTTACTGCCAGCATTGCTTCTCCTAAGCAACGACTATATGTACAAAGTGTGTGTTTACGCATCTCTTGTCCTAACAGATGTGGTCGCATCGAGATATTAAGTCCACCTTAATCTTGCTTTCTCTCTAGTGACTTGACGAGACAAAGTCTTCAGTTTTAAACCTACAACTGCCACTTGTTTGAGTCAATTTCTGGTTTCTTAATCATTTGTGATTTGGCGCTTCCACATATGCAGAGGCAGGACAGATTGAGATAATTAAATCTGTCAGATTTTCAAGCCAAAAGTCGCTGTCTTTAATTTCATAAATGTGCTCAAAGCCTCGCGATTATCAATCATCTGCCTACTTTTTGTTAGTGGTATTAAGAGTTGTTTTTCGTTCAGTGCTCAAATGTGTGGTAAAACAGAGCATGTATCTTAATGCTCACCTTTAATGAACGGCTAAATTGCAAGAAATCCCACTACAAAAGGTGTACTAAAGCATCAGTGCTAAATAAATGCACAACCTTTCGTCTGTTGTTGTGTTTCATTAAGTGAAGAAAAATTTATAATAACGCAAACACTAAAATGATGATCGTGTTTACATTGCGCAACAAACTGACTAGAGAGTAGAAACAGATCTATTAATTTGGGAACTACACAAAGATGTCAAATAGAGCATTGGATCTTTAGTCTGGGTGCAGTGGCCCGATTTTGGGTGGGGGGTGTCTGTGTACGAGTTCTACTTAGGGAATCCGAGACTGTTTAGAAAATAAAACATCAGAGGATTATTGGTGTGTGTAGTATGTGTGTATGTATGTATGTATGTGTGTATGTATGTGTGTGTGTGTAAATAAATGTGAAGGAATTCGGAACTGGATGTTGAACATTTAGGTGAATCCTTTGACTTGTATAAGCCCAGTACAGCAAACCGCATCTAATATGGACGATTGGTGGCCGCCGTTTAAACACTGGTATGTGCCAAGAACCAGAATTGATTTTGATGAAAAAACTGTTCGATATTATAGACTACCATATTGCTTCCTCTTTTAGAAATAAAATCCAATTTTGAAACGCTCCAATCATCCCAGTAAAATCATGAACATTTCCATTTTTGTGTACGTTTTGTTTGTGAATTAAATAAAACATTTCACAGTTTGTACATTCACAGTTTGTACATTTGTTTGATTTGTGCTTGTTGTGTATGTGTGTTTTTTGTTTTTTTTTGTTTTTGGTATTGCTTTGTGTCTGAAAGTGTAAAAACTGCTTAGGCTGGTCTTCCTTGCTTCCACTAGTTATTCAGTGGTGGTCCACATTAGTCATTTGGTTAAGAACTACAGGGTGTGTGGGTGGCTGTGGCTCTGTGTGTGGGTGGGTGGCTCTGTGTGTGGGTGGGTGGCTCTGTGTGTGGGTGGGTGGCTCTGTGTGTGTGTGTGGGTGGCTCTGTGTGGTTGGCTCTATGTGAATGACTCTGTGTGGGTGGCTCTGTATGTGTGTGTGGCTGGCTTTGTGAGTATGGCTCTGTGTGGGTGCAAATGCAATAGGTCTCGCATTTGCAAGCGATTAAGCTATTGGCATTGTAAATTACAATGCCATTTATTTATGTTTTAAAAACAAAAAACATAAATAAAAGTAATGTCATGAGCAATGCCAATAGCTCTAACTTTAAGAATGGCGAGACCATTGCATTGTAAATGCTTGTTTTATTGTTTGTTGTCTCTCCCCCTGGCCCTTCCTCTCTACTCTGACACCAGCCGCTACTGCAATAAGAACATAATCAGCCTATGACGACGCTGGTCAAAACTCAATAAAGAAATATGAATGAACTCCATAGCCTCAAAAGAGCCGGCCATAGGTATACATCCCTCAGCAGCAAACTCCATAATTGAAGAGTGGATTAAGGACTCACTAAATGAAATGATTCCTATCACTATCATAAAGAATGGAAATAAAGAGAAATCAGCACCTTGCTTCACCGCCCACCTGGTCCCCCTAAAAAACCTAAAACTCTCCTACCTGATGGCTTTCGGACATTTCCATCAGGAAATTAAAAAGGCACAGGCAGCATACTACAAAGCTGTAATGATGAATATAGTCAATGTCCTGAGGGAACTTTTCTGTAGCGTTAAGTCACTCACTACTCCAAAAGATAAAAATACGCTACCTACCCCTACAGTATCACCCTGCAACAAACTTACAGTGTACTTCCAGGATAAAGTTGATGTTATCTACTGTAACCTACAACAGACAAAAAAAGCCTTGTCTATTCAGCCGGAGACACATGTTCTACATGAGGAGATGACATGTATCTCAAACTCCCCCTTACCACAGGGGAGTCACTCTCAGCATTATTTAGCAAAGTTGAATCGGAATCCCCTGTGTACACAGCACCACCTCACATTTTGCTACAAGGAGCACAAAATATTCTCACCACACTTCTTGATCTCCATGTATCCCTTTCCACTAGACTAGTTCCCTGAACCTGGAAACAAGCAGTGGTTAAACCTCTGCTAACAAAACCCAACATTGAACCCTCATGTCCCGGGAACTACAGACCTATCTCCTTGCTTCCTGCCATGGGGAAGGTACTACAAAAACATACCAAGCAAAACCTCTCCCTGTTCCAGCAGGAGAACTCTCTTCTTTACTCAAATCAGACTTGTTTCCCTCCACAACATAGCATAGAAACCACATTATTAGCAATAACAGAGAAGCTGAAAATATTACTGTACAAAGGAGGTTCCATACCATTATCCTTCTCTACCCGTGGACAGCGTTCAACAATGTTGACCACAAGACTCTGGTACTCAGGATGAGTGAAAAAGGAATAGAAAATGATGCTATGACCTGGCTTTCCTCGTTCCTAAAAGAAAAGTCCTTTCAAATTTGCGATCCTCCCTACTATTCAGATGTCTTCCCTTTGAAGTGTGGGGTTCCGCAGGGCTTTGCATTGAGGCCTACACCTTTCCACATTTATTTAAGTCCATTGGAAGACATTGTCAAGAAATTTTAGGTTTTGATGGTCTCCTTTGCTGACGACCCCCAACTGGCAGTCTCCCTTTACCCGGGAACAGGTTTACAACAACAACTAGCCACTTTTCTAGAGAAAGTTGCATGATGGATGGCTAACTGCGCACTTAAATTGAAGGGAAACCAAGCCAAGCTGCTGATTTTAAGAAACAAGCCAACACCACAAACAACCCTTGGATGGCCAGAGTGTCTGGAGGCACTGCCAATCTCTCTTCCTCCCCCATTACGGTCTTAGGTATGTGGTTGGATAGCGTTCTATCTATGGAGGCCCAAGTAAAAATGTTTACAGCATCTTGCTTTTGCCTTATCAGAACCCTATGGAAAATCCTAGACCTCCTACCTACACAATCTAGGAGAATAGTGGTCCAAGTGCTGATTCTTTCCTGCTTGGACTATGGGAATTCCCTGTATATGGGCTCAGCCAAATATATCACCAAGAGACTCCAGTTAGTCCAAAGTGTGGCAGCAAGGACTATCCTCAAGCTTCCCAGACATACCTCAGCAAAAATTGCACTGGCTTCCAGTGGAGGAAATGGTACAATTCAAGGCACTTTACTTGGCGCCTAGGGGAATCCACTATAGTGGACCCTCCTCGATAGTGGTTCTTCTGGTACCTTACACTCCTAGCAGTACCTCAACATCCTCCAAGGCTTGATTGCTAAAGGTCCAAAGGATCAGATTGGGGGTGGGGGGCATGTATCCTTCTTGCATTTGACCCCTAAGCTTTGGAATGCTATGCCCGCTGAGCTCAGAAACTAAATGAACAAGACCCGATTAAAAAACAATGCTTAAAACATGGCTTTACTCTCACTTGCTCTAGACACCTACCGCCTCAGAATCCCGCTAGTGTACACCGTTATCGACTCACGTAGCACTGGCAAGCCCTCGGGCGGCTATGTGCTTTATAAAGCTGCATAGAATAAATCTACATAGCATAACTTAAGGAGCAGTGTTACAGGGTGGCAGTGAGGAAATTCATAGCCAAGGAGCTCATTGGCGAGGCGCCAACAAACATTGTCGCACGAGGGCCACCAGCACTGACGCCGGCACTGGATGTCGCAAATTAGAGGGGCCTCACATCTTCCCTTTCGCCCCGGGCCCCAAAAGTCCTAGGACCGGCCCTGCACTCACCACTCCCCCTTTGCGCTCAGTATCACAGTTCCCATACTTTTTTTCAATGCACTTTGCACACTGGGTTTGACTCAATAGTTTCCAAAGGTATGTGTAGTATTTCATAAATGAGGCCCAGGTGAGTGGAAACCCTTGGTAATTCAGTAATACTTCACAAGGAATGAATCATCTGTCAAACCAACTGTCAGAAAAAAGTGGTCATCCCCATGTGCGCTGGGGACATGCACTCCCAAACAGGGTGAAAAGGGAAGTGGGTCGTATTGGAGTGTTACAATAAGGATATAATGAATTATCAAAATTACATAGTTCTAGGAACATCTTCCAACCCTATAGAAGAAACTAGTCAGTCTGAATCATAGTCTTTGGATTTCAAGAGTGTTAAAGCATTTCTCCTAGAATGACTTCCACAGGTTTAAATTGGATTTGTGCTTGAAACAACCTTTGCCAGACGCATTGTTGCTGAAGACTGGTACATCAGAGACTTGTGCACTCGAGAATTCTGTTATGGGAAAACTTATTTCAGATGAAGAAGGTGCAATGTAATCAGATGGAGAAGGTTTGAATAACTATAAATATCAAATGAAGGACGAGAGAGACGAGGAATGTTAATTTCCCGCTCGGCTACCAAGAATTTTGCCAAAAATATCAAAAACAATTGGGACCAGAAATAATCAGAGGATCTCATTAAACATTATTTGGGAGTAGTAGTATTGATTAAACGCCAAGGCACATAGCCTGAACAAAGGTTTTGTAACGTCCAGCCTAATAGCATGATAGAACGTAGTTGTGACTGACCATGTTGCAACATGACCAAGTCCTGTTCCATGATGTCTATGGCAGAAGACACTATACTGTCCAAAGAATATATCCTGGATGACAGTGTCGTTAACCCATTGTCGACTACAGAGAGAGATTTCTCTAAATTGATACAATCAATTTCTCATATTCGTTCTCCAGTCTCTGCTTGCGTAATCTTCCATATCTCGTTATATGCAGCATATATAACGGCATATATGAAACTTTTTTGACGTGGTTTTATTGGTCCTAACAAGAATTCCCTAAATTCTGCGCCACCTTTAAGTAAAGATAAGTGTTGCTTTACATCTTTAAGTGTAGCCAATCAAGGCAGAGCTTCTCGACACTGTATGTTGTTACTATTCCAGGATGCTGTCTTTGAACATATCTTGGGTCTGGCCTATTAAATTTAAACCCTTGTGTTTTGCTCAGGAATCTATCTTGACAGTTGTTTGTGTCTGTGGACTAGATTAACCATTTATTCTAATCTGGATCTGTTCTGTTGTGGTGCAAAATAGTATGTACGTCAACCTCCCCCTCTGAAGTGTCATCACTCTCAGGTGTAGGTGTAGGTGTAGGTGTGGACGGATTATTCATGTCTCTGATCTTGGCTAACCCAAGGCAAGATGTCCGTTGGACAGTGTCATTCAAAAACATAATTTGCTCAGGGACGATACAGGCTCTAAACATAGCTTCTACCCCCTGTACCTGCCAATCTTTTGTACCCCAGTCTCAATGCTGTCTTTCCAAAAGTCGAAACCTAGTCTAGACAGTTGGGCATAAAAGGCTGCAGAATAAATCGGTTTTATATTCGTTAACATACTTTTCATTCCTGTTTTGTTTACATTCTTAAAGTAAAATGATTCTGGATTGGATAAATTGAACCCTTAAAAGTATGGCCATTTCGATTGTTTTCGAGCTATCCTATGATGTCGTAGGACAATGTTTCCATTGGTTATTCATTAATATATTTCTAGGGCTTGCAGATTTGTGCAAGAAATGATTATCATAATGGTTATAACAATACATTTGTTCATAGTCTGAAGAACCTTCTAAATATTCATGATTTGTGAATACTGCAGACATTTCTAGATCTGACTTCATATTATTAACAGTCTCAAAGTCCCAATCATCAGAAAAGGTTCTTGATGAAACAAAGATACTTAATGAAATCTTGAATAAGTGTGGAATCTTCAACAGCTCTGATGGGCTAAAAATGTCATATTCTGTTTTGTCCCAAGCTATACCATCAGGTATTGGAACGGCTGTGATATTCACTGATGACAAGTCTCTTTGTTCACGATGGGATGATTTGTGTGCCTTTAGGAGTAAGTTGACTTTCTTACTTGCTGTGTCCATTTTGACATATCTTCTATTTATTAGCATACCCAGAGTTATTACCAGAGCTAACCAAAGTAGAAGAAAAATTATTCCCAACACAATCCATAGTTCAATCCATGGTGAAACCAGATAAGTCTTTTCTAGGTGATGAAAAAAGTCAGTTGCTGGTTCTTTTCACTGGCGTTGTTTCAGGCTCGCTGGGATCCTCTGGAAACGTATCAAAGTTAATGAAATAGCCAGAGGCAGTTCTGTCAATTGTTGGTATTGCATTCGGATTTGTTGAAATTGCTAGAACCACTTGATCACTTGTTACTTCATTGTAGACAGGTGCTTCTTGACGAACTGTTATTTGGGTCTCAAGAGGAACGAGTTCCATAGCATTGTTGCTTAGTCCTTCTTTTCTCACTGCAGATTCTTCAAAGGTGATGAGTCTCTCAGTTTGAACCTCTTGGATTGTAGCTAGAGGAGTGCGTCTGCTACTTGGTCGGAGCCAACATGGCCTACTGCTTAGTATCGGCCACATAGTGTGGTTTGATCAGGTCGATGGACACAATTCTGTTCTCCTTTTTACCAGCAAGGGGCGGCAGTAAAACTGTTCTTGATCCATGGATTGCTAGGACAGGTACTGGTTGTCTGTAAGAAGACCCAAATTCCTTCTTGTCCACAATCTTTTCTCTGACTAGATCACCAAGCTTTGGGATCCAGATAGGCCTTGCTGGGACTGTTTGTTTTTCCCCAGTGGTGGTTTGCTTCAGGAACACGTTGCTTTGTTTTGTTCTTAGTTCATTTAAGTCCTGTAAAACAGCCAAACGATCTGTGATATCAAATTTCTTTTGTTCCACCACTGATGTGTGACAATCAAGGTCCGAGACCAACATTCTTGTCCCAAAAAGTTCTCTAGGGAGTGATACTCCCTAGAGAACTTCTTGGCAAGTCGTTAAGACTACGTTGGACACTTATTAGATGTTTGACCCACCCATCATGTGGAGGAGTGTGGCTCAATGGTTAGAGCGGCAGACCTTGATGCAGAGTGCTGGCCAGGGACCAGGGTTCGATTCCCGCCTCGGCGGGATCGGGCTTAAAATTCCTCTGACTGGATATTCTCGCCTCAGTGCTGAATCTAAGCATGGGCCCCACGCTGCAACTCTGGGCAATAGCTTGCTTAGTCTCCACAACGGCCCCCGATACACAAGGGATGCCTGGTTTCACCATGGGATGCCCAGGAGTGGACACCTCACAAGGAAAAGCCAGGAGGGGTTCCCTTGTGGTAGGAGTACAAGCGCCGGGATACTTACGGGTGACTGTTCGCGCTATACAAATACAACACATTTACATTTACATTTACATCACCCGAACCTAATACCCTAGCTGTTATAGATTGCTTTATGTCCTGGTTTTTTCTCTCCACAGCCGAGTTTCCCTCAGGATGGAATGAACTAGAATACCGCAATGCAACGCCCAAACTGGCCATGGCTTCTTTGGAAGCTCGAGAGCTAAACGCAGGACTGTGGTCAGAATGTAGCTTGCCAATGGCGTATGTGCCGATGAAGACTTGCAAATCTTTTATAACAGTTCGAGCGTCAGCCGAGCGCTGAGGCCACATTCAAATGAACCTTGAACACAAATCCCCTGCGACCATGATATATTTGTAGTTGCCATCCCTCTGTAAAGGACCACAGTGGTCCAGGTAAACGCAGGCTAAAGATTTATCTGAAATAACAGGGGCGTCTGCGCAGGACGTTTCACAGTTGAGACTTTCATCTTCTGGCATATTTCACAGTCCAAGACATAGTTTCTGGTCTGTTTCCTAATGCCTGGACACCAGTATTGTTGTTTTAATAATGACACTGTGGCGGAAACACCTGCATGAGCAGAGGCGAGCCCCTCATGTGCTGCTAGGATTAGTCCTAATCTATGTTCCATGTTTGGAATTACCCTATCCCCCACTCCAGGGATTCGAGCAAATGGAACATTATTTGTATCAGTTATATATGAGTATTTGAGTGGAAACCCTTTAGGTAACACTGCACCGCTGCCTTTGCTTGTTGCATTGACAGCCAGCAATATTTCACTGTCTTTTCATTTTTGAACGAGAGATTGCAGCTACGGAAGCCGTTTGCACAGCTGCCTTTGCAGCTTCATCAGCCAATGAATTCCCTTCAACGTGAACGCCATCACGTTGATGACTCTGCGTGTGTATCAAATGAGTGTTTTGTAGTCCTTCTCGTAACTGAACAACTTGTTCCCAAAGCGTTTTATGCTTAATTGTGCCACCTTTTGCATCTTTGAAACCGTTTGAAGCCAATCCTGTAGATATTAATTGTAGGATTGGACACAATAGAAAGAATCGCACACGATGAGTGTGGGGAATTCGCGAGCCATATTTTCAAGTGCCATTTTGAATGCTTGTAGTTCGGCTTGCTGAGCTGTACGATCCCCTAAAGATTGCGTTCTTGTGACCATAGGTCTGAATTTGCCATTGCGCATATGACCTTTAACGATTGCGCATGCAGCACTATAAGCTTGTTTACCCTCCGTAGCGGGTTGTGTTGATCCATCAGTATAAATTATACATTCATACTGGTCTAGAGGAAGAATTTCAGTAGGCAGAGGACATTCTTGTTCGTATTGTAGAAATGCTTGTATTTTCAAATAAGGATCAAAAACATATTCAACACCAGTTGCAGGAAGAGAATTAACCCATTGTATCCATCTCGGATGTAAAGCTTTAGCATTCGGAGTGCTTGCTTTTGTTACTGCTTCTAAGGCAGGTACAGGTGTCACGACCATAGTGCTCCTTCCCTGTGCTAGTGCTCTTTCTTTTGCTACAGCGGTTTGAATAGCTGTCAGAATGTTTTCTGTAGAAGTGAATTTCATTTCTGCTTGTGTGTACAAATGTGATTTGTATGCAATTGGTACTTTTTACCTTCATTAAAAGTTAAGTAGGTGAATCTGCATTGACCCGGAATGATTCAGATCACTAATTTGGGTACGTTTACACGTGTCTAAATGTTTATTTGCTAACATGTCTGTTTGTAGTGAATGCAGAATTCTGTGTGTTTTTGTGTCCAGTTTATTGTTTTGAAATCAGGTTTCATTAATTCGTAGAGAGGTTTCACCCTTTCTGCGTAGTTTAGAATGTAAGTTCTTCCGAAATTCAGGAAACCTAGAATTGACTGTAAGTTCTTCAGCGTTTTTGGAGGTTGGAGCAGCGCAAACTTTTCTAAAAAGTTGTCTGCCAGGCTTTTGCCTTCACTTGATAATTCACATCCTAGAAAAAGGACGTTGAGATATGCAATTCTCGATTTCTTAAAATTGAATTTGTACCCTTCAGAGGGTAAACCCATTATAATGGTGTTCACCCTGTTCAAGTGCCTATCCAAGTCATCCTCTGTCAGATAGATATCATCGACGTATGACAATGCCTCATCATCATAAGTTTGTAGTAACTCTGTTACCCTTGCTAAGAAGAACCTAGGACTATTCTTGAATCCTTGAGGGAGACAACAGAAGTGACGCTGTGTCCCCATTATTGAGAAAGCGATCAAATACCTACTTACAGGTGCAATGTTTTGACAAAAGAAACCATTTGATATGTCTAATGTGGTTTTATATTTTTTACGCACAATGTTATTCATTAATGCTGTACTGTGTGCATTTTGCACTTCAAATGTTTTGCAACAAGAGTTTAGATGATTGTAATCCAATTCTAGATGGTATGTATTGTCTGGTTTGGAGACAGGAAACAAAGGATTGTTAATTGATGAGGTGCACGTTTCAATCACAACCTGGTATTCAAGTTGATCTAAGATCTCCCTGACCTGTTTTTTAGCTTCTTGCTTAACTAGGTACTGCCTTTGTGCAGGTAATTGATTTTTCAATTGGATTGTATGGTGAGGTGAGTCCTCGTCCAATCCTACATGAGTCTTATATAATGCTGGGGCTTGGGCAACTGCCTATTTCCTGGCATAAGTATATTTTAAATGTATTGGAATATGGTTAGAGAAGGCTGGCATAATGATGTCTTCGCCATGTGGGCACTCACTGACAAATTCTGGTGGGCAGTCTTGTTCAGCTAGAAGTATATCATAACCTTTTGAAAGTCGCTCCCAAAAGAGTGATTTTTAGGGCCTGCGCCCTGCGTTGCACTGCGTAGCAGTGCTTCGCAGCGCAAGGCATTTTGTAATCAAAAAACTAGGTTTGTAAGCTGCCCTAGGAATCACACATGCTCATGCGTGTGCTTTTCCTTCTGTGGGCAGCTATTGGCCTTTGCGTGCGTCTTTTAATGAAAGATTGCACGCAATAGGCCACAGGCGGGCGCATTGCTCCGCCCATGGCCTATTGGTGACAATTACGTGCTTGGTGCGAGTGGTCTCACCACTCGTACCGTTTGCGGGCTTGTTTATCTTTTGCAGCAGCGCTACGGGATCTCTAGCGTCTTTCAGATTTTCATCCTTCGAAGCAGGTGATTTCTTTTTTTTTTTACCTGCTCCTCCGACCTACTCTGCCGGCTCGAAAGAGCGTTTCTCACTCTTGTTGAAAGGACGCGCCTACAAATGACACACAAAGAATATACACAAGTGCACACCTGCATTAATTCCACCATTTATTCAATACGTGCTGGTCTCTTTCATCTGTTTAGAAGGCTCATCTTTTCAGAGTTTTTGGGCGATGTTTTGTGTTGCTTTACTGTTATTCACAGCATCCATTTGTTTTCATAGTTGAACACCAAACACGCATTCAGAATCTCCGCCTCTCGAATGCTAGGTAAATTTATAATTACAATAATAAATGTAATTCTACTACTACTACTAATATCTAACTCTTACTAAGTTGCGCTTCGAACCGTAGTCTATGCTATCTAAGCGATGTAAATAGCAAGTAGTACCAGTTATATATATATATATATACTCGTGCACACGGCTCAGAAGGGTAGGCGACTAGTTGGTTTTGTCGAGATTCAAACTTGCTATCGGAATAGCACAGCAGTTGCTAGCGGCGAGCATTTCACTCATCGAGCCCTATTGCCCTTATAGGAACTCAGTAAATAATTAGAACATGAACTCATATCTGCTACTTGGGGATATCTCGATTTTTTTTTTCACAGTCCTATTGAAATGATCTTTTCTTAATAATGCGTCAGGAGTGGAGTCTGCATCACATGGTTTTGTGGTGTCCCCCGCTAGCCCCCCACCTTCCTTCAATGATGACCATATATGGAAGTCCTTACTCACGGTCCTCAGTAATTCACCCATCGGGTATACTGACAACTTGACCTTTTAGTAGAGGAAGGATAAAACGTGTCTACCCCAGCTTTACAAAGTGGGATATATTTGCAGCTCTGCTTGACCTCGGTCAGAGACTCGTCTCCAGCATTTCAGTAACTGTTGAAATTTGCGCCTTGAGAATTATTGGAGGCGCCGCATGGTTTGTTAGAATGCTTAAATAACACACAGTGACACAACAATAGTGACGTCTGACAGAGCGGCTTTTTGCACCAACACACAGATATGATTTGGTGAGGGAGACGTAGACTGTAGTAAGTAAGTAAGGCTGCCAGACACGTGCAGTGACATGATGCCATATGCACGGTGGCAGGCTTTGCCCCTGGCATGCATGGCTCTCTGGGTTCTCTAATTCAGTGACGTGCAGCCTCCTTCCTGAATCTGATGCTGTTGCCTGGCAACCCCTGCTGCTACTCCTTGCATTTGCATCGAGTAGGGCGCAGGTCTGTCCAGCAGCATCTGCTCTGTCCGTGCATCTCTGCTCGCACATTCACTTGTTTGGTTTGTAGCCACCATATCTGGTAACATACGCTGGCGCAACTGGCCTCTCTAGGAAGGGTGGGCATTTATTTACCATTTAGAGAGAAAGTAACATTTAGGATGTTTAAAGTACACCTTCAGCGGGCTGCTTCCGGCTCCAGAGCACCCTTCGCATCTGAACAGTCAGTGAGTGCCCTACGGTGGGTTGAACGGAGAGCTTTTCATTTATAAGATCTCAGAGGCACCATCTCGACTGGGTGAAGAATTCGACCGTGAGATTGTGCATCAAACTTTACCTGTTTGGTGAAAGTAAATGGATTGAACCCAGAGACTAAGAACCAGGGAGTTGCCACAGAACTGTTCTTAGATTGTACCAGAAAGGAATGAGCTCCGGGTTTGGAAAGCTCCTTGGATGATGTGCAGGGAGTAGAACCGAGGCCTCTTGTAGCCAGAGTGGAGCAGGTACCATCTCCTTGTGAATCTGAGCTGGAGGTGTACTGCTGCATTCTGCTGGTATTAGGGGCCCATGGACTCATGCATCCACTGCAAGGATCTGTGCTTAACTTCATGATCAGATTCAGTTTCCAGCGGGCCTTTCATCCTCCTGAGGTTGATTAAATGAGTACCATCTAGTGGGATAACAGTAAACATTTGTTTTCTGTTTCTTTCCACACCACCTTGAAACTCCTCGAGGGGAACTTGCACTCCACAAATACATCCCTTCTCTTCTATTTTTACATAGGAATGCATTGGAGGTCATTAAAAAGAAACTATTTTTTCCTTCTCTTGCGAATCCTATTTTAACTATCCACTTATCTACTTTTTGCACTGCACTTTTCTAATTTGGATGTAACCCAAGAGGCCAAATACAAGTCCTAAACCTTCCTCTATGCTCTCTTTCCCTTGATAAGACCCGGATCACTGACAAAATATCGACCTACAAAATATCGACCTACAGGAATATCGATGCAAAAATATCGAAGGCAAGAATATCGACATCCTATCTACAACATGGTAAGTACAAAAATATCGAAAATATAATATAGATGTAAAAAATATCGATGTTAAAAATATCGTTTTTTTCTGTTAAAATATAAATCTAAAATAAAGTAAATAACACAAATAAATAAAATCAACATAGTTAAAAATATCTAATAATGTTTAAAATTAATAAATAATACATATATAATAATAATACATTAATTTAATATATACAGAAAATATATAATATATATGTACTTTACAATAAGGTGTAATAATTATTTTACTAATTTATAAATTAATAAAAAATATTATAAATTACAAATACTTTTACAAACATAAACAAAAACATAAATAAAAAGTAAAAAATAAAAAATTAAATATACTTTTAATATTTTTAAAATTAATTAAATAAAACGTTGGATAGCGTAAGGGTACAAATTACTATTCCAACTCCAGAAAGTGCAACAGTAGGGAAAGCGTTGGATAGCGTAGGGGTAAAAATTATTATTCCCACTCCAGAGAGTGCAACAGTAGGGAAAACGTTGGATAGCGTAGGGGTAGAAATTACTATTCCCAATCCAGAGAGTGCAACAGTAGGAAAAGCTTTGGATAGCGTAGGGGTAAAAATTACTATTCCCACTCCAGAAAGTGCAACAGTAGGGAAAGCGTTGGATAGCGTAGGGGTAAAAATTACTATTCCCACTCCAGAGAGTCCAACAGTAGGGAAAGCATTGGATAGCATAGGGGTAAAAATTACTATTCCCACTCCAGAGAGTGCAACAGTAGGGAAAACATTGGATAGCGTAGGAGTAAAAATTACTATTCCCACTCCATAGAGTGCAACAGTAGGGAAAGCGTTGGATAGCGTAGGTGTAAAAATTACTATTCCCACTCCAGAGAGTGCAACAGTAGGGAAAGCGTTGGATAGCGTAGGGGTAAAAATTACTATTCCCACTCCAGAGAGTGCAACAGTAGGGAAAGCGTTGGATAGCGTAAGGGTACAAACTACTATTCCCACTCCAGAGAGTGCAACAGTAGGGAAAGCGTTGGATATCGTAGGGGTTAAAATTACTATTCCCACTCCAGAGAGTGCAACAGTAGGGAAAGCATTGGATATTGTAGGGGTAAAAAATACTATTCCCACTCCAGAGAGTGCAACAGTAGGGAAAGCATTGGATAGTGTAGAAATTAAATATGACAAACTTATAAATAATTGTTGTAAATAAAATAATTAAAATATGTATTTTTAAATAACTACATCATTTGCTAATCCCCATTGATAATTACTAAAAATATAATTACAATTAAATAATTATTTAACAATGAATTAACAATAAATACAAATAAATAATAATGAATAAATATAAATAACCAAATAATATTGAACACTAAAATATTTTTCTAAACAAAAAACATATTCATCATGAAAAATTGATTAACAATTAAAAAATGGTAAACAGTACATTTAGTTTTTGAATAAAAAATATTTGTTAATAAAAATTATTTTCCAATTAATAAAATAAATTTCCAACTAACCCCTTCACTGCGGCGGCTATTCCTCCGCAGTGCTAAGGGGGCGGGGCGGCCGCGCGGCGGCCGCATGCTGGTGACGGAACCGCTCCGTCACCAGCCTCGGTTGAGCTGTGCTCATGACGGAGGGGTTCCGTCATGGCCCGCCCCGCTCAATGGAACGTCCAGCGCAGGCGCGGAATTCGCGCCGCGCAGGCGTTCCGAGCGGGCCATGAAAGAACCGCTCCGTCATCAGCACAGCGCACCCGCAGCTGATGACGGAGCGGTTCCGTCATCAGCATCCAATGAGCTAATAAAAGTTAATTAACTATAAACATTATTATTTACCAATTACAAAAAATTACTTACCAATTACAAAAATTAATTACCAATTAAAAATTGTAATTACCAATGACAAACCTTAATTACCAATAAAAAAAATGAATTGCCAATTAAAAAATGTAATTACCAATTACAAACCTTAATTACCAATTAAAAGAAATAATTGCCAATTAAAATATGTAATTACCAATTACAAACCTTAATTACCAAATAAAAAAATTAATTCCCAATTAAAATATGTAATTACAAATTACAAACCTAAATTACCAATTAATAAAATTAATTACCAATTAAAATAATTAATTACCAATTAATAATTTATTAGAAATAAAATATTTATCAATACCAATCAAAAATAGATATTTACTTAATTACAATTAAATTACTTCCCACCCTATTCCCCTATAAATCCACAACCCGCTACAGAACTTAAACGCAAAAATTATTTAAAATTAATTTACAATTACTAAAAATATATAATTAATTTAATATAATTAAATTACTTCCCACCCTATTCCCCTATAAACCCACAACCCGCTCCAGGACTAAAACATAAAATTACATTAATAATAACATTTTTTATATATAATAAATAATACACATATAATTTAAAACAAATAAACTACTTAACAAAAACATATAACACATACATATAAAATACATAATAAAATACATAACAACAAACAAATATCGATATTACTAACTTCGATATTACGTACATCGATATAAAAAAATTCGATATTACTTACCTTAGGGTCGATATTCTGTCCAACGATATTCTTGTCCTCGATATTCTTCACCTTCGATATTTACAACTCGATATTATTGTAGGTCGATATTAAGGAATCGATATTTTGACTGTGCACCATAAGACCCAATAGAGGATACAACTCTTTGAGTATTCCTCGGTGATCGGCGAGGGAGGAGAGAAGTTTGGTGGGAACCCCAAATGATGGCGCTGATCACTTTGGTGAATGATTGGACTCCAACAATCCTGAATGAGTCTTTTCTTTTCATTAATCTCTATATCTTGTCTTTACCCCTTTTTTGGTTACACTCAGTGTGATAGCATCTCTTGTGCACTTTGTTCTAGAAATACATCTAGATCAGCAGCTGGTTTGCTAGACCACGGATTATTTAATTGTTTTTGTGATACATGTAGAACCAATCACATGTGAGTGGATGACCTAAGTTAACAGATACAGTCCTTACAGGGCAGCTCGAGGCCTCCTTGCTGCACATCAGAATATCAAGTGGCTTCCGTGTGGCCGTTGTTAAAGGCAAATAGCCAGGATGCCCTTGTGTCCACAGCTTCAATGAAGTGGGTCTGCTGCCCCCTCTCTGCAATGAAACTGATCTGTGAGTGGTGCTGCCCAAGTCTCCTCTCAGGACCCCCTCTGTGCAGTGAAACTGATCTGTGGAGCGATGCTGCACAAGTCCCATCTCTGGGCCCCCTTTGTGCAGTGAAACTGATCTGAGTGGTGCTGCACAAGTCCCATCTCTGGGTCCCCTCTGTGCAGCAGTAAAACTGATCTGTGAGTGATGCTGCACAAGTCCCATCTCTGGGTCCCCTCTGTGCAGTAAAACTGATCTGTGGAGCGATGCTGCACAAGTCTCCTCTCTGGGTCCCCTCTGTGCAATGAAACTGATTTATGGATCGGTGCAAGTCCCATCTCTTGGCTGCGTTGTGGTGGCCTCTTGCCCTTAATAGCTTTGAGGTCTAACAGGTCACAAGTGAAATGGTTAAATTGGCTAAATCTAGGTGTCTTTCCTTCCCAGTCCTAAACCCAGTGTTAATATACTCTCCCTCTTGTTTCACAGCTTTGTCCAGAAAGGCACGTGAAAGGTTCGGGAATATGGCTTTATCGTTTTATTGTGAAATGTTTATTTACTAATGTATTTGGGAAACCAGGTGTTGTATTGTAAATCCACCGATGCACTGTGCATTAAATCAGGGAGTGGTGGTTCGTTGGCTGGATTCAGTGGTTTAGTTCAGATTTGAAATTGCCTATCAATTTTTATTTTTTTAAATGTTGTTGTGGTATGCGTTTGTCTAATCAACAAAAGATCACTAGATTTACCAAACTGAAAAGTTGGTCAAAGGCGGTAATTTGATGGCCATTCACGCCCTAGTTATTATGTGCATGGTCCACAGGTGCCTGAGAAGTTCGTATTACTGAAGGGACCCCAGATTCTGCTTAAATAAAATAGTGCAGCACGTGTAGAAGTGATAGCAGTTGTTACTTATGCTGTGAGGTCTGGAGAGTGTAAATTACCGCGGGTGCTGCCTATGATGCTTCACAGATGTGGCATTAGGAAGTTAAAGTGCACTGAGATCTTTCGTACAGATTGTTTTTCCTGCATCTTCTTGACCCAGCATGTGCTGCGTGATGCAGACACTGCTCAGGATGGCATGGACTGGTTCTTTAGTGCAACCTTAAGTTTCCCAGCTCCTCCTTTGTGCACACTTCTGTCCACAACTGCGTCTGGAGGGTCATAGATCAGCCCCATCCTTCAAGTCTTGGTTTAAAGGGTCTTGATTCGCATCCAGGTTCAAGGAGTTCTGGCAGAAGGAGGACGAGCTCGATTACTTGATCTTTTCCACCATTGAGACACCTAACTTTCTTTTTGCAGAATCTGCAGTGCTCCTGTCTCATGCTTCGCATGCAACTTTCCCCCTGCAGAATTTTGCAGGCATCTATTAGCACATATGTTTCACGTGGTAGAAACCGCAGAGCTTTTTCTCACTCCATGTGCACTCTTCGCTTTACAGTAACGTGCAGGACTACTTCTTACCTTAGCACGCGCCCTTTACTTTGCAGAAATCTGCACAGCTCCTGCACTGCCCTTAGACATCTTTATGGAATCTGCAGTGCTATTGTCTCACCCTTTGCACATAACCTTCACTTCGGGTACGTTTGCATTGCTCTAATGGTACATATATTTCACTTTGCATAAATCTGCTGGAGTTCTTTCTTACCTCAGCACTCACCCTTCATCTTGTCTCGCACTGAAAACACGTCTTCCTCTTCGCAGAAACCTGCCGGGCTCCTGTCTCGCCCTGAAACGCATCTTCTTTGCAGAAACCTGCCAGGCTCCTGTCTAGCCCTGATACGCTGATTTGTTAATAGGCTTGGGAGTCCTTGTCTTCATTTGTATCCTCCCTTGAGAACTGGCCCTGTTACTTCAGTTGTTACACTGTAGGTTTTATTTAGTCTGTAAGCACTATTTTCTTTAATGGTTTCTCCTACTGCAGGCACAACATACTTTCCTGCAACGGTGCACCTTTGCTTGCACTTTTTCATCTAAATGTTTTTGCAGCATAACACACTATTCTAGCGGCAGCACGCTTTTATTTTATATAATAAATCCACTGCAAAATAAACATTTTTTAAACATTGTTAGTTAAAACGCCAACAGCTCTAACTTTAAGAAATGCGAGACCTATTGCATTGCAAATGCTTGTGTCTTGGTATGTCTCCCTCCATCCGGAGTGTTATTTCATATAACCTATGTGGAGAGCTAACCATTGTATCTGCAGTTTCAACTTGAATGACCTCATTCAAGTCCACTGTCTCCCGAAGTCCCTTCAGGTTCTGGCGAGCTATTGTTACTTCTGCTGCTCTGTCTAAGAATGTCTGAGCCCATTCTCCGTTATTGAGTTGTGTCCTCAAGATCCTCGGCATGTCTGATTTTTTAGACCTGCTGCCTTCTTCTTGGTGAATTGAGGTTTTTTGTTTTTCTGAACATGTTGATCGTCTTTGGACTTCACGCGTTCTTCCTTGTTTTCTGACCGTCCTCTTCTTTTGGATTTCTGTGACGAAGTCTAAAAGGTATGAGAGGAACGTGTATCAGTATCTTGATATCTATCAGGTTTTCTCAAATTATCCCTATTCCTGAGGTTATACCTCCTTTCAGAGGGCTCCTTTTCAGGAGACCTACCACTGGAATCAGAACGCTTCTCTTTAGAAGTTTGTATGCCTTTACCCCACTTCTTTTTAGAGGGAGTAGGAGTGTTTCTAGTAAAGACTTTTTCAGGATTTTCTGACATTTGTGGTTTCATTGGTATCCCACCTAAACTGTCTCTTCCTAATTCTTCATAGGGTTTTTCAATTATTCTTGCTAGTTCTTGTGGTTGTTCTGTTACATCAAATTCCCTCAACTTCTGGCAGATCGCCACTGATGTTAGATAATATTATTGTAGAGACCTGTTTGAAATCTTTCAGTAAGTTCGTACCTAAATTTAGAGCAGGCTCTGACCCGTATTCATTTTGAATCTGTTTCAGGACATCAGGTATTATCACCATAGACGGAACACCATGTGTTTTAGTGTAGATTGCAGCGAAGACTGTACCCCAAGTGGTGCAGTCCTCCAGATGGTGTGTGATCCCCATTAGTAGACAGATTGTTAAAATTCTGTGTTTCTCATGAGGGCTAGTATTAGGAAATACTGCTTCGATCTGAGTAATTTTCTTAGCTATCCAGAATGGAATTTGTTCACGTTTTGTGGGTAATTTACCCATGACTGCGTGGAGAAGTGTGGCTCAGGGGTTAGAGGCGGCAGACCTGGAAGCTGAGATCGGCCCTGGACCAGGGTTCAATTCCCCGCCTCGGGGGTCTTGGGCTAAAAATTCCATGGACTCGATAATTCTCGCTCCGGTGCCTTCTCGACTCACGGGTTCACACTCTGCGACTCTGGGCAATAGCTTGCTTAATCTCCACAACGGCCCCTCGCGGCGGGATGCCTGGCTTTCACCTTGTGGATACCCTGGACGGGTTCCCTAAGCAAGCGCCGGGACACCCACTGCGGGTAGCTGTGCGCTATATAAGCTCAAATACATTTACATTTAAAGTCTGTGGTATAATTTTTAGTGTATTCCCCTGGTGAGAGGTTTGTTGTGGAATAACTATTGTAGGTTGGACTGTTAGAGTCCGCATGACATATTGGACCAATTGTCTATAGATTTTGATAAACTCTTTGAGTTGAGCCAGTAATTCTATGTCTGACATGTCGTTAATGTCAGGATGTGGTGTATAGCCGGCTAAAATCGTCCATGTTGCTCCTGGTCTACCTAGTGGACCGAGCCTGGTAATGTGATTTAAATGTTATAGGGTGCCTTTAAAACAGAGCTCATGCTCCTGGTATGTGAGTGGAATTTCAATATCCTCGAAAGGAATATATTCCTCTGGTGGATCATCTTTGTAGAAGTGAAACATACGTGTTACTGGATTTCCTTCTGGGAAGATTATCGATGAATAGAATACCTCTGTCTGGTGATATTCATGTGCCTCTATCACAAAAACTGCTCTACCACCCCTCGATGATAGGCCATGTTTAATACGTTTTATAGTCATGGTTTTCCTTAAATTTTGAGGAATTATTACAGCATTCGCATCGGTTTCTTGTAAACTTGTGAAGTTTAAAGATGTTTTGGCGTTGCCGCCTGTAGCTGCAGTCAAGGCGTTTTCCTTGTCAGCCATTTTAATGAAAGTTGCAGAGAAAGTTTTAAGGGAACAAAGATAAGGTGCACAATATTTTGGAACACTGTATCCTTCAACATTGAACAAACCAAAAAGCTAATACATAGGATTTTTCATCCTACTCAGCTATGGCGGATATTATCCCATATTTCACACAAACGAAAAGGGGAGAGGGTCAACTACTCAACTACCCCAAACCCTCTTATATAACCCTCATACACCAAGAGGGGTAGAGGTGAAAAAAGAAACTGGACAACGCATACAGGGGCACACACAGTGTTAGTAAAACTGCCCTCACTCACACACAAATCTGTGTGTGACATGCTTCATCATCGGGTCTGCTTACAGATCACCCTAGCAAAGCCACGCACAGGATGGAGCATGGGGGGGGGGGGGGGGGGGGGGGGGGGGTTAAACAAAAAACATAAACACCAAACATATGTGGGTGAGTAAAAAGTGCTACCAACCCTGACTGGGAACAGTGATAAGAATAATTGCAGTGGAAAGTGAATCTAAAACTGCCTCATGGGTGCTCTATCGATTCTTTTATTCCAGAGTCCCTTGGAAAGGGTTAAAAATAGAACGGATAGGTTTATTTGTGAGAATGTTAGGAACTCGCGTCAACACTCCCAGACTGCCAAAGTCAACATGTTTCGACCGAGTTTGATGTGCCCACACTAAAGGGTCACGCCGGTCTTCTTCAGAACTCCTATCTATCCCAGTCGAGAAACCCTGTTACCCTATTCTGGTTAGTACCCAGGGTACATACGTACAGCAATCCTGGTGGGTGGAGGTACTTCCCCTGACACGGGACACGTGTACTGTAAAGACAAAACACACATATCCACGGATATTAAAAAGGTTTCAATTTGGACCCATCAAATCTCATTCGAAACCCCAATCCAAGCCACAGGGACAGAAAACCATCTCCTGAGCAGAACAGTAATATGTTCAACCCCCCTCCTACAAAAATAGCGGGGCAAGAATCGGAGACATATCAATCCATCATAAGCAAAAGAGCCATTGTCATACACAGAAAAATCCTCTATTCCCACAGGTCATTGACTATTCAAATTTTCCTAGAAGGTGTAATCACAATCACTAAAAACGGCATACAATATTTTTATTTTCCCCAACCTGCCACACTCACCGAGTTTACTGGTGTCGCAAGCTTGAAATGGCGACAGGCAAGATGAACCCCGAGGACACAACCTGTGAACGCAGGCAAAAAGGGGAAAAGCATGATCCAAAGTCTCCTCGAGTGCCTGACCCGCTCCGATCATAGAAGGCAATACCAAACCCAGCCATCATCGAGCAAGAGAAGCCGGAGGTAACCTGCATTCCAGCCTCCCGCAAAACTTCTGCCTCAACTGCCAATAGCAACACTTACTACCCCGTGGGTGGTTCACACCAATTCGGCTTGCCGCAGTCCCGCCATGTACTCTGTCAGCAAACCGCCAAGGCCAGCGTTAAATATGTAGCTTCCGCAACCGCCCACCAATCATGTGAGGGCGTATATGCGTCGTGATGATCCAAACGTGTGATCTCATCAACTGCACTCCCCCACTCCCAGCTTAGAGGAAAGCTATTGCGCAGCATACCAGCATACCAAATACTCGCACAGGCGAGATACATGTAAATGGTCACATACGCCCATGTATAGAAATACCAGAACAGTCCCTCAAGTCCCCAATATTCCAGTAAATCGCCGAGGCCATGGTAAAAGACACACCCCACAGATTAGTAAAAAACAGGCGCAGACCACAGCGACTATGGTTATAAACCATAAAAGAGAGGGCATTCGGAAGGGGAACAGAGACACAGAAACCATATAGGACAATACATCTATCAGTCTCAGAGCACGGGAGCCATCACAAAGAAAACCAATCTGTCATTATTAACTTGTCAAATGCATCATTGTGAGGCCAAATATTCTCGAATAACACCCCCGCCATGCAGATTGACACAATGAGCCCAAAGACAATTATGATGTTAATTCCGAAATGCTAGGTTCAAAGCTCCAAGTATGAATCATCTAGTAATTGCATGCCAGGGAATTTCATCATTTAGTCTGAAAAGGTGACTTTTAAGACGGTAAACTCACTTCTCCTTACGCAAAAAAGGGCTCTGTTCTTATCCCCACCAGGAGGGATACTCTGCAGTTTCTCAATCATAGTCCATCTTAAGTCTTCCGTCATATGTCCCACCTGTTTGGTGTTTATGTTGTTTGTTTAACCACCCCCTATGCTCCATCCTGTGCGTGGCTACGCCAGGGTGTTTTGTAAGCAGACCAAATGATAAAGCATGTCACACACAGATTTGTGTGTGAATGAGGACAGTTTTACTAACACTGTGTGTGCCTCTGTATGCGTTGTCCAGTTTCTTTTTTTCTCTCTACCCCTCTTGGTGTGTGTAGGATATTATCCCATACCCACCCCAGACGTCTATTGGAGTTTTACGAGTAAAGGGGTCTCTGAGAAAATCAAGACTGATTTACTTTAGTAACTAGCGTTAAATTAGTGCCTTACCAAACCGTTGGGCGCCATGTAGTGTAGTTCCTATTTCCCTAACAGGCTCTGCGCATTGGAATAACATACATCATAGATTTGACATAGGACTGAGGTTAGTATGTCTCTTTCGAGTATATTAAACTTAATTGTGTGTGCCAGCTAACTCAGATGTCACTAGAAACTTTCTTGAATAAACAAGAAGGGATTAGTATCTGACAACCGCATAAACATGACAACTTTGTTTCCCTAAGAGTCGGAACAATATCTTCAGAGTCGTGGAAACAATAGATAACTTTTTCACTCAGTCAATCGTGCATGCTTCGTTTCTACAGAGTTGCATAGAAATATAGAGACGGGCGTTTCAATAAAAAGGGGTTTATTGAACAGTCTTCTTTCTCATGCAAGAGATATGAACTGCTACAATCGTTAGACAGAATGCGAAGTATAATGCGTACAGCGTAAACAGTAATATAAAATAATACTGTAATAGCATTGTCTGTTGCTATGGCATATGTAAAAATACATACATAAATAACACAGGCTAAAATATTCAACTGGTGCTTCTAAAATAAGCCTACCCTAGTGTACCTAACCTAAGTCTAGTACTAGGGAAGAAGTAGGTGCTGCTTTAGCATAGGTTTAGTTTTGCCAAGAATTGCCAAAGGTTTCTCTAGGTTCTAATCAGCTCCATACCTTTAGAATGAGAGAGGTTGGTATCTCCTTCCCGGGACTCGATGTCCCAACACCCCACAAGGGGAGTCAGAAACACTGGAGCTGGATTCTCAGTAGGAGGATGACAGCGTCTGGTCAGTGCGTCAGCTGGAAAGTTGGCTTCCTTCGATACTTGCTGTGGCGAGCTGCGTCGTGCAAGTAGGTAGTTGAACTGCACCGAACCACACCGTGCTTTACCATTGCAAGTGAAGGTATATTTATACCTTGAAGGTGTTTAGGAATGCCGGTATTGACGTAAAAGTTGGGCATATGAACGTCATGAATGAACCCCTAAGGAATAGATGTTCATGCATAATAAATGAGTTCTTGGAGAAATCAATATCCAGGCAAGGGGAAGTCCCTAACGGCTTAAGAATCTGGTTTTCAAAGAACTCCTTGTGACATAGATGAACGGATGGAAGTAGCCATGCCTGTATTTGGGTAGCATGGACTATGCCTAAATAAGGACTGGATTTCTATGCCTATATAAGGGTAATGTGAAATATACCTATATAAGGGCATGAATCGGGAAATTTATACGGAATCCAAATCGATACACAACAAACTAGAGACCCCCAAATCTAACAGGTAAGATTAAAAACAAAGTGATGATGTGTAATAGGATATATGAGGTATCCTTCACACCAGACATATAATACAGGTCTACATGTTTCAGCCATACTTGCGACCTAGTGGGTCAGTGGCTTTCGTCAGCACCAATGGGATGGATGGATTGATCCCTTTTCTGTGCCAGATGGGACACTTTCCCATGGCTCTGATTCAGTTGCGGTTGTTCACTATTTGTGAGTATGGGAGAAAACAATGTTCTCCTCTGAAATGAGAAGAGAGAACATTAAATCAAGCATACAATACACATATAAACTGCTCTGAATAAACATTATTAATACATAATAATGCATTGCGTACCCAATGATTGTTACCCTGTTTCAAATAAATAATATGTCTCTTCATGTGCTGGCTTTGAACATTCTGCAGTTAAGAAAAATGGGGAGCGACCAATATTCTTGTGCCCTAGTGGTTTTGACGAGTTCGAACTGTGAAATTATTTGTTGAGAGAACGTATGTGCAAAATCAACAATGCTAGGATAGGTACTGAGGGAATGTGCCTGGTAAGTACTTCTTTCAATAGAGAATGTAGGTAGACTACACATAAAGTAGAGCAAAAAAGTAATGCAATGGATTAACATTACAACAAAATCAAGTACTTCATTCAAAGTGCTGATAGGTTTAATGCAAGTCTGCATGACCTCTCTGGCATTTTGTTTGCTGAGAATCAGAGCATACAGAAGATATAACATTAGTGCACATCCGAGGAGCAGTTTGTGTTCTTATCACTCGGAATGTACCAGGTAGTTGGGCGGATAGGCCCCTTTAAGCGGGTTCAGCCCGTGTTATTAACAATGCGTGTTAAAAGCATGAAAAAGATACTGCACTCGTACTTTACTGAGCAGTACTTTTTGTTCTTATCAGTATAAGAGCGCCGGGGTATAAAGAAGCATAGGCCCCTCTAGTTGGTTCAATCCGTGTTATAAACAAATCGTTTTCATAGTCTGGTAACGGTACCCTGCTCGTTCATTTGCGATTGGTAGTTTTTTCGTCTGAAAATGGCGAGGCTTGACGGCGAATGGGCCCCTTAGTGGGTACAGCCCATGTTTCTTTTGTAGCACGTAGTAGAGCAAAGGGGAGGGAAATGCACTCAGAATTTATTGAGTGGCCATTCGTGTTCTTCTCATTACGGCGAAAGACGCGTTATGTGAAAGAATGGGGCCCTTAATGGGTTAAGCATGTGTCCTTATAGTGGTGTGTTCACAAACAATTTGGTTTGTGTTCAGTCAGCATGCCCCATTACATATTGCTAAGAATACAATTCATCTTCCTTCGCCTTTGGTTACTTGGGACCCATAGGTTGTGGGGTGTAGGTGGACTTGATACCCTCCCTAGGGGAAAGAGAAATGAGAAACTGGGATGAGAATAAAAAAGCAGGCAGTGTTAAGAAATTACCATATTAGCCTGTTCAAATGTGAGTTGCTGAACTTTGCATGCTGCTCGCTATGAGTTACTTAAGGCGCAGTCTTTCTGTGTTCAAAGATGTCTTTCCACTCCTGGATATCACAGGGAGTGACTCGCCTGTGTGCTTTTAAAAGAGCACTGTGTGTCAGGTGCCTCTAATTACACATGGATGTCTTTCACAATCTACATGGAAAATTGACTGCGGGAGAGGACTTGTGGTCTGTTTTTTGTTTTTTTGTATGATAGTTCACAAATCATTAGTGATACACTTATATATGGCGTTGTGTGCAGACTCTATGTGCAATGTACTGGATTATATATCAATACTTGTTTTTTAAAGAGGGGATGTTATTTAGAAAGCTGGTTTCTTTATTCCGTTCTTAAAAGTAATATAGCAGAGCTATAGACTCAATTTGTTTGGTCCTGTGCATGATCATAAAGGGTCCTTTAATAGGTGGTATAAAATGAATAAACAGAATGTAGAAATAAAAATAAAAGTGGGGGAACTTTCCTCTTGGTATTTAAATGTGGACAAGGATCGTGTTTCTTCGTGGCTATATGTCTACACTTCGGTTGATTTTTTAACGCAATTCCTAGGTATAATCATAAAATTGGGAATGTGGCCCCTGCTGTGTTTTGTCAAGTTTAGAGGTTTTTCACTACCTTGGGGCGAGGGCATAATTCTAGCCAAATATTCAGTAGAGGTTCCTACCAATGTGATTTATGAAATGTTAAGCTACTTTACAAATTGTTTCTTCTTCTTTTTGCTCTCATGTTGTATATGCTGGTATGTTGGTGCATCAGGATCAGGTCTATCTGGTCACTTGGGCCCATGGAGGTTTGACTAACTCCACAAAAGGACCATTACACTGTTGATCATTCTACCACAAAAATGTGATGCCCTTTCATTTAATTGCATCCAGAATTTTGCTATACATGTTTTCAAGAGATTTGATACATGTATACCTAATCCTTACTTGGTCCCCTTCTTGAACATTATTTTTCACTGTATTCCTAATATTGTTTTAGTGCTGCATCAGCCCATGTTTCCACAAACTGAATCTCTCGGATCATCCCTTCTTCTGCCATACTTGTTTATCAATGCTTCCTACACTTTGGAACAACAGAGTTGCAGTTTGGTAATGGCTAGTCTTGCTCGAAGGATCTGAAAAGCGATTTTACCTGTTCTGTCGTGCAATATGTCCACAATCTGGTCCTGAATGCAGCAAGTATGGGAATATGTGATTTTAATGGTCAATTGAATATTTTTCTTAATATCCCAATTATCTCTTTCTGCCCGTCCATTACTCCGAGGGTGGTAAAGGGAGTATTTTCCATGTGTGATGACATTAATTAAAAAAAAAAATTCATTCCATGGGAAGTGAATTGCACCTCACTCTTGCTGAACAATTTGTGCAGGAAGACTCAGTGACAAAATATTTGAGTACAACAACCACCTATTTGGTGTTTAGCTGGGAAATAAACCTTACCTCAATCCACTTGCTAAAGTAAAGAATTAATAATAGAACATAGCACATATTAAGAGGTAGTGAACCTTTGGTGGGTCGAAAGAAGTAAGAGCGGAGTTTCATCCACTGACCATCTGGCCACGATACAGAAATCATGGGACATTTGTGTGTCTTGATTTATTTAGTAATTTATGCTACTCTCCTTCCAATTGCAGAGTACCCTCTCCTGTAGAGCTCAGGCTGGATAAGTAGAGGCTCCTAAAAAACATTGTTTACAACCAAAATAGATTTGGTACCAAAAACAGACATTACCATAGTAGTCCTTTGCACCGAAGAGAACTAGTTTGTGTGTGTGAATGTTCTGCTTGTGAAAAAGCAGAATACCATCATGCATTGTGGCTAAAGTGGGTGTAAACCATTGCCCTATGCTGCAGGCTGCAGAGGGTGGAAGACAAACTTGAATGACACCATACCAGGCCAATTAAAGGAGTTTGTTGTAGCTCCTTCACTAAATATTATCAATTTAATTTTAGTAAAATCAAAAGGTTTTCGCTAACCCAGACCTAAAAATGTAGTATCATTTCTAATGATAAACCATTGCTATTTCAGGCAGAAGGTGAATCAATAGTATTTCTCAATTGTGCAGTTAAAGTCACAATGGCAAGCACTCCTAGCCTGAACATCAAAAACAGCTTTGCAAACTTCAGGTTCTCAAAATCTCTTTTGTTCATGCATGCCAGAGCAACCCTCATATGATTCAAGCCGAATTTAAGGTGAAAATCGACATGCCAGCAAGATGGGCTTGTGAGCTAGAGAACAACCAAATGCATCTCTTATATAGAGGCTATGGGATTTAAACATGACCTAACCCAAGACATTAGATGCTCAAGGACAGTCTCCCTGCCAGAATCACTTGGTGTGATTTCCAGTTTCAGTGGGGGAATTTGGGTTAACTGCTATGAATGCAGTAGGGTCCTTGTAAACCTATTCTTTGCGCTATCTACTTGGTCACAGTACATACAACATTATAATTCTGCCCCAAATAAGAAATATTTGTTCTTGTAAAATTCCAAGAACTTTGAGGCAGAGTGGGCCTCGATCAAACTTTAATTCTGCATATTATTCTGGTTGGGATTTCTCTCTCTTTTATGAACAGAGGACTCTTCATTTGGCTCAATATTTCAGAGGTCCCATCGCGTAAAATGCCATGACAAATTATATATAGTTTTTCTTTTTTATTTCAAATAAGATGACCTGTCAGTATCCCCAGTTTCCATGCTAGGTCAGATATATTTAATGAAATCAGACTCCCTGATCAAAATACGGGTCGCTGCTATGTCTGTTTACACTGAAGTCTGATAATGTGACAGCTGTTTGAGGGCAAAGAGTGCAACAGGAGGTATAAGTACCCTTTGAGAACAGAATATAACTAAAAGGTACTGCAAAGACGAAGCAATGCCTTCAAGTTAAGAGGGCCACAGGAGGGATTACACATAAAAATTACTGTCATCTAAGAGAAATAATTCCCTCTTGCCCCAAAGACCCTGGTGCTCTCTAGCTGTGGCTAACCAGAGTTTCAGGAGGTCTAAATGTAAGTGCCATGTTTAACTTAACACTATGGAGGATATATTTATTGGCAGGACATCGTTCACCTAAATTGAGTTTCCAAAGCAATTTCTATAAAGTCTACTATGGTTATGGGAACCAGATTATTTTTTTGTGGCCAAACTACATCCTATCTGACTAACAAAAAGCATGTCATATCTTGTCACTTAATGAAGTTCATAATGTTACTTTCTTGCTCTCCCATTTAATTGAGCATTCATAAACCACTCCAAAATCCTTGCAACCCTTTTTCCCTTGCTCCTCCACTACAGGGTGATATCTTCTGTAGTTGGGTAACGTGATAAGCAAGAGTTATCTTCTCCATGTGGGTAAGTCATGTGAAATCCTTTTAGTAGGATCACTCATGCATCACTCACAGCGGACTTAAGGGGGGTGGGTAGGGATTTCTATTTGAAATATTTGCTGCATGGTCTTCCACTAGATATCATTCCTGTGAGGATAGTGCACACTGCAAACACTGGAAGCAGAAAGTAAATGGCTCTTTTTCTTTTAGATTGTGGTCTTTTATTAGCCGTTAGATTTTAAGAAAGAGGACCTCTTGTCTTACCACGTTTGTGTCCAGAACTAAGCAAAACAATACAACTTACCTGACTTCATGCAAGTTTGGAAGAGAAAGAAGTCTCCTACAAGCTTCCATTCAGCACATTGTTGCATGCCATGCCACGTTGTAAGTGGGCCCTTCTGTTCTGGAGGCACTCCAGCGCCTTTGTACCCGCCGATACATGTAGGGATCGCATAAGGGCAACTGATGGCATGGAATGCAGGTGGCAGGCAGCGGAGGCAGGCCTCCAGTATTACTGCATGGTGTGCGGAATGTCAAACATGCATTACTTTTTTGTGGGATCAGGGACGCCATGAGTTTCTAGTTGAAGGCAGAATTTGGCCAAATTAAACTTGGCGATCCATTGGAAGGTATGGAGACTTCCCAATCCGAGATGTGGCAGAGTTCCTTACTATGAAGTCAGTTCCTGTTTCAGGCATATGAAAGGCAGTGCTTGAAAAGATCAGATGTGTCACAACACGCTTGTTCTCAGATTTTTCTTTGCATCCTCCCGCCCAGTTATACATTTCTTTACATTGAGTATACTCAGCAGATTCACGCTTTCCATTTGAATTATCCTCTTATCACTTGTTTTTCAGGATTGCTAGTATTGTCATTTTTCCTCAAGTTGTTCTTGGACTAACTTCATGATGGATCATCTGGCTTTGGATCTCTTATCCTGTTGGTTCTTTTCTCCCTGATGTCTGTGGGAGTTTGGTTCCTTGTTCAAATCACCAATGATATCTACATCTTCAATCAGAATCAACTCCAATCTATATAGATATTTCAGTAGTCCCTTCAAATGCACAAGATTTTACTTGGGATCAAGTTAAGCTATGAGAATATTTGTATTCTTTTCGGTGTATTTTAATTTTTGCTCTGCACAGATTAATAAAAGATCAAACCAAAATGCATCATTTGATTAGTTCCCTTTCTGACTCTTCTGTTGCTTGGGCAACTACATTACTAACCAACACTGTGACTTGTTTGCAGTCCTATGATATCTTCTTGTCCACTTATAAGAAAATATTTGAAAAGCCAGATTTGAAGTTGGCAGCTGAGGAGACAGTATGTGATATCCAGCAAGTAAAAGGATTAACACATGTCTGTGTGATGAAGCACTTACAATCCTAAGATTTAACACAGCAGAATGGTTGACCATAGGGATGGCAAAATATCTTGGATGAGCCTGGATAATAAGAGCAAGGTGTTTACAAGGTGCTAATAGCTGAATTTAAAGGAGATGTAAAAAACATTATGCCTAATTGGAATGAACTTTTAAATCTATATTTGTATTATATTGTATTGTATGTTATTTAATTGATTTTTAACAGGATATATGATAAGTTTATATCACATGTATAAGTTTGGTACATACCTGTTGTGTATTTCTGTATATATTTCAACTGTTTGTCTTTTATGAAGAAAACGTCGAAATAAAGACGTTAAAAACTGAACTGGATATCCAGCAAGGAACCATGGCTTTTTTTTCAAATATGGTTCGTTTTTACCAATTTGGTTTGAAACTGTGTGGGTTGAAAGAACCCAGATGGCTGATTCGTTGGGTGAGCTTGTTCAAACTTTGCATCCTATTTCCTTTTCAGCCTTATTGATTTATCCTGCTTGATTGATTGAGTTCTGTTATTTTTATGCCTCTGAGGCTTCAGGTCACAGTCAGATCAATTGAGGAATGCTACTTCTACAAATGTAGTGCTAAAGTGTCTTCTGTGTTGTTGAAATACCATGTTGTTGAAATACCATGACGTTTGTCTAAACCTGAAACCCGTTCAACCCGCCCTCTCCCCCCCCCCCCTCCACAGGAAGTAGGTTGTACTAAAGAAATAACCTGGGACTGATTTTCTTTTCTTTTTGGGCGCATTTACTTTCTGAGATAGTCGAGAATGTTTTAAAGGCTTATTTACAGGAGAGTTTGCAAAATGGGACGATTGTCCCATCTTCATCAACTGCTGGAGTACCTTAGTTTTGGGTACTGAAGAAACATCAAGATTTAAACCTTTGCATACACTATACAGGAGTAAATAAGAGAATGGTTAAGAATTGATAATCTCTGCCTCTTAACAATGTCATTTTGGAATCTGCTTATGGAGCATGCACCTTTACCAAATTAGATCTATGAGAAGCATATCATCTACTGTGTATAAAAGAAGGTGATAGGTGAAAGACTGCCTCCAACACCCATTTGGGCATTATGAATATTGTGTGATGCTCTTTGAATTGTGCAACATTTCTGATATTTTTTGGCACTTCATGTAGTCATTATTTTTTGATGAGCTAAATTATTATTCCATTTGTATGTAGATGATATTTTGGTGTATTCTAAGGCCCATTTGGAACATCATGAGCATGTGGGTATAGTACTGTCATTTATATCGTAAACCAGAGGAAGTTGAGTTTGATAAGGAAGAAGTGAAACACTTTGGATTTATATTAAGTGCATCTGACTCTTCTATGGATCCTAAGAAGGTAAAAGCTATTTTGAATAGGCCATCTCCTACAAATACTAAGGAAATGCAAAGCTTTCTTGAATTCACAAATTTGTCAAACGTTTTTTAAAATTATTTGAAGAGATTACTGGTCCTAGTACTCTAATGCTAAAAAAAAATAATAGAATCTGAAGATTGCATTTTGTTGGGGTTATTTGGCTGAAAGTAGCTTCAGTGCATTATTAAAACAAATGTTTGTGCAATCCACTATTATACGCCACACTTATACTTCAAGGAAGTTCATTGTGGAGACAGACATCTCATAGAAAGCAGTGAGAGCAGGATTACTGGAAAACATAAAATCCTGGATGTTTGCAGTGGTAAGCAAAAGTTTATTTCAGAACATTGATTCCATGAAACTCAGACAATAAAACAATCATTAAATTACAAGTTTTTCAGAATTGTTGTGGCCAAATAAAATCTCAGGATGTTTCTTTTCCATCATCATATCCTGTATTTTTTTTAGAATCTGAACAAAACTATGATTGCTTGAGAGAGAACTCTTAAGAAAGTAGATGCGTTTTAGTGAATGGCAACATCTTGAATCTGGTGTAAAAGGGCGTTTCAAAATTCATAGAAACCATTGGATTTTTGTTGTTGTTGAAGTTTTCAGTGCAGGAATAGTTGTTGAGTACATTGGACATTTGCCTTTGCATTGTCTGATTTTGCCCTCACACATATTCCTAGTTTAAAAAAATGCTGAAGAATGCTTTATCCTGCTTTTATGCATAGTCTGCAAAATAGTGCAATAACAGATTAATCTGAAAGAAGTAGAAGATATCAATTATAGATTTTTTTGGTTTGACGCGACAAGCCATATTTAGCCAACAAGCTTCTACCAAGGAATCGCAAGTCAATGTATTCAGGAGTCATGACTCCCCTATATCTATCTGGTGGTAGGGAAGTTAAGACTACTTTGGATTTGTTTTGACATCTTTTTGGTTGCCAGCTGTTTATTCCCATGTTCAAGGACGAATTCCTGCCTCACTCGTTTGGTTTCAACATAAATCTTTGCACTCTAAGCCTTTTGGGAATTTGAAGCCTTTACCAGCAGTCTACAAACAATGGCATATGAGTTTAGGACTGACCTTCTACTGTCTGAAGATCATCATATAGTAATAGTCATAGGAAAGATCATTTTAAAGATGGCTTATTTTTCTCCATGTTTGATGTTAACCACAGCTGAATAAATCTCCCAGTGTTTTTGACACATATATTTTTCCTACATAAATTAGTTTATACACTACCATCTAATAGAGGTGCTCAGTATCTTTCACATTTTTGAAAGACTATATGTTGGGCATTGGGAAACAAAACAAGTTTTGCACTGTTACTGTAATGCTAATAAAAATTACTAGATTTCCCTATCTTCAAATGGCAGATTGTTCTTACCGTAATGTAGCTTATATTGTGACATTCTATTGTATGCAAGGTTTCCATTCAAGAGTGTTCCTGTTTTCGTTTTCAAGTGGATTAGTTGATTCCTGCAGCTACTGAATACTGGAGTAAGTTGAGAAAACCGAGGCAACTTATTTCGGAAAATTTACATAATTTTAAAGTCACGATGAAAAAACATGCGGATATATCAAGACAAAGTACTGATTCCTTTTGTTCAAGGAAGAAGGATTGTGTTTGCTAATTTTCTTCACATTCATACTCGACCAGTAAAATTTCAATCACAATTTCTTTCGCAATTTGTGATAAGGCATGAACCTAATCATGTGGCTTTTTAGCTGAAATTACCTCTTACTTGGAAGATTCACCTATCTTTAATACCACTCAGTTGAAGCCATATATACCTTCTCATTGTCTAACATCTGAATCCCCACCAATACTGGTTCAAGGACAAAATGAATATGAGGGTTAAGAGAGTTTCGATTCCTGACAATAGCAAGAAAAATTCCAGTTTATCATCCAGTGGAAAGAGTAGGCCTGGAGCGAGTGTTCTGAGAAGATTCAGTTCATGCTCATGTTGTCTATTGTGTTTTTTTTCTTTTCAAAAACATCTGCATAAACCCAGAACTGCAGAAGGGGGGGGGGGTCATACAATTCACATTCATGCACAGAACTAACAGACACATTTCTCAAACTGTTTTACACATGGTGGTACTGTGTGCTAGCTGGTCTAAAGGCTAACATATCCTTGGGGGTGTCTGGAATCAGTCTGGACTCCAATCCCTCAGTTTATGTTGTCTAAACGCACAAATCCTATGTATCCTTAGGAACTACACAACCATGGCATGTCAGGGGTTTGACTGCTTACGCTTTTCTTGACCATTCCCGCCAGGCCGGAATCGCAGGCCTCTTTTGGGCCGATTTAATCCTCAACAATAACGGGTTATGATCAGAGTGTTCCTGCAAGGTACTCACTGTGGCCCACCATAGCGTGTATAACCAGGTAGCATAGCAGCACATCCAACCGCACATGTAAGTCGTGCAGTGCAGAAAAGAAGGAGTAACCCTGCTCGTCCAGGTGGTGTGCACGTCACGTGTCAATGAGCCCCCACCTGTCCTGCCAGTCTCGTCTGATTTTGGAGAGTCTCTGTATAGGAGCATCGGGCAGAGGAGTGTGTGATCTATCCATATCAATGTCAGCTATAGAATTAAAATCGCCTCCCATAATTACTGAGCCAGTCAAATATGGCGCCAGCTTCCCTGACAAATGGGTAAAGAAAGCTGCCTGGTCCACATTGGAAGCATATATACTACACAAAGTCGCATCTTTCCCATTAAGGCGCCCCGCCAACACCACAAAACTCCCTCCTGGATCTACCAATTGACGTGTCAGCTGGAATGGGACCCCTGGTCTAACCCATATCAACGTCCCCCTGGCAAAAGCTGTGTATGTTGTGTAATATAGTTTCCCTCTCCATCTACGTGGTAACGCCAAGCCCTCAGCGCGCGCCATGTGAGTTTCCTGGAGGAACGCAGTTTGAGGCCCTCTATGCACCAAATAAGCCTGCCCCTTGTGGCGCCTCTGCATTGTGTGTAACCCCTGTACATTCTGTGTTATGCATTTAACTTCATGTAACGTCCCCATATCGCATTTGAGTTCCCGTACCTAACTGCTCGCCCCTTTTGGACACACCGATGGCCCCAATAACCCAACCCAAGCCAAACCAAACCCCCATCCCCCCCAACTTCCCCACTCTAAATCCCCCTGATCCGTCCCCCGCCAGAACAGGCGCTAAAACACTAGTTCCCATCCAAACTACAAAACCCAACCTACGTCCTTCTGTAGCTACTGAGGACTTGCAAACCCAAGACAAAGTAGGGAAGGCAGCCAAGGGCCAAGAAAACCCATCTTATTACGCCGTCACTGTCTGGCGCCATACCCCCATTACTTTCACAGCCTCAAACTCTCAAGGGGTCTACATCTCAGTGAGAGCCGCCACATTACAAAAGAATAAATATCCCCAAGGCCTGCCAACCTCCCTTGCTGCTATTCAGTACTCATAAAAATATTCTAATGAGAAATAATGACCCAACAGTACTGAGCCCCACCCCAATAAGAATTAAGCACACTCTAGTAACCTTAGGCATCATCAAGCTCAACAGCTGTCCCAGGTGTAGCATGCGGCATGGCAGGACTTCCCGTCCCAGTTCCGTCTGAGTCAGTTCCTTCTGAGCCCTTCTCCGACTCTGTGTCTACCGCCGATTGAGAAAGCCTTTCCTGGGAAATTTCAGTCACAGCCTTCAGTGCTGCTGACCTCTCCGTCTCCAAATGGGTCACCGTGGGTCCTCGTACGCCATGGCGGCGCCGCCTGACACGCTGCGATCTACAAAGGTGAGTTTCCTCAGCACGCAGTCCCGTGCTTCGCCCCGCTTCTCCTGCGCCTGCTCGATTAGACTCCAGCCAAGCCCACGCCTGCTCCGGGCTGTCACTAAAGTGTATTTTACTATCCAACACTATTCTCAGGCATGCAGGAAACATAAACGATTACTGCAGTCCCTCATCCCTCAGCGCCTTCTTAACCGCCAAGAATGAAGCACAACGTCGCTGTATTTCGAAGGTGTAATCCGGGAACAGCGTCACATTGCCATTGACCTCCTTGTAAGGACCTGATGAGCAGGCTATGTGCAGCAACAAGTCCCTGTCTTTGTAATGGAGTAGACGCGCCACTACCGGCCGAGGGTCCGTCCAGGTGCTAACGGGGCGTGCTGGTACCCTATGTGCTCTCTTGAGGGTGTAAAATGAAGATAGGCCCTCCGGTGCCACCTCGGTTCTCAGCCAGTGTTCCAGATAGTCCATCATACTTGCCCCTTCTACTCCCTCCGGCAACCCCACCATCCTTATATTGTTCCTGCGATTTCACCCTTCTGCAACCTCAGCTCTCTGTTCCAGGGCCTGTAACTGACTCATAGCATCCCCCATCTGTAACTCCAGTTTCCTTTGAGCCTGTTCCATGACTTCCAATGTCTCTTCTGTCTGCTTCACCCGATCGTCAATTTTGCGTGGTCAGCCCGGAGGAGACCCAGGCCCGTCGCTACCTGTGCAATGTCCTGCTGCAGGGCGGCTGGTGTGTCAGTGATAGCCTTCAGTATTTGATCTACTTGCTGTTGCATCAGGGTCCCAGGTAGCTGTTCCACAGCATCCTGCTTCCCAGGTTCCGTCGCCGAGTCTTCAGGGTCCAGGGTGGCCCCCCCCTGCTTCCCCGTGGCTTCCCCATGCCCTGCTATGGTCTCGATCACCATCTCAACCACCCAGATAATTCTGCACTCTGTCTCCGTTTGTACCAGATCCCCAACTCAATCCGCCATGCGCAAGATCTGTCTCCGACCACTCTGCTGGTGAGTCCCCAAACAGGCGCGCTGCAGTCGTAGGCTCTCTCTTTCGCCTCCAGCGGATACTAGGTTCCTTGTATTTGCACCAACCCAGACGGCGCGGCGAAACCTCTTGCACTCACCCTTTCCACAGTGCGCCCTCAGGCAACAGCTCCCTCACCTGCGATCCACTCTCCACATCAATCCAGCAGAGCCGGCAAACCCTCGCTCAGATGATTGTCCTGTTCAGCCAGTGTCCCGTCCGGCAGTGGCACCCCTCTTGCGGCCCCTGCCTGGCATTATAACTCCAGGAATGCCAGTGAGTGCGCTCGTCGTTGAATCCCCAGTGCAATGTCGAACAACCTCACGCTCGCCCAAGATGGCGGCCAGGCCCGCTCTCAAACCCCCATTTAGCACAGTCCTAGGTGGCCCGATGAGTGGAGACACCACCAGGCCCCCCGCTGGTCTCGGTTTCCCAGAACAGTCCCCGGGTCACTCCTCAATCTGCTTTATACCCAGCCACGACCCACAGCCCTCCTGGGCTTCCCCGCAGTTGGGCAGGCTCATAGCATCGATGCACCGCAAACGTCCCCTCTCACCTCTCCCCGCAGGGGTCCTCGTCGGCAATGAAAGCAGCACAGTCAAGCTCAACTGCCAGGGCTCCCCCAGACTGGGCAGCAATGGAGTTATATCTCCAGCAAGTCCCGGTTGCGCTGCCCACCAGATCCTCCAAGATGGGGGTCTCTCCCGTATTTAGCACTCTGGCAGCACCATCTCACTGGATCTTCAATGTAGGAGGCCCCCTCTAGTTCCCCAATGGGACTCCACTCAGCAGGGGGTGCCCCTGGCCGCTCATCTGCCTCCTTCACTCCATGCCTCCATCCGCTGACCAATTAAGCTCTGCTGCAGCCAGACAGGCCCTCGTGGTCACTTTCATCTGCCGATCCCCTCTCGGAGCTCCCTGCTGTAATTGCTCCAGCCGTGATACAGGCTCAGCCGCTCCCGCTCCACGGCGCCCTCCCAACCTCCGGTGCTCTGCTCCGCCTCAGTCTCCGGAGTCCTTACAGGCCCCGGGTCGCCGTCTCTAGCGCCATCTTGGGAGCGCCCGTCCTGGGTTCGCCGCGCCGCTCGGTCCCCAGCAGCCGACGGTGTTCGGACCTCCGCCCGCAGCGTCTCTCACTGATCTCCAGGTCAGTCGGCACAATCCCTGGTCTCTGGCGATATTCTGCGGCACTCTTATGCAGGATAATTCATGGGGTCGGCACAGAGCTCCCAGCTCACGCAACCTTCCTCGTCGGCTCAATTGCATTGTATTCATTACGTGTATATGTTCCCTTTTTCTTAAAAAAATGACATCTTTTGAACAAAGAAAGGTGTTCAGAAAGTGTTATTTTTATACGAAGCAATAAATCAATCTGAACAGTATACATATCTGCGAAAATCCCCACGTTTCTGCCTCCACTAAACAACCAGACCAATATGTTTCCAACATTACTTTGTGTTCTGCATTATGAACTCTGCTCATATCTCTCCGTAAGCCTGGACAGTGATATTTTTTTGCTGGCGACAGCACTTTGAAGTAATTAAGGAGATGATGAGCAGTTTATGAAATTACAAATAAATGAATAGCCCTCCCAGCATTCAGTATTACATTAACGTTTCCAATGCCTACAAAAGGATCAATGTCTACAATTCATCCTGTTAGTACTGAAAAACCCTCACCTCATATACACTTTGACATATCTACCAGATGGTATCCTTTTGGTGATCTGTCACAAGATTAATTACCCACATGTGTCCTGGATCACCTTTCACACGTGAGCACCATTTCTGGAAGCTTGTTCCTATAAACATATCATATCAGGTTAAAACAACTTTCTGTTTAAAGTGAGCATTTAGCCTCTTACTTTCCATAATGCTAACCTTAAAACTGATCCTGTTGACTGACCAGGTTAAACTAATTTGCTCTCTCATTTTATTCAGATGCTCTAACTTTTTTATGTCTTGCTGAGGAAGCACTTGCGCTGTCTCTTCAAGACATGCTGTATTAAGGATATGTTCAAAACAAACAAGGAGTCAGGCCCATATGGGAGAGGATAGGGCTGGGACATTTTAACTATATAGAAACACGGAGGTGCACCTAAACCTCAAATTTCTTTAGTGAGCTTAACTACTTTGGATCAAAAGAAAAACAATTTTATGTTTTATCTCAGCATTTTATTTTACTGTTTCTTTGTTTTTTATGGAATTAATTTTGTATTTTTACACGGATAAAAAACATCAAGTCATAATCCAAACTTTTAAAAAAACATTTTGAATGGACAAACAAATCACTTGTGCTATACACCAAAAATGTCACAAAAATGTGCTTTACATCTGTGAAAAAAACTAAACAAAACGTGATACACAAACATAAATCATCTACAGTAGATCTTCTATTTTGTACAAATGTTCTTTTTCTTTTTGAAAATGGATTTTAACCACAAATCCTAGATGTTTCCTGGAAATGTGCCAACGCGTTTTGAGTTCAAGTATTTCTTTCACTGGACTCCCATCAGGGTTTTTTAATTTGTGTCTGGAAAAAGATTTATGCGACATCAGGAACTGTTTTGAATTTCTTTGTATTATGCTAACTCTCCTTTATCTGCCTATGTTAGTTTTAATGCTCTTCATACCTGAGTGTTTTTGTATTCACCCAGCGATCAGCTTGCAGTACAAAAAGCACTATCTTTTCATTCAGCTTTTCAGTGTACTGCAGACAGGAATAGTTGTTTTTTAATTTGTTTGCAGACATTTAGATAAAGTTTTTCTTTACGATATGAGGGAACATAGGCAGCCTACCTTGGTACTCCTTATGGCTGCTGTTTATTCGACACTCTCTACACGGCAAGTGGTGTTCCTAAGGGAATATGTATATAGTTCTCATATTGCTGTTCATGAGTATTATTTAATACAGCAATGACTATTTTCGTTTTTCAATAACATAAAGAAATACCTGTTAAAGGCAGAAGGTAGCCAGCGTTATTCATTTTACTTTCGGTCGCCCAGGCTGTGGGTGGAAAGATTGAGTTATTGTTAGCAATGCTCGCAACATTTGTAGCAGCTTAAACAATACAATGTTGCCCCAGGATGTACCTCCGAGCTTGCTAGATGCACGGAGCCCTCGTTGATTCTGTTTTCGATTTTCGCTGGCTCGGGTTTATCTACAAAAAGAGGTTCAAGGTTTAAAATATTTTTATTTCTTACCGAGACACTTGAAGCGCCATTATTTCTATTACACTCGAGCACTCACCTCATATTTTTTTGAAGCGCAATGTTATCAACAGCTACCTTGCATGATTTATGGCGGTGGCCATTTTGTGACTCTAGCAGTTTTGAGAGAAAGGGGAAAACCTCTACTATTGTCTGGGCCAATCACGAGTGGTTATGTTTCCCTGATGGACAACATTGCATTGTGGTTAATGTAGTCAGAACTCGAACATGAGTACTTTATTTTGCATGACAAAACGCATCTACGCTATTTCTACCTACTTCTAGGTGATCATTATTATCTCTTATTTTTCGAAAAACAGGAATGTTTTTATATTATATTGTGTTTTCTCGAAAAAACGCACAGATGAAATTTGACGGTGTTTTAACGTACAAATAGTTTCAAATGCTTACATAGCCCCCAACTTTCTAATATATTTTCATATTCTTATTAAAAAAGTATTCTTCTGAAGATATGCATTCTGTAGATTCAAATAAAATTTGTATCTAGATCAACTTATTCTAAAAACAGGCAGATAGTCATCAATATATCAATTGTACATAAATATTCATGCTCATACATTTGAAGACAATATAAAGTCTGTTAATTGAAATACAGACCATAGTCATAATCATAATCATGTCAAACTTGTTAAAAAACACAGACTTGAATGCTAATCATACATATATCACTTGAACACTAATACTCGTGCGAGCTTGTTTAAGAAGTATCATATCTTATTCAGTTCGCTCATATTGTTCAATCCTGCCATAATACTGTTAAATTTCATTATTAGATAGGCTTCTTTGCGCAATAAAGCACTATCTACATCAATTAATCTTTTTGTCGTGTTCACTGTTGACAAAACTGTCCACTTGAAATCATTCGGCCCATGTTCTTTTGCAAGAAAATGCTCCACCATAGGGGCCTGTGGTATTTATACCCAAATACCACAGGATGAGGCCTTCGAAGTAATGGAGGTATATCTAGAGCGCAGAGATCGTCCCCACAGTGTCCCAACTTCATTTATTTTACAACTGGCGGAAGTAGCTCTTTAAAAAAACTATTTCAAGTTTTAAGAGCAGTACTTTATTCAAGTGAAAAGAACTGCCATGGAATGTCCTTATGCACCGGAAATGGCAGTACTGTACGTGGCCCAATATGAAGAATGGTTTGTTGAAAGTAATAATCCATTCAAAAGGTAACTTTCTTTTTAATTCTAGACCTGTGTTGGGTGATTCTCATATTTACCTGCTGGTTTGTCTTCCCAATGTAATTTTTTTGGCAAGGACATAATACTGCATAAACAACATTTTTAGTTTTGCAATTTGTGAAGTCAGTGTGTTGCCACTTAACACCATCGTGGTTAAATTCTGTTCCTTCAATGGTGCTATTACAAGCCATACAGTTCCCACATCTGTGGTGTCCCTGAATAGGTTTTAGATTCTACTTAGAAATTAAATCACTTTTGGGCTTCGGCAAAGAACTGTCAGCTCTTATTATCTGTTGACCAATACTTTGATTTTTTTCATTGCAAATATAGGTCTAGGAAAAGGACATTACAGGTTTTCAAGGAGATGCCAATTTTTGAGTACAATCTGTTGAAATTTATTGGTATCAGGACCGAATGTTGTGACACATACTAGTTTTTCTAGTTCTTTCTTCGATTTTACCTCTAAGAGATTTTCACGAGGCGTAAATCTTGCCCTTTTCGTTGCATTCTTGAGTAATTTTTTGTTACAGAAAGAGGCTGCATGTTTCTCAAATTCTATCTTCTCTGTACAATTTCTCTTGATTCTCAATAGCTGGCCATATGCAAGGTTTTCTTTAAGGCCTCTAGGGTTGGTAATGCAGGATTGTATTTTTATCTGTTTCTTTTTTGTATAGAGATGTTTTGCGCTGACTTGATTCTATACCAATCTCTACATCTAAGAAAGTCATTGAGTTCTTACTCGACTGGATGGAAAATGTAATGTCAATATGTCTACTGTTTAGCCACTGATGGAACATATCCAGTTCAGTCTGGCTCCCCTGCCACAGGAGCCAGACATCATCAATATAGCGAAACCACTGTATTATGTTGTTTTTGAATGGATTATTACTTTCAACAAACCGTTCTTCATATTGGGCCATGTACAGTACTGCCATTTCCGGTGCATACGGACATCCAATGGCAGTTCCTTTCACTTGAATAAAGTACTGCTCTTCAAACTTGAAATAGTTTTTTTTAAGAGCTACTTCCGCCAGCTGTAAAATAAATGAAGTTGGGACTCTGGAAACTATGAGGTGAGTGCTCGAGTGTAATAGAAATAATGGCGCTTCCAGTGTCTCGGTAAGAAAGAAAAATATTTTCAACCTTGAACCTCTTTTTGTAGATAAACCCGATTCAGCGCAAATCAAAAACAGAATCAACGAGGGCTCCGTGCATCTAGTAAGCTCGGAGGTACGTCCTGGGGCAACATTGTATTGTTTAAGTTGCTACAAATGTTGCGAGCATTGCTAACAATAGCTCAATCTTTCAGCCCACCGCCTGGGCGACCGCAAGTAAAATGAATAAGGCTGGCTACCTTCTGCCTTTAACAGGTATTTTGAAAAACGAAAATAATCATTTCTGTATTAAATAATACTCATAGACAGCAATATGAGAACTATATACATATTCCCTTAGGAACACCACTTGTCGTGTAGAGAGTGTTGAATAAACAGCAGCCATAAGTAGTACCAAGGTAGGCTGCTTTATTTAAATGTCTGCAAACAAATTAAAAAACAACTATTCCTGTCTGCAGTACCCTGAAAAGCCGAATGAAAAGATAGCGCTTTTTGCACTGCAAGCTGATCGCTGGGTGAATACAACAACACTCAGGTATGAAGAGCATTTAAACTAACGTAGGGAGATAAAGGAGAGTTATCATAATACAAAGAAATTCAAAACATTTCCTGATGTCACATAAATCTTTTTCCAGACACAAATTAAAAAGCCCTGATGAGAGTCCAGTGAAAGAAATACCTGAACTCGAGCACATTTCCAGGAAACATTTAGGATTTGTGGTTAAAATCCATTTCCATAAAGAAAAAGAATATTTGTACAAAATAGATGATCTAATGTAGATAATTTATGTTTGTGTATCACGTTTAGTTTAGTTTTTTTCACAGATGTAAATCACATTTTTGTGACATTTTTGGTGTATAGCACAAGTGATTTGTTTGTCCATTCAAAATGTTTTTTGAAAAGTTTGGATTATGACTTGGTGATTTTTTTTATCCGAGTAAAAATACAAAATTAATTCCATAAGAAACAAAGAAAAAGAAGCAGTAAAATAAAATACTGAGATAAAACATAAAATTGTTTTTCTTTTGAGCCAAATTAGTTAAGCTCACTAAAGAAATTTGAGGTTTAGGTGCACCTTCTTGTTTCTATATAGTATTAAGGATATGGGCATGAAAGTCTGCCTACTTTTAATTGGTTCCTGTCACTGGCATTTGTAAATGGTGGCTTTTTATTGGTCAATAGGCTTAGTAGTCCCTCCTAAGTACTGTCTTTTCTCTTCTTGTGACCTCCTATGAGGACACCCTCTGTTACATGTGTTGTTATTTGGTATGTTTTAATTACAGCCTCGGAGCACTCTTTTCTTAAAGGGCTTTCATGGAGGGCACGCTCCCCACAATGCATTTTTTTTTAAAATGCTGCATGCCCGAACTGAAACAATGGCGGCGGCGCTTTTCTCTTGTTTCCTTGCTATCGCTGCATGGCTTTTTAGAAAATGTATCAACTTTTTTTTTACAATGGCGGCGCCCGCGTTTAACTTCAAACATCTTTAGCTAAACCGTGGGTGCCACGATTGCTTCAAAAGTAAAGAAATAGGAATAACATTTCATTTTTTTTTCTATTTCTTTACTTTTGTTACAATCTTGGCACCCACGCTTTAGCTTTAAACATCTTAAGCTGCAATTGCTGCAATTGCTTCAAATGTAAAGAAATAGAGGAAAAAAAGGGTTTTCTTTTTTTTCTTTACTTTTGAAGCAATCGTGGCACCTGCGCTTTGAGGTTACAATGTTAACAACTAAAGCGCTAGTGTCTCAATTGCGCACCTTTCCTTTAAAGTAACCTGGGAAATTATGGTTTGACCCAGTGACGAAACTGTGGCCCAAATCCCACCACCCTAAACACTTCCTGTAGGTATCCCCAATCGATGGTGTTGAAGGCTTTTTTGAGGTCTATCGACACCAGAGCCAATTCCTCCTCCTTGTGTTTCACCTCATGCATGACATGTGCCAACTGCCTTAGGTTCATGCCAGTATTGCAACTGGGTATAAACCCGCATTGGCCCTCATGGATCAGAAGGGAGGGGGCGGAGCTAGTCAGCCATGATGGCGGTCGCCTGCCGATAGAGCTTCGGAGTCGTCCTGGGAATTAATCCTGATTACGGGTCTCTACGGGAGCCCGGATTTGTACACAGGCAATGAGAACAGTGCGGATATCCCTGGGAAGGATCGGCGCTTGAATATATGTCTGCCCGAGCCGGGACGCGGCGACGAGGGAACAGGGCCTGGTGTGACACCCCGCGTCTCTAAGCCGGGGACTTTGGTACTGGCGGAAGTGGAGGGAGACGCGGACTGACTGAGCGGAAGCAACCGGTAACCAGATCGAGGTCCGGTTGCTATGTGATACCTGCGGACAGGGAGTGTTTAGAGGCCGCAGAGTTTATGCGGAGCTGTGCCGAGGGATTGTTGGAGCGAAGGGGAGGCTTAGTGGGGGATCGCTCTACGGTGGTGTTATGGCCGGATTTTCCGTTGAAATGGGATCAGCCCCCAGGGGCCCCTATGACCCAGCCAAAACGTACTCACCTTCCCTCCTTAGACAGTATTCACAATGGATAGATGTACGGATATATATATATAGGTCGTACCTAAGGATGGGGAATATACATAGATTTTCTACAATATCTTATTCACATCAATTGGTCTTGCGGCCACCCCGACCCAGACCGGTCTACCCTAGGGCAGATCTGACACACAATCCGGTGCGTCTACACATGGGCCTGCAGAACCCAATGCTCCCTTTTCCAAACTGTTCGCAATCCTGCGAAACTACACGCCAGTGTCCTTCCTGGCGTTCTCACTTATTCAAGCCACAATCCTGTGGGTATAGGCGTTGGTCTCCCACCCAACGTTCTCACTAACGCCGCATATCAACGACGACCACATTCCTATGAACCATTATCAGGACAATATCTCAGTTACCTACTCGGGATAAAACTATAATAATGACTTTTGATACGGTTCCCAAATTATATGGTGTACCTCCTATTCTTGGCATCAAAGGTCCACTCACTCCCTCTTTGTTCGATCACTATTTACCTGATCGGGATTTCACATCCGCTCACATAAACAACGTTCAACTAGGAGATGCATTTACCAAGATTGAACATGAACACGAGGCACACGATAATTCCATAAGAATTAGGATATTTATTAACAGTAGACACAAATCACATTACTATGCAACATAACTTCTGCAAAGAAAAGGTAAAGATTAGAGTGCACGTTCTATGAACAATGGACGGACATCACCTGGTTAATATGAAGTCTGGGCTCGGCAGTCATCTAGGTTCCCTTCTCGTCTCTGTGTCCTGGCTCGCCTTGCAGTCACACCCCAGCTGTCACAAGTACACGTCTGCACCGCTAGGCTCAACCTCGTCTGCTTCCCTCCAGGGCACCGGAACCTTGCTGGTTATTAGCTACCGTCTCTCTCTCTCTCTGTATCAGTGCGCTCCGCGCTAATTCTCCTTCAGTCTTTCTCAGAGAGTTTCGGTCTTAAATCTTTCTAGGACTTCAAAGATGGCGACTGTCCGCCATGAGATAATTAATGGCAGAGATGCTAACGGCTAGATGCCGCCTACGGACTACCTGAAAACTGACTAACACCTTCGCTAATATCAAAGCCCGTTCCTTCATGGAAAGCTACGGCCAGTAACCTGCCGCCCACCAAATTCTTGTACCTCCCCGTACCAAGGACACGTTCCCAGCCGGCCGGCCTGAAGTTGTGTCTTCGGTGTGGAGAAAAATACATTCCTTCGATAAGGGTCAGCCTGAAACGGTTCTCTCCAAGCGAACAACAGCTTGAAACTAAAACATTACACTTCACCTAGAAAGCCTTCTCGAGCTACCAGGCAGAAAGCAAAATGGAGTCTGTCTCGTTTAAGGCCTACGGAGCCCACAATATGCATAACTCCATGGAAAATATCCTAGCATGTTAGCAAATGGGCAAATCATGACTAATACTTATATATCTATCCCCTAACTTAAATTCATAAGCCCTACATTAAGGAAAGTGACACGAAAATGCCCTAATATATGTAAGACAGGGGCCCTGTCTATAGTCCTAACCCCTATGCTATGGGGGTGATAGGCTGGAGTCACTCTCCATCATTCTCCCTCTCCAAAGAGCCAGCAGAAGGGCAGCCATTACATTACACCCCTTGACTCCAGTCTATTAACCACAAACTAAATGGAACTAACATCAGTAGAAGAATAATAGGAAACAAAATTAACTGATCTATGTCTCTTACTAAGTCTAAAAAATTGGAGCAAGGAAGGGATGCACTGAATAAAGCAACAAATAGCTATCAAGACACAAATAGCGACAATAACTCCCCCTAAAATCTGTCGTAAGGAATGCAAGTCAGGCAACCAATTAAAAAGCCAGTCAAAGAAACCCTGATCTATATGTTGTCTAATTTCTGCAGTCAAGTCGTGGAGTTTGTCAATATGGGATTGGATAGCTTTAGAATGGTCAGACAAATTAAAACAGCACAGACCTTCAAAATCAGAACATTCGTGTCCATGTTTTAACAAAAGATAATCAATAGCAGCTCTATTCTGCAAAATAGCTCTACGTTCACCTTGGGCATCTAATAAAAGGTCAGACAAAACAGTAGATGTCTGATTGATAGACTTAACCATCCAGCAGGCCATTTTGCCGATTGTCTTGGCATTATAAACGGCCAATGCGGGCACTCCAATAATAGAAAAAGCTAAACCAAGGTATTCTGATCTAGAATAGAGGTGAACAGAGGAATCACAATCTTCATGCAATGACATTGCATCACGTACAATACGGGAATGTGAAGTAGGATGTGAGGAAAACATTAGCAAACTCAATCTAGTGATGGCACATGGGCCACCAGAAATATTCGCAGGAATATAGGGCCAAGATGAATTCCCGCAGGAAAATAGCCATCCAGCTGGCAGTAACATTGAACGATAATGGCTAGGGGCAACTAATAAACGTTTACAAGTCATATTGTTCTTTACAGAAAGACATGAATTCGGAAGTCTCTTTAAACACAGCAATCGTTGATGAGCTGAAAAAGAAGTAGCGGCCTGAAGTTTCAATTTCAAACATTCGCTAATAGCCTTAGGGTCACACGTCATAATAAAGCATAGATCTCCAGGGGTAATATTAAAGGTAGTAATTCGGGAATGAATAGCAATATCAAGGTCTGGAAGAGCAGTACATGAGGGGCAAAATTCATGGGCCGCGAAGTCGCCTAGAATAACATTAGGTCGGGCATTTGAAATATTAAAAATATGTCGCAAAGTCTCGGTAGATGCAGGGACAGCAACCAAACAGGTCGCTAAAATGTCAGTGACGGATTTCATTGGGGTAAGACAGAAATGCGGAGAGTTCGTCACTCGCTTTGCGAGTGTAATCCAAAAATTGGAAGAAGATGCCCACGCGGACCGCGGGGCTCGGATTATCCCATCAACCGGCGTCGGTGGATCCTCTCCTCTCCCGGCGTAGCAGGCCAAAAGGAGTCCAGCGCCGACACATCCTGCAGCAGCAGTCCAGAGAATGATCTGAAAGAATACAAACACAGGCCTTAATCATTCTCGTAAGTAACATTTATCAGCTGGGACAGCTTCCCAGCCATCTTTCCCTGGCTTCATCACCAAAACGGTGTTGTCATGACCGGTCGCAATAATATCAGCCTGTTCAGGAGGATTTTTAGGCGATTGCACCCATATCTTAGCTCCAGGAAGATCAGACGATCCGAAGCCTTTTTGTCCTCGCACAGTTAGCAACGTTGGGGCAGAGCCTTTTTTTATCTCACCACTGAAGACAGGCATAATCAATAACTGAGCAACGCGGTCAGACTTCTTTATGAACAAATCCGTCTCACTGCTATTAAGCAGGAGAACCTTAATCTCTCCCTGATAATCACTGTCAATCACTCCTCCGAGCACTTGTACACCTTTCAGGGCCAGACCAGATCTAGGGGCAATTAATCCAAAGCTACCGGCAGGTATACAGACACCAACGCCAGTTTCAACAATGATTCGATCCTTTCCTGGAAATTTAGCATCATTTAAAGCATGCAGGTCGAGGCCTGCAGAACCTGGGGTTGCTCTACATGGAGCCAAAGCACCGGGGGTAATTTCCCAATACATGACAGTGTTCGATAAAGAATTAGGTTTCACATCAACACTTGGAGGAAACAAACGCATTAAAGGAGATTCAGCATGTAACAAAGGGCGATTATTCAGAATCAATAAAGCTTGAAGCAGGACATCTCTCCACTGGCTGTAACGGTCATCAGTCAACTTGCGCAACTGTTCTTTCAACAAACCATTCATCCTCTCAATCAGTCCTGAAGCCTGTGGGTAATATGGAATATGAAACACCCAATCAATATTATTTTCCGCACAGAATTCCTGCACCAATCTTCCACGAAAGTGGGATGCATTATCAGATTGAATTTGGAATGGGACACCATAGTACAGAATAATTAGCTCCAGGGTTTTAATGGTATTCACTTGGGTAGCGTTCTTACAAGGGAAAGCGACCAAAAGGCCACTATAAGTGTCAACCACTGTACAAATATATTGACAATTTCTGCTCATAGGGAGCGGACCAATATAGTCAATCTGCCAAATTTGGGCGGGCAATTTACCTCGATGTAAGTGTCCTCGAACAATCTGAGGCACCTCTTTTTTCCTAGAATGCTGACAAATGGGACAATGTAGAATGACATCTTTTATTAAAGAAAAAGGAATATGAATTCCTCTATCGGCAGCCCACCTGCTAGTGGCTTTCTCTCCAAAATGTCCTGCTTTCTGATGGGCCCACTTCGCCAATCCCGCCAAATCAGAATCCTGCATGTCCACCACTGCCTCAGCAATTTTAGACTTTTCATCTGCAATGTTATGGAAAAATTTGTCAAGGGAGTCAATTGGAGTGTGAGCATCCACGTGAAAGATTGTTACAGTGCTCTGCGGGAGCAGCTCCCAAATTTCTTGCCACAATTCCTTTCCCCACAACTCTTTTGAATGCAATTCCCAATTATGAGAATGCCATGTTGGTAACCATACCGCCAGTCCATTCGCAGTGGACCAGGAATCAGTGAAAATATGACATGTGCCAGGTAGTTCCTGCTTCAAAACTTGGTAAACTGCATAGAGTTCAGCATATTGACTACTCTTACCATCTCCAGTTGTGCTCAACAATTTCTGCGTAATCGGGTTGAATGAAACAGCTTTCCAATGTCTTTTGTCACCAATGAACTTCGCAGAACCATCCGTAAACCACACATGTTTTCTATCCTCCACGGACAGATCATCAAATGATTTACCCCACTTCACGGGAGACTCCTGCACCACGGGAACCGAACACTCACTTTCAGTCTCATTGGAGGGCGCCTGCGCCACTCGCTCATGTAAAACCGCCACACCTTTCGGACCCACACGTGCCCTGTCCTGAATGTACCATTTCCATTTAATCACACTAGCCTCCTGAGCATGTCCAATTCAATGGGACTTCGGTGAACTCAAAACCCACTGCATAATGGGAATTTCAGGCCTCAAAATCACAGCATGGCCTAGGGTCAATTGCTCGGTATCCACCAGAGCCCAATAACAAGCAAGCAACTGTTTTTCAAAAGGTGAGTAACGCTCACCAGCCTCGGGTAACTTCTTGGTCCAAAAACCTAATGGCACTTTTTGTCTGCCCTGCTTTTGCCACAGGCTCCAATTGGCATACAAGCCTTCCACGGACACATTCAAATCCACATCACCTTCACTCACGGGCCACAAATCCAAGGCATACTGAATAGCTTCTTTAGCCAAATTAAAAGCCGTCTGTTGAGACTCACCCCATTCAAACGCATTCTTTTTACGAGTGACTCGATACAATGGAGCTAAAATCTGAGTTAGATGTGGAATATGTTGACGCCAAAATCCAAACAGACCAATGAAGCACTGAGCCTCTTTCCTGTTTCTGGGAACTGCAAAATCAAGTATTTTACGCTTTACCTGTGGGATCACTTCTCTGTGACCTTCATGCCAATTAATTCCTAAAAATTTCACATTTTGGGATGGAGTTTGTAATTTATCGGGATTAATTTCCCAGCCTTTTGCTCGCAAACAGTCAATGATCTGATCTAAATGGGACTGTACCTGGTCTTGCGTTTCACCTTGAATCAAAATGTCGTCAATATAATGACAGACTTGAACTCGTGAATTCGTGGGCACTTCAGACAAATGCTCTGCCACCAGCCGGTGACAGATCGTAGGACTATGCACATAGCCTTGAGGAAGACTTCGGAACGTCATTTGACGTCCATTCCATGTAAAACTGAACTGTTCCTGACATTCGGGGGCAATCGGTATCGAAAAGAAAGCATTAGCAATGTCAATTGAAGCATACCACGTACCTGGATGCTTTTGAATTCTCTGAATTAGCGTGACAATGTCAGGCACTGCGACAGTCAATTTAGGTGTGTTTTTATTCAATTCTCGATAATCAACAGTCATGCGCCAAGAATTGTCACTTTTGCGCACGGGCCAAGTGGGATTATTCCAAGCAGATGTGACCGGAGTAATGACTCCCGCGTCAACCAAATCCTGAATAGTAGCAGTAATCTCTTCATGACCACCTGGGATACGATACTGCTTCTGACAAACCAACTTCGTGGCTAAAGGTATTTTAATAGGTGGCATTCGCAAACGGCCAACCCGTACGGGTCTGGTCGAAATGTACTGTCTAGTTCCAAATTGATAACAACCATCATCCAGATGCAAAGTCATTCCTTTCAAAATGTCAATTCCAATTATGAATTCCAAAAGTGGTACAACCAACACAGAGTATTCTCTACGAGGAATCCTACCAATCTTAATTTCGAGTGCAGTTTGAACTGCGGGTGTTTCTTTACCACCCAAACCAGTAATTGTAAAAGACTGTCCATGAAATTTCTTCGACTTACCATGAATTAAAGTGGCCTCCGCCCCAGTATCAACCAATGCTCGGGCCCTTTGGATATTACGATGTTTCCAAAAAATCTCAATATCTACATAGGGTCTGTTATCTCTGTGAGCCCACTTGTGTACCGGAGCTTGACCTATTTCCTAGTCCTTTTTCCCGCGTTCCGTCAACCAAGACAAATCAGGGTAAATGCTCTCAGTTTTCTTTGGTATCAATATATCTTGTTCATATCCGTCTCCAGTACGAAACGGATTAGTGTCACGTTCAAAAAGTTGTGAATTCCGATCAAAAAGTCTGTTACGATCCTCTCTCCTTCTCATGTCAGGGGAATAACTCCTTTCATCTTTTCGTCTGTTAGAAACACGCTCATCTCTCCCCCTCTCACGATCATCCTCTCTCCCCCTCCCGTCATTACGATGAGGGGATCCATCACGTTCATAACGCCGATCATCATTGCGATCAGAATTCACACGTCGCCTCTCATTACCACTGTCATCCGAACCACGATCATACTCATTCTTTCGCACACGACGGGCACCCTCCTTCCGATCCAAACCACGCTTACGAAACATGTCCCATAAGCGATTATTAGGCTCACCGTCAATGTCTTCCCTTTTGACACCATCAGCAATGAGAGCAAGAAACATGTCACGTCTAGAGAACTTATAGTCCCCACCAGTACGACCCTCAGGTCGAGATTGTCTTTCAGGTTTAAACCATTCACCCAGCTCACCAAGCTGACGAACAGACTCAAGCACAGCAGACAAAGGATTGCCAGTTTGGTTAATCAATAATGTCATCATGACCTGCTTGTAAGCAACAGGAGAAGAACGAATAATGCGATTGCGCACAGAAGATGTTAAAAGACCATCCAGTAACCTGTCAGCAGTACTAAGAAAGATAGCCGTTTTCATGACTTCCTCCTTTAAACGTTGCGACGCATCGCGCAAAGTGTACCATGGTTTCTCATCAGTGGGCCAATCAGATTCAGTTGGATATTTATGATTACAGCCGTCAGACGCAAGCTGGAGCAAAGTAATTTGACCAGCACCATTATAGTTCCGAAAATGATCCTGAATCGTAGAATCAGAACTTAAAGAGCAAAATCGTAAGCAATCAACAGCATCGAGCATAATACCGGCAGCGCCAAGTTCATAAAGACGCACCATCCAGGTAAGCAAGGCCTCACCAGGCCGTTGTCGAAATCGTTGTAAAATGTCACTAACCTCCTGCTGAGTAAAATCTTCAATACAATCTAGAGCTATACCAGCCGGGTTACCAGGGGCTTGTTGTAGTTTACGTCGAAACACAGGGTGAGCAGAAACTTCAGGAAGAGCTTCCGAGGAAGCCCGCATCTTAGATTTAATATGGCAATCAGGGCAAGCTACGTCATCCGAACGGGAAGAACGAGCACGGTCGCTGTGAGGACCTATATCAGTACATGAAGCAGATTTACAATCACGTCCGGAGCGAGAAGACTCGCGCTTATCACCCTCCTCTGCCGAGGAGTCAGAAGTATGAGAATCCCAGATATTACCGTCCCACTCATCGGGGTTCCAATCCATTCCAGCTTTTGCTACAACCATACGCACTTTGCGTGTAGATACACGACCACGACGATGTTTATACTTATATCGTGCAATACGGACCGCAGCTCTTTCGGCAATGGTCTGATATGTTTCAAGTTTATCGGCAAGCAATTTATTTTGACAACGCAAAAGAGTATGCGCATTTTGCAACTCAACACACTGTCCTTCCATGTCCTTAAACTGCTTTTGTAGCTGTACAAACCTCTCATGCAGTATTCTATATGCATTAAGAACAATCCAACCTCTGCGTCCCAAAATAGGAAGCTCATCACCCTTCACTACTGGCGCTTTCTGCAAGCACGATACCACATCGGCAGGCTCCGCCTGCTCCAAGCATGAAGACCAATTTTCACTCAAACCAGTAGAATCAGCCCACTCGCGGACCAAGGCCTCGTAAGGGGTACATTCCCAGTCGGGAATCTGAATCGGTAACTTGAAAACCGACGATGATTTTTTCGCAAACATAATGACACCAAAAAAGTTATATACACAATTATAAACAAAATTTTATACGTACAAGCCGAGCGCAAACCAACAACATTAAAACAATACAATGCACACAGGCTTCGTAAACAGTTCGTGACGCCAGATGTTATGGCCGGATTTTCCGTTGAAATGGGATCAGCCCCCAGGGGCCCCTATGACCCAGCCAAAACGTACTCACCTTCCCTCCTTAGACAGTATTCACAATGGATAGATGTACGGATATATATATATAGGTCGTACCTAAGGATGGGGAATATACATAGATTTTCTACAATATCTTATTCACATCAATTGGTCTCGCGGCCACCCCGACCCAGACCGGTCTACCCTAGGGCAGATCTGACGCACAATCCGGTGCGTCTACACATGGGCCTGCAGAACCCAATGCTCCCTTTTCCAAACTGTTCGCAATCCTGCGAAACTACACGCCAGTGTCCTTCCTGGCGTTCTCACTTATTCAAGCCACAATCCTGTGGGTATAGGCGTTGGTCTCCCACCCAACGTTCTCACTAACGCCGCATATCAACGACGACCACATTCCTATGAACCATTATCAGGACAATATCTCATTTACCTACTCGGGATAAAACTATAATAATGACTTTTGATACGGTTCCCAAATTATATGGTGTACCTCCTATTCTTGGCATCAAAGGTCCACTCACTCCCTCTTTTTTCGATCACTATTTACCTGATCGGGATTTCACATCCGCTCACATAAACAACGTTCAACTAGGAGATGCATTTACCAAGATTGAACATGAACACGAGGCACACGATAATTCCATAAGAATTAGGATATTTATTAACAGTAGACACAAATCACATTACTATGCAACATAACTTCTGCAAAGAAAAGGTAAAGATTAGAGTGCACGTTCTATGAACAATGGACGGACATCACCTGGTTAATATGAAGTCTGGGCTCGGCAGTCATCTAGGTTCCCTTCTCGTCTCTGTGTCCTGGCTCGCCTTGCAGTCACACCCCAGCCGTCACAAGTACACGTCTGCACCGCTAGGCTCAACCTCGTCTGCTTCCCTCCAGGGCACCGGAACCTTGCTGGTTATTAGCTACCGTCTCTCTCTCTCTCTGTATCAGTGCGCTCCGCGCTAATTCTCCTTCAGTCTTTCTCAGAGAGTTTCGGTCTTAAATCTTTCTAGGACTTCAAAGATGGCGACTGTCCGCCATGAGATAATTAATGGCAGAGATGCTAACGGCTAGATGCCGCCTACGGACTACCTGAAAACTGACTAACACCTTCGCTAATATCAAAGCCCGTTCCTTCATGGAAAGCTACGGCCAGTAACCTGCCGCCCACCAAATTCTTGTACCTCCCCGTACCAAGGACACGTTCCCAGCCGGCCGGCCTGAAGTTGTGTCTTCGGTGTGGAGAAAAATACATTCCTTCGATAAGGGTCAGCCTGAACCGGTTCTCTCCAAGCGAACAACAGCTTGAAACTAAAACATTACACTTCACCTAGAAAGCCTTCTCGAGCTACCAGGCAGAAAGCAAAATGGAGTCTGTCTCGTTTAAGGCCTACGGAGCCCACAATATGCATAACTCCATGGAAAATATCCTAGCATGTTAGCAAATGGGCAAATCATGACTAATACTTATATATCTATCCCCTAACTTAAATTCATAAGCCCTACATTAAGGAAAGTGACACGAAAATGCCCTAATATATGTAAGACAGGGGCCCTGTCTATAGTCCTAACCCCTATGCTATGGGGGTGATAGGCTGGAGTCACTCTCCATCATTCTCCCTCTCCAAAGAGCCAGCAGAAGGGCAGCCATTACAGGTGGTGGAGACCGGCGGATTCTGACGCCTGCTGCTGGCCCGGGGGCAATCGAGCCCCACAGCTGAGGATCATCTTGAGGCAGGAGACGGCTGGAATTGAGAGGTGACGACGAGATCTGAGTGAGAGGGTGTGCGGATTGGCTCTTCCTCCCCTCCCCCCCTCTCCCCTCCTCCCCGGATCATGGAATTCAGCCGAAGCTTTGCCCTACGAGGGCTCTGTGGGCCCTGATTCCCCCCTTTGCCTGCAGTGTGATGACTGGGGGACTAGAGCGGGCAAACCTAATTGCGGAGGATTTCACTGGATACGGAGGAGGGATTGCTGGCCTGTGGCGGGCGGTGACGAACCCGAGAGGTTCCCCTGGCTGGCAGTGGCGATACCTGACTGGAGGAGGGTCGGGGGCAGATAAAGCCTAAACTTTGGATGGGACGGCCTATTCATGATCACTGTATGGGGAGAGCTCCCCCCCCCCCCCCCCCCCCCCCGGAGAATTGGCGTTAACTGGGGGCTTCGGAGACGGCGGGCTGCTGAGAGTTGTGGCCCTCCTCCCCCTGAACTGATTGAATAGGGACTGTAAAAGCACCCTTACACACTGAGTGGACGGGGCGGCGGGATCTTTAGTGATGGTGCTGCCGCCCAGATCGGGCCTCAGTGGATGGATTCCCCTTTGCTTTTTTTTGCCGCCGCGCTCTTGCCCCAACACTGTGGCCTGATCTCCTACCCACACGACTGTCTTTGCCCTGAGACGCTACACCCACAGTAGCTGGGACTTGCTGATCTTGTGGGGGCCGTTTTGGAGTTTATTCCTGTGGCAGAGGCTGTGAGAAGTTGGCCTGGTATATAATGCTCACTAATTCTTAGTGATCACTTTGTACCATGCCAAGCAACCCTTATGATGATGGTTGTAATTCAACCTTGTAGACCAGTTATCCTAGTGGTAACGTGGACAAAGCAGTCTTAGGCTAAACTCTGAAAGGCATGTGAAGCCAGCTGTTATACCATACACAACCCCCTTGAATACCAAATGAAAGGGACACCACACAGATATATATTGAAAATATATATTGATTTATTAACTATTAAAATCCCCTGGACTCTTTATGAGCACAGAAGCACAAGCGTTAAATCACAAGACAGTTTAAAATACACAAAAGTTGCACAATATGGATGAGCCCTAGGGGCTACCTAAACCATATACTAAGAAAGTGGTATAAGAGATACCAAGAGGAAAGTGAAGAGACCTAGGGCCTTGGGAATCGCTGGAGCTATTCGAGACTGGCAATGACTAAGTCGGGAAAGGCCCACGGGACTCGGGTGCAGTGTTCAAAGTGCACGCACTTTTCAATACAAAGTCTATGGTGCGTAAAAAGCACAAAGTTAGAAAGTTAGGAACCTTCCGAGTGACCTACGGAGTTAAAACTTAAGACACAGGCCCTTGAGATGTGTACCAATGCAGGAGCACTGGCGGAGCTGAGTTACCTCACCCACAGGAAGCGGGTGCACAGGGTCGAAGTAGTGTCGGGTTTCGTCACGCCGGTCGATGGTGCTTGGAGCTGAAGATGCTGCAGGCGGCTCGATGAGAAGAGTTCCGGTGGATCCAAGGGTGGATCTGAAGATGTGAAGACCTGAAAGCAGAGGGGACAATGTTCAAAGTCACTAGCCAGTGACTACCGTGGAACCAGATTGGAACCAGGCGATGTCGGGTGCAAACAGGCGTTGTCGGGTAGCTTCTTTCTGCAGCCACGTGGATACCCGGGGTCGAGGACGTCCAGGAGTCGGTCACGAGCTGTCCCACGTAGGCTTCTCGCTGTTGGCGGTGTCGGCGACCTGATCGGAGCAAACAGGCCTTGGCAAATGCAAGCCACGCAGAAGTTGAAAGATGCTGTTCACTCGGACCAGCAAGGTCAGAGCGGGTGCTCCTTTTCACAGGAGCTTGGGTAGGTCTGGAGCAACCAGACCTGCTGTGTGAATCTTCGGGTTCGTCGCCAAGATGGCCGCTGACCACGTGGCTAGTGGTCGGGATGGCGCGTCGAGTGGCACAATGCAAAAGGGCCCCACGCAGATCGTGGAGATGCTGGAGGGCTGATCTTCGGTGCAAGGGCTGTTCGGTGGTGGGGGTTCTCAGTCCCCAAAGCACAACGTCGAGGATGCCTCAGAAGCTGCGCAGTCAGCTTTTCGAGTGTCTTCCAAGAGGTCCGGTCCCACGTCACTCGGTGCCTCCACGGGTCCCTTATTTGCAGGGACTGTGGATCGGGCTCTGAGAGGTCTGGGAGTCTGGTTCTTGTCGGGCTCTGGGCTCGGTCTCCGGCGGGAGGCGGCGGCAAAGCAGACGTCGAGGTGCTGGTTGGTACCTGTGTTCACAGGGTGGCCACTCCTAGGCCACAAGGGAGATTCTCTTCAGTCTTCTGTGCAGCAGAATGTCGAAGTCCAGTCTTCTTCTTGTTTAAAGTTGATTTCAGGATGATCTGCTGTGCAATGGCACTGCTCCCGCTCTTATTCCCAATCTGAGGGGTGGATCACCTACTAAGTCCCTCCTCTGGGAGGAACCAGGAAGGGGGGCGGTTACACCCCCTTTCCTTTGTCCAGCTCCGCGCCAGGACTGGGGCTGGAAGGCCCCAGAACCGGTTTGGACTGGCCTATGCACGGGGACACCTTGTGTGCCCCGGGCATGTCTGATTCTATTCAGCCCTGTCCTACCCAATGCACAAAATCCTGTCTGGGGTGGTGCTCGCACCTCCCAAGGCAGGAAACCCTTTGTCCAGGCCACCCTCTGCCGAGTTTCGGTCAGCAGCAGGAGGCCAGACTCGTGTCTGTGGTGGCAGCATCCATTTTGTGATGCTGAGGCTCTGTTTAACTTTAACCGGGGTTAAGGCTACACACATGTCGTGTCCCTCTAGAAGGGTGGAATGCTATCCCCGTCGCCAGAATTGGCGAGGGGATAGTATTCCAATTCGTATGACACCTTACTCGACATGTTTTGATAAAGCCAAACCAAAGATAGCAAATAACCGCGAGGATTACAATGCACTTAAGAGTATATGGTATGGCAATATCCCGGAACAGCTTAGGGAGTGGTTCCCGACAGCTGCAGACAGGCTCAGCTCATGCTAGAGCTCCATCTCACATATTTCCAAGCACTCTGCCTCCAGGATTGATGAGGCCTTCCATAGGAGTGGCTGATAGGAACATGTGTGTCCAGTTTAGGGTTAGGCACAGACATACTGTACCTAAGTAAGAGGTGGTTACACCAGCTTACCCCAGCTGAGTGATCAGCCAGTTGTGTCAAATATGGAGGCCAGGCCAGGGGTGGCATAATACATGCTGCAGCCCCTGGTAGGCCTTGGATACACCTATGCCCTGGGGCACCTAGGGTGCACTAATACAGGGGCTCATAAGGTGAACCAGTTCCAATTCGTAATGCACCTAAAGTGCATTGGCATCAATTTAGAGAGAGAACAGCAGGCTGTGGGTCTGATTAGCAGGCCCACAGCCACATTAAGTCAGAAACCAGTGAAGCAAAAAGCAAAAATTTGGGGTGACCATAGGATAGCAGACCCTACTCTCCTACAGAGGCGACTACATCTGGAACTGCATGGGGAAAATAACCCCTCCCCCCCCTTTTTTGTTTTTCCTCTGCTGTGGTATTATGGTCCGGAAAGGGGTCAAGGGACTGGAGAGCTTAGGGGATCCAGAGACGACTCGCACCGGGTCAGGCAGCGGAGATGGGAGGACCCCGCCCGGGACCGCAAGTACGGGCAATCGTGGGGAGACACCAGCGGATAAGCTAGACTTAATTCTGAAAGAGATACGAGACTCCAGAACGGCGATGGAGTAACAGCTGGGTGCCCTAACAACAAACTTATCCCTTTTAAAGGCAGACCATGGTAAATTGGCAGATAAGGTAAAGGATCAGGGTCTTGTCCTTGCAGATCTCACACCGACGGTGGCTGATCACACTTCCTCCATACAACAGCTCCAACAACAGGTGACCTCACTGGCGGATCGAGTGGAGGATGCTGAGGGAAGAAACCAACACAATAATATACGCGTCATAGGCCTGCTGTAACGATGTGAAGGGACTCGCGCCGTGGACTTCATGGAACAGTGGTTCCGGGATCATGTTGCTGCAGAGGGACTGTCCCCGTACTTCTGTGTGGAGAGAGCACACAGGATCCCGACGGGCCGGCCTAGACCTGGCCGACCGCCCGACCACTGATAGTGAAAATTCTTAACTATCAAGACAGGGATGTCTTACTGCAGAGGGCGCGGGAGAAGTCACTGATCCAGTTTTAGAATCACAACATTTCCTTATACCCGTATTATACTGCTATGGCCCAGAAACAGCCCTCGTCGTACCAACAGGTGAAGAGGAAACTACAGAAGGATGGGCTGAAGTACGCACTTCTTTTTCCTGCCCGGCTAAAAGTTATTCATGAACAGAAAACGCACTTTTTCGAAAGCCCCACTGACGTGGAGGAATGGATTGAAGTGATGGACTTGGGGGAAAGCCAAGACCCTGTTCAAAGTCGATCCGGTCAGGCCACTGAGGAGGAGTCTGGTCAGGAGGAGAGGAAGTCCATAGCGCCCGGAGGAAGGAGTGGACGCCCAGGCGCATCGCAAAAACAACAAAAAAGGACCAGCTGGGAGCGCTGGTGACAGCTGGGGCCTTCCGGGAAGGCACAGAGACGATTGAGACTGACTCTAAAGACAGCACTATTCAGTCGGACTCTGATCGCAGTGTTGTCCTGTTCACTACTATCACACCCAGAGCCGCAGATGATATAGTTGATAACTGAGGTAATAGAAGGTCCAGTTTGCAATGGGGACGAGGGATCTGTATGGGAAGTATCTTTTATTGTAACAGCAGTACCTATTATTCTGTTTTGACCTCATGTCCCATCAAGTACACTGTGCTGAATGTTGGTTGGGTAGATGCCGGACTGAACCGACAGACCTATGGAGTTACCATATGTGATACCCTATACGCAATATTAATCGTACTATTTGGTTTCCTTATTATGTTCTGGTATGTATAACTCAGGGAGGGAGAGATGTTTGTAATAGGATGGGCATATCTAAAGAGAGCGGATGGGCCTGGATGGGAGACTCCCTTTGTAGATCCACCTTTTAATTTGGAGGTCCTTTCCCTTATCTCCACAGTGCCGTGCCGCTTGTTATTCCACATCCTGATTTCCCGGGATGCTATTCCGTAGAGCCAACGGAGCTGACCATGAACAATGCCGCATTGGTGAGAACGCTTGACCACCACCCCAATGGCGTATGCATCATCATTTGGAAGAATATGGTTAATATTCTAATGTTGGGCCCAGCGTGTGTTAGATGCTGTGCTGAGTTTGGTTGGGTTTTAGTGTTAATGTTAGGGTATAGTGGCTCCTGGTCGCTTTACACAATGGAGGATACTTTAGGGCCACTAGTACTTTTACACAGGATAGAAGACACACATGGCTGAGAACATTGGAACATACCAATTTATCATCTGGAATGAGAGGGGTTTAGGGGCTATCCAAAAACGTCACTGGGTCCACTCCTACCTTCTTAGGCGCAATACACAGTTTGCGTTACTTCAGGAGTCCCACCATACTGACACAAAGTCACAGAAACTGAGGAAGAAATGGAGGGGTGGAATCTATTCTACTACATACTGAGCCTTCTCTAGAGGGGCGACTATATGGGTCCGCCATGGAGTACCGTTTGTGGAAGTGGAAAGAAGGGTGGATGACCAAAGCAGGTATATCTTAGTGAAAGGTACACTAGATGGGCAGCTGATAGTTTTGGAAAGTTTATATGCACCGAATTACGACCAGGATACGTTTTTACACGAACTGGGCTTGGCACTTTCGGACTGGGCTGGAATACCCTGGGTGTTGGGAGGTGATTGGAACGAGGTTTTAGATTTGAGTATGGATAGGTCACATCCTCCCTTACAGGCTGCTGGGGCGACCAGGCTGGCTGATCTTTTTGCTTCCTGGGTGGAGGACTGGACACTAGCAGATACATGGCGGGAGTTATATCCCACACATAAAGAGTATTCGTTTTACTCCCCTTTGCATAATCTACATACTAGAATCGATAGGTTTCTGTGTTCACGGCCGATAATTACCAAAGTGGGGAAGTCAGAGTATTTAGCAAAAACGTTCTCCGATCACAGACCCTCAACTCTTACACTCCTTTGGGGCAGAGTGCTGACTCCGGTGCCTACCTGGCGACCTAATTTTGCCCTCTTGGAGGATCTCCCCTTTCGTGCAGGTCTATCAAATGCCCTCAATGATTATTTTAGAGTGAATTGGAATTCGGCCTCTTCGAACCTGGTGGTCTGGGATGCCATGAAGGTCGTGATCAGGGGTGCAGCAATAGGACAATTGGTGGGAGCCAGACAAGAGATTCATAAGAAACTCTGTGAAGTAGAAGATCGGCTAAAGGTCCTGGAGCGAGAGGCAAGTCTCGATCCTGGGAAGAAGGGGGCATTACAGGCAGGGTACATTTACCATGCAGAAGTATTAGAAACACTGAGGATGATAGACCATAAAGAATACATACGTCGTCAACACTCAGAAGCTGATAAGTCAGGTGCGCTACTGGCCAGACTGGTACGGGACCAACAGGACCCACCGACCATAATGCAGATACGGGACCTAACGGGTACCTTGGTATGTACACAAGCAGAGGTGAATCAGGCCTTTCTTGCCCATCTGAGGGGCCTCTATGCACCCTTAGAATCAGAGGATTTAATGCAGATGGCTGACTTTTTGAGCGATCTTACCTTCCCTGTCCTGTCGGATGATGTGCAGCAGACGCTGGGGGGCCCCATTATGAAGCACGAGATACGCCCCGCGATCAAGAACCTCAATCGTAATAAAACATCTGGTTTAGATGGGTTACCAGTAGAGTTTTACTTGACGTACTCAGATACCTTGTCCCGGTGCTTGAGAAGATATACAAAATCGCGTTTGAGGAAGGTCGTTTGCCGGATGCGACCATGCAGGCCCTGGTTACATCTATACCTAAGCCGGGTAGAGACGCTTTAGACATGGCCAATTATAGGTCTCTTTCCCTCCTTTCGACGGAATACAAAATTCTTAGTAAGGCCCTGGCTCTGCGCATTTAGCCTCACCTCACTACACTCATACATCAGGACCAGTGTGGTTTTCTTCCGGGGCGCAGTACTTCAATAAATATACGTAGATTACATGACTTGATGTTGTCCTCGCCTCCGGATCTACCGCAGGCAGGTTGTATAGCGCTTGATTTGCGGCAAGCATTTGACTCTCTGTCCTGGGCGTTCATCTTTGAGGCGCTCAAACGTTATGGATTTCCAGACACCTTGATCCGCTGGATACGCTTATTGTATACTAACCCTACGGTCAGGGCGCGCACGGGCAAGTATGTCTCCGAGTGCCATGCGGTGCACAGGGGTACCCGACAGGGTTGCCCCCTGTCCCCAACTTTATTTGTGTTGGCACTGGAACCTCTAGCTTTGGCACTACGAGGCACTTTGGAGCGGAGAGGCATCCTGGTATGGGGATGCACCACTTGATATCGATTTACGCTGATGATATTATGATTTATTTATGGGACCTAGAGGCAGATCACGTGGCGTTCTCCTCTGTTTTCCGACAATTTGAAACGATATCGGGTCTTGCGATTAACCCGGGAAAATAGGTTGAATTCTTCTTTAGGGAGGGTGGGCAACCATCCCATATCCCCTTTGGAATGTATTTGATTCCGGTAGCTCCGATATCTTTTAAATATCTGGGTATACAGGTGTACAGGAAGCCTGAAGACCAGATTGACGGGAATGTTAAATCAGCCATCACACAACTTCGAAATAGCGTGGGATTTTGGACTTCACTACCACTATCGGTAATGGGCAGAGTTGCTCTTTCTAAAATGATTATGCTCCTCCGCCTATTATAATATTTTGTGAATATACCGGTAATCCTACTCCAACATATTTTCAAGTCAATCGATACTCTCTTGATTACCCTTATTTGGGGCACTGTCTGAAGACGCATTAGTTTGCGTAAACTTCAACTGGGTACCAAGCTCGGGGGACTCGGGGTGCCGGATTTCAGGGGCTATTACTAGGTCAGCCAATTGCAATGGCTATCTTATTGGGTTGCAGGCAGGAACCTACTGGAGATTGCCTTTACGAACGAACAGCTGGGTCGTGGGTAACTCCACTCTCTGCTACTACCGAAGACTCGCATCCCACGGAATTGTGCTCCCCTCCTATGCACAGTGCTGTCCTGCTGGGAGAAAATCTTTCAAAAAAAGAGAGTTTCCCAGAGAACCAGAAAGGACTGGGTATCAAACAGTATCAAAAGAAATTCTTTTCTGTGTTACTGACTTTCTATTTCGGACCAACAGGCCTACACACTAATCTCACTTTACTAGTGTTCAAGCGTGACTCGGGTAATTATTTCTGCACAAACACTGGAGTTACTTGTGTCTCTCAAAAATGTATTCTCATAAAGTTAAAATCATTTTGATCTCATTTATAACATAACATTTCTTGCAGACATATGCTCAAAAACAATCCTTCTCTAATACATATGATAATTCCTATTCTAATTTTTACTCGGAATAAAACAATTTTATACACTTTAAAAAATCATACATTAAAATTATAGCATCATAACATCAATATACATTGATTGAAGAGAGTCCCTTGTCGACGCGTTTCGGTGTTTTGTGTTGTTTTTACACCTTCTTCAGGACAGACTTATATTTAAAAACAAATGATCGGAGGAGCTACGCGAGCATCTAAGATGGCCGCGTGAGCGCAGGGCTCCCGGGACCCTCGCCGCCCTTCCCAAATATCCTGGCTTTATCCTGATTTCTCTTATGGGTTACTGAAGATGAACCTCAGCTGATACTTTTGCTCTTTCCAGAATTTGATTTGGACTTCGGGAACCGCTGTTACGTCAATCAGAACTTTTGAGGCCCACCTTGCGGTGAAGCCGGGGGCTCGGCAAGCTGGCATGCCGGGACGAAGTTGAACAACAACGGCAGAGGGGTCTTCCCCAGTAGCCCTGAATCAACTTTCAGTTTCACTTTTGGGTCCTGGCACTATCAGACCGCAGTACGGTTCCGTTCTGTCGGAGATCCGGCCTGGCTCTGCCCCTTCACTGTGTGCCCTCGGTTCTCAACGCTTCTACAGCGAGCTACGTTGTTACCTCGGCCACGCAAACCTACTTTTGTAGATCTTCGGTGACTTGCCTGTGAGCGGCCATTTTCACCAGGTCTCACAGGCCCTTGCGGGGCGCATCTTCCAAGATGGCCTACAGGGCCGACAACGAGAAGCGGAAAACCAAGGCGCCTATTCGCGGGGGTCCGGTTCAAACTAATATTATGGATCGTTACACCCAATCTAAGGGATCCCCTGGTGGCGCCAGCCGCACTCCGGAGGTCGCCAAGGAAGACCCGGCTGGGCTGACCGAACTGTCTCTCCAAGATGTCATGAGCGCCATCGCCAATATGAAGGCTACCGTCGGCCAGAAGTATGAAGCTCTGGCTCATAAAATTGACTCGGTGGCCATCGATGTCACCTTGATCAGGGCCGACTTGTCTAAAACCAACGAAAAAGTGAAGCTGCTGGATTTGAAGACTTCTAGTCTTACGGCCGATGTGTCAGAACGACAAACGGAAATAGGTAACCTTAAATCATCCAACGACCTCATGTCTCATCGACTGGAGGATTTTGAAAATAGGGCAAGACGCAATAACATCCGCATCATAGATGTCCCTGAAAACCCCGAAACTCTTTCAACGGACCTCCTGGTGGAAGACCTCGTTTTAAATCACCTTGCCCCTACAGGACTGAGCAAATTCTTTGCCGTGGAGCGTGCCCATCGTGTGCCCGGTGGGAAGCCAAGGCCGGGCGCCCCTCCGAGGCCTATTGTCGCCAAGCTCTTTCATTTCAAAGACCGAGATGCTATCCTGCAGGCCTCGAGGGTGAGCGGCCCAGTAAAGTTCGAAAACACTACAGTGAACTTTTACCCGGACTTCACTCAGCTTGTTCAGAGGCAAAGGAGGGGCTTTCAGGGAATGAAAGGAAGACTCCGAGACATGGGCCTGAGATATGCTATGTTGTTTCCTACTAGACTTCGTGTTGAGTTTGAGGACCGGACGTTTTTCTTTGACCGTCCAGAGAGTGTGAGTGACTAGCTGCATACTCTGCCTGCCCGGAACGATCGAACTGAGCACCCTGGTGGCGCCGAGGGTGGCGAGACAGAACAGAAGTGACAATGCGGTTCCTGACCTCTGAATACTTGACTTTTCACAGCTGGGTTCGATTATTCTGATATTGTTGTATTTTATTATTGTTTACCCGAGGGTGGCGGGGGAAACAAGACTCTTTCCTCCTCTAGGGTTCTTTTTGTAGACTAGTGTAATGGTAGGGCGACCGGCACACTGCAATTTGGGGTGGCTGTTTAGTCTAATGCAGGGGTGCAGGGTAGGGGGAGTTGCAACGGGTTCAAGTTGGGGAGTGGGGGGGTGTTTGGGGGTTTGTTTTTTTTCTCTCAAGGCAACATATCGTTTTTCTCTGTTATCCGTTTATTGTGTTCTTTGTGGGGTGGGTTCCGCATTTCTTGCTGGGATGGGGGGTAGTGGGTTGAGGCTAATATCTTGGAATGTCAACGGGTTGGGTGATAGAATAAAACGGGGGGTGGTGTTACAATTCCTGCATCGCCTGTCCCCTGATGTCGTTCTTCTCCAGGAGACGCATATGGTAGGGAATACTTGTCACGCTATGAAGAGATGGGGGTACCGTCTTGTCGCACACTCTGGGTTCACTTCTGGTTCTAGAGGCGTTGGCATCCTGGTTCGGTCCTCTCTCCCTTTAGAAATAGACGACGTAATCCTAGACGACAGGGGGCGCTACGCCGCCCTTACTGGTAGATGGGAGGGTAGGACTGTTTTGCTGATTACTATATATGTTCCGCCGGGTCTCCAGACCTCTACTTTCTCAAGATATTGGGAGTGGGGTGCTGGGACTTCCTGAGGGTACCCTAGTTATGGGTGGGGACTTCAATTCTGTTATTTCTGGCAACGTGGATCGCCACCCTCCAAGGGATTTTCCCAAGTCTCAATCATGGCTGAGTGGGTTTTTGGAGACTTTTGGTCTGGTGGACTGCTGGAGATTGATGCATCCCGAGCAGATACAGTACACTTTCCATTCTGGGGCCCATGGTAGCCTTTCCAGACTTGACTATGTACTGATGCCGGCGGCGCAGTCTTCTTCTGTTAGAGAGATCAGACACCTTTCCCGGGGCATTTCAGACCATTCCCCATTGTGGCTCTGTATGGATACTAGAGCATGTGGTGCAGGACGAGTTGCTCCCATAAACCCCTGGTATTTACATAACCCTAAGACCCTTGCTGGATTGGTAAAGTCCCTGGATCAATATTTTCTTGAAAATGAGGGGTCTGTGTCCTCATCTGTGTCATTGTGGGAGGCTTTCAAGACAGTCATTCGTGGGCAGGCTCTATCTTTAATTGCTGAGGCTAAGAAAATTAAAAATTAAGAAGTTGTTCGTCTTGAGACGGAAATAGTCGAGCTGGAGAGTGACTTGGAATCAGGCGTGACTCATGCCAAACTCCACTCCCTTGTTCTGAAACAACTTGATACAGATTCCTGGTTACGGATGCTGCCAAATTGATGCATAGGGAGCAGCAGGGCAGATTCTATGGCGTTGGGGACAAGGCGGGTAAATTGATTGCGTGGCTGGATAAGAAAGAAAGGGCGAACCGTGTGGTCCCCGTGATTCAGAAATTGGATGGTGTGTGTGTGACTGATCCGAGTGAGATAGTGTGGTGTTTTATGGACTATTTTCATACAGTGTACTCTCCGGTCTCTGATAGACCCGAGGATGACTCTCATCTATTGTTACGCGATATTGCATTGCCGCGCCTATCGGAGGCTGATCGAGATCTGATGGATGCTCCACTATCGGCGGATGAGATTGCAATCGCCATTCGCTCCATCCGCTCTGGTAAGGCTATGGGTCCCAACGGTCTGCCCATTGAAGTATACAAATTGCGCCCTGATAGAGTTGCACCGTATCTTCGGGATATGTTCCTGGAGTCGCGAGACCTTGGCTCTCTCCCTTGTGATCAGCGTTTGGCTACGATAGTGGTTATTCCTAAGGAGGGGAAGCCTCGGGATCGCTGTGCCTCGTACAGGCCCATTTCGCTGTTGAACGCTGAACATAAAATCCTAGCTAAAGTGCTAGCTAATCGGCTGATCACGGTAATTGGTGACCTGATCCACCCGGACCAATCTGGTTTTATCCCGCACCATAACACCGCACTCAACTTGCGGCATTTGCATGGCGTCCTCGCGAGGGCGGAGACTCTTCATGAGCCGGCCATTTTGGCTTCCTTGGATGCCACGATGGCCTTTGACACTATAGAATGGCCGTATCTTGGGGCCGCCCTCGCGAAATTTGGTTTCGGTTCAGAGTTTATCCGGTGGGTGAAACTCCTGTACGAGGAACCGCTGGCCCAAGTGGTCGTTAATGGCCGAGTTTCGGATTCTTTTACTCTTGGGAGGGGTACGCGACAGGGCTGCCCGTTGTCCCCCCTACTCTTTGCGCTTGCCTTGGAGCCTCTGGCTGCTTGGCTCCGATGGGAGCCTTCGATAAAGGGTATCCAGTGGACTCCGGATTTTGAGGATCGGATTTCGCTTTACGCTGACGATATCCTTTTATACCTTACCTCCCCCAGAAAATTGCGGAATGTTTTGTTCGATGTTCTCACTTCGTTCGGCAAGAACTCAGGTCTAGTCATTAATTGGACTAAATCCTGTGTTTATGTAATCTCAGGTGGTCTCCCCCTCTGCCTCGTAGGTTTCCCATCCAGGTCTCGCAGACTGGATTCAAATATTTGGAGATTTTTATATCATTGGACCCCCCCGTTCGCTATGAACGCAATTTGCTTCCCCCTCTCCAGAGGCTGAAACTCGACATCGTTCGCTGGCGTAGATTGCCACTGTCGCCGCTCGGTTGCGCTGCACTTTTTAAAATGATGTCCCTGCCACGCTTTTTGTACGCGCTCCAGAACTCGTTTGACATTATCCCTGCAAGCTATTTCCGGGAAGTGGAGAATTGCCCTCGCTAAACTAACCCTCCCCTGGTATGACGGGGGCATGGCGCTCCCGGATATCAGGCGGTATTATTGGGCCTCCCAGTTGAGCGCAATTAATCACGCAACATATGCACCCAGCCCAAATCCTGCATTTGAGATGGATAAGCATCAGTTGCCGGGTGGGAATTATAACAGGGCACTCTATTCTAAGGCAGCAGGGAGGAACTTAACAGGTCCCACCAAGATTGCCGTGCAAGTCTGGTGTGATGCGAATGCGGCCCTGGGCTGGAAGGATCAGCTAACTTGGGCGACTCCTTTGTATGCGTCTGAGAGATTGGGATGCCTCTGGACAACAAAAGGTTTTGAGAAATGGGATATGATTGGTATCAGCAGGGTGGGTGATCTCTGGGCCAAGGGTGCTATTAAGACTTTTGAAATGTTGCGGGAGGAATATGAGTTGAGTGACAGGGAGTTTTTTAGGTACGCACAGATTCGTCATGCCTTGACCTCGGTCTTCACTGCTGGTGTCAATGTCCCTGAGTCCTCCCCGCTGGAAGATCGTGTGCTTGATGGCCATGTGCCTGATAGTATGATTTCATTAATATATAAGAAGTTGATAAACAATTGGGCTGATCTCCTCGTACGCCTTAGAGAAGTCTGGACTGAGGATGGGCTGGAACTGGACGATGAAGACTGGCAGTCTGCTTTATCTTCACCTAAAGAGGTGGCTATTCCCGCCCGTCTCCGTCTTGTTCAGCTTAAAATTCTTCATCGTGTGTATGTCACCGGTCCTCGTTTGGTCTGTATGGGTTATTCTGCTGATGGGTTGTGTAAGCGTGGTTGTTTGACGATTGGAACCTTCCTCCATATCATTTGGGAGTGCCCGGAGGTGGCTGCATTTTGTAATCGTGTGCATGCAGTTATGGAGAGGGTCACCAGAGTCACGCTGTTGCCTGAAGCCCGGCGATGCCTGTTGAATGTATGAGAGCCGAATGATTATAGTGTTGCTCAGACCAGGTGGACGACCCTCTGGAACATGATTGCCAAGAGAGATATTGCACAGTTGTGGGGTTCCCGGCGGCCGCCCACGGTATCGGTATGGAAGGACAATATGGATTGGTGTATGTTTAGAGAAAAGACTGTGTATTTGGCTAGGGGCAGACCGAGGGTGTGTACTAGAGTCTGGAGCCAGTGGAATGCCTACCGCGGAAACATATGTACGCCCCTTTTGATGAAAACCTGGACATCTCCCTCTCCCCCTGATCCGACACTCCATGTTTTGCCTAAATTTTGTTCCTGTTCATCGGCTTCCCCGCTGGCCCCTCTGACCCCTTCCACTAATCACAAGTTTACACAACTTTGCACTTGGAGGTCCCTCCCGTACGAGCACAATTCCGTGTACTATGTTCCATTGCCTTGAGACTTGTTTCTTTTTTTTTTTCTTTTTTCTTTTCTTTTTTATAAAAATAAAACAATACTCCATTATGATTTTATCCTGTGTTGCTACGAATCTTATCCTGAATCACTGCCGGGCCTCAGGGATGTCGGCGAAAGGACTGTGTATATACTGATACTCTTACTTTTTTCGCTAGCGGCCGGCCCCTGTGGTTGTAGGCCCTTGTATGTAACTTTATTTGAATGCACAATAAAGCTTAAAAAAAACAAAAAAAAAACAAAAAAAAAATGATCTTCATTCTAAAAACAAATACATACAATTAGTAACTTATATCTGATTGAGAGCAAAATACATTCTATCCAGTGTAGTGCATGCTTTCTACCTGTTTTTAGAATGAAAATCATTTGTTTTTAAATATAAGTCTGTTCTGAAGAAGGTGTAAAAACAACACAAAATACCGAAACGCGTCGACAAGGGACTCTCTTCAATCAATGTATATTGATGTTATGATGCTATAATTTTAATGTATGAGTTTTTAAACTGTATAAAATTGTTTTATTCCGAGTAAAAATTAGAATAGGAATTATCATATGTATTAGAGAAGGATTGTTTTTGAGCATATGTCTGCAAGAAATGTTATGTTATAAATGAGATCAAAATGATTTTAACTTTATGAGAATACATTTTTGAGAGACACAAGTAACTCCAGTGTTTGTGCAGAAATAATCACCCGAGTCACGTTTGAACACTAGTAAAGTGAGATTAGTGTGTAGGCCTGTTGGTCACAAATAGAAAGTCAGTAACACAGAAAGGAATTTCTTTTGATACTGCTGGAAGAAAACCCTGTTGTATACATCCATAGTACCGCCTTATGCTGCAAATATCCCATTGTTGGGCATTCCGATACCGCAAGGGAAACTCACAAGGAAGGCGATACGGCCGTGTGAGGACAGCGGGCTGGAGTGGTAGGGGACTTTTTTGGTGGCGAAGCGATGTTAGACCACAAATCCTTCATACAGATCACAGGAGTCTCTCCGAGACTTTACCTATTATACGCCACTGTCTCGCATTATATTAAGAACACATGGGCTCCCTTAGGATTAAAACCTGCGCAACACGAACTGGTATATTTGATGTATTACATGGGAGAGGGAGGACATCTTGTGCATTGGCTATACACAGGGATCAGGGAACATGCTGCAATCCCGCTGACGACTCTTAAAACGACCTGGACTCAGACCTCCGGTTCGGAACTGACAGACAAGATGTGGCAGCTTATATTGGAGCACCCGAAAAAAGTTTCACGTAACGCTAAATTCAGGTGCTCCATAGGGCCTACTTAACTCCCAAGCGAATATACCGCATGTTCCCGGATTCCCCACATTGCTGTCCCCGGTGCCAGGGAGAAGAGGCTGATCTCATTCACATGTTGTGGTTCTGCCCGCGATTGTTAAGCTACTGGGCTGACCTATGTCAGACGCTTCACACTGTTTCACAGGTGCCTGTTCCGGTGGACGTTTTGTATTGCTTGGTGGGGATGCACAGGAGATCCAAGTCATTGAAGGTCCAAATAAAATTCTAGACCTGGCCTTGCTACTAGCGATTAGATGCATAACGATGAGATGGAAGTCCCCCAGGCCTCCTAGGTTCGCCACATGGCAATCGGAGGTAGTGCGGTGGGGTCAGGCGGAGGGTGTGGCTTTACGAAGAGAGGAGGAAAGGGGACATAGAAAGCAACCTATAGCAATGGAGTGGGACGCACTGGTACTGAAACTAGAGGGATTGGATATAGAGGTCCCCCAGGTAGAGAGGTCGCAATAATTGGATTCAGTAAGCAGTATTGAACTGTTGACGGTGTCGGGCCCCCCTCTCTCCCCCCCACAGGAAAGTGTATAGGATAGTTACGCCTTGATGTTACAGCCTGACAGTTATACCGATCGGCCCTACGGAGATTTATGTAGTAGGTTCCTTAGCGACCAGGAGAGGGTGGGCTAGGGGGTGGGAGTTGCAATGAGGGTGGGAGTTTATGGTTTCGAGATGGTTATTGCTCATGTATGCAGTGAATTGTCTTTTTTTTTTTTACAATACAGTTGGTACGAGAAACTGACAAAGGTGGGGCGGGATTTAGCCTCCCTTATTTGTTTTCTGTATGATATTTCATAATAGACTGTACTTATTCACTGTAAGACAAAAATGATGTACATGTTACCACAAAAAAGAAAAACATGACTGATATGTATGCATATAATACTTTAAATGTGAACCCTTATTGCAGTCATCAATAAAGAGTTTTAAAAAAATGGATGAGGTGGGACAGGTGCGGGGCCAAACATGTTGCTAACAAGATACATAGTATTTTAACTTCTGAATTGATAGGGAGCTGGGGCCAGCCTGTCTCCCCCAGCTTTTAACAGATGGCATATCTTGACCTCCGTCAAAGTGGGGGGTAATACTCCCCATTCAAATGTCTCCTTGTAGACCTGTAAGAGGACCTGCACCATTGCAGCCGAGTAAGCTTGGAAGAATTCAGATGGGTATCCGTCTCCAGCAGAGGCTTTGACTTCAGGGAGCCCAGCAGCGCCTCTAGGATTTCCTCCAATGACAATTGGGCATCCAGTTCCTTCAGCCCCAACGGTGGGAGGCGTGCAAGAGGCAAACCCTGAGGAACGGTATGTAGCTGTGCACTTGGACTGCTGGGTCTGCGGTATACACTTTCTGTAAGTGCTGCTGGAACACCCCCAATATGTCTGCCCTGTTGTGTGCCACTTCACCTACCGCAGTGAGCAAGCTGGTCGTCGGGGCGGGGGCTGTTCCCTCTGTAGAATTCAGGCCAGGAGGCACCCAGATTTTACCCCCTCCCTATGTAGTCGTTGTCGGTACTGGTGGAGTGTGTACTTATCCAACCTGTCCTATATGTCGCTGATGGTGTGCACCTGTTTCAACGCATTTTTTACAACGCACTACTTTTACAACGCATCCATTACAACGCGGATACTGTTACAACTCATGTTTTTAAAACGCATTTTTTTACAACGCAGGTACCCTTACAACGCATACCATTACAACGTAAGTATTGGTAAGTATATGGTTATATTTTAAATGTTATATGTTTGGGGTTAAGGGGTATTTTTAGGGGTTAGGGTCAGTTTTGGGTTTTAGGGTTAAGGGGTATTTTTAGGGTTCAGGGTCAGTTTTGGGTTTTAGGGTAAAGGGGTATTTTTAGGGTTCAGGGTCAGTTTTGGGTTTTAGGGTAAAGGGGTATTTTTAGGGTTCAGGGTCAGTTTTGGGTTTTATGGTAAAGGGGTATTTTTAGGGTTCAGGGTCAGTTTTGGGTTTTAGGGTAAAGGGGTATTTTTAGGGTTCAGGGTCAGTTTTGGGTTTTGGGGTAAAGGGGTAAAGGGGTATTTTTAGGGTTCAGGGTCAGTTTTGGGTTTTAGGGTAAAGGGGTATTTTTAGGGTTCAGGGTCAGTTTTGGGTTTTAGGGTAAAGGGGTATTTTTAGGGTTCAGGGTCAGTTTTGGGTTTTAGGGTAAAGGGGTATTTTTAGGGTTCAGGGTCAGTTTTGGGTTTTGGGGTAAAGGGGTATTTTTAGGGTTCAGGGTCAGTTTTGGGTTTTGGGGTAAAGGGGTATTTTTAGGGTTCAGGGTCAGTTTTGGGTTTTAGGGTAAAGGGGTATTTTTAGGGTTCAGGGTCAGTTTTGGGTTTTAGGGTAAAGGGGTATTTTTAGGGTTCAGGGTCAGTTTTGGGTTTTGGGGTAAAGGGGTATTTTTAGGGTTCAGGGTCAGTTTTGGGTTTTGGGGTAAAGGGGTATTTTTAGGGTTCAGGGTCAGTTTTGGGTTTTAGGGTAAAGGGGTATTTTTAGGGTTCAGGGTCAGTTTTGGGTTTTAGGGTAAAGGGGTATTTTTAGGGTTCAGGGTCAGTTTTGGGTTTTAGGGTAAAGGGTAAAAATAAATTAAATTCAATTATAATTTAAATTATTTATTAGCAAATAAATTAAATTAAATTACTTTGCATTATTTTTGGGGTTGTGGGTCAGTTTTGAGTTTTTGGGGTACAGGGGTACAGGGTAAAAATAAAGTAACATTTATTTACATTAAAATTAATTTACGGAAATTAAATTATTTAAAATTACATTAAATTATACTTTTAAAATTAAGTTACTATTATATTATTCTAATTAATATATACTTACCAATACTTACGTTGTAATGGTCCGCGTTGTAAAGGTACCTGCGTTGTAAAAAAATGCGTTGTAAATACCTGCGTTGTTACATGACCCGCGTTGTAAAAACTGCGTTGTAACAGTATGCGGAGTAAAAGTCCGCGTTGTTACATCATACATCCGTCGCTGATACGTTTGCGCACCGCCTGCTCACGGTCGTCAGCCACTGAGTTTGCCTGGTCTTCCTCCTGAACCACAGTTAGGACTTTCTCTTCCTCCCTGGGGTCCCATTGCAATTGCCGTTGGACCCGACACATCAGTCTCATACAGACACCCCGCAGCACTGTCTTCATCGCCTCCCATTCCCTGGCTCTACTGGACGTCCCCTCCCAATTAAGTCATATACTCAGTCAATGTCTGGGACAGGGTCTTCTTCCCTACTGGGTCCTCTAGAATGTCTGAAGGCATTCTCCACATTCTAGGCCCCAGTACAGGGGGATTCAATTTCACCACGTAGCTAAGCGTGGCAAAATCAGACAAGAATCGGGCCAACTGCGTCACTTCAACCTCTGGGAAGGTGGACATCCCCGCCACCAATACCCTGTCCAGTGTGCTATGTGTGTTGTGCATGGGCAAATTGCATGTGTAAAGCTTCTGGGTCGGGAGCTCCTTTCACCATGCGTCCAGTATTCCCATGTCCGGCATCACCTCCCAAAGCCTTTTTTGTCATCTGTGGCAGGGTATGGTCAGACGTGAGTCCCTTGCTCACTTTGCCACTGGATTCAAGCAAGCTGGGCTGAAGACGGCTGGAATGCCAGAAACCGGTCCTCGGAAGCTTGTTTCCGGTCCAGGGAAGACATGGCTTGGCAGTTTGGACTGGACTGTTCCCATGAGGCACAGGGTCAGACTGCTTTGCATATAGCCATGTCTGAACTGGGGTGGCAGAGTGGGCTAAAGAACGGTGATGGATTAAACCCAGATCTTTTGACTGGGTGCAAGTGTTTGATTGATTCAGATGCTCCGTCCATCACCACCCCCTTTTGTACCACTTTTGGCTGCCATAAGTGTGGCAGGGTATGCTCAGACATGAGCCCCTTGCTCACTTTCCCACTGGATTCAAGCAAGCCGGGCTGAAGACGGCTGGAATGCCAGAAACCGGTCCTCGGAAGCTTGTTTCCGGTCCAGGGAAGACATGGCTTGGCAGTTCGGGTTGGACTGTTCCCATGAGGCACAGGGTCAGACTGATTTGCATATACCCATGTCTGAACTGGGGTGGCAGAGTGGGCTAAAGAACGGTAATGGATTAAACCCAGATCTTTTGGCTGGGTGTGAGTGTTTGATTGATTCAGATGCTCCGTCCATCACCACCCCCTTTTGTACCGCTTATGGCCGCCATAAGTGTGGCAGGGTATGCTCAGATGTGAGTCCCTTGCTCACTTTGCCACTGGATTCAAGCAAGCCGGGCTGAAGACGGCTGGAATGCCAGAAACCGGTCCTCGGAAGCTTGTTTCCGGTCCAGGGAAGACATGGCTTGGCAGTTCGGGCTGGACTGTTCCCATGAGGCACAGGGTCAGACTGATTTGCATATAGCCATGTCTGAACTGGGGTGGCAGAGTGGGCTAAAAAACGGTGATGGATTAAACCCAGATCTTTTGACTGGGTGTGAGTGTTTGATTGATTCAGATGCTCCGTCCATCACCACCCCCTTTTGTACCGCTTTTGGCTGCCATAAGTGTGGCAGGGTATGCTCAGACGTGAGTCCCTTGCTCACTTTGCCACTGGATTCAAGCAAGCTGGGCTGAAGACGGCTGGAATGCCAGAAACCGGTCCTCGGAAGCTTGTTTCCGGTCCAGGGAAGACATGGCTTGGCAGTTCGGGCTGGACTGTTCCCATGAGGCACAGGGTCAGACTGATTTGCATATAGCCATGTCTGAACTGGGGTGTCAGAGTGGGCTAAATAACGGTGATGGATTAAACCCAGATCTTTTGACTGGGTGAGAGTGTTTGATTGATTCATATGCTCCGTCCATCACCACCCCCTTTTGTACCGTCAGCTGAGTGATCAGCCAGTTGTGTCAATATGAGTGGCCAGCCAGGGGTGGCATAATACATGCTGTAGCCCCTGGTAGGCCTTGGATATTTATCAATTCTTTTAAGATTTACATATTTTATATTCTTTTTGTGTTTTTCTCTTCTGTTTTCTTTTCTTATAGTTGTTTTTCAATATAACAAAAGTCAGTTAAAAGCATACTAGAAAAAATATACATAACCAATAGACATGAGACTGAACAAAATGTTGAAGGCAAAGCGGTAGATGTCACAACGCGCGTTTTGGCTCTTGAGCCTTCTTCAGGTTACCGTCTATTGCTCTATAAATTGTGAAAAAACATCGGTCATATGTATTTAAAACCAACAGAGTAATTAATTATCACCTTCTTTTCTTTTCGGGCAGAAACTTCATAGACATCTTTTATTTTCATGTCCAGCAAGTTCATTCCTATACTACTCCCAGTGCCAATAAACTGTAGATATCGGACAGGAACTGATCTAGTGACTCCTAGGTAACTGTATGACATTTCCCTTTTGATCTCTTTATCATATATCATTTATGGGAACATGAATCAGTAATACGTGCTAATTATTTAATAGATATCACCCCCATCTGTTGACAGCTACAACATATATGTTCTTCGCTTTCATCTACCTGCATTTGAAGGTATAACAATTTATGATTAACTACTCTATTGTGGCACAAGAAAAATGGCTTCTTAGAGATCTGGTTGTCCCTAATTTCCAATTTGTAACTTTATCCACATTCTAAATGTTTAAAGCCATAATATCAATTAATGCTCTGTTATCCTACATCTACAGATATCAAGAAACCCTAAATATCGACTGACCTGTCACATCCTAGCCAAGATTTAGGTTTGAGTTCGCACAAATTTTTGTAAGTATGGGTCAAGACCAATTGTTGTAAGTATAGTAGAGCAATCTCATATGATCACTAGAGAGCTGGTATATTATGGATCTCTTTAACTTCAAATGCTTCTGCTAGGCACTTAGCCACACTATTACTCTATAATCACGATATGTGTTGTTGCAAAAATCTTACAGGTTCCTGCTTATCTAGGCTTGGTACTATTTAGCTTTTAGTCATATTATGGTATTAGTACCACGCGGCTGCGCTGATCGCTGCTGCGCTCGCGCATATTTTAAACTTCCCTGTTTGCTATTTGCTTTATTTTAATTTAGAGCCTTTACCCTGCTTTTATTGGGGAGCCCTCTCACTGCACATAATTTTGTTTACTCACCGCCATTTGGGCGGATCCGGTTCCCGGGGCTGGTGTTCTGTGGGCGCCATCTTGGGTCAGGACTCGGACCATCCATCGGCGAGCGCCATTTTGAGCGTTCTAGCGCTCTGGCAACATCGCGGGACGCCGACTTAAAGTCGCCCCCCCGCGCAGCGGGGATGCGCAGTAGGGGCGCCGTCGCCAGAGTCCTGCCCGTCTGCGCCCATCTGCGCTAAGGACGCGCGGGGCGCGGCGGCTATTTTCTTGGTGTAGTGATGATTTCCTACTCAAGAGAGGTCCTTTTGTCTATCGGGCTGACAGTCCCGAGGTGTGACCTGGCACCATTCCATCCTCTATGCGGCCCTTTTCATTGTGCCTGCAAGAAATGGTCGCTTGACTCCCCGGCTACCATCTGCCAAAGTCAAGTCAGAGAATTTATATAGCGCACTACCTACCCAGAGGGTCTCAAGGCGCTTAGAAAGGGGAGGAGGATTACTTGTCAAATATCCACGTTTTAAGTTGTTTTCTGAATGCCAGGTGGTTCTGGGTGAGGCGAAGGTAAGCGGGGAGTGAGTTCCATGTTTTAGCAGCCAGGTATGAGAAGGATCTGCCTCCCATGGTGGTCCTGTTGATGCGAGGTACAGTGGCGAGGGCTTGGTTGGAAGAACGTAGTTGGCGGGAGGGGGTGTAGAAGGACAGTCGTGAGTTGAGGCATTCTGGCCCGGTGTCGTAGAGTGATTTGTGTGCGTGAGTTAGCAGTCGGAAAGTGATTCTCTTATTGACGGGTAGCCAGTGGAGGTCTTTCAGGTGACTGGAAATGTGTTCGTTGCGCGGGATGTCTAATATGATCCTGGCTGAGGCGTTTTGGATTCGTTGGAGTTTCTTCTGGAGTTTAGCGGTAGTACCTGCGTAGAGGGTGTTTCCATAGTCCAGTCGGCTCGTGACTAGAGCATGGGTGTTTTCCTTGTTTCGGTGGGGATCCAGCGAAATGTTTTTCTGAGCATGCGAAGAATGTTGAAGCAGGATGAGGATACGGCGCTGACTTGTCTGTTCATTGAGAGTGAAGAATCCAGGATGACGCCTAGGTTCCGTGCGTGGTCTGTCGGGATGGGTGCTTTTCCAAGGGCTTCCGGCCACCAGGAGTCGTCCCATGCAGAGGGGGATGTACCTAAGATGAGGACTTCTGTTTTGTCTGAGTTCAGTTTCAGACGGCTTTGTTTCATCCATTCGGCAACTTCTTTCATTCCTTCGTGTAGGTTAGTTTTGGCGGTGCTGGGGTCATTGGTGAGAGAAAGGATTAGTTGAGTGTCATCCGCGTAAGAGATGATGTTGAGGTTGTGTTGGCAGGCGATGGCCGCGAGGGGGCTCATGTAAACGTTGAAGAGGGTGGGGCTGAGTGAGGATCCTTGAGGTACGCCACAGATGACTTCAGTGGCCTCGGACTTGAATGGTGGGAGGCGGACTCTCTGGGTTCTTCCGGAGAGGAATGAGGTGATCCATTCAAGTGCTTTTCCTTGTATTCCGATGTTATTGAGGCGTTGTAACAGGGTGCTGTGGCAGACTGTGTCGAATGCTGCAGAGAGGTCGAGGAGGATGAGGGCGACTGTGTCTCCATTGTCCAATAGAGTTCGAATGTCGTCTGTTGCTGCGATTAGGGCGGTCTCAGTGCTGTGTTTTGCTCGGAAGCCAGATTGTGAGGAGTCGAGGGATTTGTTGGCTTCGAGGAAGGCGGCGAGCTGGTTGTTGACGGCTTTCTCGATGACTTTGGCCGGGAATGGAAGGAGCGAAATGGGGCGGTAGTTTTTGAGTTCGGTGGGGTCCGCTGTGGGTTTTTTCAGAAGGGCGGTGAGTTCAGCGTGTTTCCAGTTTTCCGGGAAGGTGGCGGAGTTGAAGGAGCAGTTGATGACGTCTCGGAGGTGCGGTGCTATGACGGAGTCTGCTTTGTTGAAGATGTGGTGAGGACATGGGTCTGTGAGGGATCCTGAGTGGATGGAATTCATCAGGCGGATCGTGTCCTCAGTGGAGAAAGGGCTACGACATCTGCATCCCTCCGGAACAATCGCCCGCTCGTATGTTGCGGGTGCTGAATCTTAATGCCAGGTCCCTGGTGAAACATCACCAAGCCATTCATGACCTAATCACGGATGAGTCTCCGGATTTATTTGCCATCACGGAAACCTGGCTTCAAGAGGCGGATGTGGCTATTATTAATCTTGCCTGCCCCCCTGAGTACTCTCTGTACACTCTGAACCGGCCTACTAGAGGCGGTGGCATTGCCCTCGCTGTCAGGTCCTGCTATACCTGTAGCTGGAAGGGACACAACATTGCTGGGTGCGAAAGTGCTTCCTTTAAGATCTCAATCAGCCCCCAGTTCTCGCTTTCTGGGATGGTTGTTTACCGACCTCCTGGCAGCGATGTAGCGTTCAGGGAAGCTTTCCCCGACGCCGTCAGCTCGTTAGCTATTGGCTGTGCCAATTTCTCCATCCTGGGAGACTTAAATCTTCACTTCGACAACCAGAACATCCCGGCTGTTAGCAGCATCCTAGCGGACCTGGAGGCCCTTCAGCTAGTTCAACTTGTATCCCAGCCCACTCATGTAGGGGGTCATGTTTTGGATCCCTTTTTTACAAATTTAGCTAAAGCCTATACCTTGACCATTTCCCCATTAGGGTGGACGGACCACTTCCTAGTGTCTTTTAGGTACCCTCTGCCTGAGGTTCCTTTTATTCCGCCTGCCAGACTGATTCCTAGACGGCATTGGAATATACTCCGATTGGAGGACTTGCACCGTATCCTGGCGGAAGAGCCGCTAGGGTCATTAGAAAACGTGGAAACGGGCTACGACCACTTTTGTCGGTGGATTACCAAGGCGCTCGACTCCCTGATTCCCATTACTTTGAGCAAATTTAGCTCTAGAGAGGTGAGCCCTTGGTACGATAGTGCATTACGTACTTTGAAAGGCACCTGCAGACGGGCGGAAAGACAATGGCGCAAGTCCTACGACGCTGACAAGAAAGTCGCGTATCTTGCTTCTGTCAAGCTTTATCATCGAGCCATATGTAGAGCCCGCGCAGCGTTCTATTCCTCTGAATTTCGTAACAGCCCTAACCCGTCTAAGACTATTTTCAAAGTCCTTAAAGACCTTTTGGCGAAAAGGATCTCCTCCCCGGAAGCCTGCTCCACCTCCCACTGCGAGGCCTTGGCTTCTTTTTTCTAGAGAAAGTCCAGACTATCTATCAGGCTTTCCCTAGTATTGGACCACCTCCAGGAGCCCAAGTCGGCACTCAAGGCCATATTATCCTGCATTCTCTCCCCCCGTTACTTCCTGAGGGGTTTAACAAACTGGCCCAGCAAATTAAGTCCGGCTCCCCTTCGGATCCGTTAAAACCTGCCCTTTTCAGAGACCAGTCTTTTCTGGGACGCTCCACGTTGTGCTCCCAGATCAATCTCTCACTGGCTTCGGGCGTGGTTCCGGCCAAATGGAAGCAGGCAGTGGTCTCTCCAATTTTGAAGAAGCCTTCGTTGGACCCTTCACAACCGGAGAACTACCGTCCTATTTCATTGCTCCCCTGGCCGGCGAAAGTTGCGGAGGCACACGTTAATTTGGCCCTTTCAGACCATCTTACACGGGCCAATGTCCTGGACCCCACGCAGAACGGTTTCCGCGCCGGCCACAGCACGGAGACAGCCCTCCTCGCCATGGTGGAGCATCTGCGCGCGGTGTTGGATGCAGGTCAGACGGCGGCGCTTGTATTATTAGACCTTAGCGCCGCCTTCGACACCGTCTCGCACCGTATTCTTCTGCACCGCCTGGAGGAGATTGGCATCGGTGGGCTCGCTCTGCAGTGGTTTCGCTCCTTTCTCGACAATCGCTCTTTTTGCGTTGCCACCCCGCCTCACCAGTCCAAATTCCATCCTCTGGCCATGGGAGTTCCGCAGGGATCCTCGCTGAGTCCCACGTTATTCAATCTATACGTGAGACCGCTGGCTGATGTCGTCAAGCAGTGGGGCATGAATATGGTCTCATATGCCGACGACACTCAGCTAGCGGTTACTATCAGCGGGGATGCGGAGCAGGATGCCCCCAGGTTTCAGAGTGGACTGAGGGCGGTGGCTGGTTGGATGAATGCCAACTGTCTCCAACTCAACGCAAACAAGACTGAAATCATGATTGTCGGAAAGAAAGCGGAACTCTGGGGGGACAGGTGGTGGCCTCCGGAACTTGGGCTGTCCCCGACTCCGGTCACGGAATTAAGAAATCTGGGAGTCTGGCTGGACCCCACCCTTAGTTTCGCTGGCCATACTAAGAGAACTGCGGCCTGCTGTTTTGGTGTTCTTCGGGGCTTAAGACCGGTCCTCAAATTTTTTGATGCCTCGACCAGGCAGTTGGTGATTCAGGCGACGGTGATCTCCCGGCTGGATTACGCCAGCTCTTTACTGTTGGGGGCCAATCAGGCAGAAATCACTCGCCTGCAGCGCGTTCAAAACGCTGCTGCCAGAGCGGTAGTTGGCCTTCCTAGGTTCTGCTCCGTCTCGAACACTCTACGCTCCTTGCACTGGCTGCCGGTCAAGATGCGAATCCAGTTTAAGGTCTTATGTTTGGCCTTTAAAATTTTGAAAGGTTCCGCTCCCCAGATCCTTACCAATCTCTTGTCCCTCTATATTCCGACCCGCTCTCTCAGATCCTTTGGCCAAGCTATAGCTGTGGTTCCCCGGTTTAAGCTTAGTCGTGCTGGGGGCCGATCTTTTTCGTGTGAGAGCGGCAGCGCTTTGGAATTCTCTTCCTGTAGAAATCTGTCTGATGGAGGATTTATTGCTGTTTCGAAAGGCTATCAAAACTTTCTTATTTTAATTCTGCCCTGTAGCGGTATCCTTTTTTCATTCCTTGCTTTTAGCGATGCTGTGTTCTACCTTGTCGTGCGCCGGGACGCTCCTTTGCTGGAGCAGCTGCGCGCATTATAAGTACCCATAGCATAGCATAATAATTTTCAGATCTTGTCATGTGATGTCCGTGGAGTTTCCCAACATATGCGTCTCAGCTTAAGTGAGAAGCAGCTTGCTTTTGTCTTATAGCTTTGCCACGATTAAAGAATGTTATTTTCTACGGTCATTGTACAGAATATGTTCGGGAAATTGATCAAGCTATGGATGTTCTCAGAATTGACCAACATGTTTCTCTCATTTCTTCTTGCATAAATCATTTCGGGGTTTAGCAAAATTGTTATGTATATTAGATAACGTCATTCGCCAATGTCACTATATAGAATATGCTTGTGAAAGTGATCAAGTCAAGTGATGTTCTCCTAATTTACTGATATGTTTCTCTTATGAATTGAGAAAGTATTTGTCCGGTACAAGTATGTTACAATTAGAGAATGTCATCTAATACTCAATTTTGAGAATATGAGTTCCGGTCCTACTGCAATTGTCATATCTGATAAATGTCTATTCATGTTTTGATATACAGATTATGAATGTTGATGCAATAGACTTACTGCAATTGTCATATCTGATAAATGTTTATTCATTTTTTGATATATAGATCATGTAATTATGTGAATATGTAAATAGAAGGACAATATTCAAAATGGTGCTAAAATTCAATGTTGATGCAATAGATCTATACTTGAATGACATACACGTTAAATAATGCTCTTACCTTGCTGCTAATATGAAGACACAAAGCTGAATAAGTGTATATATTATGTGTATGTATTTAAGTCCACTGTATATAATATGTTTGTCATGTAAATTTATTGATATATGTTTTTTCACAATTTATAGTAGACGGTAACCTGAAGAAGGCTCTAGAGCCGAAACTCGCGTTGTGACATCTACCGCTTTGCCTTCAACATTTTGTTCAGTCTCATGTCTATTGGTTATGTATATTTTTTCTAGTATGCTTTTAACTGACTTTTGTTATATTGAAAAACAACTATAAGAAAAGAAAAGAAAACAGAAGAGAAAAACACAAAAAGAATATAAAATAGGTAAATCTTAAAAGAATTTATAAATATATATAATATATACCAATAAAATCAAATGAGAATATTTCATTGTTTGAGATTATCTATATATAGTTGGACTTTCCATTCTCAATCTCATATGTAAGCTATATCAACCATGATCTACACATAAACATATTTTGATTTTGTCACTTGGCTATAGACCTTCCTTAACTCAGTTTGTTCCCTATGTATAGCAGGTGCAACAGTAGTATATAGGGGTCCCCTTTTTTCTAAATATTGGCAGTTCGGGCTAGACTGTTCCCATGAGGCACAGGGTCAGACTGATTTGCATATGTCCATGTCTGAACTGGGGTGGTGCGTAGTGCAAAAAAACGATGGATTTGGGCCCAGATCTCTGTACTGGGGTGAATGTATGACATTGTTCTGCATTCTGTCCATCAACTGTGGTTTTTGCATTTGTCACCCCGAGTCGGATGGGTATGCTCAGACGTGAGTCCCATGCACTCCACACCACTGGATTCAAGCAAGCCGGGCTGAAGACGGCTGGAATGCCAGAAACCGGTCCTCAGAAGTTTGTTTCTGGTCCAGGGAAGGCATGGCTTGGCAGTTCGGGCTGGACTGTTCCCATGAGGCACAGGGTCAGACTGATTTGCATATGGCCATGTCTGAACTGGGTGGTGTGTAGTGCCAAAAACGATGGATTTGGCCCCAGATCTCTGTACTGGGGTGAATGTATGACATTGTTCTGCATTCTGTCCATCAACTGTGGTTTTTGCATTTGTCACCCCGAGTGGGATGGGTATGCTCAGACGTGAGTCCCATGCACTCCACACCACTGGATTCAAGCAAGCCGGGCTGAAGACGGCTGGAATGCCAGAAACCGGTCCTCAGAAGCTTGTTTCCGGCCCAGGGAAGGCATGGCTTGGCAGTTCGGGCTGGACTGTTCCCATGAGGCACAGGGTCAGACTGATTTGCATATGGCCATGTCTGAACTGGGGTGGTGTGTAGTGCAAAAAACCGATGGATTTGGGCCCAGATCTCTGTACTGGGGTGAATGTATAACATTGTTCTGCATTCTGTCCATCAACTATGGTTTTTGCATTTGTCACCCCGAGTGGGATGGGTATGCTCAGACGTGAGTCCCATGCACTCCACACCACTGGATTCAAGCAAGCCGGGCTGAAGACGGCTGGAATGCCAGAAACCGGTCCTCGGAAGCTGGTTTCCGGTCCAGGGAAGGCATGGCTTGGCAGTTCGGGCTGGACTGTTCCCAAGAGGCACAGGGTCAGACTGATTGGCATATGGCCATGTCTGAACTGGTGTGGTGTGTAGTGCAAAAAAACGATGGATTTGGGCCCAGATCTCTGTACTGGGGTGAATATATGACATTGTTCTGCATTCTGTCCATCAACTGTGGTTTTTGCACTTACTTATTTCTTGTTTCGCTACGGGTTAAGTCCCAAAGAAATCTTAACTTATAATGAAGCCATGTCCGCAGTATGCAGCCTTTCCCTTCAGAGGTTTTAGTGAGTTAACACATTTGTGGAAACCCAGCCAAATTTATTTTACTGATGGTGGGTATTAGAGCTGTACTGTCTTGATTCCTAGGTTCCATCCTGCATTATAACATTCTATGATGCAATGGAACCTAGAACTAAGAATTCTGTGGGGGTTGTGGAAAAGTGTAAGTTGCTGTGTATGGGCAGAGATAGGGAAGGCTATCATCAGGTTTGAATAAAGTGGAACTTAGCATCTTCACTTGTTTGTGAATTTGTTTAGGACAAGGGCAACCTTGAAGGAATGGTTGAAGGCTCCAGTTGGGCAGGCATCACAGGATCAACAGCATTACACCAAACAAGGGTCCTTGGGAAGTTATGGTGATATTTTTGACAGCGACAGCATTTGGAAGTGACAACCTGCAGAAGAAGGATTTTGTTATCAAAATCTTTGGAGCAACTGATGTTTTTCTCTGTGGCAGTTAAGTTACAACATGAGTGTCAGCGACGTGTACACAATGCAACAGCTATCTTCCCAAGTACAGTAGGACAGATAGAATGCTCAGATTCAGAAGAGCAGCCACTTCTTTTAACTGCAGTGGCTGCCTGTGATGTAGGTGGCGCAACTGCCTTTTATATACGGTGCTCCGAAATTAACGAGAACGCCTCACTATGACATTGACGCTGTCACACAAATGTCTTCTGTGACTGATGTGCCGCCATCTTTGTGGTTTGAATTTCTGAATCTCCTCTATCGTTTCAATGCGAAGAACTGTGTGTAAGAACTGGAAGAGCCTATCTCCATGCTGAATTAAAAATGTGAATTCAGAGCATTGAAGTTGTAGAAGTAAATCCCAGCGTTGGTTGGTGGTAAAATTATCCATATTTTCAATAAAAATAAAGAATCAAAAATTAAATATGAACATATTTAAGGGGTTGTTTCCTATCAATGGAGTGAACAAATCTATTGACTGATGCCGCATTATGTCTTAGGAGGAACTTACTGTTGACCAATTATTATGTGAGCGCCATACAGTTTTATGTTGACTCCAACTATTCCATTCTTGCAGACATCGCGTTAACCTGCTTTGAAGTGGCATGGATGGAAAAAGTACTATGTAATTTATATGGAAACAATTCAAAATTACACTTTAACTCTCGACAAAAAACAAAAGGAATTGTATTGCATTTGTTGGGTCCTAAGAGAATAGGACTGTATATTCAAATGACTAAGAAAGTAAGAACAGCTGATGAGGTTGATGTTTGTGAATGCTTTAGATCAGTGGTTCTTATCTTTTTGAATTCTTTGGATCCCCACATAATCATTACTATAAGCCGGGGACCCCCATTGAATCATTATTGGAATCCGGGGACCCCCACTGAGTAACTACTGGAAGCCATCCCCCTCAGCCTAAGCGTTTTCGATAATCTGAACCGCAAAATAATACATACAAAATACAGAAAATTCAGTCATTAGACAAATATATAAATGATGGCATATTTGTATTTAATTCACAATCAAATATAAAAAAAAATCAAAGATTGTATTGGAAGGTTAGATATTTTCTAAATTCAATTGAGACCACTCATCATCCAAGCTATATTCTGATTGATGTACATGCAGTGCTACCATGAATCAAGTTGATTTGAGGATACTACCTTAATCTTTAGCTTTCAGTGTCAAATTCCTTAACATAAAAAAGTCTATGTTTTAAAATATTCTGTTGTACATTTTGATTCTTCATTTATATAGACTTATTTAACCGTTAATTTTGCTTAAATTTCTAAGCAGTCACGGTCACTCCCCTAGTGGTCTTCGGCCTGTAGGTTACGAACCACTGCTCTAGATGATTTAGATTTGCACTATTATCCCACTGTGTGCTTGGCCATTTAAAGAGGCGCTTTTTTTTAAAGGAAACCGGAAAAAAGAGTCAATCAATGACTATGTGTCTGCTTTATGAAAGTTAGCAATATTGTTTTATTTTGAAAGTTTACATGATGAGTTGATTTGAGGTCAAATTATTATGCACTCTAAGTATAAATCTATATAGGAAAGGTTATGGGTGGATGGTGTTAAAGGATATCCTAACAGCAATTGTAAAGCTTACATTTCAGATAGAGGCTCTAAAGCTAAGATGGAGTCTGAAAAGTGTGTTGACGTTTTTGAGAGAGTTAAGACCAAAGAAAGGTCAATGTACTAAGTGAATAAGATGGCAGTTCTAGGAGGAAATTTAGTAAGGCAAAAAATAAAAATGGCATGTTAACTATTACAGATGTGGTAGTACTTAGTATTTTAGCTAATCACAAGAATTGGATTGAGTGGAAAGTCTTTTAATAAACTGGTTTGTGAGAAGTCCATTACAGCTGTAGATATAAATATTGTGGCTGACTCCGGATCACTGTATACCACTGTGAACCAAGATGTGTGGTTGGAGAAATTTGTGGGTGTACTTGGAGATGCTCTGGAACCAAGCAATATTAATCATGGTGGTTTCAAAGGTGAGCCTATTCGCATGATGGTTTCTGCTGGGTTACTTTTGAGTTTAAGGATAGAAAAGCAGAAGGAAAGTTGAACGTGGCAGAAAATGGTTCATCAGGTCTGGGCTGTAGATCAGAGATACCTTTATATCATCCTGTATCAAAATAGCCCTGAGCACGTTTTTGTGGTTAATGAAAGAGTTGATGCAGGAAACAAGTTTATGAGTGAATTCCCTACTATATGTTCTTATAATATAGACAAGTTGAAGTGTTTCCAACATAAAATAATTCTGAAGGATGAAGGATAATGCATGTCCTGTAGTTCATATAGTCATGAAAATTCCTTTGTTGATTAGTGAGGAAGTAGAATAGGAGTTGAGAAAGCTGTGTGATTCTGGAATAACTGAACCAGTTGAATCTTTGAATTGAATTTCTCCTGCTGTAGCATGCAACGCAAATGGTAAACAAACGGTAGTAATTGGTTGTTAACCATTGACTTGTCATCAGCTTATGACCAACTGCTACTTTATGAGAAAAGTAAAAGGCTTACAGCTTTCATCAACCCTGTGGGTTGTTTTCAATTTTTGAGAATGCCTTTTGGACTTACATCACCCATTACAATCTTCCAGAGACTTATGCATCAAATTTTGAAAATGAATCAAGGGAGTATTATGCTTCTAGTATGACATTTTTATTATGAACAAGGATAAGGAAGAACATGATGTACTTCTAAGGAAAGTTGAATATTTTGAAAGAAAAGAGTCTTATAGCAGAATGCTGGAAGTACAAACTTGCTACTCATTCAGTCACTTATTTGGGCCATGGAATTTGTAACCAAGGTATAAAACCTAAAAATGATTTGATTGAAGCAGTGAACAATGCCCCAGGCCCGGGTAAAAAGGAGGAGTTACGTTCTTGATTAGGGATAGCTGAGAATTATTTAATATTCATACATAATTTTTCAGAGAAACACATGCATTTAGACAACTTTTAAAAAATAAGTCTGAATTTTGTTGGCCTTGTGCTTGTAAGAATGCCTTTGAAAGTATTAAGGATGATATATGTAGTTCACCACCCTTGAAAGGGTATGATTCAAATTTACTGAGTATGATTATTTGTGATGCTAGTTTTAAAGGTCTAGGTCCTGTTCTCACTCAGATGTTATGTTATGTTATGTTATATAGAGATTTGTAGCGCGCACTGCTACTCAGGAGTATCCTGGCGCGGAGGGAGGTCAGTGACAGAAAAAGACAGAAAGTTTACACTGATTGCTTAAACAGATGTGTTTTGAGGAGTTTTTTAAAGGTAGCTAGTTCCTTAGTGTGTCGCAAAAAATCAGGCAGAGCCTTCCACATGGTGGTAGCCTTGACCACAAAAGATTGTCCCCCAAGTCGAGCTCGGCGGAACCTGGGAATTACCAACCGTCTTTGAGAGGCAGAGCGGAGAGAACGGCCAGGAAGGTAGAACGCAAACCTGGAGCTCATATAGGATGGGCATGGGCCATGAAGAGCCTTGTGTATCAGGGTCAGAGTTTTAAAGCGCACTCGCTGAGCCACAGGAAGCCAGTGCAAGTTGTTGAGCTGCTTACGAACGCTCATTCTCCTTGAGATGTTAAACAGGAGCCTGACAGCTGCATTCTGGATAACCTGCAGCTTCCCTAGAAGGTATCCAGGGATGCCGAGGTACAGGGCATTAGCGAAGTCAAGGCGCGATAAAATAAGTGCTCTGGCCACAGTCTCCCTGGCAGGGCGGGGGAGCAGGGTAAAGAACCTCCTTAGGGCTTTGAGCATGCCAAAGCACGTCCCTGTGAGTCGCTTGATCTGTTCATGGAAGCCCAGGTCGGTCCGAACCAGATTCCCAGGTTCTTAGCGACACCACAATCGCCGCTGGGGCATGGGAACCACGCGGGCCAGAGAGATTCTCTGAACGCCGGAGGGAATTGGCCATAGAGGAGTATCTCAGATTTATCTTCATTGCATTTGAGGCTTGCCTGAGCCAACCAAGCAAATACAGAAGACAGACATCGCTGGGACACATCAGTTTGGAGATCATCTCCCTTCCAGGTGAAGAGAAGCTGGGTGTCATTGGCGTAAGCCATAATTTTAGCACCCAGCTTCTCTGCCAGGTAGATTAATGGAGTAAGATATATGTTAAAGCGCAGGGGGCTCAACGTCGACCCCTGTGGTACCCCAGTGGCAACTAGACTGGTGGAAGAGGAGAAAGGGGGCATCCACATCGGTTGGGAGCGGTTGTCCAAGAAAGACTTGACCCATGACAGGGCCACATCTGTAATGCCGATATCAGACAGCCTGGAGAGAAGCTGGAGGTGGGGTACCGTGTCGAACGCGGCAGAGAGGTCCAACAAAATCAGCGCCGCCCTGCCGCCCGCGTCCAGGCACTCTCTAATAGCCTCTGTAATCTCCACCAGCGCTGTCTCGGTGCTAAAAGATGTCCTAAACCTTGATTGAGCCAGGTGCAGAGCACCGGAAGATTCAATAAAATTCTTCAGCTGTTTAAAGGCCACCTTTTCGCACACCTTCGCTAAGGCTGGGAGAAGAGAGATGGGGTGATAGTTGGACAGAAGGGAGGGATCTGCTGAGGGCTTCTTGAGAAGAGGGAGGAGTTTGGCATGTTTCCATTGCTGCGGCACTCTACCCGATTGAAGAGAATCATTAACAAGCGCCCCAACAGTAGGAGAGATTATCTCCGTCACCCCACTCAGAACCCTCGCGGGACAAGGATCCACCGGATTTGAATTATTTCAGATTGGCTAAAACATCCTTTCCCTCCGCCTGAGAGAAGTGTGAAAAGAGTTGGCTAGGAGAGTTGGTGCTCTGAGCAGGCGGCAAGACGGGAGAGTGTTGGACAGGGGGAGTAGTTCTTAAACTGGTCTGAATTTTATGGATCTTAGCGATAAAGAAAGTGGATAACTCCTCGCTCCATTGGGAGGAAATGGGCGGGGTGGAAAGTTCCGTCGACGGTGACATGAAGCTACGAACAATAGCAAAGATTTATTTGCTGCTGTTATTGGCTTTTGCTATTCTGTCTGCAGAAAAGTTGCCCTTGGCTTTTTTAATAGCAGCATAATATTCTCTTTGGGCGGAGTGAAGTGAAGCCTTAGCTCGAGGACAATACTCCAGGCGCCAGTCCTGTTCTAATTTCTTGCATAAGTGCCAAAGTCAAGTCTTATCAAGCGAGGTATAAAAACAGATTTGACTTTAAGAATTCTACTAGAGCCAAAGCATGGAAGGTGGGTGATTGGGTCATTGTCAAAAAACCACGTTTACATAGGAAAGGTATCAGTGAGTTTATGGGTCCTTTTGTCATCACTTCAGTTCACAGGAATGTTGTTACAATGCAAAATGGATGTAAGTGGAATATGTCTCGGTTGGTGAGATTTGATGGAGAAAAGTCCTTGTTCCCATCGTGTTCAGGTAATGTGCCAACCTTCTGTTCACGAAGTCCTTCTTCAAGGTCTCGTGGTCTTCCTAGACATTTTGAGGATTATTAAATGTATTGAATTCAGATACATATACCTTGCATTATTAACGCCGTGTCCATGCTAGAATATTTCATAGCTGTTTTATTGACTATGAAATGTATTGAGTTCAGTTATATATACAGCTTGCATTATTTATGCTGTGTTTTTGCTAAAATATTTCTTCTTTCCATGCTTATTTTCCTCTTCTTGTCTTTCTCTTCTTTCTTTTCCTTTCATTTCTGTAAGGGGGATGTGTTATGTTTATTCCAGAGCTGTATGTGTCATATATTCTATCTCCATGGTAGCGTCTCATGTGGAGATTCAAGAGGCTGGCAGCTGGAGTTGGTGGTTCCTTATGAACAAGAATAAAGTATTTTGAAACTTACCAGTGTAAGCTGCTTCTTAACAGCTGGCAAGCAAGGTCCATGGACGTTTTCCTTTAAAACTGTACGACTCTGCTGGATAATTAACAACTAACGGCCACATGCATCAAAGTCCGGTTTTGCGATTACTTATTTGCGATTTTTAGGGAATCGCAAATAAGGAATCGCAAAACGGGATGCATGATTTACATCGCATAATATTTGCGAATCGGTAAAAATCGCAATTTTTACCGAATCGCAAATATTATGCGAATTCTAATTTGCGATTTCGCAACACCCATTGATTCCTATGGGCCAAAAGGCCCATAGGAATCAATGGAAAGGCATTGACATTTTGCGAATTTCAATTAGCGATTCGCAAAATGTTAATGCATACCATGGGTGCAGGGGGGTGTCCAAAGGACCCCCCCCCTGCACCCCTGAAATGTATTGTTACACACACACACGTGTCCTAAGGACATGTGTGTCTGTAACATGACAGTGTTTTAAAATGCAATTTTGAGCATTTTAATACATTTTCGCAAATTACCACGAGGTTCACCCTCGTGGTAATTTGCACCCCCCTAATTGCAAATTCGCAATTTTAAAAGTAATCATGCATTGCTTTTAAGGAATCGCAAATTTGCGATTCCTTAAAAGCAATCGCATTTTTGGAATTCGCTAAAAATAGCGATTTTTCCAAAAATGCTTGATGCATCCCAAAAACCTATTTAGGAATCGCAAACGGCCGAATTTACCGATTCGCACCGTTTGCACTTCCTTAATAGGTTGATGCATGTGGCCGTAACAGCTTACAGCGTAATTACCAATTGAGGGAAATATTGCAAGGCGTTATTTGAAAAATTTGGGAGGACAAAAATCCTCCTACTAACTTTTTGCTTGGTGATACAATATTGCTGTGTGCGGCGTTCACTTACCGTCATTCAGCGTTTGCCGAGTTGTTTTTCTCGATATTTTGCGAGTGCTGCGCCATTTTGGATCTTGCTGCGGGATCCCGCGGGAGTTTGGCGACGCATCGCGAGAGTTCGCAATTGCGAACATGTAGATGCGGCGGGCAGCAACAATCTCGCACTTGCGAAATTACAAAATTTGCAATTCTGCACAAGAAATCCACTAGCAAGCAGCATAAACCTTCTGAAAATGATGATTTTTATCAGAATAACTCCTCAGGTTGACATTTGCCTGCACTTTTTTGGATTTGAGGCCTTTTTGACTTTCTTTGTATCACTTTTGGATTAGAAATCAACTTTCACAAGTAGGTTTGTTTGGGGCATTACAGTTGCTGTTCTGCAGAAAAACGAGTTTTGCAAAACTGAAAGCACTCAGCAGGTCCAAAAGTTCACTCATCATTAGTAACCATTCCCTGTAGTGCTTCCTGAGGGGCCCCTCCAGAGTTCAGTTGCCTATGTTTGTTTGGGGCATTACAGTTGCTGTTCTGCAGAAAAACGAGTTTTGCAAAACTGAAAGCAGTCAGCAGGTGCAAAAGTTCAAACTCATCATTAGTAACCATTCCCTGTAGTGCTTCCTGAGGGGCCACTCCAGAGTTCAGTTGCCTACTTGCAACTATTCTATGACCCTGCTCTGACCCTCACAGCAGGCTCATAGAATAGCTACAAGTAGGCCACAAAGGTCCTGGGAAAAAAAATTGCACTGCAACAGAAAGCAAATTACAGATAAGGAAGCAGGTGCCAGACTGGAATTTTAAAACAGTGACACATTAATAAATCAACCCCAAATTAATTGATGTCAGTTGAAGCAGGGCAGGTGTGCTTGCTTTTCCCCCCCATAATCTACAGTGATGAATCAGAGGGTGGCAGTGATGTACCAGAGGGTGGCATGGGTGAATCAGAGGGTGGCAGTGGTGAAACAGAGGGTGCTGTGAACCTGTGATGATGAACCAGACGTAGAAACAACAAAGTCGCGACCGTTGCGAGCCGACAAGTAAGTTCGCAATTGCGAACTGGTACAAAACCCTCGGGAACTGGCAGAAACCCTTGCGAACACAAAAAAAATCCGCAAATTCGCAAGAATTCGCTGATTTTGCGGATTGCGAGTTCGCAAATACGCAAATTCACGAACGCCAGATTCGCAAAATTCGCCCATGCTTAGAAAACACAACATAAGAAAAGTCCCACACTAATTTAGAAAAATAGAGTAAAATGTTATAAATAATATGAAAAGAAAATGAGAAAAAATCCAATCAGTAGAACTAGAGATATGCAATTTCAAAGTTTCTAGGTAAGTATAGTGTCCAAAAGCTTAAAGCGCCACCCGCAGGTAGCTGATTGTACTAGTCTGACAGAGTCACAAATTCAGGCTGACCGCTATGGAGGGAGGGCTGGATACAGGGACCAGGTTAGTCCCACTGAAATGTACCTTCTCAAAGTCTGGCATGAAGAGTCCAGTTTGTGGTTAAGGTCACAAGAGCAGAAAGAGCTTTGCAAATGGTCGTGTGACGAGGAGGCTGGGCGGTGCTGATGGTTGTCTCTGTCGCACAAAGATCCTGTCTGACGTCACAGATGATTGTTGCTGGAGCTTCACGTTGGCAGCAAGACGGGGCTGTTGATGCTGTTGCGTAAAGTACAGATCTTACATTGCTGGTCGTCTCTGCCGGTCGCTATAGCGCAAACAGTCAGGTCCACCAGAGCTTCGTGTTTGGCGGGCGTTGCAGAAGGCAAGATCTTGGCAGGCACGGGTCCTTGGTCAAGAAGAGCTGAAAACTTCATGATTTTGCCTTTTCTTAACATGAGGCGGCCCAAAGGATGCACAGCAATGACACAGGACTTGGAGAGGCACCACTTGAGGATCAGATACTCTCTCCAGCAGAGGAAAGCAGGGCTCCGACAGGTCCAGGCAGGTCTAGTGCAGATCAGCTGGGCAGTTGCAATGAGACCTCCAGAACTTGATGTATCCCTCTAGCTCTGACTCTAAGGGTCAGTTGACTGACCTCCTGTCTCTCCGGTAGCCTGAAATGAAGGGAGCAGGTCCAATCTTCCTTCTTGGACAGCAAGATAGTCCTCAATCAGCAGGGCAGCCCGTCTCCCTTATTATACACAAGTCCAACAGCTACCTACACCTAGTAATGTGACCCAGGATACAGGCTGGAGGCACAAAATGGTTAAAATAGGAAAATACCAACGCACTAAAAGTGGCATTTTCAGAATTGTCGTAACATCCACTTTCCCATTAAAGAGGGTTTTTAAATTACAATTAACTTGAGCATAAACATGACAATCCTACCTGTTCCCAATCAAAAGTTCTCACTTATTAAATGTAATAAGGTAATCTAATGTTTTCTTATGGGAGAGGTAGGCCGTGCAGTAATGAAAAACAAATGTCAGAGATTTTCACTACCAGGATATGTTGTAGTGAGGGCTGGGCCTTGTTGCGTACATTGCTATTTTAGCATAGGCCTATTAGAAGTTTAAACGCCATTTTACCTTTTGCTGCTTTTGCACACAACACTGCATATAGCTGCGTAAATTACTTCACATGAGAAAGGCTTGTTTTCGGCATCCCTAGACTTACATCGTGACCCTACTCTGCACAGTGAGTTCTAAAGCCTCCAAGGTTATCATAGCAAGTGTTGTTCGGGCTGATCGGCTTAAGTTTTATACATAACATACATGCAGCTGAGAGCCAACGGAGATTCTGGCACCTTTAATATTGCACTGTAGGCATGATTTCGGACACTTGGAAGAATCCCGTTTTTCCAGAGAGACAGAGAGCTTTTGCAGATCCTGATGAAATTTACTCCTGCTGATCTTGGAGGTATGGGGTCCCCGACAAAAGCCTAAGAGACCTTCTATATTTTATAAAGGCGCTATTGGACCGGTTTTCACCATCATTGTAATATTATTTCTCCTTTTGTGTTTTATGGAATCTTAACAATGCTGATCATATTATTTCTAATCATATGTCTGCTTATGTTAGCAAAGATACTGCATCTTAGAGCACGTCGTTAAAAAAATTATTTTAACCTTTTCCTGTGTCTCTTTGTATTCCTGTTGTGGACTGGTATGAGAGTATAACAAAAGAGTGTTCTTGCTTCCCACCATTCCTGAGTATAACCTAAGTTGCATGTTCTGGGTTGTCTAATCATCGGTTCCTTTGCTATAGGGCGAAGAGCTAATGTAACACTGATGCTAGCTGGTTAGGGATTCTAGGCACTAAGGTGAGGTTTTTGGTACACCACAATTCACTGAGGTCCTGGGTCTCTGTGCACAGTTCTGTGTAGGAGCAGAATCCCTGCAACAATGTAAAACTTAAAGGCACATGTCCAACTTTTTAAATACACTGCACCCTGCCCTATGTGCTATTTAGGACCTACCTTAGGTGTGACTTATATGTATTAAAAAGGATAGTTTAGGCCTGGCAAAAGGTTTGTTTTCCCATTTTGAATTGGAAGTTTAAACCTGAACACAGGCTGCAATGGCAGGCCTGAAACTTGTTTTGAAGGGCTACTAAGTGGCTGGGACAGCAAGTGCTACACGCCCACTGGTAGCGTTTAATTTACAGGCCCTGTATACATGTAGTACCACTTTCCTATTGACAGATAAGAAAATTAAATGTGCCAATTGGATGTAAGTCAAATTTACCATGTTTAGAGAAGATAACAAGAAATTTAGCACTGGTTGGCAGTGGTAAGGTGCACAGAGTCCTAAATGTAGGGGTGGGCGGTAAATTATGCTCCTTGGGCAGAGTTTGTGGAGTTTTGCCTGCTCAACTTGGAGTGTGGAGTTCTGGGAAAAACTCTGCCAACCGCCGCGTAATGGAGTATTTCTCACGGGCGGCTCGCCAACGTTAAGTTGGCAAGCGAGAAACTCGAACTCTAGACCGCCTTACTGTTGCGGCAGGTCAGTACTGCTTGCTTTGAGAAAGCTGCCACTCGCTTTTTAGAAAGAAGTAGTGCTTTCTGACGGGCTGCGTGGTGCCGGTCACACCGATTGTACAGTGCAGGAAATGTTCCCATTTCTAAAAATCCACCACTCTCGAAACTCCCTGGAATCTTGCTAAATGTTTAGGTAACCCAGCGGAATTCCCCTGAGTGGAATTCTGCAAGTTCCTCCCATCCCTACCTAAAAGTCAACAAATACGGGTTCGGAAAACAGGAGGGGAGAAGGGAGAAAGTTTGGGAGAATACTAACTAATACATACATGTCAATAGACCCCATTCAGGTGAGAGACTCCCGATTTTCAAAGCAAAAAATGGCTTTATTTTGGCTGTCTCCCGCCTGAAAATATATCTCCTTCAATAGAAGTCAATGGGAGAAATACATACTTCTGTTTCTTTATTTTAAATCTCCCTCTTTCCTATTCTAAAATGTTGGCGAATATCCTAACAGGCTGACAAGTCTAACAGTGTGGACCGGAAGAGATAGAGGAGGCTGTCTGCATACATGCCACATCCCTGTCAACTTGAACAAAACTCTCACTGTGTGAGGCGGAGGTGGGGCCTTGTGCCGAGAAGTACTTCCAAGGCACTTTTTCCCCCACCTCCAAAAACAATAAAATGCTAGGTGAGGCTGGTGCCGATGCCTTGGGGTGTTTTCACACCCCTTAATGGACGTCAGCAGTTCAAAGCCTCAGAAAACAAGCTGGAAATCCACTATTTACACTGCTTGTATTTCCTGCTACCGTGTGATATTGATGGAGCAAGGTGGAGAAACAAAATGTTGTGTACCCCTTGCAAAATCACACTCCCATAACCATAACTTTAACTAATTGAGTGATGTGTGAAATTAACCAACTTAGGATAAAAAAGTTGCACTTACACAGACATACGTGGGAACTAATTTTGCTTATGTTGCCATCATAATAAACTAATTATGTGATTCTGTCATGTCCTGAACTAATAAGCAGCTTTGAGATAATGAAATGCGGCATAAATGTGCTTTTTGTTTATGTATTTTGTGGCAAAACATGAAGACAGGTGAGCATATTACGCCTAAATGTTGCTTATTTCGATAGGTAACTATTATTAGGGAAAACCTTAGTAAGGGGAGGTAAACAGAAGGGTTAGATTTCCAAAATTAATGTTTGTTTATGTTTGTTTCTATGATAGTTCCCATTCTGGCCTGTGAGGCCTAGTGAAAACATGGCTGTTTTGTTAAACTGCGAATAGAAGATGAACTTAGCATGCGCAGCCCAAGTCTGAGTTCGAATGCGAGCTGCTTGTGCCTGAAGTGAAGGCAGTTCAAGGACGGTGTGGCCTGGAAGTCTAGATGGCTGCCAAAAAGGATGAGCACAATGGTTCTTAACGTGAGAAGATTCCATGAATTTGCTAATTGAGAACGTGACTAGGCCGGACATTGCTTAAACAAAGAACCTCATACATTTTAGCTTAAGGAAGAATAATTAATATTGTAATGATGAGGTGATGCTCATCCCCCCCAAATTGTCCAATCAGAACCTGAATGTAGGCAGGAAGTTACTCTTTTAGATAGATAGAGCTATTGAAAAAGGCATAAAAATTGCTGGTTTTACTGAGGAAAAACGTCTTTTCGATTTCCTCCCGAGATGCTGCTGGTATGCTGATTTTCCTGACATGTAAGATGTTGTAAATAAGATGTACATAGATGACAGGATACTTCTAGTTGATTACATGTAGATTTATTGTAGGACACAGCTGAGTACAAAACCTCGCCAGCTGACCAGACCATCAACTGACACAGGTAGAACACTCTGGTACAGGTTAGAACACTCACAGGTATTCAGGAAGGGTGAGAAGGTGAAAACACTAAGGAAGGGCTAATGACTACTATCAGCCATATTACAAGAAGAATCAATGTACAACATAAGACTTTGAATAATTTTCTATTTCCTGGGAGATACACTCTAGCTAAGGGTTTTAGTTAGGGAAGGTAGGAGAAAGAATGAATTTTGGGAACTATCTGTCTTTTGCTAAATACTTGCATGTCTGAAATCTAAATAAAATGTCTATTTTTGATTTTTCTAAAAATAAATGAAATTAACTGTTTGAAATAAAAATTAAAAATTCATATTCCTTTAAATGTCGTTTTGAATAAAGAAATAAATAAAGTGAATAAACTTTTAGACATGTCAAAATTTTGCTCTAATAAAAATTAGATAAATGGAGAATTAAGCTGTTCTTTTATTTTCCTACGCCTAATTTTTACTAGCAGATTCGTCTACCATTATGGTGGCGTGTCTAAATAAATGTTTTGTTAATGAAAACCATGGTAAACTAATTTAAACTGCAGGTGTAAATAGTATAAATATCCAGTTTTAGTTTTAGACACCCCACTATGATACAGTAACTCTCCTTTGAATCTCACCGATCCATGAAGTAGGATGGAAGTATTTAGTGAGTGACTCGCAGTGTTATGAGCCCCACGGACGAGAAGATGTATGATTTTGTACGTCAGGGAAAGGTGACATGGTGTTAGAAATTATTTCCGGAGAAGCGCTGCATCAGTAATTACTTTGGTAGCAGAGCATTGGTTGCTATAAGAATTAGCTAGGATTATGTATAAAGCGTTATATAAGAGTTTTTGATGTACAGAATTATGACTAACATTTGTTGAGTTCGTATTACGTTACATGTAGTCCTGAAAAGGCTTCCGAGTATTGGTCGAAGCTGGTCACTCTGTCTGCAGGCAGAGGAAGTGTGGCAAGTAAAGTCACACATCGCATAGTCTGTTTCAAAAGGTAGTATCGTCGTATACTGCGGTGGTATCGTCGTATATCACAAGTGGTGTCGTAGCACATCACTGGTTTAGGGACTTTCCGTATGAAAGGATAAAAGCGTAGCGAAGACAGCCTATAAAATCTTATCCTTCAAGTGCAGGGATCATTGTGTATCCTGATTTAAACTTACTGCTGGGAGAGTAATAGAGCTTAACCCGAGCTTGAGAGAAGGGTAAAGTAGAGGAAGTGGTGCTACTTTATCGGCGAATGTAAAATTCTGTGGTAGAGAAGAGGTAAGCGCTGTCTACTGGAAATACAGAATACTTGTGTGATTGAGAAAATTCTATCACTTTGTTTAGCGAAACAGACAAATGGAGTTGTTTTGTGTAAGTTACTAACCGATTCAGTTGAATATCTTTTAAAAACGGCTTCTCAGTAAACCTTGTAAAGGAGGGGTCAGTCGGCGCTGCAGAAACCGGAGCGCTTGTGACGTCAAAAGTGTCACGCAGGGATTGGTCCTCGTGACCAGGACAGAGCAAAGGCTGATTGGTGCATCACGAAAGCAGCGAAACTATTGGTTAAGCACTAAGAAGACGTATCTTGTTCTAATTGGTACGCTAGTGTAAACTGCGCTGTGATAGGTTGGGGTTACGAAACAGCAACAGAATAGTACGCGATCTTTTGAAAGACAGGGAATTTACAGGAAGATGGATTATTATTACGGAGAGGAAAAGAAGAAACCTTCATGGTTTAAGAAATTGAAGAATGTGTTTGTGAAGGACAATGCGATAGTCACAAGAGAGGGAAAATTGCTTTCTCCGCCGAAAACGCCTGCTTCCTATATGTTGTCAAAATATGGTTACCATACCAGGGCTCGACAAATCTAAAAAATCTTACTTGACCTGCAGGTCGAGTGAGTCGACTTTTCTACTCGACCTAACAGCAATGCACTCGACCCACAAATTGATCGCATAATGGACTTTTTTCAAAACATTTGCAGCGCCAACAACCCAGGAAAACGTTGGCCAACCAAATGAACGGCAAATTTGATTAAGTTATCACCCATTTAATTTAGCGGTCACACAATCTGCACAATCCGCACCTTAGAGGTGATGGTGACACTTTCTTGCGAGCAAAATCAAGCAATGAAGGTGAGGAAACATACAAATATTCTTATGCAGCAGCTCGAGATTGCATTTTCAAGGGCACAGTTTAGGACTTGCTTGACAGTGCAACTGTCATTTGACCTTACTACACCAATGTCATTCTATTATACAATTCTTTGCTTCCACAAATGCATATAATTCTATTTCTCATGCTATTAATTGCACATAACGCTTTACATTACAACATACTTGTAAAGTCAGTTAGTCAGATCTACTGGCATTACAGTGCTGGTGCATTAGTAAATCAAATCAGATTTATACTAAACAGAAAATTAAACTTTACGTCGTCCAAAGTTTACAGCAGTCACTTAGTTAATCTTGAAAGTTAACATACCTGTAACAGACCTAAGTGACCGAGGAGACTGATTGAGAACATGTACAGAGAAGACTCACTGAGATGGTATGCAAATGGCAGGCGTCATATATACTGCGAGAAGACAGACACTGACGAGTTATGTTAATTTGGAAAAATTCCCATGCTAGAGAGGCTCACTAAATGAGATGCCAAAAAACTGCTATAAAAAAAGGCACGTTTAGTAGCAAACATGAGGTCACTAACTCTCCTTTGAGGTTTGTTGAAACCTAGGCACGTTAGTCCTAAAGCAGGGAAATACTTAAAATTTAAAAATATTTTATTGAGACAGACCTTACCATGTTGTTTTCAAAACCACCTCTATTTGTATACAGGAGAATTAAAAAAAGCCACACATCAGTAAAAAAATAAAGCGTCAAAAGGGACAGAAACTCAGCCCCAGATCGGCCAGCAGGTACTGTAGGTGGCCTAATCTGTCTCTGAAAAAGAGAAAACCGAAGACAAATCCATGTATAAGACAATGTGCAGGATTGAAAAGATTTTCGGGTGTGGTAATAACAGTAAGATAGGCTGTGCCAGGGGTGGTAGGTAGAGAGTACCAGCACTTCATTTTAGCGACGGGGACTTCTTTTTTGGTCATCAGATCATGACCCAGCACAAAGACAGGAAGGGGAAAAGTTGGCAGAATAGAAAGATAGTTAGAAGGTGACTAAGAGAAAACACAGACGACAAGTATAAAAAACAAGTGCAATCAAGTGAAAGGAAATGAGGGGGCAGGAAGGGGAAAAGTTGGCAGAATAGAAAGATAGTTAGAAGGTGACAAAGAGAAAACACGGACGACAAGTATGAAAAACAAGTGAAATCAAGAAAAAGGAAATGAGGGGGTTAGGGCCCAGCCCTGTAACGGCTCCCCCCTATAACAGCGGTACAGAGACAATCGGTAGACATTCAGAGACCATCGGTGTGAAAGAGAGTGGAATCGTACCAGCTAGCCTTGCTACCAGGTAACTGCCATCCAACTGTGCAGGAGGAAGCAGGTGCCCGAGATTCATTTAGAGCAACTTTACTTAAAGTTATGAAGGTATTAAAGAGCTGCATTTATCCGAGAGTGCACTGGATAAATCTCACTTGTTTGGGCTGCTAGGCTCATCCAGGTTCTACAATGGGGAGTCATACCAATGTTCAAAACTCCCAAACCATTAAAAATTCTTCACATGAAATACCTCATTATGCTCAAGGACCAATAAAATACACTCGGAACATAACGTTGCAGGAAAAGGCAAGCTGCTACAAAAGTGGACGCAGAGGCTGAACGATAACAAATGCTCTAATTAAGGAATAAAGATGCCGCGCTCCACAACAAGATAAACAGGCAGGATAATACCACTCTCTGCGCCGCTCCCTTAGTGATTGCTGTTATGCAAATGTTCCGGACTAATTTGATTGGCAGCGCCGAGGTTCTTTCTGCGCCGAATCTCTTCTGACTGCTATTTAAAAACACAAGCGGTAGCTCTGGTCATTGCCCATATAAATCAGCCACCGTCGTGGGGGTGGAGGGAGGGAGCCAGAGCAAGGGTGACTGACATGTACACAAAGCGTGGCGGTAGCTCTGAACACATTTGCACACATGATATAAATCAGCCATCGTCATGGGGGTGGAGGGAGGGAGCGGGAGCTAGGCCTAAAGACAGCCACATTTCCTTTGCGGACTACATGACAAATTAGCAGGGAAGAAGAAAATGAGCTTGCTGCCTAGATGCTGTGATATGTCTACTGTAGGTAGCAAGCGACTGGGTGCTAGATCATAAATGCCCATTAAATGTTACATTCACACACCATTGAAAACCACGATGTTTGTAAGAATACGGTCATAATAAGACGGAAAACATTGTATCTGTTGTATGGACTAGCTAATCATAGGTATGCGTGTGGCTCACTTGAGCGTGTTGTGTAAAATATTTTTAATGCCAACACGAGTATTCAGTGAGGTAGCAGTTCAGGCGTGCTCTGTTTCGTGACGGTGTTTTACATGTTGTCTAATGCGTGCATCACAGCACTGCATGGCGATTCAGAATCTTTTCAGGTCATGTAGCAAATGGAATTAGGCAGAACATATCAGGAATGGCAAAGGACAACGTGGCATGACACAGCACAACGTAACTAGACATGCCATACGATAAAATGGCATGACACAGCTTAACAAATTAATGCATAACACAACATGCCGTGACGCCGTCTAACAGGGCGCACAAAGAGGGAAGGATCTTAAGCGTGCCTCTCTGCGCTAGGTTGTAATGCATTCCCCGCGCTGCCTCTCCGCTCTGGGTCACGTGCGATGAAGTTCAGGCACACTGTAGTGCCCCCTCCCTGATAATCCTCCCGCGTAACCATGCTCCATCGACAACTTAACTCCCCATTACCCTGGCTCTGTGGGGGTTATCAAACCATTCATAACTCCAGCCCTTCGCCGCTCTTATTTATCCAATTAATCGTGCACTCAGGTTATTAAATCGTACATGGTGAGCCCCGTCACGCACGCAGGCCGCACTCGCAATATCACTGCAAAATAAAAATGTGTGCAGGGCTGTGCGATGCGTGCACTAAATACAGATTAGCGCTGCCGGCAGCTCCAGGAGCGGGAAATCACCCCATCTGCCACGTCCCCGCTGCCGGGGCACACACAAAATAGAAGCCGCCACGGGTGTGCTTGTTGGTGTTATCACGATTCAGAAAAGGGGGTGGTGATGAACAGAGTGTCTGAATTAAGCAGACCACTCTTACCCAGTCCAAAGATCAGGGCTTGATCCATCACCGTTATTTATCTCACTGCACCATCCCAGCTCAGAACCTGGCTATATGCAAATCAGTCTGTCCCTGGCCCAGTGCATCATGGGAACAGGGCAGACTAAACTATCAAGCCAATTCTTCACCAGAAAGGAGACAAGCTACCGGGGACCGGTTTCTGGCATTTCAGCCGTCTTCGGCCCGGCTTGCTTGAATCCTGATGGTGCAGTGAGAAAGGGACTCATGTCTGAGTATACCCTGCCACACCTATAGTGGCCAAAAACGATTCAGAAAAGGGGGTGGTGATGAACAGGGTGTCTGAAATAAGCAGACCACTCTTACCCAGTCCAAAGATCAGGGCTTGATCCATCACCATTATTTATCTCACTGCACCATCCCAGCTCAGAACCTGGCTATATGCAAATCAGTCTGTCCCTGGCCCAGTGCATCATGGGAACAGGGCAGACTAAACAACCAAGCCAATTCTTCACCAGAAAGGAGACAAGCTACCGGGGACCGGTTTCTGGCATTTCAGCCGTCTTCGGCCCGGCTTGCTTGAATCCTGATGGTGCAGTGAGAAAGGGACTCATGTCTGAGTATACCCTGCCACACGTATAGTGGCCAAAAACGATTCAGAAAAGGGGGTGGTGATGAACAGAGTGTCTGAATTAAGCAGACCACTCTTACCCAGTCCAAAGATCAGGGCTTGATCCATCACCGTTATTTATATCACTGCACAATCCCAGCTCAGAACCTGGCTATATGCAAATCAGTCTGTCCCTGGCCCAGTGCATCATGGGAACAGGGCAGACTAAACTACCAAGCCAATTCTTCACCAGAAAGGAGACAAGCTACCGGGGACCGGTTTCTGGCATTTCAGCCGTCTTCGGCCCGGCTTGCTTGAATCCTGATGGTGCAGTGAGAAAGGGACTCATGTCTGAGTATACCCTGCCACACCTATAGTGGCCAAAAACGATTCAGAAAAGGGGGTGGTGATGAACAGAGTGTCTGAATTAAGCAGACCACTCTTACCCAGTCCAAAGATCAGGGCTTGATCCATCACCGTTATTTATCTCACCGCACCATCTCAGCTCAGAACCTGGCTATATGCAAATCAGTCTGTCCCTGGCCCAGTGCATCATGGGAACAGGGCAGACTAAACTACCAAGCCAATTCTTCACCAGAAAGGAGACAAGCTACCGGGGACCGGTTTCTGGCATTTCAGCCGTCTTCGGCCCGGCTTGCTTGAATCCTGATGGTGCAGTGAGAAAGGGACTCATGTCTGAGTATACCCTGCCACACCTATAGTGGCCAAAAACGATTCAGAAAAGGGGGTGGTGATGAACAGAGTGTCTGAATTAAGCAGACCACTCTTACCCAGTCCAAAGATCAGGGCTTGATCCATCACCGTTATTTATCTCACTGCACCATCCCAGCTCAGAACCTGGCTATATGCAAATCAGTCTGTCCCTGGCCCAGTGCATCATGGGAACAGGGCAGACTAAACTACCAAGCCAATTCTTCACCAGAAAGGAGACAAGCTACCGGGGACCGGTTTCTGGCATTTCAGCCGTCTTCGGTCCGGCTTGCTTGAATCCTGATGGTGCAGTGAGAAAGGGACTCATGTCTGAGTATACCCTGCCACACCTATAGTGGCCATAAACGATTCAGAAAAGGGGGTGGTGATGAACAGAGTGTCTGAATTAAGCAGACCACTCTTACCCAGTCCAAAGATCAGGGCTTGATCCATCACCGTTATTTATCTCACTGCACCATCCCAGCTCAGAACCTGGCTATATGCAAATCAGTCTGTCCCTGGCCCAGTGCATCATGGGAACAGGGCAGACTAAACTACCAAGCCAATTCTTCATCAGAAAGGAGACAAGCTACCGGGGACCGGTTTCTGGCATTTCAGCCGTCTTCGGCCCGGCTTGCTTGAATCCTGATGGTGCAGTGAGAAAGGGACTCATGTCTGAGTATACCCTGCCACACCTATAGTGGCCAAAAACGATTCAGAAAAGGGGGTGGTGATGAACAGAGTGTCTGAATTAAGCAGACCACTCTTACCCATTCCAAAGATCAGGGCTTGATCCATCACCGTTATTTATCTCACTGCACCATCCCAGCTCAGAACCTGGCTATATGCAAATCAGTCTGTCCCTGGCCCAGTGCATCATGGGAAAAGGGCAGACTAAACTACCAAGCCAATTCTTCACCAGAAAGGAGACAAGCTACCGGGGACCGGTTTCTGGCATTTCAGCCGTCTTCGGCCCGGCTTGCTTGAATCCTGATGGTGCAGTGAGAAAGGGACTCATGTCTGAGTATACCCTGCCACACCTATAGTGGCCAAAAACGATTCAGAAAAGGGGGTGGTGATGAACAGAGTGTCTGAATTAAGCAGACCACTCTTACCCAGTCCAAAGATCAGGGCTTGATCCATCACCGTTATTTATCTCACTGCACCATCCCAGCTCAGAACCTGGCTATATGCAAATCAGTCTGTCCCTGGCCCAGTGCATCATGGGAACAGGGCAGACTAAACTACCAAGCCAATTCTTCACCAGAAAAGAGACAAGCTACCGGGGACCGGTTTCTGGCATTTCAGCCGTCTTCGACCCGGCTTGCTTGAATCCTGATGGTGCAGTGAGAAAGGGACTCATGTCTGAGTATACCCTGCCACACCTATAGTGGCCAAAAAGCGTGGAAGGGTATACTCAGATGTGAGTCCCTAGCTCATTGCACCATCAGGATTCAAGCAAGCCGGGCCGAAGACGGCTGAAATGCCAGAAACCGTTCCCCGGTAGCTTGTTTCCTTCCCAGTATAAGAATTGGCTTGGTAGTTTGGTCTGCCCTGTTCCCATGATGCACTGGGCCAGGGTCAGACTAATTTGCATATAGCCAAGTTCTGAGCTGGGATGGTGCAGTGAACTAAAAAACGGTGATGGATCAAGCCCTGATCTTTGGACTGGGTAAGAGTGGTCTGCTTAATTCAGACACTCTGTTCATCACCACCCCCTTTTCTGAATCATTTTTGTCCACCATAAGCGTGGAAGGGTATACTCAGATGTGAGTCCCTAGCTCATTGCACCATCAGGATTCAAGCAAGCCGGGCCGAAGACGGCTGAAATGCCAGAAACCGGTCCCCGGTAGCTTGTTTCCTTCCCAGTATAAGAATTGGCTTGGTAGTTTGGTCTGCCCTGTTCCCATGATGCACTGGGCCAGGGTCAGACTAATTTGCATATAGCCAAGTTCTGAGCTGGGATGGTGCAGTGAACTAAAAAACGGTGATGGATCAAGCCCTGATCTTTGGACTGGGTAAGAGTGGTCTGCTTAATTCAGACACTCTGTTCATCACCACCCCCTTTTCTGAATCATTTTTGTCCACCATAAGCGTGGAAGGGTATACTCAGATGTGAGTCCCTAGCTCATTGCACCATCAGGATTCAAGCAAGCCGGGCCGAAGACGGCTGAAATGCCAGAAACCGTTCCCCGGTAGCTTGTTTCCTTCCCAGTATAAGAATTGGCTTGGTAGTTTGGTCTGCCCTGTTCCCATGATGCACTGGGCCAGGGTCAGACTAATTTGCATATAGCCAAGTTCTGAGCTGGGATGGTGCAGTGAACTAAAAAACGGTGATGGATCAAGCCCTGATCTTTGGACTGGGTAAGAGTGGTCTGCTTAATTCAGACACTCTGTTCATCACCACCCCCTTTTCTGAATCATTTTTGTCCACCATAAGCGTGGAAGGGTATACTCAGATGTGAGTCCCTAGCTCATTGCACCATCAGGATTCAAGCAAGCCGGGCCGAAGACGGCTGAAATGCCAGAAACCGTTCCCCGGTAGCTTGTTTCCTTCCCAGTATAAGAATTGGCTTGGTAGTTTGGTCTGCCCTGTTCCCATGATGCACTGGGCCAGGGTCAGACTAATTTGCATATAGCCAAGTTCTGAGCTGGGATGGTGCAGTGAACTAAAAAACGGTGATGGATCAAGCCCTGATCTTTGGACTGGGTAAGAGTGGTCTGCTTAATTCAGACACTCTGTTCATCACCACCCCCTTTTCTGAATCATTTTTGTCCACCATAAGCGTGGAAGGGTATACTCAGATGTGAGTCCCTAGCTCATTGCACCATCAGGATTCAAGCAAGCCGGGCCGAAGACGGCTGAAATGCCAGAAACCGGTCCCCGGTAGCTTGTTTCCTTCCCAGTATAAGAATTGGCTTGGTAGTTTGGTCTGCCCTGTTCCCATGATGCACTGGGCCAGGGTCAGACTAATTTGCATATAGCCAAGTTCTGAGCTGGGATGGTGCAGTGAACTAAAAAACGGTGATGGATCAAGCCCTGATCTTTGGACTGGGTAAGAGTGGTCTGCTTAATTCAGACACTCTGTTCATCACCACCCCCTTTTCTGAATCATTTTTGTCCACCATAAGCGTGGAAGGGTATACTCAGATGTGAGTCCCTAGCTCATTGCACCATCAGGATTCAAGCAAGCCGTGCCGAAGACGGCTGAAATGCCAGAAACCGGTCCCCGGTAGCTTGTTTCCTTCCCAGTATAAGAATTGGCTTAGTAGTTTGGTCTGCCCTGTTCCCATGATGCACTGGGCCAGGGTCTCTTCTAGGGAGAGTCATATTAGTCAAATTGAACGAATGGGCCACTGAGAACAATATCTTGAGTAATGTGCAATATGGGTTTAGACCTAAAAGAAGTACCCTGGATCAGTGTCTTAATCTCCACCTGCTGATCGAGAAATATACCAGGGCCAAGGATGGGTCCATGTACCTTGGGTTCATGGACCTCTCCTCTGCGTTTGATATGGTCAACAGAACTAAGCTCTGGCTAAAATTACTTGACATGGGCCTGGATAGATCCATAGTTAATTTATTGGCTGACCTTCATTCTGGCCTTACCGCTAAAATTAGAGTATCCACGAATGGAAGGTGTACAGATGTTTTTGCGTCTGAAAAGGGAGTCAGACAGGGTTGTATACTGGCACCACTGTTGTTCACGTTATATGTGAACGCTCTGGAGCCTGCCCTCAGGGGCGTTACAAGCGACATCCCACGTGCAGGGGAACAGGGGATACCAGTTCTCCTTTACGCGGATGACGCGGTTCTTCTTGCACGTACTGGGGTGGGGCTTCAACGACTCCTGGATGCTTTTGAATCCTTTATGGGCTCACTTGACCTGAAAATAAACGCGAAAAAATCACAGGTTATGCTTATGGGCATGGCCTCTAGGAGACCTTTTCATAAAACCTTTCTCTGTGGGCAGGAAAAGCTTGCACGCGTCTCCTCCTTTCCCTACCTGGGGATCACCTTTGACGAGAAAGGTAGCTGGGGTCCTCATGTTAAGAACAGAGCAGCCATGCTGGCCAGGACATCTGCTGCCCTCCATGGGTTTTCTAAAAAACTGGGGGGTAGGCCATTTGCAGCTGTTAGTAAAATATACAAGGCTAAATGCATCTCAGTTGCATCATATGGTGGCTCATTGTGGGGACATAGGGGAGTGGAACCCATACAGACAATGGAAAACAAATTTTTTAGATCTGTTTTGGGTGTCCCACAGTCAACCCCGTCCTATACCGTCCATATGGAATTGGGGGAAGGCTACATCTCAGATCTGATTAGAATAGCACCTTTAATCGCCTGGCTTAGGATGTGGCTTAATACAGAAATTCCTCTAAATCATATCATAATGAGGGACTGTTTGACCCTAGATAACGTACACAGGATTAGGTGGTTGATGTATATCAAGGAAAGTTTTTCGAGGTTGGGGAGGCCTGAACTTTACTCTGCTATTGACTCTATAACATCCAAAGACATTGTTTACACCAAAGTTGCAATGAAGGAGCTCCTATCCCTGGAGAGGGAAGAAACTGAGCTGAAGAAACCCTGTGTCAGGGCCAGTTTATTGTTGGCTATACCCAATGGCCCTGACAATTACCTTAATGTGGTGACCCATCCCTACCACAGGTTTATTTTAACTCGTTTTCGATTTAATTTGATATATTTTAACTTGGGTTTTTATCCCGTTTGGAGTACCCCTGAAAAGGCACCGCCCTGTTCCTGCGATCATTTCTCTGAGCAAAGTACTATGCACTTTATAATGTTCTGTAGTCATTACAATGAAGCTCGGAGATTGTTTCTCGTACCTATACTCAAGGAAGCAGGATTTATTTTAGTTAGACCTGCTCTTATTTATTTGCAAATGTTACAAACTCCCAGGATCATGTTTCATGTGGCTAGCTTCCTGGTGAGAGCTATTAGAAGCAGGAATATTAGACTTAAAAACGCGTCTACCTCCCTTTGTAGTATAGACCAGCACATTAGTTAGTCTGTTTGCTGGTGACCTTTGGGTCAGTATTCTTAGAAAGCACTGTAACAGGGTTAGTAGTTGCCTGTTCTTAACATTCTGTTGGGGACATCCTTAGTATTTTTTGAAGCCGTTTTTTAAGCCTTCTTTGCACTTTAGCACCTTGCACTTTAGCACTTTGCACTTTGTATTATTCTTGCGGATATAAAAACGTAACATGGAGTATGTTGGTTTTTTAACATGTTAACCCTAAATTGTTTTTAACTGATCTTAATGTATGTGTTGTTTGTATTTTTGTGTATATATTTGCCATTGTCTTTGTATGATATTAAGTTATCGCAATAAAGTATTTTGACTGACACTGGGCCAGGGTCAGACTAATTTGCATATAGCCAAGTCCTGAGCTGGGATGGTGCAGTGAACTAAAAAACGGTGATGGATCAAGCCCTGATCTTTGGACTGGGTAAGAGTGGTCTGCTTAATTCAGACACTCTGTTCATCACCACCCCCTTTTCTGAATCATGTTGGTGTTATCACGTCAGGAGCCGGAAATGGTTCTTACTGCAAACACACAATCACCTTTGTAGGGTGACAAATGTACACAAAGCGTGGATACTCCACTCTGCGGTTTGGATCAGTCAGCTCAGCCTCGTTTGACGAAAGGATGTAAACGCAAGTTGTCGAAACTGACTCACCTCTGCCGGGCAAATCGCCCTGCACCCTGTCCCGAGTCCCGACTCCACCGAGGAGAGCACGTGTGGTGGCGTGCTACGTCACTGCTGCATTAAGCAGCACAGCGCGGGGGCAGGCCAGGGCCGTCATTGGTAGCGCTTTCGCGCGCTACAAGATTGACGGCCCTGGCCCCCAAACAATAGGCAGTACGTGCATGATGCCCCCTAAAGCCTTTCACCGTGCACCGCACCACCTGCACTCCACCTATCGTGCGTGCGTGAACATGCTGCCCCCTAAAGCCTTTCATAGCGCACCGCACCTCAATGCTGCCACCTAGAGCCTTCCACATGCTACTGCACCTACCAGATAGCACTCGCCAGGCCAGTCAAGTAGGCCTTGAAACTGACTCGACCTGCACAAAATTCACTCGCATTTGCGAGCGGGCGAGTACATTTGTCGAGCCCTGCATACATGTGTTTGGTTAGAGAATTGGGTGAGATATACCAGAAATGATGGTGTGTTAGCTTTCCCAGAAGGAGGATCTTTTGATGTGGCAGTTTTGAGAAATTCAAGAGAAAAGATGATGAAACTTGACCCAAGACCTAGACCGACTCAGTTTGAAGCTTTAGATGGGAAGATGAGATGCATGAATTGGAAAGTTAAAGATTGAAAGGACATATCAGACCAAGAGGTAGATTTTGTAATTTATGGGGTGAAACACATGAGAGTAGATTGCGTAGATGGAGAAATGCTGACATGTGTGATGGCATGTATCCAGGCAGATTAGTGGATGATTATGAAGGGCGGAAATGTACAGAGAAGAGGAAAAATGTGGAAACAGGGAAAGAGGGTTATGGTGACAGTGAATCAGAGGATACTGTGCTAGAAGAAATATTAAATAGGAGACCACCACCGTATCAACCAGGTTCTTTATGGACTACACCTAATGCTCCACCCGTAGATGAAAGAATTAATGAAACCCCAAGACAATTTTCTAATTTTAGAGATGTACCAGAAAGAGTAGAAGTGAGATATAATCCAAGTACTTCAATAACAGAACCAAGACTAACCGGTACTCCCAAGCAAATTAACGAAACGAGAAAGTGTAAATAGGGTAGAAAAACAATGTTGAAGAACAAGCACGTACTGCTGAATATATACGGACTACAAATGCATTGACAGAAAAGATACAAGAGCTTACGAAAAACATAGAAGCTGTAACAGTTCCAGTAACGATCGGACCTGTAATTCCAGTGTTTGAAAACCAAAGAATAAAAGAACCAAGTTTGACAATCCCTTTACAACAGAGTTTGCAAAAGGTGAAGGAAAATATTTATCCAGATTTATCAGAAATCAGACGAGCAAATAATGTACATCCGCCTGACTTAACTTTCAATCAGACTTTACCCTACAAGTATGCAACCGGAGCCGAATCTGACTCTGCTACACCTGAAAAGAGCATAGAGAAAATAGATTTAACGCAAACCCCTGTAGGACCATCAGTGCAAGAATTAAGTGATTGGATTAAAACTCTGAAATTAAAAGGGCATGAACCCAAAGTACTGGATGTACCGAGATTAAAAGTTGATATGGAAGAATTAATTATTGGAACAATTGGAACAGACAGATTAAAAACGTACCAAGATGATGAACTTATAGTCATGTGTAAAAGCATAACATGGAAAGCAAAATCTGTACATGACCAATTAGAAGGATTGGCAAATGAATTTGAAGTAGAATTTGCAAAGAATAAAACATTGCATACATCCTATAGAGTGGATTTTTCAGAAAAAGACATAGAAAACATGAATACTGCCGGAAGGTTAACTCAAATAAAAGAACTAATTGTGCTGTTACGGAGATGGGGAGATGTGAATAAATGGAGAGTGAAAAGGGCAAAGAAGAAAGTGGAGGCTAGTGATAAATCCACATTAGCGTTCCCAGTCAGAAAAAAAGAGACAGTCGCAAATGAGTTCCCTATGAGAGAAATACCTGGAGGAGGATATGTGCATGTTCCTTGGAGTAGGCAGGATATATTATCATTTACAAATGATTTCCCCAGATTGAGAGAAAAACCAGTACAATGGTATTGACAGGTAGATTGATTTGTGAAAGTTTCAAAAGTACTATGGGTTGATCTGGATAGATTACTTGATATAGTCGTGCCAGCAGATTTGTGGACTGAGAGTAAAATAACTGTAAATTGGCCAAAGGAGGAATATCCTTGAGACAAAGTAACAGGTGCCCCATCACCTGAAGTAATGAGAAAATACGAACAAGTGATAGTGTTTTTGAAGAATAAAATTCCGAGGATTGTATTTTCCCCATAGATCTTTAGTGAAGTTGAGGCAATTTCACGCAGAAGACAGCTATATAAAGCCATTTTTGGTTTAAAAAATAGGGAGTATCCTGTCAGAATTGGGTCTGTTGGCATGTGTTGGGTTGAATAAAGAGGAATTTATCATCTTTGCCGTGAAATATTGGATTCCACAGGGGCTTGGCATACAAAATGTTTGAAGACAACAGTAATAATAAGGGCTCAGGAAAAATATCACTCCCAAATGGTTGTTAAATTTGCATTTATGTTAAAATAGTTATTGTTGAAACAAATGCAGCCACTAGGCACTGGAAAAGTTAATTTTATAGCCATTTTGCAATTTCTTGCATTAGGAGACTTCATGACTAGAAAACATAAAGAGGCAGAAATGTTTTAAAATTTACAATAAATACTTCGTTGATTAACTTTAAGGTCATATTTCACAATATGTACAGAAATGTTTCATTGAAGTTGATGACATTACATCACGGTTGATACCTTTATAAATCAGGCGGCTGTAGAAATATAGCTCGCAGTCGACCTATACCCAAACGAGCGACCATTCCCCTGGCGTTCAGCTTACTGATAGCAGTTCCGCCAACTGCATACTCTGTGCCATTCTAGTTTATTTGCTAGGTTGTGTGAACAATGGGCACGTCACTTCCGCCTGCGAACTACCGCGGTCTTCGCGCATGGCTGCTGGGGTTGTGTAGGGCCCGGGAGCCAGCATCTATGGCGGCAAAGATGGCGGAGAAAGGTGGGACAAGCGCGTCCGAAGGCAGCGCGGACCTGTTGTTGCTGCACCCCGAGCTGCTGTCCGAAGACTTCCTGCGGCTTACATTGGAGCAGGTGAGAATAAGATGCTACAGCTTTCATCATTCACCGCTGACATATCTTCGACAGCACCTGTCAGTCACTAAAGGATCCTGTTCACTCAAACCACACCCCTCCGAATTGTGCACCCAAGCACAAGAACTCCTGGCTCCAAAGTCGACTTTCAGTTTTCATTTTTTTTTACAGTTCTTTTTGCAAAAAAGCACAAATTAAATACAAATGTAGGTTGAATCTCCTCTCTTCGAAAATTATTTACTTTTGTAGCCCACTCACATAGCTGCAGTGACCAGGACCGAGTACCCTGAGGAACTTCACCTATTAAGATTGGAGCACAGCGGTAGAAAAGTGAGATTAATTTATCGTCCCACACTCACTGTAATTTAATGTAGTTGTTTGGTAGGAATCGGGCGCGTGTGATTGCAAGTTATTGCTAATTTGCGCTTTCAAGCACTCAGTATTCTACTTACGTGTCTAAAAGTATGCCCTTCTTTTGCAAGGATTTAACATTGACTAGTTCTTAAGTAAATCCCTCGTGCTTTTTCATTCAGCCCCTCTTTCATCACCCTACTATATTTAGATATCCTAGGAGTTATACAATTTTCCATGTCAATACATGTAGCAGTAAAGTATTCAATCAGAACAGATTCCCTTGGATGACGACAGCTGCGTTTCAGTACGCCCATACTTAAGTTCTTTCTGCAACGGCCCAGTAATACATCTGTTGTTTGTTTTGCAACTTTGATGCATCTTCCACCTCCATTCGTAGCACACTGTTGTAAATTTAGCTACCTCCAGGTTAGACTGTTATGTGTTTTGTATAATTTTCCAATTTCTCGAATCAAGTAATGTGCCAGAGTTTTCTTGTGCTATCTTTAGACTGAGATGCTTTTAGTGTTGAGGAGATTTAAAAATTCGTCGAGGTTTTGATATCCATACTGCTAAACCGCTGCGTGGATTCCCCCCTCTGTGTCCGGATACTAACTCATGCAATGTTAGGTCTCCATATTTGCTTTGCTGAAAAGCAATTTCTTATGCTTTTACAATAGTACTTTTTTAGTGTTTGACACACGAGCACCTTCACCGATGATCATAACTATCGCATTAATAATTGTACTACTTTTAAATAACGCTACAAGGTTTGAACGGCTAAATAGTTGATGTGTATTGACTGTTTCATTATAAAGCCTCTTACTGCTTGAATTTTCTGAAATAGAATGTTCTAATGCACCTCCCTCTTGATATCTTTAGACCTAACAAAATATTCACATTTTCTTGTTGCTTGAAAACCGATTGGACACGGACGGTCATTTTCCTCTAAAGTTAACCAAGCTCATCAGTTTGTTAACAAGGGTAGGTCTCTAGATCCAAAAGTTTAAGTATAATTTGCTTAATTGTAAGCCCAGCACCGCCTTTAATTGCGACTGCATTTCATTCTTTGTCACAGACCTGGATATTGGTAAATCTTGCCATTTGTGCACACTTCATCTGACCGCATAGATAGATGGCTAAGTAGTGCTTATCAGTTCTTCATTTTCCACCCTCATTGAGTGTGATACCTCCTGAAGAGCCTTTAACTGAACTGTTACTTTAAATTGAGTGGCATCTGTGCTAGTAAATAGTTGAAGTACAGGTTTTAGATAACGTTGCTCCCAGTTTTGCACGCAGATCATACAAAGAATAATTTGGACTATATGCTAATTGTGACTCGGTCATAATGATATGAACCTGTCCTTTCAGTTTAGTGTAAGATAGACCTTTATCCTTCCCGATTGATTCCACTCAAAGAATACCCCAACTGTTGGGTTAGTTTTCTAAATCTTGTACCCGCTCAGTTATTTCTGATCAGAGCAGCATTTGGTAGATACTTGCAGTCACACAAACTGTAGAAGTTTTTTGATTCCCAAACGAATGCCATGAAATGTTTTATTTACCAACTTTAGCAAAAAATTTAAATTGACCCATCCCTTGGAGAACGTCATTACGTAACTTTACTCGGAATTGATCTTCATTTTGCCATGTCTACAAAATCTTGTAATTTCATTTGTAGACCAGCTTGACAAAGGTCCAGCAAAACTGGGTCTCCGTACATAAGGGAATTGTTTTCTTTCCTTACTATGGAAAAAAAGGGACGAGATTCTAAGAACTCTATTTGGATGTGAATGCATGAATGAAAAATGTTTTATACAGCACTCTGTTGACCTCAGAAGGTATCCTAGTGCTGAACATACACAAGCCTCTACTCGGCAAGCAAAGTCCATGCAGTTGAGTGTAAAAGAGACCATTTGTGCTATACTTATAAAATGATACTTATAAAGTTCGTTTTGGAGCGAGAAAGGGACGGGTTTTATGGAAAAAATGTGCCCCTTTACCTGGAGCTAGACCTTTACAGAAATGGTCAATGCATTGCTAGTGGTGCTATGCCTTAAAAACTGAAGCTGAAAAAATGGTTGGGATGGAATTTTACAAAAGAATTGAGAGGTGCACTTGATAAAGTCAACAACACAAAAAGTTCATTGATTTTGTGACTCTTCTGTTCTTTCTTTAATGTGTTCTTTATTTTCTTTTAAAATACACAGGCACAGCCAACGCGTTTCATTCCCTTTCGTGCCTTGGGAATTTCGTCAGGGCTGCAAAAAGATTTTGACATGCATAAGCATTTTGTTTGCCTTGTGTTTAAATGTACATGTAAATGACATTAGTCCAAATAACATACAAAATTAGATTAAAATGGACTAGAGAATACACCAATAGACCTATTCATATTAAAATTACATGTCGAATGGCACCTTTGCCAACTCATTGTGGAGGCAAGTACACCCTCACCGGTACATTGCTGCAACAATGCAAATTCAAACCGTGTAATTTTGGCATGAATTAATTCCACAGACCCGTGCCAATTGGGGAGAAAAGACACCCGAAAAGATTTGTGTAATTGTGCCAAGTATAGTGCTTGCCAAGGATCAGAGAAATGAGTGTCGCAGAGTGTGTGGTCAGATTGACCGTGATCAAGATATGAGTAAAGCGTCAGAGTAACAGTACCGTCACTGAAATCACCTCAGGGGGCATAGGGGATAGAATATGATCACAAGGATCCCCCACAGACTCCACGATGTGTATCCAAAAAGTTTTTGGGCTCACCATACAATGAATGATCAATCACGTTCGATAGTCCGTAGTGTGATCGCACCTGCGAAGCTGGTGCTAAAGGATTGATGATCGCAATATGATCCCAAATATTCCTGAAATTGAGATGTGATGATATAATTTATTGGCGACAGTTCCGCCGTAGTTAGTGCAAAATCTAGAGACTGGTTATGAACAAATATTTATCTACAAGTCATGTTACAAATTGGGTAAAATGCGTCCCAATTACATATAATACTTATAACTCGCTATACCTCACTATAGTGCAAATAGAAAGGGGAGCGAGATATGTTAAGATAACTCCAAAGTCCTAACAGCGCCTGACGGAGCCGAAGAGATGTCAATAATAAAGGGAAAGTTATTCCCTCACAGACTGTCTGTTGATGCAAAGGAAAGGGAGTCATAAACTAGTTTGTACCTGGATAGAGTTGACATACAGTTCCGTTGTAGTCTCCCCAATTTTGCCGCAATGTTGAGTTGTGAAAGTCAACGGGTGTATATCCTGGTCCCCTGTATATAAAACATACACATGTGTCATATCATATCATGCGTGGAAAAGGTCAACAAATTTATATCCTGGCCCCATGTATATAAAACATACACATGTGCCAAGTTATATCAGACTCTTTTGAATAGATCGATGCATATTAACAAGTAATGCGTTTTGCCAGAGGTATTGGTTATATAAAAAGCCCTCTAGGATTTCAGTGGATGCTGTTATACTACCATTTCTACCAAGTGTGAAGACACATAATGAGTCTGACTCGCCTCAAGTAAAGAGTATAAATACAAACTGTATATAAAAGTATATTACTATAGGTATTTTCTACTCTCAGAAAGAATTTATGTAAAAACACTAATTGGTGGCTCGTGACACTTTTTTTATAAACGATATTCTCTACAGTGAGTGATACGATATTAAATGGGGGGGGAAAGGTGGATCACTGGAAGACAATATATAAACTAGTTCCCTCCTCCCACTGGTGTAATAGGAGGTAGTTCAGTCTGTATCAACCTCCCCCCATTATTAAAAACAGGCATATTCATTTCTTAAACTCGAAGCCCCCCGGAATGCTATATAATTAACTCTAGCTTGTCGGTCCATAGTACCTTAGTGAATCGGCGTAGAGGAAGGGCGGGCGGTATGCGCTGGATGACGAGTGGCGTCCAAACAAGTTACAACAGTATTCGTAGGGTGCGGGACCTGAATGTAAATATACGGTCCAGCGTCACAAAAAGTAATAGCGTTTTAAAAAGTTAAGGTAAGTTCTAGTTCCCTGCGGTATGACGTACCTGTGATAGGGTCTCTGCAGTCCCCTGCTCCTCCCCATGGATTTTTGGAAGCGAAGGTTTGCCGGTCCCCGCCATTTTTAAAAAGAAGTAAGCTGACCCCGGGATGCGGTCACGTGGTTCCTTCGACAGTGGAACTGAGTCGGGACCAGCTCAATGTTGGCCCGTGTCTTCAGTAGCGGCCATCTTTGAACGTGATAAATATGTGAGATGCTCCACTGATACGTTTGTAAAAAAGACGATAGATCAGCACCGTTGAATACCAACATTTTCTAGATGTTAAAAAGTAATATTTCCATCGTGTATACAGCGATATGCTATTAATTGGCCATAGTCCAAGAGAGGGCGGCCATGCCTACTTATTTGCATAAAGGCGTTTCCATAAGGCCATATAAGTAAATGATGCAACTATTTTAACAGACTATGTGGTTCAGTGCTCAAATGGTGCTGATCATAGCGTTTTTGTCCAACTAGTTCTCGGAAGCATGAGTTGGTTATATGAAAGTCTAGAGAGGCCATGGCGGCCATCTTTAAAGGTGTGATTGGTACACGAAGGATATTGAAATTCTGTTGTGGAGTGGGTGTGTCCTTTCCCCCAAAGTAAGATTGAGACAGTAGTGACTAAAGTAAGAAACCCAGTATCTGTTTTTCCCAAATTGCAGTGAAAACAATAGGAAATGTGATCAGAAACGGATTTTCAGTCTATATGCAAGTATCGGTGAAAAAAAGTGAAAAAGAAATAGGATCAAACAGAAAGGTATTTCAAAGCAAGATAAATACCCATGTACTAAGTATATGCCACATATGTTCAAGAAACAATCTTGCATGGGGAAGTCAACAGTTCGGTGCGGTACAGACAATTGAAGGATCGTCAGTTTTAACACACAGTGGACATTTGCATATTAGGAAAGTCTGTCCAGGCCATTTACAGTACAAAACCATTTAAGTTCGGCTCAGTCCTCCACTTATCCCTGGAATTGTAGTTATTCCAAAAGGTGTATACAGGTTACACAAGATTTTCACCAATATTTGTACTTTTAGTTCTTGTTATCAATTCAAGTGGGGAGTAGGGAATATAACAGGGGCAGTGGCATTATTGTCTTATTCGAGAAAATAATGAAGCTCTTTATCAGTATTGTGCCCCTTTTGCGTTGCTCGCAAGCGGCAAATCCACTTGGCTTCCCTCTGTCTGACTGCCAGTTCTCGGTCACCCCCTCTTTTGTCCTGTGGTACATGGTCAATTCCATGAAACCAAAAAGAGGTGTCCCCCGGATGTTTTGCGTCCTAGTGTAAACTCACTGGATAGCCTTTATCTTTACCAATAATTGCCCTCCGATGTTCTTGAATTCGCAGTTTTAAAGGGCGGACAGTGCTCCCCACATAGATAATGTTACAGCTGCATCCCAGTACGTAGACCACGTGTGTGGTGTTACAATTGATGAAGCTATTTATCTTGTAATTCTTAGATGTGTTGTATGTGAAGTCAGTGATTTTATTTAAACCTGAATCACAGACAATGCATGACCCACATGTGTAAAAACCCAAAGGCTTGGGTGGAAGCCATGATTCGCGCGGGGTGGTTACATAGCTTTGACATAAATTGGCCCTAAGGGATCTTCCCTTCCTGTATGAGATGAGTGGTCTCGTTGGTATAAGATCTCGTAGACCAGGGGCATTTTTTAAAACATCCCAGTGTTTTCTAAGTACATTGTGAACCTTATTGCTGTTAGAATTGTATTGGGTCATGAAGGTGATACTACAGTCCTTTTTAGTGGAGGTGTCATGTTTAGTCAGTAAGGTATCTTCCCTGCGTAGATTCCTCGCTTTTTGAATGGCAACGTCTACCACTTTCTGGTTGTAGCCCCTCTTTAGAAATCTGGTTTTTGCCATATCCAGATTTTGGGCATAGGTATTTTCTTCGCTGCAATTTCTGCGTAGCCTCACCATCTCACCATATGGTATATTGCTGGTTACTGAGTGTGGGTGAGCACTGTCCGCATGCAGTACCGCATTGCATGAGGTTTCCTTCCTGTATAGACTGCTTTGTACCACACCTTCCCTGACATAAAAACGAATGTCAAGAAAGTTGATAGTTTCTTTATGTGTCATAGTCAGTTTTACATTGTATTCGTTATTGTTTAGATACATGTGGAATTGTTGTAGAGATTCCGTTGAACCAGACCAGAGGACAATGATGTCGTCAATGTACCTCCCCCAGAACACGATGTGTTCGGTCCAGGGGGAGGCACGTTTGTTCCAGGCATGCATCTTTTCGAACTGACCCATGAACAGACAGGCATACGAAGGCGCAGCCTTAGAACCCATGGCGGTACCACGGGTCTGATGATACCAGACAGAATCATGTAGAAAATAGTTGTTATTAAGAATTATGTCAGTCATGTCTAGTAGCATATTGTTGAAGTCATGTTGGTCAGCTGGTTCCCTGTCCAGGAAAGATTGTAATGCCTCTATACCGGTGTCTCTATGTATGCAGGTATATAAACTCTCGACGTCAAATGTGACGAAGGAGAGTTCATCAGACCATTGATACTCATTCAACTTGACCAAGATGTCTTTGCTGTCCCTTATATATGAGGGGAGGGCCACCACATATTTCTGTAGATGTAGATCTACGAATTCAGAGATTTTTTTCAGTCGGAGACCCAATTCTGGAAATGATTGGGCGTTCTGGTGGGAAGGCCCCCCCCCCCTTATGAATTTTAGGCAAGATGTATATGCAGGGGTATTTTGGCTTTATCACCCTAAGATATCTGAATTCATCCTCAGATAAGAAGCCAGTCTCCTTCCATTCCATCAGTTTTGCTGTGATCATACAAGTTACTCCACTGGTCGGATTGCTGGGGATACGTCTGTAGCAACTGGTATCACTGAGTTGGCGGTTGATTTCGGTCATATAATCACAGAAGTTCATAACCACAACATTACCGCCCTTGTCTGCCTCTTTAATAACAATTGTTTTGTCAGCCTTGAGTCTTTCAAGGGCTTGTCGTTGTTTGGCGGTAATGTTGTGGTTAGGAATATTAGAGAGTGCTCCTGTGTCCTCCAATTTGTATAGATCCATAGACACCCTTTCATAAAAGGTGTCAATGCTTGGATGATAGTTGAAGGTAGGTGTAAAAGTGGACTTGCATCTAAGCTGGCTATCCATACTGTAGTCCTGTTCTATGTCCAACTCCCTCAACATGGTAGTCATATCCTGTTCCTGATCTAAGTTATACAATAGTAGGGCAGTACGGATATCAGCCACCGAATGTGGGACTTGTGAGTTAGTCCCTCTTTGTGGGGATTCCCTCGGTGTTTGACGTGAGAAAAAGTCTTTAATTTCAAAAGTCTGGTAAATTTGAAAAGGTCAATGTGAACATTGGTCATATCACCATTTTGAGCTGGGCAAAAACTGCGACCTTTACTCAGGACAGCCAGTTAGTCTTCATCAAGAGCTTTATTTGACAGGTTGACAATTTTTAAATCGGCAATACATTCTGAGACAACAATTTCCTGGGTGGGGATTGGCAAATGCATTACTTCTGCTTGGTTCCCGTCCCTGCTTTGCCTATTGCTCCCGTTTCTATACCTGCCCTTTGCCCTCCTTCCGCCCCTCCTTGTCTTGGTGGTACCCTTAGGGGTTTGGGTTGGTCCTTTTTTTGTTGTAGGCGACTGCTCGTACGTATTTCGGCCAGCTCCTTCTGAAAAGAGGAGGCCCCTTCTCCTAAAGGGATCTCGGTTACAGAGTTAGACCTAGTGCTGTTTATAGATGCGGTGGAAGCACCACTCTCAGATCGCGCATCTTCACTTGTCTCTCTTTCCTCACGTAATCTCTTTCTTTCTTCTGCCCCTTGAATCTGGTCAAATTTCTTAGCGAACGTATATATGCGTCCGTCTCTATAGTCCCTGTCGTCTCTCCTTATCTTTTTCAATTTCTTTTCCTTTAGATAAATTTGGTGTTCATCCATGACTTTTTTTAGGATGGCAAAATTCTTTGGGTTCTAACCAATTTATTTCCGTTATTAGGGCATCAATTTCAGCCATTAGTTTTTCACCCTTTTCTTGGGCATGACGAATCAGTATTTTCATCATGACCTGTGAGGCATGTTCTAAATTGCCCTCCCACTCATTAAGTATATCCTCCCCTAGATCTTCAAATGTTGGGAATAGCAGGATTCTCAGTCCCCTAGGGACTCTTTTGTTGGATAAATATTGAGTGAGGGTAGCCCCATCCCACCAGCGTGATAATTCTAATTTTTTCAAACGCTCAAGTTTGAGGAATAGGGTCTTTAAACTGGGTTTACTGGTTTCAACCGAATTCGGTGTCTCGTTAGGTCTATTGGAACCAAACATTCCATATATATTTCCAGGATCTCACGTTTGGGTGTACATTATTCAAAACATTTGGGCATTACTATATTCCCTTATCATGCAGCAGAAAGTTCAATCGTTTTGTTTGCAGTGGCTAAAAATAAGGTTTTCTATCATACCCACCTGTACCATCTTGGATAAGAAGTGATCTTCTCAATGTAGGTTTTTTAACTGGACTAAACTTGTACTGGCTTCTATGACAACTTGCCCAAAATGGGCTGTTGCTTCCTCCCAAATACTATTTTCTGTGTGTCTCCAATCTATTGTGAATTCTCTGTTAACCTTCTCACCTACTGTTGCAAATGGCTGTTGTACATATTCTAGAACCGATCCTTTCTTCCGAAAGTATCCTAGCCTGAATGATCCTATTCTTAATCTTAGTCTATATGTTGAGTAGATGACTTGTTCCTACAGCCTGTAAATATTTTCAGGTGGGTTTTTATCCTCGAAGTTCTTCTTTGTGAATAGCACGTACTGTATCGGCACCGCCGAGTGCATGTTGAATATGCTGAGCACGATGACCCCCAAATGCTTAACACGATGACCCCCAAATGCTTAACACAATCCAGCAGTCCTCAGTGTTCAGCCCACAGCTCAGGAGGGACACCATTGAAGTGTAGAGGTGAGAACACATGCACTTGGGGGTTGGTGAACATAGGACTGGACTGAGGGGGTGTGATGTGATAGATCTGGCAACAGTAAAGAAAACATGGAATTTCTTGGTGTCTCAGAGCTGATTCTCCTGCTTCTGGTGGCCTCTCCTCTGCCTACTTCTGTGACCGGTATATATTGAGTAGCAATAGTGTGGTGTACCCGGAGATGACTAAAATGTTCGTTGAATGACTGGTCAAATTTCATTTGTAAACTATGATATTTTATTCTTTCCTGTTGCATCCTATCTTCCAGGTTCGAAGTATGCATTAAAACCCCCTTTTTGTAGCCCACAAAGTGCATTATTTCATTCAAGACTCCACCATGCTATAACTATTATTGCATCTTTCGATCCCACAAATGATGTCACTGCATGCTATGCTTCCAACTCTCTTACTGTCACCATCTGTAGATATCCATTCATTTTACCCCAGATAGGAAATGCAGGTATGTTAATCCCTCCCATGGCAGATCACACTGTTCATATTGATGGTTCCTCAGTGGGTAAATACTTCCATTAGTTCAGTGACACTAACTAAAGAGTTCAATAGCAGTCCTATATATAGGGCAATGAGATTCCTTCTTCCCACAATTAAAGGCATATTATGGACACAGACATACTAGAGTGTGATATTCACAGAAGAGTGAGAAGTGTGCTCCATGATGTTTAAATGCTACCACCACCGGTCCTCCTCACTTGTGACCTCTACACTACTGTCCTCTAGTTGGGAGCCTTTTTACATTTTTTAAAATTAAATTTAGCATAAGTTGCACCCAGCACACATTCAGCTAACATTCTTTTAGAATTGGTAGTCTTATTTTCTAGTGTTGTTTTTTTCTTCAGCCTGTGTCTAAGAGGACATCTGTCCATTAGTGTTTACAGGTTATTTGCCCTTTGAGGTCCATTTAGCCAGAACCTGTTTAGCCTAGTTGCCTGTGGGGTTTTTCCTGTGTGAACTTTGATAAGAACATAATGTCGACCAATATTTCATCTAGTGTCTTCTCGTTAAATCCATCCATCCTCCCAGTTTGAGTGGTTTCAGGAAGGCCATCACTTCTGGTATTAGTCTTTACTTTCAAGCTAAATACTTTCTGTCTTTAACTGCTTGGGCTTCTTCAGGGAGACCATGTGTTGGTTTATATTATTTTCAGCAGATTGGTCAATTGACTGTTCTCTGCATCTTAATTTTAACTCTGTAAAACGCTCAGCATTTTACATTATGAGTACAGTTTCTGAACTTATTTTCCCCATTGCCTTTAAACCTCTCAACCTTATGTATAATTTCGGTAGCATTTCTTGACTGATCACTACTTTTTGGATCTTTTCTTGTGTTGCATTTGTAGATGTGACGATTGATTCTTGCCTTGTTCGTATAGGGACTGCTGTAGAAGATAAAATGCAGGACAGCAATTCATCCTAGATATTTGTTTCAGTCGATTCCTTCCCATGCTTCATCACTTCTCAATCAAGCAGTTAACTTGGTGCTGCAAACATTCTCTACTGGTTTCCACGACATGCTTTAAATGACTTTATCACTGCCTCACCCTCCATTATGTGAGATATTAAAGGCCAAAGTGCGCTCATCTCAGTCTTGGTTGTCTCAGCACTCCCTTTTGTACGTAGAACATTTCCTTAATGGAGGGGGGGGGGCTGACTTGCCGCAGACAACATTGTAGTTGGCACCCAGTGAACCCGTTATTCCTGTATCCATGTGGTGCAGAAAGCTGACTCAGCAAGGTGATTGTTCCAATCCACCGCCTTTTCTGCATTTCCTTTTCTACCGTACGTCGCTGTGTACAGAACTTTGCTGATGCCTTCCTGAGGTAGAACCCCCAAACCATAGTGGCGCTCTGCAGTACAATTCCTATTGCCACCCAGCCATAACTCTGACTAGCCCCTCTGTGATTTGCAGAGAACCACCTGAGCCGTCTAGGGAACCCAGAATATGCTCTTCTACAGAGCTTTAGTTACTCATTTGTGGCCGTTTCTCCTCTGCTAATCCCAGGTAAATGGACAATGCATTACTGGCATCTTGCTCTGGTTTTTTGCTGAACCTAACTCACACCGTATTCTCATCTATTGAAACCAGGGGTAGGTCCTGAAGCTGTCAATGTTGTAGGGCGCTGCAGAAGGATTGCAAAAACGGGAAGATCGTTGTTAAAGCCCTGCTTTAAAAGTTGGTAGTTTCTTCATACAGTACTATCTTGAAACCATTTTAGCTAGGTATTCTGTATCTTGATGGATGTGGGTCAACAATATGAGCTCCGCTTTAATAAAGGCATTTTATTTGCTTTACTTTGGGTCATTCTTCAGGAAGGGAATTGGACCAGGAAGTTATTTATTCAGACAGCTTTTTGAGGCAAGTCATCGTAAGGGTAGTTGAAATGTGAGCCTCAAAGAAGAAAATGACCAAATTATATAACATAGAGGGAAAAAATAAGCTTGGTAGGTTTGCTTTAAAAAAAGTTTTAAAAAATGACGAGAAAAGACTGCAAAAAATGCTAACAAAAGGAGGTGCAAAGATATTGCTAAACATCTAACTGTGGGGTTTGCACTGTCCTCATTTAGAACGTGCAAAATCTATTTTGATTGTTTTGTTTTTATTTTATTTTACGCCAGATCTTTGTTAAAAAGGCATTTGCAGTGCTGTCGACTTTCATTTGGAATGTTAAAAACAAGCCTAGCATAACCGGAATTACTCTGTGGCTGTTTAAAACCTGTGTAACTGGTTGTTACGGTTTAAAAGCGCACCCAGAAATAAGGAACAACTGTTTGAATGCAAAACCGTATCTCTAGAAGCTTAAGCCTGAATCCATATTTTTGCCCAAATAGCATACATAATTTCAGGGGGCTGCTGCATTTGTCCATGGTAGATTAAGCAAGCTCTTGCCAATCCAGGAGAGGACTGGCGTTGGCTGACAGCCTTTTGGTTTTGTCGGTGCTTGTTCTATTTAAAAAAATGTTTTTGTGAAACTTGATCTTTGAGGGGTGGAGCCGGTTCTTACCACTGTGAAAAATAATTGGCTAAAAGCAAAATAATTTTTTGTTCCCAAAATGAATACATTGCCAAAGAGGTCTCTGAAATAGAAGGAAACTCATTTGTGTGCGGATGTGCTCCTTATGAAAGAGCAGAATGCCATCTCTTCACTGAATTTATCCAGTGACTGATGTGGGATAACCTTGTGCCCTTTGCTCTAGTAGGCAGAAAAAAAGCTGACATCCCCTATAAGTAAACATATGTATCCGTGATACAGAAACACGCGCACTCCAGAGTTTCCCATGCAAATTGATTTGTTGAGGCAAAGTGTGTGTGTGTGTGTGTACTTTGATTCTATCAATTTGCATGGGAAACTCTGGAGTGCGTGCGTTTCTGTATCACAAATACAGATACATATGTTTACTATTAAGAGATGGGATTTCAGCTTTTTTCGTCCCACTAGAGCATATATATGGTCATTAAAGCATCCTTTATGCTTATCACTTTGTTTTAGATAAACAGACCATAGGAATGGAAATCCAGTTTTTGTGCGTTGTTTAACCTGCAACTGCATTAATTCTGCTCAATCACCTGACTTTCACATTGGCTGCTGGCTCTGAAGGAGGTATTATGACATCAGAACTCCACTCTGCTGTAATAATATTTTTGGATGCCACTGTTTTATCTGCTTGGAGGTCTGATTGTTGAGTTCATGTACCTTCAATATTCTTCCTTCTAATGCTGCTAGCTCTTTAGGTATGGCTGGGTGCATCCCTCCAAACGGAATGGTGTCGGGTACCAGCTCGTCAACTGTGTGTCTCCCTGCTCCTTGTCTCTCACCTACCAAAGCCTTGCTATCACTTCTCTTGTTTATTAGGGCTTAGGGTTGAATCCGCCGGCCCTTCACCTCTAGCTGTCTCTTCCTGCCCCCACTACCATCTACTTCACTGTAGTAGACAGTTTTTCCAGTAACTAAGAGCATACATTTTTGTGACTAGTATGCATAATCATTAGGATTCCACTAAAGATATGGATGTGAGAAGGATTCTGTTTCTACAGCAAGAAATACCGGAAGGCATGTGAGTTCTATAGACTAGTTTTGATCCCTTTCCACAAATGAGAACTTGAACTTCCTCACTCAAAGCTCCACCCCTCAGAGCTTGGTGGTACAAGCATCTAAATTCCATGGTGCATTTCCTGCCGCTCCCCAGGACAGGGAATCCAAGAGGCTAGATAGCTTGGGGAAGAGGTTTTCTTCCGCCAGCCTTGCATTGCGGTTGGTGAACACCACATACTTACAGGGCTTCTACTCCAAAAGTTTGTGGAACACGGTTGGGCAAGAGCTGCAACAAGTCCCAGAGAAGGCCTGGGTCGTTGTCTCTAAGGCAGTCAAGGACGGGAGACAGACAGCAAAGTTCACCATTAGTTGTGGTTTGGATATGACTGACTAGCAGGGCAGAATGGTTTTATCGACTGTGTCCCTTAGCTGCCACACCTGCTGAGAACATCTGACTTTTCAGGGAATGTCCAGGCTGCCCTCCTGGACATGCCCTTTGATGGCAACTGCCTCTTCTTAGACCAGGCAGATTCAGCGCTGGAACGCTTAAGTACTCATGGGCCATGGCCTAGTCCTTGGATCTCTGATGTCCCACGTCATCCCCAGGCTACCTATTGCCCCTTTTGTGCCTACGGAAGTGCCTTTCAGCCGTGCTAACACTATTCCAGCCGCTGACTGTCCGGGGGCGAGGACGTGGTTAATACCGATCCCGTGGGTCAGGTAGCCAGAGGTCTGCCACAACCACCAATCCCTTGCATGCAGCCTCTAAGCCCTCCTAGTCATGCCCTACAAGATCATGGACGTCCAGTTGGTAGCAGAATCAGCCTATCGCCACCACTGGCCGTCCATAACATCAGACAGGTGGGTTTTTCAGATTATTCGGAGGAGCTACTCCCTTCCCTTCGAATCCTTTCCTCCACCTTTGCCTCCATCTCACAACCGGCTGACAAATATCATTTGTCCTTGCTACGCGAGGAAGTGTCAGATCTGTTGGCCAAGGAAGCCATAGAAAGGGTTCCAGTGTCAGAAGTAGGCAGTGGTTGCTATTCCCTCTATTTTCAGATTCCCAAAAGAACAAAGGTCTTCTCTCCATTTTATTTAGATCTGAGAAGCCTCAATCCCTTTATCAAGAAGGAGAATTTCAAGATGCTCACATTGGTTGTGCCTACCCTGGACACAGGATTCTGGATGGTATCATTGGACTTGCAGGACGCCTATTTCCATGTTTCCGCCTGCCTGCCCATTGGCTTTACGTGCAGTTTATGATGGAGCACGAGCACTTGCATTTCATCATGCTCCCTTTTGGCCTTACCTAGCACCCCTCTGTGTTCATTAAGGTGATGGCGGTGGTCGCAGCTCATCTGCGCAAGTCAGGGGTGCCAGTCTTTCCCCTGTCTCAACGACTGGCTGCTGAAGGTGGGCTCACCCCAGGCTGCTGTCTCCCACCCTCATACTATGCTGAACCTTCTGAATTTGCAGAGGTTCATTATCAACGTGCTGAGGTCACACCTGACTCTCTCGCAGACGCTCCCTTTCATCAGAGCTATGGTGCAGTTTTGGGATTCTCCTCCCCAGCCGCGAGTCTGGAATATTCAGGCCTTAATATCGATGTTTCAGCCTCCATCTTGGATTTCAGAGAGAATGACTTTGAGGCTGCGGGCCTCATGACATCCTGCTAGTGACTCATGCCAGATGACAAATCAGCCTCTGTAGTGGGAACTGAAGTTCCAGTGGGCGCAGGACCTGGTGAATCTCTCGGACATGGTCCAGATCTCCGAGGGAAGTGCTAACAATCATTGAAAATTAAATAGGTCTCGCCTTTGATTAAGTTAAAGCCATTTTCTTTGCTAATGGTATTGTATAAAAGCAAATGTCTTTAACTTAATCAAAGGCGAAACCTATTGCATTTTCAATGCTGTTTTTTTGCCATGTTGTACAGTAGCTGCTATACAACATGTCTGAAAGTGATTTTAAAAAGCACTATGATGCAACAATGCTCCACATCACAAAACATTTTTAAACAAACTTTTAGATCACCCGCTGTGCAACATGAATGAAAATCACATTGACAAAAGCCAATTAATCTTGTCTAGGCGAGACTAATTTGCTTTGCCAATGCTTGTTGCTGCCTGGCATTGCCCAGATGTAGGTGGATAAGCAACTTGCACAGTAATTCAGTCCCAGTTAGGATCCAGCTGCAGATGCTAACAGGAGAAACAGAGGTGGAGGGCGAGGAGAGACCGCTGTGGAGGGCGAGGAGAGACCGCTGTGGAGGGCGAGGAGAGACCGCTGTGGAGGGCGAGGAGAGACCGCTGTGGAGGGCGAGGAGAGACCGCTGTGGAGGGCGAGGAGAGACCGCTGTGGAGGGCGAGGAGAGACCGCTGTGGAGGGCGAGGAGAGACCGCTGTGGAAGGCGAGGAGAGACCGCTGTGGAGGGCGAGTCAGAGGTAGGGGAGGGGGGCGAGACCGAGGTAGGGGAGGGGGGGCGAGACAGGTGGAGGTGAGGAGAGACAGAGGTGAGGAAAGACAGGTGGGGTTGAAGACGGGGATAGGGGATGGTATCGCTTTCACCTCCTCTCCTAGTGTAAGGTAACGCCCCCTCTCCACAGGCCCTGCTGAGAGCAGATCCCTGCCCGCATCAGCCGTCACCCGAGAACGCTAGTGCTTGTTGGTAAAGAGAGGTTCATTATCTGCTGATGATGTGATCCACTTTGAGGGGGGGGGGAGCTCCTCTCACCCACCCCCAAGGGCCGAGACCGAGAAGGCATCAGAGACCTGAAGCTGTCTATGCTGCAATACTGGGGGGGAAGGGGCTGAGGGGGCGGAGGAAGAGGAGTGGGGTTAGAGTAGGAATAGAGAAGGCACAGATGGGGAGAGAAGGGACAGATAGACAGAAATGGAGCAATTTAAAAAAAAAATTGGAGTGAGCGAAAAGTGCAGAGTTGGAGAAAAGGAAAAAACAAGTAAAGTGCTAACAGTATAAATATGGGCACTGTTTACATAATGTGTCCAGGTCGGGCTGTCCCTTGGTGGGGGCAGGTGGGGGGTGTGTGAGGCGCACATAGCTGGTCTCAGGATTGGACTGTGTCTTCGGTGTGGGTGTGAGGCGTAAGTTGCTGGTCTCCGGATTGGGCTGTCTCTTGGGGATGGTTGTAAGGCACACATAATGGGTCTTGGGTTCGGGCTCTCACTTTGGGGGAGGGTATGCAGTGCACGTAACCGGTCTCGGACTGTCTCTTCGGGGGTGGGTGAGAGGCACACGTGGCCGGTGTCAGAATCAGAAAGCCTCTGTGCAGAAGAGGGAGTGTTGGGGCTGTAGGGTGTGAGGTGTACAGGGTCGGACTGTCTCTTCGGGGGTAGGTGAGAGGCGCACGTGGGTGGTGTGAGAATTGTACAATCTCTTCGCAGGAGGGGGTGTTGGGCTGAAGGGTGTGAGGTGCACCGGGCTGGTGTCGGGGTCGGACTGTCTCTTTGGAGGTGGGTGAGAGGTGCACATGGGTGGTGTAAGAAATGTAGTCTCTTCGCGGGAGGGGATGTTGGGCGTAAGGTGCACAGGGCCGGTTTCAGGGTCAGGCTGTTTCCTAGGCTGCATGTTTGGTAAATGTGAAATACATGTCCGGGATGGGGGCGTGAAAGCTGTCTTCCCGTCCGGCAGGTGTGAGGCGCACGTGGCAGGTCTCAGGGATGGACTGTCTCATTAGAGGTGAGTGTGAGAAGCAAATGGCCTGTCTCGCGAACGGGCTGTCTCTTTTGGAGTGAGGCGCCCATGGACGGACTCGGGCGGGATGCTGGGTTCAGGGAATGCTTGTTTCTTCTGATGCGAGTGTGTGGCAAAGCACATGGCCGGTCTCCGTTGCGGGCGTCTCTTTGTAGGTGGGTGTGAAGCACAGGGACGTGCTGTCTCTTTAAAGGTGATTTTACAGAGTACATGGCTGGTCTCTGATTCGTGCACTCGCTTCAGCTGCGGGTGTAAGAAACACGTGACCCGGGGGTGACACAACTGGCTTTTCAGAGGTGGGAGAGGTGGGTGTGGGGCGCAGACCAGTCTGTCTTTTTGGCGTTGCTAGGAGGTGGGTGTGAGACACAAATTGCAGACCTCACAGACCGCCTTTTAGAGGTGTCACAAGGTGAATGTGAGACGCACATTGCAGACCTCGCAGGCGGTCTCTTTGGCTGTACCTCAAGGTGGGTGTGAAACGTTCATGGCTTGTCTGAAAGACTGCTTTCTTCAGCAGTGGGTGTGAAACGCCCACTGCAGATCTTCGAGTCCGAGATCTTTTAGGAGGCGCCACAAGGCAGGCGCGAGGCGCACATTGACAGTCTCTGCTCGTGCCGCTCTCCACAGAGCTCTCTTCTCCGCATGGTGATAGCAGTTCCTGGAGTTTCATTGGCTGGTCGCGAGGCTTTGTCTGGATTTGCTTGTCTTTTCACTTGGTTAAATTCACAGACAGAATTCGGAATCCGATGAGGCAGCCCCCGCCTCGCCCCGATTCCTGGAAATGCACTTCGTAGGAGACCTCATTCGCTGTTGAGGTTTCTTCAACGTGTCTTCATGTCTCATTGTTTTTTTTTTCTTTTTATTAAACAATCACATCAGAAGAAATCACATTATAGAGGACACTCATGTAGCAAATAATACTTCAAGGGGGAACAATGATAAATAAAATACTGATGAAAGGGAACTTCACGGGGAGGGGGGGTCATCCAAAACAGCATGTCTCTGTGGTGTACAAATTTCTCCTCTGTAACAATTCCAGGGTCCCCACACCATTGACAACTTTCCAGGGCGTCCCCTCGCGAGGTATGTAGTTTTTTCCCTAAACATACACCAATCTAAGTTGTTTTCCCATATTTCCAGAGTGGGAGGCTGTTCGGCTCCCCATAACTGGGCTATATTTCTTTTCGCTAACATGAAGCCCAGAGTAGACCATTGCGTTAGTGAGGTGTTGAGATCCGTGGGCTCCCATATGTTTAGGAGGCATCTCCTCGCCTCCGGCATCAGAGACCCCTAAGACCCTACGCATAGTGTCATGTATTTTGCGCCAGTTGTGGTGATGTGTTCACATTCCCAGATAATGTGTAGAAATGTACCTGTAAGGACACACCCCCGTCTATACAGTCCCGTATCAGACAGTCCAATGTGTACAAGCCTGGGTCCCGTTACATATACCCTGTGCAGTATCTTAAGCTGAACCAGCCTTAGTCGAGCCGGAATGGCGACCTCCCGTGGGGAAGAGACTGCTTTCTGCCAGTCCTCGTCGTCAAGTTCTATCCCATCTTGCACCCACTTGTCCCTCAGCACCTCAAGGGGATCAGCCCTGTGATTAATCAGCTTCTTGTAAATCAATGAGATTGTTTTTTCGGGGAGGTAGCCGTCAAGAATTCTATCCTCCAGAGGTGAGGCCTCCGGGGGATCCACATCACCAGGGAGTGCCGCATGGAGCCAATGCCGGACCTGTGCATAACGGAAATATTCGGCCTTTGATAGTGCGTATTCTGCCTGCATTTCTTCAAATGATTTGATCCTCCCCTTACCCCAAATATCTTTGATGGTGGAGATCCAGATCAGGTCCCATTTATCAAATCCCTTGGTCCTCCACAGCTTTCCTAGCTTCTCTGAATCCCAGAGCGGTGTGGCCATGGTCAATTTGTCTCTCCAACCTAGGGAACTCGTGGCGTCATGCCAGATCTGAACGGCATGCTTGGTCGTCCCCGTCAAGTCCAATTTCATCAGTCTTGAGTATAAGGCCCTGCTATACCTACCCCGGGAAGAAGCCATTTGTCCATGGCATAACCAGGGTCATCCACTAGACCATACGTGCCATGATTGATCGCCGCCAGCTGGGAAGCCCAATAATATCTTTTGATATCAGGGAGTGATATGCTCCCGTCATACCAGGGAAGTGTTAGTTTATTTAGGGCGTCCCAGAGTAGACTACTCTGCAGACTTTCGACTAAACGAAAGTGGCTGGCAGGAACTGCATCCAAAGTATTTTAAAGTGCATACAGGAAACGAGGCAGAGCCATCATTTTAAAGAGGGCTGCCTGGCCCAACAATGAAAGCGGAAGCCTTCTCCAATTAGAAATATCACTCCTGAGTCTCTGCAACGGGGGAAGAAGATTCTGGACATATCTAGTCTGTGGATCCATGTCTCATTGTTTCATAAAGCGCTCAGTGCCTGCTTCACAGCGCCATGCGCGTGCACATCGCCTGTCTGTGCGCGCACATGGTTTGTCTCCCTTCGCACTCCAACCCGAGGACAATAGTCTCGCCAAGGCGACGCAGCGCATGCGCTGCATTCGCTAGGCGAGACCTAAAAACTTGAAGTGGTGGCTACATTTTTTTATTTATAAAGTTTTATATAGAGCGAACTTTATCCTGAAGGATATAAGAGCGCTTTACAATTTGAGGCAAAGGTAACAAGTCAGAACATTAGTCTTAACATGGGGAATCTAATGGGCATTGCTTTGAAGTCAAAGCAGGACTGAGTCAAACAAACAAAAGCAAACAGGCTCCCAGCATCTGACATTTGTTTTCAGTCTTTGGATACTCAGCAATGTGAGGAGATAACATGATTTACAACCCTGTTTACTGAAAAGCGCTCCAAGCCTAGGAGAAAGTGAAAACACAGGCACTCCTGAGGAAGGCTCTTAGAGAAAGAAACAAGGATAGAAAGTTAAATCAGCAGCTTTCTTAAACAAGGATAGATATTAAAAAAAACAAGTAATGGGGCAGGAGGCAGCCGTAGCATTAACAGGAGATGGGAGGATGAATGCTCTATGTAAGCAGCTAGGGAGCTGAAGCTGAACACAGACAAACAGTAACAGAACAGGAAACCAAGAGAAAAATAGCCCTCAAGCTCCCGGGAGAGCTCTTTAGGGCTCAACCGTCCGTCTGGGGTCCATTGCTTCAAAGTGTTTACAATACTGTCTTGAATGGGGGTGCAATTACGGAGACCTGGCGTGGTGCTGAAATTATCCCTATCCACAAAAAGCACGATAAAGAGTCGCCGGGGAATTACAGGCCCATCAGTCTTATTGATGTAACGCAAACATTTTTTTGTAAAATCTTGACCAGAATCCAAAACTGGATAGAGGACAACAATGTTCTATCAAATCTACAGGCAGGACTCAGGGACGCAGCCAGTACCACAGACCAAGTTTTTAGGTTTCTTCTGTTAATCTGGAAAGAAGTTACAATAAGAGGAGGTAACCTATATGTAGTGTTTGTGTACTTAAAGATCGCCTTTGAATCCATCGACCGGCCCAAACTTTGGCTAACACTGAGCTCACTGGGTTTACCACCGTATTTGCTCAGACTTTTGGTTAGGTTACATCAAGATACCTTCGCCAAGGTCCGGTGGAATACTGAAGACTCCCTGACTAACGCCATAGCTGTCCAGAAAGGCGTTAGTCAGGGATGCGTTCTTGCTCCTACATTGTTTATCCTCTATATAAATGGCCTAATAAGAGAACTTTTTAATTGCGGTGGCGACCCCCCAAAATTGGCTGGAAAGGTAGTGCCCTGTCTGCTTTTTGCAGACGGCACACTGCTTATTGCCAGAACACCCTGTGGCATTCACAATCTTTTAAACAAATTTGCCCTAGTTTGCAAAGATAAGGGTCTAGAAATAAATGGGCTGCAGACCAAATATATGGTCTTTAATGCTAAACACTAGGTCCATGCTCAAGCACAAATACGAACTAGAATCCTTAATATCAGACAACAATCTAGATCTGGTATTTCTTACAGAAACCTGGGCCTCTACCACCTCTGGACCTGACTGGAACACGGCTGTTCCTGCAGTGTATTCAGTAGCACAGGTAGAAAGGACAGGAGCAGTGGGAGGGGGTATTGTGCTAATCTATCGCTCGCATCGTAAAGTGAAGTCCACATCAGAGTCAGGACTGGAGGCAGAAGCATCAAAAATAACAACCAAGCCCTTCTCACAGGCCTACTGATCTACAGGCCACCTGGAACTAGAGGCCCTTTTATCAGAACACTCCAAACTTTCTTAGAATCCTGCCTAGATACCGCTACATATACAGTCCTAGGTGACTTTAATTTCCATCTGGAAGACAGCAGGGACTCTGTTGCCTCCTTTCTGACTGATAATCGGTTTCATCCCAAAGCTATTGAAGTTATCTCTAAACCCACTCACCAAGCTGGCCGCACTCTGGATGGCATTTTTACTAATAATGACAATATCAAAGTGGTTTCGGTCCAACCGGTCCCATGGTCTGACCATGCGGCCATTCATTTTAAAGTCAAATGCAATTCACTAGCTTACGGCCGACGAGAACGCCCCTTGCTAGCTAAAACCAGGCAGTGGAAACATATTCAGGGAGACGAACTAACCAAAATCCTATCGAGCAATCTCCCCTCATTTAAAGATGGCAATGATGGGGCAAACAAACGCGACCTATGGATAAACAAGGCAGTAAACTAACTAGCCCCTGAAGAAATTAAGAAACCCAGGAGACAATCTGCCACCTCTCTTTGGTATACACCAGAGGTCAAACTCTTTAAAATCAAATGCCGGTGCCAGGAACGGATCTGGATATCCAAATACAGCCTATGTCATAAGAGGGACTACACAAAAGCCTTGGAAGACTATAAAATGAAGATTCAACAAGCTAAATCGGCCTACTTTACACAAAAAATTCAAGAGGCCACCAATTCCTCCAAGGAACTATGTAAAACAGTATCAAGCTTACTTAAATGTCCTAGAGACATAATATTTGCCCCAGACAAAAACTTTGTAGACAAGCTGGCCTTGTTTTTTCAACAAAAAGTCCAAGCTGTCTACAAGGAACTACACGATCTATCTGACACAAGGGGAAACGACAATAGGGAACAAACAGAACCCTCCCTCAACTGTCTATCCCAATTCTCCTTTCTGGACGACGACCACGTCACCAAGCTGATAACTCAAACCAAATCAGGATCACCTCTAGACCCTTGTCCTCCCTATCTACACCCCCACCCAACAAGAAGGTAAACAATCTTGGGGTGTGGATAGATCAGAAGCTCAATTTCTAAGACCAGGTTAATTCAGTGGCTTCTGCCATGTCCTACGCTCTTAGGTCTTGCAAGAAAATTCTGCCTCTGCTACCGATTGAATGTCGTAAAACAGTGATTACAGCTCTTACCATGTCGAGGCTGGATTACTGTAATAGTCTGTACTTCACCACTCAGGAAGGTTTAATGCAGAAGCTGCAACTCTTACAGAATGCAGCTGCTAGAGACTCCTGTTAGACATTCCTAAATATGCTCCAATCGCGGATGAGATGTGAAAATTACACTGGCTGCCACTCAGGAAGCGCACCCTGTTCAAGCCGATGTGTCAGGTACATAAGGCCGTTTACGGAGTAGGGTCGGCCTATCTAAAAGAAAGCCTTTATTGGTATACGCCAAGCAGATTACGCTCATCAGATGCCAAATTGGTTCATGTGTCAGAAAGGCCATCTGGGGTGGTAAAAGTTTTGTGGCAAATGCAGCCTAAGCATGGAACAAGCTTCCCCATCTGCCTAGAGCTATTTCAAAACTCTTCATCTTTTGAAAGGCTTTAAAAACTTGGCTGTTTTTGGAATAGTTAATTAAGTATCATTCTTGGCTTGGTCCCTCTGGAGAGTTTTCACGTAGCGCCAGGACACCCATGGGTAACAGTGCGCTCTATAAATGTTATAAATAAATACATAAATAAATAATTATATCATCTGACCCCGGAAGCAATTAGCGCATTCTTAACCCCCCTTCTTAATGAGATAATAAAATCCGGACTCTTCCCTCAAAGGTGGAAAAAGACCAGCATAAGCCCTATCCTGAAGAAGGACTCCCTAGATCCACTGGAAACCAAATATTACCGCCCCATATCCTGTCTCCCCCTACCTACCAAAATATTAGAAAAAGCCCTAAACCAGGAATTAATGGAGTTCGTAGACCTCAATAATATTCTCAATAATACCCAACATGGCCATGTACCTAGGAATGGGCGAAAGGCAGCTTTCCAAACTCCAGTCAATGCAAAATGCCGCGGCAAGAGTACTGCTGGATCTTCCTAAGCGCCACCCAACATCTAAGGGCATACGCCAACTCCACTGGCTCCCAGTCCGTCGAAGAGTACAGTTCAAAGCCCTCTTGTCTAGTTCATAAAACCATAATTGGAGGAGGGGCGGAGGAAATGACAACTCTCTTTCCTCGCTATGTTCCAACCCGCACACTAAGATCTGGCGGGTTGGGCCGGATCAGCCTCGCGAGAATAAAGAAAGCTCGCTGGGGTTGCAAGTCGTTCTCACACCAGGCAGCAAAGCTATGGAATACCATGCCCACCGAGCTTCGCCTAGAAACAAACAAGATTCGCTTCAGAAAGGCAATAAAGACCTGGCTTTTCACCATGTCCTAGTCGTTTGTAGCAGCCAAACCCTCCATGCAGGGCCAAGACGCCTCAGCATAAAAGTGCTTAAGAAATAATTTAGTCAGTCCGTTTTAATCCATATAAGTCTAAGAGGAAACTTGCCCTGGACATGCATAGTCTGGAGCAGGTTTGTTCTTTTGACTATCTGGGTATCCGTATCAACGATAGGCTGGCATGGACACCGCAGATAGAAAAAAGTATTGCGACCCTTCAGCATGTTGATTGTGCTATAGTTCAAAGGGCTAGAGCTTCCCCTTTTCGGCCAATATCACCTATTTGTGAAATTCATGGGGCTAAAGGATTAGGTGCGGCCCTCTATGGGGCCGAATTATGGGGGTTGGAAAACCTGACAGAACTAACTTGTGCTGAAAGCAAAATCATGAGACATGAATCTCCCAGTGAATACTCCACTCCTGCCACTTAGATTAGATCTTGGCCTAAAACCTATTGACCATTATGCCATTTTGAGGTCAATCCTGTGCTGGATCAGGGTGTGGATAAGCAAAACACAGGTGCCCCTGAGGGAGGCTTTAGTAGATCTGACTGCTCTGTATAATCAAACAGGCCGCATCAAGTGGTTTAGTAAGATCAAGATTTGGTTTACAAAAATTGGGATGGTGCAGCTCTGGGAATGACCCAGGGTCTATGACTAAATTTACGATCCCTTTAGTCAAAAAAAGGTTCTGGGACCTAATGGTCTCAGAAAGTGTTGACCTGTTTGCACATGGCACTAAGACCGCTGGGTTTTTAAATATAAAAGGAGTATTTGCGTTTGAAGGGTTTCTGGATGATATTGAACCGCCCCAGTCTCAAACTCTGTATGTTCCGTTTAAATACGGAATTCCACATAAGCAGGCTGGTACAAATGTTCATGGACAGCACCATCTCCAGGTGTTTTTCGGGAAAGATGAGCCGGTTTTGTTTTGAATTGAATGTGGTGATAGATTTCCTGATAGTATACATTTGTTAAAGAAGTTTAGGAATAGTGCTTTTTAGGTTGAGGGACCGTAGCTCTCACTGCGAAGCAGTGAGGGCGTAGTCCCGAAGAATTCATGTTTTGGAGTTGGGGGGCTTGGAACCCGCCTCTCTACTCCATTGGCTGACTTCCTAAACGGAGGCCAGCCATTGGAGGAGAAGGGAGTCACTCCAATAAAGCCCTGTCTCTTTCGGATTCGGGGCGTGTTTTTGGCGTTCTTTCCACCTGTGATGTCATCCGTCACTCAGAACGGCCAAAACACGCCCCCGATCCGAAATTTCCGGACGTTTGCGGCCGCCATTTTGCCAGAGCCAGCCAAGAGGATCGGCCGTCTCCTGAATTGCATTTCTATATTTCTTTTTAAAGCACTGTGCATACAGCTAACTGCCTAAACAAGCGTTACCACAGCCTCGCTCACAAAATCTGACCCCGAGTGCAGAAAGGAGGTTCTACTTTGAGGTGATAAAAATCTCTCCTGTATCCCCTTCAGGCAGGACACCACCCCGTGGTTGCTGGTTGCGGCAGCGCGTGCACTTGGGGGGGGGGGGGGGTGCAGCTCAGCTTCCTCTGCTCCCCGCAGCCCTTGTCGGTGCCCGTCGGGGTGCCCTGTGCCGGGGGGCGCGACCCTGGCGGCACCTGCTCCTCTTCGTCGTCTTCCTCCTCCTCGCAGGTGTCCCCGGCCGGCGGGGGGGCTGAGGCTGGGGGGGCGCATCGCTCTCCTCGTCCAGCTCCAGGCTCTCCACGTCTATCTCAGAGTCCCTGGCAGCCCGTACATGGCGCCCCTCCGCTGAGCAGGCCTCTCTGCTGAGACAGAAAGGGATGTGTGAGCGAGAGTCATGCAAACAAAGTCTTCAATGTGCAGGGATCAGACCTAGGTACAGACAACAACGGGTCCCGGAACACAGCAGTTTGTTCTTATTTCAGCGGGGAGGGTGTGCTCGAGGCAGATGTAAACGCATAGACACACCTCAGTGACAGCCACTTAAACAAGGGGGGGTGAGGGCGGGGAGTAGGTAGAAGCTGGACCTCAGAAAGCAAAGCAAGGACATACTCTCTGTAGTCGAGCATATATAAACAATAATAAATACACTGCAAAGACATGTCACATGTTTGTTAGTTTCATGGCTGTCCGAATGGATGCGTCGGGTGGTTTAATATCTGAAAGTTAAATATAGCTTATTATATGTTGAAAATGAAAACAAATCTTCTAATAAATGTAGTTTTACATGCAAGGCGCGACTGTGACACATCTTAAAGAATGTCTCAGGAGGTGGGGGCTTCGAGTCACATCTGTGATGCTTCAATAAAAGAGAAACGGCAGGGGACCTACGCTTACTTCATAAACATTGAGTGGTGTCGGCAGGCAGTGCTTAATTTGAGCCAATGTTAGCGGCACACATTTTTTGTGACCGACACTTGTTTCCCCGCATCAGATAATTGACAACGTCCAAGAGAAGGAAAAGCTCACAGGTTGGAAAGACGAGGGAGGAAAATATGGGAAACCCGTCACAAAAGAAGGAGACAGAAACCTGCACGAGTGACAAAAATGCTTGGTGAGTGTCTGGCAGTGGAGTCAAGAAGCACAGCCTTGGTTTTGGCGCGCACGCCCCCGGCTCCTGGGAAGCGCCTCGGCACTCTTTCTGTCACAAATTAAATGCTGGTGGCAGGACCCCTGGAGAGAGCAACAACAGTTAAACTGAGGCCTGTTATGCGTTATTGGTGCACTATAAAAGTATAACTACGCGGCAGCTAAGTAAACAGCTAGAAGTGCAAGGCTGCCTCCGGCAAACCTCAATGCACAGAGTTCGTTCACGCCGCCCCGTGGGGCAGCTCGAGCTCCTAGATACGCATTCTTGAAAGAGAGGGGAGCTAAAGGGTGACGTTTGGAGCCGATGGTGTACTTTAGAAGTTGAAGTGTTTCCTCCTTTGCGCCCTTTCCGGGACAAGCAGATAGACGAAGATCACCAATGAATAATTTTAGGGGCAAAAGTATCAGAAAGAGGCACTGTGCAATTAATCTTCATGCTGCATGGACAATTAACCGGCAGCGCACCTGGCTGTTTCATGCGGGTAGGTATAGCTGCAAGAGGAGCGAAGTGTGAACAATCTGGAGGCAAAAATAAAATATGTATCCTACGACCATTAGCCACCCGTCATCGCCTTGCAGTTGTTTAGGACAGTGGTGGTAACTGCTTCATCAATGGTAGTTTACTTTAGTAAATTACACTATTAATGGCACTTTAATGGCCCGTGGAAGATGGTGGATGGAAGGGCACTATTATGTCACATGTGCCAACAGTACGCCATCAATTACTACCATTGTGCAATGAATGACAATAAAGAAATCATTTACGATTCTTCCCAAGTGGCGTAAAAAACACCTTAAACGCGAACCCTCCACATATATTCTACCAGGGCCCTGTCATATCTGGAGTTCACTAGCGCCGCCTAATGCACACCCCTGTGAAACGGCCTTCCAACATGCACAATTTGTCTTTAGACAGCAAGCTCAGGACTCTCAGAGGAGCTGCACATGAAGGGGGTCGGAATATTCCGACTTTAGCTGTAGATAGCAGAGCTGTCTCTAAAGTCCCAGTGATCTCACATGAGATTTCTATAGACAGAAGAGAGCGTTACACACAAAGAATAGCAGTCTCTGTTTCCAAACAGCAGCACTGTCTCGCACTGATAGCACTGATCTCGGATGAGCCCTCCATACTGTCTCCGGTGAACTTCCCCGCACTGACCCCGTTTGAATCCCATTCCGGTGTCTCCCTGTGGGCCACCTGCACAGTCTAGTGTGAATCTCCCTGCACTGACCCCGTTTGACCCCCCACCCCTCTCCCCCCGTCTCCGGTGAACCTCCCTGCACTGACCCCGTTTGAACCCACCCACCCCCCCCCACCCCCTGTCTCCGGTGAACTTCCCCGCACAGACCCTGTTTGAATCCCATTCCGGGGTCTCCCTGTGGGCCACCTGCATCGTCTAGTGTGAACCACATCCCTCCACTGGCCCCGTTTGAGCCCCCCTGAGCCATCTTGTCGAACTTGCCTCCTCTATTTCCGTGTGGACTTACTTCCCTGCACCGTGTCGTGGGCACCCATCTGCACTGACCCCCCCCCCCCCCCACTACACTGCCCATTTGAAGCGTCCTGCTTGCCCGCATTTGCGCCCCACCGTGCCGTCATGTGTGAGCTCCCCTGCACTGACCCCCAATTGTACTGACCCACGCGAATCCCACTGTACCGTCTCCTTGTGGCCCTCCTGCACGGTTCTGGCATCTCCGGTGACCCCCGTCCCTCTTCTCCCAGAAAGCATACCCTGAGATCAACATGTTCCAGGGAATGAGAGGTTTCTCTGGGAATAGGTGCTTCGGAGGACGTGGCTTCAAACGTGGCTGAGGAAAAACAGCCAAAGTGTGGGACGGAGACAAAGTAAGTACACTCTGTGCCTTCTCCACGCCCAGTTTTATTTTTTTTACTTGATGTACCAGATGGGCACTGTTGAACAGCTGCTGCCCATTGCTTACCATACGCTCAAGTCTCTATCTGAAGGGATACAACATGTAACTTCTGCCCAGCACAGTGTCAGAGCGCTTCACAATAGGACAGAACTGAAACATGAGAACATTACAACATTACTAGTGAACAAATTACAAAAGCAAAAGTTACGTTACATGAGGCAAAAGTGACAATCGTGAGCAAACGGTGCATTACAGGACGATAAAGTGGCAAGTGTGTAGGTTACAAAAGCGAACAAAGTACGCGTAGAGGTATAGTACTGCAATAAATGGAGGACACTCAAACACAAGAACAAACGTTATGTAGGCAATGGTGGCACTTGTGCAAGTATCGAAAGCAAATAAAATGTAAGAGGTAGCAAACAGTGTGTTACAAGTTGTTGGTTGTGCTGGCACACGTAGGTCTAGTGTTGCAACAATCGAGGGATGGGTGAGACCGCATCTCGTGGGTTACCGCATCTCGTGGGTAGCAACAACTAATATGTCCCACTGAGCCATTTTCAAGAGATTACTTTTATAACATATCTGATCGGGCTATATTACATGTCACTTCTTGCAACCATAGAACCGATTTAGTAGTAGTAGTGGGGGCAATCATGCTTTCCCTGTGACAAAAACAACAGTTGTATCTGGGCATATCAGGCATCCCCATGTGCAATAAGGGAATGTGTTCTCTGTGTGTCTTTGTGTCTGTGTGGCTCTGTGTGGATACCTTTTTTTGTAGGTGGCTCTATGTGTGGGTGGCTCTGTATGTGTGAGGGTGGCTCTGTAGGGGTGTAGCTATTGGCATTGTAAATGACAATGCCATTTATTTAACGATTAAGCTATTGGCTATGTAAATGACAATGCCATTTATTTATGATTTAAAAAAAAATGTCATGAGCAATGCCAATAGCTATACCTTTAATAATGCCGAGACCATTGCATTGTAAATGCTTGTTTTTGAGATCGAGTTCATGCATGTACAAGAGAGCTTTTGGAATGGCATTTATGAATTTAGAATAGTTATTTTGGTCGATTTAATAGATTAGACTTCAAGAGTATATGATTAGCTTCAGAAGAACGTATTTCAAACGTATGAGTTTGGCTGTTTTAGAGTAGCAAATAAATGAATAGTCTTGTTGCTTCTACTGTGCTTTTCTCATTTCTGATTTCCTTTCTTCTGAGGGATAAGTAATTTCAAGTCGAGTTACATATGAAACTCTGCAAACTCCTACTTAGAACTGCTAAATTCCTCTCAAATATCGTTTATCATTAAATTGCAGAGGACAATTTGTTGCAGAAAATGCATGCCTGACAAATGTAGGTGGAGTAGCTTCTTGCAAATGTCGACATGCTTGGTATCAACTAGAGATGTATGTTAACTTACTGCCCATCACAGCATAGTTTGCGTGCAGTATTACAATAATAAAACTCCACAATAGCAACCCAACACAGCAAGATACAACCACTTAAAGCGAACACCCAAAACTCAACACATCCAAAAAACGCAGTATGCAGGACATTAACACATCATATCGCCATAACATACCTTACCAACACAAAACCATACATTACCACAATGCTCACTCAGCCACCGATTTATTCATGTACTTAACATTTAATTAACCAAGCACTCGCAACCATCCAACCACTGGTCCAGTCTCACTCTAACACATCCACACAACTAGCCCTTCAAACTTGTCAATCAAAAATATGTGCTTTCAGTTATGGAATAGCCAGTTGTATTACCTTTGCCACTACTTGTTAGTCGCACAAAATCTCTTTATGGTATCATTGACATTAAGTACAGAGTATAGAATTACAGTTCTGCACTATTAACCTGTTGCTTTGAGTATTCAACATGTCTGCCTTTCTTTTTCCATAGAAAAACATACCTGTTGATAATGCCTTACTTGACAAGCAGCGGCTAACTGACATCTATGTTCAACATGTCATACCCCTTCCTCAAAGGAGTCTACCAAAGAACCGATGGGGGAAACAGATGGAAGAGAAGAGAGTGAAAAATGTTTCTCCTGTGCAGCAAAATAAAAGGTATATTATAGTTTGTTAATGGCATCCTTTTCCCAACTTCGTAGTTCCTCTGTGATATGCTAAACACTTTTCAAACCTAAATATCTCTCTGTTTAACCCATTGCGTCACAAATACTGCTGCACTGTAATGTTTAGAAGAAACGAATTGTCATGTTCTCTAAACTACTTTGCAGTTGGCGTTGTCTATCCTTGAGAAAAATCTAAACCTCAAGATGTATCTGAAAAGTGTTACCATCGGAGACGATTATATTTGAGCATTTTCCCTCCTGGAAATAAATGGGGGTTTCATAAGGAAGCAGTCCGTGGTGTAAACTGTTTTCTTCACCTTTTGGTTGTTGCAACACAAATATCCTACATGTAGAAATTGCTTTTGTTTCACGTTGGTACTTAAATTATTCATGCATAAAATGTAACCAAGATTTGTCATGCCTGCTTAGTTGAATTTTTCTTAGGAGAATAGTGTAAGTGCGACATAACTTTGGAGGAGTTGAGATGAAGTATAAAACCAGCAACAAAGTGATAGAATGAATCCTCAATTTAATCTCTGCTAGTGATTTTCACCCACTATGCCACGCTACACAGAGGTGTGCCATATGCAAATCTGTCTTGGTCCTACACCAATAGAAACATTACATCTCAATCTACTAGTCCGTGTCTCTGGTAAGCAGAAACACAAGTAATCCCTAGCCAGTTTCATCTTGGGTCTGGTCAGTGAGGTATAGCTTGAGTCCAGTGACAAATTGGGTATGGGACTTAACATCTGTGCATATCCGTCGCACTTTGGGCCTCTATTTTGTTTACTCCATGAAGTACGAAAAAGCACAACAGAATGAATTTCGTACTGTTAACCCGTTTGCTGCTTTGAACGTTTCGCGCCAGTGTTGAACGTTCTATTAAGCTGGCGGGGCCACGTCGGCCAACGGCCGTGCGCAGCACTACCGAGGTGGTGCTTGCAGCGGCTGTTGGCTGACAGCAGCAGCAAACTGGCTAAGATCAGATTGGCTGTGGTCGCACTGGTTGAGGAAATAAAATGCCATGACGGGAACTACATTAAATTAAAAAGAACAGTGTTACACTAGTAGAATCATAGATTTGGGAATAACCATGCTATCCAGTCCTTTTGGGCACTAGCTCAGTAGTAATGACAGTGGTCTGATTCATTACGTTTTGGGATATTGACAGCTTAGCACACGCAGCATGAATTTCATGCTAATAAAATTGAGATGGCTCAAAACTCCTCTAGAGAGAGCTTCTCTATTGCTCAAGCATTAACATTGTTGCATTGAGTTTTGGTAGCAACACCATCATCTGTGGAGAGCTGCAACGCGCTGACAAATGTTTTCTCTGACATGGTTGTCACCCTTTACTCTTCTTTTCCGGAGGCATCGGGAAATGTCCCTTATTGTGATACGTGGTTTGAGCCTTCTAATGAAAATAATCTCTTGCTTCAGTTCAAACCCATTGATGGGGATGAGCTAAAGGTGTTCTTGTCTTCAATTATGTCAGGTTCTCCTTTTGAACCAGGTGCTCCCAGTATTTTGGAGCATGTAGCTACTGAACTTCTTCCTGTATGCAAGGAATTGCTTAACATGTCCAATGAGGGGGCTTGGGTACCTCTAAACTGGAAACCGGCTTCAGTTGTTCCTTTGCTTCAAATGTCTTCTCTAGATCCTGCTAAACCTGAGAATTTAAGGCCAATTTCTCTACTTCCCTTTTTATCAAAAGTGGCTAAAAAAATACATTAATCGGCAACTTTCAGGTTTCATTGAGCAGATGAATATCTTACACAATCTGGCTTCTGCCCTAGGTATAGTACTGAGTTGGCTCTTCTGTTAGCTTCAGAATCCATGCGCCAGATCTCATTGGCAGAGGTGACACGGCAGCTATATTACTACTGGATGTAAGTGCAGCTTTTGATACATTATCCCACGGTCGCATTTTAGAGCGGCCGTAGGGGTTACGGGGTCGGCCATAAGCATTAAACTGTCTGGCATCTTTTCTTTGTGGGGTGGGGGGTTTCCACAGATATTAACGTTGAGTTTTACCTTATTCAACCTGTACCTCTGCCCCTTATGAGACATAATCGTGCAGCATGGCGTTAAAATAATCTTATGCCGACAATATCCAGTTGATTGTCACCTTGTCACATAACTTTGGTGTTGTAGCTGATTCTCCGACGGGTTGTTTGTCAGAAGTATCTTATTGGATGGACCTCAGTTGTCTGAAGTTAAATGCTAGTAAGACTGAGGTTCTGCTTCTCGGCAAGCAGCCCTCGATATGGTTCTCGGCCTGGTGGCCAGAGTCTCTGGCCCCTTTTCCTCAGCCTAAACCCAAGGTTAAAAACGTGGGTTTTTGGTTTGACGATAACTTCACCTTCGAGAGTCCAATCACAGCCTTAGCGGGCAAGTGTTTTTAGTATTATTAAATCTCGCAAAAGCTTTATCATCTGCCTCTTTTGGCTTAGAAGACCGTGATCCAGGTGTTAGTGGTCGGGAGCTTCTCAGGCTTGGACCAAGAGACCTCCGCATGTTCAAAATTTGGTGGCTCACCTTCTGCTTAACCTCCCTAAGCATGCATCTATGGGCATGACACTTCAGAAACTGCATTGGCTTCTGGTGGAAAAGAGTCGCTTTAAAAGCCCTCTTCTACTGTTATAGGATTCACAGGAAGATTGGGGCGGCCTATCTGCATCCCCTCTCACTTCCTATTCTCCTAGAAGGTGCCCCCGGTCCTCAGAAACGCTGTTAATGCAGGTGCTCAGAGTCCAGAAAAATTGCTCTGCAACGATCTTTTGACTATTTGGCATCTAAACTCTGGAATTCTCGACCGTTACACCAGTGGCAACCTTCGACAGATATCAGTTTCTGAAACATTTGAAAACTTGGATTTTCTAGACCGTTTTCTTTCTTTACCTGTTATTGGTTGAGTTGTTTGTTATGTTATGTGCTGTTTTATAACGCGCTCAACTACTACCGGAGTATCCTGGCGCGGAGTGACCAAAAAGAGGAAAACAGGAAAATAGAGCCGAAGGGGGGAGCCTAAAACGCCATTTTAAACAAGTGAGTTTTAGAGCTTTTTTGAATGAGCCAAAGTTCGGATTAGACTGGAGAACCAGTGGAATGTCATTCCAAGCAGACGCCACTGTGGCGCGATCGACTGCCCACCCTGCCGGGATCGCCGGAATCGTGGGAACTGCAGCAGATGTTGAGTAGCAGAGCGCAATGGCCTGTTAGGAGAGTACCGACAGAACCGTTTCATCAGGTATGCAGGGCCATGGCCATTATGGGCCAGAGTGAGTATTTTGAAAAGGATCCTTTGCGCATTGGCAACCAGTGTAAGCTCTGCAAATAGGTCCGGACACTCATGCGGCTGGAAATATTACCTAAGAGTCTGGAAGTGGCATTTTGAATTATCTGGAGGCGCCCCACCAGATAAGCCGGAGATCCACCCAACAAAGCGTTGGCATAATCGAGACGCGATTACCTCTTAGCGCTGGGATACTCCTTATAGGAGTAGCTATGCACTTTATAAGACTCAAATTAATTCAGTTCATTCATTCATCCTTGAATATGGCGAGAGTTCATCAGACTCTGCAATAGTCACGGTAAACCTAGGATTTGAACACACAGGTGATGCTGTATTATGCAGAAATAAATGGCTACCTCCTTTTGACAAGATGTTTGAAAAAAAACTTAAGACATACCATTTGATGGCGAATCTCTCTTTGGCAAAGCACATGGGAGATGCCCCCATCTTTTAAAATCATTCACAGCCCGCTCCCTTGGAATCCTTAAGCCATGGTGCCCGCAGTCCTTTTGAGGTGAAACCAGATGTCCTATTGTTATCAGCTGATACTGCAGCCAGCTAATTCAAGCAACAACAGCCCTAATCGCTCACCACCACCATCAGCTGCCTGTAGGAAGCTGCAACCTTGATGTAGAGGAGGAAACATAAAAAAATCTCTGGATTCTTTTACTCACTCATTCTGGCACAGACCACCACTCCTGCTTTTGGAACACTGGGTCTTCTTACCTGTTTTCTGGCAAAAATAGATGACCATAACATTGGATTGTTGGGTCCTACTCCACATGTAGTTTGTTCATACTCTCAAATGCATCCTTGTGAATGTGACAGCTTAAATTGATAAATCAATCTCAGCTTGCACAAAGCTGAGATCTTTGGCATGCTTTGAAAATGTACCATAAAACCACCGGTTCTCAAACATCACAGGAAGGTGGCTTTTTCCTCCCAATAGTTTTTTGTAAGGAAAAAGAAATGAGAAGACCTACACCTGCTCAGTCTTCCTACGGAAATATTATTTTTTGCATGGTAACCCTGCAAAAAGATATACAGATTTTGATAAAAGTGAAATTAATTGCATTCTTTTACGTTGAAGACACCTTCTTCCACCTTACCTTACACCTTGAACGTCACAAGTTCTTGCCATTGGCCCAGGTCAAGGGTAGCAGCACACTCCTAACACAACATTAACTGGCAGTCAACTGATCTTCTTTATTCCTTTGCACTTAGTTTAAGTACAGCTGCTAACTGAAGGAATAGTTAGTAAAATCCTGGAACATCCCAAGTTGGACTGTTTTTTGAGACACATTAACTCAATCCTGTTTAATCTGGGGTAGAACAATGCTTTCATTTTAAAACTGAGTGCACTCTTAACTTCTTTGGTAAATTGCTTCACTTTTAGATGTATTTAATTTTAGAAAGAAATATTTTTTTTTGTTTCAGTACCACATCTTCGCAAGGCTTTAGAAAACGACCTCTTATTGTATTTGATGGCAGTTCAACCACAACAAGTATAAAAGTGAAAAAAGAGAATGAAATGGTTACTGACCGCCTGAAGCCTCCCCCATCTGGAAATACCACAAACACCATTCGGAGGATTTCCCTGTCATCATCCAATTCTTCATCACCGCCTCCTGTCTCTAGCCCACCAAAAACTATCAGAATGGAAAGCAAAACTGGTGCGATTCAACATAGCCCAACAGCAGTGACTCATGTCAATAACTTGATTTCTTTTGGAGCAGCTTCAGTTGTGAAATTAAAAAGAGCAGCATCGAAAGACGATCCAGAAACAGTGGTAAGTGATATTCGCCTACTTAAATCACTGATGTGTTGGGTAAAACCGACCATTGAACTCTCTTGCTGATGAATCCTTTTGTTCAAATAATGAACTTCAGTGTTCATTTTGAAATTGGGGCAGTGTATTTTTTTTGTTACTGATGAGATTTGAAAAGCAGAGAGGACAACCTCTGGTGTTGGTGCTGGGCCTGCGATATTCCTGTCCATTGCAAAATATGTGTCTGATACAGGTGCTGCTACTCGGCCATTGTGGCCCATAACAGGAGGCAGAATCACATATTCTTTTCCTTTTTGTTCAAAGCATCCATTATTTTTTATTTACTTTTTTAATCTTTTTTTGTTAGAAAGTTGTATTGTGGAAAACCATTACATATCTATACTAGGTTGTCTTGGTTCAAATAGTAAATCAGTTGTTAAAACAGGTGGTACTTATAATAGTAATCTTCCTTTTGTAAGTCTGCAGAGTAAGCAACATACACATTTCTATGTGATCATAGATAACCTTTAATAAATCCAACTAGGATTCCTATAGCATTGTTAACATTTCTATCTGAATACGTACCAAGGTAAAGGGCAGGAGCAGGGAAAGTGTCAGCAAATAGTTTGAAAAAACAGATGTCTAAATGGAACAGCAATGTTAAAAAAAGTACATAATCCTAAATTCTTATTGCCGATCACAGGCAATCATCGAAATTATAAATACTAGAATACACCAGGTACTTGGCCAAAAAGGTCCAAAGACCTGTTAGAACCTGTTCTCAAGCATTGAGTGACCAAGATTGTTCTGAACTAGATCTGTATAAATACAGTGTTATAGGAGCAACAAACATTTCTTTTAACCAAAAGGGGAGAAGAGCTAAAACTATGTAAACCAACTTTATAGTTATAACATATACCATTCCACCCCATTTAAAAAGAGATATTTGAAGTGTCCTTCTAATTCATTGTAATTTGTTGTTATACTACTGCTAACAATTACAAAGAAACTTTTCTGCCTTTGATAGGATCGAATTTCCAATTTGTTACTAGGCTATCCCAAAAATATGTTGGCATGATAAAGGGGTGTCCGTCATACCAATTACAATGATTATTTTCTATACATTGAAGCAAAACATTGATTAGTAGTCTATTATAAAGCTTATATTACAAATCGGCTGTTTCTTGTTACAAGGACCCACATTACTTGGTCATAAAAGCAATAGACCTGTGTGGTAAGAAAGGTGTCAAAAGCATTCTATTTACAGAAAAAAATGTTTGTGTTGTACTTTTTCAAAAGATATCAGATGCACCTTAACCTGAATAGATTACCAAATTTGACCCTTTCCTGTAACTTTTCAGTCAGTCTGTTTTTCATCCATCCTTATCAGCTAATAAATTATAAATCATGAAAGCCTTTAGAGAGAATGTAATAAATAGATCATATAAATTAAGTTGATTTTAAGCATACACCAGTAATTTCTTACTATTTTACTCAGCAGTGGTTAATTTAAAGTTCTGTCTTTTAAAGTTATATGCAAGACTGTAACAGTTTCGTAAGTGAAAAAAGAAATGTAGAGAATCCGAATCAAATAACTGATGGACCCACATAATACCATTTGATATCCTCCTGAACCACCAAAATGAGTGGTGCATCTTTATTTTACTATTATCGCATGTTAGCGAGTTAAAAATATTCGTTTTTTTGGAAAGTTACATTTAAAGATATGTGATAACAATCTTCGTGTATTGTTAATGGTAGAAATAGTAAAGATTTGTACTTTTGAGACATAAAAAGTATTTATTCCAGAACAAAAAGAGAGCTACAATATTTTTTTTATTCCTACTACAACTACCACCAAATCGGAGTTAAAAAATAAAAACAACCATAACCAGGACTGTCGAGGTAAAAATGTTGAATGATGCATACAAAAAACAGGGAATATAATTTTGGTTTCAAACATTTACATTTAGAAAGAAAAATGTTTGTCTTTTTCTGACTCCACATACATTTTTTTGAAAGGAAATAATTAATGTTCTTAAAAAAGGATATTGTAACTTTCTTAAACATGGATTTTCTTTCCAGGCAGTTCGGAAAGAACTGTTTTCATGTGGAGTAGAGTCCATACTGTCATGAATAAGGCGGCCCTCTGTCTAGATTACCACAGTGGGTGAAAAACAATGGACTGGACTGTCACTCAAGGCAATTGCCAGTGGTTTAGACTATTTTCAAATACTCCTCCCTTAACATGTTATGTTTCATGTCATTCCGTACACTTCTAGCGGTATTCCCTGATATTGATCCCTTGCTTGCTGTGCCACTGAATCCCAGCTCTACCTTACTGACAAGGCCTAACCAAGATGAAAACTACCTGGTGTTGCTTGGGTTCTCTCCTGGAGAAGGCCTCATATGGCAGCTCTGGATAAACTGTTCTCTTGAGGAGCAGGGCCAGTATGGATTTGCATAAGGCGGTTAGACTATTTGCAAACATTCCTCCCATTGTCTTTTTTGTGTTTAACATGGATTTCCGACACAAAAGACAGAATGGTAACCATTTTTTTGTTACATTTTCTTTCTTCGTTTTTATACCCAAAGGATTTATTTAAATGTGTCTTTAATAGGATTGCATGACAGAATATTTGATCTTAAACATGAGACTCTGTTCACAGGTAAGTGCTTCTCTGCCCCAACTATGGTGCACAAACTGTACCAAGTACTGTCTCTCCACACTTGACTCCCAGGGTAGCAAGTAGTTAAAGGAATCTCAGAGAGACAGTGTGGAGGTGGGGTTAAGAGCTCTGAACTAAACAGTTAACAAATCAGGCACAATATATTGTTCAGTCTAGAGTTTATAAAATGACATACATACTTTCATTTACAGTAACATGAATGATTACATAATACAATGGTGCATTCAGGGGCATGATTGTAAACTTATCTGTGAATTTCTATGAAGTGCTGTACCCCTCCAGTACCCTCTCCCCACTCTAGGCATTTACTGATGTCAAGAGTCCTGGGTAAGAAATGAGAATAGGCACAGGTGTAATTTACTCTGGATTACCCTACTGAGTAGATACGTAAATAAGTTAATTGCCTTATGTTGACTTGAGTTCCCACAGGCATAATTCTTAAGTTCCCATGGCAGATATTTCCTAGTGGTCAGTCTCTTGTTCCAGTCACCGATAGGCCCTGCTTATTACATGCTTGATGGAGATGCAGTTCTGGGGTAGCTGGCAAGTGCGTTCTGCCAGCTCACTCCTGTGGCAACTGCTTTATTGGTGCAGCAGCTCTTCTCCACCATTAGCTGCTGGGCGGGATTATTGATGAAGGCCTGCAAGGGGGCGCTACCTAGACATTTGTGACCTAGACAGACTAGCATCAATGGTAGTTGCATCCTCCTGTGGTGGTGGGCCTCAGCAAGGCCTACCAGTGCTAGGGGTACGCCCTTCTCTGCACAAGTACTCAGACCAATAGGATAGAAGTTGGCACAGAAACTGGAATAGAAAATACAAAGTTTATTAACCTCATGAGGTGGAACTACATTCACACAACACCCTTCGGCAATGTATGAAGTAGCACGCTGAATGGAAGAAGCTTGGTCCTTTTATACCCACACAGGGGCTCAAAAGAAGGCGGTACAAGTACAAGAAGTAGGTTTTAGGTACATATAAGGTCATACAGAAAATGCACACTCAACTAGTGGGAGGAGCTAACAGTTGCTAATTCTGGTGAACACATCCTGACATTTACAGACTAACAGCAGCAGCATGAACAGCTGCAAGCTCAACTGAGCATGTGCAAAGTGGAAGAGGCTAAATATAACCTGTCTCTAGGCAGATTTCAAGAGCAGACAACAGCAAGGTGGAACAGAGCACATGGCACCCACGTGGTAGCACATGGCAAACAAAATGGCTGCCAGAAATACAAAATGGATTCCACAAAACGGACAAGATAGCCTCTAAATACAGGATGGCTTCTGCTAATGCTAACCCAATCGCTGCCAAATTACAACAGACAACCCTTTTAGCATTAGCTGAAGACATTCGTTCATCTGGGGTAATCTAGATATGCATCCTGTACATCGATACTCATCAGTTCAGTGACCTCTTTATTTAGCATTTGTTGGGCTTTCATTTCTGCAACATTTCTTTCAGCAGGTGCACAAGCAGTGATGCAAATAGAGCAAAGCATGGGACCACATTGTATACATATACAACATGTAAATAGTATCACCAATAGTACACATAGCATATAGTCAGTAGCTTCCAGCCCCAAGTAATAAAGAGTGTCCACAACCAGTTTGAAGAAGTCCATGTACCAGTCTCTGGGTGAGTCTCTGCTGCAATCTTATGTAGTTTAGAGATTGCATCTCATACTGAAGGCGAGTGATCCGGAATGAAAACACAACAGCTGCTGCCAATGATGCGACATGCACCACCTCGATCAGCCAAAATCACATCAAGTACCATACGATTTTGGAGTGCTACAATCCTCGCCACTTGCAGCTCCTCTGTAATGTTCCCAAGTGCCATTGCTGTCTGGTTGGTAACCGCATCCACAACACAAGTCAGTCGCCTTATCTTTCCACTGTTCAATGCAGCACCCACGAAGAAAAATAAACCCAAGTTAAAGTCGACATATTGTTGCAAAGCGGTGTCAGTTTGGTCAACTTCATTCATACTTATTGTCCTCTTATTTCTGTTCTTGGAAATGTCATTTTAAAGTTTAAAGTTCCGATGCCGGTGCCAGAAACACAGGGGGCAACAGAAAGGACACATAGCAGACCCCTGAACACCCAACAGGTAGCTGATAATATCCCTTATTTTCGCACACGAAGTAAGTATTATGTGAAGACGTAAAACTGCTGTTATTAGCACCTTCAATGGTTAGAATTGAGTACATTCACTCCTTCCCAGTGGAATTCTCCCAACACTACTAATACATAAGTCTGCTTTAACTCTAGTTACAGAAATTACAAAAGGTCCGTTGTTCTTTATTGTCCTCGTATTTGTGAAAACATGTGGCATGGAAATATTGTCAGGTTGGTACTCCCATTCCCATTTAGTTCCTCTAGCTTGAGGGTAACCATTCTCATAAGGATAACACTCTTTATTAAGGTAATAATTGATTTGTCCCACTGTCATCTCTGTAATGTTTGCCCTTTCAGAGGCAAACAAAATCGCAAACCAGGCTTGACGAGAACCATTATGTGAAAAAGGAAGAGGAATGAAAGGTGTTCCTCCTTTCTTTTGGTGTGCAGGTATCATCCCACACACCCAACAGTTGGTAGTATTCGTGGCATTATGAGTATGATGCAACATCTGGATGAACGTATTGTTTAGGTAGGGTTGTCAATGCTTCTGCTCATGGTAGGAGAAGCGTAAAATAGTGGTGCTCAACTGGTACTGGAGTAGTGGCGATCAAAAGCTCTTGAACAGGAGCAACTTTCTCAACATACCATGTAATTGCTGCCATAACCACCATAGCACCAACAAACCCTACAGCACAAATGATTTTCTTATTGTAGATCTTAACAACTTTTGATCTTTCAGCAGACATGATTATTTCGTCGTAAAAAAAAAACATATGTTGGAGCTCTTATCCTTGGGCAGCCGTTGATTTCTTCACCGAGGGTCAAGACGGGTGTCACTTCGCAGGACTGATTCCCCTCCCCCCTGCCACATCGGCACTCCGTTTCACCAACCCAGGGTGGTAGCTCAACCAGTCCTTTTCGACAATGCAGGCCCTTTCCTTGGTCTCAATTGGTATCGCGATGCTCCAGAAATCGTGTGGTCCGGGAAAACTTTCTCAGATCCGTCAGGTGAGATGGCATGGTTTTTCTCCTTATCCAGAATCTCTCGATGGTTGGTCAGCACAGCAGGTTCCACCAAGGTAGGTGACACACACTTGCATTGTGTGCTATGGATCCAGTTCTTTCTGTTCGTCACTTGAACTGCTGTCCTCGTAGCCAAAAGCACTTGCTCTGGGACTTGCCACCTCGGCTCTAAGCTGTTCGACCTCTCAAATTCTGACCATAACCTGGTCACCAGGTTGGAGATCGTGGGCCTCACCTGTAGATCTGTCAGGAAGAGCTTCTCGAACCTGTTGATGAATAGAGATCAAACTGTCGGTTAACTGTGCCAAATAATCATTCATCAGAACACAAGGTACATCATGTATGGGGCGTGGCTTAAGAACTCCCCAAATGCTCATCAGTCTCCCAAATACCACTTCATATAGTGTAAGCCCAGATCGTGAATGTGGCACCGATCTAATGGACACTAAGGCCAAAGGTAGTGCTTCTGGCCACTTCAAAGACGTGGAAGCCAGTATTTTCGCTAATTTCAGCTTCAGTGTAGCGTTGTACCTTTCCACTAATCCTGCTGATTGCGGGTCGGGTGGAAGACTGCATGGAATTTCTGTTTGATCCCTAATCCTTTCAGGACATGCTCAACAAATTGCCCAATAAAATGAGGTCCGTTGTCACTCCACAAAAGTTTACAAACACCATATCTAGGGGAAACACTCCTTTTAGAAGCACCTTCGCTGTAGTGACAGCTGTATTATCCTTTGTAGGGTATGCCTCTATCCATTTACTGAAGGCACATACCACCACTAGGACATACTTTAAGTTATTGCAGCGTTCAAGTTGGATGTAATCCATCTGCAAAACTCCATAAGGTGCAGTCGGTGTAGCAAACCCTCCTATAGGAGTTTGTGTCCCTTTACCAGGCTTATACTGCCAACAGATCAAACAGGACTGTACTACTCTTAGCTGTCCTGGCAATTTCAGGATGCTCCCAAACTCGCGTAAGCAATTTCGTTATTGCTAGAGCTCCAACATGTGCCAGCCCATGTGCCATTTGAACCATAGGCTGCAGGCAGTTTCCACTTATCCGTGTCTTTGTTGCGCCAACAACCCTCATCGTCCAATATTCCTTCTTTGGCCCATTGCTCAAGTTATTCTACCGAAGCAGATCTCTGTACATCTAGCAATTCCTGTCTAGCATCATGCCATTGCTCAGCTTGTGACTTCACTACATACATGGAAGTAGTGCTTTGTTGCGTTGCAGTCTCACGAGCTATGTGATCTGCAAAGGAATTGCCTTGTCCTGTCTTATCAGTTACTTTGTGGTGTGCACAATAGCTATCTTCTTTGGATATGTTAGTCCAGTCAAGAGATTATGCACTAATTCTCCGTGCATTATCTGCATCCCGTGGGACGTAAGGAAGCCTCTTTCCTTCCAAAGTAGGGCAAAATCATGGGTCACTCAAAAGCATAGCGGCTGTCTGTATAGATGTTCACACGCAAGTCAGTGCTAAGTTCACACGCTCGTGTTAAAGCTATTAGCTCAGTTGCTTGAGCCGACTTCTGTGGTATGCGAGCTGTCTCCACTACTGTCTTAAGTGTCGTAATTGCATATGCAGCTGAGTTCGTACCATCAGGTAACTTCAAACATGACCCATCAACCCACAGTTCCTCATCTACATCTGAAAGGGGCGTATCTTGCAAATCGACGCAACCCTTTGTCTGTTACTCAGTAAGGAAGATACAATCGTGAGACTCCTGTGACTGAGCCTGAGTCGCTGGATATGGCAACAAAGTAGCTGGGTTCAGTGTCGCACATCTCTTCAATGTAATGTGAGGGGATAACCGTGTCAACTCGTATCCTGTTAAACGAGCACTAGTCAAATGTTGCGTCTTAGTCTGATTCAAAAGGGCATCAACCGCATGGGGTACTAGCACTAACAGTTTGTGACAAAACTATCCCTTCACTCTGAAGTACGGACACAGCTGTTGCTGCAACTGAACGAAAGCACCCAGGCAATGCTCGAGCAACAGGATCAAGAACTGCTGAAAAGTATGCACAGGGACGTTGCTTGTCACCATGTGTCTGTACTAAAACCGACAATGTACACCCATCTTTCTCGTGTACATAGAGTGTAAAAGGCTTTGTGTAATCTGGAGTACCTAACTGGTGCAGAACAAAGTGCTTGACGTAACTGATGCAAAGCATTCAGACATTCATCTGTCCATGGAAGGGACATTGGAGTCAAAAGCGCTAGCAGGGGTTTAACAATGTGTGAAAACCCTAATATCCATTGCCTACAAAATGAAGTCAACCCAATGAATGCACGAAGGTCTTTCTGAGTGAAAGGTACTGGTGTATCTAAAATTGCTTGAATGCGATCTGGTGTAAGTGCACGGCCCTCCTTAGACAGAAGGTGACCTAAATAGGTAACCTTCGGTCTACAATATTGCAATTTTTACCGTGACACTTTATGGTTGTGTGTAGCAAGAAAAGAAAGAGACAAAGTACATTTTTCACACTGCTCAGGCGTATCTGCTGTCAACAAGATATCATCGAAATATTGTATGAGAGCCACTCCTTCACGCAAAGTAAAGGAGCCAAGTTGTCGTTTCAGGGCTTGACTATAAATGCTCGGACTCTCAGTGTACACTTGAGGAATTCTACAAAATTGTTACGATCTATTATTCAAAGTGAAACTGAACAAATATTGTCTATCCGGATGAATAGGAATCGAGAAGAAAGCCTTCTTAAAATTGATCACAGAAAATTTAGTTGCTGTTGGAGGAACTAGGGTAAGCAATGTCGTTGTGTCTGAAACCACAAGGTACTGTGGTACTGCAATCTAGTTGACTTCTCGTAAATCAATGATGAATCTGTAAATCTTAGTATCAGTATCTTTTTTCAAAATGGAAAGGTTAGGACTGTTAGACATTATAGGGAACTTCTTCTACAACCCCCACTTTAATCAAATCATGAACAATACGTATAAGTGCTTCTTCTCCTTCTCGAGATAATTTATATTGAGGCAATCGTGGGAATCAAGCACCCTCCTAGACACTAATATGCACTGGCGGAATAACCATTTACCCTACATTGTTGTCTGAAGTAGCCCACAAAGTACTAGGGAGTGAAGCTAATGCAATGTCCTCTTTAACAATACAGGATCTCTCTATCACAGGGTAGTTGTCATTCAAAATAACCCGTACTCCTTCTGGAGAACATTGTATCGTAGCCCTGAAATATTTAAGCATATCAAGACCCACAATAGTATCTGGTGTGTTTGGAGAAAGCAAAAATGGACATGGAGCAGAAAACTTGTCAACATGAAATGCAAGTGGTTGTGATAGTGGGCTAAGGAAAGGTGTTCCATCGAAACCTATTGATGTAATAGTTAAGCCAGACAAGGGGGCCCTTGGAACCAAGTGTTTAGATAAGGCGCTACGAGTAGCTCCTGTATCAACCAGAAACTGATCAGTAGAACCCAAAACATATGCTGTAATTTAGGGACCCTTCTGATCTACTGGAACTTCAACTGATTCCTTACCCCATCCTAGGCAATCCTATGCATAAACTGAATCTTTGAAACCGGATGGCACGTAATCGGACATTTGATATTGATTTTGTCTGTCAAAAGCATTAAACCCATCCTGTCCACGCATGTTAGAATCAAATCTGGCACGATCATCCTTGCTACCTCAAGATTCTGAATATCCTGAACGATTTCGCATTTTTCCCCGACCACCTGGATACTGCTGAGCACGTAGTGCCGGACAATCTGAAGCCCAATGTCCAAATTTCTTGCAGTACGCACACTGATCAACAAACCAATTTGAACGAGTATAAGAGGAAAACGACGAACCATAAGATCCACGTCCACCTCTATCATTGCATCTAGAAGGCGGACCATAAGCCTGAGCCAACATAACCTTTTTGTTTTTAATTCTTTAGTCTTTTTATCCTCATTGCCTTTCGCTTTTAATTCCTGTCATTCGTAATACTGAGCCATAGTTAAAAGAGAAACTGGAGAAGAGGTAGTCCAAGAACTCTCGCTGGCCTTTAAGCGACTACCTATTCCTGGCAACAGGTTTGTGACATATTTATCGACGAACAGATGCCTACCCGTGTCATCTGTCAATGACTGGCCACTAAAACCGTGGAATGCCTCTTCAAATCGCGTGAAGAAGTCAGAAACCAATTAATCTGTCTTGCTTACAAGACGCTAATATACAGTCCAATCTATCTTCTTAGGGGGAAGAATTGTCTTTAACTTTACTATATTAGCTGCGGGAAGACCTAAAATTAACTGACCCGGTTTCTGCGCAGGCTCTCTTTCTTCATCTAATTGTTCTAAACCTTTCCATAATGCTCCAAAAGTCGCACGATCATCAACTTTACCAACAGTTCTCTACATATCAAGGGGTAATATTAAACCGAAAAACAGGTCAATATTGGGCAAAGTCATAGTACAAGAGCTAATAGCACCCTCAACTTCCTCATAAAAAGCTGCTGGATTTTTCCGCAGATCAGGTAATGCAGTTTTAAGAGCCATAACATCCGCTCTGTTCCAAGGAGTGTAAACCCAATTTTAAATAAAATAACCCTTTGCATCAGTAGAAGCCTTATCTTCACTTGTACCCGCTCCTTTAGGAGGAACATACAAAGGTGCAGCTTCCCGCATAGGTTTCGCATGAACTATCATAGTCTTATCTGTTCCAAAGATAGAAGCTTGGGCCACGCCGGATGTTTGTGCAGCTGCGTATGCTGCCTTTTTCTCTTCCCGCAAACGGACTGTCTCAACTCGTAATTTAACCAAACACCTGATTGAATCAGCCACCTGAGAAGAGACAAAAAGACCATCGCGCATTTGCTTACAATCATTTGCTATATCAACAGGCTCCAAATCGTCAGAATGTTTCCTAAACCATTCAACAACTTTTGCGCCAAACACCTCTGTAAAATATACTTGCTCCCTTTCCTGCCAATCCTTCATGTCCTCTAAAAGTTCAAAAGCAGGAGCAATATTACGGGCGGCTTTACGAGCAGCAGATCTAAGCTGAGACGCGCGCTCAGCGGACAACATAGAACGAGTTTCCCGTGCTTTCTCATGGTCTCCAGGAGAATCCTCATCTGACTCATGAGGAGCAGAAGGAAAAATATATGGAGGCAGAGAACGATCTAATAACAAGAAATCATCTTTAGGCTTATTAAGAATAGGATAGAGGGGCCGCTGAACAGCGTATTGGCCAGTTACCTTTAAATGGCGCTCCCTATCTTCTCTCTCTCGTAGTTCTTTTATGTCTTTATTTTTCATTTCTAATGCTTTCGCATGCATATTCTTTTGCTGTTCTTTTTCAATCAAGGCTTGTTCACGCTTCATTCGCTCACGCACTTCTTTCTCCCACATTCGCACACAGTCAAACATATCTTGCCTAGTCTTTCTCTCAAACATACATTGTTCCACATACTGAATCCTTCGTAATCATAAGACCCATTCATAGGCCAACGCAACTCAGGATCCTGACGAGTAGATTTATTCCATATCGTGCTGTACATTATAGAAGAAATACCATATGTATTATACATGTCCCTATTAGGCGTCCCCTCCAGGGGGCCCGTTGTGCTTAGAGTCTCAAATTTGGTACCACTACAAAAGCAACACATCCTACGAAGTGTGCTAGAAACAGGCATGCCAAAAATAGTGCAGAATATGCAGTATTATAACCAGAGTAGCACTTAAGGTACTGTAGTACATTGTGCCGTTCAAATCAATTCAAAACCGAGAAAATTCTCCTCATTACCTGCTTATATAAATTGCAATTCATATATCAATCACATACAAATCCAAGTTGGCCCTCACAAATTCCAAAGCCACAGCAAGCGCCGCAAAAACGACCTTACAATCCCAGTTAACAAAACCAACAGCAAGTGTTGCATAACAACGCTTACCAATCACTTGGTGTCCAGATTCCAACTGCCAAGTTCTTAAATTGACCAAATGGTCACTGCACGGCGAATCAACAGAAGAGATCTCAGTCGAGGACCGGCACCACCTGGAGGGTCGCATCAGAAAGAGAGGAAAACGCCGTGGTTGCCAAGACGCGGGTCTCCTCGGGTAGTGATCGTCCATAGCGAGATTCCAATCCTCCGTTTCGACCACTCCTTCGGGCTTCCGAGTCGCCAAGTCCCACTTGGGCGCCAATTTGTGGTGGTGGGCCTCAGCAAGGCCTACCAGTGCTAGGGGTTCGCCCTTCTGTGCACAAGTCCTCAGACCAATAGGATAGAAGTTGGCACAGAAACTGGAATAGAAAATACAAAGTTTACTAAACCTCATGAGGTGGAACTACATTCACACAACACCCTTCGGCAATGTATGAAGTAGCACACTGAATGGAAGGAGCTTGGTCCTTTTATACCCACACAGTGGCTCAAAAGAAGGTGGTACAAGTACAAGAAGTAGGTTTTAGGCACATATAAGGTCATACAGAAAATGCACACTCAACAAGTGGGAGAAGCTAACAGTTGCTAATTCTGGTGAACACATCCTGACATTTACAGACTAACAGCAGCTGCATGGACAGCTGCAAGCTCAACTGAGCATGTGCAAAGTGGAAGAGGCTAAATATAACCTGTCTCTAGGCAGATTTCAAGAGCAGACAACAGCAAGGTAGGACAGAGCACATGGCACGCACGTGGTAGCACATGGCAAACAAAATGGCTGCCAGAAATACAAAATGGATTCCACAAAACTGATTCCACAAAACGGACAAGATAGCCTCTAAATACAGGATGGCTTCTGCTAATGCTTACCCAATCGCTGCCAAATTACAACACTCCAAAGCCCTGTGCAGACAAGTGCTTGTTCACAGCAGTTGTAGCCTTTCAGGTGTGTGCAAGCGGGGACTCTTGTCATGTCAATTTCTGCTTCTGGACCAGATACTCAGTTGGTGTGCATCTTTGGTGGTTACAACCTTCCAGGATGATTGGAGCTTTGCCGGTGATGAGGATTCTTCAGTTTGGAGGGGAAGGGGGGATTTTTGTTGGGTATTAGTTGAGAAGCAGAACCTCGAGGTGAGCCTCGCTTAATAGTGCGCTTTACTAAGCACTACAGGACTAAGAGTTGAGGGCTGTCTCAGAACTAAGATGAATCATTATATCTTTGCTCCAGAGCAAGACTATTGACTGTTTGAGGCGGGACATCCTGAGATTACTATTTATACCTATATTGTGATGTACAATGAAACTAGCACACAATTACAATGTGGCATAAGCGATGCTTTCATTTATTTGATTACAAAGTAATAACCATCTGTTTACAAAAAAAATGAGGAATTTTCAGTTTCAACGTTGGGCAGCACCAGTTTCTTGGACCCATTGCAGGATGCCAAAGACAAGTTGATGTTTCACTAGTGAAAGTCCTAGGGCCGTTCACAACTGGTAAAGCTCGGCAGACAGTGGAACCCCTGACAACAGGTGTCACTCCTGGCTTCATTTTTGAAAGTTTTGTTGCAGTTTTCCATGGGAACCACTCAGAAGGCAGGTAGCTCCTGGCTTTGCTTCTTTTTTGTAAACTTCGTCTGGGTGTTCCTCACGCTGGTTGTTCTTCCTTTACCATTGCTGCACGGCCAGGCACTGTTGTTCTCTCTTTCAGCTGATGGGCAGACTTTTGGGCAGTTGATCAGCGCCTCCAGCCAGAAGTGTCGATTTCAGGCGATGACCACTCACTTTTGGGAGACTGGCTGTTGTGCATCACCAGCCGTAGTCAATTATCAGTCCTTGGAGTGCTCTGCAGAACACTTTCTTCCTTGGTCCTGAAGAACTTGGAAATGGAACAAAGTATGAGGGCTTGGGACCCACTTTTATACTCATTTTCCAGTTGGGATTTGGATCCACTGTTAAAGGTTTCCAACCCGGGTTGGGTTAGTTCTTTCTCATGCCATCTCTAGGCTATTCCTCAGACACAGTCTTTGTGTAAAGTGATGTCCTTCATAGCAGGTAGCAATGATGCGGGCTCCAAGCAGTAGCATCCAGAACAAAGGCCTAGGCCCCAGAACCTTTTCTCACTTCCAGTACCTGGAACTTGCTTGTGATATCATTGAGCTCCACAGCTTCTCTATGGTGTTCAGAAAACAACATACAACTTGGTAGTACGATTCTCTGTAGGTCTCTCTCACTGCTACGTATTCCATAGTACCAGAATGTCCAGTCTGGGCATTGGTGCTCTCTACAAATAATTAATTCTTTCATTTATTCAAGGGCACAAGAATGAGATCTATACGTCTGGCTGCCACCTGTCTTTCTAAAGCAGTGATCAGGGTCAGACAACAATGCGATCCCTTCCTATATTCTTCCTCACCTTAAACAATTCAAACTGCAGTTCCATCCTTCTCTCCTATCGTCTTGCACATCGTAGTGTTCTAAAAGAAATATTCAGCTGCCTTCTGCTATCAAGAACCTCAATGAATTTCTAAGGCCAGCCATGTCTCTATCCTCCCTTTCTTCATTATTTGTCTATCCAGCCTCAGATATGCAGTCTATAAACTTCCGCTGTGTCTTGGAAAGCTGTATCCATTCTTCATCTTGTGCCAGACTGAACCAGGACTCATCTAACATTAAATCCCACTTAAATCCATCACATACCATACACTGTCCTACTGGCACACATATATCCATGCTCTCAGCATCTACATGGAATGGCAGTGCAAGAGTTTGGGTTTCACATAGAAGCAGAACTGTACTCAAGCAGTGACAAAAATCATACAGCTGCTCGAAGGAGGACATTTTTTTTTTTTAAATCTCATCTTCGAGGGAAGTGCTTTACTTCCAGCCACATATTTTTTTCCTTTTTTTCTCTTTTCATCAGTGTGATGAGCAGGACCCACTGACTTCACACTGTTTGCAAATGAAAGCAGTCTGCTCCATTTAGTTGGAAAAAGTAGTGGGATACCCACAGGTCACACAATCCTGGTGTCTAGTTTACAGAAATGTTTTGGTTTGGTAGGTTGCCCCGAGTGCCAATCAATCCTGGCCCGAATTCCAGCAGCCAACCGACATCGACAGAATTGGTTGATTTGAAATACAAAACCTCGATGTTTCCCGGTTTGTCTTTTCGGCCATTGTCTGTTGCGGGTGATGAACTCACTACATAAGTGGGCTAATTTTTCTCAGGAGAAATTTGGAAACCCAAAATAATGGAACATTTGCTAATATCAATTGAATTGTTCTCAATTTTTGTATTTAAGCCTGTGTGCAAGATAGAATACATTTTAACAAATGTCCTCTGAATCACTTAATAGTATGGGTAATCCCAAATTCAGAGTTGTACAAATACCCACTGTTCCTAAACACATTATCTTGGGGACATGCAAAAAAAGTACAGGTTTCCTCCATGCTCCTGTTTCATTTTGCCATATGAATTAATGTAAGGTTGGCAAGCTATAAAATGTTTTGGACAGGCAACAAACACTACATATCCTTGCGACAACTAGAGTGAGAACTAATGATATTACTTTTGTGATTGGGACAAATAAATCCAGATTAAAAAACTTCTACATATCCAACTTTCTCAGATTTTTGATTTCTACAAATAGTTTTTGAAATCTAGACAAATGACCCATTGCTGAATTCTCAATTTGGTCTACTTTTCATTAGTTTACAGCTATCTGATTTCACTCCTGTTTCCACACAAACTGCAACTAGTCAGAGATCGCAGAAATAGAAAATCAACTGCCACTTATAAAAATGTAAAACTGGTGGTAGTTTTTTTTTCTACAACTCTTGCCTGTTTCCTGGAAGCGGAGATGGTGGTGATCTTAGTACAGAAAACCTATTGCTGATATTTTTTTTTAAACATTTTTTATTTTATATAAACAGAGCAAATTGGGCAGCTTTACACACATTGGTTACATCACATAAGCGTGCTTTAGCGGGCATATTGCAGTTACATTGTGTTGTAGGTATCAAGCAAGAAACATAACCGTTTAACACATCCCCTCATCAGAACTGTGTTCGATTAGTCCAAGGCTTCCTCAACCCCAGCGGCACGTGGTGGCTCACAAATGTTACCCCGAAACTTGTTCCAAGCCCCCCAGATTTTATCCCATTTCCCTGGGCAGCCACAGTGTAAGTAAACAGCCTTCTCCGCCACCATCGCCTCATCCATGTATCTACACCATTTATTAAGCTTCGGCGAAACTGCCGAACCCCACAGCATGGCAATGTTGCGTTTCGCTATCAACATACCCAACATCACCCAGTCTTGTTGCCGGTGGTTCAGGTCATTGGGTTCCCACACATTCAGCAAACAGCGACGTGGCTCCGGCAGCAAGGTGACATCTATGGCTTGGGAAATCGTGCGCATTACTGCTGTCCAGTATGTTGTCATGTGTCTGCATTCCCAGATGGTGAGGAAGAAGATTCCCTCCTCCCCACAGTTACGCAGGCAGATTTTATGGGTAGCTTTCCCTATTTTGTGTAGGGTTGTCCTGGTATAATATATACGATGCAGTACCTTGAGTTGAACCAGCTTCAACCTGGAGGGAATAGCGGTTTCCCGTGGCGAGGAGAGGGCTTCCTGCCATTCGGTGTCTTCAAAGAAGCCCACCTCCCCCGACCAGTTCTGTTTCAATGTGGACGTCGCGTCTGGGAGGTTATTAATGAGTTTCCTGTAAGTGAAGGAAGTGGCCTTGTCCTGCATGTGTTCTGTCAGAAGTCTATCTTCGAGAGGAGATGATTCCTGCAAAACGGTGCCTGTCGGTATAGCCAACTGTAGTGCATGCTTAATTTGTAAGTACCTAAACCTCTCCATCTGCGACATCTCATAATGTGTTTGTAGGTGGGCAAAGTCCATCACTTTACCTTCCTTCCAGAGATCGCCCACTACCGATATATTAATGGTGTCCCAAGCCCGGAACCCCTTACTATTACAGAGGAAGCCCAATTGGTAAGAGTCCCACAGTGGTGTCATTTGGGTGATAGTTCCCGAGCACTTAAGGCATTTGTTGGCCTTATACCACAACTGCACGGAGTGCTGCGTCGGACCTGTCAAGTCGGGCGGTGGCAGTAAAGATTACGAAGTAGTCCCTTGCCCTCCAAAGAGTGTCTATCAGCGAGGTATGCCGGCTCAGTTTGTGGGGTGTGCAGCCAAAAGTTAATCTGCTTAAGATGTGCCGCCCAATAATAGAGTTCAACATTTGGAAGCGCTATCCCCATCATACCAGCTTCTAGTTAATTTATCCTGCGCGATTCGGGCGGTCTCTCGTCCCACAGCAGATGAGATACTGTCGCAGCTATAGCTTTAAAATACGCTACAGGGACCATGGACGGGGTGTTTTCAAGCACATACAGAAAGCGCGGAAGTGCCATCATTTTATACAGCGCCGCCTTGCCTAAAAGTGTGAGAGGGAGAGTCTGCCATACTTTAACGTCGCGTTTAAACCTCTCCAGAAGGGGGCGGAGGTTTAGATTGTAAAATTCGTCAGGGTCTGGTGTGATGAAGATACCCAGATATTTGAACGCCGCCGTAGCAGCCCTCAGGGGGCAGCTCAGGGGTAAGACAGGTGGGGGGCCCACGAGAACATAAAGGATAGACTTAGTCCAGTTGATCTTGTAACCGGACACTCTACCGAACTTCTCACAAACGTTCAATAACTCGAGAATAGATTTTTTGGGGGATGTGAGATAAGCTGATGCCATTTTTAGATATAAAAACATACACCAATTTGCATAGCAGTTACTTTGTTTTCCTAAAAGGAAATTGCTATATCTGGCTGTTTTCTCTCTTCCTTCCCGTAGAATACACAAACCCTTGGTAGCTTTGGAATTCCCAACATTTAAGATACCTTATGTGAGGAAAATGTTCTGAAGGCTTAAGAGAGAACTGATGCAACACAAAAAAAGGGCTTAGTTGAGTTGTTTGTGTCGTTGTGGGGCAGAGGTCCTCAGCACTTTCGATTATATTGAAAACCTTCTATATTTGTATTCTGTATAATTTAATCATAAAAGGATGTCAGAGCTCTAAACAGTGGCGTTTTAATGGGTAGGTGTATCCCTGTCAGTTTCACCTCTCTATGTATTAATGTCAAACAAGTGCTTGTACATTAAAAAAAAAGAATTTATCAAACCTAAACTTTTTAAAGATCTGAGATTATTTTCAGTCTCATAACACTGAATGTTATGTTATGTGAGCTAATCTTAATACAGACTTCAAGTCAATGCATTAAGCCCAGAAAGTTGATGTATTAGCAGAGGGAAGAATCCACTATCTGTGTAGAGCAGCTTGCTGTTAAAACCTACCATTGATTCACTTCACACCTGGTTCTTAATTTTCACATCGATCTGCTGAGTAAAAAACTCCTACATTTTTAACCGACAGAAGTTTGTTCACCTGGGAATGTCCGGGTCACAAAAGATCCCTAATGCCTATGATGACCCCCAGGATTTCATACAGTCTCCTGTGATCTTCAGCCTATACATGTTGCCTATACCTGGCGTCGCTAGGTGCTCCACTGAAAGATAACAGCATCACGATTCTTCAATTTGCCAATGATTCACAACTCTACTTGAAAGTCTCCTTTGCATCAGCCAACCACAGCCACAAACACTGCTCACCCGCAGTATCTATCAGGACACCCTTCCCTCACCCAGCGTGCTCTAATTTAGAAAAGAGGTGAAGACTCGCCTCTTCTAAAAAAAAAAAAACCTGTACATCACAATGCATTAACCATCCTCAACCCAGCTTCATCTTTTCTCACTGGTTGACTTTGCTTGTCTTTAGCCTTGTGCAGCGCTCTTCCCCCTTTTCGCTAGGTTAGCGCTATAGAAATACCCTACACCTACATAATCACATGCAGAGAAATCTTTCTTTAGGTAATGTGTCTTGAGGCATCATATTTTCCTTCAAAGAGATAATCACCTTTCCCAGTTAGTTCCAGAGTATTCTTTATAGTTTAGGAGTAATGTTGTTAGTGCTTAATTCTTTTAAGAACGTGCAGGGTGGCTATAAAGAAACCAAACTTCCTCCTTAGTAAATGCTTAGTTGGATTATAACATGGATCTTCAAGTTGCCTGAGCTTTAGTTGGGCTCCTGTTTTGGTGATTGCTTATTCACTCCTGTTTTCTCCTTTGGCTGTTGTTTACTGATTGCTACAGTATTTTAAGGGTGCAAATTGATAGACAGAATGCTCTTTACCTGTGACAATAGCTCTCCAGTGTCCTGAAATTAGACAGAATGCTCTTTACCTGTGACAATAGCTCTCCAGTGTCCAGAAATTAGAGATTACCATGTAACCTTCGCAAACAATGCTCCTGGTTCCAAAGGTGGGAATTCCTAGCAAGCTTTCCGAAGTAACTACACTCGAAAAAAATGTTTTTCAAACTGCACTTTAATAATTTGATGTCCATTTTTAGGTTTTGCCTATACAGCACTTCACTGTGCTTGCAAAATATTTTGTAACGAAAAAGAAAATCTTGAAGAGGGCTTAGAGTCTACCCATTACTTACCTTTACTTATTATTGTTTGGTTCCCGCCTCAATCTTTTCATTTCTTCCTGTTGATTAGCCCCGCCTCCTACCTCCAGCTTAGTGTTCTGATTCTTGTTTTCCTCTTTGCTGTGAAGCTTGAACCAAGTACTGCTTCTGGCAGCCAGTGTCCTTCCGTGGCTGCCCTCTTGTAACATATATTATATATTTTTTTTGTACATTCCATCCTCCACATTCTGTTCATTGCTGGCCTGTTCCTCACACCACCTCTCTTCCCCACCCTGTTGCTAGTCATAGCTTGCTTTACCTAGCGCAAAGTCGATTGGAAGGACTTGGAGCGTTTTACATGAGCACTAGTTACATTGCACAAGGGCACATTCATTTTTACATTCACCGGGAGAGTATGTGATTTTCCCAGAATCGCAGGATGTTGAGCCGGTGCAGAGACTCAGACCTGGTTCCCCAGCTTCAAAGTCAGCAGCTCTGGACATAAAGCCTCAGCCTCTCCATGCTCAGTGTTCCAGCTAGCTAAACTTTGACACTCTGGTAACCGTAATGGTCATTTGTTCAAGAATATAAACTGCATTTAAAGTATAGGGAAAATACAAAGTGTAACTTGTTTGTACGTGCATTAAAGTAAAAAAAGACGCTTAAGAAAGTGCTTTGATGCAGTTAGCCACGTATTTCGCTTTTTAAAATTTTTTTTTTTTACTTTAAGCAATGTACCACAATAGCTCGTACGGCTGTGCAACATTTTAAAATTACATTGACCGAGCCAATAGGCGAAACCTATTTCCATTGCAATTGCTTGTTCTTTAATGCACTGTCTTAGAATCGTTCTAACACCTTTACTGCTGCACCATATAGGTCCTGTAATAAAACTTCTTCAGCTTTTTTTTCCTTTTAGTTTGCTAAGAAAGGTTCCCAAATAAGAACATCGAGTACGTTCCTCTAATAGTTTTATCAGGTGCTGTCAGTACGAATGGGTGCCACAAGGCGGCAGTATTGCCCTTGAAATGGCAAAAGTTAAGTATGTGCATTCACCTCACTCGACAAAATTGAAACAGTAGGTTTGCTAACATAGTGGCCGATTAGAAATCGACGATTAAGTTCAATATGGTCCTGGCGTCTTAATTAAAGAACTGAGTAATACCATGTATGACTGAAATGCAATATTCGAGGGTTGATAATTTAATATGCTCTAATAACGCTAAAACGTTGATTATAATTTAGTTCTTCTCTATATTTCAGATAATTCTGCCTCTGCTAGCACGGGGAGCTTAAATAATTTAACCCCTGAGACTTACTTTCTTCAGTTTATTTTGTTTAAATTGCCGATGAGACTGACTAACGGTTGCACTATACTCATTTTTAGATGCCTTAAAATGCCTCCCTGTTCCATTACTCAAATTAACAAGCCAATAAGATGTATACAATAAATAACACAATTTTCCTGAACCACAATTACTCAACAATATTTTTTGAGGGAAAAGATCAATTTATTGTGATCACCCTCGACATCCTACTCAATGTCAATCTTTTTATCTTTTTCAAATTAGCGCAAACTTTGACAGAAAACTAACAATACATTCAATATTTACACACCTATATATACTTTGTACACACATAAAAAACACAATATTTACACAATAAATGAAAACTCCAGCATCAAACATTAAAAAAGAATTTTGAATACATCACAAACAACATTATAACAAACATTACAATCAAAAAATAAGAAAAAACTATTTTTTAGGGGGAATTATAAGCAAATCAATGGCTCATAGATTAATACTGGACCAGCCGGTCCTAGTATCATAGAGATGACAATAACTTCCACCCTAGAAAGTGCTGACGCGTTTCGAGATCAGGCACTTTGTCACTGATCTCTCATCAGGGCTGTTTTATTCTTTGTATCTGCAAGATGCAAAGAAAATATTTCCCTCATCAATTCCAAAACCACACTCCTTTTAAAACAATGGGCTGTGAAGATAAATAGCTACATACCAGGCTTGGTTATGGAAAGAGCAGGGCATGGGCATAAAGGATTTCAAACGGACTACTTCTTCTCGTGGCCAGGCAGGACAACCTACAAGAAATTTGTGGTGCAATGGTAAATCAAACCATCTCATGGTTCCATTATTGCGGTGTTGCCTACCACTAAATCAGGCATACCTTGCTATTGTCAGCTGCCGCCAAATGGCGTTTTCATATGTATTCCACCACCATGCAGGTCCATTCCTAAAACAATAATAGCAACTGTCTTAGTAATAGAGCGTTTGCCTGCAGTTTTCACATCGCACTTGCATAACAATTAACGGAAAAGGCAGGAACCATTTCGCCTACCTTTACGTTGTATTTTTGGTCTTGTGTTTCTAAAGTGAGCTTTCAAGTCTCGATCTTGTATTAAACAAAAATTAAAGCGAGTTTAAACGCTTATAGCCAGAGTGTGACTGTTCGGGTAAATCATGAGCGTTAAAACAGACTCAAGCCACTTACCTTCTCTGCTGCAACAGCACGCCGCTGGTGTGATTGGAAGTTTCTCAAAGGAAATGGCCGTGCATGCACTTGCTGTATTTAAAACACGATGGGTTAAAGATACCTTCAAGGGATTTTAATAGACACAGGAATTTTGAAATCACTTAAAGGATGAGATCGTGTGGGCTTAGTGATTTGGACCCACTAATGCTGGTTATGCAACAACAAAAATGACATATATACAAAGCTGTTACTTGTAAGTAATCAGTCAGGAGAGAGAGCAAAAAGAGATTGAAAAACGGGTGTATATAAACAAAGAGTATTTAATCTTTTTTTTTATCAAGTTAAAAAGTTGGGTCCAAGATAAACAGCAAAGATGTAAAAGGGTAAAACCATTAATCCACACAGCCCTTGTTACATCAATTGCTCAAGCTTTTCTACCTAACACAAAATTAATTAAATATTCAATGGTAGATAAAGCCACAGTCAACGTTTCGGTCTCTATTCTTTCGTGTAGGAGACCATCCTCAGGACATGGATTTCATATCTTGAGTACCCTCAGTCATGTAGGCGCATGTGTCAATCATGCAAGCGTCCGGATCATAAAGTCAATTTCCTAGCGCTGATACCGATTCAAGGATTTTCGTATTGTGCTGAAGTACCCTTATGGGAGCCAACAGGTGTCCCAGGTAGATGGAATAGACCCCCTGTTTTGTTTTTTTTTTGCCCCGCAGGGCCCTTTTATGGCCCCCACATAAAACCTAGGGGGTCAAGGGGGGGGTCTACTCTGCCCCATTATGGTCCATTCCCCCTTTGTTTTAGCCACCTCTTGTGTCTCGATCCTACCGAGACACAAGATGGCGGCCGCTCCGGACTGTTTGGAATGTTTACAGACACCCGAGAGCCAATCCGCTTTCCGCATGCAGGTCGCGTAGCGCGCCCGGTACGCGCCCCGGTGCGTGTACCGGGGCGCTGCCATAGATATATATATATATTTTTGAACCTTAATTACTCAAAAACCACTGGAGCACATATCTTGAGACATAGCAAAGGCACACCGGGCTACCAGTCCCTACAATTTTGCCAAGTTTGATGGAAATCCATTCAGCCGTTCGGGCTAAAAGTGAGTTTGACCGCCCTATGGAAATTAACATGGGGAAAACACGTTTTGGGACCCCCCTTTTATCTGGCCCCCCCCCTTCACGAATCCCCCCCCAAACTTTCAAGGAAGGACCGGAGCTCCGCGAGGCAAATTTGAGGAAAATTTCAGGCAGATTCGTCAACCGGCGCCAAAGTTATTCCAAATAGAATTTTGAGATTTTGCATTGAAAAAAAATCCTAACTATAACTACCTACTGGAGACCGCCAGTATATATATCTATGTATCCTTCCCCGAAAGTTTTGGGGGGATTTGTCAAGTGGGGGCTGAGAAAAAAGGGGGGGGTCCCAAAACGTGTTTTCCCCATGTTATTTTCCATAGGATGATTAGACACGGCTACAGCCCGAACTGCTAAACGGAATTACAAGAAATTTGGCAAAATGGTAGTCTGATTCGCAGATCAAGCTTTTGCTTAAATGATGTAAACCCCTCCAGTAGTTCCTGAGAAAATCGAAAGAAAAAAATGTGTATCTATAAGCGCGTACCGTACCCGTACGGTACGCGTATCTTCCCGTGCACAAGCTGCATGCTGATTGGCTGTCAACTGTCTGTCAACACTCCAAACCAGAAATTGTTGGCAGCCATCTTGGGCCTCGGTAGACTGAGGCACAAGAAAGCATAAAAACAAACGTGTAGAACTCAAAAAGGAGGCAGGGTAGAAGCACCCTGACCCCCTAGGCCTGCCCAGGGGGTCGCACAAGGATCCCCAAGGCCCCCCCAAAAAAAATTTTTTTTTCAAATCGTGGGGTACGCTTACGGTACGCGAACCTTCCCGAGAAAGCTGCATGCTCATTGGGGGTCAACTCTCCGAACCAGGAAGTGTTTGCAGCCACCTTGTGCTCGGTAGACCGAGGCACAAGAAAGCAGAAAAATAAACGTGTAGAACACAAAAAGGGGGCAGGGTAGAAACACCCTGACCCCCCTAGGCCTGTCCAGGTGGTCCCACAAGGCCCCCCAAGGCCCAATTTTTTTTAAAATTTAAACCCGGTCTGTTTTTTTTCAAATTACCCCCCGGGGTCCAAATCGCGGGGGCATAGTGAAAAAGAAGTGTGGGGGGGCCCCAATCTCCCCCCCCCCCCCCCCCCTCATGCCCTGGGGACCTCCACCCCTGGGGCAAAGCAACACAGCCCCCTGGCGCATACTGGAGGCTCCTGGTGGGCTAGTTGGCCCCCAGGGACCCCCAGTATGCAAGGGGAATTAGTTCCCCCTCTGCAAACGCGCCAGGGGGCTGCGTTGCAGAGAGGTGTAAAAAGGGGCATAGCCTCATTGCACCTCTCTGCAATGCAGCCCCCTGGCGCATACTGGAGGATCCAGGTGGGCTAGTTGGCCCCCAGGGACCCCCTGTATGCAAGGGGAATTAGTTCCCCCTCTGCAAACACGCCCGGGGGCTGCGTTGCAGAGAGCCGTAAACAAGCATTTACAATGCAACGGTCTCGCCTTTGCCAAAGTTAGAGCTATTGGCATTGTAAATGACAACATTTTTATTTATATGTTGGTTTTGAAAGAAGATAAATAAATGGCATTGCCATTTACAATGTCAATAGCTTAATCTCTCGCAAATGTGAGACCTATTGGATTTGCACCCCCCCCACACACACACACACACACACACACACACACACACACACAAAGAGCCCCCTCACACACACAGAGAGAGCTCCCCCCACACACACAGAGCTCCCCCCACACACAGAGCCCCCCCCACACACACACACACAGAGCCCCCCCACACACACAAAGAGCCCCCTCACACACACACACAGAGCTCCCCCCACACACACAGAGCTCCCCCACACACAGAGCTCCCCCACACACAGAGCTCCCCCACACACAGAGCTCCCCCCACACATACAGAGCTCCCCCCACACACACAGAGCTCCCCCCACACACACAGAGAGCTCCCCCCACACACACAGAGAGCTCCCCCCACACACACAGAGAGCTCCCCCCACACACAGAGAGCTCCCAGAGAGCTCCCCCCACACACACAGAGAGCTCCCGCACACACACAGAGAGCTCCCGCACACACACAGAAAGCTCCCCCCACACACACACAGAGAGCTCCCCCCACACACACACAGAGCTCCCCCCACACACACACAGAGCTCCCCCACACACACACACACAGAGCTCCCCCACACACACACACAGAGCTCCCCCCACACACACAGAGAGCTCCCCCCACACACACAGAGAGAGCTCCCCCCACACACACAGAGCTCCCCCCACACACAGAGAGCTCCCCCCACACACACAGAGAGCTCCCCCCACACACACAGAGAGCTCCCCCCACACACACAGAGAGCTCCCCCCACACACACAGAGAGCTCCCCCCACACACACACAGAGCTCCCCCCACACACACAGAGAGCTCCCCCCACACACACACAGAGCCCCCCCCCACACACACACAGAGCCCCACACACACACAGTCACACACACACAGAGCCAATCAGTGAACCCCTGAAGCCCAATGGTACTTAAATAAAGTATTTCCTTTTATATTAACTAAAGGTCACTGATAACTTGTCCCCTTAAAGCAACAGTTTCTCGTGTATAAGCGTATCAGACAGCAGGAGTTACTACGGCATAATGATCTACAGAAATTACTTTTCTTAGTGCAACCCATGTGGGATTGTGCCGGCCTTGTGGTATGCAAACCTTCTGTTGACTCTTCAATCATGAACACCAGTTCTATTGCATGTCCTGCACCATGAGATTAGACCACAGCATTTGGGGAATAATATAATTATTTTTAAATAAACTTAGATGTGAGGGTCTGGGGTGGAGAGAAACCAGCATAAAGTGAAAAACAAAGCAATTGGGACATGGGAGACAAACACTTGGTTAAAAAAACAAAAAACGGCATTTGGACTCAACAATGTGGAGAGCTTTAACATCTGGGTTATGGCCAACTCCTTTTTAAAATCTCAGCATACTATGCCTCTCTTCCCCAAACCAACGTAGCTAGAGGGGAGAACATCTCATATAAAAAAATAAGAGCTGGAGGAGAACAGAAGCCAGGGACTGGGGAAAACTGTTGCATGGGAAATTTAAATATCTACAGACACTAGCAGAAAGCACACATCTATGAATGTGTGTGGTGAAAAGGCTTAGAACCCACGTTTGTGTCGGGTACCCTGATGAGAGGAATGCAAAATACTAACACACACACATTAAGCTACCTGCATCAGTTTTGGATTGGCATAGACTAGTTACGGGTGTAGACCACAAAGCTTTATTTTTAAATTAAACATGGCTTAAGACTAACTCTATCCCATACTTGATAGTGCAGTTCCTACCGCTACCTAATGTAGCGGTAGGAACTGCCAAATAGAAGCGATGATAAACTATCATGAAATAGTGAAGATGCTATTTTATAAATTTACTGAATATTGTTTACCTTTCAAACTCTTTACACTTTAGCTCACCGTGCATTACATTCCTCATGCAAAACCTACCCTTGAGTTAATCAAATGGCTTTTTAATAATTTACCAAGTAACACTGCATTATTGTTATAAACGGCATCTATCAGTTGGTTGTCTCAAACTCTGGAATGATTTAGGCTTTGCACATGATAAAAGAGGTTTTATTGATTTTGGCCATAAAGAAATGTGCTTACGTTCCTATATAATAAGTCAGGAACTGTCCAAGATCTGATCACTGCTTAGATCTCCATGATCAGATTCCCGACAGTCGGGTAATTCACTTTTCTTCTTACTATTCTCACGGGTTTGAAGTGCACCTTTACATCGCAGTCCCATCCCTGCTGCATGCTGGACTCCATCATGCATTTATTAGGGATTAGTGTGTACTCCTGGACCTGGCTGTGGCGTTTCAAATGGCCGACAACATCACAATGAGCCAAATGTCCATCAACTGCCTTCGCATGCATAGGTCCAGGACGGATGTTCCTCTTTCCATTCAGGTGGATTATGTTTATCACGGTGGGTCATCCCATGCACTACTATGGACCCCGGTGGTCATACCTACATGGTGGGATCTGCAGCAGGACATCTTAATCCATTAGGTCACCGATGTAAGTCTTAAAAAGTGGCACGTCCAGTGCCTGAAGCAGTGTCTTGAATCCATTATGGACTTGAAGCATCTTTCCTAAACCTCAGCCAACTAAAGCATAGCTTCATCTTTCCCCTCTCCAGCTGTGACTTTCGGATACTTCTCGGCCTTCACTCTCTTAAACTCAGTAATGCTCTTTAACATTCTCCTATGATTAAATCTTGGAGGTTCCTTTGTCGCTTCATTTCTTGACTTACAGGAGTGATTTGGTGTAATTTTTAATTTAAGTTCTTTAGGGAAAAGGTGGAAAGTGGTAATAATTTACACACTTGCTTATAGGCCTTTTATGTTCTGTAGCCAGGTTCTTCTTCCACGTAGACACCTTATCAAGGTAGAGAGTGTAGAGCCGAGGGGCTGGGCACAGATATACACATCATTGATGCGAGAAAGATGGGTCGGATTGGCTGGTCCAATAGCGCATACACACAAAGGACATGAATCGAGGGAAGGGTGGCGAAGGCGGGAGGTGATGAGGTGAACAGAAGTGTGGCTCACTGTTTAGAGGAGGCAGACCTGGACGCTGAGATCAGACCCGGGACCAGGGTTCAATTCCCGACGCGGCAGGGTCTTGAGCCTAAAATGTCTACGGACTCAGTAATTCTCGCTTCGGTGCCTACTCGAATCACAGGGTCACACTCTGCAACTCTGGGCAATAGCTTGCTTAATCTCCACTACGGCCCCCCGCGGCGGGATGCCTGGCTTTCACCTTGGGGATACCCAGTAGGGGCTATCTCACAGGGAAAAATATTGCGCTATATAAAAAACTATCCATCCATCCAACAGTAATCCTGTAATTATTCTGATCATACTGTGCCAGACTGTGGGGCACTGGGGTGTTAAAAGGATGTTGTGACTAGTGTGAAATGTACTTTTAGTGTTATATAAAATAATAAGCAAATGAAAACAAAAAGGTTGTGTGTAGTGTAAGCAGAGACTGCCTGCAGCTTCTTACGCCAGCCTACCTGTGGCCTGGCTCAGGTTGTGGTAGCAGAAATACGAACAGGTCACCAGTATTCTTTCTGTACTGTCAGACATTCAATATTGGGGTTATGTTAAGTTGCGCTGCTCACTTTTGAGGCGTTCGTTTTTGGACTGCCCAGATATACGGTGGCCAAACTGAAGAACTTACAAGCGGGTCCAGGTGTACAGAGTCATGAATACTCTTCATTACAAAATTATTTTATTTCATTTAATTAAATTTGTTACCTCATACACAAATTTTTCATACAATATGTAAAGTCCCAAGACACTGAAAAGATTCCCATGCAAATCTTCAAGCCCCTCTTTTTAGACTAAAAATGGGAGGCGGCAAATCCTTCTCAGTTCTAGGATTCAAGGCATGGAAACAACCCCCAGCCCTTAGCGACTCACGGAATCAGACGCCCTATTCAAAGCTCCTGTAGACCTGGCTCTTCCTGGCACCTGAGGAGCTCTGCTATTCCCTTATTTAGCTATTTTCCATCTTTTCTTCCTTTTTGGCTGAGTATTGGATTCAATGTCAGCGCCAGGGTGCTCCATTGTGAGTAACATTAAGTGTTAAAGTCAGTCAATCATTCAGCTCTGTCAAACCAGCTCACCCACCACACAAGGATACGACTCAACACTTCTGAGAGGACTGGGAGAACACTACACACATGGAAGCTGCTAAGGGCCACCTAGTACTGCAAAGTTGCTGGTTTCCCACACTTTGTCACTATTTGCCCAGTCTTGTAACAATTACAATTAGAGTCCATCAGCTTAGAAGCACTAGTCACTGAATGAGCAGGTAAGACTGACTGCGGCGATCGCAAACGCTATAGACGCCAGTATGCTTTAAAGCTCCCTCCTACAATACCTTCTAGTGATGCAAGTGTAGAGCAGAGAGCACCCCCACAGACAACAAGCACATCCACACCACACTTCACAACTGAAGTGTAAGGCGCAGTTGAACTGTGTGTGGTTTTTACGCAGCAGTTTATACAAACAGCTAGATCGAGATTTCCGAAGCTAGCCAATAATTCTCGTCCAGCAACCTAGCCAGTAGAACCAGCAGCCCACAATAACACTTCCAGGGCGGAGGGATAAACAGTGCTTGCGCCAGGACACACGCAAGGATCCAGCAAGAGACACCTGTGCAGCACATGAGCACCGCAGTAAACGTTTCACAATTAAGGGGGTCTTATCTCTATATCAATGATGCCAACTCTTGAGCTACGATTTAGAAAAGGGGGTGGTGATGAACAGAGTGTCTGAGTTAAACAGACCACTCTTACCCAGTCCAAAGATCAGGGCTTGATCCATCACCGTTATTTATCTCACTGCCCCATCCCAGCTCAGAACCTGGCTATATGCAAATCAGTCTGTCCCTGGCCCAGTGCATCATGGGAACAGGGCAGACTAAACTACCAAGCCAATTCTTCACCAGAAAGGAGACAAGCTACCGGGGACCGGTTTCTGGCATTTCAGCCTTCTTCGGCCCGGCTTGCTTGAATCCTGATGGAGCAGTGAGAAAGGGACTCATGTCTGAGTATACCCTGCCACACCTATAGTGGCCAAAAACGATTTAGAAAAGGGGGTGGTGATGAACAGAGTGTCTGAGTTAAACAGACCACTCTTACCCAGTCCAAAGATCAGGGCTTGATCCATCACCGTTATTTATCTCACTGCCCCATCCCAGCTCAGAACCTGGCTATATGCAAATCAGTCTGTCCCTGGCCCAGTGCATCATGGGAACAGGGCAGACTAAACTACCAAGCCAATTCTTCACCAGAAAGGAGACAAGCTACCGGGGACCGGTTTCTGGCATTTCAGCCTTCTTCGGCCCGGCTTGCTTGAATCCTGATGGAGCAGTGAGAAAGGGACTCATGTCTGAGTATACCCTGCCACACCTATAGTGGCCAAAAACGATTTAGAAAAGGGGGTGGTGATGAACAGAGTGTCTGAGTTAAACAGACCACTCTTACCCAGTCCAAAGATCAGGGCTTGATCCATCACCGTTATTTATCTCACTGCCCCATCCCAGCTCAGAACCTGGCTATATGCAAATCAGTCTGTCCCTGGCCCAGTGCATCATGGGAACAGGGCAGACTAAACTACCAAGCCAATTCTTCACCAGAAAGGAGACAAGCTACCGGGGACCGGTTTCTGGCATTTCAGCCTTCTTCGGCCCGGCTTGCTTGAATCCTGATGGAGCAGTGAGAAAGGGACTCATGTCTGAGTATACCCTGCCACACCTATAGTGGCCAAAAACGATTTAGAAAAGGGGGTGGTGTAAAACTCTTGAGCTACGGCAGATTAGGGTGCAGCACCAAGGATTGGAAAGGCTAAAGATCACATCTGTGTACACAGCAGTTGCGCCAGACATTTGAGGGGGGGTGGGGAACGTACTATGGCTAAATGGGAAAATTGAGATCAGAAACCAACGCTGCCAAATTCCAGCTCAAGCACTGGACCACAATTGAGGCGACGGGACCAGCCTTTCGTGGAAACGGCCACAATGCTGTGGGGACGAGTAGCACTCCCCCGGAGAGGGCACACAGCGTGTGGGGGGTCCTCAAAGGCTCGTGGTGGTGCAGTATTGGTATTCTGTTCAGTCACAAGTACCTGTGTTCGAGTCTCAAACGGTCTCCTGGACTAAGCCTTCACTGCTCGCTATTCCCAGTTTTAGGGGACAAGTTTAGTTTACAAAATGAACAATTCTATTATCTGATTTGAAAAAAGGCCAAGGTGCACCACGTCAACATTTAGGGGAATAGATATTTTCAGTGAGGTAAACAGTAATAATTATATCAGAGAGATTTTTCTTCATATAATTTTGAGAGTTCTTTATTTAGTTCAGATGGTTAAAAAATATACAGGATCTACAGCCGACGCGTTTCGTCCACAAGGGACTTCTTCAGGGCAGGATAGTCAGATGGTGATGATGTCCCTGGTTTCTGGACCGTAGGTAAGGGATGTGTGAAAGTGCCCGGATAACTATATTAATCATCCGATAGTATCATGTATAATTAGAACTTAAATCCAATTGGATAACTGGCGTTAGAGGATTCAACTGCCATCAAGATCGCACCAATGATATCAGGTGTTGCAATGTCTTGTGTTCAAGCCACATAGAAAGTGAGGACAATAATCCAATGGTAGTGGAACCAGGGTAGATAGGTAATGGAGACCTCCGTGTAATATCTACTTAAATCTTTTCTTTGTATGCGGGAAAGTTTAGGGAAATTCTATTGCCAAACAGCTCTTGATGAAGCGTGCTACTGCATCCCCTGGTTCCTGCGTGGCTAGAAACGATAGCGTCTGACCAGACGTCCCCCTCCGTCAAGTACTATTATCTGAATGGAACAGTCTTGAATACCAATATCCAGCAGGGGTGCTGCCGAGCAACCACCGACAGGATTTAAAGAAAAGTTCTTACAATGCACTCTGGTCTTCTGCCCATGACCTGAAACTATTGGGGGAGCTTTGAACCCGCTTCAATGCAGGGAGTGGAGCTTATGAACGACCTAGACAGGACCCCTAATAAGGCGGGCAAGTCAATGGGGTGGAGCACAATAAAACCGTGTGGGCCAGCTGGCATGAAGCCATGGGAAGGGCCACGACAGCGGCACACACCTGCACAATCCCGCCCTCTCTCTGACGCGGGCGCCGGGGCTGTGAGGCTGGCGCCACCAGGGGCCCAACTGGCGAGCTAGGACCAACGGGTCAATGCCCGGTGGGCAGGCAGCACCGGAGGCCGCCTCGCTGCAGGGGTACAGGCTTGTCGAGGCGGGGTGGGGCTTGGACAGTGTATTAATATCTGGGTCCTGATTCACGGGCCTGGAATGGCAGCTGTGAGGGGGCACCCGGGCATTCCTCCCAGCTCGGGCAGAAATAGCAAGCTACAGCTCTCGGAATGCGTGGGTCACCGTGCCATGACACAGACATTCCGAGTGCCCATCACAGCGACCTGAGGCTTCGCAGCGCACGTCAGAACGGAGCACAGGCTCGCCTCAGGCGTGTCTACATGACTGAGCCCAAAAATGTACATAAAAGAACACCAGGTGCCTGCGAGTATTTTGAAATATATATATAATTACAGACAGCAAGCAGTGAGGCTTCCGTGTGCGTGGTACAGCAAACTACGGCGTTTTTGCACTTGAGAAGACAAAGACATGGGCATGGCTGAGCAGTCCCAAATTTTGAGGAAAGCGAGTGGGTAATAGTGAACAAGAGTGTGGGAATTGAAATATCATTCCCGGAACATCGAATTGTAAAAGGAGACAAGAGCGCGATGGAGGAGAGCTCGGGGGCGTGTTTTTCGTGCCTTCCCCTTCCCATTGGCTGGAAGGTAAAATTACAGCCAATGGGAAGAGGAGAGGGCGGGACTTAAAAAAAGACACGGAAACGCCCCCGAATCGCGCTCCGACGGGGAAAGAGTGATTGACAGCCAATCTCTTCCAATGGCTAGCCTCCATTTATGGAGCTAGCCAATGGAAGAGAAGGCGGGACAAAGCCCCACACTGTAGGATCATAAGATTTTGCCTGCGCGATCACTGCTGCGCAGTGCTACGGCCAGGCGAAACCTAAAAAGGGTGTGGCCTCATTACACCTCTCTGCAATGCAGCCCCCTGGCGCATACTGGAGGTTCCAGGTGGGCTAGTTGGCCCCCAGGGACCCACAGTATGCAAGGGGAATTAGTTCCCCCTCTGCAAACGCGCCAAGGGGCTGCATTGCAGAGAGGTGTAAACATTTTTTTTCAATTTATATTAAAAATATGTAATGTAATTTAAAAAATAAAATATCTAAAAATAAATAATGTAAAATAATGTAGTAAATCAGTATAAAAAATATAACAATACATTTAAAAATCCATTAAATTCACTGAAAAAAAACATAGGTTTCAGCCACGTTATAGTTAGGAATTGCCATTTAAAAAACCTTTGAAATTCACTGAAAAAACCATAGGTTTCAGCCACGTTATAGTTAGGAATTAGCATTTAAAAAACATTTGAACTTCACTGAAAAAACCATAGGTTTCACACCAGTTATAGTTAGCTGGACATTTTACTCATACAAAAGCATTGAAATTCCCCCGTTATAGTTAGTTGTACTCACTATAACTCGCGCACCCGCAATCCAGTGTTGATGATGTTACATATTACATCATTCGTGACATGGTCCGTGACATCACTGATGACATCTCAAATGACATCACTGATGAAATCATCCATGTGACAATGAAATACCTCATCACACAGTAGTATAATATTTCATCACTCACTGTAAAATAGAAAGTGCAATATTTCAAACCATTGACACACCAATAGTAATTTTAAACACTCACTCAGTGATTCATAGATCTATACACACATCTAATCACTTACCTATAGATTCAGAGTTATATGCAGTGAATAATTAACAGAACTCTATCAAATATACTGATAACGCCTATTTCAACATTACACACCAGCACACCTTGTATTCACTTATAAAGACAACCTTCTGACTTATGCAAACAATTGATTATACTTACATTTACTCATTTACACACTTATATAAACACCACTTTATCTATTTATATAAATAGTAACTCACACTTACTGTGTTATAAAATCACTATTTCAAGTATACAGTTATCCATATAGTGACTCATACAATCACTAAGTCTTAGGAACACTTAATTAGATATAACTGTCACATACACTGCCTTTTTCTTTTCAAGTTTAATGGAGATGTACCATTGAGAGAAATATTTCAAAACCACCACACCCATAAACATATACACTCACTGAAACAACTGTTATAACATGTAGTCTTAACCTCATATACCTACTGAATGAACTATTCACACATTTTTGGGCAATCACACACACCCCACCAAACTACATAGACATTCATTTACCCATACAAATACTCAGTTAAGAAACCAATTACAAATATAGTCTTTAACATAGCAATTAAGACAAAGCAATAACGATTTTCACACAGTTTAGTTACTACACATTATATATAGTGAGACTCTACAAAATAGTCAAGGAAACAATCAATGACACTGTTACTAAATCCACCATCCACACATTTATATTTATATATCCACTCATTCTTCAATGCAAAGTAGTGTATTTATAATACATATTTAAATATCAAAGCAAACCACATTCACTGGATGATGTCATTAGTGATGTCATCAGTGATGTCCCTGACATGTCATGAATGATGCAATATGTGACATCATCAGCATTGGATTGCGAGCGCGCGAGTTATAGTGAGTACAACTAACTAAAATGGGGGAATTTCAATGGTTTTGTATGAGTAAAATGTCCAGCTAACTATAACTGGTGTCAAACCTATGTTTTTTTTAGTGAATTTCAAAGGTTTTTTAAATGCGAATTCCCAACTTTAACGTGTGTGAAACCTATGGTTTTTTCAGTGAATATATATATATAATTTTATATGGCTCTTGACAGCTGGATTGACAGCCTGTGTCCAGGGACACCCCGTGTGCTGTGGGAGTGGGTGCCCAGGGAATAACTTTGTCTGAGGTGGAATAAACTATCCACCAGAGCCTTGGGAATAAGGCCCCGGGTACGGATGGGTTGCCTATAGATTTGATTAAATGTAAACCAGATTTCTGGGCACTGATCTTTTGAATGTTTTAAAAAATTTACAATACGCCCCGATGCCAAGTACCTGGGCCATGAGTTTTTTCGTCCCAATTTTCAAAAAGGGGGGACCGGTCGGAACCAATTAACTATAGGCCCATCTATCTCCCTGACCGATAATACCCTAAAGATATTGGGCAGAGTTTTATATAATAAGATTTTAGAGTGGTCAGAGGAAAGTGGAATTTTAGAGCCTTGTCAGCTGGGTTTCCGCAGTAAGGTTGGCACCAATGAACAGTGCTTAGATCTTAACCTGGTCATTGGGGAAATATACCATTGCACGATCCTCCCCTGTCTGTTTGGCATTTATGGATTTATCTTCCGCTTTTAACCTTGTTAATAGGTCAAAGCTCTGGTCCATCCTTTTGGCCTATGGACTGGATGAGCCTTTGGTTCATTTTTTGGCGCATCTCCATAAAGATCTTCAGGCCCAGGTAAGGATTGGCAGCGGTGGCGAGTTCTCTGGAGCCAATAGGGTAGGCAGGGATTTCAGACAGGGATGTGTTCTGGCACCCCTCCTTTTTATTATTATTATCAATGGATTGAACAATGCGTTAACATCCACGACCCCAGACGTCCCCAGAATTTTTGGGAAAACACTTCCGGTACTATTATATGCAAATGATGCGGTCCTCATAGGCCGCACTCCGAACTCTCGGCGTATGTTAGTACAGACCCTTGTAACTACATGGGCGGTCTGGATTTATGCGTCAATTAAAAAAAAATAATGTATAATGTCTGGGAAACGGCTTTTACAACGAAGCCGTTTCCACGAAATCTTTAACCACGCATGCAGTACAACGCATGCGTGGTTACAACTAATGCCTTTACCACGCATGCCTTTACTACGATGTTTGTAGTAAAGGCATATGTGGTAAAAATAAAAAAATAAAAGGAGGGGGCTTGGGGGGGGTCTCCCCCCCCAAATAAAACAACTCACCATAAGTCACGTCGGCATCAGAGTCGATTAAGAGAAATCGGTAAAAAAATGCAGTTTTTTTTAACGACGTATGACGTCACCACGCAAATAGTCGGTGAAAGGTTTATGCGTGCTAAACGAATTCCGTTGTAACGCATGCGTGGTAAAGGCATGCGTTGCAACGGAATTCGTTGTATCATCATATATTCATAATGTCTTGCTGCCCCGAAAAGCGCGAGGTCAGCTCTCACTGCTGGGAGTCAAAAATTGACTAGCACTAGTTTTTCCTTATCTTGGGGTGGTCTTTGCTGCAAACTGCTCCTGGACTGAGCATTTAGCTCACTCCAGGAGCAAGTTCTCAAAGGCCAATAATTCCATCCTTAGCCTCCCGCTCCTAAAGAACACGGGTGCTATTTTAGCTATCCTAAACATTTTTAAATCACAATGTGTCCCAGTAGCCACATATGGAGCCGAGATCAGGGGTAACACAAACAGCTCCTGCATTCAGCAGTAAGAAAATAGGTTTTGAAGAAAGCTGCTGGGTGTCCCAATCTCTACTCCACAATACATTTGCCACAGACAACTTAATTTAAATTATATTGATGATTTTATCAAGGCCCGTCTGTCTCTTTTTGGGCTATCAGTCTGGAAGAACCAGGCTGCTTCTTTAATTAAAAAGATTATCAGTGACTGTGTCAAATGCGAGAAGGAATGAATATCCCTTGGCTTTCTGGAGTGTACCATAGTCTATGTGGTGTTAATAAAGGCAGTATTTTCTTAAGTCCCAGTACAGCCGAAACACTGCAAAGCAAGCATTTACAATGCAACGGTCTTGCCTTTGCAAAAGTTAGAGCTATTGGCATTGTAAATTTTTTTTTTTTATTTGTGTTGGTTTTGAAAACAGATAAATAAATGGCATTGTCATTTACAATACCAATAGCTTAATCTCTCGCAAATGCGAGACCTATTGCATTTGCACCCACACGCACGCACACACACACACACACACACACACACACACACACCTACACACACATGTTACCATCCTTGTGGGCACTATGTGTCAATACCAGCCTTGTGGGGACGAACCTTTCCCAATGTTTTTAAAATACACTAATAACAGAAAAATATTAAGAAAAAATTCCTGAAGAACAATGGATTCAACCCAGATCTGTGACCGGGGTGAGTGACTGAAAAGTTTCAACACTCCGCCCCTCATCTCCTTGTGTTTGCTTCGACTTGAATATCATCAGCTTCACATTCTCTGTATGGGGCTTTGTGAATATTGAAAAGTAGTAAAGTTAGACTTTTGGTCTGAATTTACCTTTGTGAATACTGAAACCCAGGTCCCCACAAGGTAATGTCCTTTAAATGATAAAAAAATGGCTTCAGGAACATCTGTGTCAATTTTTACAACTTTTTAAAAAATTGTCTTGTGGGGACCTGTGTTTCAGATAGTGTGTTTATATTTTTGCTCGCTCTGCCCCCATAGACAGGAGGCGGTACTGCAGTCTTAAACACACTTTGCATTTAAACACACTTTGTTCACCAGGAACACAAGTTAGAACACAGGTCCCCACAAGACAATTTTTTAAAAAGATCTAAAAATTGACACAGATGTTCCTGAAGCCATTTTTTTATCATTTAAAGACATTACCTTGTGGGGACCTGGGCTCAGGTCCCCACAGTGCAATCAAGTCCCCAAAGCGTGAGTGTGTAATCTCAGGCAAGTCCCCACAAGGATAGTAACACAAACCCAGAGCCACACACGCACACGTGGATGTGGTGGTGTTGGATGTGGTGGTGTTGGATGTGGTGGTGTTGGATGTGGTGGTGTTGGATGTGGTGGTGTTGGATGTGGTGGTGTTGGATGTGGTGGTGTTGGATGTGGTGGTGGTGGATGTGGTGGTGGTGGATGTGGTGGTGGTGGTGGTTGATGTGGTGGATGTGGTGGTGGTGGTGGATGTGGTGGTGGTGGATATGGTGGTGGTGGTGGTGGATGTGGTGGTGGAGGTGGAGGATGTGCTGGTGGAGGATGTGCTGGTGGAGGATGTGCTGGTGGAGGATGTGCTGGTGGAGGATGTGCTGGTGGAGGATGTGGTGGTGGTGGAGGATGTGGTGGTGGTGGAGGATGTGGTGGTGGTGGAGGATGTGGTGGTGGTGGAGGATGTGGTGGTGGTGGTGGAGGATGTGGTGGTGGTGGTGGAGGATGTGGTGGTGGTGGTGGAGGATGTGGTGGTGGTGGAGGAGGATGTGGTGGTGGAGGATGTGGTGGTGGTGGTGGAGGATGTGGTGGTGGTGGTGGTGGTGGAGGATGTGGTGGTGGTGGTGGTGGTGGAGGATGTGGTGGTGGTGGTGGTGGTGGAGGATGTGGTGGTGGTGGTGGTGGAGGATGTGGTGGTGGTGGTGGTGGAGGATGTGGTGGTGGTGGTGGTGGAGGACGTGGTGGTGGTGGTGGTGGAGGATGTGGTGGTGGTGGAGGATGTGGTGGTGGTGGTGGTGGAGGATGTGGTGGTGGTGGTGGTGGTGGAGGATGTGGTGGTGGTGGAGGAGGATGTGGTGGTGGTGGAGGAGGATGTGGTGGTGGTGGAGGATGTGGTGGTGGTGGTGGAGGATGTGGTGGTGGTGGTGGAGGATGTGGTGGTGGTGGTGGTGGTGGTGGAGGAGGATGTGGTGGTGGTGGAGGATGTGGTGGTGGTGGTGGTGGTGGAGGAGGATGTGGTGGTGGTGGTGGTGGAGGAGGATGTGGTGGTGGAGGAGGATGTGGTGGTGGTGGAGGATGTGGTGGTGGTGGAGGATGTGGTGGTGGTGGAGGATGTGGTGGTGGTGGAGGATGTGGTGGTGGTGGAGGATGTGGTGGTGGTGGAGGATGTGGTGGTGGAGGATGTGGTGGTGGTGGTGGTGGTGGAGGATGTGGTGGTGGTGGTGGTGGTGGAGGATGTGGTGGTGGTGGTGGTGGTGGTGGTGGAGGATGTGGTGGTGGTGGTGGTGGTGGTGGTGGAGGATGTGGTGGTGGTGGAGGATGTGGTGGTGGTGGAGGATGTGGTGGTGGTGGAGGATGTGGTGGTGGTGGTGGAGGAGGATGTGGTGGTGGTGGAGGATGTGGTGGTGGTGGAGGATGTGGTGGTGGTGGAGGATGTGGTGGTGGTGGAGGATGTGGTGGTGGTGGAGGATGTGGTGGTGGTGGAGGATGTGGTGGTGGTGGTGGTGGATGATGTGGTGGTGGAGGATGTGGTGGTGGTGGTGGTGGAGGATGTGGTGGTGGTGGAGGAGGGTGTGGTGGTGGTGGAGGAGGGTGTGGTGGTGGAGGAGGGTGTGGTGGTTGAGGATGTGGTGGTGGTGGTGGAGGATGTGGTGGTGGTGGTGGAGGATGTGGTGGTGGTGGAGGATGTGGTGGTGGTGGAGGATGTGGTGGTGGTGGAGGATGTGGTGGTGGTGGAGGATGTGGTGGTGGTGGAGGATGTGGTGGTGGTGGAGGATGTGGTGGTGGTGGAGGGATGTGGTGGTGGTGGAGGATGTGGTGGTGGTGGTGGAGGAGGATGTGGTGGTGGTGGAGGATGTGGTGGTGGTGGTGGTGGAGGAGGATGTGGTGGTGGTGGAGGATGTGGTGGTGGTGGAGGATGTGGTGGTGGTGGAGGATGTGGTGGTGGTGGAGGATGTGGTGGTGGTGGAGGATGTGGTGGTGGTGGTGGAGGATGTGGTGGTGGAGGATGTGGTGGTGGTGGTGGTGGAGGATGTGGTGGTGGTGGAGGATGTGGTGGTGGTGGAGGATGTGGTGGTGGTGGAGGATGTGGTGGTGGTGGTGGTGGAGGATGTGGTGGTGGAGGATGTGGTGGTGGAGGATGTGGTGGTGGAGGATGTGGTGGTGGAGGATGTGGTGGTGGAGGATGTGGTGGTGGAGGATGTGGTGGTGGAGGATGTGGTGGTGGTGGTGGAGGATGTGGTGGTGGCGGTGGAGGATGTGGTGGTGGTGGAGGATGTGGTGGTGGTGGAGGTGGTGGTGGAGGATGTGGTGGTGGTGGAGGGTGTGGTGGTGGAGGGTGGTGGTGGTGGTGGAGGATGTGGTGGTGGTGGAGGGTGTGGTGGTGGAGGAGGGTGTGGTGGTGGTGGAGGATGTGGTGGTGGTGGAGGATGTGGTGGTGGTGGAGGATGTGGTGGTGGTGGAGGATGTGGTGGTGGTGGAGGATGTGGTGGTGGTGGAGGATGTGGTGGTGGTGGAGGATGTGGTGGTGGTGGAGGATGTGGTGGTGGTGGAGGATGTGGTGGTGGTGGAGGATGTGGTGGTGGTGGAGGATGTGGTGGTGGTGGTGGAGGAGGATGTGGTGGTGGTGGTGGAGGAGGATGTGGTGGTGGTGGTGGAGGAGGATGTGGTGGTGGTGGAGGAGGATGTGGTGGTGGTGGAGGAGGATGTGGTGGTGGTGGAGGAGGATGTGGTGGTGGTGGAGGATGTGGTGGTGGAGGAGGATGTGGTGGTGGAGGAGGATGTGGTGGTGGAGGAGGATGTGGTGGTGGAGGAGGATGTGGTGGTGGAGGAGGATGTGGTGGAGGAGGATGTGGTGGTGGTGGAGGAGGATGTGGTGGTGGTGGTGGTGGAGGATGTGGTGGTGGTGGTGGTGGAGGATGTGGTGGTGGTGGTGGAGGAGGATGTGGTGGTGGTGGAGGATGTGGTGGTGGTGGAGGATGTGGTGGTGGTGGAGGATGTGGTGGTGGTGGAGGATGTGGTGGTGGTGGAGGATGTGGCGGTGGAGGAGGATGTGGTGGTGGAGGAGGATGTGGTGGTGGAGGAGGGTGTGGTGGTGGAGGATGTGGTGGTGGTGGTGGAGGAGGATGTGGTGGTGGTGGTGGTGGAGGATGTGGTGGTGGTGGTGGAGGAGGATGTGGTGGTGGAGGAGGATGTGGTGGTGGTGGAGGATGTGGTGGTGGTGGTGGAGGATGTGGTGGTGGTGGAGGATGTGGTGGTGGTGGAGGAGGATGTGGTGGTGGTGGAGGAGGATGTGGTGGTGGTGGAGGAGGATGTGGTGGTGGTGGTGGAGGAGGATGTGGTGGTGGTGGAGGAGGATGTGGTGGTGGTGGTGGAGGATGTGGTGGTGGTGGTGGAGGAGGATGTGGTGGTGGTGGAGGAGGATGTGGTGGTGGTGGAGGAGGATGTGGTGGTGGTGGAGGAGGATGTGGTGGTGGTGGAGGAGGATGTGGTGGTGGTGGAGGAGGATGTGGTGGTGGTGGAGGAGGATGTGGTGGTGGAGGAGGATGTGGTGGTGGTGGAGGAGGATGTGGTGGTGGTGGAGGAGGATGTGGTGGTGGTGGAGGAGGATGTGGTGGTGGTGGAGGAGGATGTGGTGGTGGAGGAGGATGTGGTGGTGGTGGAGGAGGATGTGGTGGTGGTGGTGGTGGTGGAGGAGGATGTGGTGGTGGCGGAGGAGGATGTGGTGGTGGTGGAGGAGGGTGTGGTGGTGGAGGAGGGTGTGGTGGTGGAGGATGTGGTGGTGGTGGTGGAGGATGTGGTGGTGGTGGTGGAGGATGTGGTGGTGGTGGAGGAGGATGTGGTGGTGGAGGAGGATGTGGTGGTGGTGGAGGATGTGGTGGTGGTGGAGGATGTGGTGGTGGTGGAGGATGTGGTGGTGGTGGAGGATATGGTGGTGGTGGTGGAGGATGTGGTGGTGGTGGTGGAGGAGGATGTGGTGGTGGTGGAGGATGTGGTGGTGGTGGAGGATGTGGTGGTGGTGGAGGATGTGGTGGTGGTGGAGGATGTGGTGGTGGTGGAGGATGTGGTGGTGGTGGAGGATGTGGTGGTGGTGGAGGATGTGGTGGTGGTGGAGGATGTGGTGGTGGTGGAGGATGTGGTGGTGGTGGAGGAGTTGGTGGTGGTGGAGGATGTGGTGGTGGTGGAGGATGTGGTGGTGGTGGAGGATGTGGTGGTGGTGGAGGATGTGGTGGTGGTGGAGGATGTGGTGGTGGAGGAGGATGTGGTGGTGGAGGAGGATGTGGTGGTGGAGGAGGATGTGGTGGTGGTGGAGGAGGATGTGGTGGTGGTGGAGGAGGATGTGGTGGTGGTGGAGGAGGATGTGGTGGTGGTGGAGGAGGATGTGGTGGTGGTGGAGGAGGATGTGGTGGTGGTGGAGGAGGATGTGGTGGTGGTGGTGAAGGATGCGGGGGTGGTGGAGGATGCGGTGGTGGTGGAGGATGCGGTGGTGGTGGAGGATGCGGTGGTGGTGGAGGTGGTGGAGGAGGATGTGGTGAAGGAGGATGTGGTGGTGATGGTGGTGGAGGATGTGGTGGTGGTGGAGGATCTGGTGGTGGTGGAAAGCAGCTCTGAATGTGTTTGGTATCAAAATGGCAGAAAGGGGGTCGGGGAGAAAGACGCGCTATACTTTAAAACAAACTTCACGCTTGTGCACAAAAGGGTAACTGCAGCATTCTTGCAGGCTATAAGGTGCTGTTGCGGCTGCAGCAGCCCCCAGAACTCTGAGTCGTTGTTGATGGTCTGTTCCACGGCCTCAGCTGTGAACATGGAGGGCTCCCCGTCGTCCTTGTCAGGGGGCGGTGGAGCTCCCTGAAGAGGCTCTCCATGCAGGCGGTCGGGTAGATGGCGGTGTGCTCGTGGATGCGCAGAGCCACTGAGCTGTCCACCATCCAGCGGTGGAAGCAGCCCACGGACAGGGTCAGCCCGCAGCGTGCAGACTTGCTCAGGCGTTCTGCGCCACCGGTGCCTATGTTGTAGAGGGAGAGGGCACCCTGCGCCGCCGCCGTGCCGCCCGCAGACAGGCTCCAGGTGAGCACCCCCTCTGACCCTCGGAATCTGCCATACCTGTAGCCGGAGTGCCCCGGTCGACCTAGTGAGGCCCGGCGGCTCCCTAGTGTATCGCTAGCTGCGCCGTATCAGAGGGAGTGATCGGACTTGCGGCACTGCGGGGGAGTCCCTGGAGGGCATCCCAGAAGTGTGATCACCCCGGGCCAGCCGTCTGCTTGTGTCCCTACTTTGGTGGGAACTTTTCCAACTTCCTCTTCAATCTGTGAGATGTCTACAACAATGAGAACGATAACCAGCAGCGTGGCGGCCCCCAGAATCCAGTGCCTGCGTTCCAGATGCATGGCTCGGAGCGGGCAGAGGCGGCCGCACGCTGAGCCTGGCAACAAAAGAGCCTCGCAGAGATGCCCTTGCTCGCATTCTCCACCTTGCCCCAGACTACAACTCTGCACTCAGAGGCCAGTATCTAGTTCACTTAGGGCATTTTCAAACATTGGGGCTCATGATATTACACCTATGTGGCGCTCACGCTATCGGCACCCCGGCTAACTGTGCAATTAGTTTGTGAAAATGGCGGTCTGGGGAAGACAGCAAAAAAACAAGCACTCGCCATTTGTCTCTAAGCCCCGTCCTTTTCAGACTGAAGTGCGTGTTATGGACTTTCTTTCTAGGATGTAAACAGTCAAAAACACGCCGCCCAGTCTGAAAAGGACTGGGCTTAGAGACAAATGGTTCTTCTTTCTAAGCCCCGTCCTTTTCAGACTGGGGCCGTGTTTTTGACTGTTGTTTACAGCCTAGAAAGAAAGTCAAAAACACGCCCCCCAATCGAAAATGACGGGGCTTAGATCCAAAGAAGAACGTCACTGGGACCTCTTCTCCAATGGCTGGCCACCGTTTAGGAGGCCAGCCAATGGAGAAGAGGGCTTAACCTCGGTACTCCAAGTCATTAAATCTCGCCAGCGAGACTGCGCATGTGCGCAGCAGCCTATGCTAGCCGAGACCTAAAAATGAGCTCAAGCAACTTCATGTTAATGTTGTTTATTGTTATAAAACAAAAAATTAGACCTGTCCATATCCGCACGCTGAGCACGAACCAACTGCACATGTAAATGTTCAATGCCGCTGCACCTCCGGGTTGGAGGCATACAGGTTGTGTAATCAAATGTATAACACATACATACGATAAAGTGGCGGCCGGCCCCAGAGGTTGTAGGCCAGAAGCTGTGTGCTGTTTGCACATGATCAATAAAGGTCTTTAAAAAAAAAAAAAAAAATGAGCTCAAAAGTGCACTTTATTCATTATACAATACAGAAAGGATTGGTATGGAATCTAAAAAATCCTTTGCCTCAAGCTATATGACTATATAACAGCATAGGTATCCCCTACCCATTTATCTCACCTTACCAATGAGCCACTGGGAAAGGAGCTTTTTATTTCATCCAAGAGCGGGTACTGTTAAATTTGTGTTTTCCCCTTGGCTACCACCCCAATCTTGATCATGCCCCCTGCCCATGTGATGGTGTGAGTGGACAAACTATTTAACATTTTTTGTTTCTTTGTAAATACTATTTAAAATACACCAAGTGGTTCTTAACTAAATTTTTTAAAAAGCAGAGACCTATTAGCCTGGACAATGCCGACTTGTGGTTACTCACTTCGGCCGACGAAGAGTTGGTCTTCCGCACTAGCACTTTTTTGAAAATCGCCACACGAGCACGTAAGACTATGTCCAATCCCAAAGTTCTTATACCGATGTATGACCATTTTATCAAATTGATGTATGAACTGTTATTTTACATTATCATAAATTGTTTATCATTAATGAATGTTATAATTATTGTTAACTTGTCATGCTGCTGTGCTTTTATGGATTTCAAGTAATCTGAATAAAGTTTCTTTAAATTGAATATATATATATATTCTCAAGACAATTTGGAAATGCATTTTTGTGTCTGGTATTGATTCCGCTAGAAGGAACAGAGCCATTGCTATGTAAAAGATTTAGCTGCGGAGATGAAGATAAAGTTCCTGATTGTGTGATAAACGGATTACTAAATAACCCAAAACTAAATAATTGTCTTCTTTTACAGGATGAAGGAAAACCTGTTGAAGCAAAGAAGAAGATTCAGCATATAACATGGCCATGATATTACTTAGATGCAGGCAGTGTATATATATATATATGTGTGTGTGTGTATGTATGTGTGTATATATATATATATATATATATATATATATATATATATATATATATATATATATATATATATATATATATTCTGACAGTTTACCAACAGTATTTTTTATAATGTTTTACAGGATTTCATTTGCTGTAGATTTTTTTAAGTTGCCTCCCAGATACAGCTTTTTGCCAGCAATTGTAAATTTGTCCTTTTGCTGTTCGAGTGATGTTCAATGAAAACATGTTTGTTATTATTTGGATTCTTCAACAGATTGTATTTGGACTTGAGATTCTTCTCTAGGATGGTCTAAATGTTGTCAGATGCCACCGAATGGTATTCGGTCTAGGTGTGTTATTTATTTTGTTTTGTCTGTGGTACGCAGGCGCAATGCTGCCATTTGCCAGTGATTCGCCTACAGGGGTAGAAAAAGCAATTGAACATCAGGCTGTCATTTCGTAATGCACCGTTTCAAAACTACCGACTCTTGCATGTGCAGACTCATAGCATAGGGGCTGTTTTAAAAGCGGGTCAGCAGCAAATTGGAATTGTCTTAACTTATGCCCTGTTCTAGTTGGTTAAAAGGGTCCTTGTGCCATTGTGATTGCAAGCCGGCAGCCAATTGCAGTCTTTCCCAGTAGGTCACATCTCCATAGACCAAGTTTTACAAACTAAAAAAGTCATATTCCATATGATTAGCTTTTTCAGCAAATATATCTGCTCATCCCAGGGAGTGGGATTGGGGAGAGAGGGCAAGCGGGACCTGGGGGGCTGATTGGGGCTGGGATGGGGTGCATTGGTGTCCAGGCGGGGGAGTTGGGGAGGGGCTGGGTGGTCAGAGGGGCAAGTTGCCCTAATTGGTATTTGATGCAGAAATAATCTCAGACAGTGCAACTATCCATACACATTGGCCACTGTGTAGCTTCTGGTCTGGAACAAAACAAGTATACTACCCAATTAAGATGTAGCCTGCCGCCACTTCCCCTTTGTGTTTGCGCTTCTTCAGATCAGCACGAACCTCAACTGTAGTATTAAAATACAATGCGTGATTCTGTTAAAAACGTATTTATTATTTTAGAAATCTATTGAGTTCATTTGGAGTGCTGTCAACCATCAGAAGTGGTTTGGTCTTATCCTAGTTGGACCGTCCGTCTTCTGCATGTAGCTTTCAAGACACATGGAGTGTCTAAATATTTATTTTAGAAACAAGATATGTTAATTGTTTCCAGTTTTGGACAAACAAAGTTGAGATTACCACATTTTGATAAACTGTTCAGCATATTTACTTTAAAAAGAAATTTCCATTTGCCAAATCTGCATGCCGTAAAATTATTTTTAACATCTGCATTTGCGTGGGGAGGATGCAGCTAGACTGTGAGCGCTTGTGGACATGGATTCTCCCCCCCTCACTATCTGCTAGCCATAGAATAACCTTATTATTATGGAAGCACCCAAGGTCCCTGACTAGGGTCATACATAGCTTCTATTGGAGGATTCTCAGGAAGGTATGAACTGTGTAACATGGTAAACCGAAGTGGTACATGTCTTCCAACAAGTTACCATGTTTAACATTAGCTGATGGTTATGTCGCCGTTTACATTGCCATGAAACTTTTTTAAGTGGTCTTACACATTGTATCCCATTTGTGTTTTATCAGTTTTAGTTGAAAACATATTGTACTTTATTAACTTCCAGTTTCGCAGTGGTCTGTTTTAAAATTAGTTTTGCTTATAGAATGTGGTTCCTTTGTATACGTTTTCCATGTGTTGCACATTCGTATGATGATATAGTTGGAAGTGCTTATGATGAAATACCTCTTTGGCCAGGATATGAAATCTTTCTGGTGTGTTTTGATATTTTGACTGCCATGTCATTTTTGGACATTCAAGGAGCACCCACATCGGTCTGTAATAGTTGAGTGATTTTACAATAAGTGTAAAGAAAGGTCACTGTGCGATTTTCTCTTGCCAGTGGCAGCTTGAACCTTTGAATCATACCTGGTACAATCCAGTGGAACCTGGTGATTTTCCTATTCCATCACAAAAAGATGATGGATGGGATGCTGAACATTGTCAAACATTCACCTCCAGTCACAGATCTGCGTTTAATCCATCATTATTTTGTTCACCACGCCATTCCAGTTTAGACCCAGCCATATGCTAATCTGCCTTGACTTTGCTCCCCATGGGAACGTCCAGCTCGCTGAACTGCCAGGCCAGGTCCTTCCTGTACCAGAAAACAAGCACCTTGGGACCGGTTTTGGGGTATCGGCGCTCCTCAGTTGATCAAAACAGTGGATTTAACCTAGTTTCTCTTGACTGGGGGTGAGTGTTTGAAAAGTTTCATCACTCCATCCATCATCTTGTTATATTTGCTATTTTTGCTCTGTCACCAAGGGGATGCCCAGATGTGGGTCCCTTACTTTCTGTGGCACTGGATTCAATCTACCATGGCTGATAAAGGGTGATTCTCCAAAACTGGTCTTAGGATGCTTTTTTCTTTTCCGGGTAGGACCTGGCCTGGCAGTGTGGGCGGGGCTGTTCCCATGAAGAGCAGGGTGAAGACTAATTTGCATATGTCCAGGTCCAAACTGGGGTAGCATGGTGAGCAAAAGAACAATTTATTTAACCCAGATCTCCTGTTGGGTGTGTTTGAAAAGTTTCAGCACTCCGTCCATCGTCTTTTTGTGTTTCTGATTTTCTTCTTCAAGGCAGGTTTGTGTTTAACCCCGGACTAAAAAGGGCCCTTTATTGTATACAATACCCCTTTTATGCCCCAGGCTGGCAGAGTAATGTTTGGGGCAATATGCAGTTCATGGCAACAATAAATGCATGGCTGTAGTAATCATTGTCTCAGTAGTTGACATCTTGCTGCAGCTGATGAAAGGAGAAAGTAGAGGTGTTCCTCTTGCAGGTTGGCCATGGAATCGGACGCAAGAAGAGGGACTGCTACAAACTCCTTTCTACGATTAACAGGTTAATGTGTTTTTTTTTTTTTTTTTTTTAAATGCGGGCAACCAGTGTTAAGACCATAAACAAATGTTTCTGATGGAACTTTTTCCTTGATCTTTGTTTTATGTCACTATAACCATCATTGTTGGTTTGATCTTTAAAATATGTATTTTGTGTTAAAAAAAACACTATCATTCTAATGTAGCCGCAATAAATTGAAAGACACTGACTGTTACTTGGTAATATACCTTTTAAAATTGATGCATTGATAAAATAACCTATTTTCTTCTTTCAGCTGTCTGATTACTATCTGTCTTTTCTCTCGAAATTCAAATTTGCAAATATAAATGCAAATGTTATGCTTAGTAAAATTTAAATTGGGTAATTCTTGGTCAGCTTTCTTCATATTGGATTTCCCATCAGATAGAAGTTTACCATGCTCTTTTAAACTGTTATTTGGCAGCATTTGACAAGAAGGCCTTATTTGTTTTTTTTTGTGGATTTTAATGAGTGCAGGTTTTGTACATAAAGTGGATAGGCAATGTACAGTTTATATTTAAATGCAAACTTTTGTAAATAGGATGTACTAAATAAATTTAGTTTTCTGTTTTGCAGTTGTCTTGTTTTACTAATTAATGGTAGACATTCTTGGAAAATAAGTGAGACTGCAGTTGATGAGTGTTTGGTTTGCTATTTGTAGTATTGTGTGGCGGGTAAATAAAGTTAACAAATAAGTGGTTCCCAGCACTCCAAAATATACATTTGCCACTAGATTAGAGGCGATTAACACATTTTCTTTGTAGATCACGTTAGCTCTCCCCCCCAAATGAAGGAACATGAATCAGTCAGTGAAATGGATAATATTCCCACACAGGTTTCTTGCCTGCTTTTATTCTGTTCCCACCTCCTCGTTTCAAGCAAATCGCCTACCTATTTAAGTAACAGCTGTTTATTTGTACCCGGGTCCAATGTTTCAGAACATAGCAAAGACCGCCAAATGTCATATTCTTCAACTTACATTTTCAGCAGGCACACGTTAATCTGTGGGAAATCCCAACATTATTTCGGGGCAGTGTCTTTTCATCGGTGTGGTGCTTCACTCCCATTTCAAGCTTTTTTTAACAATGTGTTTGAAAAAACTGTAGCCATTGCCTCTGGTTTGTTTTCATACCATGTGGATAGCACTGCCGTAACCCATACGGTAGTGGCCCCCAGGGCACAGTCAAATGTTGCTGAATGCTTCAGCTGAACTTTTCTCAATAAAGTTTTTTTACACAAAATAAACCGGAGTCTTTCTTCTTCTTTACAGGATTTTTAATTCATCCTTTTCAATTTCAACCATATATGCTGGTAATTCGTAAATGTAATCACATTACATATTTCTTCGTTTTTCAAACATGAATTCACATTTTACAATCCATGGAAAATCCAATGCATTTCGCCCATAAGGGCTTCATCCGGGAAATCTACAAAAAATATATATATCTATCACCAAATCATATGTGAATATGCTGTATCATCACATTGTAATATACTAAACATAAATGATGTTAATAAAGTACAAAAAACCATTACCATTCAACATGTATGTGACCACTTAATAAACGATTCATGCATACCTCGTCTATTGTTCCTTATGATCTCTACGTTATAGACTACTGGTTGGTTCATCAGGGTCTTAAAAAACGCCATATCAAATATACGTTCTAGCATGTGCAAAGTCCTCTAAACTGCGCCTTAATTGTAGTACCCAGCCGCGTGGTTCGTGATTCTTACAGTAACAAAACGTGTTACGTGCTGTTCATGATTTTTACAGTAACAAAACATGTTACGCGCTGCTTCCTAAGTACACTGAAAGGGATCAGCAGTTCTTACCCGTAACGTCTGGAAATTATGTGCGCGTCTTTAGGTTTCTACAGCATTCTGAACGGTCTCCTCCGCCGGTGGCGTGTGACGCGCTGACCGGAAGTGTGTATGTTTAAAGACGCAATGTGCTTAAAGAAACACGGTACTTAAAGAGACAGTATCTTCGTGGGGACATACGTGCTAAGTAAACCAACGTGTGCATTCATGAGTCAATTATGCATCAATAGAAATACATACATATTGCGATTTTTAAAAAAAATTTGGTAAGTGCATGATAATCAACAAAGAATTCAAAGAATCTGCATGCCATACACGATGCTCATGTATAAATACCATCCTCATAAGTGGATCATAGGTAACAACTGTATTCCACTCTTTCATTAATTCCATAAGGTGCCAGGCTCTGTAGATAAAAGATCCAGTGATTTTCTCGCATAAGCAAAGATTTCTTATTGTCCTTATCATCTTTTCTCTCAACTATTTCAAGGATGCAAGCCTTTATTTGGTTAATTTGGTGTCTATGTTCCAAAAAATGAGTAGCCAACGTGGATTTCATAACTTTTGTTCGGATATTACTTTTGTGTTCTGTTAATCTGGTCTTTAGTTTGCGTTCCGTGTGTCCCACGTACACCTTGCCACATGGACATTTAATTAGATAGATAACATTTTTAGTATCGCAGGTTCCTGTGACCGCTAGTTTTATTTGGTTACCTTTCATCGGATGTCTGATGGTATTCCCTTCCATAATATTGTGACAGTTACTACAATTTCGGCAAGGGATGGTTCCTTTGTGGATTTTTTTGTCCTTTTTATTATCCGGATATTTAAAGATTTCACCCAAATTTTTGGCTCGGGTGTATGCAAACACCGGTTCCTCCTGAAAAATGTTTTGAAAGTCTGGTTCTGTTTGTAGCATTGGCCAATGTTTTTTGATTGCTTTCTTAACCAAATGGCTTACAGTAGAATACTTACTTACGCATGTTATTTTGATATCCTTTTTGGTTGGTTTTGAATCAAGTAACATTTCTCTGGATTTCAGCTGTGCCCTTTCTTGTGCTGTTCTCAATGTACTTTCTGGGTATCCACGTTTTTTAAAACGTAACATGTTTTCTGTTTGTGTCATTGATACTTGGGGGTTTGAGACAATCCTTTTTACTCGCAATAGTTGTGAATACGGTAAGTGTTGTTTAAGGGAGCTGGGATGGAAACTCTGATATGTCAATGTTATTCCGATCCGTTTTCTTGGTATATAGTGTGGTTTCAAAATGATCATCTTCTTTCATGATAGTCACATCTAAGTAGTTGATCTGTTTGTTGTGGATTTCTGATGTGAATTGGATGCGTGAATCTATGGAATTCAACTGGCAAATATTTTTGATCAAGATTTCTTTGTCTCCTTTCCATAGTATAAATATATCATCGATATATCTTATGTACATACATAGCCCATGTTTCCATTGTTCATTCTTTATAATGTGTTTTTGTTCGTATTGGTACATAAAGATATTTGCGTAGGCTGGGGCAGCCGGATTGCCCATAGATGTTCCCGACTTTTGTAAGTACCACCGTTTGTCACATTCAAAATAACTGTGCATCAACACAAAATTCAATAGCTCCATTAAAATTTTTTTTAATGGTTCATCATATTTCATCTGGAGCAATGCTTCCTCCACTGCCTCTATTCCCATAACATGCGGTATAGAGGTATACAATGCCTGTACATCAATCGTACATAGGGTAATTTCTTCTTCTGGCGTGAATTTGATCTCATTCAATTTTATAAGGAAGTCCGTGGTATCTTTAACGTATGACTCCATAGTGGTCACAAATGGCTGCAATGGTTTAATCCATCATCATTCTTTAGCTCACTCCACCACCCCAGTTCAGACATGGCCAGATGCAAATCAGTCTGACCCTGTGCCTCATGGGAACTGTCCAGCCCAAACTGCCAAGCCATGTCTTCCTTGGACCGGAAACAAGCATCCTGGGACCAGTTTCTGGCTAATCAGCCGTCATCAGCCAGGCTAGCTTGAATCCAGTGAGTGAGTAAGGGACCTACGTCTGGGCATACCCTGCCAACTTAGGGTGAACAAATTGATACCAAAGGGGATGATGTACGGAGCGTTGGACAAATCAAATACTCACCCCAGTCAACTGATCTGGGTTTAATCCATCATTCTTTAGCTCGCTCCACAACCCCAGTTCAGACATGGCCATATGCAAATCAGTCGGACCCTGTGCCTCATGGGAATGCCCAGATGTGAGTCCCTTGCTCACTTTGCCACTGGATTCGAGCTAGCCTGGCGGATGACGGCTGAATAGCCAGAAACCGGTCCCAGGAGGCTTGTTTCCGGTCCAGGGAAGACATGGCTTGGCAGATCGCGCATGACTGTTCCCATGAGTCACAGGGTCAGTGATTTGCATATGGCCACGTCTGAACTTGGGTGGTGGAGTGAGATAAAGATTGATGATGGATTAAACCCAGATCAGTTGACTGGGGGTGAGTGTTTGATTTGCTCAAACGCTCCGTCCATCATCCCCCTTGGTATCACTCATATACCTAAGCAGCTAGGAAGACATACGTTGAAAATTTAGGCCTCCAGTTTTTCATCAGAAAAGAAAAGGAAATTCCTAATTTGGCCTCCTGAGCTGAAATCCCCCTCAGCAGAGGAAGTGACATGACTAGTTTTCCCATAATCCTTCGTAACAGGAGGTGGCATCACTGGTTTCCCTGGCAAACCTGTTTTCAAAAGAACCAGGCAAATGAGAGGACTTAATTTTTCATTGCACATCTGCACATGAATTGACATCACTGCATTTCTGCACAGGAATTGACATCAGTGGTTTCCAGCCCCTGTGCTCCTTTCTCCCAGGACCTATTTCTTGGCACCTGCTGAGCAGATGTGCTCAGCAGGCGCACTGGTGACGTACCAAATGCAAACCTGTCTGCGCCATGACTACGCTCATCACCATGAGTTCTGCTTCTCCCTCAACCCACTGATAAATTGCTGTGCTCCTCTATGCTCTTAACAGTGGCTGCCGCTTGCAGCACTGCTGATGTACCACACAATGGAGCAGGAGTATTCACAAGCCCCACCTGCAAGTTCTCATGCATTTTCACATACTCTACATACACCACTCGCGCACCAACAGCACCCCATTAGCTCATACTCCGACAAACCAGCCACCTACTCACACAGATCAAACACCACTCAAATAACACGCCACTCTAGCATGCAAGCTTTTAAACGCTCGTTCACCAAACACGCTACAGAGATATGGGACCTATTGCACTGCACTGCCATGCTTCAGCCCTGCGCTTTCTCATTGAAACCTGGCTAAACCCAACCTTAGCAATGGACATTGCTACAGCCATACTGGCTGGCTACAAAATGTGTAGCCAAGATAGCACAAGCCCCTAGGTATAGTCAGCATCATATTCAAGGATAACACTGGATGCACCACCTACACAGACACTCCCACAGCTACATGTAACGCCTCACATTCAAGATGCGCATTACAGGCTACGTCTCTGTGGGTGAACCCCTTGTATACAGTACACCAGGACCCCGCACCTATTTCGCCAGTGACATCACAGACTTCATCTCACCCCTCCTCATCAACACCAGTACCTTCATAACTTCAACCTCCTCAGAGACCTTAGCTTTCAACTAGAAACCGCACCAACCCAAACTCTATGGCCCTCCTAGAAAGCCTTGAACTCCCCCAGCATGTTACCCACACCCTGGGAGACCTATTGGGCCTGGTTTTTCTCCTTATTCAAAAACTTCAGTCAATAAGCCAGCAACTGTGACTTGGACAGGCCACACCCATGTCAGTTTAAGCATACCCATTTCACACATCACAAACATGCCACCACTGGAATCTCCTGATGCAGCTGGAAAGCCATCTCAGAAGAGGAGTGGTATTCAGTTTACTCTGAGCACCAGCCTGATTACCCAGGCAAATAGCTTTAAACCTTTAAAAACCTAAACCACTGGATCACTGCATGCACCAACACCCTGGCTCCCCTCAAGTGCAAATCAATGACAAGAGGCTGACCATAGGCCAGCTGGTAAACAAAGGAAGTCAGACTGATGAAACCCCACTGCAAGCCAGTGGAGGGCAAATGGATAACCAGTCTAGACCCCGCAGTTAATTACATTTTCTAATCAGCCCTAAGATGCTACCACCAGTAGATACCGAACAAGAGCATAGCTCTTACAGATTGCATCAACGCCAGCACTCTCTGCAGCAAGGGAATCTTCCCCATCATCAGACATTTTCCCATGCCTCCTGCAGCCTCCAGCAACCCCACTCCTTCACAAGACCTTTGCAATAAACTCTGAATTCTGCTGTAACAAAATCGCCTCCATATACAGCAACGTATACCCACAACTGAATCATGTCACCATCGTAACTAGACTTCCCATCAAGGCTGATGAACTACTCCTAACCTCGTGGCCTGCCGTCTCCACTGTTCAAATTACTGCTAGCATGAAGGCCGTTTACTCAGGGGCTCCATCTGACATGTACAATGCCTTCACCAAAGGACGCACACCAGTCAGCGAATCACTAACAGCCATCCTCAATGCCTCCAATGCAGACACTGGGAAACGTGCACCGTCATGCTCCTACTCCAGATGCAATCCACTGACATCCACTTTCTCAACCACAGACCCGTCTCCCTTCTACCATACTGGTCAAAGGTCTTTAGAAACTAACCAGCCTACGCCTGACTGACCACCTCAGCAACCAATAGCTCCTCAACGCCAAGCAGTCCGGATTCAGACCAGCTACAGTACAGAAATAGCACTCCTCGCGGCCACAGACATCTGCATGATTCTTGACAGGAGGCACAGATCCCTACTCCCTGCACAGCCGATTAGGTGCTGATGCGAGAGAGGGGTGGACGCCATTTTAGGGGTACGGAGGGGTAGCGCTCTAGCTGCTGGCTGCCTCCCGCCCTCTCTGATTACTTAAACCGCGCTGAAACGGGGGCGCACAGATTAGTGTGCTGTTTACCCCTGAGGCGAAAATCCAGGTGCTGGTAGGCTTGTAGAATACTTCTTTTAATAATTGCGCTTATTTTAAAATTGCGGTGCCACACGCTTTATTTGATTGAATTGTTTTAAAACTGTGTGTATAAATTGTTGGTGGATTTCAGAAAAACTTAAAATCGCACTTTAGTTACTCCCTACCTCTTCCACGCCACTCCTTGATCCCTACTCCCTGCACAGCCGATTAGGTGCTGGTGCGAGAGAGAGGTGGACGCCATCTTGGGGGTACGGAGGGGTAGCGCTCTAGCTGCTGGCTGCCTCCCGCCCTCCCTTTTTCCTTTAAAATGATTACCACTCCCTGTCCGCGCAGCGGGCGGGCGCGCCAAAGGCATGCCCATCTGCGCGCGACCGGTCGGGGCTAGGGGCAACAACCCCTGCATCTTTCACAGGGAACGTCAGGAGTTATAGCTCAAATGTACTGCATAGAGTAAGAACTCAAGCTAAAGTGACGTGTTGTCATCTTTATTATCCTTCAGATTTACCTACTCATTGCTCAACTCAAACCTGCGTCCCCTACTGATAGGCAGCAGGCATATAAAATGTTATCTTCTTAATTGTAGGTCCTTACCTAAACATTACATTGAAATATTTTTACTGCTTGATGAACTTAAGCCGGATGCAGTCTTTCTCACCGAAACGTGGTTAACCCCGTATTCGGAACCTGATTTAGTACAAGCCCTTCTGCAGGGCTACCAAATAGTAAGGATCGATCGCCCTCTTGGGAAGGAAGGCGGTTTGGCAATTATATTTAGAGACTATTATGCTTGTCGATGCTCCCCTAACCCCATCTCAGACTGCGAAAGCTTGTCTTTTTGTTTAGAGTTTTCCCCGAACATCAGTTTCTCTGGGGCTCTTATTTATCGCCCCCCCCAGGGCCTGTAAAACAGTTTCATGCATCACTGCCCTCGGTTGTCGCTGATCTAGCCTCCTCCCCCTCCAACTATACGCTGCTAGGCGATCTGAACATACATTTTGATGACATAACTGATCACATCGCCCGAGAGCTAATTGCAGATCTCTCCGCACTATAGTTGGCCCAGCTTGTTCCATCTCCCACACGAACTAAAGGCCATTTGTTGAACCAGTGTTTAGTAACTGCCCCAATCTGAAGGTAGATCCTCCGATCGCTCTTCCTTGGACGGACCACTTGTTAATCCCCCTTATTTGGGAGATTCACAAAATCCCTGTTTTAACACCGGGACTTCGGGAAGCCCGGAATTGGTCCATACTCCCGCTGGACCAATGGGTCCATGAGTTAGAGACGTCAAAACCGTCAATTAATCAGGAACCTTTGGTAGCCAATGACAAGTTTAACAACTGGATACTGAACTCTAGACAGATCTCTGACGTTTGACAGTCAGGCAACTAGACTGTCTGCCACCTGCTTTGGTCTCCTCAGAATCCTCAGGAAGATTCTCCCTCTGCTACCCTTTGAAGCCAAACAAACTGTGATTCAGGGCTTGATTCAATCTCGCCTAGATTTCGGCAATGCTCTGTATTTAGGGGCCCCTGACTTTACTCTGCGTAAACTGCAGATAATCCAAAATTGTGCTGCCCGCACTCTATTGCAAATCCCTTGCAGGCTTTCTGCTAATCCTGGTCTGAAGAGCCTACATTGGCTTCCTGTTAGGGATCGAATCAGCTTTAAGTCCCTATGTATTGCCCATCAGGCATTCTGGGCAACTGGCCCGGCGATCAACCTTTCTCTAATTACTCCGTATCATCCCAGCAGACAACTGCGTTCAGCCCATGCCTTTTTGGCCGCAGTGCCCAAGATTAGGAGAACAAGAGCAGGAGGTCGCTCTTTCTCCTTTAATGTGGCCAAGCTGTGGAATGCTCTTCCCCTCCATCTAAGGTCCAACCCGAATTTGACCCCCTTCCGTAAACAACTGAAAACGTTCCTGTTTAACAAGTAAATCTACCCTCCAGCCCATATGCCTCTGTTTGGACAGCATAATCAGTCGCAGCGCTTGGACGCCCCAGGGCAGCTACGTCCGCTTTATAAAAAACATTTTCATTTCATTTCACAGAAGCTCTCATTCTTTAACCGCTCTGCAGCATTTGAAATGGTCTCACATCTCATCCTCATCATGTTCCTGCACAAGATTGGCATCCAAGGACCTGGTCTGCAGGTGTCGTGTAGTTCCTAAAAATACATAGGATCTGTGCTTTTAGACAACATTTACCATGGGATTGGTGTCCAGACAGTTTCCAGACACCCCCAAAGGATGTGCTAGCCTTTTGACCAGCTAGCTCACTGTGCAACAGTAAGCCCCCTAACCTTACCAAGGAGCGAAAGGTTTCTGGCAACTATCAAACACGACAACCTTTGATCCTTCAGGGATTGTGGAAACTGTGCAGTACTTTTCGCTCAGTCAATCATGCTCACTTAGTCTCAGATACACAGAATAAACAATGTGGACATTTTCAATAAGCATTTATTGAACCAGCTTCATCTCGTATTAAATGTATGTGCTGTGACAACCATTAGAGAGGAACAGATGTATAAGATTACAAGCACCATCAGAATAAAGAAAAGGTAGAATTCTACATGGTGCTAAAACTGTGAATATATGCAGGCATATAGATACATGACTAATCAAATGAACTCCTACGATGTGAACCCTACCTAAGTGTAGTTAGCATGTATGTGGGTGTAAAGCCAAGAATCTCATGGGAAAAGGCCAACCCCATTACCTAATGGGACAGAACTAAGGATCCAGTCTTGGTCTAGAGTTGGACACCCCACAAGGTATATCGGACCACTGCGTGTCGTAGCTTCTGCAGGCCGGGATCTCGGAGTCTAGTGTCAGTGTGAAGCTTCTCCACTGCCTATCTAGTATTGGTATGGTTTTTTATACCATAAAGATAGCCTTAGGTTTCCTTACATAATCAAAATTTGGCTAGAATGATTGTGCAAATAAGCCTAGCACAATACATATGATAATGAAAAGCAGTTATTTTGCCCTAGGATGGAGATGACAATGACTTCCACACAACAGCATGAATATACTCAGTGTATCATGTGCAGTGATTTTTCTAAGAATCCTCATATATAATAAATGAGGCTAGCTTCCAAGAAATTGATAGACATTTATTAAGCACATAACAGGGTAAAAGGTCAATGTTAGAACTGTTATTCTGAGTAAGGTAGGACAAATGTAGGTAAAAGGTCATGTAGCTACCTAGGCCTAGATTGGGGTACATAACACCCACTCCTCATCCGAAGGTCTATAAGGTTAACAAATGCTAAAATATGCCTGTTAAAAAAAAAAAAGTAAGAAAAATGAGTCTAAAAACATGGTATTTGTTAAAAATTATGCTATAAAAATTTAAAAAGCTCTAAAAGTCTAGAAAAATGTCAATATATGCCCAGACCGACTGAGCACGCCGAAGGCCATGGTGCTCAGTGAGAGCAGAAAAATTCAACAAAGCAATGTTATTGAATTCCAATGTGGCTTGTTTTGGAAAAAAAGGCCGAATTGTTCCGATCACACGGAGAGCCAAATGTTTGTGTCTTGTGGGGGAGACCATCATCACTGTTGTTTGCATCCGCAAATGACAGTCCCAGTAACACCTCTTGTATCAGGTCAGTGGAGCAAAGGAAATCATCTTCAGTTCCTACAGCAGATGCCGAGGGAAACACTGGATACCTGTGAACATGATGCAGAGTCTTTATCCAATCCAACAGGAGCTGAAGCATCCCGTGGGGGCAGTAAGAATGCTGTCATCAACATGGGAATGTGCAGAGGACACTAACACGTTGGCCTTTAAGGGGTCCAGTAGTACAACCATGTCCAGTGGCGCAACCGATGGAAGAGTCAGACATATGCCCAACATGCATCTGTATCCGCAGAATAGGTAGCGGAGCACAGGCAAATGCAGTCAACCCAGACTGATCTGAATTATAGGAACCAATGCTCGCTTAGTTCCGGAATCGGAGGTGTGCCCAGATGATGTACCATGTATTCATGGCAACGTTGCACCAGGAGTGCCTTTTCCATCTCTGGAGGAACTGGGTCGTCCATTGTGTAGCAGGAAAATTAAAACCAGGATACACTTCAAGTAGTAGGACTAGCGGAATCCCTCCAAAAACACTTCCTAATATGGAGTGTATAAATGCTGGAATAACTCAGAAGATTGTCTGAAAGGTGCTTAATAGTCTAGAACCTATGCTCTTAAATAAGTGAACAATCCCCCCGTATCAGACATGTTAAAAATATGATTAACCATTTTCCCGAAATAGTGCAGAAAGTTCGTACGGACTAGCGCCTGTATCAGATGACGACCTTGCAACCTGGAGATCAAAAGTCTCTCAGGCTGAGGTTAAGGCCACATCCTTCTGCAAAAGCATGGATTTCAGTCTGCTCAGAGAATCAAACCATATAAAGGAAATATTCAATGAAGGCCATAACGTCACCTCCCTAACTGTGTCGGTTGGTGGAAACAATACTTGTATACAAGTAACCCTGGAACTTACTGTAACCAGATATGCGATGCCATCCCACAACAACCTTAATCCTTCAGCATCGGATAGCTTCAATTCGAAAGCAACTTGAACACTGGATGAATTGCAGCAGCTGGGGAACCCTTCAAGTGACAGGATAAGTTAGCAACCGAAGCATTACATTCTCTGTGAAGCAAAATATCCTTGCAAACTAGAGACCCACTTAAAGCAATTTCACATTCTGAACCGCTGAGAAACTTCCATGTCTCCATTCCTGCATCTAAATCTGTTGGGTAATTCACATGTATATATCCTTCTCTCAACGCTTCAAACATGCCTACCTGGTAATACTGTAGACAGTATTGAAATTGGAATGTCATGACTGGCAGTGTGATATAGCCATGGATTAATCATTCTGTGGAAGGTCACTCAGCCACGGTGGAAGGTAATTGATCCAATTTATCAATGTACTGCATTGTATATTTTGCATCTTTGTGCCAATGACATCCGTCTGTCTGTCAGATTTTTATGCAGAAAACAGTTTTGATATAGCGCTAGGCCACGTGACCAGAACACAATGATTGTAGCCTCCAGCTCAATAATAGAACGGACTCCAATTGCAATTGTCCATGTTGAAGAATACACAAATCATATTCCATTATATTTATTGCACAAGACACAATGTTGTCCAGTGAACACATTCTAGATGAGTGTGCTCATACCATTGTCGACCACTGCCAAAGCCTTTTCTAAGTTAATCCTATCAATCTCATGTAGTCTCTCAGCAGCCTCCTGTTCAGAGATTTTCCATACCTCCTTATTAGCGTAGAAGAAACACTTTGATGTGGCTTCTGGGGACTTAACAAAAAATCCCTATTATCCATTTCATCTGAGAGTAAAGACAAGTGTTTCAACTGGGACAGTGTTGAGGTTTTTAGCCACTCCAGGCATAACTTCCCAACACTGTAATACAGGGGTCTCCAAACCAGTCCTGGAGGGCCGGATCCACTCCAGATTTTTTGGATATCCCCATTGAGATACATGTAGTAATTTAAAAAATCTGGCATGGATCCGGCCCTCCAGGACCGATTTGGAGACCCCTGCTGTAATATGTCACCACCGTGTTCCGATTGTACATAGTGCTGGTCAGGCCAATGGATACTAAACCCTTCTGTGATACACAACAGGATGTGGGAGCACACCGCTGACCTCTCGGGCAAGGTTCGCCCCTGGCATTCTGGTAAATGCAGTCTCTTGCAGCTCGCTCCAATATTTTCGAATATTTCGCCAAGGTTGGCTCCAGATAGTGCTGATCTCTAGACAAGTGTTTCTGGTTTATTAACCGTCATCAGCAGAGAATACAGTCTTTATTTTAGGGTTTGCTGAGTAGGCTGCCAAACATATCCGGTCCGGTACCTCTCATTGGTGCGCAGGTACTTCATCCACAAGCTCATCACCTCAATGACTCACAGGAGTACTGATATGTTTGACAGCCTACTCCGCAAACCCCAAAATAAAGACTGTATTCTCTACTGATGACGATTAATAAACCAGAAACACTTGTCTAGAGATCAGCACTATCTGCGCCAACCTTGGCAAAATACCCGAAAATATCGGAGCGAGCTACAAGAGACTGCATTTACCAGAATGCCAGGGGCGAATATTTTATTTATTTTATTATTTTATTTTTTCCATTTGTATGGCGCACAGCTACCCAAGAAGGGTTTCCCGGCGCCGACAACAGGTTTGCTGATCACAAAGTTTCGCTTGAAGGTTACAGAGTTATTTGTTAAAGAGCCAGGTCTTGATGCTCTTTCTGAAACTGGCATAGTTTACCTCAGTCCTGATGTTGACTGGGAGGGAGTTCCAAAGAGTGGGTCCCAGGACAGAGAAAGATCTACCACCAATTCTTGCCAATTTGTATCTGGGGATCACAAAGAATGCTCCTGAGTGGGAGCGCAGCATCCTTCCAGGAATGTAAGGGGGGACCAGTGTTTGCAGGTATTTGGGGGCTGTTGAGTTTTTAATTCTGAACATGTAGGTGAGGGCTTTGAACTTGATGCGTTGATCGATCCTGAGCCAGTGTAAGTCCCTCAAATGTTTCGATACACTGGTGAATTTGGGGATGTTACAGAGCAGTCTTGCTGCTGAGTTCTGGGCGAGCTGCAGCCTTTTGATCACAGCCTGATTTGATCCTAAGTATAGGATGTTCCCGTAGTCAAGACGTGATGTTATCAATGCGTTGACTACGGTCTTTTGAGTTGCAAGGGGCAACATCCAGAGGATCTTTCTCAGCCATTTCATTATGGTGAAACAAAAACTGACTACTTTGTTTGCCTGTTGCCTCATGGATAGTGTCGTCGAGGCAGACGCCCATATTTCCTGCATGGTCAACAGGAGTTGGAATGGTCCCTAGTTCAGATGGCCAATGGGAGGGGTTCCACAGATGTTTGTCTTTACCTAGGAGTATGACCTCCGTTTTATCGCCATTTAGTTTCAGTTGGTTGATGGACATCCAACTGAAGATGTTCAGGAGTCCCTGTCTGAGAAGAGAGGGGTCTGGGGATTTTGGCTTTGTCAGGGAAAAGATGGTTTGGGAGTCGTCAGCATAGGTCATTGGGGTTAGATCAGAACTTTCTGCTAGATCGGCCAGAGGTCGAAGGTAAATATTGAAGAACAGGGGGCTCAGGATGGAGCCCTGTGGGACACCGTGTGGGGCACTGAAGGTGTCCGAGCAAGCAATGGACGAGGTAATTTGAAAGGTCCTATGTAACAGAAAAGATCTGATCCAGTCAAGAGCTGCACCTCTAATGCCGTTGTTATCTAATGTGGTCAGTAGTTTGGAATGCGAGAATGGTGTCAAACGCTGCACTCAAATCTAACAGTATGAGTGCGACAGTTTGGCCCTCATCCAGGTGCTTCCTAATGGCTTCCGTGACGCCTAGTAAGGCGGTTTCAGTAGAGAAGCTGGCACGAAATCCTGATTGGGATGGATGAAGGAGGGCGTTATTCTCGGTGAAAAGAGTAAGAGCAGAGTGAATGTGTCTCTCCAGAAGGTTAGAGCAAGCGGGTAGAAGTGATATGGGCCGATAGTTAGCCAGCACTTCAGGGTTGGCTGAGGGTTTCTTCAGTAATGGACTGACCATCGCGTGCTTCCACAGAGAAGGTACCGTAGAGAGGGTGAGTGAAGCGTTAAGGGTGTTAGCGACAATAGTCAGAGCTGGGTCGTCGAGGGTTTTTAGAACACTGACGGGGAGGGGGTCTCGAGGAGAGCCGGATTTGATGGACTTCAGGGAAGATTTAAGTGAATCCAGGGTAATTTCAGGCCAGTGGGTAAGGATTTTAGAAGCAGGAGGGTTTAGTGGTGGAGCGACTGGAAGGTTGTTAGGGAGAGGTTGAGAGTTTATGGCATGGACGATGTTCTCAATTTTATCAGTAAAGAAAGATGCTAGGTTTTGACATTGTGTGGTGCTCAGAGGGGGGGCGTTTGCAACAGTATTGACACCTGCAAGTTCCTTAACTGTGTTGAAAAGAGTTTTTGCTTTGTTAGAAGCTAGATTGATATTATTTGCAACATAAAGGGCGCGCGCTTTGGTACAAGCGGAGTGGTACTTATTTCTGGCATTTTGGTAATCCCTCTTTTTTTCAATGGAATAGTCCTTTCTCTATTGCCTCTCAAGGTGTTTGCAGTGTGATTTTTCCGATTTCAGGCATTCAGTAAACCATGGGGCTGGGGGTCGGTGTATGTTTTTTTTGGATGGAGAGGGAGGGAGACAGCTGTCAACAGCTTTTTCCAGCCAAGTGTGCATTGCGTTGGCAATACCTTCCATATCTGAGGCCTGAGCTGGTGGGCTGTTTGCTAGAGATTCACTGAGTTTACTGGTGTCGAGCTGTTTCCAGTTTCTCATGGACGAGACCGGCCATACAGCGTTATTTAGAGTAGGTGTAGGTAATTTTAGGCCGAAGAGTAGGAGGTGGTGATCAGACCAACAGACAGGGGACGTGGACGTCCAACTAAGTTCAGGGATGTTTGTAATAATGGGATCAAGTAAGTGTCCCGCCTTGTGAGTAGGGCCAGAGTTTAGTAGTCTAAGTTGCAATACTGCAAGGTCCTCCAGTAAGTTGGAGCAAGTCACGTTGTTAGGGTCATCAAGGTGCATATTAAAATCACCAAGCAGGCAGGGTGAGATTTTTCGAAGTTATAAATAGGGGGGTTATAAATCTGGCCAAGTTTGCAGCCCAATTTTTTAGGTGGCCGGAGGGGGGCCTATATATTAGGACACCGGAGAATGTGAAGTTGGGATTCAGTGAGATCTTGAAGATTGCCTGATAGGTCAGCGGTGTGCTCCCACATCCTGTTGTCTATTTAAAGTACTCCTGTGTCCTTTACAATAATGCAGAGCTGCTGTCAGATAGTAACCCTTAAAGTCTAGTGCAGCCACACCTCCCCGTTCCTTAGAAAGTGCCAGCAGTTTTATAGTCCTTCGAGTTTTGCCTGTTGCCCATATAAAGCGATTGCAGACCCCATCAATTTCCTTACACCAATAATTGTTAAATATTAACCCCTTCACTGCGGCGGCTATTCCGCCGCAGTGCTAAGGAGGGAGGGAGGGCGGGCGGGCGCATGCTGGTGACTGAACCGCTCCGTCACCAGCGTCTGTTGCGCTGTGTTTGACGGAGCGGTTCCGTCATGGCCCCACCCGCTCAATAGAATGCCCAGCGCAGGCGCGGAATCCACGGCGCGCAGGCGCATCGGGCGGGCCATGACGGAACCGCTCCGTCCACCGCGGCTGATGACGGAGCAGTTCCGTCATCAGCAGTGGAGGGGTTAAAGGAATTGTTCGGAAAAAATATAAAATTTTGGGCAGGAATAGCATCTTAATAACATTGCAGCGTCCAATTATTGTTAAATGTAGGTTGTCCATCCTATCTAAATCTAATTTAGCCTTTCTGATCACAGGGGTCAGATTTTCCTCAACCACCTTGGATAAATCAGACATTATCGTGATACCTAGGTAAACAGCCGAATTTGTGACTCTCGTCATTTATCATAGCAAATCGATTCACGACTATTTGTGTTTTCCCCCGATTCAATTTATATCCTGACAGGAGCCCGTATCTTTTTGCCTCTTTCTCTATTTCCCCTAGCGCTGTTATTGGTGCTGATGATGTAATTGCCAAGTCATCTGCGTATCCCAGAATTTTGGTCTCATACCCATTCAAGACAATTGGGCAGATATCCTCATTCATTTCTATATGTCTTATAAATGAATCTATATAAAAGACAAAGAGCAGCGGGGAACAGGGACAACCTTGCCTGGTTCCTCGCTCGATTTTTATAGCTTCACTCTGCTCCCCCGCTACTCTCAACCTTATAACAGGACATCTATATAGGGCTTTTAATGCACCTATGCACTTTTGACCAAAATTGATTTTACTCATTGTTGCCCACAAAAAACGCCACGAGACCCTATCAAAAGCTTTTTCAGCGTCCAGTAATATTAAGGACATAGGGTCTCGTGAGGCTGCCGTACTATCAAACAGAGTAAATGCCCTTCTAATATGATCAGCTGTGCCCCTTCCTGGAATAAACCCGTGCTGCCGGGGGGAAACCACCTTACCAATTACCAAGCTCAGCCTGTTGGCCATTACTTAAGAATAAGCCTTGGTATCACTGTTCATCAGACTAATCGGTCAATATGACCCGGGATCAGTAGAGATTTTATTCTTCTTTAGAAAGACCACCATTAATGCTTCTCCCCACGACCCCGGTGACACAGCTCCATTCTGAATTGAAACCATAGGTGTATTAATGTCAGCTTCTAAAATTAAATAAAATTCTTATAAAATTCTAGCGGTATTAGATCAGGTCCTACTGTTTCCCCGCCGGAAGGCCCTTAAAAACCATAAGTGTTTCTTCTCGAGTGAAATTTACCTCCAAACTATTCCTATCCTCCTCAGTAAGTTATCTACTGAGGCAGCAACTAGATATCTCTCAATTTCCGCCACTCCTGGTTCTTCGCCCTCCTGTCTATATAGTTTCTTATAGAAGTTCTAGAATACTGAGCAAATTTCTTTTGGGCTTTTAACTACTGCCCCTGCCTCAGTGATCATTTCTGTTATCTGCCCCCTAGTAGCCGTTTGACGAGTTCTTGTCGCTAAAATTCGTCCGACTTGTTTACTATATTCATATTGCTCTTCCCTCCTAGCTAAATATTTTCCTTCTGCCTTCGCCTACTGCTGCTTTAGCCACGGCTACATTTTGTGTCACTCCTGTCACATCTCCTTTATCTCTTATAATCTTTACAAGTTCTTCCTCTAAGCTCACTACTACCTTTATCTTATTCTCTATTGTTTCTTTTTGCAGTTTTTTACGTCTGAGAGAATAACTTATGGTTTCTCCCCTTATACTTGCCTTCAGGGTGTGCCACACTATTGAGGGGAGAGCCGTGCCTCTGTTATGCCCCAAGAATTCTCTTAACCAATTTTCCATATGAGCAACATATTCTACATCCTGCAATAATGCTCTCTCAAATGTCCAGTTAGTTGTGCTTTTCTGTACATTTAATAGAGAGACTTCCATGAAGAGTGGGTTGTGGTCTGACATCAGTCTAGGCAGTTTTTTGATTTTTACTATTGGCACCAACGAGGGAGAAATCAAAAAATAATCCAGACGTGCTAATGTTTTATGTGGGGCCGAATAGTATGTACTGCCTCCCCCTCCCATTAACTGTTCCCAAATATCAATTAGTCCGTTATCCAGCATAAAATTTATCAGAGCTCTATGACTGATCCGGACAGGTTCAAAGGTAAAAAGAAAAAACATTCTTCCACAGCCCATTAAGGCCATTTATATTAAAGTCGCCGCACATTATATTAGGGAGCAGCCAATTGGGCAACTGAGAGTTTATATAAATGAAGGTCTCTGGGTCATCAACTGTAGGCGCGTAAATAGAGCATAATGTGAAATTAAAATTTTGTATTTGACATTCAGCCAAAACCCATCGATCATATTTATCCACCTGCTGTTTTTTTCAGCATGACAGTATTCCCTCGTGCCAGTTTCACTATCCCACGAGTCCTTGTACAGGTAGTACAGGCCAATAAATTCTACCCCAGTTGTTCCAGTAAAAATTTCTGTGAAATCTCGGCATGCGTTTCCTGAAGGCAGATTAATTCGGCTTGCATTGTTTTAAGATATTCTTTCAAATCCCTTCTTTTCCGTGCATCATTTAAACCACAAACATTAATTGTAACTATACGCATATAAATTATATTTTTTGTCTCCATTCAGTTTCCTGTACCACCAATTTTTCTTTAGCATCTGCGTTCCCCTCCTGACCATATCTAGATTCAATCTTTTTCTGATGATGAATTTTTTCCCCTTTTTTAACCCCACACACACACACTCCTCTCGACCCTCCCCCACCCCCCCTCCACCCAACAAGGCAAGCAGGCTTAAGGCCTCTGTGATGGTGTCTGGCAGTCGCTTTCCCTCCATCACCTAAGAATTGACTAGTACTAGTACTTGTTTGTGCTTTTTTTACCCACCGACCTGACAATGCTCCCCCTGCCCAGTGACATTCTCACCAATTACACTGAGATAATAAAATGGCTACTTGATTATTAGACCACATCAAAGTCCACATCAAAATCTAATCTGCTATCTTCCTTCAGGACTCCTAGGGGGAAGCACAAAGGATATTTGGGGGGATAGGGCTGCTAGTCCGGACATATATGATTTATTGATTCGGAATTCTAATAAGGGTCTACTTACATTTAAGGAATTAAACTATTACAAAAGAACAAGATTTAAGGTTCTTGGCGCTGCTATATCAGTTTGGTCCATTGTCCGGAAAAAAATTAAGTTAGGGCAAATTAATTTTTACACCGCTTTTTATAAGAATCAACTTCTTCCAGAGGTGTTCCATGATCAAGTGATGAAGCGATGGGACAACTCCGGGGTGGGCACAATAGGAGATATTACGGATGATTCTGGTTTAATTTCCTTCGAAAGGGCATGTCAGCTATATACTTTGGATCGTAGAGATTTTTTTTTTAATATTTACAGATAAGATCAGTAATACAAAGAAAACAAGCAGGGAATTGTAATTTTAAAAGAGTGGATCTGATGGAGTATATTCAAGACAAGAAGGTATGCTCAATTTCACAATTATATGGGGCATTGTGTCAGCATAATTATGATGATAGGGTAAAAGTATTTGATAAATGGAGAATAAAATTAGCTGGACATGAGGGGGAAAAATCACTGAAGTTAATAACTTCTATTGTTAAGGTGCAAATTTGCAGGCCCAATGTTATAAAACTTTTTATGAATTGTACTACACTCCGCACAGAATAGCTCGTTGGGGGTAAACGAGCGGGATATCCTGTCCGAGATGTCAAAGCGTACAGGCAGACACAATTCATATGTTTGCATCCTGACCGAATCTAGAGCCCTTAAAACAAGCAATTGAAATTTTTTTAAATGTTGAATTGGGGATTCCTGTTAGGTTAACAAATGAAGTTATGATTTTGGGAGTAGGAAAGGAGGGTCAGGATATACCAAATCAAGAATTTATATTTATTGCAATGGCCCGAAGTAGGTTATGCCTAGCAACTCTATGGAAGTACCCTAATCCTCCGTCATTCCACCAATGGCTTTTAAAAATGCTAGCTATGTATATTCTGGAGAAAGCTTTATATGAAAAAAAGGGCGTAAAGCGATGCAGATCGGTTAACGGGTTTGGGCACCCGTAGAACAATGGAAATTAAAAGTAGAGGGCTAAAAAGGGAAAAAGCTAAAAGAAAAGGGGGAAGAAGAAAAAGGAAAGGAATTTTTTTTATATATAGATAGGAAAATAGCTTGTATTGTTTGGTATCTAGCATTATGCATTGGTTTTTTCTGTTGCTAGTCATCTGATTCTTCCTTTTTTGTATATCTTTTCTTATGATATCTTGCAATTTATTATGTGTTTTGAGATACTTACATTTTAATGGTGAGCATTTGCTGTATGATATATATATACATGGAATGAAATAACTGTTGAAATTGTATTATCTGATGATGAACAATAAAAAAAAATAATAACAAAGTACTCCTGTGAGTCATTGAGCTGACAAACTCGTGGATTCAGCACCTGTGCGCCAGTGAGAGGTACCGGACCTGTTATAATGTTTGGCAGCCTACTCGGCAAACCCCAAAATAGACTTATTCTCTACTGATGACGGTTAATAAACCAGAAACGCGTGTCTAGAGATCAGCACTATCTGCGCCAACCGTGGCGAAATACTCGAAAATATCAGAGCGAGCTACAAGAGACTGCAATTACCAGAATGCCAGGGGCGAACCTTGCCTGAGAGGTCAGCGATGTGCTCCCACATCCTGTTGCCTTTGGTGATACCTCTCAATTCGGGACCGACATCTATTTGTGTCATGTCTTCCAAGTGGGATCTGATAAACTGTAAGAACCATTTTGTAGTATGGCATCTAATGTATCCTCACTGTTTTGTGTATAATTTTGTCATCTCTCAAAGTGTGTAGGTGAGGTAATCTGAGGTTAGTTTAAATCCTAGATCTAGGCTAGGCCAAGACAGGAAGTCTGTTGCACTCTCTCGTTCAGGAAAATCATCTGATGTGGTATGAGGCATGCTCTCTAAATAAGGCCTCAGTTCCGTGAACTTGCCAATCTTTAGTCTCCCAGACAGATTTTATCTATAGTGTCTCTCCAAAAGTCGAAACCCTGTAAAGACAGGTGTGGAAATAAAGGAAGCAGAGTATATCTGTTTCATGTTATTGAGCATATTTTTCTTTGCAGATGTAGGTGCAAGCTTAAATAAGAGGTCGGGTTCAAAGTGTTAAACCCAGAAAAATAAGCAAACTATTGTGCAAATGTGTTTGAACTACCTTTTATGGTGTTGGGCAATAATGCCATTGATGGTAAGAAAAACATTTCGTGAGATACTTGCTTTGTGCAGGAAATGATGACTTTAGTGTTGATAACAAACCATTGTTTCAAAAATTAGATGCATCATCATACAGTTCATTTGAAAATGCTGCAGATTGTTCTAAATCAGACAGCATAGTATTTACAGTTTCAAAGTCCCAATCATCAGAGAAAGTACTGGAGGTGATGATATCATTTAGAGAAATTGTATGTAAGTGTGGTATTTTTAAAAGTTCAGTTGGACCATATACATCATAAGAAACTGTCCCATGTTATTCCTTTTGGAACTGGAACTGCTGTAATGTTCACTAAGAACATGTCTCTCTGTTCACGGTGTGATGATGCATGCAGTTTGAGGACCAAGTTAACATTTTGTGCTGCAGAGCATTCTGGGAGATAATGTCCATTCAGGAGCGAGAAAAAGACAGTCACTATACCAATCCAAAGGACTAGGAACAGTAGACCAGTTGTAACCCAGAGTTCTATCCAGGGTCAAACAAAGTAAGTATTTTTCAGCCAAAAGTAGAAATCACAAATTCTTTGTGGGAAACGGGCAGTGACGGTAACTCTTGAACCAAAGCGAAAGTATCAAAATGAATAAAGTAGCCAACGCAGTACGATCTGTCTTTGGTAGCTCAGCAGGTTTTGTGGAACTGGCATATGTCCCCCTTTGAGACCTGTCAACATAGATGTCGGTGTTAGGTTAAATTGAGATCTGTGTTTCATTTGTAAATTGAAGTTGTTCAATTTCAACAGGTACACGTTGCATTCCAGTGTTGCTAACTCCTTCACTTTGTGGAGTAGAATCTTCAAACGTCATTACTCTTTCCATCTGAACTTCCTGGATGGTAGCGAGAGGAGATCTGGTGCTTCCCTAGAGCTCACGCTTCCTGCTAGTCAGTATTGACCACATAGTGTGGTTTGATCACATCAATGGAGACAAATCTCTTTTCTTTCTTGCCGGCAAGGGGCGGAATAAGTACTGTTCTTGTTCCTTTGACAGCCAGGACAGGTACAGGTGCTCTATAAAATGGCCAAATTCTTTTTGTAGACAATCTTTTCTTTGACCAGGTCCCCAATCTTCGGAACCCAGGCAAGTCTTGCCGGAACAACTTTCACTTCTCCAGTGGCAGTGCGGTTTACTTGGATGTTGCTTTGTAATGCCTGGAATTCATTGAGTTTTTGTGGGGAAACACTGCCTCAAGCTGTGCTATTTTCTGGGCTATCCAGAAAGGCTCATGAACTCCAAAATTACAGTATCCCCACCTATACCAGATAGAACATCACAATGTAAGGGGGTATCACTTTAAAGCAAGCATATTGGTTTTGTCAAATGGTCATCACAACAACTTATAAGGTAAGCCTGATGGTTTCGCAAAATGTTCACCATATTAAAAAACTAGTAATCCACTGCAGTTATGTAAATGTAATCACTATCAATAAAGCATTTCAATATTGATCACTCACTCAGTATAAAGGTTTAATAAAGCATTAGAAATACACATAACCCCCTTTTGTCAGTTTTTTAATACACCTTCATGCTACATAAAATACAGCCATAGATCCAACCACTAGAGAGTGCTGTACTCTCTGCTGTAGAGCAAAAGCTCGAGCCTTTGAATGCTTAAATTCAGGCTGAAAAGCCTTTAGGAAGGAAGGAAGGGGGGGGGGAGGGGCATACTTTCTTTGACACTCTAAACTTAGGGTCACATTTCCAAATTTAGTTTGGGAGGTGGGAGGAGGACTGCTTTGCATCCTGGCAGCCCATGATGGCTTCCCGTCTGGCTGGTGCCCGTTATGGACTGCAACCTGCTGCTCCTCTACCGGCTCTATGTGAACGGTATATTCTGTGTGGTTGCTGCCCTGCTGCTCGAAGACATGGGCCCAGGTATGAGCCCACCACAGTTGCGGGAGCGCCAAAGTGCTCCCCCTGATTCCTTGTTGGTTAGGGGCCTGGAGATGGGGCCCTGTGCCTATTTCTTTCTCCTTGGTGGGGGAGGGGGGGCGCAGACGTGGGGTCCTGGGCTCACTGTGCTTGACACGGCCGAGGGGCTAGGTCCCAGGGCCTCAAGAGCTCTTTGGAAGAAATCCCCACCCAGGGATAATTTATATTTGAATAAACCTTACTGTGATCTTGGGGCATTGGCCCACCCCAGGGGTAAAGGGAGAATGATGCGGCAGAGCCCAAAATGCTCCCTTTTCAGAGGGGTCAAAGGTTCTACTACTTTAAATGATGAGCATATCTCAGTACCCAATGGGAGAATTTGGAAGACTTTGGGATCATTTTACTCCTTGTGGTGAGTCAAGCCACCAGGAGCTTCTGCAGCAACGTACCTTGCAGGGAGTGGGTTTCACTGGCTCCCTGTGCCAGCTGTCCTCCTTTCCTTTGTCTCTGGTGCCCCTCTCCTCCTGCTGGGGCACAGAAACCTAGATTTTTCACCCGACTGGTCCTTAAAGTTGTAAAGAAACAAGCTTCCCTGTTCCTGGTGAGACCCACTGGTCCTGCGGTCAACTGTAGGAAGAGCCCTTAGTCCATCAGGTGGCTTTTCACTCCAGTCGTTCATAGTGTTGCTGGTGTCGCAATCCAGGTCTAGAAATCAACAACATCAACTCTCCCTTGTGCAAGAGTTTTTAAATGGGGGTGAAAACCTCTAGAAACCAGGTACCCCTGGCCATTTGTAGGGTGCCACATCATTCATCCATCCCTGTCCCAACCCTCCTGCCCATCGTGCTATGACAATCCAAGATGGCACCGTCAACAATCACTACTCACATCTCTGGGGGGTTCCAGCTCTGTCCCTAGCTGACATCACTGCCATGGCCTTCCCCACCAAAACGTCAAAGAGCAGTCCCCTCTTGTGTTGGGTCCAGTGGTCTGAACTGTCTCCTTTATTCATTGGGCCTGGGCTGGCCCAATCCTCGTATAGTGTTAACGAATGAAGATTTTCTTCCCCACCCCTTTCTCCTCATAAGCTGAGGGAAGCACAGTTAATTACTCCTTTTGTGTGAGTAGACCTGTGTTTCTTCTGCAAGGGAGCTGAGTAATTAACTTGGCGCAGCAGGGTGACAAAAGGCATGGACTCCGATCTTGATCTGAGCCAGAGAAATTGGAAATTCTGGAAGACCCATATGGTGTACATGTATTACCCAGGTTGTATACCTTATGGGACTTTGTAGGAAAGCGAAACTGCACTCTTAGGCAAATTTTCCCCTATATGTATAATACAGTGTCACTGCATATACAACAGTAAACTATACTCCATTTACCTATTAATGCCCACTAATATATCCAAGACCATCATCTAACCTTGCAAAGTCTCTTCTGTACCAGGCTACCTGTATAAAATTGTATGATGGTAGCCTCCCACTTTCAGCACGCACACATGTAACCAGCTGAGTGTAGCTTAGCTGTGTGCAGCTGCCTTATCTTAAAAGGCAAATACTTGTGGTAAACATGTACTGTTCATTTACCATATGATTGCAATGGGTGACATACACCCACAGTAAAAAGTCCAAACCGGTGACGAAAAGAGCAAAACAATATTGGTGTATTAAATGAGCGTAACCCCGTTTGCAACACTTGGGATCACCATTTTTGATGTCTGACAGCCAGGAGTATTTTCTAGACCCAGATATGATCATGCTTATTATTGCTTCTCCTGGGCAGCTAGCTTGGGTGAATTCTCGACTCTAGGACAGTGTCTTGTCAGCTGTTACTCACAGATCCTTCCAGAAACCGTGCTAGGGCTGTGTAACTGGTCACTCCTGGCAAGGGCATTCGAGCTCTCTGGCATTAGAGTAGTTGATCCTTCGATTCAGACAAGTGGCTTCTAGGTGCTTCCAAAACTTTAGCACACTGGATTAGACGTGCGATGATTGCCACTCTTGACCGTTCCACATTCTCTTACACAGGTGTGCCGGCCCTCCCTAATTATTTAGTAGAGCACTTGAATGATGTACTAACTCAAGACGCCTCCATTTAGCTTCCCCTGGTGGCCAGGCACGGTCAATGAGATGGTTTGCAATTTTAAATTCTTGGTAATGCTCCTCCAGCCTTCGAGGGACATGGCCCTGGAGTGTTCTGCCCATACAGTTATGCTGCCCTTTCCAAGACCTGCTTTATCTGGTTCAGGTAGTATGTGGAGTAGTTCCAGTTAGGCGTCCATTTCTAAAGGTGCGAAGATCTCCAGTAGTACAGGATGTGGAGTAGGATTTTCTCTACAAGGGAAACTATGGTTCCATCAAAGGAGCCTAGTTGATTATCTCACCCACATCCATACAGACAGCTGGTTTCAGAGAAGAGAGGAGACAACTATATGCAGGCTCCAATTTCTGAGACCCTCTTGGGAACCCTTAATCAAGAGCGACCTCCATCTTGTAACACTTCCATGTTGCTCCCCCGGGACTCCAGCATTCACCACTCTAACCACAGATGCACCCACATGCTCTAAAGCCGTAAGCATGTTCAGACATTTTGAGTCAAATGATTCCCAGCTACATGGGGCTGCACCGACCTAAATTGGAGGAAGCGATACAAAGCTGGCCCCTCACAAAGGGTTATAGGTATGTATGCCTGGCTCATGACTACGTTTTGCTGCCTCCACCATCCGCCCCAACACCGCTTGGGCAGTGGGCACAGTAGTCACCAAAGCAAAAAGGGGGTGCACTCTAGGTACCCTTTGACATTAGAGCCCGGTTCTGATGTTTCACATCTTTGAAATAAGGGCAGCTCCAGTGGCTTGCCCGGTTCTCGTGTCTAGTAGTGAAAGAGACACAGAACTAGTAAATGAAAATGACAGGGCAGTACAGCTTGACGAAGCCTCGTTGAGGGTTTTTGTCCCAACAGCAGGATACATGCAAGGTACCATTAATCATATCCAGAGAGTCGGATATGGAAAAATAATCCAAGTCATATGGTTACACCCTGCAAAGACACCTAATGGTTAGTTACTAAATCAAACATAAAAGGGTACTGAATTCCAAGGAGCCTATCAAAAAGGCAAATCTGGTACTGATAAGTGAGAAGCAGATGATAGCACTGACAGAATAGGACAAAAGACGGCCACAGTTGTGCAAAAAGGTAAAGGTTCACTGAGTGGATAAAACATGAAGTCACAGGTAATGCAATTTAGCGACTTATAGCTTTTAAAAATGTAAAAATATAAATACATTCTTGATGGAAGACCTGGAGCGCGTCCACATGCAAAATGTGGATATAGTCAGAAAATGTAGGAGAATGTATACATTTTTGGGCAGCTGGTGCAACATTTTATTTTTTTCTAAGAAGCACTTTATAATCGTTTTAGTAAAAATTATTTTAGAACAAACAAAGACAGGGTACACGCATAGTAATCTGGGACACGAATTGCCATGTATTTACCATATTATCTCAGTTCAGAGATGGAAGACAAGACATCAAAACTCACCACTGTTGTGAGTTAAATTGTATCCTCACCTCCCACAATGTTGATAGTTACTTTACCATCGCTGCTTGAGCTCATTCCTGTGTTTCTTAGAAGGATTACAGAGGTTCCTGGACCGTGTTGACACTCCGTGGGTCCCTGCTGCTGGTGTGGAACCTGGGTCTGAGCCACGATAATACCTGGTTGACACGGGTGTGGGGGACTGCGAGGACCAGCATTCCCGGTTGCTATCAGCTGGTGCCTCTTCCCCTAATCAGCCCGCCTGCCCGCTCGCAGCTACTTAACATCCCGCGGGTGCCGCTCGCTGCTTGAGCTCATACCTGTGTTTCTTTGAAGGATTGCGGAGGTTCCTGGACCGTGTTGACTCTGTGGGTCCCTGCTGCTGGTGTGGAACCTGGGTCTGAGCCACGATAATACCTGGTTGACGCGGGTGTGGGGGACTGCGAGGACCAGCATTCCCGGTTGCCATCAGCTGGTGCCTCTACCCCTAGTCAACCCGCCTACTCGCCCTATTTAACTAGGCTACTCCCACGCAACGTGGGACACGCGCGGGCAAGCCCCGGCCAAGGGCGGGCCTGTTGTAGCCCGTTCGATCCCGAAAGAGATTGGACTGGGCTCACCCTCTTGAGTTGTTTATCGAAGAATTGCTTGTATTCACTGATTAATTGGTAAATGCTATTTACAACGTATTGTTTAGTATGTCTACACATGGGGGCAAGAATAAAAGTGCGGTAGGGGGATGCCTTCTAACTGATCAGACAGGCTAGAGCAAGGTATTATTCCGCAATTAAAACTAGGAAAACCGAATTGAAACAGGAGGCTTGGAGAACATTACACTAAGCGTGCATTTTGAGGAATACAGATGGTTTTTGGAAAGCGGTGAACGCCCCTCTTTTTATTGAAAGAAAGACAGACTCTATTGAAGTAGCCATAGATGAAGTAACATGGGTAGACCATTTGACAATTCATTGTGTGTTGCTCTGTAAATTTTACTCTTTCACCCGGAACAAATATTTGATATTTTTATTGAAAAAATGGGGTCTGAGTCAGTGCAGACAGGCTTTCCTGAAACTCCAGATGTTGCAAGACGAAATGTCTATGTATCTTATGTCCAATTTTCTGAAAAATGTGATTAGATGTAGGCAATCCATGAATTGACCATCTAATATTTATCTACAAACTGCCCTGTTTTGTACCTTTTCTGGTAAACTGATGCGAAATCAATTGTAATGCATTTATTATTGTCTTTTGTAACTGCTTTTATGATTTTTAAAGTGTAAAATCGAATAAAGCTATCTTTGACTTTGACTTACCATCTGTATGTTTAATTGCTCACAGTATTTGCCTCCCTCTCCCCTCAGGTTACACATACTTTTGAGATAACGTCTGCATCCTATTAAATTATTTAATATCTTGTTTCCAGCGATCACTTTGTTATTGTAGAGGATTTTTTTTAACCTGAAGCATTTGACTGTTTCTCACTTAGTTTTCACTGTTGATAGCTATACCAGAATTTTTAGGTCTCGCCTGAGCCAGCGCATGTGCTAAACTGGCGAGACATTTAGTGTGTGGGCTTTCAAAAGTCCTACCGGGGTGGCATAGAGCGTACGGTTATGCGCACAAGCGCACGTGCCTCACTCCGCCTCTCTGTCCCATCTTTCTTGCTTCAGGCTTTAACGCTCCTCCCCCTCCACCTCCCCCAGAGCGGGTCTCGAAACCAGCCCCTTCCCTTGAGCCAGCACACCATGCTCCCCAAAACACTCAAAACATATACTCCTCCTGCAAGTATACATGCAAATATTTTTAGTAAACCGTTCTCCTTCATGTCAACTTCCCCTCAGTCTCTAATACCCCAATCCCAACCAAGTGATCAAAACTCTATACCGTAGTTCCTCTCACCCAGTGCAAAAATCTACCAGAATCCTTAAAGCGACTCTTCCAGAGTTCGCTGTACCGCTGGCATCCTCTACCCCGCTGCTGCAGGTACCGCTGCTTTTTATAAGAATAAAGTGGTCCAAGACCTCTATAGTTTATAAACTGAATACATCAGTAAATGTTCATTAATTCCAACATATTTTGGAGCATATGTTGATCAGCTCTATCCATAAATGCATATGTGTATACAACAATATAATGGTCAGGGCATAAAAAACACAGCAGTAACAATAAAGAGCAGTATTTTTAATTCATTGCTCCTCGGTCAAACAAATTCACAAAAATTCCTGATTGCAAAACATTACAATCCAGTGGTTGCCCCAAAGGAGCGTGCAGCATAGCAAAGAAGTGCCAAGAGGTGAGTGGTGAGGAAAGAGAAAGTGAAAAATCAAATAGATAGTGACGCAAAAATATTCAAATTAATTTGCAAAGACAGTAACGGATCAACATTGATCCATCCTGTAAAACCTGACCCTCGGAATATTCAAAGGAAAATATTCTCATACAATGTAAATGAATATATCATAAATTTCGCACAACGATGTAGAGAAAATTAAACAGGTCCAGGTTATATAAATACTGCGTCAACGTTTCGACACGTCTTAAGGCCATATGGTAATTTTTAAGCCTGGGCCATGCGAGTCTTCATCAGGACAATAAAAGGTGGGGCAACCAAGGGATTATTGATGTCCCTACAAGAAAAATAAATACGTATTTAAACTGCTGCCTAATTCTGAGTAATTAGATGGAAATGCCCAATAGTTCAAAAAGCGCTTACCCAGAGAGGTGTAAGGCGATGAAAATTCCCACGCAAACTGATGGCTCTATGTCCTATAGGAGGAATCAATGGACAGGAGGGACTTGTCAATGTCAATTTGGGTACATTTAATGTTCGAGTTTAAAAAGAGAAACGGCCAGGTAAAATACCCTATAGGTTCCAGGTCGAAACCGAATATCAATCGATGGTGGTTGATGGATGATGCCCTAAAGTAATTCATACAAGGTATGTATTAGGGTCAACATAGTTCCTATGGTACACTCAATGGTATATATATCCATGGATAACCACACACATAGAAGGGAGAAAGGAGATTACCTGCAAATGGGTTCTATAACTCTGAAAAATCTCCCTCAACCAATTGTAATTTCTGTGCCCATACTCGCTCCAATTTTACCGCGTAGTATGCAATTGACTGAAAATTAAAAACAGAGGGACGAATTAGAAACCCACTATCAAGGTCCAAACAGCTCATCTTATTCAAGCCTCTGCTTCCCAACACACTTACCAAAAACGTTTCTTTCGCAAGAGGACTCACGGAGGCAGCAATGAATGTCCAGCCATCTGAGACTGAATGCGACAGCATTCAAGTTAGCGATATCGAAGAAGGACTAATTCCCGTTCATGTCGAGTGTTATTATTTTAGCAGGATAATCCACAATAAATTAAAATGTATTTGGGCATCCACCACGATTAATTAATCCATAGTGGATCACTAACCGAGCTGGGGTGAATTTAATACTCCATTATTAAGCCGATTACCGAGTGAAAAGTGTCGGCCATCTTGGTTCGGGTACTCAATTAAAACAGCCCAAAGAAACTGTAATGTTTATAATCAAATTACTGATTACACACCCTAAACTATGTAGTATGTTGCCTTGATCAGTGATCCTTGATGTGAACTTCTGAAAGGGGAGCCAATCCTAGGATCATTGTTTGGCGGTTGGAATGGGTTCAGGAACTCAGTATAGACAAGAGCCACCTCTTAATTTAAAAGGAATTATATAAATATGTACAAATATTTATATACACATTTACAACATATTCAATATACAGAGAGCACTTTTTACAAAAAGTCATTGCGGACAGATTAGGTATATGTAATTACTCGACAGTACATTTCCAGGGAATCCATTGTAAATTAGAGCTGCAGTAAATATAGACAGATCCTCCAGTACACATTACCCAGATTCATAAGTATGCCACCTGTCTGTTCATTTCTTCCAATTCATCGAAACCCCTATTAACCGTATCAAGGAGATGTATCCATTTACATTCTCTTAGACCGAGGGTATTATTGAAATCACCACCCCTTACATTCGGTCTCACTTTTTCGATAATCCACCACTTAAAGCTATTTGGTTCATGTTCAAAAGTGGTGAAGTGTTCCACCAAAGGGGCTCCAACAGTTTTACAGCGTATGCGGCTGGTATGCTGAAGAATACGACACTTGGCTCTTCGAATCGTCTGGCCAACATACATAAACCCACAGGGGCACAAGTTTGCATAAATCACCCCTGTGGTGTTACAGTTGCTGTGTTCTTCCAAAGTGTACGTTCGGTTATTGTAAGTGTTAGACTGGCTATTTCTGGTAGGCTAAGGCTGACGCCAAAGCTACCAAGGGGGTGAGCAGAGGTTATCTTGGCGTGTGACTTCCTTGCCCTGACTAGAATGGTGGTTTCTGCCTGGCTTTGGCGTCAGCCTTAGCCTACCAGAAATAGCCAGTTCTAACATTGTTGGTCAGCGGTGCGGATTTGGACATGTGTTTGCGCAGTGCCATAGCGACAACTGGCTACATTACAAAACTCTGCAATTGTTTTTTTTCAGATAGACACATGTTTGGGATTATTGTTTTTGATTTTTTTTCCTCAAGAATGTTATTTTCAAATGTGTTTCTGCGCTTTATGTTTAGTGGCAGATGAGAGAAATTGACAGGGCGGGACGCCATTAGAGGGGGAGGTTCCCATAGATTAGGAATCCCTTGCTGGGTCCCGTGTCCAATCCCAAATCCTGTCCCTGTGTGGGTAGATGGAAGAGAGGGAGTGTGAGGAGAAATGACTTGCTCAGGAGGGTGGTTGTTCCCTGAGTGTAGTGTGTGTGTCTGGATTCCCCAGTGTGGTAGGATCCAGTGGTGGCAGCTTTAATGTGTCCAGTGTGTTAATTCCCATTCCCCGCTCCCAGAGTTTGGTACCTGTGTCACGTGTGGTCAGGTTGAGTGATCAGGGGTGGTAGTAACTGCCTTGCCAGTCCGAGGGGGGGGGGAGTGTGCGAATGAGTGATGTGCTGAACTGGAGGAGTTGGTGTGAGTTTTCTTTTTGCTATAGAGCTTTCATGAGAGGTGTACCTCTGGTGGTGTGCAGGAGGTCCTGCAGAGGCACTGGACAAGAAGGTGGATGTCTGGCGGTGTGCTAGATGTCTTGCAGAGGCATTAGGGAGTGGTTCCAAAAGGAGTGGTTTGTGTATCTGATGATCCTGTGAAGGGGAAGAGGTTACTGTGTAACCTAGTTAGGTCCCAGTAGTATGGTAGGGGTGTAGGGGCTCACGCCCTGTCTCAGTGGAGGCGGAGTGAGTGTGGGACGGTGTGTCCCACGTTGGCCTGAAACCCTATCTCAGGGCCTGGAGGGTTCCCTAAGGGAGCGCCAGGTCAGGGGCCTAAGCTGTACATAGGTCATTTGAGGAGGATCTTCCTGTGTCTAGAGGACGGGGAGTGTCTGTAACCAGAACTCCGGCGGTCCTAGTGTTGGGCAGTACCGCTCCTAGTGGAGGGTGCAGAAGTCCTGGCTCGCTGAGCATTTGACCGTCTAGAGTGCTTGACCATTTGTGGGGCCTCTGGAGGTCGTTCCCCGAGGAGGGGGGAAAGCCAGGTTGGGGTTGTGGCCTGACCTGGAAGAAGTACTGGAGGAAAGTGCGTCACTGATACGCCGCTGGCGTGTGCTCTGTCTAGCCTGGGACATACTGAGAATCACCCTGTGATAGGGAGTACTGGAGGAGAGTGTGTCGCTGATACGCCGCTGGCGTGTGCTCTGTCTAGCCTGAGACATACTGATACTGGAAGGGGGTGCAGAGGGACGGTGTCCTTACTTCTGACCCCGGTGTAACCTGAGGGTTTAGATCTTAGGTTGGGGGATTAGGAAACTTCTAGGTCAAGAGGAATCTCTACCAAAGTGGATCAGCTGAAGAGACTGAGGGGGCTGCCCTTGCTGTGTGATCTGGGGCTCACCTGCAGTTTGTTCTTTTCACTAAGGTAGAGGAAAGGGGACTTTGCTGTGTGCTATGTCCCCCCACCTGCTTGAGGAGGGACTGTGCTGTGTGCTTTGTACCTCAGAAGTGGAATAGTTTCCAGGTGGTAGACCAGTGATGGAGTGAGGTCCTGATCTGGTAGAATTGTGTTCTGGTGAGTGCTTCTCTGTGAGGGTGCGGAAACCCAGAAGTAGAGGTAGGGTGGGGCATTCTTGCCCGTGACCTCTGATCAGCCTGGGGGTGTGGACCCTAGATTGTTGGATCAGTGGTAGTTTTAGCTACACTGAGAGAGAGAAAGTGGAGAATGGCTATTGTGTGCCAGGGGTTACTACCCCCCACTCTGTGGATTAGTTAGGACCTATGATTTGGATGGCCTATGGCCTGGTCTTGGCTGTGGATGACTAGGGAGTACCAGTGGGGTATCCTAGTGGTGTCAGAGAGTTATTGTTTGGAGGAAACCATGTAGGTTCAGAGTGGCAAAAAAACGGAGGGTGTCCCTGCTGTGCGGGTCCGTGTCCGTGTTTTTGTCGCCCAAAGCAAGGAAGCCCATCAGTGGAGTGATTGGTCTACCCTGCGTTTTGGCTGGAAGGGGGTTGTGTTGGACCCGGCCCGTTGGGCAGGGTCACCCCTAGACTTTTTGCTTTTTCCTAGCCTGTTTATGGAACCTGGTGTTGGTGATTTAAGGCCTCTGCGCACTTTTTCACTGTGGTACAGTGTAAAGTGCTTGAGCTCTCTGTATGTGTGGTGAGTGACCTGCCCTCCCATAGGAATGAATGGGGAATATGTATGCCCATGGTAGTTCCTGATGTGTGGGGAGTGCAGGGGCGAGTTTGGTATGTATGAACTCGTGAGAGTGAATGCTGCAAAATGATGTATGCGGCATGACTGTGTCTAGTCTAGAAGTACTACTTTTGAAAGTTGGCATATTTGTGTAAGTTGGTACTAGCGTGTGATTGGCTGGTGAGCCTGGCCCAGAGTGCCTGGGCTTGCTTGTGGATTGACTGTCTGGTTTGAGGATGACAGGGGCTGGAGAGCCCGGGAGGTTGTCTTGAGTCAGCCCATGGATGAAAGGCAGCATCTGCTGCCAGGGAAGTGGGAGGAGATGGCACCTGATAGTGAAGGGCTGTGCCTGCCTGACTACAAAGCTGGCTCCACCTCCCGCTAGGCGACTGGCACCTCTGACCCTGATACTGAAGGGGACTTCCCTCTAAACCAGTCCAGCTGGTTCTCACACTGAGACTTCAAAAGCTTCAAAGACTTTTCTGTGTATAAGAAGGGGCTGTGTCCCCTTCCAAAATGTTCTTGTTTCTGACTTGAATCTACCAGGGGCGGGCGCTGCCCAGCCCCTGGATGCCTGGAGGACTTCTGGGGGGACCCCTCTGCCTTGCCTGGGCTCTTTGCTGGACTTTCTGCCCCCCTAAGCACCTGGAAGTGCTTTTTTCTGTGCTGTAGCGCTTGGGAGCGCTGGATTTGTCCTTTATAGCGCTGAGAGCGCTTCATTTCCTGCCCATGGCGCTTTGGTTGCACTTCTAGTGCTGGAGCGCTTTGTGTGCCTCTATAGCGCTTAGAAGCGCGTTGCTGCTGGAGGCCGGCGGCGGATCGGCGCGGGAGCCCACTCCGCTTATTTTTCCGATTTTGGATTTGCCCAGTTCTTTATTTTAATTGGCGAGTGCCCACCTCGCGATTCCTGCCCGCCTGCCTGCCTAGCGAGGGCCGCCGCGCTGCCCGCGGCGACCTGGAAGTACCTGGCCGGCCGGCCAATCTCAGCGCGGCCGGCCGGAAGTCCCGCCCCCGCAGCCCGGGTGCCGAGAAGTGATCACCGCTGGGCCCGGGGAGAAGAGAAGCATGGCGGCCGTTACGGGGCTCCCGTGACCTGAGGGAGCCCCGGAGAAGGAGGAGGAGGAGCGCCTGGAGGAGCGGTAGCGGAGGGGGCGCGAGGCACATTGTCGGTGCCTGCCCCCGCCGCGCAAAAGGGAAGAGAGGACGAGTGTGGCCGGCCTCTGGGGCTCCCGTGTGCAGAGGGAGCCCCGAGTGAGGAGAGGAGCGGCAGGCGGAGACTTGCGGCGGGGGCACGAGGCACATTGTCGGTGCCTGCCCCCACCGCGAGCGAAGGAGAGCCCCGCCCGCTGCCGGTGAAGTGACCCGGTCCCAGGGAGGGAGACCGGGCGAAGAGGAGCCCCCGCTGAGAACAGCCCGGTGAGTCAAGAGGGCTGGGGAGGCTCCGTGATGTTGCTGACAGTGACTGGAGGCTTCGTGTTGGTGCCGGTTTAGAGGCACTGCTTCAGGGCGGCCCCGGATGGCAGCGGGCCGCCCCAACGGTGTGTAGAGCCTGAGACGGCTCTGGGGGCATTATTTGAGAGCCCCGAGAGGCTCCGTAGGGGTACATGATGGCACCAGTGTACTACCCAGGATGTTCAGGGTAGTTAGGGCGGCCCCGAATGGCAGTGGGTCGCCCCACCATTCTCGGGCCCAGATGGCTCCAACGAGGGGGCAGAAGAGCAAGAGGTCTTGGGGCATATCGGGGCAGATTGTCGTTACTCGTCCCCAGAGGGTCCAGTTGTGTCTAAAGCCACGAGGGCTTCAAGGGCGGCCCCGGTTGGCAGTGGGTCGCCCCAACGCTTGGAGAGTCCAGGGAGGCTCCAGGGGGCATGTTGCTTTAGAGCCAGTATGGCTCCCACGTTTGACCAGTGTTGGCCAGAGCCTGTGTGGCTCCAACGTGCGCAGTGTTTGTTTTAGAGCCTATGTGGCTCAGGTGGCGCAGATTTGTTCTAGGGGCTACTGAGAGCCCTGCCACAGCTTGTTAGTACACAGTTGCCCAGCACTTTGTGGGCAGCTGCCACGTTTAGGCTTTTTGTACTTTTGAAACTGGCGCTGCATGGCAGCGCACCCTGACTTTGGACCCAGGGCATCTTTGCCCCACCAGGCCAGTTGGCCTAGGGACTGCCACAGGTAGTGGCTTATGTAGGGTTGGCGCAATGTGATTTCTATGCTTTTTAATAGTTATTACTAATGTGAGTTTTTGCGCTATTGATTTATTATGCACCTCTGAATGTGTTATTGCATCATGTGTGTTTTCTTTCCCTTACTACTCCTCTGAATGTAGGTTTATTGCATCATGAGTAATGTATTCTTTCTTAGACCCCTAAATGCTGTGTGATACTTAGGTGGTTCTTCTTTCTTAGTACAGGTGGTCCTGGTAAGGTCCTGGTTCCTGTTACCAGTGGTTACTGGTTGATATCTTTGATTATTATTTTATGTTACATTTATTCTTTATTCTAGAAGTGATTTTATATTCTACATTTTATCTAGAAGTACTATATCTGATTCTGACAGGCGCCCATGTGGCCCTGTCTGGTGTACATAATCCCTGTGAATATTGCCTGTGCCAGTTGGCACAATGTATATGTGTGATTTTTATCTGATATGTTTTTACAATACAAAAGTTATTTTTATAATAACCTTGTGTGGAGTCTCTTTTGTGGTGTGCTTAGTATGTTGTTGCTGTTGTGCGCTGGCGCAAATGCTTTACACATTGCCTCCGAGTTTAGCCTTACTGCTTGAGCCAAGCTACCAAGGGGGTGAGCAGAGGTTATCTTGGCGTGTGACTTCCTTGCCCTGACTAGAATGGTGGTTTCTGCCTGGCTTTGGCGTCAGCCTTAGCCTACCAGAAATAGCCAGTTCTAACAGTAAGTAAATGCAGTACATTCCTTGGTGAGAGCACACGCTTTACACAAACCACATTTCTTATGACCCGATACAGGGGGAAAACCCCATAATGTTGTTTGGGTAACTTTGGCCGGTGTAGGTAACAGGGATTTAATAAGGTGGTCTCTAATGTTTCTCCCTTTTCGAAATGCATGCCGTGGAGGCTCCAAGTCACCCACTGCTTCCTTTACCAGGTGCCAATGACGATTAATCACCTTTTTAATCATATTGCTTTTAGTATAGAAGGTGGTAACACATACTAATCTTTCAGCTTGCTGTACTTTTTCTTGTACAGTCAAAAGAGCTTCCAGAGGGTTATGCCATGCTCGCTTTCGTGCCTTTTTCAGCAGGCGCATAGGGTATCCTCGTTCCTCAGTCTGGCAATGAATAGTGAAGATTCGTCAAAGAAATCTTTTTTAGTGCAGTTTCTCCGCAACCTCAGATATTGACCAAACGGTAAATTGTCTCTGAGGTTGCGGGGATGATGACTGGAATACCTTAGAAGAGTATTACGTTCACTGCTTTTTCTATACAAGCTTGTGAACAAGCAACCCGAGTCTGCCTTTATTTGGATGTCCAGGAAATTTATTGTAACATTATCCCACTCTACAGTGAATTGGATGTCGACCAAGCTCAAATTTAGCCACTCATGGAATTGCAACAAACACATCTTACGCCCCTCCCAATCAATAGGACATAATCGATGTACCTGGCCCACATCGAGATGTGGTCAAAGTAAGAGTTATTATTGTTCAGAACGTAATTGCTCTCATACTCGCTCATAAAGATTATAGCCAGGTCTGGAGCGAAGCTTGCGCCCATTGCCACCCCTTTTGTTTGTACATAAAAATTCCCCTGGAATATAAAAAAGTTCCTTGTCATGGCCACATTCAAAAGTTTGATAAGGTACTGCTGCAGCACGTCGGTCAGCAGATCGCAGGCAGTGAGCCGCACAGAGTCCCAACCTGGCATACCTGTGCGACCGACACCCGCAGCAACGCTCACGAGTATCTCTCGCACATCCCGCCAGCAACAGGCGGGGAGTCCATTACCTCTTCCTCCCCTGCGGCTCCATCCCGGTGGCTGGTGGTGGGACCAGGGCCTCCCAGTGCGACCTCTTTCCGTACTATCGTCAGCGCTGCCATCTTGGGACACGCACCTCCCTTGCCGGGACGCGCCAGGCGACCGCCGAACACATCGCTCGAACATAGATTGCTCGACAATCAAACAACCTGGCCATGGTCTGCTCAAGCTTTTGATTCTGTTTCTTATTGTATTTAACTTTTAAGTTTTTTTGGGAAAAGCGAGGAAGCATGGCTAGTTCCAAGGCTGAAATTGTGACTTTGCTGCTGTTGCTACTTTGTTATTGTGAGTACGAGTCAGACATTATTTAACTCTGTTTGTATTTCCGCGGCTTTCACTGGTGCGCTCGATCTCCGACCCTGGGAACATATTTGAATGTCTATAATTATGTTTGTAGGCTTTCTTTTGTTATTTGATCAGAAAATGCTTTAGTTTATCGATTGAGTATTTTTTAAAATTCTTTTGCATAACGTAGAGTAGTAGTCCTTTTACATTTGGAAATTGACTTTAGTTCTCAAGACGTTCTGTGGCCAGTTTGTGTCTCACCTTGTTCCTGAAAGAGGCCAAATTGGAGGTTTGGCTTGTGCTCGAGGAAAGACCCGTTTAGTCAAGTTTAATTGGAACAAAAGACATTGCATTCGATCTAATCAAAACGTCAAGCTTTAAAGAAGAATCATGGGCGGTGGGTGACATTTGAAAGTGGTGGGGCGCAAAGTGATTTCCATACAGCAGCGTAGCCAGCGAGAGCAGCGAGCGAACCACGAACCCCAAAAGGGGGGTTTGGGGGGGTAACCCCCACCAAGAAATTTTTGAAAAAAAAGAAGAAAAATCGTGCATTTTCAAGCAAATTTGAGAAAGCAGGAAGGTTAATAAAGCAATTGTGAAAGTGCAGTTATTACATTAATAGATGGCATAACATAGGTAGCTGCTTATTCAGTATACCCACAGAGCTTCATACATTCCGTCCTATTACGCTAAGATGCTGAATTCAGTCTATAAGACTTTCATGAAAATCTCAGCTCTAAGAGTAGAAGAAGTTGCTCAGCAGTTGGGAAACAGGCTTCACAAAGCATTGGTGACGGACAAGTGCTGACAAGCCAACTTCATTTTCCTGAACAGTCCTGAATGATACTGCCTGTTACCCCATTACCAATAACCAGTTTTTGATGTGGAGTAAATGGATTCCTTGTGTTTTCACAGCTTTAAATTAGAATATTTAGCAAATAGAATGGGATGTCAATGACCCATGACTGATGCCAAGCAAGCAACAATGGCACATGCAGAGGAGTAAAATGTATTGAACCGTTCTCAGACCATCCCCAAGGATCGCTTATAGACTAGCATCTGTCCCACCTATTAGTCATGAGCTACCCAATTATGAAAACTTTGCCCACAACAGGAGGTGCCACTGATGTGAGTAGTAAAGGCTAAATTTAAGGTGAGCATTACATAACAGAGTCACATTTCAGACTCAGATACTGCTGGAAGGGGATCCAGTTGTCTTTTGGCTGGGAAGTCAGGGGAAGCAATGAGGAATATATGTGTGACATGTCACTTTATTTTACCAGGTCTTTGACTTTGATATATCTAAGCACCCTGCTCGCGCACAAACTGCACATGTACCTCTGCACTCCATACAGTGGACACTATCTCCCCCATGCTTCACTTCACGTACAGCAGACTACGTGCAGCACTCTGCACACTATGCCTACAATTCCCAACTGAGCGAGGGCCCTGGCAGCTCTCCAACTGCTATTTACAACAAATATACAGACCCAATGATTTCCTTTGCGAATGCTTAATTGCTACCTGTTGATGCAGTGTTTCTTTACTTACAATCTTAAAAGCCTATGAGTCCTCCCAATGACATACTTGTACGGGTGATTGATTCGGCGCCTAATTGTTGCATCGGAGAGAAGTTTGGTACGACACAAGTTGGAGTGCTTCTTGGAATACGTTTTCACAAGAATGCACAAACAATAGATACAGTTACATGGCTGTTCTTCATTAAACAATTCCACGGGCAAAAGGCACCTAAGGAGGATTCTACTCTGGTGATACTATGGTTTAGGAAGACCTCAAAGGGCCTGTCTAGATTTCCCTCAGCACATTGTAGCCTAGATATGCAATGGGTGGAAGAAGTGATGAGCGGGACTCGCCTGCCACTGCCATAAGAGAGTTCTTCTCCAGGTGAGAATCGAACTGCAAGCTAGTTTATGAGTTGGTCATTGTTTTTACATGTTTCTGTGCATGTGCTGATGCCAAGTAAGAGACGAGGAGTGTTGCAAAATAAAAAATACCAGCTTCCTTTGAATTACCCCCTCTAAATTGGATACATTATATTGCATGACAATAATATTGCATCTATTAATTGAACTAAGGACTATATCATAAGGTAAGTATAACAGAAGATAGACTAGTTAATTGGGTTGGGTGGATGATGTGGAGGTAAAAATAATATTATGCTTAGTATAACAATGTAGAGGTAGGCTATGTACTGGATGCAATATAATTGTGAGTTGAAATATTTGACCTCGACTAACTGTGTCATAAACCCTCCCTTTCATAGTAATTCCATTGAGCTAGACACAGATATAAATCTCAGAAGTCATGCCCAGTACCCAGTTCTCACCCAAATATTTTCCTCTTGGCTGGCAGCACCACTCAGGCCAAGTGATTATTGGCTTACTCAGTCTTCAGATGCTGTGCCGCATCTGTCTGGCATCATGTTGTCTCTCCCAGTTCCGGCTACTTCATTAAATTAATATATGGCACTTCACATGCATCAGAGAAAGAGCAAGGCTGATGGTGGGGCCTGGGTAGACAGTCAGTAAGATTGGCACCCTACTGAAAGACTTGTTGCAGAGGGCAGAATGGAACCTGTAGCCCGGGGAAATCTGGGGTTGTGGATCCATCAAAATGGTCGTCATTCTTAGCATATTATGATCATCCATTGTCCTATGGTGTCCACCTCTTGAATAATGTATGCATTTGCGTATTTATTGATCAAGTTATAGGGTGTTTTGCACAGTACACTCAAATTCCATTTAGGGATCTCTAGGCGCAAAAGACAGACAATCAAACAACATCATAAGGTATAACGTACTAACACAATAACCGGGCAAAAAACAGGTATTCATGCGTTTGAAACATTTTTGATAGGATGCTTCAATGCTAATATGGACTGATTTCAAGTGGGCGGCTTTTACATGGGGCTTTCTCTTTGCATTTCTTTAGATGACATTTGGAAACTTCCAGCAGTACCTGGCTAATAGACCTACAGGCCTCCGAGGTTAAAAATATGATGCCTCATAAATGCAGCTCTGAATTAGATTTTATGTTGATGATCGTCGACGACATTTCAACCTCATATAATGTCAGAGTCCTCAGGACTAGAGAAGGGCTTGTTGAATGCAAGAGCAATTGGTTGAGGAGAAAGCAATGAATTCAATTAATTGGCGAAATAGAAAAAGAATCATTTGCCCAAAAATACTCTGAGTAATTAACCAGGGTCCTGACACAATTAAAGGATCACCGGGCTGCAGAAATTTAGCAGTCAAGCTGGAATGTCAAGTTTTTTTAACACATATTTTATTGAAATTTTCGGTATATCTCCAATGAGCCCATTAGGAAGTGTTTGCACAATGTGAGCAAATAGCAAAGAAAAGCAGTACGTGGTATCTCTGCAACAGAAAGTGGCATAAGTAAGCATAATTTATACAGAGCAAAGAGGTCGATCAGCAATTAAGTGCATTATAAGGCAGCATCAGTTCATGGGAACAAAGTACATGAACTAAATCTAGGAAATCTCCAGGAGTAGATGTGGGATGAAAGAAACTGTTTAGCAATAACCTAAGCGAAAGACATGAGCAGGACGCGGCCACTGGGCTCCTATTCAGTCAGTGGTATTGTCTGTGCGATGAGGTGGCATGTACGGGCAGCCGAGTCCTGGGGTATACCTGTTGTGGCATCAGCCCAGGAGCATGGTATCGAGGTGGGAGAGCCAATAAAGCCAAGGGCGCCCGTGGGGGGTCTCATCCCTCGCGCTAGGAATCCCCTTCTAAGAAGGACACAGCCTTCCCTCTTCAGCAATAAATCGGGCAATCTTAAAGTTATCAGGCACCATGCGTGTAAAGTTCAGGTTTATGTTTAAGGACATTTGTGTTAAAGGACACGTGTGTGTGTAAATATATAGACATGTACACATACAGCAGATTGTGAAATCTCTGCCAGTCATGGCATCTTTAAAACACACACATTTCTCCATGCAACGGTGAACTATATTGTTGCCTAAAATCCCAGGAATACTATAATTATGGTTACCACGTGGATTTGCGTCACAAATACATTACCGCTGATTTACTGTATGGCTGTGAATGAGATTTAATCATTTCTGCTTTTGCTCAGTATGGTTTAGCCACACATGTGCGTAGAGACTTTCTCCCCAAAACTAGGAACCACTACAGGACATCTAAAAGTAAATACGTGACAGGCAGCGCTTATTCTCTGTCTCGGTAATGCTGTAATTAAATTACAATCCACCTCTACCTTAAAGTAGGTCGGTTTAGCTACAAACAAATGCCAGTGGAGATGGTCAACTACAATGTTCAGCTTTTTCTGGAAACTATGAGTTGTCATGAGATGTCTGTAATGTTTTAAGAGTGTGCTTCAGTGTGTTTCCAATGCTCCAGGTCTCACCTGTTGCATTCTGCCTGCCAGCTGCCACAATGGAGAAAGCGTGTTGACGCCGGCCTACCTTTTTGACAAGGTATCCCTCCCGTATTTTCTTCGGTTCTCTCTCCATGCTGTGCAGAGGGGGCTGCTGTGCTCGGCCCGCGGACGCTGCACTGCAGTGATGCGAAGGGCACCGTGTGGTGTGGTACGCTGCTCTATGGCTCGCGTAGTGCCGCCGCCTGCCAATGACATGTGAGCTGCAGGACTTCCTCATACGTGGGAGGCAGACCGCAAAAGGAACTCCACGAGGACGGGTCTGACTGACACAGTCCGGATGAAGAGCACCTCAAGCGTGGTTTGAGGGAGTTACTTTCTATAATAGGTTTTTTGCAGTAGAGCTTAGTTTAGCTTTAGAAACAAACATATAGTCTAGTCGAGGGTGGAGATTTTCTTGAATGTTCACATACCACGCTGTTGAAAGAAGTGAAGCGGTTTCAAATCTTTCCATTAGGTCGTCATCAGGCACTCTGCAGTTTTTGAACTGTTTTGCAGCGGTTATCTTAAAATATGCAGCTATTTTGTAGGAAGCGAGACGAGAGCCTTCTGGCCGTCTCCTGTGCTACCTACCACGGGGCTGTGCAAGGAATATCGCCGCCCTAGGTGAAGTGACACTCCTTCCCACCACCTCCACCATGCAGGGAGGTAACATGTGCTACTTGCAGAGGTAATAATCTGCATGACCTTACCTTACCATGGACCAGGACCACATGAGGGGCTCTCGTCTCACCGCCGTCTGCTTCTGCTCCTGCCCGGGGTCGCGCCACTCTGCCCCCACCCACGCCGCGCCCCCCTAGCCAATCCTGGTGCTGCATGCAGCGCCAGGATTGGCTGGTCCACAGCGCAACATCCATTATTGGATGGACGGTGGACCAGCCAATCCTGGAGCTGCATGCAGCACCAGGATTGGCTAGGGGGGCACCCTGTGTACTCCCTCTGGGTAGCCTTGGTGACCCGTTCAGGCTGAAGCCGCACCCCCTGCCCCTTCTCTATGGAAAAGTGTTTTTCGCGCAAAGGCGCATGCGCGGGCAAGTCTCAGCCCGGGATCCTCATGCACAGCTGCAGCAGACCAGAAGACCCGCCCCCCCCCACCCCCTGCGCACTCCGGACCGCCCAATTACAGGCATCAACATGGCCATCTGATCCCTCCCGCGCTGCGCTAATTTGAAGAATTTGTGGTATGTGTTTGTTTATATAGCTTAGCTCAGCTGCAGTGCCACGGTGCGTCCAGGGCTTAGTGGGGCTACGCCCCTACGCCCCAATGGACGCACCGCGTGTATGTTTTGTGTTTTTTGTTGTTAGGAGAGTACCTTCCGGGGATTTGGCTTGAAATGTTAACTTAATCTAATCCAATCAATACCGCTGGACCTATTTTAATAAAAGCTTTTTAAGTGTTGCATTGTAGGATACGTAATACACGGGCCACTGGAATTATTGCGGAAAGGAAGAACCAAATTATTCAGCAACAAAAAGCAAAATATGTGGCACGTGTTGTGATAGCATTACTTATTTTGTCATTGTTATGCAGCAGATGACGGATTATGTGACGTCCTAGTTATGCGGAAAACACAGTGGCTGCTGAAACACATAATTCCAGTGGCACTTGTTTTTACACTCTGTATTAAACCTATTTTTCAGTGTGCAGCTGGACTGCTGTGGGGACGTTCTAACGATCACCTTGTGTGACAATTAAAAAAAAAATGTAGCTTAATTCTTTTAGAATTCTAATGGATGTTTATGAGTTTGTTACTATCTTCAACCTCTAGTTCTGCTGGTTTCATTCAGATCAACCAAATAAACACTGGTCACTCTTAGTTAGATGTTTAAAATCCACTGAAACCTATCTGGATAGTTTAATGGAGTTCCACAAGTTGAAAATTAAAATTTTTACAATGACATTTAGAGACTGATGTACATTAGAGTGTCGTGCTCCCACTAAAACGTCTCTGTGAATAACATTTCCTGTTTTTGTTTTGCATTCTGGTCCCTGTGGTCATTCATTTTTAGAACCCCCAAAAATACTAAAGTGTAAAACGAAAACCAGACTGGAATTCCACCCCAACTAACGTGGGCCAGCTTTAAAGGTGTGCCCTTGAAAAATATCTCAAAACCCATGAGAACCGAGAAATAAATGGTAGAACAGAGCTCATGAAATGTGCCAAGGCCGCCTTAGAAAGCTCTTTCACAGACAGCCAGACCTTGAATGGATTTGGATAATTGAGTCAACAAAAAATTGCATCATGTTATTAAGTTTGAAAATCTGGGGTGTGGGTGCAAGGGCATTCTTTGCTGGAAGCCTGCATTTTCCAGGACTAACACAGTGATTGGTTGTCAAGGGTGTTGAGCACTTGGACCAGTGTACCTTGGATATTGTCGATGCCACCTTTCTAAAGTGCTTGAAGCTCCAAAATCTTTGCTCTGCCGTCTCAACTTTCTTGTCTAATACTTCAGGTATGTAATTCACAGTATTGACAATTTGTGTAATAGAAAAATGTCTGTGCTCAATTTACATGATCAACCACGGTACTCTATTAATTTGAACTTCTACGCTTAGATGTGGCCAAGATAAAAAAATATTATTAGGTCGAGCCTAGGGGCCGTGTGTGCTGCTCTGCGAGGCATGCTGTATTGGAGTATGCACTGGAAGTCCCGCCCATATTTGTCATTGGCTTGTGTCATTGTCTTTCGTAAATGCTGGCTTATGAATCGTAAATATTCTTGTTAGTCCTTCCTTGGTACCACTTTGTCTGCATTAGTTACCTCCCATAGCGACTGGACCTTTTACTTGGCTTGTTACATGGTCTGCGTTTTAAGTCAGTGAGCACTATTTTGTTTATTGACTAACGGGGACAATGCTGGCTGCTTTTTGTATTTGCAGTGCCCCACACAGGACAATGGCGGTCGCTTCTCGTATGGAGCGCTATGCAATTCTAACTTTAAAAGTGGCTGCCCCCTACCCCTACAGCACTCACGGTGCAATGGCAATGATTTTCTGAAAATTATTACTTGAGTAGAATGCAGCGTCTCCTTCAGGGACACTGTGCTTTCTTTCATCTTTTATTTGTTTAAAAACAAACGTGCATGCTGAGTGCAGCACTCGCTTAAGGGCTTTTTTTAAAAACTTTAATGGTGAGCATGGCACCCGCTTCATGGATACCACGCCATGCAATCCAATAGGTCTCGCATTTGCCAAAGTTTGACCTACTGGTATCGTAAATGACAATGCCTTTTAATATCATAAAAGGCATTGCCATTTACAATGCCAATAGCTCAAAATCTCGCTATTGCGAGACCTATTGCACTGCAAATGCTTGTTTTTACACAGTGATAACTGTTGTGTAGACTGTCATTAAGGTTCAATATAGACCACAACTATTTTTTTATTATAAAGCATTTATGAAGCGCATCGTTATCCAAAGGCATCCCAGCGCTTTAGAATTCAATAAGCAATTCAAGGATTATTTTAAAGTGCTGTTGGCTAATTGAGTTTGATCAGCTAACTCACAAGAAAAACCTAGAGTGAGAGGATTTTCTGAGGGTTTGGTGATTGTCATGGTTATCTTAAGTAATACTGCCAGGTGAAGGGTTTGGCAGCTGACATGAGTATGGCTAACCAGAAACCTGCTGTTTTGGTTTTAGTGGCTAGCAGAGATACCGATTTGAAGCCCCTCACTGGAAGTTAGGGTAAACATTTTCCATATGGGAAGCTGGTAAAGGCTTACTCTTGTGTCGCAACCTCCAACTTGAATAACAATCATGATCTTCTCAAAGAGTGCACCATTACAGTGACGTACTGACTACCATATACATGGCCATATGTACGAACGCATTTTCCCATAGACATAGACTAGATAAAATCCTTTGATGCATCTGGCCCACAGCGCATGAAAGGAGATGAGAGCGGTGTGAAGGAACTCCGTTTAAGGGGTCCGAATGGATTTTCCACGAGGGTTAGTATGAGCCTCTTAAGCAAGCACAGCTAAAAGGCCAGTGTTTCCTTTTCACAAGAATACCTCCACCACTTCCTGCTGTTCTGATGATATTGTGGTCACTAAAACTGGTAGCATGGCACACCTCTCTAGACAGGGCTGTAACATTAGCCGTCGTTATCCCTTGCTCCGATGTCCTGATTCTTTCAAAATTAGTTTGTGGGGTTATGTCCTGGTTACAGTCCTCTCTGGTGCCATAAAAAGTGCTGTCTATGTTTGAAATATCTTGCCCCTTTGTCCACCCATTCATGTCCTTTCGTTTTGCAGTCTCCTGTACCCTGCTTGAACGTTGATTCTCAGCTTGACAATACTCCGGGTAGGTACAGAGTGATCGGCATCCGTGCGTATAATGCAATTTACCACTCATTTTTCAACAGAATGGTGGTGCTACTGAAACATTATGACTTTTGTTTTGTAAGGATACGTTGCCCTACAAGCATGTAGGATTGGAAGGAAGCAAGCAAAGTATCTAGTCCAGGAAGAAAGTCTGATGTAGGGGCGAATGACCTAATGGTTTCTGTCTGCCATGTACAATGCCGTGGTCAGACTGTCTGACAGCACATACATGAATGTGCTACAATATTCAAGGCGTTTCAATTCAATTTGGAGCTTGTCTCCAAGGTAAGCGGAGAAACAAACTTGCAAGCATCCATCCCAAGCTTTGCCTGGGTAGCAGGTATCTGACATTGCACCATGAAGGGGGGGGCGGGGGGGGGGGTTTACCCTGTCTTTCCTGGTTTCTTTGACTGGCAGTAAGCCACCAGGCCCCATCAAGCCACGGGCAGTTGGGGTCATGAAGACCACCACCACGATCAGGCAGGGTTGGGCAGGAGACAAAGAGGAGTTGCCTCAGGGAGCTGCTGTTGTTAATTGTCACCCAACAATCAATTGAGCTTCCTAATGAAATTGTGCAAAGTATAGCCGTAGATGTCAATTCACCAAAATGGCAGGGGTAGTGGAAGTGACATCACATGCCCTATGTCTGCAACGAACTCACATAGTGACGTCATGTGACCTTTCTTCACTGCCTCTCTATAGCCTCTATCACCTGTCTCCTACCTCATTCGTCTTTCTCCTCTGCCTCCATCTCTATATCACCTCTCTACACTATTGTCCCCAGCTCACAGCAGTTGCCATTTCTTTCTCACCTGTCTATTTATCATTGCTTTCTCATCTATCCCACCTTTTTTGTCTTATTAGATACCCTCTGTCCCCTCTTTGTCAGTTATCTCTCACTCCAGTCTGCCTCGTTGTCATCTCTCATGTCTTCCCTTTTCCAACTCTTTGAATTGTCTCTTTATGGTCTGTCCACCATCTTTTTCTTTGTCTCTCTCGTCCATCCATCTCTGCTACTTGTGTTGCAGTGACTGTTTCTTTATCATCTGTTGTTACAGCCTGTGTCTTTCCATCACCTCTCCCAATCTCCCTTTCAGGTGTTGATGTCTATTGCTATCACAATCGGTCTTCTTTGTCTGTCAGCTGTATCTTTAGTATCTCTTCGACTTACAAATACACCCAGACACATGTTTTTGTCTTTCGGTCACTGATCTGCCACTCTGCAGTGTCCTCCTGTCTTCTTTCTTCTTACACTAGTCCTCTAACCTGTTTCACTCGTTCTCATTCTGTCTCTCCCTTTCTTCTTTCTCATACACTAATTTTCTTGTCTCGTTTATTAGGTCTCACCTACGCAGCACGCATGTGCTACATAAGAGACCTTTAGCCATCGAGTCAGCTTTTTTTTCAAGCGTCTCGCCTACGCAGCGCACATGCGCTACATAGGAGACCTTTAGCCGCCTAGTCAGCTCTATTTCAAGCACTGCACTCGTGCTTGTGGTGGCGTACACAATGCAGGAGTGCGCAGCGGCACGCCACAAGCACGAGTGCAGTGCTTTAAAAAGTAAAGCCTGCTCTCCCAAGCGCACGTGAGCCTAATGCTGCAGCCTGCACGCTTTTTTAAAAAACAAACTTTGAGCGCAAGCTTCCCGCGCTTGTTTCTCTTCCTTCTTCTTTGTCCTGCTCCTCTCTTTGACTTTATGCCTGTCTCTTTTCCCCCTCCATCTTTTCTTCCATCTTTTGCCCCATTTCTCCCGCTCTTTGCCTATCTGCCCTCTCTTCCCCTTTACTGCCCTCTCTTCCCCTTTACTGCCCTCTACACTCTTTACATGCCTCCCGCTTCCCTGTCTTTCTACCTCCTTCACTTTCTCTCTTTCTCTTCACCCCTCTCTCCCAGCTCCTGCTCTCTCTCTAGCGCTTTTTCTCTGTTTATGTCTCCTCCTCTATCACTCTTCCTTCTTACCTCCCCCCTCTCTCTCCAGCATCCTCTATGTCCGGCTCAGTCTCCTATGCTATATATTCATGGCAAACATCTGGAACCACTCACTTTTAAACTGCAGTCACCAGCGGTCAGAATAAACTGACCTCTCAATGTTTCTACACAGTTTCTGACAGGGGCGTACATCATGGAGGGCAAGTAATGGGGGGGGGGGGGGGGGGCTCGAAAGGGACACCGAGTTGCCATGCCAGATCTCTGCATGTAAAGTTAAGTGAACAACTGAATTCTGCCTCAAACGCAAAACAAATGCAGCCCCCAGCCCCTGCGAGCAGACACTGACACTTTGCCCACTTTCTCAAGTAAATACCACCTACTACATTCCCAGTCTTCGAGACGCCACTGCGGAATATAGGAAAATGTCTAGTTCTCCCCGGATACCGGATTTAGATTGAAAAAATTAAATTCGAGAGTTGCCCTGAGGGCGGACAGGATTTTGGCCATTGGTTTATGTATTAATCTGTATTATGTTTAGCTTACTGTATCTTGTATTTTGCCTATGCACTTTTCTAAAGTTCTTAGAATGCTTTGTCACAGCATAGTTACAGTAGAATGTGTACCTTGTTTCATTCTTGAGTTAAGTACAGTTGGGGCTGGCTGCTGTTGTGGCTAGCTCATTTCCATGTAACCTATTAAATATTTACTCAAGACGTCAACATTGTTTCCTGCAAGTTACTTCAGTTTACTAACAATCTGCTTTTCCTTTTGCCCTTTTCTTTTCTGGGTTAAAGTGTAATAATAAAACGTTAACTATTTATGAAAAGTAATATTTTAACAGGCACAAAAAATAGGCCACAAATTTATTGATTCTCTTCAGAATTAAACTCTTCACAAATTTAGGTTCCATACTTCTCAATGAAACCAAGACGTTTGTGGTACGAGGTAGATTTAGTAAGTAGGAAAGTGCAAATATGTGGTACAGAGAGGCTCTGTAGATATATGTGGGCTGGCTTGATGGCAGAGTACATACCTACATCTAAGAACTCCCCACAAAATAAACTCATAAATCACTTGTGCAAAAGAGCCACAACTTTAGACAACGACATAACAATCCACAAGTAAACAAAGCTTTATTCCCTGTAAAAAGTTAATATGGGTCAGTCCCTTTTAATAGCAGGCAGTTCAAAGGAAACCATTGCCTGTTTTAGCACATGCGAAGTATAATTAAAACAAAATACCAAGGAATTTTAATGTCCTTGATTGAAAATAAAATATTAATTAGTTTGAAATAGTAGACAAGGTTTCCTATACATCACTTTAAGTTTGAATACAAGGCTTCTGCCAAAGAGCCAAGGTACGCAACACGTGCTGTTTTGCAGGTAAATTCTTTTGCAAATGGAACCAGCATTGGCATAGCCAATAGGTCTCGCTTTTGGGAACTTATAAGTATTTAGTTATGCAGCACAATATACTTGGTGCAACAGCATCACCTGTTGCATGGCTAAACACTTATAAGGTTCCAAAGGCGAGACCTATTGGCTATGCCAATGCTTGTTGTGGTTGTGTTTAACTCCATTTTTCCCAGTATATCACAGTTCTCTTCATTAGAGACCATCGCAACACTTCCAATAATATTTTTATAACTTCTACCTTCCTGGGACATTTATGGACAACTCAAAACTCTAGGTCACCCCTTTCTGTATGGCATTTCCAGTCATTTGACATGTCTGGGTTGGGATCACCCATGTCAATGCCATGCAGACAGCCTGGTGGGACCAACCCTCTACTAGCTACCCCCTTTACCTCTAACAGGTCCCAGATCATGCCCCACAAAAATAGGTCGCTTAAATGCATACTCCTTAATGTTAGATCTATGCCCAAACACAAACATGAGATTGAAGCCTTACTCAATGACAACAGCATTGACCTCATGTTCTTAACGGAAACCTGGGCTTCTCTGACCTCAGGACCAGATTGGAACACCGCCACACCCATAGGCTACTCGGTTGAATCCCTGAATCGCACAGGAACCACCGGAGGAGGTATAGCGATAATCCACCGATCGCACCTCAAAATAACCTCCTGCCCCCAACTTGAACTCGAAGCAGAAGCAATGTCCTTTAAGATCAAAGAAAACAATCATTTGATTTTTGAGGGACTGCTGGTGTACCGCCCTCCCGGACCCAGGACTCCCTTCACCAAAGCTCTACTCACTTTCCTAGAAACCACCTTTGATGCAGCCTTCTATACCATCTTGGGCGACTTCAATTTCCATCTAGAGCTAGAGAACGACCCAGATTCCGCCACCCTCATTGATAACTTTCTCAGCTTCGACATGAAACAACTGATAGACAAACCCACCCACACAGCAGGGCATACCCCTGATGGGATCTTCTCCAACTGCCACTCCATCAAAATCTTATCCATTACTCCCATACCCTGGTCAGATCACAATGCCATCTACTTCAATTTACAAATAAAAAACTCTGCAATTCAGCGCAGAAGCTACCTTCCCCCCGAAACCTCCCGCCCCTGGAAAAAACTCGAACCCAACCAACTCGTCGAGATTCTGGAAAACAACTCTCCGGAATTCGACCACGGAAGCAGTGAAGACTGGGCTTCCAACTTTAATCAATGGATCACTGATGCAATGAACGAGCTTTCCCCACTTGAATCAAAGAAACCCAGAAAACGTCTCGTAACCGCCCCAATGGTATACGGCTGAGGTAAAAACTGCCAAGATTAAGTGCCGACGCGCAGAACGCAGCTGGCGCTCTGATTATAGCCGTGAGAAAAAACTTGAATACTTAAATACCTTACAGAAGTACAAATCCATAATAGTTCAGGCAAAGGCCGCCTACTTCACAGAAAAAATCCAGAAATCGGCCAATTCCTCCAGGGAACCTTTTAAAACTGTGGCCCACTTAACAAAAACCCCACGAGACACAGTATTTAACCCTGATCAGAGTTTTGTCGATAAAATGGCCACCTTCTTCCAAGAAAAGGTACAATCAGTATATGATGACCTTAGCACCATGGTCTCCACCATACCTCTTAACATAGAAGGACATACCGACATAACTCCCCCCTGCTTTCCCAGCTTCCCTGCACTTGAAAAACAACAAATACATGATTTTCTAATCCAGATAAAATCCGGCTCCCCTCTGGATCCATGCCCCCCCTATGTGCTTCACCAAATTCCCGAGACTATCGCAAACACCCTGACTCCCCTGCTCAACAAAATCATCTCCCAAGGAGAATTTCCAAAAAACTGGAAAATGGCCTGCATTAGACCTATCCTCAAGAAAGAATCCCTTGATCCTTTTGAACCCAAACACTACCGGCCCATTTCCTGCTTGCCCCTACCTTCAAAAATCTTGGAAAAAGCTATAAATCAGGAAATAATGCGCCATGTGGAGGAAAAAAAGCTACTATATCCGTCTCAACACGGCTTCAGACCCCTCCACTCCACAGAATCATCCCTCATTATGGCCACTGAAAAAATTCGCAAAACCATGGACGAAGGTGGGCGATCCGCCCTACTTTTAGACCTCACAGCGGCCTTCGACACTGTGAATCACGCCATCCTATTAAAAAGACTCATGTCACTCGGCTTCACCGGTTCCGCGCTGGCCCTTATTGCCTACTTCCTAACCAACCGAACCAATCAACTGGTCTGGAATGGACTGCAATCCGCTGAATTCTCTCTTCCAGGCGGAGTCCCCCAAGGCTCAGCACTGTCTCCAACCCTTTTCAACCTTTACGTCACTCCCCTAGCTGCTCTGATCAGATCCCACGACCTACAATTGGTGTCCTACGCCGACGACACACAAATCATAGTGTCCATCTCCCAATCTATTGACGCCACTGCAGAACGATTCAGGAACTGCCTCTCTCAGGTCAAAAACTGGATGTGCAACAACTTCCTAAGACTGAATACGGATAAAACAGAAGTCATTGAGTTCGGCCACAAAATTTCCATCTGGAACGACCTATGGTGGCCCCCCGAAGCAGGAACCTGCCCTCTCCCCGTAGACAAGGTCAGAAACCTCGGTTTCTTGTTTGACAAAGAACTCTCCTGCAAAGCCCAGGTGAACCAGGTGACCTCAGCTTGCTTTCATAACATCAAACTGATCAGGAAAGTACTTCCCAACATCCCAGACACCCTTAGGAAAACGGTAATGGGAGCCCTGGTCTTATCCCGCATTGACTACTGTAACTCCCTCTATCTGGGAGCAGGAGAAAAACAGCTGTCTAAACTTCAGGCAATCCAAAACGCGGCAGCCAGAGCCCATTCCCAGACGACACCCCACATCCAAGGCTATTCGAGAGCTACATTGGCTCCCAGTCAGGCGCCGAACACATTTCAAAGCTCTCTGCCTGGTCCACAGATCTCTCCACAGCAAGGGACCCGACGACTTCAATAACCTACTGCCTCGATACATCCCCCCGCGCGTACTGAGGTCATCCACCCTTGACCTCGTCTGCCAACCCAGAATAAATAAAGCCCGGTGGGGGGAAAGTCCTTCTCATACCAAGCGGCAAAAATCTGAAACTCGTTACCCCCAGCTCTTCGTGCCCAAAAATCTAAAACGCGCTTCAGAAAAGATCTAAAAACCTGGCTCTTTGTCTAGATCAACCTGCTCCTCTGCCTCTCTTTTCTGGATCTGTTAGCGCCAAGACGCCACGGCATTCGTGCGCTCTACAAATACTTCAGTCAGTCAGTCAGTCAGTCAGACAGTTCCATTATGCTAGAATTTACATATCGGTCTCAGGTGATAACTGGAAGCTCTGTAATGCTAATGCAACAATACTGGACAGAAGAGTAAATAAACCACAACAATAATTTTGGTATTTGGTCTTACCAGTTTGCCTATTGCACGGTATTCACTAGAGCGTGACATAATGGTAAACTGAACTGGAAACTCCAATGAGAGGGAACACGTACCAAGGTGAGAAATAAGTGTGAGTGGCACTTATATATACAATGGAACCTAGGATTAGGGTCTCCTGGGAGTTTTAAGGACAGTATATCTTTGACATTGTTTAACCTGTGTCCCTTTTTCTCCTGTATGTAAAAATGACTTCCACCTCTTTGGGGGTAAGAACCAGTCTACATAAACAAGATAATGGGAGAATACAAATGAAGAGACAATGTCATATTAAACACTGTCACAGAAAATAGTTACTAATGTATGCATTGTCTTCTTGTCTCATTGTTTCTTACATACTGTGAGAAATTCTTTGTTCCATTAGAAATAGTAGCCCTGAAACCAGTTTCTTGTTTACCGATAGAATTATCATCATTATGACTTTATTTTGATCATCAAAGATCATAAAAGTACAGTAAAACATGATAAAAACACCATTCATTATACATAAGAACCGTACAAGACTGCATCATCAGAACTAGTCTAGGTGTGGCTTGGACGCTGGAGGGAATGGCTGCGTGAGCTCGGAGCTCCGCGCCCGATCCCCCGAGTTTATCCTGATAACAGGCGGAAAGGCACCCGTGATTGCCCTCTCTGGCACACTACAGACCAGGGGAAGTGCAGAAGTTCCCCCCTGAGCCCACGTAAGGAGTCAGCCGAGCGGGAGACACCCGCGGACGCCGACCGAAAGACGGCAAGTACAGGACCCCAAGATGGCGGATGCGGCCGAGGCCAAAGAGAAATAACAGCCGAGCTGGGCGAGGGGGACACGTCCCTGAGGAGAGCACGCCCTGGACTGTGCAATGGACCTGCGGGGGGACAATAAGCGCTACGGCGGTGAACCCTGATCTGAAGCTCTGACCGGGACACAGGATAAGCTCATCTGGAAGAACCTCCACAAAATGGCGGCGTGAAAGAAGGACTGAGGTCGCCGCACTTTAGTACTAACCCCTCTAAGGTCATCTTCAGGGTGTGTAAGGACCTCACAAGCAAGAGGACGGACATTGCTACTATTGAGCCCTCCATGGCACACTGCGAGGATCTAGCCTCGTTTTTTGTTGAAAAGGTGGAGGCCATCTACAGGTCATTTTCTCAGCTTCCCATCAGGGAGGAAATGTCTACATCTATGGCTCTTAAACCATTGCTAACCATCCCCAGTCCGACCCGGGATGAGTTTTTAGCTTTGACAACAAAAGTTAAATCCGGTTCTCCGGATGATCCCTTGCGACCCGCTCAATTCCGGGAACTTGCTGAATGTTGCTATCCTGCCCTACACGATCTCATCAATCTGTCCTTTAGTTCGGGCAGTGTTCCCAAGGCCTGGAAACAGGCGATGGTCATTCCGATCCTTAAAAAACCTACCCTCGATCCGACTAAGCCAGAACACTACCGGCCCATTTCCCTTCTTCCTTGGCCAGCCAAGCTAGCGGAAGCTCATGCTAACCGTATTCTATCTGCTCACCTGCAAGAAATGAATCTACTGGACATTTCCCAGAACGGATTCCGTGCAGGTCACAGCACCGAAACAGCTCTCTTGGCTGTGGTGGAACATATTAGGAAGATGATGGATCAGGGTCAGACGGCGGCACTGATCCTTTTGGATCTCAGTGCCGCCTTTGACACGGTGTCCCATCAGATTTTATTACATCGTCTGATGGAGGCTGGAGTCGGAGAGACGGCACTCGAGTGGTTTCTCTCTTTTCTTGAGGATCGAGGTTTCAAAGTGTCCACACCTCCTTTTGTCTCTGCTTCACGTCCTATTCTTCAGGGTGTTCCCCAAGGTTCGGCTCTCAGCCCCACTTTATTTAATTTATTTGTTCAGCCTCTGGCGGAGGTAGCCCACAGTTTTGGTCTTTCCTTAGTGTCATACGCCGATGACACGCAGCTGGCACTAAACGGCGACTCCAACATGGACGCCCCCACCTTCCAGTCAGCGTTAAAAGCTGTTTCTGGCTGGATGGCGAACAACCGGCTTCAACTTAATGCCTCTAAGACCGAGGTCATTATCTTTGGCAAGGAAAGTGGCCTATGGGGAGATCAATGGTGGCCTACTGATCTTGGCCCTGTCCCTACCCCTGTGAGTGAAGTCAGAAACCTCGGGGTGTGGTTTGATGACAAGCTTTCATTTATCTCCCATACCAAACGCGTGGCTGGCGTATGTCTAGGTACTTTGCATTGTCTGAGACCTATTTTTAAATTTTTTGATGCTGAGACAAGACAGATTATGGTCCAGGCTCTGGTTCTTACCCGACTGGACTATGCCAACTCTCTGTTCTTGGGTTTAAATCAGGCCGAACTGTCCCGTCTTCAGAGGGTCCAGAATGCGGCCGCTAGGATGCTTGTCGGCCTCCCGAAATTTGTCTCAGCTCGCCAAACTATCCGGAATCTCCATTGGCTTCCGATTGAGCAAAGAGTTAAGTTTAAAGCCCTCTGCTTAACTTTTAAAATTCTTAAACTTGCCTCCCCTCCTATTCTTTCAAAGACTATTCTGCACTATGTTCCTGCTAGAGCTCTTCGCTCTGCTGGATTGAACCTCGCCACAGTGCCCCGTTTTAAACGGGCTAGAATGGGTGGTCGCTCGTTCTCAGTGCTGGCGGCTGCCCTCTGGAACTCTCTTCCGGCTCCACTCCGTTCAATCCCAGACTTGTTTCTTTTTAGGAAGACCTTGAAGACCTTCCTCTTTTCCACAGTCTAGTCTGTCTTCTGGCCTTGCCTTCTCATATGTGTTGTGTTATTCAGATCTCCAAGCGCCGGGACGCCTCTTAGCTGCGGCATCCGTGCGCTATATAAAAAATTAATAACATAACATAACATAACATAACTTTGGACTCTGCTACGATCGTGGCCGCGAAGAAGACCGAACTCAGTGGAAGCACAGACGAGGGGCCGGGGCGTCCTAAACCGCCGTGGAGAGCGGGCGGGGCTGAGACGGCGCCTGGAAGGCTGACGAGGGCTGGGACGTCGGCCCGGCTTGACGGCGAAGAAGGGGGGGGCCTTGCATCTCTGGAGGTGAGCGTGGCTGCCGTACGGGCGCCCAGTGGCGGCGGAGGAGGAAATACACCGCAGGCGGAAATCGAGAGGAGCCCTAAGCAGCCGAGGCGACCAGTGAACCTCCAGGTACCAGGAGCGGGAAGACGCGGTACGGTGGAGATGGCATAACACTGGGACCGGCTGGGGCAGCAGTAAAGGGACTGACATTGGCCCGGAGGAGTGCGAGGAGCTGCGAGGAATGAATCAGAGGCACGGGGCCCAGCTGTGGCGTGGCTCGACACGCCTGCGGAACAGCGGCTGCACGGTAACACTAAGGGGGGGTGATAGCAGGTGAGAGCCCCCGCTGCTGCTGCGGACACACACGGCTCTGGGACGGCCCCCCCCCTTTTTCATCGCCAGCGGTTGCGAGGCCCTGGGAGCGGGCCGCGCTGCAACGAAGAGGAGCACCAGCGGTGGCGGATTGGGGGAAGACAGCGCAACGGCGAGTTGGAAGAGAGGCCTGAGAGCAGGCCAAACCCTCGAGGGAAGCCTAGAGCCCAGGGAGCCCACGGGACACGCCTAGAACATCGGCGAGGCATCGGAGTAGGGGCAGAAGGAGCTGGCGAGCAACACCACAGATCAGCCTGCCTGAAGCACGGAACGCCACGAGCAAGCGTCTTCCGGCGATACGAGAGATTGGGCAGGAGCGGGGGGCCTGTGGCCCTTTGTCACCACGAACGAACATTGCGCTAGAGCCCCTAAGTCGTAGACGGCACTCCTATATCAGACGAAGACCACCAGTGGGCTGGGAAGGCCTGAGAAAATATCCCACTACTGAAGTAATGCAAAGGAGGAGAAAATTAGCAAACAGGTGGATGGTAAATGACATGGATATGCACCCGCTGGGGTGATCAAGTGAGAGGAAGTTTGAGAACTGTAAGTAGCCAGGCTTGGAGGGCGGATCATGGAGAAGGGCCAAGACGAACGACATCCAAGGCATCTCCCACACCAAGATCCTGACCCCTGAGAATCGCGAGGAGTATATAACGTCGACGCTGGAGTACTGACATAAGAGAGATATCATTTCGAACTAAAAATACTTAGTGGCGGCACCCCGGGGGAGAGACAACAGGCGACATATCCCGGGAACGGAGAACTGAGCATACCTGTGAAAGGCCCACACACTTGGAGATTGACTGGTGCTAGCACTAGCCAGCGAGCACTAACTCAGTAAGCCGTAGAAGAGACGGGGAGTCTGATCTTGGCCCACTGCTGGAAGGAGCCTACGGGGACACCCGTAGAGCGATAAAGTGTACAAGGAGGGCTGGCGCACAAAATAATTGCAAACATGGTGAAGAACAAAGGGAAAATGGAGGGAGCTGCATCATCCGAGCTGCCGGAAGGGGGTTCCGCAGGGCCTGCGGATCTGCAACAGCTGCAAGATCGGATACTGGAGGCAATCGCGGCGACCAGAGACACATTACAACAAGACATTGCGCAAGTAGCAACAGGTTTGGGCCTTCTCCGTGCTGAACACGACAAACTTAAAGATAGAGTAAAGGACACGGAAACCACCTTGCAAGAACTGGTCCCTGCCCATAAATTCATGGAGGGGAAATTAGCGGAAGCCCTAGACCGCATACAAACACTAGAGAAGAGAGCTGAGGACCCTGAAAACAGGAGTAGACGTAGTAATGTCCAAATAGTGGGTATCCCGGAAAAAACAGAAGGAGAAGACATGATCGGAACAGGGGAACGAGATTTGCGAAGTTTTGAAGAACTGTTGGGGGAATTCCACCACTCATGTAGGAACAGGACAATGTGAAATGTTAAAGCAACTACTATGGGACAATGGCTAATATGGGTATGTTAAGATGTATAACCTGGAATGTGCGAGGGTTACACACAATGACAAGAAGACACAAAGTACACGCCTATTTGGTCCGTAGGGGGGTACATATCGCTCTCCTGCAGGAAACACACCTCACAAAACAGGAGGGTATCGCACTACAGAGGAGATAGAGGGGACAGGTGTTTAATACTACTTACTCTGCATATGCTAGAGGTGCCTTGATCTGGATAAGAGCGGGCACCCCTTTTCAGGTCACGAAACACATTATTGACACTGAGGGCAGGTATGTGGCAGTAGAGGGTAATCTCAGGGGTAGGGACATAATGCTATGCAGCGTATATGCACCGAACACTGAGCAGCTACCTTTCCTGACGAGACTCTCCGGGACACTGGCGCATTATTTGGCGGGCCCTGTTATACTAGGAGGGGATTTTAATTCGATAACAGATGTAACATTAGATAGATCACACCCGCCCCTTAGGGACTCCCCCGTGCACCCTCTCACGAAAGGTAGATTGGACTGGCAGAGGAGATGGGGACTGTTAGATGCCTGGCGCACGCAGCACCCGACTGAACGAGATTACTCACACTTCTCTGGTTTACATGACCTACACATTCGGATTGATGCAATATTATGCTCTCTGCTCGTGAAGATGCCGGCTGTAGCAAGGACTGAATACCATACCAGGACGATTTCAGACCACAACCCTCTGCTGGCCTCCCTAAACTGGATGACAGAGATACCACGCGTCCCCACCTGGAAGTTACGACCAGAGACACTGGACAACCCGCTGTTTCACGCGACATTGATGGAGGGGATAACACAATACTTTGTAGAAAATGAGGGGTCTACTGCCTCTAGAGCAATGGAATAGCACGACCGGGTCACCCTGAGCTTCAAGAGGAGGTCAACCTAGCTAGAGAGGCAGTGGCGGTAGAGGTGGAGCGCCTCCGCAGTTTTGATCACAAAGCATACATGCTGAGAGCACACGTGGAGGGGGACTAGACAGGGACGCTGCTAGCATGGCTGGCTAACCCCGCTAAAAGAGGCTCCCCAATACTAGCCATAGAAGGAGAGGAGGGACAAATGAGTAACACCCAGACCGAGATACTGGATATCTTTCAGAAGTATTATGGGGTCCTCTATAAGAGTGCACTAGTAGGACGAGGAAATGACATTGATACGTTTCTCGAGGGCCTACAACTACCACAACTGGAACAAGAACAGGCAGATGACTTGAGCAATACATTGACCTTAGTGAGATCAGGGTGGCTGTAAAACAAATGGCCTGCAACAAAACACCAGGGCTAGACGGGTTACCCGTACAATTCTACAGCAAATACCTAGATATACTGGCGCCCCGCCTCCAAGCGGTGTATAATGAGGCCAAGACCCCTGGCTACCTCCCCCAGTCCATGCGGGAGGCGCTAGTGATCCCATTATTAAAGCCGGGGAGAGAGAGCAGCAATCCGACATCTTATAGGCCGCTCTCCATGCTGACCGTAGACTACAAAATTCTGAGTGCCATACTCGCAACCAGACTCCTACAACATATGCCTAACTTAATCCATACGGATCAATCCGGATTTATACCTGTGCGCAACACGACCATTAATATTAGGAGACTCACACGTCTGTTGGAAGACACGTATACAGATGCCCAGACACCCCTGGTCCTTTCGATAGATATAGGGAAACCATTTGACAGCCTGGAATGGGAGTACCTGTACAAAGTCATGGAACGATTTGGACTAGGGGAAGGATATATCAGATGGACAAGAGTATTGTAAACCGCAGCGGTGGCTAGGGTACGAGTGGACCCCCTTGTCTCCCACCAATATCCGGTGGAGCGGGGTACCAGACAGGGGTGCTCCCTATCCCCCCTGTTGTTCGCCCTGGCGATTGAACCCCTTGCAGCAGAGGCAAGAACAGGGAACCATTTCAGGGGCATGGACAGCAGGGGAGGCCTACAATACATCTCCCTATATGCGGATGACTTACAATTATTCTTAGAGAACGCGAAGGAAGCACTGAAAGGGGCGGAGAGGCTACTCGCGCGGTTTGGAGAGCTGTGGGGCTTGAATGTTAATTGGTCCAAGACGTGCTTATTCCCACTGCGCCGAGGTACGACACGGCCCGTCCACAACTCCAGTGGGAACCCACCTGCCTGAAATATTTGGGTGTCTATATATATTACATGGCAACAGATATGCTAGAGGGCAACGTGGGCAGATGTCTATGGACGTTGAGGGGAAACATGGACTTTTGGGCCACACTCCCGCTCTCTGTGACAGGCCGCATTTCCTTACAAAAATTATCACCCTGACGCGACTTCTTTATTATTTTCGCACCCTAACTGTGTGGGTGCCCTGCTTCGTGTTTCGTAGATTAAGGTCGCAGCTAACTTCATTTATATGGAACTCGGGAAGATGCAGAGTAGGACTCTCGACGCTCACCCGCCCGAAGGACGAGGGTTGCTTAGTGGTCCCGGACTTCGAGCTCTACTATCTCGCAGCACAACTGCAACTCTTCACACAAGAAGTGTCGAGAGTATTCCGAGGCCCAGAGCAAGAAAGAGACGGGGGACGCCGCGACATGTACTAGCGTATATAACCTTACAACAGAGGATTGCCCTTAAAGACTTAACACTTGAAGAGCAAACGTTCAGACTCTGCAGGAACCGCTCCCAGCGCCGAGCGGGCACGCAACACCCATATGCCCCAGAGATCCCGCTCGGGATGGTGACTGTACTCCCCCACGGGGAGATTGGTCGCAATTACAGCTCTGGGAGGATGCGGGGCTACCAGTGATTGGCGCCCTCCACGAGGATGGGGCACTCATACCTTACCAGGATCTGCAGGAGCGATATGACCTTCCGCGAAGAGGCTACCATTTACACGCAGCGGTGACGGGGGCCATACAGGCACACTGGAAGGGGGGCCTTGCGGAGCCAATCACAACCATGGACTGTCAATATACAATGGTGGCGGCTGGGACCTATAAGGCTGTAACATGCTTATACTCCAGAATGCTACGGGAGAATCTTCCGCCACTTACGGCGCTAAAAGCCAAGTGGGAGGCAAACCTAGACAAGGAAATCCCGGAAACAACTTGGGCTCAATTAGTGCGGCTGGCTCGAAAGAGTACGAGGAATGCGCGATTTCAACAGATTCACTTTTACATCTTTGGGGCGCCCAAGGCGGGGTGCCCATGATGCACCTTAGAGGGAGCGGAGCTGGACCATATGTTATGGTCCTGCCCAGACCTACGGGACTATTGGGGGACGATTGGCAAAACGCTCAACGAGGTCACGGACAGAACTGTACATTTTGATATGGCGGTCTGCATACTGCACTGGTTCCCACACACGCCTAAAAATAAAACCACCAGCAAATTTATAGACATGGGATTGATACTGGCCAAAAGAGAAATTACAAGATTATGGAAAGCGAGAGTAGGCCCCACGCACAGAAGATGGGTCAATGAGTTCCTGAAATGGACTGCTTGTGAAAGCACGATCCGATACCAAACAGCTTGTAGGAAACCAGATGTTAGGGCATTGGATACAGCAGCAGCATGGGAAATGATGGTGCAGGGCCTGAGGGATAGTACACTGCAAGAGGACTAAGAGGCCCCGATTACAAACAGAGACCGCTCCCAAGACACACCAGGCACATCACACACCTAGACAAACATTACCTCCTGAAAATACCCATAAAACCAGTCATAAAAGAGCATTCCTACGCGGGTGGTGGGAACAGAGGGGGGCGGGAGGAGGGACTTGGAGGTGTGTTTAGTTTAAGGGAACTCCGAAAGGAGATAAGGGGGGAAAACTTATAAAAGCAGGAGTACACACTTTTATGTAAAAGGACCATGATTGCTGAGAATACAGGCGTTTGTAATACCCTCCTGCTAGACGCCGCCCGACCTCCGGTTTGTGAGCTAAATGGCTGTGTACAGAACAAAGCAGCAGAGAGGACGATGAGGAACCGGAGATGCAATAGATTTATTGAAATATCGGATGTACTGTAAACCTGCAATAAAAACTACTTACAAAAAAAAATCAGAACTAGTCTAATGCACTACAAAATTAGATTAAAATCTGTTTATACAGGGCAACACACCAGTTTCATAAAATGACTAGACAAGAAAAACTATACAATCCCATAAAACTGTGTTATAAAGTCAGAGTTGGCTATCAGTGTGGCCTCTTGTGCAAATTCTTCAGTAAAGTCCCTGAATCGCTACGAGGCCTCCGGGTAGTTTGGGCGCCATACAAATATTTTTTAATAATAATAATAAAAAGTGCAATTTTCTCTTAAAAACAATAAATGAACCCCAACTTACAGCACTTTTACCCTAATGACGTAAAAAATAGCAATAAGTCAATGAGCAAATAAAGTGTACATTTCACAATCTGCTTCAAGACAAATGTCTGGAATACAGAGTGCAGTAAAATGCCATTTAGAATTAAAACATAGCTATTAAAACTCTTAGAGGCAAGGGCTAAAAAACAATCACAGGTCCAGACGAATGCGAGAGGGGTACATCAATGCTCACACAAGAGTACACAGTGCTATATCAACCCCTGCTCACTTGCTTGGATGCACTTGGATCACCATACCCAGGCGGATGTGAGAAATCTCAATATGACAAAGATCACCAACCTGGAACTGTTGGTCCTTAGTATTTTAAGAGCCTCCACATGCTCCCTAGTCCCCAGATTTCTACACAGAGGAAAGAACTATTTTTTACTCAGTGCAGAAAAAAAGGATATGGGGCACAGTCTCTGGGAATCCTCTACAAGCTGGACACTCATCTGCCTCAAAGTGTGTGTGTGTGGGCCCACTTGCTACAGATATCGCAAGTAGGGAGGGACTGGTATCTGAATGGCAGATTTAATTTGCGAGTCAGAGGTGGTGAGATTTCATCAATTGTCTTTTCATAAACAGGATACGGTTTAAAATTAATTAATTCTAGAGTTAAAGTGCCTCTACTTCCGCTAAAATTTTCAATGGATGCATGCTCCCAGTATAGTGACTTTATAACCATTTTAGGCATACCAGTTGATTCGTCGGGGCATATCCAAAGCCTCTCTAACCCGAATTTCCTTAATACAGACCTAACATGCATTAGCTAAGGTATTCTTTAAAAATCCGATATAATCAGGAGATCACTTAGAGGGTATCGGTCGGTTCTTAGAGCAGTAGAAGTCCAACGTTTATGCCAATATAACAATGTTCTGTACTCAACTTTAAAAGAGATCTTCCTAAAGGCCACATCGAGAAGCAGGGTGGGGGGGGGGAAGCTCTTTGGGAGCTTTCTGCTACAGTTAGTATGTTGCAATTTGCATATCCCCAAACCTCAAAGTCATACATGACAGCTCACAGTGCTTTTACATTATAGATCTCTATGGTCGGGGCAGAGCTTCTTGAATGAGTTGCTTTAAATATATTTACTAATCTAGAGATATAATGTAATGAAGAGCAATGAGATTTCTGTACCCGCATAGTCCAATCCTGGTTTGGTGTTAATCTTAGATCTAAATAGTCAAAGTTAAAAACATGTTCAAAGGAATCATTATTAGCATATAGTTTACATTTTAGGTTGTTGCTTTTTTAAGGGTTGGATATCATAAATTTAGTTTTTGAGATATTTAGCTCTAACCCACGCTCAGCACAGACATTGATAAAGTAATTCAATAGCTGCTGTAGTGATTTTGAAATCAGCGGAGTATCCTTCGCAAAAAATAAAGCAGGTACTCTCCCCCCCCCTACTACTTTAGGGGAGTCATAGCCGTACCGCTCCAACCAATCCGCTACATTGTTTATATATAGTGAGAACAAAGTGGAGGCCAAAACACATCCTGCCTCACCCTCTACGATACTCCTACGGGATCAGTGGGTTGCCCATGCTCCCCCCACCTAAACCTCGCATAGATTTTGTCGTGGAATCTAATAAGAATTGCCAATAGGTTGGGAGGAATGCCCGTCTTGTCAAGGATTGTCCACAGCGTTACTCTTAGGACTAGATCGAAGGCTGCACTCAAATCGACAAAGGCAACACTAAGTCACCCCTGTTGATTGCTACTGTGTTCTAAAAAATGCAATTAAAAGAGAAAATCTGATCAACCATGCTAATGCCATTTCTGAACCCTGCTTGGAACTCCGATATTACATTAGTCTCCTTGACCCACTCCAAAAGGTGCATTGGCACTTGCCTGCAGAAAATCTTCAGCTCAGCATCTATTAGGCTGATCGTCCGATAACTGCATGGAACACTATGCTGACCCTTCTTCCAGATCTGAATCATCTCAGCAGTGAGCCAAGTGTTGGGAATCCTCATGCCCCTTAAAATAGAGTTTGAGAAATGTTTCATCCTTTTACAAACAGGACTTTTTTTAAGGCTGTAGGCTAAAGTAGGACAATGGAGAAATCCTTCCACTATTTTTCAGCTTCTAAGTATCCCGGACTCTAATAAGACCATATTATTATACAATTCTATTATGCTAAGGTGGCCTGGACGAATACAAGCGTAGAACCAATAATAATGAAACGTTTACCTCATGACTTTAGAATGAAAACATGGACAATATGAAATCCAAAGTCTCCTCCTTAACTTCAGGCTTTTGCACCCTTTTAAGACCTTTCCAAGGCCCAATTTTGAATGCCTTTTCAGAAGGCCATGGCGGCAAAGTTGCTCCAGTCCATTACCTATGCTTGCAAAATAATGTAAGGAAAGAAGTTGGCAAGGCTGTTTGAACTGCTAATTGCAAAATCCTATTGGACAGTCTATAGACTCCCAAATTATACATCGTAGGCACAACTGCGTCTAGAGTTAACCTTTATAAAACAATCATTTGGCTCGGAGGAATGCCGGGAGTACCGACGGCCAGAGCGGTGCTTCAACTACCTGAGCCATAGCCAGGTGAGGTGGAGCCTTCCTCTCCCATACTAATTGCTGGGAGAATGATGTTCATACTTACCCAGGTGATAACTTTTCATTATGAGTTTCACAGTTATGTATTATAAGCAGTAGCGTCGCCGGTCCTGAAGAATGCAGTAGATACCATTTGGGTCTGTGAAATCTGCAGAAACATGTTGACCAGTTAAGAATTTACTAGTAGCTATTAGATAAAACTACTAGACTCGCACTACTTTTTATTGACTTAGAAGCAGTGGGGTGCCTATTAAAGCTTCTTGCCTCCTGTCTATCTAATTTTAACAACACTTTTTTTGTTTATTATCACATTTTGTTTCACATGCACTGCTTAACAGTAATCTCCTGCTGCCCCAACTATCTGTCTATACATCACAGGGTTGCATTTGAGTCTACTCACAAAAAACAACTATCGTAGACTATCTTCCTTCGTGGTATGGAGGAACCCATATGATGATAAGGGTGGCACAGGTCGAATACTGATGGGTATTTTCTTCAAACCTGAATGAAGTACCCCTGGTAACCAGGTATGTCAGTTGCAGAGTCAGTCATTTCCCTTCTCTTTGCTTTGACCCACCGCTATTCATATGTTGTTATTACAAAATACAATGTGCCATAGACTCAGATTGGCAGAGGACAGCACATTAGCTGCACGTGCCTGAAATAAATATGCCGGACTCAAAATCAATATTCAGTCGCGATGCCCTGCAGTTGTTGCAAGCCTCTGACCTATGGATCACCAGGGCCTCAATTGGATAGTTTTAAAAAACTCAATAAACCTACCACAATTCTTTCCAAGCATGCAGATGAAGTGATCTTGGTGAAGTGAACACATGCTTGGCAAATCATTAGTTCTTGCAAGTCTTTAAAACTGCAGGCGTACTTGGACCTTGGATTCCCATTTCACATGAAACTCAAGTTTATGCATCTTCGCCTAAGAATCCAACCAGCCTTGGACCAATTACCCACCCGGTTAAAACCTGCCAAGACAAATTTCAGACTCCGTGGTGCTGAAAAAAGAGGCTTAACGTTCACCTCAATGTCCAGGGTACTCTTTTAAGCAAAGATGTAACAAGTTCGGGCTACAACTTTTGGTCAAACGATGGGAAGGGTCGGTCTGGGCCAGAAAATTGGTCCCATTAGCAAATAAGTCCACTAAAAAGTGACACACATTTGCACATTGGGTCCGGTTTGTACTTTTAAAGCCACCATATAGAGGTTTTTGTAACATATGTGGAAATGATTGTATTTGTGCTTGCTGCAGGCAATGTTTGTGGCAATATCAGAAACATCAACTGTAAAAATCGGCCTACAAGGCAATACAGCTGGCCAACAAACAGCCCAACAAACTGGCTCACGCACTGACTTTGTGGATCTTCGTATCACGCACTGTCTGTCCTATAGACCAGTCAGACCCTAATCTTTAGTAAAAATACAAAAAACACCTCTCTTGTGACATAGGTTAGGTTCCCCAAGCACTGAAGATATTAAAATATTTTGCAGACATTGTAAGGCATGAGCAGTTACAAATTTGTATAAAATGTAGTTTTACCTAACTACACATGCTTGGTGTGGTGGGCATTTGTGGTTAGATCGGGAAGAGGCAAAAGGAAGCAAAAGTGCTAATGTAGAATGTGTGGCTAGAACTCAAATATATTGTTTGCAAATGCCCTAAAACAGTGATTCTTAACCTTTAGATTTTTGTGGACCCCCACTTAATCGTTACTGGAATCCGTGGACCTCCACTGAATCCTTACTGGAATGTGGAGACCCCAACTTAGTCATAATTGGACTTGGCCTAAGTAATTTCGATAATTTGAAATTCAAAATAATACACATAAATATGCAAAAAAAGCATTCATCTCACAAGTACAACAATTATGAAATATTTTATTTATTTATTAAATATAAAAAAATCTACATTATACCTTTATTAGTAAAGTTGTAGTTTTTAGAAAATTTAATTGAGGCCACCTAATGCCATGCTATATCTGTTTGATCCATTTGCACTGCTCTCCCAAATCAAGCTGAGGATACCTACTTAATTTTTAACCTCCGATTACAAATGCTTTCACATTTGCAGAACATTTTAAAAGTTCCAATTTTACATTTTGCTTCTTTATTTGTGTGCAGTTCATTCATCTGTTAATATTTAATTTTGTAAGCAGTCACAAACCCCTGAGTAGAAGTCACGTTTCCTAGGGCGTCCCCAGACCACAGGTCAAAAACCATGTTGTTTCCTATTTGGCTATGTTCTTATTTTTTTTTTATTATCATCTGCAATATCTGAAGAAATGAAATATTGGAGGATTTAATGAATCTGCTGATCATGGGAAATAACTATAGCTGGGTTGCTTATGTAAAAATTTGTTGACACTTTTTTGTTGTTAAATTACTTTAAGATGTAGTGGGCAGTTTTACAAGCGAAATTGTGTTCTATTTTTGATTTTAAAATAATATCATGGCTGTTAATGGAGCACCACGCCGCATGTGCAGTTTTCAGAGGATGTGCAGGGCTTGGGGGGGAAGGATAAAGATCAAACGGAAATCCTTTACCCACGGAGAAATATGCAGTATGCACAAAGGTCATAGGTGACAATAGACATATGTGTATGGGAGTAAAACTCACATGTGGTTGTTACACAAAAACTCATGACAGGGAGCATGAGGGGTTTTAACAATAGAATATAAATGCACATGGAATGAAACATGAAATGCTGGTCAAAACAGTGGGTTCCACATGAATATTTATCTTTGTACTCTACTCAAACTAAAGGCGTCATCACACAGATGTGCATTCCGAGTGGCTTTAAAAGGAACACAAGTGTTTAGTGCAGTGAAAGAATGTTCCTGAGGCCCACTTATTGGCAGGGACATCAAGAGATAGGACATCATTCTAGAAGATATCTACATTAGATGTCTGAGTGCTAGGAGGCAGCATTGGGAAGATGCTTTGAGTTTGAGTCCAACATTGTGCAGATTTGAATACATCCCAATGCCAATATGTTGATATGTGCTTCATTCTTGCTTTTTCTAAACACCATATCCAATGAATAAGAATGCAGTCACAGCCTTGCGAAAGCACAGTTTGTGTCTTATTAAAATGACTGGCAGAATACCAACCTAAACTACACAGTGGATAACCTAGGATATGTTGTCGTCTTTGATCAGGCATTCCAAAGAATATATTACCTTTTTTTTACTTTTTGGCCTTTCAAAAGTTTAAAATGTTGGTTGTGCGATCAGATTCTATTTAATCTCTCATTTTATAGTAATTTACTTTTTTTTTTGAGCAACTCTGGTTTTGTGTTAGATAATGGCAGTATAGATGGGAGTCTATGGTTGTTAGTGGTTTCCACCTTGTCCAAGTAGTGACCCTTCCTCCTAGTCCGGGTAAGGGGATTGCACACCCAAGGACAGCCCTGCTCAAGGGTAGCTTGGCATGAGCAGTCAGACTTCTCTCAATGGTAATGTGTAAAGCATTTGTACATACACACATAGTAAAAACACTACAAAATGACAACACACCAGTTTAGAAAAATAACAACACACCAGTTTAGAAAAATAACCAACATTTATCTAAATAAACAAGACCAAAACGACAAAAACCCTGCATGCAGAAATAAAGATATCACTTTTAGAAGGTTCAAATTATTTCAGTCCATAGGAAACTATGGATGTGTCACTTTTATCACAAAGTACCTGGGATGCGTCAAAATCAAAGACGAAAACAGGCGCAGGTTAGGTGAGACGCCGGAAAAGCAAAGCAATGCGCCGCTTCCTTACTCTAAGGGAGTTGATGCGTTGGTTCCTTACTGCCAGGGGAGGTGACCGGTTGGTTCCTTACTGCAGTGCAGGGAAGGCCATGCATCAGTTCCCTACTGTGAGGGGAGGTGATGTGTTGATTTTTGTCTATTATTAATTGTAGTGACCCCCGAAGAAGGGCCTCAAAAGGCCCGAAATGCATTGGGTTTTATGATGAAATAAAAACTGCCTGTGATGAACAATGCATCATTCATATTCTTACAAGAGGCCAGGATCGGCACAGTTAGAATATAAGAAAACTGAAAATTGGCATGTTAATCGGTTTTGTGGATTTGAAAAAAATAAGATGAAAATGATAGAAGAGAAGTTATATACTAGAGAATACTTTTGGATTACTACTGATAAATGGTTAAATAACCTTCGAAATAACATGCACGCCAGGGGCGGCATGATGCTGTGCAAATGGCTTTATGGGGCTGGATGAAGCTCCATCTCAAATTAGTTGATTTACAGACAAGCAGCCTAAGTTCCTTACTGCTGGGCAACATCGATGAATGTAGCGCACAGGGGCAATGCGTTAAAAATCCAGATAACCTGAATCGGTGTGGAGGAACTGGCAGTGAGTCAATTTCCCAGCCGCAAAGCAGGTGATGCATCGATTTCTTCAGGTACACAGCAGGGCCTGCGTCAGAGTCGGAGAAGGTATCATGGACGTAGGTGACATGGTGCTCTGGACTCTGGCTGCAGCGGTCTTTCAGCTCATGGCTGGCGCTGCATCGATTCTTCAGCCACACCGCAGTAATGCATTCGTTTTTCAACCGCACTGCGGTGCTGCATCAGAAAAAAACTGAACTGGAGGTTGATACGTGGATTTTCTTAGTCCTTTGCAACATAAAAACACCTCCAAGGGTCCAGACCTGAAATTGGCACCACTTGGCAAGTCAGAACTCCCAGCAGAGGAGTTCAGGGGCTGCAGATTAAGTATTTGATGGCTCTGAGACTTCTTAACAGGAGGCAAGCACACAGGACACCCTTGGAAAACCTTGGCAAGCAGTATGTAGAAAGCAAAGTCAGTCCTTTCACTGCCCAAGACTGCAGCAGCAAGCAGTAGACCAGCACAGCAAAACAACACACAGAGTTTATGCTGATATGCAAGGTATGGGAAGATGTCTTCAAGTGTTTTCATTGTGTAAAAGGCACTGTTTGTGACATTATGAACATGCAGCATTAAGGACTGTTCTGAATTCATGGTTACTCCTAGGTTTGTTATTTCTCTTGATGTTGTTGGAAGGGCTTCAGGTTCCTTAGGCCACATGGCGGTAGGATAGTACTTTTGCCATTGCCCACAGGTCATAATCTCTGTCTTTGCTGTATTGAGATTTAGATGGTTATTCACCTCCCATAAATGGCACAGAGGCAGTCACCAAGTTGAGAATTGTAGAGATCTTCAGGACTATGCACTTTTAAAATGGTTTGGGTGTCATTTGCATAACTGTAACAGGTGAGGTTGTATGATTTAATGTTGGTAAGGGGATTAGGTAGATGTTGAATAATATAGGGTGTTGTAAATGAATCTAGGACCCTAGTGTAATTTTCCCGATTTATGCCCTTATATAGGTATAAATTACCCGATACTTATATAGGCATAGAAATCATTACCATATTTAGACCAAGCCTATGCAGCCCAAATGGCTACTTCCACTAAGTTCCGAGAATCAACAACGATTTCTTAGAAAAACCCACCTTCAGCAGCTAGTGCCCCTTGCCTGAATACTAATGTATCTAGGAAATCATGGAGTTTTCGAAGAAGTGAGTCTTTGATGACTTTATTAAGTCCAATCATACGTCAAACTCTGCACCTTCAAAGTATAAATATGCCTACATTTGCCCAGACAAACACACGGTGGTTTGGAGCAGATCGACTATCTACTTGCCCAACGCCCTGCAGCAGCAAGTGCCGAAGGAAGCCGACCCTCCAGCAGACACACTGAGAGACTCTGTCTTTTTTCCTGCCGAGAAATCCAGCTCCAGTGTTTCCAGGCTACCCTTGCGGGTTGCTGGGAAATCGAGTCCCAAGAGAGAGAGATACAAGACCTCCTTCATTCTAAACCAAGGTACAGAGCTGATTAGACCCGTAGAGAATTCTTGGATAGATTCTTGGCAGACCAATACTAAACTTAAGCTACTCCTCACTTACTTCTTCCCTCGTACTAGACTTAGGTTAGGTACACCGGGGTAGGCGGATTTTAGAAGCACCAGTTGAGTACTTTTAGTCATTATTTTATCACTGTATGTATTATATGTATTTTAGGTGTTTTATGGCTTGGAACCATATCCTGCTTTTACAGTACTACTTTATAACACTTATCGTATTATATACTCTCTACTTTATAACCAGTATTACGATTGTAGCAGTACATTTCTTATGCTTGAGAAAGAAGACTTCAATAAATACTTTTATTGAAAACGCCTGTCTCTCTATTTTCTCAACACCTCTGGTGAAACAATGCATGCACGATTGACTGAGTAAAATAGTTATCTATTGTTTCCACGACTCTAAAGATTGATTTCTTATTCTTGGGAAACAAAGTTGTCATGTTTATGTGGTTGTCAGAAACTAATCCCTTCTTGTGAATTTGAGAAAGTTTCTAGTGATCTCTGAGCTAGCTGGCACTCACAATTAAGTTTAATGTATTCGGTAGAGACCTAGTTGACCTCAGTCCTACGTCTAAACTACAGGATATATTATTCCAATGCGCAGAGTCTATTGGGAATATAGGAACTACACTACATGGCGCCCAACATTTGGTAAGGTGATAATTTAATTCTAGATACTAGAGTAACTCAGTCGTGCTTTTCACACAGACCCCTTTTTCCGGTAAAAACTCCATTAGACGTCTGGAGTGGGTAAAAGGATAATATCCCCAAAAATTGAGTAGGACGAAAATCCTATGTATTAGTTTTTGGTTTGTTCAACGTTGAAGGATACAGTGTTCCAAAAATATTGTGCGCCTAATCTTTGTTTCCTTGAAACTTGCTCTGCAAACTTTCGGTCAACAAAATGTCAGAGAGTGACAACAAAAGGGAGAGAGCTGCAGCAGCAGCTCAGGCAGTTTTAGACGACACAAGTCTCCAAAAAAATAACACGGATGCTATACTCATCCCGGTAAATGTAAGAAAAACTAGAACTATAAAACTTACACAAAATGGCCTATCACCCAGAGGTGGTAGAGTTATATCTGTCATAGAGGCACATGAATATCGGCAGACAGAAGTATTTTATTCATGGATCACTTTTCAACAAGCAAATCCAACAACACATGAGTTGCACTACTACAAAGCAGAGGAACCTCCAGCGGAATACGTTCCTTTCGAGGATGTTGAAATTCCACTAACTTACCAAGAGCATGCGCTCTGGTTTAAAGGGGCCCTACAACATCAAAATCACATTACCAGGCTCGGTCCACTAGGTAGACCAGGAGCAACATGGCCGGTACTAGCCAGCTATACACCACATCCTGACATTTAACAGAATGACAGGTCCAGAACTGTTAGCTCAGCTAAAACAGTTAATTAAAATACATAGACAATTGGTTCAATATGTCATGCGGACCTTAACAGTCCAACCTACTGTGAGGATTCCACAGCACACCCCTCACCAGGGGAACAAAAACAAAATCACACCACAGACTATACAATCAGTTATTGGTAAATTGCTGGCCAAAAGGGAACAAATTCCGTTTTGGTTAGCACAAAAAATTACTCAGATAGAGGCAGTATTTCCTGATAGTACACCTCATGAGAAACACAGAATTCTGACAATCTGTTTACCAATGGGGATAGCACCACATGTGGAGGACTGTGACACTTGGGGTACAGTCTTTGCTTCAATCTACACAAAAACACATGGTGTTCCATCTATGGCGGTAGTACCAGATGTCCTAAGACAAATTCAAAATGAATACGGACCAGAACCTGCTTTAAATCTTGGTATGAAATTACTAAAAGATTTCAAACCGGTCTCGGCTATACTATTAGCCAACATTAAAGGTGAAGCAGCATCCGTGTGAATCTGCCAAAAACTAAAAGAAACAGATATAAGAGAGCAGCCATATGAACTTGCAAGAATTATTGAGAAATCCTATGAAGAACTAGGAAGAGATAGTTTGGGTGGGAAACCATTAAAACCCCAACTAACAGAAAATCCTGAAAAAGTTTTCATTAAAAATAATCTCACTACACCTAAAAAGAAGTGGGGAAGCAGTAAACAGACACTTCCTAAAGAGAAGCATTCTCAGTCCAGAGGAAGATCTCCCCAATGGGGAGGTAGGTCTCCCCAACTGGAGCCCTCTGAAAAAAGGTATGACCTTTGGAATAGGGATACTTTGATAAAACCTGATAGATATCAAGATTCTGATACACGTTCGTCTCGTACCTTTCCGACTTCCTCGCAGAAATCCGAAAGGAGGGGACGATCAGAACAAAAAGAGGAACGCGTGAAGTCCAAAGAAGAACAGCACGTCCCAAAAAATAAGAAAACTCAATTCACCAAGAAGGTAGCAAGCGTAAAGATCAGACATGCCGAGAAACTTGAGGACACAACTCAAGAACGGGGAGTGGGCTCAGACAATGCTAGACAGCGCAGCAGAAGTCACCATAGCGCGCAAGATCCTGATGGATCATCTGGAGACAGTGGACTTGAATGAATGTATTAAAGTTGAAACTGCCGACACCAGGGTTAGTGTACCCCACAAGTTATATGAAGTAACACTCCGGATGGAGGGGGACATAACTAGAAAAATAAAAGCACTCTTTTGGGATAAGCTTTTTAAAGGGTTATGACATTCTTCTAGCTGAACAAGACTGGCCACCTGAATTTGTAAGGGAGTGCCAACATGGCAAAGAGATAAGTATGCCAGCCTTCTCAAATCACATTCCAATTCATAAAAAATACACTTATGCCAGAAAATGTGCTGTGGCCCAGGCTCCAGCATTATACAAAAATCATGTGGGATGGGATGAGGACTCTCCTCACCATAAAATCCAGTTAAAAAATCAGCCTACTGCACAAAGGTAGTATCCAGTTACGCAAGAAGCTAAAAAACAAGCCAAGTCAGGGAGATTTTAAAGCAACTTGAAGACCAAGGGGTGATTGAAACATGCACCTCATCAATGAACAATCCTTTGTTTCCTGTCTTCAAACCAGACAATTCATATTGTTTAGTTTTGGATTACAGACATTTAAACTGCTGTTGCAAAACATTTGCAGTACAAAATGCACATAGTGCAGCACTGATGAATAACATTGTGCGGAAAAAATATAACACCACATTAGATATTTTGAATGGGTTTTTCTGTCAAAACATTGCACCTGAAAGCTGGCATTTGACCGCTTTCTCAATTATGGGGCACAGCGACAATTATGCCGTCTCCCCCAAGGATTCAAGAATAGCCCAGGGTTATTTTCAGCCAGAGTAACAGAGTTACTACAAATGTACGATGATGAGGCATTATTTTATATCGATGACATCTATCTTACAGACGATGATTTGGACGTGCATTTGAAAAGAGTGAACACCATAATACTTGGGTTCGCATCTGAAGGGTACAAATTCAATTTTAAGAAATCACGAATTGCCCAAGGCGTGGCTAGCAGCCGACGGAGATGGTCGCTGCCTAAAGCGGCTCCTGACCTCTGCCTGCTAATCCTGAAATAATCCGACCCAAGACGCAGGGATACCCCCTGGTACTCGAGGGGAGCCCCTGCCAGCGACCCCAGTGCCTGCTCTGTGGCAAGCGCTGCCCCGGTGGCCGCCGTGAAACGGCAGAAAATCGACGAAGTGGTGAGGATCCGGCTCCGGGTAAGATGGCGACTGCTCCGATGCCCTGACTGTCCGTCGGGCTGTGCCCGCTGCCTGAGATAACAGCGGCGGAGCTGCGATGGAGCCTTCCCCTGGCTGAGGAGGCTTGACTCTGCAGGAGTGCATCCCGACTCCGGAACCTCGGGACTGCCCCCTGCTCCGGGTGAGTCTGCTGCGGCCCCTCCCCAGCGGAGAAACATCTACGGGACCCCCCGGCTTTTGGGACCAGGGGGTTGACTGACTGTGTCCGAGTGGCGGCCGCCCCTTTTGCGCCTCAGACGGGGTCTCGGCGCGGAGGAGCCCGCCCTGCAGGCATTACTGAGGAATCGGCCGGTTGGAGGGGGACGGCCTGCCCTGACCGCGGACCTGCCTGCTGGAACGCCCTCCTACGTGACTCCCTGGCTTTGGGTCTGCGACGGACCCGGACCCTGTTGGCCCGGCTTCACCTCCCGCAGTGACAGGAGAGGCATCAATAGTACTCCCAACTACATCCAGGACCTTTCCTCGATGCCTGACTGCCCACTAGCCTCTCATCGCCATCATTGATTCCAGGGGCCAGAGGGACCCAGCGGTGGCGGACCTGCCACACACTTCGCAGAACGCCTGGGGCTGGGGCACAGCGGCGACTTGGGGCGTGCTTGGTGCCTGAAGGGAATGCGGCACGGAGCGGGACTCACCCACCGACGGCGCTCAGGCACTAACAGGGCGCTGCGGGCCTAACCTACCACGTAACTCTCTCAGCCTGCACGGACCTCGGGCCCCCTCCACGCCGGACCCTGCTGTCTTCCAGTGGGACCGGGACTGCATCACGACAGCGGAGGGCCCCTGGAGGCGGTTTATCCTCCTCGTAAACGACGCACCGCCACCCGCGAGCCCCGCCACTGGCACTGGACCTTGGGGGCTTACCGGGAGTGCGACACCAGGAGAACACGGAGCGGGGCCACTGGCGAGGACACGTAGACCGCCCGTGTGATTAGGGCAGATCTGCAATTGCCGTCGACACCAGACCATCCCGACCAGGCCCTGTGTGTGCAGGGGTGCGGGAGCACTGGAAGGTCCTGAGAGGCGTAGGGCCCCAAGACTCGGACTGAAACCTGCCTCACTACCGCCCACCTGATTGCCGACGGAGGGGGGGCGCCTGACGCCTGCGAGCCTCATTGCGGATCCAGACCAGCCACCTTGGAACAAGATGGGGAAGACCAAGGGGGCGAAGGGGAATAGAAGCCCCGCCACGGAAACACCTGAGGACGTTTCACAGACCTCAACGGAACTGCAACAAATGCAAGACCGCATCCTGGAGGCCATTGCAGCCACGAAAGACGCACTGCGCCAGGACATTGTGCAAGTGTCGACGGGGTTGGGGCTCCTGCGGGCAGATCATGGGAAGCTTGCGGACCGGGTCAAATCTGCGGAGGTTACACTGAAGGACATGGTGCCAGCACACAAGTCCATGGAGGGACGGCTCACAGAGGCGCTGGACCACATACAGACCCTGGAGAGGCGGGCGGAGGATGCCGAAAACTGCAATCGACAGAACAACGTGTGCCTGGCGGGCCTTCCGGAGAAAAAAGAGGGCTCAGACATGGTGGGTTACCTGAGCGAGTGGCTGAGGACGGCGGTGGCCCCTGAGGGCCTTTCCACCTTTTTCACTCTAGAGCGGGCGCACCCAGTGCCGGCCAAAAGCCCAGTGGTCATCAAACTGCTACACTATAAGGACAGGGACTGGCTACTACAGCGAGCCAGGGAGGTGGGCCCCTTTCAGGTGGACAATAGTAATGTCACACTGTTCCCGGACTATACGTTCGAGACTCAAAAGATGCGTGCCTCTTTCCTCTCCATCAAAAAAGAACTGCGAACTGAAGGCATACAGTACTCACTACTATTCCAAGCAAGACTCCGAGTAGTGGTGGATGAGAAGTCACTGTTCTTCCCTACAGCGGCGGAGGCATGGGCCTGGTGGGACACCTATAAGGCGGGCACGGACGGGGCTCGGTTCAGAGAGGAGGAAGAATGGCAGAGGCAGCCGGTGAGGAAATCGCAGAAGCTCCGGGGGCGCAGACGGGGGAACAAGAAGCCAACGGAATCCCAGACAGAGGACGAGAGGAGAGCGGCGCTGCAGGCAGTAATGGACGTCTCGGGCTCGGCGCTTGCCCAATCTGGGAGAACCTCGGCCTCGGAGGAGCAGGGGACGGGCTCGGAGACGGAGCTATCGGAATTTGGTGGCACGAAGGGACCGAAGATCACGCCACAGACATAGGAGGAAATCATCGGGAGCTGAGAGCTGAACATAATACTCTCACTGGAATCGCGACTACTGGGGCTGCCACCTTGGACACTTGAGCAGGCAGCTGGCAGACTGGCTTATCGTGAGTTGAACTGTGTATTGCGGGGCGGGGGGAATGGGGACTGTGGTTGAAGTTCTTGAGTCTAGCTCACGCTCCTTAGGGCCCATAAGGCCTCCGCAGTGCAGACTGCAGAATAGGAAGATTTGAGAGCACGTTTGCTCACATACAGTTTGGATGGGAGCAACTCTTTTGAAGTTAGGTCCTGTTCTGGGGGGGGGCTAGAGTAGTTGGGGTGACTCAAGGCGCAGTGACGGGGGGGAAGGGAAAGTTTTGAGGGGGGTGGGTACAGTGTCATGCCTATTGCCTAGAGACAAAGTACAATTGAACTGAACCGAACACTGTGGGACAATGGCTAATGCAGGATTGATAAAATGTGTGTCTTGGAATGTGAGGGGACTGCATACTATGGCAAGGAGGCACAAGATTCATGCTCATCTGGTTCAAAGAGGGGTACATATAGCGTTCCTGCAGGAAACTCACCTGACAAAGAAAGAGGGAATAGCGCTTCAGCGTAGATGGAGGGGGCACCTATTCAACACTACGTATTCCGCCTTTGCTAGAGGGGTGCTAATATGGATAAGAGCGGGAACCCCTTTTCAAGTGACCAGGCACATAGCGGACCCTGAAGGAAGATTTGTGGCAGTTGAGGGCAAACTCAGAGGCAGGCACATCGTACTCAGTAGTATCTACGCACCTAATGTAGACCAAGCAACATTCTTTGCAAAGCTCTCCGGGGAACTAGCTAGTTACCTCGCAGGTCCGGTCCTGATGGGGGGGGGGGACTTTAATTCTATAGCATATACTGTACTAGACAGATCGCATCCACCAATGCACACATCCCCAATACACAGGCTAGCGAGAAGCAGATCGGAGTGGCAGGGAAAGTGGGAACTGGTAGACGCTTGGCGCACACAACACCCAGCGGAGCGGGATTATTCATTTTACTCCAGCCTACATGACCTCCATGTCCGCCTTGACACCTTCCTGATCTCCCAGTCGGTGCTTCCTGCGGTGGCCCGGACTGAGTATCTGGCGCGCACGATATCCGATCATAATCCTCTACTCCTGACATTAGACTGGATGACTGAAATATCGCAGATTCCGACATGGCGGCTATGGCCGGACACGCTGGATGATCCACCCTTCCGAGAGGCATTAGGAGAGAGGATCTCAAAATACTTTGCAGAGAATGAGGGCTCCGCTTCTACCAGGGCAGTGAAGTGGGACGCCTTCAAAACTGTAGTGAGAGGGCACTGCATAGGGAAATATGCGGGGGTAGGCAGGACTCTGCTAGATGACTTAGAAAAAGCTGAGCGCAAGCTGAGGGAAGCCGAACTAGCGCGCCCTAACGGGCCCAAACTTCAGGAGAGGGTCTGCGAGGCGCGGGAGGCTGTAGCAGTGGAGGTGGAGCGCCTTTGCAGTTTTGATTATAGAACGTACCTAACGAGGTCACATGCTGAGGGGGATAAAACTGGTACACTCCTAGCTTGGTTAGCGAACCCCACTAGGAACAATCACCCGATCCTGGCCTTAGCGGGGGGAGGGGGCCGCATCTGCAGCACGCAGCCGGATATTTTAGACAGCTTCAGGTCGTATTATGAGGTATTATATAAGAGTGCGCTGGGGGATCAGGGGGAGGCGATAGACGCTTTTTTAAGTGAGCTGCAGTTACCGCGGCTGGAACGAGAACAAGCAGACGCCCTAGGTGGCCAAATAGAGCTGGCGGAAATAAGGGGAGCGGTAAAGCGGATAGCGCGTAACAAAACCCCAGGTATAGACGGACTGCCTATTGAGTTTTACGGGCGATACCTACAACAATTGGCCCCAAAGCTCCAAGTAATGTACAATGAAGCCAGGGGTAAGGGCCGACTCCCCCAATCTATGTGTGAGGCTATAATGATCCCTCTACTAAAACCACGAAGGGAGAGCACCGACCCGGCATCCTATCGACCATTGTCCATGCTAACAACAGATTACAAGATTCTGAGCACAGTGCTGGCTTTCAGGTTATTGACCCACATGCAAGAACTGGTCCACAAGGACCAATCCGGATTTATACCCACCCGTAACAAGACGCACAACATCCGATGGCTGCTCAGACTGAGAGGTGACCCGCCTCCGGAAGCAGGGGCTCCCCTAGTGCTGGCTGTCGACATAGAGAAAGCCTTCGATAGCTTAGAATGGGAGTACCTCTATAGAGTGATGCAGAGTTTTGGTCTAGGTGAGGCCTACATAAACTGGATGAAAGTATTATACTCGTCAGCAAGGGCAAGGGTGAGGGTCGGAACTCTGGTGTCACACCAATACAAGGTAAGGCGGGGCACCAGACAGGGATATGCACTCTCTCCCCTGCTGTTTGCGCTAGCGGTGGAACCTCTGGCAGCAATGGCTAGGCGAGGTGACTATTATAAAGGACTGGAATTCAGAGGGGCCCAGCACTTTATCTCACTATATGCTGATGACATTCTCCTATTCTTGGAGGATGCAGAGGGAGCCGTGGAAGGTGCAGAGAGACTTATGGCACGCTTCGGCGACTTGTCAGGCCTAAGAGTTAATTGGCCTAAAACCTGTCTCTTCCCCCTACGGAAGGAAGAGGAGCAGCCCCCGACCCGTCCACTGCTCAGATGGGAACCTAGCTGCCTGACTTACCTGGGAGTACATATATACCACGAGGCCTCGGACATGCTGGACGGTAATATAGGTCGCTGTATCCGCGCTCTGCAGAGCAGTATGTCCTTTTGGGCTACCCTGCCTCTGTCGGTGGCGGGTCATATATCTCTTCTGAAAATGGTAGCCTTGCCGCGATTGTTGTACTACTTCAGGACTCTCCCCATTTGGGTGCCTGTGGGCGACTTTTCGGCAGTTGAGATCGATGATTACGTCCTTCTTATGGGGAAAGGGCAGACGCAGAATTGCGTTAGCAACGCTGACCCGCTCAAAATACGAGGGTGGCCTAGCGGTCCCAGATTTCGAGCTCTATTATCTGGCTGCCCAACTACAGACCTTTACGCAAGAAATTGCGAGAGTTTACCGCGGGCCGGATCAGGAGAGGGACAACGGCACCCCTCGTCATGTGCTGGCTTACATTACCCTGCAGCAAAGATTAGTGCTCACAGAACTGTCCCAAGAGGAACGGACGTTCCGATTATGCTGGAACCGCTCGCAAAAACGAGCGGGAGTCAGGCACCCGTATGCACCCGAAATCCCACTGGGCATGATGACAGCACTCCCACACGGCGGAGATTGGTCGAGACTACAGTTATGGGAGGACGCAGGGTTGCAGATGGTGGGGGATTTATACGATGACGGTGTAATGACCCCGTATCAGACTCTGCAGGAGTGCTACGACCTCCCGAGGGGGGATTACTTACTGCACGCGGCGGTGGTGAGAGCCATTCAGGCGCATTGGGGAGAAGGACTGATCGAACCAACAACAACACTGGCTTGCCAGTATACTATGATGGCGGCGGGTACCTTTAAGGCAGTGACGTGCCTCTACTCAAGAATGCTGAGCGAGACTCTACAGCCTTTGGCGACACTGAAGGCCAAGTGGGAAACAGACCTGCAGATGGAAATCCCAGACACCACGTGGTCCCAACTGGTGCGGAGGGCTAGAAAGAGCACTAGAAATGCGCGTTTCCAATTGATTCACTTCTACATTATTCACAGAGCCTACCTCACCCTGAGCAAAATTGCGAAATATTTCGGGGTTGAGGACGCGGCGTGCCCCAGATGCAATAAGATAGGAGCGGACCTAGTGTATATGCTGAGGGACTGTCCTCACCTACAGACTTATTGGAGAGAGATAGGCAACACATTAAATGAAGTGGCGGATAGGGACTTGCAGTACAACAAGGCGGTCAGTATACTACACTGGTTCCCACACACGCCCAAAAATAAACTATCAAGCAAATTCATTGACATGGGCCTACTCTTAGCTAAGAGGGAACTGACCAAGGGGTGGAAGTCAAAAACGGGCCCGACACACCGGAGATGGCTGAACAAATTTCTAAAATGGGCGGCGGGCGAGAGTACGGTCAGATACCAACTGGCCTGTCGCAGATCGGATGAGCGAGCCCAGGAAGCAACGATGGCTTGGGAGATGTTAGTGCAGGCACTGCGGGATAGCTCAGTGGAGGAGGAGGGAGAGGAGGAGCCAGAGGAACCAGAGGGCCTACCTGGGATTGCCACGGTGCTGGTACCCTCACCAGACACACACACCCAATAAATAGTAAGATGCTTCTGTCCACCACCACATGGATGTATTTCTCAGCGATAGGCGTAGGCGATGACACTTGCGGGGGGAAGAGGGAGGGAAGGTTTTCCTGATATAACCAGACGAAACTGGACGAATATCGCTCAGTGGTAGAGGGGGATAGGGAAAAAAACTTGAAAAGCAGACAGCGGATTGCCTCATACAGTGACCATAACTGATAGACAATGTAAAGATGCACCACGGAAACAAATGACGCCGCCCGGCCTTCGGGATGTGGGCTGAATGGCTGTGTATAATGCATGTGGGCAGAGATCAGAGGGCGATGAATCTGCACAAACAGATCCCATATTGAATGATGCATTTGGTTCTGCAATAAAAAATGTTTAAAAAAAAATCACAAATTGCCCACCTCAACGTCCTATTCTTAGGCTATAAGTTATCAAGTGAAGGCAAAAGTCTGACAGCTAATTTTCTAGAGAAATGTGCGCTGCTCCAACCTCCAAAAACGCTGAAAAACTTACAATCAATTCTAGGTTTCCTGAATTTTGGAAGAACTTATGTTCTAAACTACGGAGAAAGGGTTAAACCTCTCTACGAACTAATCAAACCTGATTTCAAACCAACTAATTGGACTCAAACACACACAGAGATTTTGCGTTCAGTGCAAACAGACATGTTAGAAAAAACACAGTTAGAGACACGCGACAATGTGCGCAATCTTGTGATCCGAATCATCCTAGGGAGATGCGGATTCACATACCTAACATTTAATGAAGGTGAAAAGGTACCAATAGCTTACAAATCACACTTGTACACACAAGCTGAAGTAAAATTCACTTCTACAAAAAAAATTCTGACAGCGGTTCAAACTGCAGTAGCAAAAGAGAGCTCTCACACAGGGAAAACGCATAATGATGATAACACCTGCACCTGCCTTAGAGGCAGTGACGAATGCAAGCATTCCCAATGCTAAGGCTTTACATCCGAAATGGATACAATGGGTTAACTCTCTAGCTGCAACAGACGTTGAATACGTCTTTGACCCCTATTTGAAGACACAAGAATTCCTACAATATGAACACGAATGTCCTCTGTTGAACGAGATTCTGCCTCTGGAACATTACGGATGTATAATCTATACAGATGGATCAGCACAGCTCGCAATTGGGGTAAACAAGCCTATAGTGCTGCATGCGCGATTGTTAAAGGTCGCTGGCGCGAAGGCAAATTCAGACCTATGGTCACAAAAACTCAATCACTCGGAGACTGTACAGCTCAGCGAGCTGAACTACAGGCTTTCAAGATGGCGCTTGAAAATACCGATAGCGAATTCCCCACACTAATAGTGTGCGATTCGTATTTCTGTGTTGAATCCTACAACGAGAACTTGCAGAACTGGGTTTGAAACGGTTTCAAAAACGCAAAAGGTGGCACAATCAAGCATAAAATGCTTTGGGAACAAATAGTTCTTTTACAGAAAGAACTACAAAAGACTCACATGATTCATACACTGAGTCATTAGCTTGATGGCGTTCACGTTGCAGGGAATTCATTGGCTGATGAGGCCGCAAAGGCAGCTGTGCAAACGGCTTCCGTAGCTACAATCACTCGATCGAAAAGAGTAATAGACGGTGAAACGATACAAGCGGTGAAAGCTTCAATGGAAGGCAGCTATGGCGCGTTACCTCTAAACTATCCACTCACAAATACATACATAATTGATGCAAACTCCATTCCTTTTGCTCGAATCCCTGGAGTGGGGAACAGAATAATTCCAAACAGGAATCAGAGAGCTGCTTTGGTACACAAAGCACATATGGGAGAGGGTCTGACACATCAAGGGATCTTAAAATCTCTGATAGAATTAGAATAGATGTACTGGTGGCCAGGAATGAGTGTTCAAGTTTACGAATTTGGAATTCATTGCGATGTCTGTTACAGGATCACAGCTTTGAAGAAAACTAGATACCTGACTACAGTGTAGCCAGCCCAGTTCAGATACCATTGCTAGACAGCATTAGGCTATCGACACACCAATGTCTCGATGGACAGTTGCGGTCCCAGAACTGATAGGAAAAGATTAATTTGGATGTGGCCCCAGCGCTCAGCTGACGCCAGAACTGTTATAAAGGATTTGCGAGTCTTTAGCGGCACGCTACATTCTGACCAGGGTCCTGTGTTTAGCTCTCGAGCTTACAAAGAGGGCATTGCATTGCGGTATTCTCGTCTCTTCCATCCTGAGGGTAATGCGGTAGTGGAAAGAAAAACCCTGTGACATAAAGCAATCCATAACAGCTAAGGTATTAGGTTTGGGTGATGGGTGGGTCAAACATCTAACATAGTCTTAACAATCTGCCAAGAAAGTCTCTCGGTGGAATCACTCCATATGAATTACTATTTAGTACTAGAATGATAATCGAAGACCTCGATTGTCAAACTTCAGTGGTGGAACAAAAACCCTTTGATGTCAAAGATCGTTTGGCTGTTTTACAGGACTTAAATGAAACAAGAAGAAGTCTGAGTAACACGATACAGAAGCCAACGACCATTGAAGAAAAACCACCTGTCCCAGCAAGACCTGTCTGGATTCCAAATATTGGGGATCTAGTCAGGGAAAAGATCGCTGTAAAGAAGGAATTTGGGCCTTCTTACAGAAAAGCAGTACCTGTCTTGGCAATCCAAGGAACAAGATCACTAGTACTACCGCCCCTTGCAGGTAAAAGGGAGAACAGAGTTGTGTCCATCGACCTGGTCAAACCACATCATGTGGCCAATAATAAGTAGTAGGCCCAGTGGACTTCCAAGATGTAGCAGAATACCACATCTTGCTACTATCCAAGAGGTTCAAACTGAAATAATTATCACCTTTGATAAACCTGCAGTAAGAAAAGAAGGACTATGCAACAAAGCCATGGAACTTGTGCCTCTTGGGACCCAAATAACAGTTCGTCAAGAAACTCCTGTCTACAATGATGTAGCATCTGACTATACAAATATGACAAAGGAAGAAGCAGCTCCAAAGATTAATAACAATCATGAGGCAATTCCAACGATTGACAGAACTGCCTCTGGCTATTTCATCAACTTTGTACATTTTCTGAGGGTCCTAGTGAACCTGAAGATAAGCCAGCAAATAAAATTGTCAAAGAAATAATAACAGAACTCTCATCAACTTGGAAAAACCTATCTGGTTTCACCAACGACTGAATTTTGGATTGTGTTAGGTGTACTGTTCCTCCAGCTCTGGCTCATTCTGGTTTTAAGCTTGGGAAATATGATAGATGGAAAATACAGTACAATGGACAAGGCAAGTAAGAAAATCAACTTGCTCCTGAAACCTCACAAATCATCTCATCGTGAACGAAGAGACCTCTCATCAGTGAACATCACAGCCGTTCCTATACCTTGTAGTATAGCATGGGACAGAACTGATTATGACATCTATGGCCCGGTGGAACTGCTGAAGATTCTATACCAGTTCAAGGTTTCTTTGAGTGACTTTGTATCACCCAGCACATTTTCTGATGATTGGGACTTTGAAACTGTTAATAACATGATGACAGACTTAGAAATGTCAGCTAAATTTACAGATCATGAATACTTAGAAGGTTCATCAGATTATGAACAAATGTATTGTTTTAATCATTATGGTCACCATTATTTGCATTGATCTGCAAACCCTAGAAATATTTTTACTTATAATCAATGGGAACATTGTCCAACGCCGCCAAAGGGCAGCTCAAAAATATTCTATGAAAAGTTTCCGTACTTCTCAGGGTTCAAAGTTACAAATCCAGAAACGTTTTCTTTACAAAATGTGAATACGACAGGAATGAAAACAATGTTGACCAATACTAAACACATTTATTCTGCAAAATTTTATGCTGAGCTGTCTAGATTAGGTTTTGACTTTTGGAAAGACAGCATTGAGACAAAAACTGTCTGGCGCATGAAAAACTGGCAGGTGCAAGGTTTAGAAGCCCTGTTCAGAGCCTGCATTATACCAGAACAAATAATGTTTTTAAATTACACTGTTCAACAAACTTCTTGTCTTGGCCTGGCTAAGATAAAAGATTTAAATAAACAGTCTATACCAAAACCTACATCTGACAGTAATGATACTACAGAAGAGGAGGTAGACATACCTTATATTTTAAGACAGAACAGAACTAATCCTGATTGGGAAAAATGGTTAATCTGGCCCACAGACACGAATAACTGTCAAGATAGATTCCTGAACAAAACACAAGGGTTCACAGTGAATAGGCCAGAGCCAAGATACTCCCAGAGACAACACCCAGGGATAGTAACTACATACAGTGTAGGAAAGCTATACCTTGCGTGGCTACAGAAATCTACACTTCCAGATATCAAACAACACTTATCTTTACTTAAAGAAGGCAATGATTTGCGAGATTTCTTAATGGGGCCTCTCAAACCACGTCAAAAATGTTCCATATACGCCGGTATATACGCTGCGTCCCAGCTTGCTTGGAAAATAACGCAAATGGAAACTGCAGAAAGAATACGAGAAATTGATCGTATTAATTTAGAGAAATCTCTCTCTGTAGTGGACAATGGGTTAACGACTCTGTCCTCCAGAATATATTCTATGGACAGTATTGTATCCTCTGCAATTGACATAATAGAGCAGGACTTGCTAATGTTGAAACATGGCCAGTCTCAATTACTTTCTATAATGCAGTTAGGCTGGACGTTACAATTTCAGTTCAGGCTACGTGCCATGGCGTCTAATCAACACAAAGTCATTATTTACTGTATTTAACCTTACAGATAAACAAATCTCTTTGGCACAAAGAGGAGTAGACTATACGGTGCTGAGCATTGAAAAACTGGAAAGATTACCATTGACAGTTTCTGAGAAGCCTGTCATTGAATGGATAATACATGGCACCATCACGATACCAGTGACGATTTTCCAATTTCAGTATTGTCTACAGCATATACCAGCAGGCCTGTATGAAAGGTTGGGTACAGAATGCATTAAGTCAACCTGCACTTTACCTTACACACACAAATGTTGGAATGGGGCAAAAGAGGTATTCCTTAGTGGTAACAATTGTAAGAACTCACTAAGTGGAACACTTTTGTGCCAGGGTATTAATTTACATTGAGCCTGCGAAGGTTCTGCAAATAACCTCTCTTGCCACCTGCACGGTACACCCTCCACAGTTATAGAACCAATTTTCAGGCAGCTATCCAATGGCAGCTACGTTATGCTCAATGACCACAGCTGTTGTGGCATGTTGCCAGGAAAAGCGTATCTAGTTAATGTGTCATCCAGGGTCACTTGTTCTATGCAAGTATTGTATCCAAAGAGAAAGACAGACAGGGAGACGGCGTTATGGCCTTCACTGAATATATCTTCTAAACAAATTGATACTTTAGGCAGAATGAAAGTCATTCTCTTGCAAAAAACTGTCCCACTGACCTCGTCTAAAGAAACGTATGATCTGCAAGTTGCAAGGACTTCTGCAGAGATACATGCATTATTATCAACAAATTGCCCAGGACATTTCGCAGAAATGTTAAGTCAAATCTTAAACATGTCCGATACCAGTGGCATCGCACATGTATTTAAGACGATTTTTTCGGGACTGTTAACGCCATTTGAAGAAGTCCTCAGCATTTTACCAAATTTCATGCACTCTGTGTTCGGCGGCCTGCCTCTCATCTTGGGACTCGTAGCAGGAATTCTATTTTTATTCCTTCTGCTCCGATATGGCAAGTCCAGTCACCAGCGATACCCAGACTACCATGGAAGAAGCCCTCTTTGCCATGAGCTATTGTGAGAGAATTACACAGATTCTTGGCTTGGTTCGTTTAAGAGATCTGAACACAACTTGGTTTCTATTGTTCAGACCCATCTGGCAAGATTGCATCTTACCTGTTCTACGTTGCCTGCTTTGCGGAGAGGAATGCGTGTTGGACATTTGTCTTACACTTCCATCAGTCCTGCCATCGGATGTTGACGCTTTGCTAGGTCCGGTAATGACTCATGCATCGTGTTGCCCCCAACGGCTGCAAATTCTGATGACTGCATTCATTGAGGTCTTACCGGCAAGTCTAACGGAGGGTGAGATACGTGACACTACAGGCACACAGGTACCTTCTACTGTGGACATTGCTAATGCATCAAACGCTGACGGCGATGATCCTCATGTATGCACATTTGACCTGCTAACTGAAGTGGCTCCACTTTCGCCTACTATGGTAGACAGTTTCTTTGCCAGCCTAGACGATCTGATGTTTTCTCCTGACCCCGAGAATAACTTTTGATTCATGCACACAGCATTCCCTGAACTCTGAAATTCGGCCTTCGTTTTTTCAAAACAAACAGTCTAACAATTTGAACTTTTTCCAAAATAGAACTTTTGGCATAGCGTAATCTGCTTAAAGTAGAACTATCCTTAGAGAACAAGATTTCTTTTGAAAACTTCCTAGTGACAATATTTGGCCTTGTCCTAAAAACAAAACAGTTTAAATATTATATGGGATGGTCTCGATTTTTTTTCTGTCCCTTAAGAGACATTTCATGAATGTAATTTCATGTTTTCATAAAGGTTAGAATGTATGCTCTCATAATATGCTTCATATCAGTTGAGACTTGTTTTTTTTCCATACAGTTTATACTCATTTTATGTAAACAAACCTTTTCAAATGAAAATTGTATTTTGGGTGGGATTGTAAACACTAGCCTTAGATATGTTCAGTGCTTATACATTTAGTTTTATTGAACTTAATATATCGTGGAGTGGGTGTTGTAAATGAATCTAGGACCCTAGTGTAATTTTCCCGATTCATGCCCTTATATAGGTATAAATTACCCGATCCTTATATAGGCATAGAAATCATTACAATATTTAGACCGAGCCTATGCAGCCCAAATACGGCATGGCTACTTCCACTAAGTTCCGAGAATCAACAACGATTTCTTAGAAAAACCCGCCTTCAGTAGCTAGGAGGGACTTCCCCTTGCCTGAATACTAATTTATCTAGAAAATCATGGAGTTTTCGAAGAAGTGAGTCTTTGATGACGTTATTAAGTCCAATCATACATCAAACTCGGCACCTTCAAAGTATAAATATGCCTACATTTGCCCAGACAAACACACAGTGGTTTGGAGCAGATGGACTACCTACTTACCCGACGCCCTGCAGCAGCAAGTGCCGAAGGAAGCAGACCTTCCAGCAGACGCACTGAGAGACTCTGTCTTTTCTCCTGCCGAGAAATCCAGCTCCAGTGTTTCCAGGCTACCCTTGCGGGTTGATGGGAAGTCGAGTCCTAAGAGAGAGATACAAGACCTCCTTCATTCTAAACCAAGGTACGGAGCTGATTAGACCCTTAGAGAACACTTGGATAGATTCTTGGCAGACAAATACTAAACTTAAGCTACTCCTCACTTACTTCTTCCCTCGTACTAGACTTAGGTTAGGTACGCAGGGTTAGGCGTATTTTAGAAGCACCAGTTGAGTACTTTTAGTCATTATTCCATCACTGTATGTATTATATGTATTTTAGGTGTTTTATGGCTTAGAAACCATATCATGCTTTTACAGTACTACTTTATAATACTTTTCGTATTATATACAGTGTACTTTATAACCAGTATTACGATTGTAGCAGTACATTTCTTATGCTTGAGAAAGAAGAATGTTCAATAAATACTTTTATTGAAAACGCCCGTATCTCTATTTTCTCAACACCTCTGGTGAAACGAAGCATGCACGATTGACTGAGTAAAATAGTTATCTATTGTTTCCACGACTCTAGAGATTGATTTCTTATTCTTGGGAAACAAAGTTGTCATGTTTATGCGGTTGTCAGAAACTAATCCCTTCTTGTGAATTCGAGAAAGTTTCCAGTGTCCTCTGAGCTAGCTGGCACTCACAATTAAGTTTAATGTATTCGGTAGAGACTTAGTTGACCTCAGTCCTAGGTCTAAACTACAGGATATATTATTTCAATGCGCAGAGCCTATCGGGAATATAGGAACTACACTACAAGGGCATATGATGGACCCATGAGGAATGCCATAGTACTCTGTGTGAGTAGGTAATGTGAAAGATGGTAGGTAGACTACACTTTGTCTATCTGTGAGATAAGAAACAATCAATTTTAGAGAATTTCCACGGATTCCACAATCATCGAGCCTTTTTTAGTAGCATATGGTGGTGAACAGTGTCAAATGCAGCTTATAAATCCAGAAGTACCAAGACAGGTAGTACGTTCTATTTTAAGTCCGCTCTGTGTTTTAGATCATCCCAGGTGGAAATTATGGCTACCTCTGCCTGGTCTGAAGCAAGTCTATAGGTCTGACATTAAGCCTTAATATTCTGTAAAGTTAGAGTTGAGTAAACACTGCTCTCCCAAAATCTTTTTGTAAGAAATATCCATCTGATACAGGTCTGTAGGTAACTGGGTCTGACAGGTCAAGTTTTTTCCTACAGCCCTGAGGCGGCATTCTTCCGCCACATCCCACTCACGCACATCATCTTTCCATTTGTTCAACATGGGTGGTGTAGAGAGAATCCAATGTATCGTGATCGGTCTTTTTGCCAGGACCAGGCCCATCATTAAGAACTTATGTTGTATCCTTGTCCCCTTTTTCGGTGCTGAGAGGATACCCATTAAGCACTGTTGTATGGAGACGTCTATGCACATTGCTGTTGCTGCACGGAGGGTTTGTACCACCTGGTTCCAGTATAATTGTAAACGTATGCAGCTCCAGGTCATGTGTAAAAAGGTAGCAGGGTCAGTGCCTCATCTTGGGCAGGACAGCGTGGCTCCCGGTGTGAACCGTGCTCGATTCTGATGGGGTTACATATGTGCAATGCAAGTAATGGAATTGGATGAGCTTAAACCTAGCTTTGCTTGTCGCTTCAGCCACCTGTGCTAATGCTCTTTTCCATTCCCCATCTGTCAGTGGAGTAGGTAGGTCCTCCTCCCATTTCCCCCTAGTAGCTGACAGGTCGGCCACGCGGTCTTCTTTTATCGCTTTGTATATGCGCAAGATCAGGCCTCTGCAGGAGCCCAGATCCAGCAGTGTCAATAGTGTGTGTGACTCCTGCGGCTCTTCCAGAAATGTGGTCCATATGTCCCTGACCGTACGCAAGACCTTTGCGTACTGCAGGAAATGCCCTGCTGGTACCTGGAACCAGTTTTGTGCCTCATCAAAGGTCAGAAAGGTTCCATTCTGATATAGATTCCCAGCCCTTTTGCATCTTGCCTCGTACCACTTTGATATGTCCATTATCGCCTGGATATTTTGAAATCCCTGTAGCCACCAAAGTGGCAACGTGTTAGCATACGGTGCCTTGCGAAGAACTAGCTTGACAGCCTGTTCCCAGGCCTCCGCAACCTACTGCACTATATGAGGGCAATTTTTAGGGCCCTCGATCCTATCGTAAGATACCTCTGCAGTTGTGTCCCCTGATTCAAGTCTCCCAATAACTCCACCGTGCATTCCTCCATGCACCACTGTGCTGCATATTGTAGTAAACCTGCTAGATAGTATAACCTGAGATAGGGCAACCCAAGGTCTTTTCATTCATGTCTTGCTTGCGTATTTCTAGCTTGACTCTGCTTCGACTTCCAGCCCACACCAATGAAGTTAAAAGACTATTTAGTATATTGAACGTGGGTTTTCGGATTCTACAGAAGGAATTCTGCAGGACATATAGGCAGCGGGGCAGCACCACCATTTTTGACAGAGGGACTGTTCCCTTGATTGAGAGGGGGAGATTGTTCAAAAATTGCATGGACGATTTTAGTCCTGAGAGAACTTTGCCCATATTGAGGTCGAACTGAGCCTCTGACTGGTGCGCTACCTGAATACCCAGGTATCTGAAATGATCGCATTTCCAGTCCAGTTCTACTTCGGGAAGGGCCTTGGGTGTCCCTTGTGCAAGGGCTCCCAACGGAAACAGTATTGTTTTCTGTTGGTTAACTCGAAGACCAGAGACCGCACCGAAAGAGTCTAGCACCCTCAGTAATGTCGGAATTGCCTCTTCTGGCTGTCTTATATATAAGAGAGCATCATTTGCATATAGGGAGACCACCTGTGTTCTGTTGTCTACCGCTATACCCCATGGCGCCATATCTCTCTGTAGTCACACTGCCAATGGCTCCAATGCCAAAGCAAAAAGGACTGGGGACAGTGGGCATCCCTGCCGCGTGCCCCTTTCAATCCGTATAGCCTTCGTTACTTGGTTCCCATTCCGCACTCGAGCTTTCGGTTGACAGTAGAGCAATTTGACCCACGAGATGTATTCCCCACCAAAACCCATCCTTCGTAGTACTTCCTAAAGGCACTCCGACTGTAGCGTATCAAAGGCATTTTCGATGTCTAAGGCAACCACTGCAGCGCAGTGTTTGCTATCGGCCACCAAGTGGAGGACATAAAAAAAACTTCTAAAGTTCATATGCATTCCTCTCCCAAGTATGAACCCACACTGATGTTCGTGCACTAATGAGGTTACTACTTTTCTCAGTCTATTGACCATGACCTTGGCTAGTAATTTGGCGACCACCCCCAGCATAGACAAAGGCCTGTACGCCGCTGGATCCTCCGCGTTCATACCAGGCTTGGGGAGCATTATTATCTGTTCCTCCTTCGGGATTGTGGTGAATTTCTGGACTTTTTTTTTCCTCCTACAAAGTGTCCAGCAGACGCGGGAGCAGAATATCTGCATATGTATGATCAAATTCCACCGGGAGCCCATCCGGGCCCGGCGATCTGTAGCGAGCCATGCCCCGTAGTGCTTCCTTCAGTTCTCCTAGATGAAGTGCTGCCTCTAATTCCTCCTTTTAGTCGTCTGTGAGTCATGGGAGGGGAACCTCTGAAAGATACACCCCTCCACTGGGACCCCAAGGCCTGGGTTCTCACAGTAAGTTTCAGATGGATGTTTAAATTGCACGGTATTGACCCCAGTCTGTGTGGTGGTTTTGGCTCCATCAGAGCACTGCAACATTAACATCAACGGGGAGGGGCGCTCGCTTTTTAATAGCCACGCCAATAACCATCCAGATCTGCTGCCCTCTCTATGTAATAATTGTCTATATTCCCTTCGAGCTAAGCAGTCCAATCTGTCCCAGATCTCCCCCACTCTACGTTGTGCCTGCAGGAGTGAGTCCTTGGGGGGTACCACATCCTGCTCTTTGCATTGCATCCTGGCTAACTGATCCTCTGTTTCTGTCTATTCCACCTCTAGTCGCCTTCTGGTGCCTCCCACTCTGGACAATCTGTCCCCTCTAGTAACAACTTTCAAAGCGTCCCACTCTGTACTCCTGGTCTCAGTGGTTGACCAGTTTGTGGCGAAGTACCCTGCAACAACCTCCCGGAGTTCTTCTTGAATTGTGTTTGTTTTGAAGATTTAATATAATATAAATAATGTAAATCACCCCACTGACAAGAGTGAAGTACACAGCTCTTCAGTAGTCCCATACCTAACTTCCCAACTAGGAACACTCGAAACTGTATCGCATGGAGCCTCGAGGCATGACAATGCCAACCCAAGGCTCCACGCGATGCTGAGTGCCCGCATGAGGCAGACTACTACAGACATGTTAAGTAGGCATCTAGCTACCTCGCTTGCACAAGTTGAGCAAAGGACATCTTTGAAAAACTGAAGGTGATCCTGATACTCTGGCTGTAACGATATTATAAAGGAAATATTTTTGTGACAGGTTATTGAAAGTAAAACTTCAGGGATGATTATTGTTGTCTCTTTCTATGTTGACAAATTCACGTGTTGTTGTGTTGTCCTGGTTTTCGTTAATGTTATTTTCATCTTTTTAATTTTTAAATCAATTCATTGAAGATTTTGCCACATAAATCTTGTGATCATGTTTTGGAACTCTGGGTTGTGGAACTCTTTTCAAATTTGATGGAGTTCTTAAGAAGTGCAGTCTTCTTCAGTTATACGTGTGGTGTAGTGGTGTCTTTTTACGGTTCAGATGGTTCTTTTGTAGGCTTTGTATTTATAGTGGCTCTGTGTGCTTTTTTCTGTTTCATTTCCTGATTTTCTGCATTGGCACTGTAGTATGTTGTGTTGTGTATGAATTTTTTTGATGTTGTCATTAACTCAAGTGGTGTTCTTTTCATTGTCAACCCTGGATGTGGTTTCTGTTGGCGTTTGTTTACCCGGTGCAGCAGAGATCCAGTTGTCGAAAGTATGTGTCTGTCGGCCTCATGTTTATTGGGGTTCATTCTAGGTGCATGTTGAGTTGGTAAATATCTATAGACAGATTTAAAATTTCACTCAATAGAGTAAGACACCTTGCTGCGCTACACTGCTTGAAAGGAGGGGGGGGGCAGAAATGTGCCATATTTAACATTATACTGCATACTCCTGTCCTCTCCTTGCACTGGTGGACATTGTGCTGTCTTGTGTCAAATGCAGGCACCCTTGCGCCGTAGTGCAAGGGTGCCTGCATTGTAGGCAGGATTGTTTTTGTACAGGAAGTGACATCTTCTTGCACAAAAACAATCATCAGAGGCCTTTTCCTATTTCAAGTAGTGTGCCACAAAATGCGGCACACTTAGAAAGAGGAAATATATTTCTCTACGTTGTGCCTCCCCAGGTAAAGTGTACAATTTTTACAGATTCCCAGGTTTATCAGTATTGGTAAATATGGGAATGTTCCAAAATCAATGGGTGGATACGTGGGAACACCGATGCTCTGCCATGGAGCGCCTTCCCAGGGCAGGGTAATGCAAGGCAGCCACTAGTGCTGCCTTGTGTTGCTCCAGATTTACCAAGCAATGCGGGCCGCGAAAGGTGGTCTTGCTTTACTTGTTAAATCTGACTTATGGATTGCATTGCCCTTGCAACACCGTGCGTGTCACAAAGGCAATGTACTCCGTTGATAAATATGGCCTGTTTTTTTCATTTGTCTCTATGAGCATTTGTTATTGCTTGTTCGAAGGGTACATATATGACACATAGAGTGTATCCTGTGCAGAGAGTTGGTCCAGAAACAATTGATGAAGGTTGAATACTTCAAGGTTGGTTGTTATAACTGTTGTTAGATTCTTCTTGTCAAATCATATGCCACGTCATACCAGAATATATAGGATTAAGTGGTCCAGATGGATGGTCCTTATGGGCAGAGTTTTGCTTGGTTTGGGGACAGAAGTTTGATCCAAGGGGTGGAATAGTCCACATCACTTTGTTGCCCATGGTGGCACTGTCTGCCTACAGGATGCATCTGTGAGCAAATTAAGGTTAGGTGCTGCACAGATGGAGTCCACAAATGAGAAGCAGGGTTCCCCATGGGTCAGTTCAGTAGCTCAGGACAGTGTAGACAAAGGTATCCAACTGAATTCAGAAGGGTGTAGAGCTTACAAGTGCATTTGCTGTAGAGGGTCATTGTCTACATTCTATCGCCTAAGAAGGTAAGTCCATCAAGGTATTGACTGGGAACAGGATGTAGCCTTACAGCTAGAGCAGTCAACGTAGAAGCTGGGGAACCAGGTTCGAGTCTCTGCAACAACGCTCAACAGTCTATCATTCTGGGCAATTCACGTAATCTCCTCGTGCCTAACAAAAATGAATGTGTCTTTCTGTAACGAACTGTTGCTCATGTAAAGCGCCCTGATACCCGATTCGGGTCTAGTTTGGGCTATATAAAAACTCTATTAAAATTGATTACTCTCCCCTAGCTGTAGGCTAGAGGGGGGTCGTGTTGGACCTGACTCTCTTTGCAGGTTCACCTGCAAACATTTTGCCCTTTTCCTCCACTTTTTGAAGAATTTGTTTTTGCTGGCCTTAGGACTCTGTGCACTTTGCTACTGCTAACCAGTGCTAAAGTGCTTGTTTTCTCTCATTTAAACATGGTATAATTAGCTTATGCTCAATTGACATATTTAATTTACTTCCCTTGTCGAGTGGTATACCATATACCAAGGCCCTGTACTTTAAATGCTACTAATGGCCCTGCAGCACTTATTGTGCCACCCACTTAAATAGCACTGTTGCAAGCCTGCCATTGCAGCCTGAATGCAGTTTGAAACTACCATGTCGACCTGGCATTAAAATCCCCGTGACAAACCTTAAACTCTCCTTTTATTACATATATGTCGCTCCTAAGGTAGGCCCTAGGTAGCCCATAAGGCAGGGTGCTGTGTAATCGAAAGGTTGGACATGTACTTTTAAGTTTTACATGTCCTGGTAGTGAAAAAAACCTACATTAGTTTTTCACTACTCTGAGGCCTACCCCTGCCATAGGATAACATTGGGGATTTCTTATTACATTTAATAAGCTGTAATTTTCAAGTAGGAACTTGTAGTTATGTCATTTTTTATATATTTGGAATTCTGATGAAAAAAATTAAAACCCCTATTTAATGGTAAAGTCAGGCTTTGATTACAATTTAAAAAATGTCAGTTTGAAAAAGTTAGTATTTTTCTGCCCTTAGACATTTTGTGCATGTAGCCTGTTGTGGGTCAAATGACTGGGTGTAACTGACAGTTAGACTTTGTGAATTCCTTCTAGACTGTCACAAAATAGAGGCATTAGGTGTACCTGAATGGGCCATCTGCTGGCAGGATGGGGGGGGGGGCATGAGCTGAGCACAGCTCCAGTTGCAACTGAATAGCCTGTGCTCTGCCTTCACATAAAGAGCCTAACAGCCCCATATTGTCACTGTAGTCAGCTTGGAGCCAGGGCAGAGGGTTTGGGAAATTCCATACACTTCAAAGCCGCTGTCTAGAAGCTTCTGCCACCTTTCAGAACTAGGGCACCAGGGTATAAAAAGGGGACCTCAGGCACCAACTCTTAAGTACACTTCTGTACCTGTGGATAACCTGCCAGGAAGAAAGGCTGATATGGTGCTGGAAGGACAGTCACTCTGGTGGACAGCAGCTCTGAAGTACTGCTGCCCTGCTGTATTACTATCTTCTTGTCTTGATGCTCTGCCACCTTCTTCCTGGGTACAAGGACTGGTCTACTGTCCCAGTACCTCATGAGTGACTCACTAGGGTTAGTTTGCTAGCCTTCTATTCAGAGCCTCAGGGACACAAATGGCTTCCCCATCTTGAACCCACACTTGGACCCAGCCTGAGTAAGTTCTGACCCTCCAGGTGGTGCCCCCACCACGCCGTGAACCCTTGGAAATTGGTGGATTTTGTGCTGCACCTGTTTCTTGTGTGAGAGAAACAAGCACAACTCCTGTACATGTCCTTTGGTTGGAGTGAAAGTTTACACTGCTTCTGTCTTTGCTGTGAATAGTATTCTGTATGTGGGGATGGAGGCTGTAAGAAAGCAACATATTGGGGTCTGATCCAGCCATGTCCTCTCTTTCGCAAAATAGAGCTCAGACATTACAAAAAACACCAACTTCCAGTTGATGATGTTGAGGGTCCCCCTCTGCCTCAAACTAAACAGTCACTTCCTGGAAGCATCTGAAGCTAGAGAGGTTCCCAAATGAAGCACAAAGGCTAAGCCAGCTCTGAAATTATCTTCACTGACTCAAGTGGAACAAATAAGAAAATTCCGTGCATAGTTTTGAGAGACTTGAAGTTGGGTCTTGAAATGTGAGGACTAATTGTAACCTTCATTTATGTAGCACCTACAGCCCTCTTGTGAGAAATCTGGACCTGTTTGATGAGTCCCCCCACTTTTTGCACCCATTTTGACTACTAGGTGGTGGTCACGATGATTCGACAAGGGAGTAGCCTTGGAGTTAGTGTGACTACAGGTGTCCCTTCCCCCCGATGGACTCATGATGTCAGATTTAGGCACTATACATATCCTCCAGGCAGAATACCAAAACTGTACTGTTTGTATATTTACTTTCCTTAGCATGCCGATGGTTTGCAGCTAGAGTGTTTAACAGGAGTGGTGTCAGGGAGCAGATATCCTTGGTCCTGACGTAAAGCCTTTGGGTAGGGCTTGGAAAATGTTGATCCTTAGAAACTCAGGAGGAGGAGCCGAGCGTCAGGCCAAGATGGCCGCGTGAATCCTCGGCTGCGCCACTAACGACCCTTGAGCCCAATATCCATCCTGGCCCTGCAGATCGGCAACCGCAAGTAGGCTGTTTGTGTTGCCGCCTGGCGAAATCCCGGCCTCCCGACCCCGCAGGAAACAGGAGATAAGTGCCCCGCAGGGTTGGGCCTGTCCGAGGGCATGGAGCTGGGGACTGCCTTGACTCTACTGCGGCAGCGGAAGCGGAGAGACGTGGGCGACCCAGACCGGAAGTCGCCGGTCGTGCTGAGATTGCCGCCCACAGTCGCGTCTGGCCCTGTAACGAAGACTGCGCTACTGTCGAAAAGGAGAGCAGTACCCCTCCGAACCCCCCCCTCCCGAGTGCCTACTCACCATCGGGCCGGGCTTGAAAAATAGCCCTGGGGTCACTGCGGCGCCCGTGCACGCTGCGTCACAAGGCAGTACAGACATAGATGACCGCGCAGACCTGCCGGGCACGGCGACTGACACCTTGCGCTCCGTTATTGGCAGGGCAGATTCGAGTTGGTCTAGCATGCGCTCGAACGCAGAATGCACTGGCAGCGGGAGAATAGCAGAGTGGTGGGGAGACTGGGGCTGCTCCCATTAACGTCTTGCCGAGGGCATTAACGCCGCACATCCCAGTGTCATAACCAGGTACCATCTTCCCTTTATTGGCGGAGCCGGAGCACTGCAGGACCAACAGCAGAGCAGGGGTGAGTGCCTTGCTTCCCCCCCTCACTCCCCAGTATTGTGGTGAACCGGAGGACGGTCATGGCCGAGATTGGGGTCAACCAATTCAGGCGGTGCCTGACTGATAGCCTGATGGCCATGGAACAAGAGTGAGTGGAGCTGCGGGCTGGCAAAGGTACCGGAGAGAGACTGTGCATTTGTAAGTCCAATCCATAGGCACGAGGGGAACCTCCAGCGCTGTGCATACTGGGAGACAGCGGCACTGGGACCTGTACAGAGGTATTGACCGAGATGTCACTGCCGGAGGACACCTGACCTGTACGGGGATCTCTTCCTTTCCTCCCCTCCTCCCCCCATTGGCATCCTTTAGTGGAGTGAGCAACACCTAGCGTTCTGGTGGTGGGTCAAGGGCGGATGAAACCATAGATTTTGTTAGACAGCCCCGGGTGGATGGAAGTGGCCCCATCTTACGCTGCAACCAATAATTGCCTTGGATCCACTGAGTCCAGTCGAACTGACCGCTCCCGCCAGGCGGTTCACCGTACGGAGAGCCACCCTTGCTCCAGCTGGCATCAATACCTAGGAGAGGGGTTCCGTGTGCGGGGGCCACTGGTGCGCTCAGTTGCTCTGCCTAAAAATGGCGAACAAATCAGATGGAGAGAAGACCCAGCCCAGGGTAACGAAGGGAATGAGGCAAGTTCAATCGAACAAGTTGGATCGCTATACCCTGCCTAAAGGCCAACGTATCCGCACCACGCCCTTACAATGGGGGGAGACTCCGCAGGCACTGCACCAGAGATGACCTTACATGATGTTATGTCTGCCATAGATGGGGGTCAAGTCTTCTTTAGGCCACAAAATAGAGTCCCTGGAACATAAGCTGGACACGGTCTCATTAGAGGTGAATCTCATCCGGGCGGATCTTACCAAGGTCAATGAAAAAGTTAAATCCCTAGACATAAACATGGCCAGTCTCACGGATGATGTGGTGCAGCTCCAGCAGGATGTATGGGACCTTAAATCTTTCTGTGAAACGGCCGAACGAAAGTTTGACGACTACGAAGGGAGATCTAGACGCAACAACATTCGCATCCTAGGAGTGCCCGAAAAATCAGAAGGGTCTGCCCCTGATCTGTTCGTGGAGGAACTTATCTTATCACACTTCAAGCCCAAGGGACTTGGAAACATTTTCACCATTGAATGTGCTCATAGGGTACCAGGCAGATGACAGAAGCCCGGTGCACCCCCGCGCCCGATGATTGAACGGGTCCTAAACTTTAGATACAGAGGTGCTATCCTGCAAGCTGCCAGAGCAGCGCCCCCCCTTGCGCTATGGGAATTCAACACGCTCTTTCTTTCCTGATTTCACGCAATTGATACAGAAACAACGCAGGAACTTCCTCGCCGTCAAGAAGAAACGTAAGGACAAAGGACTTAAATACGCCATGATGTTCCCGGCGCGTCTGCGTGTAGAGGCTGAAGGGAGAGCATGGTTTTTCGACAATCCTGAAGAGCCGTCTGAATGGCTGGACAGTCAGCCCCCCAGTGACTTTGGGACACGTGACCGAGGCGGAGAGCGGGAGACACAGGAGCAGGAGTGAGATCCAGCGACTATGATTGCGGACTGTATGAAGGTGGCCAGGTACAGGGGTCATTGACACCACCGTTGGACATAAACTCTTATCATATGATCGCACCACTGTCATGCATAAAATGATCTTCAAGGGGACATTTATTTGTGTTGAAACAGGCTTAGGATGGAGGGCGGGAGTGCTGGCCTTCCTCCTCTTTACTACCTTTAGTTAATTTTTAGTATTAGTGTGTGGGGCGACAGGCACTCTGTCAGTTTTGTGATGGGCGGACACCGCGAGCAGGGGTGCAGGGAGGGGGGGAGTCGGGAGGGGTGTGTAATGTTTTTTAACTTTGAATTTGATTTGATTTTCAATCTCGCAGTTGAATTGTTTATAGTTTTGATTGTTTCGACACCATCAAAGGAAACTGTAGTGACAAAGCGACTTTCACAGGGACCTAATGATGAGCTGTAGACAGGGATCGGTGATCAGCGTCCTCAGTTGGAATGTGAATGGGCTGGGGATAAAATAAAGCGAGGAATGTTCAACCAGTTCACCAGGAGACACGCCCCAGATGTGAGCCTTTTACAGGAAACACACCTAATTGGAAACAAGTGCATGGCCCTACATAAGGGAGGATATAAACTAGTGGCACACGCGGGATTCACCTCTGGGTCACAAGGGGTGGGCATACTGATAAAAAATTAATTCCCTTTCATAATAAAGGGCCACATGGTCAAACGTGGTAGGTATATAGGGGTTTCGGGCCAATGGGAAGGGAAGATGGCTACGTTCGTCTTAATATATGTCCCGCCTGGCCTGCAGACGGAGACATTCTAAGACCTGAGCTCGATTTTTTTGACATTTCCACTGGGTCTCCTGATGCTGGGTGGAGACTTCAATGCGGTGATGGCCAGGGACCTGGACCGACATCCGCCTCGTGCTATTAGATCCGCACAAAGGTGGCACCTGACTTTTTAGACAAATTGGACTGGTGGACAGCTGGCGGACACACAACCCATGCAGAACACAATACATGCACGTATCTAGTGCACACCACAGTCTGCCGCGCAAAGACTATATCCTGGTCCCAGTGGCACAGGCCCATAGTCTCCGGGAGGTACGTCATATGGGGTGGGGCATTTCTGATCACTCCCCTGTGTGGCTGAGGATGGAATTGGACCACATTAATATTGGTAGAGTAGCCCTCATTTATCCGTGGTACTTGAAAGATCCAACTACATGGAAGAACATTGCAAAAGCCACTGATAGATACTTTCAAGAAAATGAAAATACGGTTGACTCCACACAGACCCTATGGGAAGCATACAAAGCGGTTATCCGGGGAGAGATGCCCCCCCGACAGCAGGGAAAAAAAGGGAAAGACAAGCTGAACTTGAAAGAGTAGAGGAAGACGTGTTAAAATCGGAAGAGGAAATATCCCGGGCGGTAACCCCTGAGGGCCTTCACCTTCTGAGGTTGAGGCAAGATGAGTTCAACAGCATAGCCAGGAACAGAGCCAGGGCACAGAGTACAGTGGTCCAGGGTAGAATCTATGAGCATGGAGACAAGGGGGGAAAGCTGATTGTTTGGCTTGAAAGATGGGAGTGGGCATCGAGACTAGTGCCCGAGGTGCAGGGGAAAGACTTGAGTATTATCACAGACCCACAGGCCATTGCAGACACGTTTGCGGACTACTATTGGAAAGTGTATAATACGACCGGCAGGTTCACTGACGAAGACAACCGTGAGATGATTAGAAATATCAAACTACCCACGCTCTCGGGTGAAAACAGGGATTACTTGGAATCCCCTCTGATGGGCAATGAGGTGGCGCAGGCCATCAGAGGCGTGTGTTCCGGGAAAGCTAAAGGGCCCAATGGTATCCCCATTGAACTGTATAAACTGAGGTCTAATAAGCTCGCCCCCTACATCCGTTCTATGTTAGCGAAGAGTAAGGAGAAAGGACTGCTCCCATATGACCAACGAGTAGCCAACATAGTAGTCATATATAAGGAAGGCAAAATTAGAACCAACTGCGCATCCTATATGCCAATATCGCTCCTGAATGTGGAGCCCAAAGTCCTTGCAAAATTACTAGTGACACGCCTACTTAAGTCATTACCACCCAGATCAGTCGGGCTTTATGCCTCATAGTAACTCTGCCCTTAACCTGCGTCGGCTACATGGAGTCCTGGGCAGAATTCAATCCATACTGGAACCGGCAGCCCTTGTGTCATTGGACGCCACCATGTGTTTGACATGGTTGAGTGGCCCTACTTATTTGCGTTGTTGGACAAATTGGGCTTCAGTCCGGAATTTACACGCTGGATTCGCCTCCTGTACTCCGACCCAATGGACCGGGTAGTGGTAAATAACCGTAAATCCCCAGACTTCCAGCTGAGCAGGGGCACTTGACAGTGTTGCCCTCTGTCTCCGCTCCTATTCGCACTGGCATTGGAGCCGCTGGCTGCATGGATTAGACCACCACAAGCCATACGTGACTTGTGGTGGTCCTTGGAGTGGGAGGACAAGATATCCTTATATGCGAATGACATTCTGCTCTATCTCGCTAATCCGAGAGCATCATTGATCTGCCTTCTGGACGTGCTAGCAATCTTTGGGAGATACTCTGGGTTCGTGGTCAACTGGTCCAAATCAGTAGTTTACGTCCTTCAGGGTGACCCGCCTGCCATTCTGAACAATTGCCCGATTCAAATAGCACTTGAAGGTTTTAGATATCTCGGTATCTACATCACACTAGATTCGAAACTCCGCTTTACCCGTAACTTGGACCCACCCATACAGAGACTTAAGAATGACGTCACGCATTGGAGATCCCTTCCTCTCTCCATGCTGAGTCGGGCGGTCCTTTTTAAAATGATGGCTTTGCCTCAGTTCTTGTATGCACTCCGAAATGCAATGGATTCGGTCCCGGCGTCCTATTTCAGAGAAATTGAGAGTCTCCAGAGACAGCTTCTCTGGGATGGCAGGTCCTGCATAGCGTTCTCAAAGTTAAGTCTCATTTGGTACGATGGGGGAATAAGCCTGCCCGACCTAAAGAAATACTACTGGGCATCCCAGCTTGCGGCTTTCAACCACGGGATCTATGGCCACCCAAATGATCCTGGGTATGCCATGGATAGGTGGCTGCTCCCAAGGGGAGAATATACTAGAGCACTATACGCGAAGCCCAGTAGATTCCAGCTGACTGGCCCAACGGCACACGCCGTCCAGATATGGCATACAGTCAATAGACACCTGAAGTAGGAAAACAAACTTACACTAGCCACGCCACTGTGCAATTCGGAGACTTTGTGGAACCTCTGGAAATCCAAGGGTTTTAATAAGTGGGACCTCATAAGGATCTCGTGAATCAAGGATGTCTGGGGGGAGGGAACGTTCCACACGTTGGAGAAACTCAAAAGGCAGTTCAGCTTGATAGACACTGAGTATTTATTTTACCTACAGGTTCGTCATGCACTACTCACCCGGATCCCTAGTGACACAACACTCCCAGAAGCCTCCCTCCTGGAAGACAGGTTACTAGACGGGCATCTCCCAGAGAAGACCATTTCCCTCATATATAGGAAATTCATCAACAACATGGAAGACCCTTTACTGACCCTTAAAGGAAAATGGAACGAAGATGGCCTAGAACTTGACAACGAGGACTGGCAGGAGGCGGTCTCTTCCCCACGAGTGGTTGCAATCCAAGCCAGGCTGAGGTTAGTGCGGCTTAAAATATTGCATAGGACTTATGTAATGGGATCCCACCTGGTCCGAATGAGTCATACGGAGAACGGGGAATGCAGAAGAGGGTGTGGGGAACTGGGAACATTCATTCACATACTGTGGCACTGCCAACATATACAATCATATTGGAGGGATGTCTATTGCACATTGCAGGCGGTCTTTGGGATTGACATTCAACCAGAGGCTCGGAGGTGCATACTAAATATCTGGGAACCCAAGGATCTTACTACCTAAATCACGCAATGGGCAACGTTAGCATATATGATAGCCAAACGAAACATCGCCCATCAGTGGGGGGCTAGTCAGCCGCCTCAGGTAGGGAAGAGGAAGGAGGATCTGGACTGGTGCATGTACAGGGAGAAGTCACTCTACATAGCTAGGGGATGCCCTGGGAAGTGGAATAAGGTGTGGGGAGCTTGGAACTGATTCAGAGGTGATGTTTGTCTCCCGCCTGCTCGACAGATTGACATTGATGCACTTGAAACCCCTTGATCTAATTAATGTAAAACTGTACAATATTTTGTAAAGTTTGCAATGTCACTGGGAAATGATGAAGTCACCTGCTTGTAATCACTTGATATGCTGTGGTCAAATTGTTTAATAAAAAGAAATATAAAAAAAAACCTCAGCAACAGAATTCCATTGAATATCTTTTTTTCCCCATTTTTTAACCATACCAACTAGAGGTGCGAATAAAGAATATTTTTCCTACTTGGCAGGTATTTTAAAATTTCAACAAAAAACACCCCACTCCTAGTCTTTACAGTTATATTCCACCCATAAGTGCTCCCAAGTAACTCGTAGGTCGCAGCACACCCCGTTTTGCAGCGGAACAGGAAGAACCCACTGATGAAGCATGCCATCAAGGGGAAACCCTCGTGGGTGAGGGTTATCTAAAGAAAACATTCTGTTTTTTAACCAGATGTGGGGGTCACATGCATGATTGATGGATGGACTGTTTTTGTTTGTTGATGGAATTGTAGTCCTGACACCCCAAGGACCATCTAGGAGATTCCAGACCCTTGGATTTGTGTTTTGAATACTTTGAACCCTCAAGGAGACCTTCTGGAAGAAGATCCAGAAGTTTGGGAACTTTTTGTCAAAATCTCCATAAGGGGACCAACTCAAATTTGAGAGTCAAGCCGGCTGCCTTCATCTGAGACCTGGCCTGGATTTCAGGTTTGTCCTGCTGAACTCTCCAGAGCTCTAGATTTCCTGGATTTGACCAAGACCTTGCGGAGAAGCAATCTGATGACATTGCATCGAAATCAGCCTGCTGGAGGGGACCGCTTGAAGTCGAGAGAAAAATCCTCCAGAAAAGTTTCTAAGTCCAAAGGTAACATTTTTACCGAGGCCTCCCGCTTAGTGCATCAGACCAGTGCTTCATCCCGGTTGGCCTCAAACTTCGACTTGATGAGACCAGATGTCCCAAAGTGGTGCTATAGGTTTTTAAGCACTAGAAAGTGTTTATTCTTTAAAAAAAATCATATCTCTGGTTCCCCACATTGAATTTTGTCATTTTGGCGTCTATTTGTTCATAAAAATATAATCTACTTTAATAAATTGGAGTTGGATTTTTATTGTTGGTTGTGCCTTACTTATTTAATGTATTTGGGTTATCAAATGCTTTACACACCTGTCTCTGAAGTTAAGCCTGCCTGCTCGTTGCCAGCTACCAATGGTTGAGCAAGGGAATAATTTATTGAGACCCTAACTAAACCTTTTTTTGTGTTTGTGGCCTTATTACTAATGTTAAGTCACTACTTATCACTACTAATAATCCACTTTCCAGCACCTCTTCTTAGTCATTTTTGCTAAGTCACCTCTCTCCCTCCTTATCTTTCGCAACCCCTTAAACTAGATTGTGGATCTTTCCAGTATCCGTTACAATTCAATTCATACATGCTCACTATGGCTCACTTAGTTAATTAAATGAATGCAAAACTTTGCATGTATGCCGATTATATTCAGTTACTATTTAGTTTATGTTAGACCCGTCAGCCTTATGGTGGTCTTCCCTCAAACATTTGCCTTACTCCTCCATTTTTGCGGATCTCTTTTTTATTGAACTTAGGACTAAGTGGTAAAGTGCGTGTGCTCACTCCTTCAAACATGGTAACGTTGGCTTACAGCCAATTGGCACATTTAATTTACTTATAAATCCCTAGTAAAGTGGTACTACCTGTACCCATCCCCTATAGATTACACACTAGTAACAGGCCTGTAGCATTGATTGTGCCAGCCACTTAAGAAGCCTGTCAAACATGTCTCGGGCCAGTCATTGCAGCCTGTTTGTGCAGTTTTAAACTGCCATTTCGACCAAGCAAAATAAACCTTTTGCCTAAACCTTCCTTTTTAATGTATATAAGTCGCCCCTAAGGCAGCCTTGAACAGCCAATAGGTCAGGGTCCAGTATATTTAATAAGTTGGACATGTACTTTAAGTTCTACATGTCTTGCTAGTGAAAAACATTTAAAACTGTTTTTATTGTTGCAAGGCCTAGGATAACATTGGGAATGTCAAGTTTGGCATCTAAAGTATTGTAATTAAAAATCCTCTTTAATGGTAAAGTTGGATTTTAAGTCACAATTTTGAAAATGCCACTTTTAGAAGGTTGGCATTTTCTTGTCCCAACCACTTGGTGCCTGCAGAATATATCCTGGGCACATGACTAGGTGTAGCTGGCAGTGAGACAAAGGGGGAATAAGTATTGGCAGGATGGGCCATCTCTGACTTGATGGGGGGGTCAGCTACCACACTTATACATTACAAAGGCTCTGTCTCAGCACACTCACAAGGGGTTTCACACTAGCCTTTTGTGCCCCTAGACAAGCTGGGGCCAGAGCAGGAAGGCAGGAAATTCCAAACATTTTAGGGGGGCTTCTAGAGCCTTTTCCTACTTTAAAGCTGTTTCAAGTTTAAATATTGGACCTTAAGGCCACAATCTTCAGTAAACCTCTGGATCTGTGGAAGAATCAGGACTGTTGTGCTGCCATGCTACAGGAAGAACTGGTACTCTGCTGTCCAATTGCATGCTGCTCTGCTGCTTGAGTGAAATAGACTGGACCTGCAAATTTAACACAGGACCACCAGAGTGACACCAAGGGCTAGTTGGCTGGCCTTCTGTTCAGGGACATAAAAAGCTCCAACCACCTGGAACCCAGCACCTAGACTCTGTCTGAAGTGAGTCCTGCCCCCAAGTGATGCCACCCCACTCCTGGACCCTTAAAAGTGGTCCGGAAGGTGTTCTGCTAGTCCTTCAGTGGTTCCTGGTACAGAACCAACGCAGCATCTCCTCACAGCTCTGCATCAGAACCACTGCAGTGCAACACATCTCCCACACCTCTCATTGCACCCCCTTGGAACCACCACTGTGTGATGGATCTCCGATGCAGGACTCGGCATCGCAAGCCTTGGTCAACAGCAACAAAGGACCTTGATTGGCAAGACCTAACGAGGGCTTAATTGGAGCCAGCGCTGCACGGGGCAATCCCTGACACTTGTCCTTGCTTTATAGCCTGCAGCTTCCTTGGAACCGCTGCTGCATGGTGCACCCTTGACTCAGGACCTTGCAACACTCTCTGACCTGGATTTAAGGTGCTTTGTACGCCGTCTCCTCGTCGTGCTTCAACATCTTGTGCATGCTACGGAAGATCTTCCGGTGGATCCCCACCGAGACCAGGAAGACGGTCACCCAGGCCCTCGTCACCAGCCGACTGGACTACGGCAACTCCCTCTACGCCGGAACCACTGCTAAACTCCAGAAGAGACTACAGCGGATCCAGAACGCCTCAGCAAGACTTGTCCTGGACATCCCCGACACAGCCACATCTCCGGACACCTGAGAGACCTGACTGGCTCCCGGTCAACAAGAGAATCACGTTCCGACTCCTCACCCACGCACACAAAGCTCTACACAACCAAGGCCCAAGATACCTCAACAACCGCCTCAACTTCTACACTCCCACACGCCAGCTACGATCAACTAACCACGTGCTTGCCGCCGTTCCCCGCATACGCAGAGCCACCACGGGAGGAAAGTCCTTCTCCTACCTGGCCGCCAAGACGTGGAACTCCCTACGCACCCACCTCCGCCTGACCCAAGACCACCTCGCCTTCAGGAAGCAACTCCCAAGCGCCTTGAGACCCTCCGGGTGAGTAGCTCGCTATATAAATGCCTTGATTGATTTGTTTAGCAAGCCTAACTTGGACCCTGTATCTGGCCCATGCTCCATCTTGGTTGGCCTGAACTTATGACTTTGTTCGAGTCCGGTGGGACCAGATAATCACAGTTGGGCTTTGTGATTTTAAGTGCTACTATGACCTAAAATCTATAAAATTGTGTATCTCTAGTTATACAAATTGGATTTTTGTTGTTTTGGTTTCAAATAATATCTGAAATTTTACTCTATATTTCTAAAATTGGTGTGGGATTCTCATGTTGTTTTCCACATTGTTACTATTTGTGTGCTGCATAAATACTTTATACATTGCTTCTAAGTTAAGCCTAAATGTGTTGTACCAAGCTAACAGAGGGCTAAGTATAGGTTAATTTGGGGGTTGCTTGTGTTTCACTATGACAAGAATTGAGATTGATGATTCAGTAGGGTTTCACTCCCCCCCTCAACTAGTAGCCCAAATTCCTGCAGTTCTTCTCCTGATTCAAGCAATACCTCTAATTTTCTATCTCAAACTGCCAGTCAGTAACACTATGGTGGATGTTGGCAAGCCCCTCAAAGCTGAATCCCAGTAAAATTGAGCTGTCCCTTAGTTCTCCCATTATCAAGATAACAGACCTTGATTGGCCAGACAAGATGGGTTCTTCTTTATCTCTTCCAACAGGTGTTCATTAATCTAGGCATCTGTGCTGATGACAATCTGGGACTCACCACTCGTATCAATAGATCTAGATTTTTTCTTCTGTCAATACTGTGTTTCATCTTTTCATACCATGTGAATGACATACCAGTAGGTAATGCTTTAATACGCTCTAGAATTGACTATGGGAGTTATGTTTTCGTCTTGTTGCTCCCAGATATTTGGTTGCTCACCTACGACTCAACCAGAATGCAGCACCCTGTCATCTCTGTGGCCTCAAAATAAAGAAAATTTGTCTTGCCAACCCTTTGACGTGTTCATTGACTGCTGATTCATGAGAGAATTGCCTTAAGGCACTGGCTACAGTCCATGAGGCAGTCTATTCCATCCACCAGAATTCATGGTCAAGAAATGTGCCTGGCATTGGCCTTTCAAAAATATGTACAGTGAGCTAAAATGCCTGTTTCTAATGCCAAGATCAAGAGCCTCAAAATGTGAGGTCAGCCATTTTCAGAGGCGGCTCACATAGGTAAGGGCGGTAGGGCGGGGTGGTGCAATTCGACATACAATGGGATAAGTGATATTAAATAAAACCACTTTGAGCTTGCCACATCAACCGAGTAAGTAGTTTTATTTATTTGATATTACTTATTCTGTCGTATGAATTCCACTATCCCCTACCCCGCCTTGCCCCACCACCCAACAACTCTTACCTGTGCGAGCCAATACTGGTAATTTCCACATTACAGCATCAAGATTGTGAAACACTTTTCCTCTCTATTGCTTTTTAGGAGAGCCGTCTATAAATATCCTACATAATAAAATAAACAAATATCCACATAAGAACCAATATCCATATAGGAACCGGTAGATGCCAAAATATCTACTTACAAATACATACCTTACAATAAATACATACATATGTGCTGGGTTGTTCTTCAGCCTGCAATTAATACATTTATTAACGACCCCATTATGGTGTACCACGGCAGAGGGCAACCTCACTCAGAAACAAGCATGCTGTAAAAAAAACACACTCAAGAAACATGGGTTTTATTTGTGTGAGTACCATTACTGTATTTTTAGATACAAGGTGCAGTGTATTTTTAAATACTTTATAATTCTTACTTTGCATGAAGTTTATACTCCGCACTTCACACAAAAACCATCTTTACATGCAGTACAATATTTTTTAAATACACTTCCATGTCTAAAAGTGTATAATCCTTTTCCCGTTTGATTGTAGGAGTGGGAGTTTGGAGGGGGGGATATTCTCTTTCCTAAAGCAAAAACTTCTATGAATGATTTTTTCCAAGAATACCACATGATCCTCAGATGGAAATTGCAAGTGTGTATATACCTTAAAAAAGAAATATCTTGCGTTTATTATCTACTAGAAATATAAAGAAATGGAATACTTGATGGTCACATCCATCTACCTGATACATGTGTACTTTATATTACATTTTCATAGGTAAAAGAACATTTGTCAAATATTTAGTGGTAAAATATCAGTTTAAAAAGTGTCTTTAAAGTTGTACATTAGGTAAAAATAGGTTGTTGGTGTGATGCATGTTTTAAACAGAGCATCACACGTTTTGCTTGGAAGGGTAACTGTAGAATATATTGTAGCTCAATTTCATAGATGCATGCTTCAAAAACTCATTCATATCATCTGCTATGTTTCTTCAACTTCAAATATCTTTTCCACATTCAGGGCAAAGGATTTCATCTCGTTCAGTGAGAAATCCACGGCCCACTAAGGAAATTGAACATTTCTTGCAGTTAAAACAGTCGTTATGCCATTGGCGTTCTTCAAAGGAGATATATTTAGTTCCACCAAGCCCTGTGAAGTAAAGAAAGGAGAAGACCAACATGTGTTAATTTTAAAACATTAGGTCAGCAACTACTCTAATTATTTAACTATTGCAAAGACTTACATAGCGTGCATTTAGTGTCACAATATCTATCTGGCTTATTTTGCAATTATTCTAGAGTAAGTAAGTAAATCTAAAATTAGGAACTAAACAATGGATATAGTGATATTCTTAGTTTGGTGCTTTTACTGGCCCACTCTGCTGTGAGAGTACAGAGCAAACAGCCAGGGTGCAGTGGCATAGCAAGATCAGGTGGTACCATGTGCGGAAAATTTCTTGTCACCCCCGGCTTGACAAAATGGCAAATATTTTGTCAAGCCGTGGGTGACAGGTGTCGTCACTGACAAAATGGTAAAAATATGTGTTTAAAACACATATTTTTGCCATTTTGTCAACCCTCTCAGTGGGGAGGTGTGTTAGCAGCCCTATGATGAAGCATGACACATTTTACTGTGTGTGAGGGCAGTTTTAACATTCCTGTGTGATTGCCCCACTCTTTTGGTTTACAGCACTTCATGTACACAGTCCATCTTCTAAGTTGTGGCTTCATAGTTGTTGAAGGAGGTCGAAGCGAGACTTTCCTCCTACCCCTCATTTTCTGTGTGAATATTAAGGGGATACTCCATCCAATATATAAAGAAACAAAAACTATTAGGGAAGCCAATGCGGCATTTAATGTCCTTCTAGTATTGTCAGGTCTGTGGTCACTGTCGAATTTATAGCAATCTGTGTACTAATTAGTGCTCTTCTAAACACCAGTGTTTTAACATAAAGAAAAATGTAGCATTGTAATACACCCGAAATTCCGAAAATGTAAACTAACGGAATATGAGTGTTTTCTACCAATAGTCCTATCATGCTGAATTTATGATTAATCCAGACTTAACCATATGAATTTATTTTGACATCCACCCTCACCCTTTATGTTTATACCAACGTTATTGTACTTCATTGCATGAAAGAGAAAGAGCAGAACAGCGCCATATTTACTAGGACATGTCGCTATTTCTCGCCCTGTGCTGGAGCACTTTAGGCAGCCATGTACCACACACACACACACCCATCCACCCTTGGACCATAATGCAAGGGTATGTGCATGATGTCTAAGAGTTTGAAGAAAAGAAAACGTTTATCCATTGTTATTTCTGCTTAGAGGAGGCCTAAAATGTTGGCGGATAGTCCTGCCTACCATTTTAAATCGATGAGGGTTTGCTTAAAAAATCAAGGGTGGTTGCTTTGGAACACCCATGCACCACCCATGGGACGTCCTCTTGACGCAAAGTAGTACAAAGTAATGCATAGCTCCACGTTGCTTAATTTTAGGGTTAGTTTCTAGCGCAGATAGGCATTTGCATTGGTTTGCTTCACTGTTTGTGCACAGGCACAAAGGATTGATAAATCTGACTCTTGTGGTTTAGTGTTTTTTGACTTTCCAATAACCAAGCCAGTAACAACGGTGCAGTGAATCCCACAGTTATGAACTGAAGTGTTGCCTTATGATCAAGTCAGTCACACAGACACTTGCCCAGTACCAAAAGGGATGTACTAATGTCTCATTTCTTTTGTTCTACTCGAAACTTTGATCATGTAGCTCTCATCCACAAAGATATGGTCAGGACAGAAAGTAACCGAGAACAGCTCTTCTACTTCTCATTTACCCTCTCCACAATATTGCTACTAGGTGTGTAGCAGGGCTTGACATTTTTAAAGAAAAACCTTATGCATATTGGTGCATTCTGATGCAAATCTAACCTTTCCATAAACCGACTGACGTTTCCCTCTTCTGCAGCGTATACTTTCTAAGTCTTCGTTTGCGAATATTTGGAGAACAGGCCAAACTTGTTTAATTCCAATAAGGCTTCTGGTGTGACATCTCAAGATGTATATTACGTCTCCTCAGATATGCCAGATTCTAGGGAAGGTGGGTCTTGGAGTCACTGTGAGATCTGGACTGCTCACTGGACATGTTAAGGGATCCATTGATCTATTGGACAAAAACCTCTAGCATCTAAATGAATTAGCACTTTGGTGTCCCAATCTGCTGAACTACCCTGACAAAGAGATCCAATGGTGCATTCATTAGAATTTATATGAGGTTCCTTAGCCAGTTTACTAGTTAATAGAGTGAATATTATTTAACTGGACAAATGGAAACGATTTTTAGCTCTTACAAAATAGGTTTTGTGGAAATAAAATATCCCAAAAAGACAGAGTCAAATATAGGGGATTTACACAGATAATTCACTTTTCAGTGAAAAAATTACAACTCAGAGATGTAACGAGAATCTAGTTCAATATTTTTAATTTTCTTTAAAGGATATACATATATAATGCATCCATTAGGTAGGGTGTCACTTGACAACCTGAATAGAGCTTTTCAGGGGCAGATGCATAAGTATCCATTCCATGTGTGCTTTTAATCAAAGTACAACTTTAGTTACACACCAGCAGGTCAGGCTAAAGTATCCTGTTCACTTTTTACCACAGCGGGTGTAACTGGAATGTCCATGAAATCTGTTGAATCAAGAACAATATTAAATACTTATTTAATACGTTGTCTGCCTTTCAATGTGCAGGCGGCGACCGGGCCTGAATTTTATAGGGGGACAAAGATCATCCTGCACGTGGTTGTATTGAGTGACTTCACCTGCATACAGGTCAGTGACTTGGGGATCCATGGGACACACTTTCTTCCATTTTGAGGGACACCCTCAGAAGGGGGTGGGGAGCTGTCACTGTTCACCAGTTCGATGTGGTGTGTACAGTCAGTGTGCCTCCTGATGGCCTGTTTGCCTCTGCACTTGAGACTGGAATGCAGCGTAGGTAAAAAGGCAAAGTATTTTGTCATTTGCATGGGACCACGTCACTTTGCAAATGAGGGAACCCCTAATGAAATTGCTCTGTTGCTATATGTGCATCGATGCAATTTATATTACAAAATGGGTAAAACAAGCTTCTGGGACTCCTTCTGTAATACCAGAGTGCCCTGGGGGCATAAAAAGTTGGTGCAAGTGATGGCTTGGTTAAATCTCACTATGCTGACGAACAACAAGTACGTTATATATCAGTTTCTAGATGAACTCCAATTCCCTCAACTTTCAAATTTGCAGTTTATAGACAACCTCACCTCAACAAGTTTATTGCCCCTGTGGGTCAGTTACAACAGGGTAAAATGACAGGATCCGATGGCCTTCCACTGGAACTATATTAGCACTTTTCAATCATACTAAGGGTCTGATTACAAGTTTTGCAGTCCTTGAGTGGGCTGCCATGCCAGTGCCCCGCTCGACGACTGCCAAACTCGGCTACCAGCCGCCCGGTGGTCTGGTGGTCATTCTATATGCGTTCCCACGGTGGTGCCTATTAAAAAGGTACCGCGATGAGAGAGGGAGAGAGAGATAGGGAGAGAGAGAGATGTGTTCGTTTTATGTTCATGTTCTCTAATTGTTGCTAGAACTCGAGGCAACAACATTCAAGTGAAAGCTATAGGGTTAGTCCAAAATTGCCCTTTAGTGGTTAAGATAAAAGTTAAATAATATTATTATAGGAAAATTCAGATTGGACTTAGAATACGTTCTAATGTATGACTACGATAGATTCCATGCTGCTTTGGTATCCAAGATATATTTTGTTTTGCATTGCCAGATTATCACTTGCTATAAAACACACTTACCACTGATAGGGTTGGTGCATCCAGCACATTTCTTGGCATAGAGATTGCAAAAGCAGTTAAGGCAGTAGGCAAATTCATCCCTTGATGTAAAGCGTTGTCCGGACAACTGCTTCTTGCATCCAGTGCAGACAAAGCACTCCTTATGCCAGGGCTGCTCTCTGTAAGTCACACCTCCTGTAGTAATGGCCTGGAGCATAAGGGAAAAACACAACTTTATAGCACTAAAATTGTTTAATAGACTCTAGTGATCTTGCTAACAACACTGTGCTGACTTGCTGTTGTAGGCAGTGGCATCACTGCAGTAAACCTTTGACCAGATACTCTTTGTTTTTAGTGAAACTGACTCATGTTGTTGATAGAAATATCAGCTGCAGTGCATCATCATAGTTAAACTACAGTATTGACAAGTAGATTAATACAGTAAAATGTACAAGAAGATGCTGAATGAAGCTGTCTGCTGGACACATGACATTCAGCTTGGAGAGACAAGGTATTTCGCAGGCAGTACATCCATCTTCATAGCAGTTCGGCAAATCCGTTACTGCAAGATGAATACGAGTGATCCAAACAGATATAGAGTGAACATCTAACATAAACAAGAAAAAGACCTGTACCCACCCTCATAATGTACAGTAATCGGTTTTTTAAGACAGGGGGAAGTAGCAGACTCAAAGATTGAATGGTAAGCGATCAGTGCGGCGCAGACAGAGTATCCCGCATGTGGCGTGCAATGAGGGAGCTAATGGCCACATCAGTGAGTAAGGATCAGCGAGAGGAGTCTAGCGTGTGTAACATAGTAGATTGAAAGTCTGCCAGGATAGTGTCCCAGCAGTCTACTAGAGGCTTCTTGTGTAGACCCAATGTATCTTCTTTACGAGGGCAGTAATTTCTGCTTGGGCCCAACTTGACATGAGTGTTCCCAGGCGGTAAGTACGGAAGGGATAGGTGACTTCCATTTGCGTGTGAGAAGGCGCTTAGTGAGTAGAAAACCCAGGTTGAGAAACCGGGTAGTGGCCCTATAATTTCCTTGTCGCACTGTTGTGGACCTAATATACATATTTCCCATTTATGTGGTAAAGGACGTTGTGTAAAATCCACCAAATGTGAAGTAACGCCATTCAACTACTGGTGAAGTGATGGGCAGGACTACAGAATGTGTAATAAATCTGCGTCAGGGAGGTGACAACGGGGACAGGTGGAGTCCATGCGCATAAAGTAACATATTGACTTTTTGTGGAGTAAGATACGCTTTGTAAAGGATATAGTATTGAATGAGACAAAAGCGGGCATTGCCTGGAACATGGATTGGGCACTCCAATATTGAACACCACTCTTTATCTGTGTAGCGGCGGCCTAGGTCCCTTTCCTAGTGTTGGCCCCAAGGAAGTGAGTGGCACTGCTGCATGGGTACGCAGAGAGTTAGCTAGCCAGCACGCCAATTGTCTTTACCAACCCAGTACATGTAAATATTAGACAGTGAGATGCATGTGATGCTCTTTTTGCACCTCTCCTCAGTGGTCTCTCAGCGCCCAATCAGAGAACTGTTGAGATGGAATTGTCCCAGAGGCAAAGCCTCATCATTAATCAATGATTCTAGTGGAATGAGAGCACCATCTCGGTACATATCACCTAACGTATGTTTTCCGGTTACATGCCAGGGCGACAGTTATGCTAGGGGAGTGATCTGTTCCCTTTGCGGCATGCCAAGTAACAGGAGAACCGATGTTTGGGTGAATGACTTTAGTAAGAAAAGGGCTCAGTTTGCAGCAACGAAAAGCTACTTGCAGGAGTGTGGCCCTCGCATAGGGATGAAATAAGTGTAGTATGGGAGGCAAGCCCCAGGCCGGGGAAGTGGTGTCAGAGTCAGCAATGCAGAGACCTGCCAGCCATCTGGCCACCCATTGAAGCTGAGAGGCCAGGTAGTACTGCTCAAAGTTTGGGACCGCTAATCCTCCCTTTTCTGTAGGCAAGTAAAGTTTCCATAATGCTACTCGACAACACGTGTTGTGCCAGATTAATTCCCTCATCATTTTCACAAGGGAACGGAAAGGGGCTGTGCCACATAAAGGGGGATGTTGTCAAAACAATATAATAGCCAGGGCAGCATAACCATTTTGGTAAGAGAGATGGCCATTACAGAAAGTGGAAGTGACTTCCAGAGTTCCATCTGTTCTCGCAATGATGTCACTGCCCATCTTACCGTCAAATAGGTCAGTAGGTTTGTGATCAATAGTCAAGTCAAGTCAAGTCAAAGAATTTATATAGCGCACTACATACCCAGAGGGTCTCAAGGCGCTTAGGAAGGGGAGGAGGATTACTTGTCAAATATCCACGTTTTAAGTTGCTTTCTGAATGCTAGGTGGTTCTGGGTAAGGCGAAGGTAAGTGGGGAGTGAGTTCCATGTTCTAGCAGCCAGGTATGAGAAGGATCTGCCTCCCATGGTGGTCTTGTTGATGCGAGGTACAGTGGCGAGGGCTTGGCTGGAAGAACGTAGTTGGCGGGAGGGGGTGTAGAAGGACAGTCGTGAGTTGAGGCATTCTGGTCCGATTTCGAAGAGTGATTTGTGTGCGTGGGTTAGCAGTCGGAAAGTGATTCTCTTATTGACGGGTAGCCAGTGGAGGTCTTTCAGGTGACCAGAGATGTGTTTGTTGCGCGGGATGTCTAATATGATCCTGGCTGAGGCGTTTTGGATTCGTTGGAGTTTCTTCTGGAGTTTAGCGGTAGTACCTGCGTAGAGGGTGTTTCCGTAGTCCAGTCGGCTCGTGACCAGAGCATGGGTGACTGTTTTCCTGGTTTCGGTGGGGATCCAGCGAAATGTTTTTTTGAGCATGCGAAGAATGTTGAAACAGGATGAGGATACGGCGCTGACTTGTCTGTTCATTGCGAGTGAAGAATCCAGGATGACGCCTAGGTTCCGTGCGTGGTCTATCGGGATGGGTGCTTTTCCAAGGGCTTCCGGCCACCAAGAATCGTCCCATGCAGAGGGGGATGTACCTAAGATGAGGACTTCTGTTTTATCTGAGTTCAGTTTCAGACGGCTGTGTTTCATCCATTCGGCAACTTCTTTCATTCCTTCGTGTAGGTTAGTTTTGGCGGTGCTGGGGTCATTGGTGAGAGAAAGGATTAGTTGAGTGTCATCCGCGTAAGAGATGATATTGAGGTTGTGTTGGCGGGCGATGGCCGCGAGGGGGCTCATGTATACGTTGAAGAGGGTGGGGCTGAGTGAGGATCCTTGTGGTACGCCACAGATGACTTCAGTGGCCTCAGACTTGAATGGTGGAAGGCGGACTCTCTGGGTTCTTCCGGTGAGGAACGAGGTGATCCATTCAAGTGCTTTTCCTTGTATTCCGATGTTTCTGAGACGTTGTAAAAGGGTGCTGTGGCATACTGTGTCGAAGGCTGCAGAGAGGTCGAGGAGGATGAGTGCGACTGTGTCTCCATTGTCCAGTAGAGTTCGAATGTCGTCTGTTGCTGCGATGAGGGCGGTCTCAGTGCTGTGTTTTGCTCGGAAGCCGGATTGTGAGGAGTCGAGGGATTTGTTGGCTTCGAGGAAAGCGGCGAGCTGGTTGTTGACAGCTTTCTCGATTACTTTGGCCGGGAATGGAAGGAGCGAAATGGGGCGGTAATTTTTGAGTTCGGTGGGGTCCGCTGTGGGTTTTTTCAGAAGGGCGGTGAGTTCAGCGTGTTTCCAGTTTTCCGGGAAGGTGGCGGAGTTGAAGGAGCAGTTGATGACGTCTCGGAGGTGCGGTGCTATGACGGAGTCTGCTTTGTTGAAGATGTGGTGAGGACATGGGTCTGTGGGGGATCCTGAGTGGATGGAGTTCATCAGGCGGATGGTGTCCTCAGTGGAGATTGGGTTCCAGTCGTTAAGGGTGTTCACGGGGGGAGAGTGTTCAGCATATGGTTGGGTGGGTTGGTCTCCGGGTTGGTTGTCGAAGCTATTGTGGATGTCAGCAATCTTGTTGTGGAAGAATGAGGCTAGGGAGTCGCAGAGGGCTTGAGAGGGGGTGATGTAGTTGGAGTTGGCCGAGGGATTGGAAAATTCCTTGACGATGTTGAAAAGTTCCTTGCTGTTGTGGGCGTTGTTGTCAAGTCGATCCTTGAATGCTGTTTTCTTGGCCTTTCGGATTAGTTGGTGGTGAGTGCGGGTAGCGTTTTTGAAGGCGTCCTTGGTGCTGGTGGTTGGTTTTTTTTTTTTCAGGCCTTTTCAAGGGAGCGGCAGAGTTTCTTGGACTTCTTAAGATCATCGTTGAACCATGAGGCCTTCTTGTTGCCAGATTTGCTTTGACGTTTTTTCAGTGGAGCTAAGGTGTCGGCGGTGTTGGATAACCATAGGGTGAAGTTGGCAGCGGCTTGGTCTGGGTTAGAAGAGTGGGCTGGGGTTTTTAGAAGGAGCGATGAGGAGATCTGGTCGATGGTGATTTTGTTCCAGTTTCTAACAAAACCTGGTTGGTTGACAAGTCAGTTGGACGCAATTAAGGCATAAAGCAGGATCTGATACCATGGTAGTAAAAGGGAAGAGGCATGATTTTGACCAGATGACCTTTAGTCCTGACAGTGCAGCAAACTGGTAAAGGTCAGGGCCACCGCATTCGGGATAACGGGGATATCCCAAAGATACAAGAGCAGGTCATATGCATACAGGGAGATCGAATGTAAACTGTCACCCAGTGGGGTCCCCTGATCCCGGCCATGTGCACGAAGGGCAAGCACCAGTGGTTCTATAGCCAAAGAGAAAAACAAGGGAGATAGCAGGCTTCCCAGGCAGGTGCCTCTGTTAATCAAAATAGGGTCAGAAATGAGGGCACACATTTTTATCCTGGCATGTGAGAGGGTATAAAGTAGCTTAACCAACCAAATAAAGTGCCTCCCTAGTCATAGCACCTCTAAATAAAAGCCCTAGGGTGACCAACTGGCATGGGTGCAAAGTCAGGACAGTGAGTGTAAAAATTCAGGACAAAGGGTCAAAATTCAGGACAGAAGGTCAGAATTCAGGACAAAAAAACTGGAACAAAAGGTAAGCTTTACAGACGCATCAGAAGATGTTGTGCAATGTTAAATAATAAATAGACAACCAACACAAGCACAAGTCAGAATAAGTTCATATTAGGTTGAGACAACCTTGCACTGCATCTGTTGTGTGTGCGAGTGAAACTTAAACACCTGCGTTTAAATATTAAAAAAAAAAATGTAAGATCAAAGCTGAAGGCTTCTCAGATCTTACATGCCTCTTCTCCTCCATTGACAAAAAAACCTGATCCAATCAATCATCCCAAGGGGATGTGTTGTGTAAAAGCTAAGGGGGCTCGGGGACCAGGGTAAACATGAAAATAATAACAGCACAATTGCAGCAACTTTGCACTATTAGAGCAAAATAAATAAATAATAAGGGACAATTGTATTTGTACCATTATCACTGCTTGTGTGAGACAGTTTAAGAGGTTAACAGTGGATGCACCTGCATAACATGCCAAAATGCAACCTCCACCTCCCCAGAGCTTGACCCCTGGTGAGGTGACAGGATCCCTCAAACAAAAGCAGTTTGTCATACCCTGGGCTCTGGCAGGAGGAGGCCCAGCAAATGCTGTCACTGCGCAGACAGACCCATTATCATTCTGTATTTGATAATTAGGCCGACATACAGAATGATAATGGGCCAATAGCAGCCTGTGCCAGGTCGGGGAGGGGCTGCTGCAGGCCAATGATCACTACAGGAGCATGAGCTGGCCCCTACAAGGAGAGTTACAGAACTCTCAGGCTGTTCGCAGGGGGACAATGTCTGAAATTACGGACCAAAGGTGTCCGTGACAGAATTCCTCATGGACAACGGACAAGAAGCCCAAACAACGGGCAGTCAGTGAAATATAGGGACAGTCGAGGGAGTCAAATCCTTTCCTCAGGTCCAGCACAATGCAGTCATCCTGGGACCAGAGGTGTGGAGCGTATTCCAAGATCCGGAAGAATCTCCGCAAGTTGAGTGATGTACTGCGGGCCAGAACAAACCGATTCTGGTCCGGATGCACCAGTGTAGGAGAGAGGATGTGATGCAGAGGCCATAGCTGCCGCCTTGGCAGCTGGGGATTCTGGTTTGGGGTCTCAACGTGAGCTCAACATCCTGTTGTGAAACTGGGGTAAAGTAACAGGGGACAGGAAACAGAACTGGGGTGGAATGGGCTGACTGCAGAAAGTGAGAAAATCAGAGGGAGAATAACAGAATGGGGAGACAGTGGAGCAGACTGAGGGGAAAGCAGCCAGTTTCAGGGGGAAAAGAGGCAAACTGGAGGAAAGTGGGCAGGCTGAGGAAAAAGGCAGCAGACTTTGGGGAGAATGGGCATTCTCTGTTGTGCTCATGTGGACTCGGTGGAAGACCATGCAGATTGAGGGCAAAGCGAGTCTACTTGGGGAACAACCTGATAAACGTGTGGAAAAGCAGGCAGCCATGTGGGAAAGCAGGCAGCCAGATTGAAAAAAGGACAGACTGGGTGAAAAAAGATTATCAAAAACTAAAAGAAAAAACAAGTCTGGCTAAAGGGAAATCAGGTAACTTGGTTGGAGAACCAACAGACTATGTTAAATGTGGGTTGACTCAGGGGTCAGGGGTGGAACTGGAAAGCTGGAGGAAGGGAAAGCCTACAGGCTGCAAGGAAGTGGGCAGATTTGAGTGGGTAACAAGTAAAATGGGGTAAGCGGGTACAGAAGGGAAAAAGCAGGCAGGCTGAAGGGAAATGTATGTAGAGTCAGGGGAGACAATTAGACTAAGGGGAAGCAGGCAGGCTGAGGGCAAAGTGGTAGACTTAGAGGAGAATCAGGCAAACTAGGATGAAAATGGATAGATTTGGGAACTGAGAAGTCAGACTGGGGGTAAGCAAGAAGTTGGAGGGAAAGCAGACAAACCAAGGGTGAATAAGCAAACGGGCTAAAGTGGGAAAACTAAGGAAACAGGCAGGATGAGAAGAAAGTGAACAGAGTGGGCAAAAGCCACTAGGCTCGGAAAAAAAGTGAAAGTGAACTGATTCGGGTTGGAAATTGGCATATTGGAGGAAAGCATGAAGGGTGAGTGGAAAGTAGATGCACTGGGGTGAAAATTGACAGACTGGAAGATAGTGGGTAGGGTGAGGGGGAAGCCAGCAATCTCAATGGTAAACAGTTAAGCTTCTTTGGTAATTGCACAGTTGACAGCAAAATCACGCACATTTCTGCTAGTTTTCTAGCAGTTGGGTAAACAGTGATGTTTCTTTGCTATTTAATAGTCCCCAGACAAATAATGCCAAGGGTCTCCTTTTTATCTAGGTGCTGGTAAATAACTTTGGATAAATTGTGCTCAATCGCTGCTATTTAGGCAGCAGGCAGGTAAATAGTGAAGTTTCCTTACTATTTCCACAGCCAATAGTCATACCTTACATATTTTCTGTTATTTAACCAGAAAATAGTGATGCATCATTACTATTTACTCAGTAAATGGCCAGAAGTGCATATGACTGCTTTTAGTTACTGTTTTCATGGCTGTTACCCAAATAGTGCCAAGTGTCTTCCTTTTTAGTCAGAGGTCAGGTAAATGTTTCTTTGCTATCTACACAACTGCCAGCTAAACAGTGTGCAATCTCTACTATTTAGCCTGTGGTGGATAAACAGCAACGTCGCTTTGCTATTTGCAAGGCCTCTGACTAAATAAGAAATAATGTCTCCTACTTATCTGTTGGCCAGCTAAACAGAGAAAATGCATTATTTACCTGGAAGCCAGCTAACCAGCTGACACCTTTATTTATTGTAGCCACTCTTGTACTATCTCACACAGTTTTGCAGTCAGATGGTGCCAAGGATTGGTAAAGGATTGGTCTCAAGGTTGTCCCTTAAAAATACCATCATCTAGATTCTCAAGAAAAGTGGGCTCCTAGTATTGAACATTTGCTATCAAAAGATATATGTCTCCAGTGAAAGTATCCTTTATTTGTATCACATGCACCCTTACTCTGTTAGACCCACACCCTATTCCTTGATGGGGATATATTGCCCAATGTTTAAGTGTCATCCATTAGAGCACCCTGCAATCTATGCTACAATCACTCTACACAATCATGTGGTACACTGGTTTTGTTTATAAAATTCTGCTTACAAGCAACATTTCGTTCCACGTGTTCAATTTCCTGGGTATTGCTAGATTATAGCCCGTGCTCTCTTGTCCTTCGCTACCTACTAACATTTCCTGGAAATCCATGCTGTATGTTGCATCTTCCTTGGAGATGGGCAAAATTATTTATCATCGCCAATAATATCTGCTGAATTCACTATCTGCTGTTGCCCCACCTTTTTCCTTTCGTGCTGTATCCCTCCACCATACCCTCTTTCTAAATTTTCCTTCTTTCAATTCTCTTGACCCATTCAGAAGTTCTGTTTTATGCTTTTCTACTTCTCCCTCTCCCCTGTGCCAGGATTCTTCTGACTTCTTCTCCTTTATCCCCCTCAGACTGTACTTTTATTGTCCATTTTCTTTTTCCATTTGCCTTTTCAAGCCCTGCCTTCTCCTTTTTGCTTTTTCATTACATACTCTTTTTTTCCCTTTTAAAAACCTATAATGGTATTCTTCTTTATAAATGATTGTTTATTTAACAATACTTTAAATTCCTATTGTTTTAGAAATTATATTACATTTTCATGTTTCTATTTATTTTCCAAGTTATGCATTTCAGTCTTAGTTGTGGGTTGGCTATGGTCATCATTTAATCAGTTTTCTTTTTATATAATTTGGTTAACCGTCAACTTTACATTTTTGAGCTGACCGTTGGTCATAATCATGAGATCAGCTATCTATGAGTCTTACTCCCAGTAAGATAGCACTGTACTGTTTTAACACCTGTTTATGGTTCAAAAAAGGTTTTATTCAGATTTCCAAACAGCAAAAATAATAAAAATACAAAAGAAACATCAAGCAAATTCCACACCAACCCCCTCAATATTCCCCAGACCGATCATCTTTTTGGGCTCACAATATTCTTGATAGTAACGTCACCTTGTGTGTACATTCAGTCAACAAACAGGATGGAGTGACCAACATTTCCTTACAAGAGATCAAAGATCTTTCACTAGTATGCCATGAACTGCAGTGCTTGCAAGGTGCTTGGGCAGGTGAGTTCTCTGCAGTCCTTTGGAAAATACCCCTGTAGAAGGCCCACACCATTTGAACCCATTGTCCTCCTGCTCTAACCTCAGAATAGCAAAGGTCAAGTTTTCCATGGCAAGTATGTACCATAGTTTGTGATACCTATCAAAGACATGTGGAATGAGACTCAACACCCATTTGGCTAACAGTGTTTGTGTAGCTGTTAGTAGGAGGATCAAATTGGTTAACTTACAAACCCTCTTGACTGCCCCCAATTTTTCATAAGGAATCCAACCCAGCAGAATACTCATTACTGATCTGTACCCCCATGATTTGTTTAATTGCCTCAATGATTTCTCTCCAGTATCTTTGCAACTGATCACAACTCCGGATCACTGTTAAAATATCGAACCAAAACATATTGTGTGGACAGAATGTTGTGTCAAAAATATCAAGGACTAACATATCGAGAAGGTAAGTGCAAAGGTAAACATAGATTTACTATTTTTAACTCCACTTCTACGTACCTTGAAGATATATATATACTGACAAGGTACATATGTGTGGAGTTATATATAGTACAATTTTTCTTACCTATAGAAACTTACCTTTGCAATATTTTTGTCCTCAATATTCTTGACACAATATTTTGTCCCACAAGATTTATGGTTCCGATATTCTTTGTAAACACCCATAGCCCCAGAGAATAAGAGAAATGGTTCCTACTTACCTGCAAACCGTACATCATTTCCAACACGTTTATATAGGGAGACATTGCTGCTTTATTTATGATCCAATTGTGAAATTAGACCTGGATAAAGGCCCGTGTGAGATGGGCAGTATATAAAGTTGGAGAGTTGAGAAACCTAATTAACAAATCAAAAATGTACTTGACATTATTTTTGGCTAGCTAATTGTAGGCCTTTAAAATTTTATTTTTCTCCTGCTGGACATCTTTGCAGGCGGGGCTGCTCGAGCAGGGGGAGGATTGGTGAGCTAACTACATGCACATGACTGTTTGGCTGGCCGTCTCGGGCTGGCCAAACAGTCATGCGCACTTTGCATGTTCTCTGCCCTGGCTGCAATACAGCCTGGGCGGAGAACATGCCCAGGCTTCTATTCCCTGGCTTACCGACGAACCACTGCACTTAGACCAGACCACTCACAAAGCTGCACTGGTCAGGTGAGCCTAGATGCTTCCTGTTCCGGTCCGTGCCTGATGCAGCAGAGTGACAGAGGAGAGACGCAGCAATAAGGTACGTTTTCTTTTTTAACAACACCATTACTCTTTCCCCGTAACCTGCCACCCCCGTTCTGTGCCACCTGCCACTCTTAGAAATTGAAAATGGCGTTGTCAAAAGAGTTCATTATTGAAGAATGAATGAGGGTTTGGAGAATGCAGCTCTTACTAGCCACTTCTCATTTAACTTGGACATCCGACATCATTTCAGATGCACTCGCATATGGTTAATTTCCAACTGATAAGAGGAGAGTGATCCAGCAGTCAGTGCTTGGGTAACTGTTACATGAACCTTTCAAGGGAAGAGGCGCACATGTTCAAATGCTTGTCTACCTAATCAGTAGGCTTATATTGATTCACCTAACGCTAGAATTGACCAAGAAAACCACCAAAGGACATGATATGTATCAAATTGGAGTTGCCACCTTAGTACAGAAGACTGAGTGTACATTGCCAATTTCTGTAGTGGATATATTGTTTTAATTTCTATTGAGCTTTTAAAAATATTCAGAAACATTTAACATGTAGCACGAAGTTTTGCTTGATTTCTAGCTAGACACATTAACTAGCAGCCTTTCATGAAACTCTAAAAAATTTAGGTTTTAAGACAGTACCTTCTTGCACTGTACACACTGCATAGCAAACTGCTTCTCATAACAGGGTACACAGAAGTTCTGATTGTCTTTGGGGATGAAGCTCTTTGTTCCGATTGGCTGCTGGCACCGCAGGCAGATGAAGCAGGTCTCATGCCAGCTGCTGCCCTTGTATTCCATTTTCCGAGTCCCTTAAGGGAAAACAAAAAGAACAATAATTTCCACACTGTGTTCTGTATATGGGGTCTGGTCAATGAAATATACCTGGTGGCATCTGTATACCATACAGTCTTTGTAGTTACATACTGTTAAATGTTGGCTCTGAGAATTTTCAGGTTACAGAGCATGCAGAGTTTCAAGGCTCAGATCTACATACACCAAAAAACATGTATCTTTGAGAGGGCTAGGGAAACACCAGAGCTTGAAACGCCTCATTAAAGATGGAAGATTTTGATATACTTGTATTTCATTGCTTTGTAACATCTAAGATTGGTATGAAACAAACTAGTGACATTTTTTGTTCTTGTCTGTAGACATCTACAGCTGTCTTTTGGCAAATAGACCTATTGTACCCAATATAAACCTAAAGTGGGTTTTGTGTCCTCCTCTTGCTCATGATATCAAGACTTTCTAGTTTATCTCAATTCCCTGTTCCTGATTTGATGGCTTTCGTCCTTCTTCTTGCATTTGTCCCACCCAAAAAGCAGTTCAGTCTCACTGTGTTTTTATTTGATGTATGCACCCTTCCATAACTGACGTCAAACCCTGCGCCACTTGCGGGACTATTTTTTCTTTCTCTATTTGTGTCTTTCTGCTCCCCTACAAATTTCTGCCCCTATTCTGTTTATTGAAAATTAAGGCACCCATCTTTAGCTGATGACACGCTCCTTGCACTGCACGCTGCTGTATGGGCAGGCAGCCAACATAAAATGGTCATGAGGAATCATGCAGCTGCAATGAAACTGGCTGAAAAGACAATTGAGATCCATATGCTGTAGTTCCTCCCAGTGTCATGACTTGTCATGCAAGATTGTCCAGCTTTCTGGTTTAGTTACTTACAATTACTTTCATAGACCATTTTAGAAGTAGTAAAAAAGGTATACATCCCTTCAATTTGAATATTAATTTCCAAATTCCTCAATTTTTCATACTTTTCTCACCATCCATATTTCTTTGGGTAGGTAAAGCAAAATACAAGTCTGGCTAATATTCGTGAAGCATACATATTGTAATATTGATTAGAAATAAAATTCAAACACACAAACTTTATCCCACCTCATCTAAATCAGCGGAGTGACTGGCTAATTCTCGTTTAAGAATCTTACTCCGACTTAGGAGCTTTTTCTTACTGTTTTTTTCGTTTAATAGAATTGCAGCCCATGCTCCGGTATACTCCTGTACCATAAAATGTCCTACAGTAATATGTCTTTCCTCACATTATGAATTTGTATTATGTCACAGGGCAAAAGTGTCCTACCTACCTGACTCATTTATTTTACGGCACAAAATAATTTTTTGCTATAACGACTTACGGTCAGCTAGGTTTCCAATTTGAAAACCACAATATTTAAGTCTTGGCTTAGAAACTGGCCGCATAAATATGTAAAAGTAGCCATAATCAACTTAATTACCAAAATAAAATAGATCATTATCTGCAATTCTTCGTGCAACTAATTTATCAGAGATAGAAGCTGACAATGAGAAAGAGAGTGTGCATAACAAGACCAATAGTAAAGGTCTTGATCAATTCATAGACACTTCTGGCTCCACCCTAATTAATTCCATTGAGGTAGACTATGACAACCAGAGCAAGCTTCTGAATTGGAACTCAGCTATGTCAATTGCCCTTTTCTGATATAAGGATCATATTAGGGCACCATAAGGTAGAAATGGGTTGACCTCGTATTCATGTAATGAGTGACGGTTATATGCCTCCAATACGCACCCTTCATATCGCAGATTTGATACCTCCCCTTTATGAATTAGTCTCTTATTTCATAATAAATGCATGAATGCAAGTGGTTCAATGGAATGCCCAGTCACTTTCTTACCTGGCATGATAGTCTTCTTGCACTCGATGCACTTCGAGGAGTACTCATTGGAGTAGCATTCGGTGCAGAGCAGATGCTCCTCCTTTGCAGCAAAGGGCTTGTCCACCAGGGAGCGTTTGCACTGGAAACAGTGGAAGCAGGTTTCATGCCAGTGTCGGTCTTTATAGGAAAGATCCTGTAGGAAACCAAAGCAGGGTTGTGATTAAAGATCAGCAGCTCCTAGAGTTAGGACCAACATTATGGACAAACTAATAAGTGCTTTTAGTTCTGCTGATTACCTAAATATCAAAAAAGGAAAATACATTGCATATGCTAAAAGGAAGAGCTAGAACCAAACTCTAAATTGAATATTTGGTCCATTTACAGGACTAGCAGCATTTATGCACTCACTACCTGCAACCATAATATATGTTATTACATCCCTTGTATTTACTACCATTATTTGCGCACATCTTTAAACAGGCAACAACTGTACTGCAAAACGAGCAGGGCCCTACTTTCAAAGCTCCACTAAAAAGAAAGAATTTGCATGTTAGCTTACATTTAATTAGCATTTTTGGCACAATGGCCTTAGCAATTACGATGGCAACACAATTTTAAATATTGGTTGGCTCAGTTGACTCAAAACTTACCCGAACTAGTTTTGTATTATTGGACAATCATATTGGTATTATTCAAATGACTTTACATTAGTGTTCTGGGCTCCCTGCTTGCTAAAAACAAGATAGTAGGTATATAGCCATGCTGAATTGAATAGGTCATGTTTGATGTTTTTTCTGTCTATGCACAGGAATATTCACTATGTTTAGATACCAGCCTACTTTCATGCACTTCTTTTACCTTTCAAACCCGCAATTAAGCAGGTGATATTCTGTTCTGTCCTCATAGCCTAATGGGAAAAGTGAGTAATATACTCTGATTACCAGCACAGATGGTCTCATGTTCTGCCTTTTTTTTAGAATGTGTAAACAAATGCAGCAGTCTTGGAATACACATACCAGTAAGAAAGAGGCCAGGGCAACAGGAAGCACTGATTTGCTTTAGTGAAATATCCCTTAACTAAAAAAACACAGAGTTTACTTTGGGAAAAGACTCCTTCCTCTTCCCCCCTGGGTATGCCACAGGCAGGAGGAAATGATGTCTGACAAGCTAATAATTTGCACTTTCATTTTTCCATTGCACTCTAAAAATAAATGTAAATATTTGGAGATGATAGTGAAACCTAGTCCTTTAACTGGTTTCATTCTTGATTGCTTTGCTAATGGAAAAACCAAATATTTTGTGTATTTAAATACCAAGAACATGAGCAGCAACTTTTCTCATAAGAGACATCATCACAATATAGACACCTGAATATTCACTCCCAAAAACACTGATGCTCTCGTCACCGGAAAGTAAAACTCTCTATCTTTATTTAGATTAAAGTGTGCTTGCGTGAGGTTATTTAGTAGGGATCTCTATCCAATAAGATTTTTACAGAGATTCAGCAATAATACTAGAGGCAAATCATTCTTCCTTTCCAGAAAACCAGAAAGCAAAAAAACACCAGAATCGATACAAATATATGCTGTACTGTACTGCTGTCATAAGCTAACGCACTTTCAGCATGTACTTGATGGTTACCCATATATTCCAGAACAGGGAAAATTACATAAGGAACATTTTCAGCTTTGCCTGAATGCTGCTAATAATATGAGTTTCAGTGTGTCATTGTCATGAATGCTGATTGAATATACCAGAGTACTGCTCAATAAACCAATACATTAATTAATGGTGCTCCTACAGGCAATAGTTGTTTTCAGACTGACACAAAGCATTCACCTCCTGAAAACATGGCGAGCTCCAAAACATCCACATCCTCTTTAGGTTAGGGCTGATATCCTCCTGAAATTGAGGGGTAATCAAAAAACCTTCTCATTTGCCTCTTGGCTTACTGCCTTCCCCCTGTGCTATTTTACACAACACTCCACATTCACCCACACTCCGCTTCGGGTAACCATCTTCAGACATGCACTGTTCAATCTCAGACCATCAGACAAGCATGAAGCAAGTAATAATGATCTTTTCAAGGACAATTTCCTTAATGTTCTTACATTTACCAAACCATGGCCCACTGTTCCTTTACTGCGTCTTTACCTTCACAACTCCTAAATCTTTTACCAGCCGACTTTAACACCTTAAGTGCTGCGCCCGTCCAATGGCCGGCGGCACCACTGCCTCAGGAGTGCTGCCGTCGGCCATTGGACGTTCCAACTGCACCTGCGCAATGGAACGTTCAGCACTGGAGCTGGACGTTCCATAGCCGTTAAGGTGTTAATATTCTCTTGTAGAACAGAACTACGGGTCCTGAAAGCAGTGCTGCAGTGATTCATTCAACTGACATTCAGTGACAATCATCACTACTCCAATATACATTTACTTCGCATGCCCACATGTATTTTCTTGTCTTTTCCCTGTTCTTCAGTTAGCCACCAGCCAAAAGAAGCTATTAGATTTCCAAAGACCTTCCTTGACTAGGCACACTTCATGCCATCTCTCATAACCCAGGCCCTCAGTATAAGTGACCTAAACATCCGAACTGATGATCCAATGAAGATCTATATTCTCTATGCCTTAAACTGCACCCCACACATCCTCGACTCCACCAAATCCCAAGGCATCGACCTTAACAAAGACCTCTCCATGTATAAACACATCAACACCTCACCTGAGGAGCCAACCATCCGTTGCATGTCATTAGGAAACTAAAACATTTCCTCCTGGCTGACCTAAAAAGTGCAACCCAGGCACTTGTTCGTCCGAAACTGGACTATGGTAGCGCTACCCTTCTGTGTCTCCTGAAAACCTCACTTGAGCCTCCTAAGGCCACTCCTAATTCTGCAGCCAGGCTCATCACGGGGTCTAAAAAAAGTTATCACATCACCCAACGTACGCGTGCTGAATTGGCTGCCACTTGAGGCGAGGATGTATCTCAAAATTGCTTGCATGACCCATTAAGTGTTACACCACAACACCCTTTCCTACCTGGCTGTTAAACGGACCCTTTCGGGTGGGAACAGATCCTCCAGAAGAACCAGCTCCTTACTGCTCAAGCTACAAAAATTCAAGAAAAAGAAAACATACTACCATTCCTTCTTCGGAGTGGCCCCTAATATCTGGAACTCTCTCCATATGGAGATCGGAAGTAACTCCTTCACATCCCTCTTCAAGAAAGTTGCAACAAATTTCCAATTCAGCAAATTCTTCTCTTACTGATGACCGGTCTCGCCACCACTCCCTAGTTCACTCCACCCTATATTTTGATGGCTGCCTTCCGACACTCCACTACCTGCCTGAATCTTGAACGTATGCTTCACTTCCCCCTTCATTATTCTACACATTGCTACCACAGGATGCTTGTGCTTCTAATTCCCCGACTCTAGCCTAGTTCCCCGATGCTGCTTCCTTCCTCTTTAACTATCTCAGTACTTTTTTGTACTGTGCGGATCATACTCCTCTTTGTATACTGCCGATTGTTTCGGCCATTTTTACACTTTTATGTTACTAGAGTACTGCTGCTTTTCTGTTTATATACTCCCACTATCCCAGGAGTACTATTTATTTAAATTTTCTCTCTCTGTACCTCTTGCTGCTGTTTTCGTTCCTACCTCGTAAAGCTCCAAGCTGCTGTGAACTTAATTGCTAAGATGCCTTGTGCCTTCACTTCCTAGGACTAATCTATGCATCTACTTTCCACCTCCCTGGCTACTCCCTTTTCATAGCTACCTCTGGACTTTCAAACCTCCGGTATGCTACTGTACTTCGGACTCTTCTTCTAGTCAATTGTTGTGTATTTTTATCTGCATTTTATGTAACTCTGGTATGGGCTGCTATCTTGTTCCTTTTTCCTGGCATTCCCCATTTGCAATTTTACATTTACTATATATATATGTATGTACCCTTTATGCCCCTCTGTTATTATTGTTGTGCATATTTTTTACCTCATGTTGTTACTACTGTGCATATTATTTACCATTATTATATTTATCTTGCATTTCTACCACTACTCTATATATATTGTTAGGTACCCCTTTTGTACCTCAGGTTATTTTCGTTGTGCTTATTTTTACTGTTACTATATATATTTCTAAGCACCCACTATGCACCTTATGTTATTATTAATGTGATCACTCTGTAAAGCACTGGTAGCGGTCGCTCCCAGCTCTCTTTTGGTATCGTTGGGCTGCGCTCTTTGTTCAGATCTGCTCTTCAAAAACCTGCTAGCTGCTGCCTGCCATAGCGCTGTAGTGAGATTAGCATTGTCGAAGTATTAGAAATATTTAGAGCGCTTTAATTGATTTAAGCACTGTGTTTACATTTTGCATTTCATTTGTCCCAGTTGTAGCGCTATCTGTGTTGCTTTGTCTAGATAGTGCATTGCTTGCTTTGTGCCTCGATAATTGTAGCGCTTTCAGCACACATTGCCTAAGCTCTTTAACTTGTCTTTGTGCCCCAGCCTGTCTCTAGTTTCGCTTTTGCGGCCATTTTAGTTGTTGTTGTGCCTCGGACCCGGTCCTCTACAGCCCGCCCCCGCCTCCCAGCTGACCCTCCCTCCCACTGACTGCATAGCCCTGCTCCCAGCCTCGGAAGCGCTGTGACCGTCCTGATGCTCTCAGTAGCGGTCGCTCCCCTCGCTTCGATCACACCACAGCTCTCCATTGGACGGACCACAGCTGCGTCCACTTCAGCTACAAAAAGAAGTTATGTCGTACTCTCGAGAAAACCTGGAGAAAAAACCCAACCACTGACAACATGACCACCTTCAAGGACGCCACACACAAACACCACCAATTGATCCGATCGACCAAGAAATCAGCATTCAAGGATCGACTCGACAACAACGCCCACAACAGCAAGGAACTATTCAACATCGTCAAAGAATTCACCAACCCCACGGCCGGAACAAACGACATCACTCCCTCCCAAGACCTCTGCGACTCTTTATCCTCTTTCTTCCACAACAAAATCGCCGACATATATAACAGCTTTGAAAACCAGTCCAAAGAACAGGCCACTCCACCCACCCCCGAACCAAAACAGCACCCTCACAACCTTTGCACATGGAACCCAATTACTACTGAAGACACCATCCGCCTGATGAACTCCATCCATTCAGGATCGCCAACCGACCCATTTCCCCACCACATTTTCAACAAAGCAGACTCCATCATCGCACCCCATCTCCGCGATGTCATCAATTGTTCTTTCAACTCCGCTACCTTCCCAGAAAGCTGGAAACACGCCGAACTCAGCGCCCTTCTGAAGAAACCGACAGCAGACCCCTCTGAGCTTACGAACTAGCGCCCCATCTCACTCCTCCCATTCCCTGCCAAAGTCATTGAGAAATCCGTCAATAGTCAGCTCGCCGCCTTCCTTGAATCCAACAATTCCCTCGACCCCGCACAGTCCGGCTTCCGAGCCAAACACAGCACCGAAACCGCCCTCATCGCAGCTACAGACGACATCGAACGCTACTGGACAACGGAGAAACAGTTGCCCTCATCTTACTCGACCTCTCCGCTGCCTTCGACACAGTCTGTCACAGCACCCTCATACAACGCCTCAGCAACGTCGGTATACAAGGAAAAGCTTTGGACTGAATCATCTCATTCCTCGCCGGGAGAACCCAAAGAGTCCGCCTCCCCCCATTCAAATCAGAGGCCACCGAAGTCATCTGCGGCGTACCACAAGGATCATCACTCAGTCCCACCCTCTTCAACGTTTACATGAGTCCCCTCGCATCCATCGCGCGACAACACAACCTCAACATCATCTCCTACACAGACGACACCCAGCTGATCCTCTCCCTCACCAAAGACCCAAACACAGCTAAAACCAATCTACACGAAGGAATGAAAGAAGTAGCCGAATGGATGAAGAACAGCCGTTTAAAACTAAACTCGGACAAAATGGAAGTCCTCATTTTAGGATAATCCCCCTCTGCCTGGGACGACTCATGGTGGCCACCGGCACTGGGTAAAGCGCCCAGACCCACAGACCACGCACGCAACCTGGGCTTCATCCTAGACTCCTCCCTCTCGATGACCAGACAAGTCAACGCCGTCTCATCTTCATGCTTCAACGTCCTTCGCATGCTCAAAAAAATCTTCTGTTGGATCCCCACCGAAACAAGAAAAACAGTCACCCACGCACTGGTCACTAGCCAACTGGATTATGGAAACACCCTCTCCGCCGGAAGCACTGCCAAACTACAGAAAAAACTCCAACGCATCCAAAACGCCTCAGCCAGACTCATATTGGACATCCCCCGTCAAGCTCACATTTCCGGTCACCTGAAAGACCTCTACTGGCTCCCAGTCAACAAGAGAATAACGTTCCGTCTCCTCACCCACGCACACAAAGCCCTCTACCACCAAGGACCCGAATGCCTAAACACACGACTGTCCTTCTACACACCCACCCGCCATCTACGATCATCCAATCAAGCCCTCACCGCAATTCCGCGCATCCATAGATCCACCATGGGAGGAAGATCCTTCTCCTACTTAGCGGCCAAAACCTGGAATTCTCTCCCCTCTCACCTCCGCCTTACACAGAACCACCTCTCCTTCAGAAAACAGCTAAAAACCTGGCTATTCGATAAGTAATGCACACACCCTCCCTCAAGCGCCTTGAGACCCTCTGGGTGAGTAGTGCGCTATACAAATCCCTGAACTTGAACTTGAACTAGCTATATAAAACTCACAAATAAATAAGTCATTATGAAATTGGTCTCCTCATCTACCCACTTTGCCAGTCATTGCCTCAACCTCATCTTTCAGACAACAGACCACACAATTTTATATTTTTTATTGGTATCTTCTACTATTCCTGTTAATTATTCTCTCAGCAACTTGTTCATGAATGGTGAGTTCATTATTACAACAACAAACCTTCACTCTCATTCTACAGAAAGCGCTAAATATCAAATCCTACCTCTCTTGGCCAAGCCATCCTGGCTTTGCACCTATTGGTAATCATGCTCCTGCTGATATCCTAAAGCCGCTTGAGAACAGTGAACAAATGCATTTGATAAATTAGCTCCATAGGTTAAATCAGCACATTCTCCAAATGTCCATTTTCCAAGGATTGTTCAGTTACTTTGAGGAATTAAATAGCATGGTTGTAGATGAGAACAAAAATACAAAAAATCCGGGCTGGAAAATGATTTCAGATGTCTACAAGAAGGACTCTAGAACTAGAGAACAACATTGAGCAAGAAAAAAAGAAAATACTGCAACCAGAAATTAGAGCAATTGATCTCCAATTAAAAGAATTTTCAAATCTTAGATAAATCTTTTACTAATCCTGACGGCCTCTTGCCTGAACCCACTTAACATAGCTGAACCAATTACTCCCCACCCTAAAAAAAAAAATCTCGATGACTGATGAGTTCTGTACACCCTACTCTTTCAGACAAGAGCTCTAGAAACACTCAAGAAAGGGAGAGTGAATGGATGGGCCATCTGAATGTCAAGTGCAGTGGGCAGCTCAAGAACGATGAGCATAGACAACTATCAATCATTTACTGCTGCAAGTGTGTCATCCAAAAGTGAGATGAGCACAGACAATCAGTGATACGTGGTGCAATAGTGGCTACTGAGTGCATAGCAGGACATTAATTTCACAGAAGTCTTGAACATTTCTGTTGAGCATTTCTTCAGCCTCAGTGGCCTACAGAGGCATGGAAATTTAATTTCAAGCCTCTGTTGAGTTTGAAGCTGATTGCTTGTGCTGATCTAACTCTTGGATGACACATTTGCAGCAATAAATAAATGGTAGCTATCTCTGCTCATCCTTCCTAATCTGCGACTGCATTTGACACAATGGACTTTAACCTGCTTCTGAGTCTGCTGAAATTCGTGGACAATGTATCAGATCATGGACTCACATAGATCTAGTCTTTCTTGTCAGAACAGACACAGTGCATCAAGTTAGAAATCTTTTCAGTAGGTAGCGGCCCCCGGTACTGGAGAATGCCTAAGGGGTCAACCCATTACCCTTATTATTCAATGTCTTTATTAAACACTCTCCCTGATTTTAAGGGGCAAATTATTCTCATTCCATTCACACAGTGATGACATGCAGATGTATCTGCTTGCCTTTGGTCCCAACATGTAGACACTAGGGTCATGTAGATATATCTGCCTTGCCACTGAGCCCCTGGGTGATGTTTGCTTCTGGAGACATGGTCGAAAAGAAGTGTCTGCTTGAATGAACTTCAGTAGCCTCAAGCTGAATGAATGCAAATCGAAATCTTTTAACTGGGTTCTAGTTTTCTAACGCAGTCTTTCAACACTATTCCTCAATACCCTACAAAATGATGTGTCCCCCCCCCATGTGGGTGATTTAGGATATTGAACTTAGTTTGTGCATGCACATTGAGACAAGCATGTGGTCAGTATCTTCATGGGTGAGGCAGCTAGAACAATATTTTCCATTCATTCATTGAATTTTACCGCGAGCATTTTGGGCAGAGGAGAGTGAATCGTGCAACGGAAGTCGCCCTGATGGTCGGGCAGAGTTAGCGGTCTTTAAAAACTATCCAACTGACTCTCCATGGAATCGCATCCCGGAACTGATATATATCTTGTATAAGCAGAACAAGTCCCTTTGCAGAAAGAAAACGTCTTACCATATTATCTTGAACAAGGAAGTGCGGAAACTATTAACTGACTAGGAGCCAGACTGATTTATGGAAGACCTTACATGTGCTACCATAGAGAACTGATTTATCGTTAAGACCGGCCCACGTGTTCTACCAAGAACTGGCTCTTTATATATATCCTGACTCTCCAAATCGGTCGTCTCAGATGAGAATAGGAACAAAGAAATAGGAAATATCTGTTTTTACCGTCCCCTGATATCTTGGAGTGAATTGCACGAAAGAGGTCCTGAGGAAGGTGGCCTAGAGCCGCCGAAACGCGCGTTGACCTGGTGCAGGGGTCTCAAATTGGATCTTGAGACCCAAGAATTGGCGTTTAGACTTTGCCAACTTAAACTCAGTTCTTCTTTTTTCCCTTGATGGTGTGGTTTGAATGTAGTATGGGTGTGAGAGTGTTAGTATCCTGAGGTTGTGTGCATATTATCAAGTGGTGTTTTCTTAAGTAGTTTGTGTCATATGATTTTGTATATATTTATAATTATTTTGTGATATTTGTCTGTAATTGTTAAGAATCATGTACTTTGAAAAAATACTCATAAAAAGTGTATCTGTGATGAAATGTCTTTTATACATTTAACAATAAGGAAATTATATAAAATGAAAATAAAATAAGTGATAAAATAAAATATGTCTAGAATATCTCTGTCGCCAAGTTTAAATTAATAGGATGTATACCAATGTTCCCTCTAATTATTTTCCTCTGTGTGCGGCAGTGGAGGGTCTCCGTGCACTGCAACCAGGGCTATGTGCGCCAGGAACCAGACCACGCGCGTGTGCAGCCCCAAATGTCACTCTAAATGTTTACTTAAAAAAGTGAAAAGATGGTGCATTTTCACACATACAGCGCCACGTTAAGGGTCTTAAGGCCGGTTTGCAAATTGGATAAGCACGCCATGACATGAATTGGTTACACAGGCAAGTACACTTCAGGTTTAGAAAAGCACAAGACTCCAGCGGCGGTACAATCGTATGAGTACCATACCAAAGACATCTCGCCCACACACCACCACCATCTGAATGGTACCTTTAGCCACCCAGTTGGCCCTCTCAGCAATACCATTCCTTTAGGGGGTTGTTAAGAGAGGTGCGGTTGTGCCCAATACTGGAGAATGCTAAAGACCCTACATTTCTAGGGAGGTCAACTGCATGCCTTATCGATTATGATCACTGACAGAACTCCTTCATGCAAAATTTCCTTCAATAGACCAACTGTCGCTCTGGTGGTAAACTCCTTCATAAACATTACCACCAGCCATTACTGCCGCAGACGGAACCTGGAACACCAGAACTGACTGTGTTCCACATTCCTCCAGAACACAGAGAAAGCCTATGCAAACACAGTCTTATAGGACTTAACATACAATAAAAGTCACAGGCTTATTTTAACTCCAGTGTGAGGAAATGAATGGCTTTCAGCAACTAAGAACGACTGTGGAAGAACAAAGGAGCTCCCCTGGTTCATAGAATCATCGGATTCTTGTTACTACATGACTGCCGCGCATTAAACATACCGTCCAATGCCATCATATTGAGGAAGGTAGATTTAATGCTGGAACTGAAGATGTTCATAACTGGAGAGGTCCGCTGTATAAAAGCGAAGTTTATTAAGAAGATGCCAAACTGGGTTGCAGGATCAAAATCGAAATTGGAGTAGTAATCAATGAGCAGAACCTTGCTATAATTGCAGATGTGTGCCCCTCTAAGGAAGTTGAATGCTACACCCCATAGAGCACACGATTCTGTAATCGAGCAATTGCCAGAAAAAATTATAATTCTGCATTGGAAAGGATACAACTACCTCTAGAACACGGAGATACTACTTACATATGAGCATTAGATTAAGTCATGAGCCAAAGATGACACCCTCAGTTTCCTCATATCGATTCTGGCAGGTCAAGCCTGCGGGCGGTGAATGATTCTAGTTGCATCAAAAATATAGTATAGCTTTTTTTTTCTTTTACCTAAACCTTCATCTATTGTACTGAGTAGCTGATGACTTGTTACTAAAAGTCAGGAAATGAGTAGAGGTAAATGTGCATAAGTCGTCAGATTTCAGGCGATAGTTGGGAAAATGGGGAAGTTAATGTTTGTTTCAGGCATATGACAAACAAATTAGGAGTAACGGCACAAACACGACAGACTGGCCAGTGGCATAGTGAGAACAAGGGCTGCATTTTATGTGATACCTGCAATGGCTACATTAAAAAAAATAGATTAAAGGAGATCAAAAATTAGAAAGCTAAAATCACTGCATCGAATAAACAGCTACAGTTACTCCACACTATTATTGGCAAAATTCAGGACACCACAGTCAGCATCTTCAGGACAAAACAATATAAATCATTAAGTCGGTAAAGGTACCAAATGACATCTGCAGTGGAGTAAAATCCCTTCTGGAATTAAAAAGCATTGCTGGAGAAGACACTTGCTGAACCCCCGAGAAACATGTTGAATGTTTACCCTAAAGTACAGAGCATACCTTCGATCTTTTCCATGAAATGCCCAGACCCTACATCCACCCACTGGAGACTGACAATCACGTTCAGCTTTAAACAACAGTCTGGCAGATGCATCAACGTAGATTTTTGCTATTCCTAAATAGCGATTTTTAAGGAATCGCTATTTAGGAATAGCAAAAGCCTATGCATGTATGAATCGCTATTAAAATAGTGATTCCTTAACATTCCTTAATTGCTACTCGCAAATTGCTAGTTACAATTAAGGAATGCTGTCCCATTCATTCCTATGGGCCTAGAGGCCCATTGGAATGTATTGGAGATTGCTTGAGCAATTTGCGAGTAACAGTAGGTACTTGCAAATTGCTCATGCAATTTCAAGGGTGCAAGGGTGTCAAAATGACACCCTGTTGCACCCCTGAAATTGATCTATCCACATATGTTGCACACACACATGCCCTAAGGGCATGTGTGTGCGCAACATGAAACTTTGAAAAATGCACAAAAGTGCTTTTTTCAAAGTTTTAGCAAATTACCATGAAGTCCAACTTCATGATAATTTGCTCCCCCTATTAGCAAATTCGCAATTTTTTTTACTTTCATGCATTGCATTTAAGGAATCTCAATTTGGGATTCCTTAAATGCAATCGCAATTTAAGGAATCTCAATTTAGAGATTCCTCAAATTGCGATTTTTGCATTTGGGATGATGCATCCCAAATGCAAAAATACCGGGAGCAAAGGGGCAGATTCTGAGAATCTGCCCATTTGCTCCCGGTATTTAATTTGATGCATATGCCTGAGTATGTCTTCGCTCCCCAACCTACTGGACAGACGTCTCATCAACCCCACTCTTGGCTATGACACTTTGCCCAGAAGCGAAAACACCATAATAGCATTTCAGTTAATGGCATTTTATTGGCGTATGTAACTACAGTTTTGTTTCTTTTAGCAGCTGGTTTTCAAAAGACACAAATCTCTAAGCCCATTTCATTATGAAAAGAGGCAAACACTAGAAGGAAAAACAAACACCACCAACTACTAAAACAGGTCTATTTGAAAGAATCTCAACTGTGGGGGCTACCCCTCTTTCATGTATATATCAGGGATGGTGCTGGCGCAGGGGTTTATGCTGCTCCAGACATCAACTGTTGCCATCGTCCATCCACCACTCACAAAAAATCGCAGCTGCTCAACAAATAGCATTGTTTTGTGACATATCAGGTTTGACTAAATAGTCTCAGACCTGTCCAGACCCATCACAGAGGCTTCTCTGCCATTCTCTCACCCCTCTTGTTGTAAGCCAAGGGCTGAGAACATTCAATTTGCACACCTATATTCTCTGCTCCCTGCTTCAAAACTCCCCTTAAAAAGGGTTACTCTATTCACGAGTGGCGATTAATATGGCTATTTAAACAAAAGCACTCCATCTCCCCCGCAGCCTTGTGTTATTACCAAACCAATACAGTCAATTTAAAAACACTGCGTGTATTTCTAGGATAATCTGTCTTGTTTGGAGACTTGCTGTATTGTTTTTGTAGTAACGCGAGGCTGCGGGGGAGATAGAGGGCTTTATTTAAGAATCCATTTTAATTGCAGCCCCTTCACGAGCGGCGATTAACATGGATATTTAAATAAAAGCACTCCATCTCCCCTGCAGCCTCGCATTACTACAAAAACAATACAGCAAATTTAAATCCACTCTATGCAAACTAGGTAACCCAGACACATCCAGCCTGCCGGTGTTATTAGACAAACTTATGAAACAAGGACTTTTTACATTCAAGATTTACAATCTACTATCAGCATCTACAACCCCTTTACAATGGCATATTGCCACGAATTGGAACATGGCAAAAGATTTGGCGCTCCCCCTTTTAAGTGAAAAATCTCCCCCATACTCGCAGATTTTGGATAATCTACAACGCATTTTGGATTGAAAAACTCCATAAACTAGATTGTATCGATTCACAGCTGTGATGGAATTGGAACTCAGAAATATGCTTCTACACTGCAAACACATCCTCCCACTCAGGGATCAGATTCAGAGTTTAATACGGATGTTGTTTAATAGTAGATTTACTAGAGATACCGCTAATGTATCACTTGGTATATTTGCATCTCTGACCACACCACCCCTCAATGCCGCAGTCCTTCTACTTATCAACCTGACGCTAATCTTGGACATCAAACTAATCTTATCAGAGTGAAAAAGTGCTTCTAACAAATCTTATCACACTTAGTAGGCATGGCTTTGTTTGTAAGAAGTGCTGATAACAATATTCATCATTCGGCAAACTCTCTCCTCCCCCACAAGATTATTTGGGATGTTCTACACGTCTATGTCCACTCACGCAAGCCACCCTAGAATTTCCATCATTATTGAGTCTTCCTAATCACATAGGGACTCCAACGCTTCCTCTTTGTTGATACTCAAACTTACAAGCTATTAGCTGGACATTGTCCGTTTCACTTGCTGTATTGTTTTTGTAGTAACGCGAGGCTGCAGGGGAGATGGAGTGCTTTTATTTAAATATCCATGTTAATTGCAGCCCCTTCACGAGCGGCGATTAACATGGATATTTAAATAAAAGCACTCCATCTCCCCTGCAGCCTTGCGTTACTACAAAAACAATACAGCAAGTCTGCAAACAAGGCAGATTAGCCTTTTTAAACTTGCTGTATTGTTCTGATAGCAACGCGAGGCTGCGGGGGAGATGGTGTGCTTTTATTTAAATGTCCATGTTAATCGCCGCTCGTGAAGGGGCTGCAATTAACATGGATTCTTAAATAAAGCACTCCATCTCCCCCGCAGCCTCGCGTTACTAATTAAAACATTACAGCAAAGAAAGGCGGTTCAGGGAAATACTTAAAGCAAACACCAAGTGGTCACAAGGAAACACTTAGCTTCGCTCCTTTCGCTGCCGTCTCCTGCAATCTGGAAATGCCCGATTTTTGCGCCGCACGCCTTTTAAAAGCGGCGGCGGCACGAATACTCTCACGGGATGTGCCCTCCGTGCCCTCTGTGCGCGCTCCACACATGGGACTGCGCGCTCGGGGGTAGAGAAGTGCGGCCGCGCGGCTTCTTGGGAACAGTGGTGTATACCAATATTTGAAGATTATGGCCATTGTTGGAACAATTTTTTCACAGTGATGATTACTATAGATGAACTCATCCTCCTCAACACAGGCAATAAGATAAAGTGGTTGTGCAACCTGAGACAGTTGGTTGTGCAACTGGGCTTAAGTGAAGTATGGTTGAGCCAAACACCGCCTCCCAAGGCAGTGATCAAGAAGCTCTATTGGGACTGGGTACAGGAGATGGCCATACGCAGAAGTGAAAGGGGCCCTCTCTCCCAGCGTTTCCTTGAGATCAAATGGACAAGAAAACTCGAACCCTTCCTTGATTATATAGAGAAACCACTGGACAGATCACTTTACCTAAAACTGAGGCTCGGGACCCTACCGGAGAATGACTTCTCTTCTGGGTGGAAAGATTCAGGTGTTCTACCAAAAGCCTGTCCTGGTTGTGCAGCCCCCAACAAGTCTGTGGCTCATTTTTTCTTTGCCTGCCCGGCATATAGGGTTGCCAGGAAGATATGGTTAAAACCACTATGCAAGGGGTTGGGCCTTAGCTGTCACAAAATGGCCCTACGGGTCCTCTGCACTGATACGTCCTCTATTGCTATGGTGTGTGGGGTAGCTAAATATTTGGGTCGTGCGTGGCAGACACGTACAAGGAGGTCCAAGTCTACCCCCCATCTAACCTAACCGCCAGTTGGCCCCAAGGCAGGAAGTGCCTTTTTATGCTTCTTATGACAACGGTTTTTATTGTATATTTTAGTAATTGTTTAAATTGAGTAGTAGGTGATGCTGTATGTTTACATAGGATTGGTGGGTCCTTGCATTTTTATCTTTTTAATGTACTGTATAAACTGTACACTTGTATCTTAGTAATTAAAAAAAAAATGAGTAGTATGGGATGATGTATGTTTACATAGGATTGGTGGGTCCCTGCTCTTTTTTTTTTTTGATGTACTGTATAAATTGTACACTTTTATGATGAATTTTTTATCAAATAAAGTAAACTACTACTACTACTACTACTACTACTACTACTATAAAAGAATTGGCGGATGGTGTTGTTCAAAGCTAAACTAGTTTGGGGTGGTTTACCAAATATCAAATTGAACAACTGTAGTCTGTGCAGAATGCAGCAGCACATCAGTTCTTACACCATAGAACGTTCATTAATGTTTCCACCAGCCATTGAACACTACATTGGCTTTAAGTGGGCAAACAATTCATCTTTAACCCCTCCGCCGCGGCTAGAATTCTGCGCCTCTGCGGCACATTCCGATCGCGGGCGTGGTCATGACGGCCCCCAGCCATCATCAGCACGCGCCCACCATGGTGCATGACAGCCGGGGTCCGTCATCAGCATGGAAGGGGTTATAATACTCTGCTGATCTACAATTTTCCTGTAGGCACTGCTTTAATATATCACTGGCTAAAAAGTGACCCAATATACTTCAGTCCAATCTTTGAGCTTACTTTAAATTGACTCCCTGATGGTTCCTTGTTCTTGAAACAAGTGGAACCATGGCAATACTCGCACCACGACAGTAGAACTCTTTGTCACACCACTAGATGATGAAGCAAAAAGACTATACTTATTTGTAAGCAATGTGTAAAAACACTTTTCTTCCAACCCCGGCCCTAGGGTCAAGCTGCTGAGCTGTTTTGGTTCTTCCACTTTCTCAGCGCAATATTGTTATTATTGCAGAATCTGTTTTCACTCCTACCCAACTAAGTCACTTCTATAGACAATCAGGTTTGAAGTGAGTTCCTGTCATGATATTTAATCTGGTCCTTACCTAGCTGTGCTGATCTTATGCGTTATTAAAAGTAACTGAATATACAAACACTCAGAAGCACGAGAGGCCGATTGTATGCACAGTGCTGGTGCCACTTTGAAAGAGGCTTCGAGTCTTAAAAGAAATCCTAAGCAATGCACATGAATTAAGTCAAGGAAGACTACATGTCCCATGGAACCTGAGGACAATCAGGAGGTTTGGAAATGGTGGCAGCCATCTTGAACGTTTAGAATATAGGTTTCTCATGGTCCAAAACATTTTTGCTAGGCAATCATCATCCATAGTTGCAACAGCTTGGATTTCATGGTCAGTATTTTGAAGCTTTCCACTCTTATTATGTTTGGTAGTCAACCAAAGACTGTACTGGATACAGAGAAGTATTCTAGGTTAATATTAGTGTTCAAGGACCTATGGCCTGATTTAGGGTTTGACGGATGGCCTGCCATTTGTCTAGCTGGAGGAGGACATTCCATATGCCACCCAGACTGCTGCCCTCCAAATTTAGAGATCACTGCCAGCCAGTAGTGATTTCTGTACCTTTAGAGAACCCAACATGATGGTGGCTCCTCTGAAAGTACCAAAAGGTTAATGAAAGGCTCCCATCGGTTTTGACTGCCACCCACCAAACGTTTTGTTTGCAAAAACCAATGGCTAAAGTGAGAGTTTGTTTTTGAAAAACAAATAACTAATGACTGCCATGCCCATGGAATGTTCTTTTCTGGGTATGATGGCCATTATTTTAATTTTTCTGTTTGTCCCTGCAAGGTTTTTCCAGAACATCACACCATCAGCCCTAAATAGGATGGGTGATGCAATGCCCTTATTCCAACAGCCCATAAGAGTAATCTCTTTGTCGAGGGAGCCAATAGGGGCTCCACCAAAAGAAAACTGACATTCCTCCTAACTTTAAATAGAGCGAAGGGATCAAGAGTTTGGCAGAAAGGGTACAGTACCTTGTTTGTCAAACTCTTTTATGGGCCATTTTGCTTGTGATTGAACACTATTTTCAGGAGTCATTTCTTGGGGACTATGAACACTTATATTTGCACTGGTTTGCGTCCATCAGTGGAATGAAAAGGATCCTGACCCAGGACAAATCTTGGTACCCTTTCTTTTAAGATACATTTGGTATTAAGGTATCGACTTAAGTGGGGAAGTGATTGCTTGCTATTAGGTGAACTCTATTATACTAATGTGCAATTATTATGTTGTAATTTATGAACTTTTCACATTAAAAGTTTTTAGAAGCGCATAAAGTATTTATACAACATTGAGCATAGTTGTCTATAGTAACGAAAGCATAATAGCTCAGAATAGTCTTTTTGCATGTTACATAAATTCTAATTATGTTTCAGCTCGAGAAAGTTCGAGGGTTTCACTTGGCCGCGAAAAGTTGGAAATACAGAGATTGTTAAAAAGTATATCATGTGAAATGTTAGGCATAAGGTGCTGGAGTCAGAATGATAAAATCCTTAAAAGCTTCCTCTTGTCTTTAGATGTCAGCACTCCTGCAGGGCAGACTGTGCCCAGCTGTGTGACCATGCAGAAAGGCAATATCCAGAGATTCTGTTTATCTCTCTTATTCCATTTCCTGTTCTTCGAGTCTACTTCTAATCAACATATTGTCAGTGTATGGCCGGCAATTGATTGGGAGAAGTGTGGAAGTACACATTACTCCCATTGGATTCAGATTGCAGACTAGTCCATTGTGACAGTGTGATAGTAAAAATAAAATAAATAACAAATGACATCAGCCTTCTGCAACGCCAAGTTAAGACAGTAGACTATGCAGTAGGAAAAGTCATTTCTCCTCTGATTACACAGCCATTCTCATTGATTAAAGGGGTTGTAATAATACACTTCTCTGAATAGAGAACACATATTTCTAGATTTATAATAATGACTTAGACAAGTCCAACGAAGAGCTCTTTAACATTTACAAATAATTGACATGTTCTCCCTGTTGTATTCACTCACCGACTCCGAATCAGCTAATTGCAAAGACCTCATGACTCACTTTCATAACAAAATACTCATTGTTAGAACATAGTTGCCTCTTCCCGACTCTGCTTCTCCATGTCCCGCAACTTCAATCTGCAAATAAATTCACTTAATTCTCTTTGATTGAATGTTAGCAATATGGATCATCATTAAGCTACTACTGCTGACAGCACCATCTCATGGAATGTGCAATGAATCATTGCAGATTCCATGAAGGAAACCTCAGTCTACTCCTCACAAGATGTTTTAAAGTGCTTTTTCAGGAAGAAGACCCACAGTCACTAAAATACTTTTTGATTACTCCACCTTAAAAGACGCCCAATGCTGAACCAGGGTCACCAGACAAATGCTGTCTCATCTCTGGTCTTCTGAGCCTACCTGAGATACAGGAGTTGATAGTCAATGTGTAACTTTTAGCTCACACCAAACACCACAAACGCCTGAGTGACCAGCAATTTCAGTTTAAAATACTCCAGGGAAATAAAAACACCATTCTGAAAATCCATGAAAATCTCCCTGAACCATGGTTATTTTTGTGATCTGGTCCTCCCCTATCGCTCAGTGGAATTCAACATGGTTGGACACACAATCTTCCTGGATGGGATTGTAACCAGCTGTGGCATTAAGCAAAACCTTTAAATGGTTTTGCTTGTTTTAAGCCAATATTTCTCATGAGGTCAAATTAGCACCTTTTCTGGTTTGCTGAATAAACATCCCTTGCAGAGTCCAACAAGCTTCAGCTCTCTAGCTTGCCTGTTTCAAAATTGACATGATACTGCTTGCAACCGTTTTTGAAAGCTACAACTTACACATGCACATGCGTGTGACAACACCAACATTCATATCAAAGTTTCCGGTGGAACTGTGAACATGCATGAAAGGCAAATAATTCTTGGTGCACATACACATATTAAGAGCCTGAATTGTCTCTATCTCAAATCACTAGAGATAGAAATTATGTTCATCTCGATTAATCCTCCAACAAAGGGCCCTCACCACCTTTCTCAAAATATCAGCAACGGGGGAACATTCTTGATGCTCATATGTCATTGATCCTTCAAGTGAATAATATCTAGAAAAACCTTCTACTGTTTATGTGTTATTGGACCATTTCCACCACTGTTGTACTCATCTATGCATTCATGAGCTCCAGAACAGACTACTTCCACAGAATATAAGTAGAACTCCTTAATAAAATAATTGCAAGACTGCAGAGAGACCACAACTGCAACACTCTCCTCATCCGCCCCCACGCCCCACATATCACTGCTCAGCAGTGGTTTCATTTGCTCCCCTTACAACAAAGGATTGAGTTCATGCCCTAGGTCTACCTGACCCAGCCACTGACTACCTAACCAATGTTTTGCTGATTTATAGTTCGACCAGATGCATAAGGCCATGCACCCTAAACTGCTACATCATTCACCCAGAAAAATCCAATATCTTTGATGGCAAATATTTCTATGCTCAATGCTTCTGGAACATGCTTCTGTCTGCCCTCCACACAAAAACAACTTTCTCATATCCCTAAACGTCTCACTTCGTCACAACATGACTATTGTCCTTTCTTAGCCGGGGGACATCTAATTTCAGTATTTCCAGAAGTCTGCTTTCTCCACTTTCATTGCTTTGAAGCAACTTTCAGCTGCCTCAGGGCTCATTCAAATGATGAAGTAAATATATAAGTAAGTGCATAAATCATTGGGGCGGGCCTCCATGCCATGCTGTGAGCTGCTCTGTGTCCCAGAACTGTAATTCCGGATCTATCAGCGGTGTAGGCTACTAATCATATAAGCTATTCAGGCTAAATAAGAACTAATCATGTTAAAGATGCTGAGATGATGCAAATATCAAGATTTCCCCCAGTGTATGGAAAGTGTATGGTTTTCAAACCAACATAAACATTCCATTATCTACTTTTCCCCATTACGTAAAGTACAGTTGCCATGCTACTTATCCTTACCCCCACACCGCCTCCAACAACAATTGTATTTATGACAGCACTTAACTCACTTTGTGAGTGCTATCATGCCTTTTCTGAATGTATTTACATAAACAGCTCTCCATTTCTGGGATTTTAATGCCTAATATTAATGATAAAATAATATAAGTTTATAAAAAACACTTACTGTATTTGTACTGCTTCGTAGTTCTCTACACAACAGGTATTACTGCTAGGATACAAACGGCTTTGCTTTATTTGAATTTATTTATTTTGGGACAATGTCCTAAAAGTCTCCCATGCACTCTACATAAGGGGGCGTTCAAATATAAGTATAAAATGCAATACAAGGAAAACGTTATTGGGATACAAAAAGAATAAAAGCTTAGATTTAAGTCCGGTGACAGAAAAGTAGAGTCGAAGGTGACAGAGCCATAGAGGCTATCTGTCTGGAGGGCGAGGAATATAAGATATCCTGTGCAGGCATAAGCCCAAGGTGGTCAGAAATTGGAAAATAAATTAAATGGCAATATATTTGAGAAGTGCCCAAATAGAAACAAGGTAAGGTGGCTAGAAAGCTTCCATGAGAGGAGTGCACACTCAAGGATGGCAACAAACTAAGAGCTTATGCCCATCGTGAAGACACAGGAATAAAGAACAAAATTAAAGTTATTAGCAGCCCAACTAAATTACTTTTTTTTGTTCTGGCAATCCCCCTCTCCCCCGGAAACAACACCATGTTTAGGACATTCTTTGCTATATCGTGCCCCTTTGTGATGGTGCGCTAAGGTACCTGCCTACAAAAGCCATAATGAAGCACTAGTCCTAGGCATCAGTGCCAAATGACTCCCTAAATTAGAATTATACTTAGCAGGCATAGGCAAGTGACTAAAGCACAGAGCTGCTGTGTTATTGGTTCCTCTCGTGCAAAGTTCTTAAGAGCTGGCTAGGTGTAGAACAGTATGTTTATCAGTGGCGGCTGGTAACATTCCAAATCCCACCTGCTTTCATCCTGTCCTACCACGTGACAAATGGGAAAGGGTGGGATCTATGCCTGTGAATGACAGACGACTGGCCTTACCGCAGGGCAGCAGACTCTAATGCATTGAACCATTACTGGCCTACAGTGGATACCACCATAGACTACAATGGCAATAAAGGGCTTTAGAAAGTTAAGCCCTGCATTGCGTGTCACAGTGCACAAAGTGGATTTACTCCCTGGCTTCCGTCTCCTGCTACAGAGCAAGGTGGGGCAGGCAGCCTGGGACAGATAGCCCAGACTTAAAGACATGTGATAGATCGTACCTCAAATTAAATGTAACCCCTTCGCAGCGGGGGTAATTCCCCCGCTGTGCTGGGGGGCCGCACAGCGCCCCCGTGCTCATGACGAGCTCAGCTCGTCATGAGGCACAGTGCTCGTGTGCTCATGACGAGCTGAGCAAGGTGGGGCAGGCAGCCTGGGACAGACAGCCCAGACTTAAAGACATGTGATAGATCGTATCTCAAATTAAATGTAACCCCTTCGCAGCGGGGTTAATTCCCCCGCTGTGCTGGGGGGCCGCACAGCGCCCCCGTGCTCATGACGAGCTCAGCTCGTCATGAGGCACAGTGCTCGTGTGCTCATGACGAGCTGAGCTCGGCATGACCACACCCATTTCCGTGAAACGTTCAGCACAGCAGGGGAACTATCGCCGCGTGTGAGCGATCCACGGCTCATGACGAGCTCAGCTCGTCATGAGCACCAGAGCACAGTGCCTCATGAGCTTAGAAGGTGTTAAATTTTGTTAGGTAAATGTATAAGAATTTCAGAGGGGCGCCTTCCTAGAGCCCTAATGGAGAATACACCCCTGATGGTTATTAGAGTGTTTTTTGTGGAAAAGTTCGTGAAGTTTTTCACTTAGGGGCACCAGCCTGAAAATTGGAATTTATGTCTCATATATATATGTATATTTACCTCACGCTACAAATGGTTCTGCAGAAGATATATGTCACAGAAAATCGAGTTCCTCTCCTCCAACATTGTTTTTAAAGTCCAAGGAATCTTTCCTTGGCAGTTGTGCACTTACAGCTACATCTCCTTTCTTCTTCTCCACAATGCCATTTTGCACAGATTAGGAAAACACAAATTGCGGAGAAAATTTTCTACAGTCTTGAACGCAAATATGATGCAAATAAGCTAGAAGTGTGAAAAACGTCTGTAGCCCAGATTTACTTGACATTTGAGCTGCCACGCATATAATACATAGGGACACAAAGTGGTGCAAACATCTTTCAATTGAAAAAGATAATTTGCTCGGAAAGTTGACCCTAGAGCAGTGCCAAAACCGTTTTGTGCCAACTTCCTGTTCAGTTAAAAAAAGGGGAGTGTCTGGAATGGGACAGTGCAAACCTATACCTTTTGGTGCACTGCAGGACCTAGTAAAGCAGCCTGATCTGAATTTCCACCAAACCCTTACGCCAAGGAAAGGAGGCACAAGCAAAGCGTTAAGCGCTGTATTGCCTTATAAACCTACCTATAATGTGGGTTTTACTGTGTGTGCTGTTGTCTACATATATACAGAAAGGAATTTGTACTGAGATGGAGTATCTAAAGTACAAATCATACGCTAAACACAGCTGGCTTGCACACACACACACACACACACAATTTGTGCCATAGTGCTAGGCCAAGTGTCATGTAGATCAGCCATTTTTAGCATGAGTGCTGCCATCGGCGTACGCCTCTTACAAAATATGGTGCTGTACTATTTTTTGTCTTTCGCCCTATGCATCTCTGCAATTTTTAACCAACACTCCATTGCACGAAGAATAGTTAAATTGGGCCTCTGATTCACTTCGACAATTTCTATTCATGTGAAACATAACGCAATAAAATGGTTAAGTGTGAAAAAAAAGCTTTGCACTGACAAAGGCGAAAAATAACGGGAAAACTTTGTGAAGGATGAGAACTGTGAACTATACATACATTGTGGGTACCAAAAAAACTTTAGACACCCCTTAAGGCCATTGCCTATATTTGAGTAATTTTCTAAATAAAGGGGGATATTCACAAAGTTAACTTACACTTGTGCATATTTTACATGTATAATTTACTCCAATACTGTTGAGCAGCTTTGTTACTTATCACTATTCACAAAATCCGAAGTGTAAAGTTACTCAAAAATGTAGACTTACCTGTTTCTACCCCCATAATTTAGTGGTTGGAATGTATTGTATTGTAATGTATGCAGGTATAGTTACTACATGTATGTTACAACCATATTGTACCTGTTGCGGTACATCTGCACTAATGGAGGAGACTCTGCCATTGCAGAGGAGACTCAATGGCAGTGAACAAAAGAGACCACCAGCACCCACCCCGATAGTCAAGACATCACAATTGGGATTTGAGGACCTTCAAAGTGCTTTAAATAATAACTTGTTTTCGTATGTGTGTCCTACTGTACCTCTGCTGAGATACTGTGCTTGAATGTCTGTAGGGTCTGAAAAGATAGGGAGAGAGAGCATACCCAACATGACAGTCAAAAAAGACATGCTTTTTTTTAACAACAGGGTGTCTTTTCCAACTGTGGTAGTGATTATTGACTATGTTTGAGATTCCGCCCCTAGATACCAATGCAGGCGCAGTGTTTGGTGTTGTTAATTACCAATAAGCCACATGTCATCGAAATCCCCAGCAACCAAACAACGTGCAAAAGGTGACTGCCAGAAAATGTAGCTGTAGTGTGTGCTTCCAGGGTAGGCAGGGCACACGTCAATGAAGCAGCCCCTGGCATTAAAGACAGCCTGAAGGTTGATAGAGTGTCAGTGTGTCTGTTTCGGAAAAGGTGTGCTATATGGTGAGATGCCTGAAGTGCCACATGTGTACAACCAGTGGCATCTAGAACACGAGGCAAGTGTGTAAAAAGCATAACATTCCCTGGTCACAGATTGCCTTCTTGCCAGTGACTGCGAAATGTGATAAGCTGGTGCACTCTTCTATTGATGCATGCCAATGCATGATGCAACTGCAAGCTTCGGGACAGCCTGTGAGATGCTAACATTGTCAGAGCAGACCCTCTGGAAAAATCTAAGGGCCATGAAATAGAATGCAGTCAGTATTTTGACATAGGCTGGGATGGACTAGGAGAGGGATGTAGGTGAAACCTGCTCTCCCAGTCAGCAACCATGTCCATAATCACATCAAGTGAGAAGAAGCATCTGACAATGACTCTCTCCCCTTCTCCTCAAATAATTCTTCCTCAAAGAAAAAGGGCAAACCGACAAAAAAAGTTAATCAACACACTGAAGGAAAAGAGGTGTGTGGTTTCTTTACTTACGTGGCTTCTAGATAGCAGGAGCTGGCCCTGGGGGGTGGCAGTCTCCAGGACCATGTATGGCTCCTGGAGGGGGGCCACGTAGGCCACCTCCTTTCTTGATTTTGCCCTGGGGAGGTGGTGGTTCCCGGGGCTGTGGGGGGGGGGGGAGAGTTTGGCCCCCCACAATAAATGTAAAGTTCCCAGGGCCTCCTCCGCATTAATGTTTAAAGAAGCCCTGGGGGAGCGTGGCCAAGATGGCGGGCTAGGCAGACGTGGTTGCCCTCGGCTCCGCAGCCCAAGCCTCAATCGGCTTCTTTACAGCGGTGGTGGCCTATACCACAAGCGATTTTCTGCTCCTGTGAGGTGGGCAGGTGGTCGCCAGCGTCGAGAACGGCCCCCGGCCCGGACCTGCGAGGGGGTGCGAAGCGTCCAGCGCCCCGGCCCGGAGCGGGAGACGGCCGCTGCCGAGGTAGGCCCCGGAGGCTGGGCAGAGTAGCGGGGACAGCGGCTCGACCTGCAAGCAGTGGACGGGGCAGTGGTGTCGCCCGACGAGGAGTTGCCGGACTCACCCGATAGCCGGAGTAGCAGGGCTCCCCTGGGGCGGTGAGGAGCGGCGGCCGCCCATTTCCCGGCTGGCGGGCTGACTCAATCGAGGCCCCGGCTTTGGGCCTAGGCGGCTGCGATGGGGCCTCAACGGCAGGAGCAGCGGAGGTCCTGTAGATGGCGCAGACGCCTTCGTGGTAAGCCCCACGGAGCCCGATCGGCCGCGGCCGCTGGTGGGGGCCGCGCAATTCCCCTGTGATGCAGAAGGCAGCGAGGAGCGGTGACCGCCCGGCTCCCCGACCGGCGAGCTGTCCAAATCGAGGCCCCGGCTCTGGGCCTAGTCGGGTACGGCGGAGCCCGGCGGACGGATGCAGCAGAGGCACTGGGCCGGCCCGGTGGGGGCCCAATAAGCACAGAGCTGACCCCAGAAGAGGCTGAGGCTCCCCACAGTGGACTGGGCCGGGACTGGAGGTGAGCTTGCGCGCCCCTGGGGACAACACGGCGCCGGTACTCGGAGGTGGAGCGGACCGCAGGAGTTCCAGGTGTGAGCGGCTGGGCCCCCGCTGTTGGCATTGGGCCTCTACACCAGACTCGGGGGCCGGGGGTTTGGCGGAGCGCTGCGCCATCGCCCTCGGGGACCCGGATTTGGGCCTAAGCAGCTAGACACGGGCTGCCCTGGCCGAGTGAGACCCCTGCTGCTTAGCGAGCACGAGTTTGGGCGGCAGAGCAGAAGGCCCGAACCTGGGGGCAGCAACAAGGGAGACAGGACCTCCGAGGCACGCAGAGAGAGACGAGTACCCCCCGGAGCGCAGGGAGCGGGGTCCAACACTTGCACGCTTTCATTGCTATTGAGGGAGTCTCGGGGTGCAAGGGAGCCCGAAATGAGGTGAGGACTGGGCCGCGTATCTCGGGGGGCAGGTGATCGGGCCTCCGGCGGGAGGCGTACGAGACATTTGTCGGGGCCTGACCGAGATTGTCCAACGCTTGCGCACTTTCTTTGCTATTGAGGGAGTCTCGGGGTGCGAGGAAGCCCGAAACGAGGTGAGGACTGGGCCGCGTATTTCGGGGGGCAGGGTGATCGGACCCCCGGTGGGAGGTGTACGAGACGTTTGTCGGGGCCGGACCGAGATTGTAGAGGCAGACGGGGGTGGGCGACGGCGAGCCCCACGGCCAGGAACCGAAATGGAGGTGACGGCGGAGGAGGTTTGAAGGCCACAGGGGTATCGCCGGTGGGACCGTGTAACCCGCTGGCAGGCGAGAGCAGACTCCTTCCCGGGCCCGAACAAGGCGCGGGCCTGAACTAGGGGGCAACATGGCCAACTCAAGCCGCAGGACCAACCGCACCATCACGGATATGCTCGACAAACCTACCACCAAGGGAGGGAAGACTCAGACGCCCCCCTCCACCCCGGCTGATACAGGGGCGCAGCACCAAGAAGAGCATGAAGCTCCCATCACACGCACCTTTTTGGAGGCGCTATTCAATACCCTCAGAAACGACTTCCAGGCTCTCAAACAAGACATCGCCGGGGAACAACGGGAACTCAGTCGATACCTGGATGGTTTAGGGGAAAGGGTGGCGTCAGTGGAGGAGATCGGCCATGCCCGCAGTGAAGAACTAGTGCACCTGCAGCAGGAAGTCCTCCGTCTTCAAGAGCAACAGGTGGGCCTTCAGGCACACGCTGAGGACCTGGAGAACCGCTCTCTGAGGAATAATATACGGGTCAGGAATGTGCCACAGGGTGCAGAGGGGAACAGTGTCACTGGATACCTGCAGGAGCTCTTCCGGGAGGTGCTGGGGGAAGTGGAGGACTTCCCTATACGCATAGACCGTGCTCATAGGGTGGGCCTGCCGCGACGGGCCCCTGTCAGACATTCTGGCCTACCTTCCTGACTTCCCGATGAAGGAACGGATTCTTCAAGAGGCTCGGCGAAAGCAACCTTTGCAATTTCGTGGGGTGAACGTTGCATTGTTTCAGGACCTGTCGGCTATCACGCTGCAAAAGAGGTGCGCATTTAAGGTTGTGACAGCCTTCTTGCGCGAGAAAGAGGTACCATATTCATGGGGCCACCCATTCCGGATCATTTTCAAATGGCAGGGGAAACTGCACCAACTTCGCTCTCTCAGGGACACCTGCTCCCTCTTGAACATCGACCTGCCAGACCTCTCGGACTCGGAGGACGGATTGCCCCATGGCTCCCAGGACAGACCGGCGCGGCGCAGCGCAACCAGGACGACTGGCAGAGGGTTGGAGGGAGGCGCAGACGTGGTGCGCGCCTAAAGCCAGACCCTGAGACAATAGCCCAGGAACAGGCAGCGGCTGTCCAGGAGGTGGAGCGGGATACCACTGTTACCCCGTGAGCGGCACGATGGGGGTCACTCACCACACTTTGCTTTAACATGGGGAGGGTCGGGGGGCCGGGGGGAAGCCGCCACTGTCACGTTCCCTACGGAGACCCTTCTACGGACCTGTGTTGCCACCAGGACCAGGACTATGGTTTGTTCTTTGGGGTTCCTAATTGGGGTTCTGTTGGGGGGAGGAGATGAGGAGGGAGGTTGGGTACGGGTGGGGTGGGAGTTGTGGGACTCACTAGTTGGGGTTCGGGTGAGACGGTCCTTTGGGGGGAGGGGAGGGGGGAAGGTGGGTGGGTACCTTCTTGTGCGCAGACGCTGAGAGGTTCCATTGACCCTTTATCCTTCAGGCCACCATCCCACACTGAACATGAGCTCGTCTCCACTTCACGCCTGGAATGATGCCTCCACTGACTATTCTTTCCCTAAATGTCAGGGGGCTTAATTGCCCTAACAAGCGCAGGGCGATCCTCTCCTTCCTAGAGCGCTCGCAGGCCGACATCTGCCTCCTGCAGGAGACACACTGCTGTCCAAGGACCATCACCGGCTTCGGTCCCGCGCCTTCCCTGAGCAGCTGTTCTCGTCCGCGTCCAAGAAAGTAGCTGGGGTGGCCATACTGGTAGCAAGGTCTTTTAAGGGGCGGGTGTTGCAGAAAGAGGTGGAAGTGAAAGGCAGGCTACTAATCCACCGCTTCCTTGTGGCAGGGCAGACACTACTAATAGGCTCCATGTACGCACCCAATGAAGGACAGGAAAGGTACTTGCACTCCGCGCTTGAGGCGGCCACAGCCAACACGCACCAACACCTACTACTAGGGGGGGCTTAAACCTGGTGTTCCACAACGTCGCCGATCGCTCCAACCAGAGGGTGGGCCAGGTGGGGGCACTGTCGACGGAAGGCCACGCACATCTTGCAGACCTGGGACTGATCGATTTGTGGAGACACTTTCATCCTCAGGACACAGCCTACACCCACTACTCGGCAGCCCATAAGTCTTATGCGCGACTAGATTACCTGCTTTGCTCCGCCCAACTGGCAACACACGCGCAGGAGGTGGAGATCCATCCAGCCTCACTCTCTGATCACTCCCCGATTTCGGCATCCTTTCTGGTACCGGATACACCCAGCCCACAACGTCACTGGCGCTTGCGCGACAACTTGCTGCAGAACCCCTCCTCAGTGGAGAAGATCAAGGCAGCCATCAGTCAATTTCTCACACACAATGCTAACGGGGACATTTCCAAAGCTACCCAATGGGCAACGCTAAAAGCTGTCCTCCGAGGCGAGTTTATTTCGCTGGCGGCAGCCAACAATAGGGAGTGCGCACAGAAAAGGGCCGACCTCACACAGCGCATAAAGGATTTGGAACAACTGCATCAGCGCACCGGGGCGGCCAGGGCATGGCGCCAGCTCTGCACAGAGCGGAAGATGCTAGCCGCGCTGGATCAGGATGTTGCGGAATTCGCAGCTATACGCCTGAAACATGCTTACTACACAGGTGGGGACCGCTGTGGGAAGCTATTGGCATGCAAGCTGCGGAAACAGCGGCAGCAACGGCGCATCCACGCCATCCGATCCGCTCGAGGAGATACGCTCACCGAGGACGCTGCCATAGCGGCGGCATTCGGGACCTTTTATGCCGACCTGTATGAGGCGGACAGGCTAGACATGCAACGCGGTAACGACTACCTCGACGGGGCAACCCTCCCATCGCTGACCGAAGCTCAATCTCAGTTCCTCGACAGGCCCATTGGTCTGGAAGAGGTCATTTCCGTGATTTCCCGCCTCAAGCTGGGGAAATCCCCGGGCACGGACGGATTCTCTGCGACTTTTTATAAGAAGTTCTGCCAGCAAGTGGCCGCCCTACTGCGGGATCTCTTCAACACCTTCGACCAGGCCGGGTCTATCCCCCCGGAACTGCTAGAGGGGGCGATATCGGTGATACCCAAAGCCGGTAGGGACCCCACCCAGTGCGGGTCCTACAGACCAATATCTCTATTGAACGTAGACCTTAAGCTGTACACGGGTATCAACGCGAGCCGTTTGGCGCCGTACATGCAGTAGCTGGTCGAAACCGACCAGGCCGGCTTCATCCCCCAGCGGCAAACGAGCGACAAGACCAGGCGCGTCCTCCATCTTATTGAGGCGGGTTCGCGCACAAGGCCGGGATGTATGTTTCTCGCCATTGACGTCGAGAAGGCATTCGATCGGGTGCACTGGCCCTATCTTGAACAGACACTCCAGAGATTCGGCCTGGGGGAGACTACCCGAAATCGGATATTTAATTGCTATAGACAGCCCACCGCGACGGTACGGGTAAATGGCCACACCTCACCGCGTTTCCCGATAGGCAGGGGGACCAGGCAGGGCTGCCCGCTCTCCCCTCTCCTGTTTGCGCTCTACATGGAGCCACTGGCATAGAGGGTCAGGCATCACCACCGCATTAGGGGCATCCCCATTGGGGAGACACGCACAAGATCAGCCTGTATGCAGACGACATCCTGCTTTCCCTAATGGACCCTAAGCAATCCCTGCGGGCACTTCTGGTCGAACTGCACTCCTTTGCGCGGGCCTCGGGCTTTAAAATTAACGTGGGAAAATCGGTGGCCCTGAATGTGTCCCTGCCCCTCGACGTGTTGGCAGATGCCAAAGCCGAGTTCGACCTGCAGTGGTCCAGTTCCACAGTCCCTTATCTGGGGGTCCTACTGGCGCCGACGGTGCGGGGCACGGCAGAAGCCAATTAGGCCAAACTGAGCGCGCAAATTAGTGAGACACTGCGGAAATGGAACTGCCTCACACTTTCGTGGCTCGGACGTGTAGGGGCGGTCAAGATGACCCTCCTACCGCAGATTCTGTACATCTTTCAGACCCTTCCTCTACGCCCACCGGTGGGGTGGCTCCAGAAGACACAAGCGGACTTAGCGCGCTATGTCTGGAATGGGTGCCGCCCACGCTTTAAGCAGCGAATAGCGGCGCTCTCACCTGCGCATGGGGGCATGGGTCTACCGGACCTCACCCTGTACTTTCAAGCGGCACAGCTGCGTACTCTAGTGGAATGGTACCAACTTGAGTCCAGCAAACATTGGCTCTTTCAGGACCAGGCTGTTGCTGGTCGACCCCTCTAAGGTGTGCCCTTTCTGCCGCGGCGCACGCCAGAGTAGCGAGGGGATACAAGCAGAACCACACACCGGCGTTGAAACGCTATGAGAAAGCTCTAAGATGTATAATTCCCTGATGAAGAGCGTAATGCTTGAAATGCATTGGGAATAATTACAAGCATGTTAAAATCAATGAATTAAATATAAGCTATATGGATGAAAGACTCGCTACAATAATCAAGTTTGGAATCAATAAAATTTACAAACTGATATTTACACGCATGGAGTAAAATTTGTACGAAAATTAAAAGGAGTGCAAGGAAGGAGTGGGTCCTGTGAACGCAGAACACACATGTCAGTATTCTTTCTGCCGCGGCGTCATAGACCCCCTAACCTCTATGCATCATACATCACGAGAACGGTGATGAAGGTCTGGGATCAAGTGGCTGTCCGGAGAGAACTCACCTCGTTTCCCTCCCCGTTGACGCCCAGCTTCGGGAATCCCGACTTTACTCCGGGCTTGGACCCACAGCTTTTTAAAACTTGGAGGACCACTCCCTGTAGGGAGGTGGGGCACATGTTCAATTTGGAGGGCATCCTCTCCTTTCAGAAAGTGAAAGAAGAGTATGGGATACAGGAGGCAGACAGGCTCCCATACTTACAGGTCTGGCATTGGGTCTTACACCCCTCCATTCGGCCGGGAGCGCAGCGTTTCCTCACGCCGTATGAGAAATGGCTTCTCACGCGCACGTCTGAGAAGAAACTACTCTCAGATCTGTACCAACATTTACTCCTCACTCACATATACAATACCACCCGGGGAAGGCTAGATGGGAGGAAGACCTGGGGAGGCAGCTTACACGGAAGGAGTGGGAGGGGATTTACCATTGAGCCAGACACTCGGCCTACCACACCGGCCTCACGGAGACCCTGACTAAAGTAGCCTTGTATTGGTACCATACCCCAGCGCGCATCCATCGTTGGGATCCCAAGGCAAGCGATCGCTGTTGGAGGGGATGTGGGGAACGGGGTACACTCGAACACCTGCTATGGAGCTGTGAGAGGCTACGACAATACTGGGCCACCATCCTAGATCTTGTAGACGCACACTTAGACACCCAGCTTCCCAGGTTCCCTGCCTATGTAATTCTTGGTTTGCCAAACGCGCTGATGTATCCCCTGAAATCCATGAGAGGGAGGTTGATTGCCATAGCTCTGGGAGCTGCAGTGCAGAACATTGTGGCACGCTGGTGAGACCCACAGCCACCCATACACCTTGGCTGGCTACATAGACTCTGGACAGTTTTGGGGATGGAGAAACTGTCCCTGACAGCGGCAGGACGGGGCGAGGAGTTTGCGGACATCTGGCAGCCATTTTTGACTTTGCTCACCGGGGAATTTCGGGAGCTGAGCTGCCCCCATACCTGCGATTGCTACATCTCGCAGACACCCCGCTCCCTGAACCTAAGACCAAGACCCGCAGGCGTAAAGTGCAGTGTGAAATAGTTCAAGAACCGGCCCTATAGAGCTGCTGGGCTAGATGGGGGTTGGCATGGATTACTTAGCGGACAAGAAGGGGGGTGGGGGGTGGGGGAAGGGGGAAGGGGGGGTCTTTTGGGGTTGTTTGGGGTTTGGTTTTGTTGCACAGATCATTTCAGCATCCGACACGCTACATTGCTTTTTGACGCGGCCGTCCCAACTGGGTTGTAGGCGGCTTGCTGTGTTTAATGCGTCCTGAATGACACCTATGCCCGCTATGATCTTACTTAAGCATTGTAACTGTGTGGTCGGTGCCTCCACAAGCATGGGTCGGAATTTTTTGCTCTGAATAAACAGATTTAATACTAAAGAAGCCCTGGGAAGGTGGTGGCCCCTGGGGCATAATAAGCCCAGGCAGGGGGGCTCGTGTGACCCCCCCTCCTATTTTTGCACAATGCCCCCAGGACCTGGCCCACCCGGGTCGAGTCCCAAGACAAAAAACATGTAAAAAAATAAAAGGTGAAAAAAGAAGAAATACTCTGACTTCCTAGGCCTGGTGGTGGGACGTCACAGGAACCCCACAGGGGGACAAACATGTTTTTTGTTTTTTTTACCACAAATTTGCAGTAAAATGTTATAACAAAACACAAGTGTTGGCTACCAAGCTTGTATGATTTATGCCCCCTGGTGGGGAAGGTTCAGAAGATGGATAATTAATTATAATGAGGAGAAGTAGGTGCGTGCATGCCTCCTCTCCCCAGGCCATTTTTGTCCTTGGGCTCCACCACCCCGGGACCCGGCCATAAAATAATTGAGGGAAAAGGGCTGTGAGTTCCCCATTACTGGGATGATTTTGACCTTGGGAACAACCACCCTTGGGGCCCGGTCATGTACAAATAGGGGGAAAGGGGCTCTGGGGACTGCCACCCCTGGGACCCGGCCACATACAAATAGGAGGAGGGGGACTGCGGGAAACCTCTCACCGACCAGTTTACCGCCCCATGGACCCCAACCCCAAGCTGTCCCATGAAAATGGAGGGAGCCACTCTGCCCCCCTCTGGAGAAAGTAATGTGAGTTATAGTTACCATTAAAAGTAACTTTAACTTGCGCCCTTGCCATGCACTGCTAATTCCCCACATATTACATCACTCATGACATCTCCATGACAACATTTATAATATCAGTGCATCGTTTGCTGTAAAATTATTGATGAGCAAATTGTGCATGGCGGGGTGTGAGTTTTAGTTTTCTTAGGGCATGAATTATAGTTACTGGAGATAACTGTAACTATAACTGGTGAATTTCTATGGTTTTGTCTGTGTTAAATGAGAACCTAACTATAACATCCCTGTAACCTCTGTTTTGTCTGCAGGCTTTACATGGTACAATAACAATCTGCTCTTAAAGGCTAACTGTCTTTAACATATATGTTTCATGGTACATAAATGAGGCCTATTACCTTTGTAGTAATCTCTATAAATACAGATCAGAACTATGGTCTCTGGCATAAAGGTCCCGATGATTCAATAAGGGCTATAGCCGTTATCATTAACTTGTCATCAGAACCCAGTCAGACCTACTGGATTGAGCATAAGCTTTCCCACAAGGAAAGCATCAAGTACATAGAATAAAAGTATAGCACATAAAAGTCCGCCTAAGTAGGCCTAATGAGGATCATCACATCTAAATTTTCGATACACACAGTTTGTTTGAGGAATTCACTGAAACCAAAACCATGGCTGAATAAGGTAATCTGTAAGAGTCTACCAACATACCTGCCTACAGGCTTTGACCACAGTGGAACAAGCATCCATTGTTAAGAGCATGTTGCCTTCCACACATGCTTTTCACAATAAGTATTTCAGAACTACTGGCTTTCAAGGAACTTTTCATTATAAACAGATGAAACCTAGAAATTGTGACATAACTTTTCCCTACGAATCAATGAGACCTATAGCCTTTGCCGTTGGCTTGACACCATAATCAACACAGGCCTTCTAATGTGTGCATTTTGCTAGCAACCATCATGCTCACAGTTGTAGATTTGCAAATCTGCAAACAAATTACAATTGGCAAAACAATATACAACCATATACATAGGGTTTAGCAAGGATTATCACAATTGAAAATCTTCTAACCCGTTCCTTTATAAAATTTAAAAACATTTTGTATCCTGCATACCTCCTGTGTTGCCGAAAGTGTATCCTGTACCTCTGCTGGACCTACTGGGGTCAGCCGCTGCCTTTTGCGCTACGTACATAATCGACAAACACTAGCGGCCGGCCCCTGTGGTTGTAGGCCCATATCTGTAATGCTTTTGTTTTTCATAACAAAGTTTTAAAAAAAATAATAAATAAAAGAAAATCTTCTAACCCCAGGGTTTTTACAGGGGAGGTTGAACGTCAAAGCTCTTGCCTACGATGGAAATCTGTGAGATTTCCAATAACAGAATGCCTGTCTACAGCCTGTAACATAATGCGATAACAATCCTCAGTTAAAGGCTTATTGGCTTTAATAAATGCTTCCCACAATAAATAAGTCAAGTCTACTGCCTTTACCACAATGTTTCATAATAAAGAGAACAGACCTATGGCTTCAAACATATCTTTATCTTTTACCAGTGGACCAATCAGGCCTGTACCCTTTAACATTGTCTTGTCACCATAACCAATTTAGTCAGGGTTGGCTCCTCCATTTGAGCAGAGGTAAATTGCCCCACAGGCTAGAGCTGAAAAATTAAATGGTAATAAAGTTTATTTATTACCATATTATTTTTCAGCAACCAACCCGTCTTGAACTGAGTGACAGGACAGGGCGGGGTCAATGCAGTCAATTGACAGCAGGGAGTTGTGCGACAGCCAGCCCGACATGCACATTTTAAACTTCTCTAACCTTGCTGGGTTAGAGAAAGCGCAGGCCTCCAGTGCTCTTGAGAACGCTGAGTGAGATCACTCCCACCAATCCTGTGGCTGCTGTCATGCTGGTGAGATCAGTGCCTCGATTGGTTAGTGCAGTTTTCTGGGTCCTGCGTTGGAGGCTGCCTGAAGCGAGATGACCGGTGGAGGAGGACGTTGCGTCGAGGCTCAAGGTAAGTGTTTTATTTATTTATTTGCATCACCCCACCACCCTCGGAACATGGCAACCACCACTGAATTTAGGCCTATGGTATTGAGCGTAAGCTTCACAACAAGACAACCATCAAGCATAAAGTCACAAAATTAGAAATGCAATAAACATTACAATTGGCAAAGCAAAATACTAGGGGGCATATTACCAAGCAATAGCGATAATTATCGCTATTGCTTGGTTAGAGACAAAATTTTACCGCAGAGCTGCGGCGATTTTTACCGCAAATAAACCTTGGTATTACCAAGGTTTATCGCAAATGCGATAAAAATCGCCGCAATGCATGAATATCGCTGAAAAGTCAGCGATATTCATGCATTAGCGAGCTAATGCTCTTAGCCATGTTATCCACCTCCCATTGGATAGCATGGCTAAGAACTGCTCAGGGCAGGTGTTAGCTTTTGGAGATATTCGCACTTAGCGCAAATATCTCCAAAAGTTGGTAATAGGAGATAGCGATGTTAGCGACTGTTTCCAGTCGCTAACATCTTGGCACGCCCACTTTGCATGTCATTAGTGATAAATATCACTGACATGCAAAGTGGGGCCCAAGATGGTCGCTATCTCCTACTAGCTGTCGCTAACTGGTGTTAGCGAAAGCTAGGTAATAGGGAGATAATTTTATCTTTGCTTTCTTGGCTTTTAAAGCCCAAAAAGCGGAGATAAACCCCCTTGATAATATGCCCCTAGATCTTCAAAAGGAGCCTAACAAGTATTAGCAGAGTGCAAGTCTTCTATTGCTGTGGTGTGTCGAAGGGGAAAACCAAAACTACAATATTTGCCTTCTATTGTAAATTGTGAAATTCAATTTAGCAAAATCTTCTCTGCAGGCTTTAATGACAAGCCACCATTAAATGCCTATTAGCTTTAACATTTCCGTTTCACAATAGTTAATTCAGGTCTACTGATTTCAATGTAACTTTTCAAATAAACAGATCTAGCTTAGACCCTTGGTCATTGGCTTGCCACCATAACCAAAACAGACCTGCTGTATTTAGCATAAGCTTTCACAAATAGCAACCAGAGAGGGACAGACAGTATAATCATTTAGGACAAGTTGTTTAGTAGCACGGCTGTGGCATTTGTGTGACCTTAAAGATCCAACTCCATCCATTACAGTGGCATGTGTGTGATCTAAAGGTCAAACCCAATAGGTTTAGTTCATAAAGAGTTCATAAAGAGCCTGCTCAAGCAGCTGGACAAAACAAACGATCACAACTATTTGGAGGTACGCACTTTTTCTGTGGAAGCATACAGCTTTTGACACATCAAAAGCTGTACTCAGAGCCATAGTCATTGTCTGTAGTATTCCTGATCAGTGGCCGCTCCTCTGCTATGGCGGAAGAGCGTAGCCCCACTGCTTTTAAGCAGTACAAAGTAAAGGAAACATGAAATGATAATAACTCTGAGTTATTATTATTTTATGTTTCCGTGCTGCTTAGCGGGCAGGCTCAGGGCTGCTCTGCTCTCGGAGCAGGGCAGGGGAGGACTGGTTTACCCACTCCAAAGTGCACATGAGTGTTCGGCCAGCCTCTTGGGCCACCCAAAACAGTCATGCACACTTTCCCTGATCTCAATGAAGGCTGAATTACAGCCTGCGTGGCGAACATGCCCAGGCCCCCATTCCTTTGCCGATCGTCGAACCAGGACCCAGTGTTGTGATTAATTAGTGGAGCCTGGCTGTGCTTCCTGTTCCTCGAGTTCAACGAGGAGAGCAGGAACAGAGACCCGCGGACCCATCACGGCAAGGTTAGCGTTTATTTTATTTTTTATTTACATTGCACACCCCCTTGCTCGCCGGCTCCGCCCTCCCCGCCTCACCACCGGCAAGACATGCCGGCCGCCACTGCTCCTGATAGCTCATTTTCAGTCCCATAAAGTCTGCAATGGCTACACTAGCAAGCCAGACCTAAAATTATATGAAAGAGAGGTTAAAAACGTGAGCTATGAAGACAGTATCAATGCACTTAGCAGTGTGAAAACTTGTAAACAACTACCGCTTTGTTATGACTCATTGTCATTTCTAGAATATCTGCTGAAAGTCTGTTACAGTTATATGCTTTATCGCTTGGGTCGTTTGCATCGCGTGAGTAATGTGTCGTCATGGGGATTGGCTGATAAGCAAATCAGTAACTCTTTTGCCTGTGTAATTCGGGAAGTGAACCAGTATCTCATGTGTAATGTATTTGCCAGGTTCTTGTAGATACGAGGGGGCGGTACTAACTGAAAGATCTAAAGTCAAATAACATACTCTCAGTATTTCATGCAGTTATTTCTGTGGTTCTTGCAACACAAATCACTACACAGGAGCGTTTGTCTGCCACAGCTATAAAAAGGTTGATGCCCATCAATGGTTACAATTGTAGCTAACTTGTACTCGTACCCTGTACAATGATTAACTATTTTTATAGCTTTTGCATTTCAGGCCTCCCTTTTGATGTCTGATTTTACTCTTATTTCAACACTATTTTCCTGAATGAATGAGTACAGTCACTACTTTATGCTTTGTATTTTATTATGTTGTATTTGCTATACAGAATTTAGCCCTAAAATACCAATACTGTAAAAACACAGCAACAATTTAATGCCACAATGCACCACACACCAGCCCAATAATCGAATAGAGCAAAACAGCAACACATCAAATGTTACATTATGAACAAACCACTGCAACACAGCACAACAGAACACAAATACAGCACCACTACAACACACTAACTACACAACACACTCCAACAATACATCACAGAACAAAGCACAGTTTCATTGCTGTACTATTGCATTGTTTTATTTTATGTAGTGCATGTAGTTCTTTTGTTTTGGTATTTTATTGGGTTGTGATATTCTGTTTTCTTTTGCTGTCTTGGATACTTTTTGTCATTATGTTGGTATGCAAGTGGGCTGATGAGCAGCAGTGTTGTTGTGTTGACGTTATGTATCTCCAGTAGCGTTGGTGTGTTCTTGTCATCGCATCGGGTGTTGTGGTTATGCTCCTGTATTGTGGTGTTGTGTTGGTGATTTCTCAGTTGTTTTGTTGTATTGCTGTTGTGTCCTTTTCTTCTGGTGATGCATCATTGTGGTGTGTGCACTGCGCCTAAATTAATATGCATAAGCTTACATGTTACAAGTGTTTACAACAAGGTTACCACAGCTGGCATCAAATAACGCAGGCCACCCAAAGTTTTGTGACCCGACCTAAAAGGTTTTATGGGGGTGGTGATCAGGGAAGGCGAATTTCAGGATGGACATAGTTCCTGCTGTCGGCCCAAGCCGCAGGAAGTCAGCGGTGTTGGTTTGGAATCCAGGCCATCTGTGATCAGTAGCACGCGCATAACTCACTGAGCTACCATATCAGCAGACGGAGAACAGCAACTATTGAAAACGTGCTGATGTCTATTTTTATGTTTTTTGCAGTATTCCGCTTTCCTATTGGAAGTAAACAAACACGCCCGCTTGTATTACTTTCAGCGACGGGCTCTGATGCGACCTAAGAGCTGTAGTCATGTTTTTATCGTTATTCTGACACGTTCAATATCGAACGGAATGTTAAAGCATTACAGACCTATGTTAAATAAGCTTTCACAGGCATACAATGGAAGGACTTGAGAAAGATATAACCTACATGTGCTGTGTTAATCATATGAGAGAACGCAGAATACTGTGCTCGAGTTTCAAAGAAAATACCACAGTGAGCGCGGAAGATGAGGCGAGAGTCAGCCCTGAACCGGATTTCACTACGTACCAAGGAGCGGCTTGTTTAGCAAATAGAGGGGCAGATTTACAAGCCCCTTGCGCCACTTTTGCGTCACTTTTAACAAGTAACGCAAAAGTGGCGCAAGGGGCTTGTAAATATGCCCCAGAATGCATAAAAACAAACCAACTCTAGGATGAATGTTTTCCGCATTTATTTCTAGGGTGTATGATTTTCTTTTTTGGCAGGCATATTTTGAGCTGGGCGGCTTTACACCGTTCCCTATACTGGGAATCATTCATCTAATAAGCGGAACGAAGCAAAATTGCAACTTCATGGCAAGTCTACATGCTGGCAGTTTAAGACATACTAAGACAAGCAAACGTGTTCTGTTAAGGGTCAAATATAGGTTTTTGGGGTTTATTTATTTTAATTACCATGCAATGTTCTCCGTCTAACCCAATTTGCAAGTAGTGGTCGTCTACGCTGGCTTTTAGTTTTTTTTTTTTAATGAGTGCTGTAATGTAAATTGTGTCACTGCATTCATCTTCCCTTTGTCTCAAGGGCCGGTTGCTTTCAAATGTTTCAAGCTCCTAAGGCATTTTGGCTTTAGTTTAAGGACGTCGGGGCATATTATCAAGGGGGTTTATCTCCGCTTTTTTGGCTTTAAAAGCCAAGAAAGCGGAGATAAAATGATCTCCCTATTACCAAGCTGTCGCTAACACCAGTTAGTGACAGCTAATAGGAGATAGCAACCATCTTGGGCCTTGCTTTGCATGTCAGTGATATTTATCACTAATGACATGCAAAGTGGGCGTGCCAAGATGTTAGCGACTGGAAACAGTCCCTAACATTGCTATCTCCTATTACCAACTTTTGGAGATATTCGCGCTAAGCGGGAATATCTCCAAAAGCTAACACCTGCCCTGAGCAGTTCTTAGCCATGTTATCCAATGGGAGGTGGATAACATGGCTAAGAGCATTTGCTCGATAATGCATGAATATCGCTGACTTTTCAGCGATATTCATGCATTGCGGCCGTTTTTTATCGCATTTGCGATAAACCTTGTTAATAGCAAGGTTTATCTGCGATAAAAATCGCCGATGTGCGGCGATAATTTTTGTCTCTAAACAAGTTAGAGACAAAAATTATCGCTAGTTGTTGGTAATATGCCCCGTCATTTCCTGGAACGTTTCTGCATCAAATATGTGTGCACGTGATTTTTTGAGTGATTTTACGACAATGAGGTCTAAGGTTTGTCAAAGTGCTCCAGCCCTGATATATCAAACATGTTCTTAGCATAGTAACTCCCTTTTTACAGACACAAGTATGCCCTTATAGTTCTCATAAAATAAGTAAAAACAAACCTCACCAGGCTATGCATTTAAAAATGTACACCTTTTTCAAAAGAATTATGGTCTTGGGTTGGAGATGTTACTTGTTGAAATTAGCAGCGAAGGGTAAGTCTTTCACCATCTCCCTTGCCTCAAAAACCCTCGAGTGATGTCCACTTCCATATTTGAGTGCTCACTTACCGAAGACATGGAAAGGCTGCATTCTCCTGAGAGAGCTGTTTTCTCTTTTTAGCTTTAAATGTATTTGAAACTGAAGATGCACTAACATGGACTGAGCTTATGTTTTCCTCCATCTTGAATTGATGTTGCAGCATACAACATGACCATTGTTGTTTTTTTTCCTGATACTAAATAAAGAATTGTAAGGTTTTCCCTAAGACACAGTGAGCGTTCCCAGAGGCTTCTCACCACACTGGACCTAACCAAGGACATCCCAGTTGTCTCAAACTATCATTTACACAATGTGTCGATTATAATGTTTGACTAAACTGTGAGAGCAACTGAATTCAATATAATAGTATTATTAGCCAATTTTCAATTGCATTCTGTAGTGAAATATTTCTTATTGCTTGTTCCTCATTGGTGCATATCCTGAGAGCCATGTAACTGTGTAGTAATGTATGAAATCCTATAAAATTACGTACTTTTCCTCTGTAACCAGGAACCCAATTTCTCCTATTTAAAAGACAAATCTATGCTACATTTTCCATTGAACTTTATTGCGTTCTTTATACTTTTGACCTGTATTCTTTACTGCCAACTATTCTGATGATATATTTCATGTACTTTGCTTAAAAATACTTTATATAAACTCCTTAAAAATGTGACCCATGTCTGTCATTCTTACTGAGAATGTCACAGTTCCTTCTATTGATTTAAGATCATAAAGAAATACAACGAGTCCACTTGGGGAGCACCAAAGTCCGTATAGGGACTTCACCCAGTCAGAGCCGTTGGCATGCTCTAGGTAAGATTATGAGAAACGGGTTGCATGCTGGCATTCCCATCTCAAGATACAGCAAGCACAGAGTTATTAGTTCACACGTCACTTGAAGGGCTGTAGGAATGGCCCACAATATTGCTATCTTTAAAGGAAAGTCCCAGGAGGGTGTAGGAGCGGGTTTGGAGGCGGCTGTTTTTTTCCATTTTATGGAAATAGGATATATAACTTAAAGAATTTATAAAAACAAATGAACAGCTATAGAATAACTGACTATTTTACATATGTACCTGAACTGAAAATTGTGAACTTTTTCCGTTCCATTTAGTATCTGTCAGTTTTGTACAAACCAATTTAAAAGGCACAATAGATACTCTACCACTGTTTTGGGAACCAATACAGGTAAGAGTTTATGTAAACATTATTGGAGTTTCTTTAACAGACTGTTAGGCATTTTGTCCCGGTGAAGACTGAACTCCCGAAGAGTTAACTGAAATATATGAAGTTACACCAGACTTCAATTAATCTTGTTTACTTTAGAAGTTGTAAAAATTGGGTGCAACCTCAACAGACACAATTGGTTAAACAGTAACAGAATGTCATGCTTAGCAGTAAACCACACCTGAGAAATTCATGATTTTATCATAGGTTAGCTATTATAGATAAGCTTGATCTTTTTTTGTCATTGAAACCTGGCTGACAGACTGGCCAAGTGTTGATGCCTAACAAATTTACCCCTGTAAACCATAAACTAATTCTTGTCGACTGTATTGTGATAAATGTGGAGGTGGAGTGGCATTGCTTTGAAGTCCTTTTTCCATATATTATCCTCCCTGACCCTCATCTTGGTGACTCTGAGGTTATGATCGGTAAATTCTTGACCTATTCCATTCCAGTACAATAGGATAGTGGTCGCGGTAGCAACTCTTTTAGCAAAAAAGAAAAGAAAATAATATCACATTCACCATTCCTGCTTTTCTTAAGATGCTTAAATCAAATTTAATTCCAGAATCAAAAGCAACCAAGGCGATTCAAAGCCAAAGCATTTGTTATTGGCAACACAGTTGCTCCAGCTTATAACAGTGTGATAGGTATTTACAGTGCTCTTGGTATAGAGGGAAAAAAAGAAAAGGTTGGGTAGAAGGTGATGAACGTGTGAGTGAAGGACAGGGAAAAGGTATTGTGACATATATACATCATTTGTACATAGTATAGGCCCTTTCCGGCCTAACACAGGTCGATTGTTCCTGAATGTGTACATAACTCTTAAGAAAATATTTTTTATGAGATATGTCCTCAGAGCCTGTACTCTCATCACCTTCTACCCAGCCTTTTCTTTTTGGTTGGTTTTTGGCCAACCCAGCAAAGCAACACAGCAAAGGGGCAGTACTCCTCCTGACAGCACTCCAGCTCTTCCTCTTGGCAGAGTCTTCTCTTGATCCAGAAGTGATCTAACAGTCTGGTGTTTTAGTTTCAATACTTATAACTCTTTAGGCCTTTGAAGTAGGGATATTTCAAAGGATTTACTTTGTAGTGCAAAGAGAGAAACCTGAACAAACACAGACTGTAGTTGTATCAAAATTTTCAACAGCCATTAAGAGATACTAAAAAGTCATTTTGAAACATTGGCCAATACTTAACATAGAGCCAGATTTCAAGCAGATCTTCAACCAACCACCGATCTTTGCATTCACCAGAGCAAAGAATTTGGGCGAAATTTTACAACACAAACCCCCTGAGACCACAGAATACTCTGGAACTAAAGCGTGCTTGAACTGTGGCAATTGCAACAGTATAATCCGAGGAAATATCATTAATCATCCAAGGCAAGGCAACCCTATTAAACTTAAGGTGAATGCCACATGTGACACCAGCAATTTGATCTATGGAATAAGATGCCCTTGCGGAAAGAGTTATGTCGGCAAAACAGAACGTCGCATCAAAGTGCGGCTAACAGAACATAAATCTAACATACGACTGAAAAACATGAAGTCAGCCCTGTCATCGCACTTTGTAGAAGAACAACACAACATTTCGCAAATAAAGTTTGTTGTACTTGAAACTGTTCAAAAAATTGAGGGGAGAGACAACACCAAACATCTCCTAAGGAGAGAGAACTACTGGATCCAAAAACTTTCAACACAAAAGCCTTTCGGCTTGAATGAAAGAATTGAATTGTCATGTTACCTATAAATGATTGCTCCGATGACCGAATTTTGTGTATACTGTGCTAGTTCATCTTTACATCAGACACTTTTCACCTACATCCATTATATATTTATGTTACAACAGTCATTGACAGCACTTCTAAATAGCTCTAACACAGAACTATGTTTATTCTTAGTATAGTATCCTTGGGCCATCACGCACATTTATTTCTTCTACATTATTCATTTTTCCCAACTCTCCGTCTTCCCTTAACTATAAATATTTATACTCTTACATTTATATGCCCGTAATACGTCACCTACAGGTTAACTTACAGCCTATACCCTACATTATCTTTCTCCGCGAGAAAATAACAGTTCTATAGTCTATCGACCATGTTTATGGTCACATGACTGGTCACATGACCGGCATCTTTTCAAAAAAGCAAAGCGCAGCCGGAATCTGTCCGTGCCGCTGTTTCCGGAGATTGTCAACTGACCCGAACACGCCAAACCAACACTTCAGGTTAGTCCAGTATAGCCGATAGATTTAACATCCCGAGCGCTCTACGGAAACGCTCTTTAAACACCGCTGACTGTGCTCTCACGGTTCTTTTACAGATGTAAAAATCTTCGACGAAAGGCTTGTAAGTGATACACTGTCTTTATTCTTTCACATCACATTTGCACGTACATGCACAGGGAACCCCTTGGTATTAATAACGGTTCTTATCACGCTTTGTTTTCCATTGTCTAAAGTTTTATACTGTATAATGATGTTGGGTGTAACGATTATGCTGAACATTATAGTAATTGTGATTATGTTATATTTGCAGTGTCGATTCCCTGATGAAGGGCATGAATGTAATGCCCGAAATGCATTGGATACGTTAAAACGACATAGCCTGAAGTGTATATGGTTACAACTCATGCATAAGTGAAACGAAACTGAAAACCATGTGTTAAATCCAAAGGAATAAAAAAAGACACTTATATATCAGAAAAAACGGAGTGGAAGTCTTTTTCCAAGGGAAAGACAATAATTTGTGTGCCTTAAAAGGGATGAGACTAGAGATCCTCTAGCTTCACTTCTAATCATATTTTCAGACGCCGTTGGACCCTCGACGTCACCTTTAGGAGCACCTTAACACTAAGCTAAAACTCTTCATTAAACAATCTAACAAACACGAGCTGTGCATCTATCCGCATTGCAATGCTTAGCAGTAAACCACACCTGAGAAATTCATGATTTTATCATAGGTTAGCTATTATAGATAAGCTTGATCTTTTTTTGTCATTGAAACCTGGCTGACAGACTGGCCAAGTGTTGATGCCTAACAAATTTACCCCTGTATACCATAAACTAATTCTTGTCGACTGTATTGTGATAAATGTGGAGGTGGAGTGGCATTGCTTTGAAGTCCACTTTCCATATATTATCCTCCCTGACCCTCATCTTGGTGACTCTGAGGTTATGATCGGTAAATTCTTGACCTATTCCATTCCAGTACAATAGGATAGTGGTCGCGGTAGCAACTCTTTTAGCAAAAAAGAAAAGAAAATAATATCACATTCACCACTCCTGCTTTTCTTAAGATGCTTAAATCAAATTTAATTCCAGAATCAAAAGCAACCAAGGCGATTCAAAGCCAAAGCATTTGTTATTGGCAACACAGTTGCTCCAGCTTATAACAGTGTGATAGGTATTTACAGTGCTCTTGGTATAGAGGGAAAAAAGAAAAGGTTGGGTAGAAGGTGATGAACGTGTGAGTGAAGGACAGGGAAAAGGTATTGTGACATATATACATCATTTGTACATAGTATAGGCCCTTTCCGGCCTAACACAGGTTGATTGTTCCTGAATGTGTACATAACTCTAAAGAAAATATTTTTTATGAGATATGTCCTCAGAGCCTGTACTCTCATCACCTTCTACCCAGCCTTTTCTTTTTGGTTAGTTTTTGGTCAACCCAGCAAAGCAACACAGCAAAGGGGCAGTACTCCTCCTGACAGCACTCCAGCTCTTCCTCTTGGCAGAGTCTTCTCTTGATCCAGAAGTGATCTAACAGTCTGATGTTTTAGTTTCAATACTTATAACTCTTTAGGCCTTTGAAGTAGGGATATTTCAAAGGATTTACTTTGTAGTACACAAGTCCTTGTCCTGCCTGATCTTGGCTCCAGGCACACTCCATGGTGGTGTAGACAGCATTGTGAAAGGCCAGGCACAGCCCTATTCAGGTGTAGGTGAACGATTCCCCCACTACTCTAGTTTGGAAAGGCCTATCAGGATATGTAGGGCACACTTCTATTCCCTTTGTGTGACTGTCTAGGGTGAATGCACAAACAGGCTCATGTCAGTCTAAACCTGAGGTTGATTCCACAGGCAGACAGAGGCACAGGATGGTTAAACAAGAAAATGCACACGTTCTAAAAGTGGAATTTTCAAACACACAATTTAAAAACCATCCTTACTAAAAGATGTGTTTTTAAATGCTGAGCTCAATGAGCCCAAATCCAAATCTCTAGCTTTTCCCAATTGAAAGTTACATTTATAAAATGTTAAAAGGCAGCTCCAATGATTAACTATGGGAGATATAGTCCTTGCAATAGTGAAAAACGAAATTGGCAGTATTTCACTATAAGGACATGTACAACACACCAGTACATGTCCTACCTTTCACCTACACTGTCCCCTGCCGGGGGGTACCTTGGGCCTACCTCAGGGGTGCCTTACATGTACTAAAAGGGAAGGGTTGAGCCTCAAAAGTGGGTGCCCTTGTTCACAGACAATGCAATGGCAGGCCTGAAATATGTTTAGAGGGGTACTCATGTGGGTGGCACAACCAGTACGGCATGACCACTAGTAGCGTGCCAATTATGGATAACCATTCATAATCAAATTTACACAGGGAGCACTGGTACCTCAGCACTGATCAGGAGTGGTAAAGTGCTCTGAGTAAAACAAAACAGCCAAAACGAAATGCAGCAGACAGTCAGAAAACAGGAGGCAGAAGCAAAAAGACAGGGGAAAAACATGCCAAAGATGGCAGGTCTAACAGTAAAGCTGTCTTAAAAGAGACTTGTTGCCTCAATTATGACTAGAAATTTTATTGGCTGCAGATGAACCAAAATAACTCTTCAAAGTTGAAAATGAACAATCTGACAATACTAATGTAGCTTTTAAAATGTTTCCCAACATTCATGTGAACAATTAGACAACTTTTTCTCTTCAAGAACTAGTGCTAATAGAGATGTAATTGCCAAATAATGTGATCTCACTTCTTATACTCCAGTTTATAGAGTTCCATTAGCTTCGAATTGGATGAATTTTAAGCTACTTAATCAATCAAGTCAGCAAGCCTTGATCGACTCCTTCAAATCTAGTTCCCTTTCTGCTTCAATGCCAGTTAGATTTCTAGTCTCATTAAAAGACATTTTGGCAGCTGTCATTCTAAATATTTTCAGTTTATCTATTCAGTCACAGTCAAACATATCTTTATTACGGCCAACATGGCCCAGAAAGTGCAAAATTTTACAACAGACATGGTTAAAATAACATTTAAAAAGAGAGAAATAGGGCTTAATTAAAATCCTATGCAAAGATTAAAATGTGTATCTTAAAAGTTTTATAAAATCAGAAATATATCTTTCTATCCCTTGTTCTTTTCAAGAGTAAAAAAAAATCTCATTTCAAAGTGCATGGTGCCTTGTACTAATTTTTATTACCATCTTACTTCTAGTCCCCACTCTTTTCTATTCTTTTCCACCCAGAACCATATTAAGTAGGTTGGGGCGCAACCTGGGGTGAGGAATAGCAGGACTTTGGTCAGTTATCTATTTCTACCAGTAATGTGCTGGCTCCTTTTGAAGGCTGCCACTGCCCTCACTCTTTTAAAAAAAAATATTAAAACCCTCTTTTGATCCTTAGTAACTCATAGTTACTGGCCTACTTCTTTTCTTCTGCTACTGCAAAGATTCTGGAAGCTTTTGTAGGCCACTTTCTCTCTACCTTTCCCGAATCCACATTATTCTGGATAATGCTCAAGTGGAATTTAGACAAAACAGAAGTACTTGGTCAGTCACCACTGTTGTCGTCTTGCAGATGTCAACTTTTTCAACCACATTATTTTCTTAATTCTGTCAGCAACATGAGACACTCAACCACACACTCCTTTTGGATGAACTGTATGCTGTTAGTGTTGGTGGCAAGGTCCTTCAGTGGTCCTTCTGTTTTATTTCCGAATGTACTCAGAAAGTCACTGTAGTACATATTCTATACACTCAAGTTTGTTGTCCCATGCTCCAGAGGTCCACAATGTGTCCTTATCTTTTCAATCTATTTCTCAGACCTTTAGCTTCTCTTATCTGCTCTTTCAACATTGAATTCTGTTGTTACACTGACAAAATATAAATCCTTTGCAGAGTTAGTGGTCATCAGACTAATAATATTTTGCTCCACCATTCCCTTCTTACGTCTGATTGCGGGTGGGTCACCGCATACTAAAAAGACCAAGATGTTGTTCCCAGGGGTCAGGCCAATCTTTGCCAGTCTTCTGTCTAGCCTACGTATTCTAGTCCCTACCATAAACGTTCTCAATTTGTGAAGAGTCTAGGGTTTAGAAATCAATGCTTGTCTTTAAATGAAAGGTCAAGTCTCTTGTACTTTAGCCATGAGAAAGATACAACCCACTTCTTTCTGAAGATACTCGCCACAATGCAGCAATGCAGTTATGTTGCTTTTTTTCAAAAAAGCACACTTCTGGAGAAAGCACACTGGAGTGCTTTACAACAGAACCCCCGGGGTACTCCAGTACTACCCAACATCTTCAAAAAAGCTGATTCTAGATGACTGCAAAAGCTTCCACTCACGTCAATCATCTCAGTACTGCAAATCTGGCAAAGGTCCCACAGTACCGGAACAAACTGATTAGAGAAATGTTGCTGCTGCCATTACTTGAACCTGGGGGCTCAGTCCAAAGTCCTGAATACAAGTAAAAAAATGCCATGCCATATATGATGGCAGGGTGAGCACAGTCTGACCCCACAGGTCTTTTGGGTGATGGGGTGAGATAAAAAAAAAAAGGTATTCTTTGTCATGAGTACCGTGGTTCCAGCGGCTGTATCCACGGTATCTTGTGAGGGTGTCTTGTGCTGTTACAGCTGTTACAAAAATATATTTATAAAAGTTAGAAGGGTCTTATCATAGACCATGCTGCCAACCACCATAGTGCAGGCCTTAGACCATGTGCTGTGGGGATTGGCTGCCACAGAGGGTTGGGCACAGAGACTGACCTAAAACACCCTGCAAAAAAGGATTAGCTTCCCTATCACCTTAATGGACTTCATAAAGACTTCAAATGACCTGCAATTTTCAGTCAAGAGGTCGACCGGTATGCATTAGTAACTGATAAGGCACCTTCAACCTGGCACTAAGGACAACCCTCCATATTTAATCATGTACGCTACACACATTCCACAACCAAACTGTGAGTTAAAACATCTCCAATTGTGTCTCCCCTGTCTCCTACATTATTAAAAAATGTGCAGTGCCTCAAAATATTCAGTGAAGGTCTGGAAATAATCATCCTCACCTGATAAATGTCTACTTTAGATAGAATTTGTATATAGCATTGCATAACAATTACTTAACAAGGGCACATGCCTAGTTATCTATCTACTGGTGGATTATCTATTATGAACAGTAGCTTTGACTTTGTTCGCAAATGTTTGGCAACAGGCTATCAGCCAGATTCATCAAGCCGAAATCGGCTCGCAAAGGGCCAGATACTGAGAATCTGGCCCTTTGCGAGCGACATTTTTGCATTTGGGATTCATCATCCCAAATGCAAAACTCGCAATTCTAAAAATCGCTAAATTGCGAATAATAGTATTTAAGGAATCTCAATTTGAGATTCCTTAAATGCAATTCATGAACCATTTTAAAATTGCGAATTTGCAATCTGGGGCCGCTATTTACAGCGAAGTCTAACTACCTGGTAAATAGCGAAAACTTAGAAAAATGCACTTTAGTGCATTTTTCTAAGTTGTATGTTAAACACACACATGTCCTTTGGACATGTGTGTGCGCAACACTAGTGTACATTACCATTTCAGGGGTGCTACAGACACCCTGGCACCCTTGAAATCGCTTCCTTATTTGCGAATCGCTATTTGCTAATCGCCAATAAGGAATGACTCCCCATTCATTCCTATGGCCCATAGGAATGAATGGGGAGTCATTCCTTTTTGGCGATTAGCAATTAGCGAATCGCAAATAAGGAAGCTGTAGAAAATGTCATCACTGATACTGCACAAGTTATGGTTAGGATCAGAATCCGTAAAATGCACAACAGCCATGCAAACCATAACACCACGCCAAATGCAGTGCTCATTACCTCACCCGTAACAGATGCAATTACAAATGTTGTGGATCATTTTACAGATGAGATTACATATCACATTACTCTTACCACTTTGAGAGAAATGTGTATGAATTCTGTATCATTAATTGGTTTGATTATGTGTTGTTGTTTAATTACATTTCACTTTTAGGTATTGTTATTTATGGGAATAAATACTGTGAGGTCTTAAACGTTGTATTTTTTAAGTAAGTTATGGTTTGCCTGGCTGTTGCGCAAGTTTTAGATTCTGCTTCGAATTATTTTAATTTCTCATAACTTTATCTCGCTATCCCTAAATCACATATTCTTTTCAGCATGACAATGCGTGTAAGGGGGTGCTCCAAAGAAAAAAATCTGTTCTCTACAATACAATATTTAAATTGAGTTCCAGTTCTCCAGTGTATTAAGGCCCAGCGAAATATGCTCTCTGTCTTGCTCTAAGCATGTTTTCTGTACAATAGGCTGAAGCTGTTTGTCAGTAAGCAGCACATCTGAGATGTGTATCTTAATCCCTTGGGCGCGGCCGCGATTCTGCGCCTGTGTGGCGTTTTTTGAAGTGGGTGGGTTTATGACGGCCCCCAGCCATCATCAGCACACGCCCGCCGCAGTGCATGACGGATGGGGGCCGTCCTCAGCATCGAAGGGGTTAAACTGTGCTTGTTTACATTTGCTCTTGTGAATGAATCTTCCGAAACTGGGATTCCTTGAATTGTACTTTGGTTAATTTACATGCCCCAGATATGATTATGTTCAATCTGAATTCAAAACATAAAACTGTGCTCTATTTAAGAATATCTCTCTTACTTCATCACCAGTACCCTGTTGTACCTTCATGTGTCTGTCTGTTGCATATCTGTATTTCCAATCACATCAGTTTCAACCTTGACGCAAAATGTGAAATAATGTTTCAGAAACGCCATTCCATCCTATTTAGTGAAACTAACGACCTCGGGGAGAGGGCGTTCAAGAAGAGCCACATTTGAGGCAAAGAAATGCAAGAATAAACACAGAAAACCGTTCATCTCAATCTAAGCACCCAGCATCTGAAATAAATTAACCCACAGACAGAAATCTCCAACACTCCCGAAATTCAGAATGAAGCTGAAGACACGTGACTTCAAGGAGCATTACCACACCTCACCCTAATGATTACCTGCTACCTTTGCCTCTTGAAAATTATATCATTTGTGCACTTACGCTGCTCCCTCCAGGGGCGGCTCTAGGTTCATGGTGGCCCTGGGCAGGGAGCGTAGGTAGGGGGCCCCGGAAGAGGGGGTCCGGGTGGGGCCGAGCGCGGAGGCCAGTGAAGAGGGGGGTCATGGTGTTTGGAAGTTGTATAGAGCCAGAGGCCACCAAATCCCTGCCAGGGGCCCCCACACAAATATGTATCCATCCTCAGAGGATTATTATATGAAGGATATATATTGATGTGGTGGCCCCTGGGATTTGGTGGCCCTGTGCAGGTGCACATCTTGCACATGCCTAAGGCCGGCCCTGCTCCCTCTGTTCAGTGCTCTGTTGCTATCTATGTAAGATAGCCTCATACAAATACCACTACATAACGGGAGACAGCCATTAAAACGTGGCCGTTTCCACGCATGCCATTACAATGCATTCATTACAACGCATGCTCATTACAAAGTATAGCCTTTACTACACATTTTTTTTTTACTACGCATATGCTTTTACCACGCATGCCTTTACAACGAATTTCGGCAAAGGTATATGCGTAGTAGTAAGGGCATATGCATGGAACCAATCATGTTGGTAAGCAGTCCATGTAGTTAGAGGAAACGGAGAGCCTCTTCCGCTTTTCGGCAACCACGTGCACCACCCCTCAGACAAGCTGCCTGCATGAGGAGAGACGTAAGGAGGATTGAGCCGGGGGGCTACTATTTTAGGAGTTTGTGTTGAAGAAGGGCTGGGGGTTTGAGAGGGGAGCGTCTGGTAGTGTTTTAGGGTAGGGGAAGAGCTGGGGGGAAGAGCAGGGATAGTGCTTTAGAGTTTAGGGTAGGGAAAGGTCTGGGGGGCCAGGGGTGGTCGCGCAGGGGTAGGGTATTAGCGTTTAGGGTATGGGGAAGGGCTGTGGCGGGGGGGCCATGCAGGGGTAGGTTTTTAGGGTTTAGGGCAGGGGAAGAGTATTTTTTTTGAAGGGTTCAGGGCCAGGGCGTGGGTACACCAGGGACCAGGATTAGGGTTAAGGGTAGAGACAAGGAAACCTTTGTCAAGCATATGTCTTTAACATACATGCTTTTACCATGAAATTCCTTGTAAAGGCATGTGTGGTAAAGGCATATTCGTTGAAATAACATGTGTGGTAAAGGTTTGCGTTGTAATGGCCTTCATGTTGTAATGCGGGCATGGTAAAGGCATGCGTTACAAAGGAATGTGATGTAACGTCATACATTCCTACATTACATCACACCTAATGTAAGTGTTTGAAGACAACCTGACCTCCAGTGACAGGGCGGCTCATGATTGTCATCTCACTTAAAACACCAGGGAGATACCATGATTGTGTGAAATGGTGTTCGGGGGATCAGGACCGAAAACTCAGTGACTCAAGGAGCACAGGGTATAATCCACTGAGGCACCATGCAAGCGACGCATTCCAGATATAGAGTTCCACCAGATGCAATATTGGAGCACAGAATAGAAAAGGCAGTTTTACAGCGAGAGAGAGAGCATGAAGGAGGTTAAACCGCCCTATGTTGCATGCCGGCATGAACAGAGCTAGACTAGAGCGGTTATATCTTAGTTGATACCATCTCAAGGGTCATAAAAGTAGTGTGGCATGAAAGGGGCAGAGTTTTTGGCATAAATATCCCCAAACACATCACCGGCACAGGAAGTCATTCATCCTTTACTTGACCACTCTTCAGTAGTTGAGGCTAATAATCTGTGGGTTAATGGTGGACAGTACATTAGTGTTCCAAACCTGCTTACACCCAACAAGTCGCTTCTATTGTCATTCCACCCTTTCTTACCTGCTTCTCCTTTTTCATATCTAATTTCCTCCAGCTCACCTCAGGTCTTTCCGCACTAAACATCACTGTTCTCTCAAACCCCCTCTGTCACTTTTATCAACATGCTTATCTTCTTCTCTCTCTTTCTCTTATTTAAGCAGTTTTCCCCATCACCAGTGCACTCAACACTTTTATTTCACTCACACTGATTCTGCTGCTTATCCTCATTCACATTTATCTTCCCCCCTAGCAAAAGAACTGACCCTTACCTGCCACTTGACATTCCAGAAAATTAGCAATTACTACAAGGTAAAGCCCAGCTGCAAGAATATGTCTGCATTTACTTACTCAGAGCCACGTTTCCAGGCCCTCAGCAAATAGAGGGCAAATATTTTTCAGAGTTCTCAGCCTCACTTACATAGCTATCAATTATGTAGGTGATCTGTTTATGTGAAACAATCCGTTTATACAGGACCAAAATGAGCCACTGATTCAGTGCTTAATTTGTAAAAAAAAAAAAAAAGGGCCAGAGCTCTCATCAGGAGGCCACTGCAGCTTGCACCACACATTGACACTGCCATGCTGCCAATATTAGTAACAACACAACTACTAACTATCACACTCCTACAACTGTGACAATTCTGATTATGCCAGGCCCCTCATAGTTATAAGAATGGCTTGGGCGGAAAGTACTAGTCATTTTGAATGTTTATTGAATTAATAATTGACTGTTGTTGTGGTCACCTCTAGATTAGCCAGACAGCGTCACCTTGTGGCAGACTGTCACAAGCGCTGGTGTTAACAATCAAATGCCGGTGCCGAGCACCAGAAACCACTGGCTCAAATTAAGCACTGCACTGATTCATCTCAAAGGTGCAAATACCTATATCAATATCCCAAAAAGTATGACTCAGAGGATTATGTTTTCCGTGGAATCAGATACATTTTGGAAGTTAGTACATTGAACATCAGGAACTAAGTGACCACCTGGTCTTCAGAAGAACTATCGAAACCTGGCTCTTTTAAATACTAGACCTAAAAGAATAAAACACATGGCTGATTCTTTCTCATGTGTTAATTTTAGACCTACAATTACCTTTATACCACACTTGATCCTGCGCACAGGCAAATATGATAGAAGAATGGGGTTGTTATTTGGCACCAGCTTTGGTAGCAAAGCCCACTGCAATGGTGGTCGACCAATTTGAATGTGACATAACCATCAACCACTGGAATGGTATTAGAATGGTATTAGAATGTACCACTACCAATGTATTGCCCCATTGGCGTTAATAAGAGGCAATTTACACCCAATGGGACATTTTTTATATAATGTTTAGGACTCATTATTTGTGTCAGGAAATATTTTTGTGGACATTATTCAGACAAACAACCTCAAATATTGGACATCGCTTCTCTGCCATAAAACGTGAAGTCTTAACACCAGGAATTCTCGTCTCCTATTGGGCAAAACATTCTTTTCTCCAGAAATCTCAGGAGCGTAACACAGGCCCCTGCAGCCCCTGCGGTGCTGGGGGGCCCTCACCCCTAAGGGGGCCCCGTCAGCACCACACCTCTGCTGGGGAGCTCTAGATTGAGTCCGGAGTGGGCCCCTTCATGTACCCTGCAGGGGGGCCCCCTCAAGGTTCGTTACGCCACTGAGCAATCCTCTATACACAAGGGCACAAAAGCAAGCCAATGTGGGAGATATATGCCCAACCACGCATCCTCAATTATCTGGTAGCCTTAAGGCTAGAGCGGTCAACCTTGGATCTGGGGAACAGGGTTCGAGTCTTGGCAACGACGCTCAACATCCTGTGATTCTGGGCAATTCGCGTAATCTCCCTGTGCCTAACAAAAATGAATGTGTTCATCTGCAACAGAACTGGTGCTCATGTAAAAGCGCTCTGATACCCGATGTCTTGTGTTTAGCTTGTGCTATATAAAACTCCCCCAAAAATATATATAATCTTAGCAACCAATCTAGGACTACTGCTGACCAATTGGAGGATGAGCGTTTATCCTACCGGATCTCATCTAACGGTATATGGCATTTGAAAGCCATCCTTGTAATAAAACCATTTCTCTAACAACAAAATCCTTCCTGCTATCATAATAATCTTTGTGCACATTTGACTTGAAAAATATTTGGTTGTTGTCACCAGGTATGTTGATATGCACTCTTATTTCTGTTTGCTTGCACCTGTTACGTATGTAAAGGCCTGGACTATCTCACATGCTTCTTGTCACACTATGACTATACTGAATGTCCATGTCATGACTTCATGCTGTCCTAGGAGCTTCACTGACATGGCCAAGGATTTCCCATCCAGTCCACCCATCATCTGTATTGTCTCTCAAACATGCTTAGACACTCTGGTCAAAATACAATCTGACAAGGTATAATAGATATGCAAGATCACTCTAACAGTAAAATCACACCATACTATACCAATAGTCATAACAAAATGCCCAGACAGTCAAGCACCCTCAGTTATTAACTGCTGACTCTTCAGGTTTTCATTGGAAGTCTGACAATTTGAATGATCTAAATAATTAATTAGACCAGTTTTGCGGGTTTTGAGGGTTTATGTAGCCAACACAAACTGAGAGATCTATGCCTGATATGATGCCCATGTAAAGCTCCTTCACCAGTGATTCATGTAATTATTGCTATTGCAATTACAAATCTTGTTGAAAACACTATAGCTGTTTGTATTAAGTGCCTTTAATGCAGTTACTTTTTAGATGATTAGGTTCACACATAATATCCTGAGTGTCTTTGATAAACAAATAATGGCCTCAGAATTCTAGAGGCAGTGTTGGTTTTATGGCCACTAGAACATTCCCACTAATTGAGGTGCCACACACAGTGCCTGCAAGTGCAGCCATGGGAGAACCAAACTGTTTTGAACAACCCATTAAAGTGCAATAGTAAGCTGCCCAGGCTCCTAAGAACTATTAGGGTATTTAAATGTGCAGAAAGTAGTACGGCACATGCATATATATCCTACTGGGGTTATCTGTCTTTGGGGAGGGCTGTTATAACAGTTGTTAAAGTCTCTCTTCCCAGGTTGAAGAACTGGGCACCAGGTGGCGAGGAAACCCCCTACACACAAGCTAAAACATGCTGTATACCTGATAGGTGAGGGACGCCACCTGATAAGATGGCTATACAGGGGCGTCCCGGCACAAGCAGGGACCTCCCTGATGACTCTTAGAGAAAAGTGGTCTAGAGATCTTGGAAAGGACCTAACAGACAAGGGCTGGTCCTCTCTACTGGAATACCCTAAGAAGGTGTTTCGTAACTCCAAATTCAATTTAATGCAATATATGATTCTCCATGGGGCCAACCTCACCCCGCACTGTCTCAACTGCAGATACCCCAATGCGCAGGTTTGTGGCCACAGATGTCAGGCAGAGGAGGCAGACATTCTGCATATGTTGTGGATCTGCCCAGGCCTTAGAGGGTTCTGGTTCGAGGTCGCACAAATTATAGGAAATGTCACAGGAATACCCAACTGGGATACAGTGGAGCGTTGTATACACAGGGCCCGATTCACAGAATGAACTTAAGACTAAATCCTAAACTTACTACTATTTGGTATTCACAGAATGCACTTACTACTTTCGGGATTCACAGAGTGAACTTACTACTTTCGGGATTCACAGAATGAACTTACTACTTTCGGTATTCACAGAATAGACTTAAGACTACTAACTTTACGTCCGCACTCGGGCCGTAAATTACGGCCCGGAGGCGGAGTTTCCGGCTTGGAGGCGGAGCTTGCGGCCCGGAGGCGGAGCTTGCGGCACAGAAGTTGGGATTTAGGCATGGCTGAAATGCCCACCTCTGGGCCGCAAGCTCCGCCTCCGGCCCGGAAACTCCGCCTCCAGCCCGTAAGCTCCGCCTCCGGGCCGCAAGCTCCGCCCCCAAGCCGGAAACTCCGCCTCCGGGCCGTAATTTACGGCCCGAGTTCGGACGTAAAGTTAGTAGTCTTAAGTCTATTCTGTGAATACCGAAAGTAGTAAGTTCATTCTGTGAATCCCGAAAGTAGTAAGTTCACTCTGTGAATCCCGAAAGTAGTAAGTGCATTCTGTGAATACCAAATAGTAGTAAGTTTAGGATTTAGTCTTAAGTTCATTCTGTGAATCGGGCCCTGCGTCTTTACTGCTGCCCTAAGTCACAGAAAGTGCAGCTCTGATTCGCTGACTTGGCCCTAATCATAGCGAAATGCTCCTTCACAATGAGGTGCAAATCGGCCCTTCCCCCAACAGTATTCACTTGGCATGGAAAGATGGCCCGCTGGGGTGGAGGAGAAAGTGCAGTCATTAGAAGGGAGGAATATGGTGGGTTGCGAAAAAAACACTGATCTCCATGGAATGGGACCTGATGCTGGAGGCATTCAAGGCCTTTGATCCCCCTATACCGCACTGTGCATAGTGCAGGGGCCCCATCCCCAGCATGAGGCAGGGATGATCTGCTTGACACAGGGACTGTCAAATTGGGCTACTCCCCTATGTCAGAAATCCCCACATGACATATACAGTGGAACAAGGCTGAATCTTGGGCCCAAATCATTTCAACTAGGGGTTAACCAGACTAGAGGGAGGAAGTGGATAGTTTGGGAGTGTTCTGTTTTTACTTTACTTTGGTGGACAGTTTACCAGTGGAACAGCTGTTGTAATCGGTCGACACTAAAATGTCAACATCCCAAATGGGCTATGTACACTGAATGTAAAATGTACATATCATTATGTTCAAACTCATTGGATCTACGTTACAAAGTCTATGTACCAATTGCAACGGCGCTTACGCAGGGCGTGACCTTACATAAAATCAATAAAGTATGTTAAAAAAAAAGGTTCTCTTCCCTGGTCACAGACCTAAGCTAAAGGAGAGGGCCTATAACGTGGGAGCGGGCCTTTTAACTGCCTAAAACAAAAGGCATATAATGCTCTTGTAATATTCCACATACTGAGGGTAGAATTTCCACAATAAACAAGGAGAAACAGAAAGACAATTGTAAAGTTGGTGCAGAAGTTCTCTATCAGCCAATATTGGACATAAGCCACTGCATTTTCTTCAAAGAAGTTCTGAAGAATGTTATACTATGGCCTTATGGGACTGAGTTGGAGGTGATGGCCAATTACAAGGGAATGTGCATGTTATCTCAAGTATAACTCGCTACACAGGCTTCTCAACTGGTAGTTACCTGCTGGTATCCGGGCATGGACTGCATGCACAAATGTACTCACCTGCAGCTGCAGCTGTAGCTGTCATTCTGTTGCAGCAGGAGATGCATAGGGAATAGTAGTTGGAGGGAGCTCACTCAGTGGTTCAAAGATAGCAGCCCACACATCACTGCTGCTGTATCTTAGTGCCCTGTCTACAACTGTTAGGGATGGGAACAAGGCATCCTGATGCAAAAGAGGGAGAGTCAGCTACTACAGATGAGCAGTTTAGGGCCCTTGCAAAGTATTGTACTTAAAACTAGAAGTCTTGGCCCTCTCCCTTTGCCATTGAAAAGTGCACCTAATCAGTACCTGGCATTAACAGTCCATCTAAAGTAACACCTGGGCCATGTTCACGAGCAAAGAGGAAAAGTGCTGCACCATCTATATCCCAATTCTGGCTATGGCAATAGTAAGGCAAACTATGCTCTGCGTTTAACTAAGAAAGTCCTGTGACACCATTTGCTCGCAATTAAAAAGCAGGCATGCCATGAAAAACTAGAATGGTATCAGATGTAATCGGACATTAAGGCCTTCATCATTGGATGCATTTTATTTATAACTTTGACCGCAGGTAGAAAATAATTGGGATGCCATTTAGCTCCATGTCAGGAGGACAGAATGCTGCCTTTTCAGGGCTCTCATGTTTAAGAAATCAGTATATTTTGGGACATGTTGTCTTTGTTTGCTGAAATTGAACCATCAAGGACCAACATACTCATTAGCAAATATTTGTAAAAGAAAGGCCCAGAAATGGAATGATGATATCCTTATACAGAAAGTATAACAAACCAAGGTGACTGATCTGGTCAAGAAGACCACTTATTTTGCTCAAGGGGAAGCGTCTATAAGAACTCAGGCCCAGATTTACATAAAAGTCACGCAATACTGCCCAGCAAGTAAAGTTGTTGTGCATCAATCGCTCAACAGAAGAGAGCAAAACATTGCCATAGTTAAGATGTGACACTGTTCTGATCTCACCCTGAGCTGGCCAACTTAAGGCAGCAATGCGCAGACGCAGGCATAGTGCTAGGCTATCTACGTTGTTTAAACCATTGTTTTTTTCATTTTAATGTCCCTTACAGTACAAAATCTATGCTTTAAGCTTTTCCTACATTTTAAGTGTGATGTACAGTGCAGCACACATGCAAAGTGGTAAAAATTAGGAGATATGAAAACATTTCTCCTCGTTACGCTTGTATCAAAGAGAAACAGGATTTTAGTACAAATCCTTGTCTGCGATTCATTGTAGATAGGGACAGACAGAGTGATATAGACAGATAGATCATAGATTGATAGATAGTCAGACAGACAGACAGACAGACAGACAGAGAGATATATAGATTGATTGAGACACAGAGATGAGAAGAGAGAGATACAGGTAGCTAGATATAGGTTAAGACAGAGACAAATCGAGGAAAATGGGTGAGGCCAAGACAGATACATGGACATAGGTAGAGAGAGAGGCAAAGAAAGAGACGGATAAAGACAGAGGCATAGAGAGATCGAGGCAGATGCAAACAATTATAGATAAAGAGAGAGAGATACACAAAGATAGAGACAGATAGCAGCTGATAGAGATACAGATAGAGGCTGATAGAGATAGAAAATGTGAAAAAGAAAGATAAAGATAGAGATAGGCATAGGCATTCAAAAAGAGACAAAGCTAGAAACAGACCGAGCCAGATAACTAGAAATGGAGACGGACAGGAATAGATATAGAGTAGAGAGTGATGGCGGCACATAGAGAGAGCTGGGTAGGGAGGCAAAGAAAGATGAATAGAGACATGTAAAGTAGAAATATAATGAGAACAAATAAGGGTATACAAAGAGAGATAGAGATTGAGACTAATGGAGGTAGAGACACAGAGATAGAGACAAAAAACAGGTGGACACAGATAAATAGAAACATATAGCTGTTGTCACACAGACATCGAAACATTGCTAGGGACTTACAGAGATAAAGAGAGACAGCTATTGACAGAAACAGATGGAGAGAGGTAAACAGAGACAGAGTCTGGGATACAGACAAAGAAATCAAAACATCCTGCAGCTAAGGGAGGAAGCCAATGTAATTTGCTCGGTAAACATTTTTTTAAATACTGAGAATCAACAGACAGAGCACTGTGCTACCAATGTAACAAATAAGAGGAATTGCTTCCATTAACAAAATACTTATTTCACAAGAAGCAGAAACAATTAATGTCAGAGCCAAAACTCCTGCTGGCGAATGAAATACAATTCTCATATATGGAGGAAGAATACTCTCACTCAAGCTCAGTGACAGGGTTTTTTCTAATGATTATCCTGATAACAAAAGAGATAAAAATGACACTTAGAAGTGAGCCAGTTGCTCACAAGGGCTGACCTAGTTTCACATACTATCTATAGTCCTGGAGGATAAACCACCATTTAACTGACAGTCGGAATAACCAATGGAAAACGTAGACTGACCCAAAAAAACATAATTATGAATTTTGTTTAGAAAAAATGAGGTTAGCAGACAGCTAAAGCTGTCTCTAGACCATCTTTAAGGCTTATGCTAAAAAAAACTATCTGACAGTATGATTTAGAAAAGTGCATATCATTTGAGCAAATATATCAATGAGAGCCTTGTATAGTTTCTAGGAACTAAGCCAAAAAGGCAGTAACCCACTGGGCTATGCACATAAAATACTGGTCTGTGATCTGCATAGTACACACTATTTGCGGCAAGCATATTAACCCTCTGCACTACCTTAGATGAGTCAAAGCTGCGAGTAGATAAAATTCAGATCAGCAGGTTTATTAATCACCAGAGTTATCGTGCCACTTTTATTGTTGCCGGAAATCTTTTGGATATACAAGGAACTCAGCAGTGCTTTTAAACCTGCTTCACTGCTACAAAACAAGCCCCCAGTAACAAAAGCGACCCCTCAGCCTTTAAGCCACCGAGGGAAACATCTGATTCCCGGTACGGACAGTCCAGCCTTGACTGCCACTTCCCTGTCAACGCTCCCAATGAGTGACTCTTTGGCCCAGATTTCCTAAGGCTTTGTGCTGGTGCAAGCATTACACAATGTGACACGAAACAGTGCAAAGCAGCACATACTACCCAACACCAAAGATTTTTTGCCCTGGAAAGGTGAACTTTCCACAGAGCAAACATTGCTTTGCCTGATTTCATTTTGCACCACTTTGCATCAAGTGGGGGGTAACTGGATAGAATAACTCAAACACTCATAGATTTTGAGTCAACGCCCATTCTACTAAGATAGCGAGACTAATGCCTACTTGAAGAAGGCGCAAACAAGAAGCATTGTGTATATTTCTCAAAACAACTGATGCACTGCATGTGAGTTGCAATGCAAAGCACACACCCAGTGCGTGGGAACCTCCGACTTTGCTGTGCAGAGGAATTTGTCGTGGAAGTCTATGCCTCAAACAGAAATCCTATGCTAGACCGCGCAGGATCATCTCTGCACCTTGGTGCCAAGCTGTGCATTGCACAAGAAGCGTGATTGTGCTCCTGTACAAGAATGACACCAGCAGCAGGTCAGATATTGTAATTAAGAAACTGCACAGTGTTTTTTTTCCCTTGAGCAACGCTGCAAATTTGGTTTCTGTGTTGCGTTAAAAGCTAATACATTTTTACCTTACTCTTTCAGGATGAAGAGGGCATCATTTGAAAGTCACTAGAGAGTCTGGTTTCATATTACATGGGAAGATAAAAATTGAGGCAGTGGGCGCGTCATCAGTAGATGATGGTCTTATAAGAAATAAGAAAAAATGTGGGCCCTGGCACTTTTTCTTAAAAATTCAACGCTAGAATACTGAATATCAATTACTGCATGAACAAAGGGATAGAGTAACCTATCCCTAGCCATAATCACATCCCCTGCCTGTCCTCTTTCTGCCAAACATAAGGAAAGCCAGTGGAAGCTAGAGGGAAGGTCTAGAGCTGAAGATATTGGAATGTTCATGTAGCCGGCCCACACAAGTGATTATAACCTGCTTCTGTTCCATTGTGTTCCAAGGAGCCATCAACATTTCAATGTTCTAATATATAACACATGTTTTGTAGATGTCCAATCGACACTATATTGCTATTTACTCGTATTATACACTGGGCTATTGGTAGATTCAAACAAAGTGTGTGCTACGAAAGATACAATATTAGGGCATAATTTAGTATATTTTGACTATTTGGCAGCGCAGCAACCCTTCCTGGTGTGCTGCGCGTATCAAAATAGATTGGCAGGAATGTGCCGTATCTACAAGATACGCTGCAGTCATGTGCTTCACCCTTGTGCCGGCACACAAACAGTAGTGGTGAGCTAATGCAGACACCCTTGCACCCTGGGGGCAAGGGTGTCTGCTTTGCAGGAATGATTGTTGTTGTGCAGGAAGGGACACAGTGCACACAGAGGTAGATGAAAGCTAGTGTCAGTGTACCACACCTGACTAATGAGTTACAGTGCACCCAGAGGTAGATGGAAACCTGCACCTGTGCACAGCACCTGGCTAATGAGGCACGGTGCACACAGAGGTAGATGTAAGTCTGCACCTGTGCGCAACACTAATGGCTAATGAGGCACAATTCACCTAGCGGTAGATGGACACTTTTTCCTGTGTACAAACCCTGGCTAATGAGACACAGTGCACACAAGGGTAGATGGAAGCTAGTGCCTGTGTACGACACTGGGCTAATGAGACAGGGTGCACACAGAAGTAGATGAAAGCTAGTGTCTGTGTACGATACTTGGCTAATGAGGCACAGTGCACACAGGGCTAGATAGAACCTTGCCTGTACCGGCTCTTTTAAACAGGAGTGCAGGGCTTTGTACTAAGTGTACGTTTTGCCCCCAGGCTAACATGCTAGAACTGGCATGGACTGGGTCAGGTAAGCACAAAGAATCCTCCCTGCTCCATTCAATGGACGTGAAATGAAAAACAACATGCATATGGGTTTATACTAGTTTCCTAGGAAAAGAATAACACAATTATCAGCGAAAGACAACAGGCAGTGAGAAGGGGAGACAGAAGCCCTGATTAACATTAAACCCTAATGTGGACTCCAACCATATAAATATATATATTCACTGAAAAAACCAAAGGTTACAGGGACGTTATAGTTAGGCTGGCATTTCACTTGTACAAAACTGGAGAAATTCAGCAGTTATAGTTACCTGACCTAAATATAACTTGCCCCCTCAATGGACTGCTTATGACCTCACATATTACATCACTCATGACTGATGACATCACTGACAGTGACATCAGTGACATGACTGATGACATCTCAAATAACATCACTGATGACATCATCTGGTGACTGTGATCGTTTCTAAAACGTTTATGAGTGTTAAAGATGTATTGATGAATCAGTGAGTGTATGAGTGCCTGTTTGGAGGATTTAGTGGGTGCGTGACTGACTGTTTAAGTGAGTGATTATACATGTCTCAGTAAATGTGTTGGTGAGTGACTAATTTGTGTGAATGCCTGAATCAGTTTGTGTGTAAGTGGCTGTAAGGGTAAGTGAGTAGGTACATGAGTTGCTGTCTGGGTTATTGATTGGTTGTCTGAGTACCTGTATGGGTGTATGAGAGTCTGTATGGGTTCATGAGTGCATCTGTGAGGGGCTGTATTGGTGAGTGAATGTGCGTATGGCTGTGTTGGTAAGTGAATGGATAAGTCAGTGGTACATGAGTGAGTAAATGCATATGTGAAAGGCAGTACAGGTGAGTGTTGGAGTATATAAGTGATTGTATGTGTGAGTGAGTGATTGTGAGAGTGACTGCATAGGTGAGTATGTATGTGTTAGTATCTGTATGAATAAGTGAGTTGGTGTGTGTATAACTGTATAGGTGAGTAAGTGGCTGTGTGATTTACTCTATGGGTGAGTGAGCAGGTGTGTGAGTAGTTCTATGGGTAACTGAGAGTGTGTGAGTAGCTGTATGAGTAGATATATCAGTGGATTTATTAGTGAGTGAGTTTGTGCACAGGTGGCTGTATGGGTGACTGAGTAGATGTGTGTGCAGACCTCTTAATCAGTGAGTGGGTATGTAGGTACTGGTGTGGGTGTGTCAATTGTTTCAGGAATGGTAGTGTGAACATTGGAGTGGTTGTATAAAAGGTTACATGGAGAGTGAGTGGGTGTTTCAGAGATTCTGTGGATGATGTCATCAGTGATGTTATCAGTGATGTCACTGACCATGTTATTAGTGATGTAATATGTGAGGTCATAAGCAGTGCATTACAGGGCATGAGTGATAGTTAGCTCAGCTAACTATATCTGTTGAGTTTCTCTGGTTTTGTACAAGTGAAAAGTCAGCCTAACTATAATGTTCCTGTAACCTATGCTTTTTTCAGTTAATTTCTAAGGTATTTTAATGCAAATACTTAACTATAACATCCCTGTTACCTATGTTTTTTTCCGTTAGTTTCTAAGGTTTTTCAAATTCTGTTTCCCAACTATAATGTCAATGTAACCTGTGATTTTTTATTGAAGTTTTAAAGATTTTTAAATTGTATTTTCTAGCTAAAATTGCTCTATAAGGTGTATTTTTATAAGCTTGTTTTTTCTTCAGTGGATTTTCTATAGATTTTTTATATTCACACCAATGTCAACAGGGTGTTTCTAAGTAACCTGAAACTCTGCATCCGGTCCTATGTATGGCAACCATAATCACACAACCAACGCAACAGCTCTTGTCAGAGCCCACCAAGTATCTGAAATATTGGGAAGTTTTTTCTGAAGGTTTTTGTTTCGTTCATTTTTTGGGATCTTCGTGATGACGTCCCAATCCCTGCGGACATGTTTGCAAAAATGGAAAACAAAAGCAGACATTCAATGACCACCAACACAACCGCAGGGGCAGTGGCGGTCTCTCCGTGCAAATTAGGATGTGACCGCCACCCTGGCGGTCACATCCCGTATCTGTAAACTTGCGGCGAGTGCTGCTTGAAGCAGCGCCCGCCGCAAGGTTAAAATTGCATGCTTTGCATATGCATGCACAAAGCGGGAGGCACCGCGCGGTGCCTGCCGCTTTGTGCATGCATATGCAGGGGGGTACCATAGGTACCCCCCATGTGCACCCCCCACTCCCCAACACCCTGGGGGCCCGCAACAGGCCCCCAGAAGCAAAGGTCCACATGCTTTTCAACAGCGGAAAATCTGCTGCGGAAAAGCATGTTCCCTCACCCTTTGTAATTTGGCTGGCGGTGTCTTGCAGACACCGCCACCAAATTGCGGACAACATCCCGCGGATCAGCGGCGGACGGACTTGCCGTCCGCCGCTGATCCCACCGCCATCCTAATGTGGCTGGTGGTGTTTTGGAGGTCTGCAGCGGTGAATCCGCATCCTCCGGGCCGGCGGTGGCTTCCGCCGGCCCGGAGGATGCGGATTCACCACCATCCTAATTTACCCCTAAGTTTCTTTAAAATCCACCTGTCATACCTATTTTCCATTTTTGCGGTTATTCGGGATGTCACAATGACATCATCAGCCGCGACGATTGCGCCTTTTCCATAAAGTGTAAAACAAATACATCCACACATACGACAGTATTTTACACACTAGGGTTTCTTACAGTATTCTCTAAAGTCATGTTTCTCTAGAGCAGTGGTCTTCAATCTGTGGGGCGCAACCCCCAGGGGGGTCGTGGAGTCCTGGGAAGGGGGTCGCAGATTCTGCAGAGTGCAGTTCCTGGCATTGGGCTGATCAAGGGTGCTCACGGCGGAGGCCTAATTCACACAGAGGTGTGAAAAACATCAACGCCTCATTAATAAGTAAAAGGTCTTTTAAAGACCTTTCAAGTACTTGGGTGTGACTGTGTGTGTGTGTCCCTGAAGCTGTTTCAGCCGGGCTCACATACACGAGCAGGGGGGAGCTGGGGGGGGGGGGCTGGGGGAGTGGCTGAAGTTTAGCCCTTTGAGTTCAATGGATGTTGCGCACCTGGAGCTGTGGGTCCCGTGACACGTCCCCCGCCCCCAGCAGGGAGGCACAGAGATGCCCTCCGGTGAGCGGTAAAGAAGAAGGACGACGACGCAGAGAGATACTGATCCCTCCCCCCCATGAGAGAGGCACAGAAAAGGTGGGTGGATGAATGATGGGTGGATGGATGGATGTAAGGCTGAAGGATGGATGATGTGGATGGATGTAAGGCTGAAGGATGGATGGATGTGTGAAAAGGTGGGTGGATGAATGATGAGTGGGTGGATGAATGAAAGGGTGGATGGATGAATGATGGATGTATGGATGGAAGGATGAAAGGGTGGATGGATGAAGGATAGATTGGTGAAGGATAGATGTATGGATGGAAGAATGAAAGGGTGGACGGATGAAGGATGGATGGGGGAGTGGCTGGAGTTTAGCCCTTTGAGTTCAATGGATGTTGCGCACCTGGAGCTGTGGGTCCCGTGACACGTCCCCCGCCCCCAGCAGGGAGGCACAGAGATGCCCTCCCGTGAGCGGTAAAGAAGAAGGACGACGACGCAGAGAGATACTGATCCCCCCCCATGAGAGAGGCACAGAAAAGGTGGGTGGATGAATGATGGGTGGATGGATGGATGTAAGGCTGAAGGATGGATGATGTGGATGGATGAAAGGCTGAAGGATGGATGGATGGATGTGTGAAAAGGTGGGTGGATGAATGATGAGTGGGTGGATGAATGAAAGGGTGGATGGATGAATGATGGATGTATGGATGGAAGGATGAAAGGGTGGATGGATGAAGGATAAATTGGTGAAAGATAGATGTATGGATGGAAGAATGAAAGGGTGGACGGATGAAGGATGGATGGATGAAAGGGTGGATGGATGAATGATGGATGGATGGATGTGTAAAAAGATGGGTGGATGAATGATGGGTGAATGGTTGGATGAAAGGGTGGATGGATGAATGATGTATGGAAGGATGAAAGGGTGGATGGATGAAAGATAGATTGATGAAGGATAGATGTATGGATGGAAGAATGAAAGGGTGGAGGGATGAAGGATGGATGGATGAAAGGGTGGATGGATGAATGATGGATGGATGTGTAAAAAGATGGGTGGATGAATGATGGGTGAATGGATGGATGAATGATGGATGTATGGATGGAAGGAAGAAAGGGTGGATGGATGAAGGATGTATGGATGGATGTGTGAAAAGGTGGGGGGATGAATGATGGGTAGATGGATGGATGAAAGGGTGGGTGGATGGATGTATGGATGAAAGGGTGGATGGATGATGGATGGGAGGATGAAAGTGGATGGATGAAGGATGGATGTATGGATGGGAAGATGAAAGGGTGGATGGATGTATGAATGGATAAAAGGTTGCATGGATGAATGATGGATGGATGTGTGGAAAAAGGTGGGTGGATGAATGATGGGTGGATGGAAGGAAGGGTGGATGGGTAAAGGATGGATGTATGGAAGGATGAAAGGGTGGATGTATGAAGGATGGATGTATGGATGGAAGGATGAAAGGGTGGATGGGTGGATGGATGTGTGAAAGTGTGGGTGGGTGAATGATGGAGGGATGTGATGAGGTCTAACAGGCGCATTTATGGTTGTCAAAAGTTGACGATGAGGAGTACCAGTTTCTAGAAACTTTTGTCGGAAGGGGGTCCTTACGCCTAAAAAGGTTTTACATGGGGGTCTCGCCATCAAAAAGTTTGAAGACCTCTGCTCTAGAGAGTTTCTATAAAAACCATCTCTAAAACCTATTTTATGTTTTCTCGGTGACTCTGAAGGTTGCGATGCCGTTGGTAAACGCGATGCCTGCAGACATGACACAAAACTGGAAAACAAAAGCAGACATTCAATGGCCACCAACACATAGAAAAATAATATGCAAAAAAATCCATTCTGAACACTGCATTACACATATTACTATATAAATACTTCTTTCAAAGCATGTTTAAACTCATATTGTTTTACTAAGTTGTTTTAAAAACCATCTTTTAGACGTATTTTCCATTATCACAGTTATTCCGAACGTCGCAATGATGCCGTTAACAGCGACAATCACGGCTTTTCCATGAAGTGCAAAACACATATATCCACACATATTACAGTATTTTGCATACTAGGAGTTTCTTACACTATTCTCTAGAGTCATGTTTTTCTAGATAGTTTCTATAAAAACCATCTCAAAAAACAATTTTATCATTCACGGTGACTGTGGAGACCGCAATGACGTCGGTAATTGCGATCCCCCCAGGCACGTCGTGAAAACGGAAAACAAAAGCAGACATTCAATGACCACCAACACATCCAAAATAATATTTAAAAATATATATATTCTGAACATTGCCCTGTACATATTACTTTATACTCTCTTCTTTCTAAGCATGTTTAAACTCATATTTTTGTACTAAGTTTCTTTAAAAACCATCTTCAAAACCTATTTTCTGTTTTCGAGGTTATTCAGGACGTTGTACCAACATCGTTAACTGCGACATTTCTCAACAACTACTGAATGGATTTACTGCAAATAAGCAAAAGACAATTCCTTGAACCAACATCTACCTCCCTGCCAAATTTGATATAAGTCTGTTCAGCAGTTCAGGCTGTAGTTGTGGCTAAAGGTTCCTATGGGAATTAACATTACCAACACAACCTTATTTCGCGTTCCATAATCTGTCCCCACTGCACGGATCACCCCCAAAAGTACTATAACAATAGAAGCCACCTTGACACTTTTTGGGGAAAATTTAATAAAGATTGGTCAAACGACGCCAAAGTTATAGCCAAGTCAAATAAACTAGGACCTAACTATAACTACCTACTGGCGACTGCCAGTAGGTAATACATATATATGGTGGACACAAATATTTGAAAAGATCAAAACAAATCAATACACAAGGTGATGACATTCCCACACATTATTGTTTGTGCGCTGTATACTTTTATTAGTAAAAGTGTATGTCTGTGCAAATTTAATAGTAATTTCAATTGAAGATGTGTTGTCTGTAACAACAGTGTGCTACAACACAATGTACACTCCACTTTAACCCTCTCCGCTCTGTTCTGCATCACTCCATGTCACTGCACTTTACTCTGCGCCACTCCACACTGCGTCACTGTACTCTCCTCTGCACCACTGCACTCTACACCACTTCACTCATCGCCTCTCTACTTCACACCACTCCACTCTATGCCAATGTACTCTACCCCAAACTACTCTACTATGCACCATTGCACTGTTCGCCACTGTACTCTACGCCAATCCACTCTAATCTTCTCTGCACCACTGCACTCTACGACACTCTACTCTATGCCACAGCAATCCACTTTGAAAACAATCACCTCTTTGCCACTCGTCTCTGCGCCACTGTATTCCAATACGCACCATTTTTTAAGTCTATGTCACTCCACTCTGCGCCACTGTAATCTACCCTGTGCCACTCCACTCCACTCTAAACTGCTTCACTCTAGGCCACTTAACTCAAAACCTATACACTCTTGACACTGCACCCTATGCCAATCTACACTGTGCCACTGCACTGTATGCCACTATTCTGTGCAACATTCTACCCTACACCACTGTACTCTACGCCACTCTACTCGACACCATTGCACTCTATGTCATTTCACTCTGCACCACTCTATGTCACTGTACTCTACACTAATGCACTTTAAGGTGCTCTGTAACACTGCACTCTCTGCCACTGAACTTTACACCATGCTACTCTGTGCCACAGCACTCTACGCCAATGCACTCTACTCCAATACACTCTATGCCATTACAATCTATGGCACTCTAATCTACTGTGCACCACTGCACTCTACACCACTCCACTCTATGCCTCTCTCCTCTCCTCTGAACCACTCTACTCTATGCCAGTGCACTGTTCCCCACTCTTCTATACACCACTGTACTCTGCACCACTGTACTCCACACCACTGTACTCCACACCACTCTACTCTCAGGCATGCTATGACAATGCGCTTTATGCCACTGCACTCGTTGACACTGTCATTTGAAACTACTCTGTAAGACTGCACTCTCTGCCACTGAACTCAAAGCCACTCTACTCTACACCACTGCCCTTTATGACACTGCACTGTATGCCACTGCACTCTACTTTGCACCACTCAACTCTGCACAAACTCTATTGCACTCCACACCAATGCACTATGTCACTACACTCTATGCCACTCTACACCACTCTAATCTATTCAGCACCACTACACTCCATGTCACTGCACTCTACACCACTCAACTCTATGCCACTCTACTCTACACTTCTGGACTCTACCCTGCACCACTTCACTCTACTCTGGAACAATCTACGCTATGCCACTGCCCTGCATGCCACTCCACTCTATGCCATTGCATTCTACACCACTGCAATGTACTCTGCACCACTCTACTCAACACCAGTGGACTCTAGACCACTTTACTGAAAACCAATACACTCTACGCCAATCAACTTTGCCCACTGTACTTTACGCTACTTCACTTAAGTCCACTCTATGCCACTCTACTCCATAATTTTCCATTCTATGATGCTCTACTCAATTAAACTCTACTCCATTCTATGCCACTCTACTCTACAACACTCTACTCCACTCTATGGTACTCTACAATACTACTTCACTCTATGATGCTCTACGCAACTCCTTCTACACCACTCCATGCCACTTTACTCCACTCTATTCTACAACACACTACTCCCTCTACTTCAATCCACTGCTCCACTTTAGGCCACTGCACTGCACTCTAAGTCACTCCACTCTGCTTAACATCAATCAACTCTACAACAATCTACTCCACTCTGTGCTATTCCACTCTCCTCCACTACTCCACCCCATGCCACCTACTACCCTCTACGTGGCCCTACTCTACACACTCTACTCTATGTAACACATTCTATGCCACTACAGTCTGCTCTACACCACTCCTCGACACTCTATGCCACTCTACTCTAAGACACTCTACTCCACTATGACGCTCTACTCCACTCAACTCTACCCCACTCTGCGCCCTTCCATTTTATGCCACTCTACTTACTGCACAACACACCAAAACACTCTACAAGACTGCACTCTATGCCACTCCATGACACTTGACTTCACTTCACTTCACGCCACTCAACTCTACGCTGCTTCATGCCACTCTACGCCACCTCATGACTCTTTACGCCACTCCATATTACTCCACTCTACTCCACTTTACGGCACTCCACTCCACATTCCTTTACCCCACTAACTTTTAGCCATGCTGAACAACAGCCAAGCTGAAACATATTGGCAAAGCCAATAGCTCTTGCTTAGGCGAGACCTATTGCCTTTTCTAATGCTTGTTATTGAGAGAATGCAGTGACAGACCTGATGTGCCAAGTATGCCTGCCTTGTGAATTCCTCCAAACTTCAGAGCACAAATTAGCCGTGTTCTCCCTTTGACCCAGCTCTTTTCACTCATGGTCATTTCATGACAAATTATGTTAATTTATTTCATGGTGTTTTATACAAACACAATCTTTGCCAAGGAAGTTATTTTTCATGAGAAGCTAAGAAACACAAACTAACTCTGCTTCATACTGAGCAGAGTACTATTCACATTCCTTATATGACACAGGAAGTTCCGCTATTGAAACCTAATCTCTAAAGAATAATACACTGGTGGAAATATGTAACCCAGTGCCACGAGCAACGGTTTGAAAATGCACATATGGGCTGCTAGAGTCCTTGTATATTCTTGAAACACATTTCTCATCAGCTTTTTATGTCTGGGTTTTGACAGCGCAGCTGTCAAAAAGATCTATGTGATTACACTATACATAGAGTGGGGCTTTAGGCCCACACCTTTCAACTACAAGCTTTCTTCGACCAGCCTTTTTCAGCCATTGGCTTGCCATTCGGTTAGTCATGTCTTGGTTCAGTTAAGTGGAGTATTTGTCTCTGATCTAATGCTATGACCTTTTTCTGTGTAGCCTTAATCTCCACTCCAATGCTAGCATTGAATTCATGAAGGATTATTTTACAACTATAGCCCTCTCCCTCCACTCCTGTTGGCTCTCTCATGTATGTCTCGCTCTAATGTGCTAGAACATTACACCTAGTCCTATTGGCTTTGTCAATGCTTTTTGACTTCTGTTTAAAATTCTAAGATGCTGCAAAGATGTTACTCCAAATCCGTGTCTCTGTTTCCAAAGCCATACTCTCATAGCTCAACATTTCACATTCACACGTGTGGCCTTCGGTGGTTGATTCCACCAACTCTTGAACCAAAGGTACGATAATCCCAAACATGTACAGTCTGGGCTTCTCTCAATTAGCCAAAGTATCAGGTCATCACACCGGCCCCAGGATGCTTGTTTATGATTTATGGATGACCTGGCTTGGCAGTTCGGTCTGGACTGTTCCAATGAGGCACAGGGTCAAGACTGATTTGCATATAGCTGGTTCTGAACTGAGGTGGCGAAGTGAGGTAAAGAGTGATGATGGATTCAACCCAGATCTGTGACTGGGGGTGAGCGTCTGAAAAGTTTCTGCCTTCTGTCCATCATCTCCTTGTGTTTGCTTTGTTCGCCCTAAGTTGGCAGGGTATGCCCAGACATGGGTCCCTTGCTCACTTTGCCACTGGAATTCAAGCTAGCCTGGCTGATGAAGGGTGTTACCCAGAAACTGGTCCCAGGATGCTTGTTTCGGGTTCAGGCAAGACCTGGCTTGGCAGTTCGGTCTGGACTGTTCCCATGAGACACAGGGTCAAGACTGATTTGCATATAGCTGGGTCTGAACTGAGGTGGTGAATTGAGCTAAAGAATGAGTGTGAATGTCTGAAAAGTTTCAGCGCTCCATCCATCATCTCCTTGTGTTTGTATCACACAGCCACACCCTCACCCGATTACTTTTTTTGAATGCAAACCTTCTAATTACTGAAAAGTAGCTGACCTTCTGCTCTGACCAGGTGCTTTTCCAGTCTGGAGGGTGAACTCTAAACCCAAGTCAAACTACTGGGACTGCAACAGTCCTCCTACAATAGCCTCTCACAGTCTTCATTGGTGCTTTCCCCGCCAGCAACTTATCCCTCTCATACCACTGCCCCACAGCTGACGCTGGCTGCTCAGAACTTAGGTGTTATGGCAGCCTTCAAGCAAAGAAGGTACATTCCCAGTCAGACCTACAACAGAAAATAGTTCAGGAGATAATTTGAGGCACTAAAACAACATGATTTAGCCCTTAATAGATATTTGTGCTTAATAAACTCGAACTGCACTGAAGAGTCGAATGATACCATATTATAAAAGTGGAAATTTGGGAGCTCCATTGAAGATTGAATTAATGCTCTTCTGTACAAGATCTTTAAGTACATTTAACTCCAAGCTTCTCAATGAACTAACTGTGGGGAAGGGTTGCTTTGTGTTGACCCCCAGGCATGAAATCCGTAGGCTTCACCTTGAACAACTCATTATTGCTTACTCCTTAAGTAAATAAACTAGCATAATCAGTAAACCTCTACCTTAATTTGCACAAAAATAAAATTAACTTTGTAACCCACATTACTCAACCCTCTCTGTTGGCCCACAGATGGGGATGTAAAACACATTTATTCTAGCTGTATCAAAACACTATGCTCATTCACTCCAGACTCCTATTAATGAGACTTCATGGTAACTTCTTATTCATTAGTGTGTTTGGGCATTCCATCCTCTTCTTGTGTTTGTCCCTCCCCTGGAGTATGGACGCATTACTGTGTCCTTTAACTGCTCCTTCTCTTACTTCAAAGAGGGCACCAGATATAAATAGTGCACCCTCAAACCCAACTCTTCATTACATCTCTGGACCTGTGAATGACTCTGAAGGACTGCTGTGCTGACTGCAAGAAGGACTGCTGGTCTGCTGCCCTTCTGCATGAGTGAGAAGGACTGGACCTGTATCTTGAACCCAGGACTGGACCTGTATCTTGCACCCAGGACCACCAGGGTGATTCTAAGGGCTAGTTGGCTGGCCTCCTGGCTTTGGACTTAGGGAAAGAAAAGGCTCCAACTACCCAGCACCTGGACTCTGCCTGCTGTCAGTCCTGCCCCCACAATGGAGTCACCCCAGTCCTGGAAGTGGGCCTGTAGGTGCTCTCTCAGTCCAGCTGTGGTCTCTTGAACAGGACTGACGCAGCTCTATGCATGGGAATCGTCGCAGCAAAATTCATCCCAGATGCAGGACCCTGCAGCTCTTTGGAAATATTGCTGCTCAATACATCCTCAACGCAGAACCTCGCATCTCAGCCCTGTAGCTCCTCTGAACTGCTTCTGCACATCTTTGACACATGGTCTTGCATCACAACACATCCTCAGCGCAGCACCTAGCAGCCGTCACTGCAAGACACATCCTCAAAGCTGGACCTCACAACTCTCCGTAACCCATATCTAAGGTCTTTCATTCAACGGGCCTAACCTGTTCCCTGTATGTATCTGGCCCATGCTCCATTGGATTGGCCTGAACTTGTAACTTTGTCCCAGTCCAGCTCAACCAGATAACCACAGTTGGCTCTTTGAGCTCTCAGCAATGTTTTTACTGAAATCTTTAAAATAGCATATTTCCTGTTCTACTGATTGGGTTTTTGTGGATTTGGTCTCAGAGAAATGATTGCATTTTACTCTATTTTTCTAAATTGGTGTGGGATTTTTCTTGTGCTGTGTTTCCATTTCATTACTGTTTGAAATGCTGCGTAAATACTTTACACATTCCCACTAAGATAAGCCTTACTGATTTTGTGCCAAGCTACCAGAGGTTTAAGCACGGGTTGATTTGGGGTTAGAAGGTTTTTGAGTGGTGGTGGATGCTTGAGTACGGTTTCACACATTTCAACCAGTAACCCAATTTCCCACGCCCCTTTTTTGCTTCCACACCCCCACCCATGCTTCCGCTCCTCGTCCCCATGTTGTTCAACCTCCCACGTGCTCCCCCATGTTGCTTCCCTGCCAATCGTTGCTTCCCACCAGTTTTGCTTTCCCCACATTATTTAAAGTAAGAAAACACCTTTGCATGTTTTTTTATTTTTAGTTAGCAATCCAACTCAGACAAAAATCTTCTGCGTCGAAAGTTTTTTTTTTTTAGTTCTTTAGCTGTGCTGCATGGTAAAATTAATAGGTACCTCGAGCGAGAACTATTGACTTTGTCAATGCTTGTTCTTACCTGAGACGGCTGTATGATGCTCGCAAGAAACTGTGAAAATGTCACAATCTTTAGCAACAAACTCCAGCTTTTAGGGTTTATTGCTGAAACGCAAAGAGAATGGCCATTAGGCCAAGAAAACCTGGCGAGCTACTTAGGATTCAAGTGTGATGAAAGTACATCTGACAAACTGGTACACTTTCATCACAAAATCCCCTACAGGTAGGTGGGGATCTGTAGGTATGAAAGACAGTCCTCACACAGGTAAGAGGAGGCCCAGGCCTTCCCTACCATGGAGAGCTGGCGGCTAACAATAAATGACCCTCAGTTAAATATAGATATGCGATGCACATGAAACTTACGTATCTTCAAAGTGTAAAACGAAGGAGAGAAAAGCAACTTATACCAGGAAATTAATATTTGCATGGTGAATGAAGAACAAGAAAAGGGAACCAGCCACATTAAGTCCAGTGTCCTGCTTTCTGAGCAGGCAACTTGACAAACGGCCAATAATAAGCTTGGTAAATGGAAAAAAAACAATTCATGAAGCAGCTAAATATTTCCTGGTGGGTGCCTCCTATCATCCCAGAGGAATGCAAACAAATCAGCCATCCATTTCCCGGAAACCTTTCTAACCGTTTTTTTCAAGTTTTTGGAATTAATCCAGTATTTCTCCCGTCCTTCGTGTGTCTCTCACTGAATGCCTTTGCTGATTTCACTGGTAACTGGTGCCACCTTGTCCCCATCACACATGAAATAAAACAAAACCAGGAGCCAGAAGGACACAAAAGGACAGAATGTCCTGTTCTATTATGCAAAACCTCCTAACTGTTTACGCCAGCTGTGCACCCGTTTAAAAAAAAAAAAAAAAAAAAGAGCTGTAAGGACTTTGCAACAAAGATTTAGTCTAACCAGCAAGAAAACCAAGACAATATTGTACTGCCTCTGGGACATATTATCAAGCACAGCGTTAAAAATTATCGCCGGTTTAACGGCAGAAAACTGCCGCTAAAGCGCCGATAATGGGCTTGATAATATGCATTGGAGAATTCCAATGGAAGTCCATGTTCTGGTGTAAACATGGGCTTCTATTGGAATTCTCCAGGGCACATTATCAAGCCCATTATCGCCGCTTTAGCGGCAGTTTTCTGCCGCTAAACCGGCGATAATTTTAACGCCGTTCTTGATAATATGCCCCTTGATTGTCATCTGCCATAAAGATTTTTACTCCCTGTTCTAAGAAAATATCATTTCAAGAGGTTCGGCCTGCACTGTGTTTCTTACAACAGTTGCTGTTGACTTCGTTTTAGAATCTGCAATGCGTGTTCGTAACTAAAATGTTTTTATTTGTCATACATGTGTGATTTTCATGATTATACTTGTATTATAATCAAATAAAAGTAAAAATAAACAAGACATAATGAACATAATAAGCGTCGACAAAGCCAATAGGTTTGACTTTTGTATAAATCTTGCACACAAACATCTATGTACATCTTGACATAGATCCGACACGAAAATGTGCATTTTTTGACAGAATACAGGTCTTGTACCCTTATCTGCATATGTAGACAAGCAAAACCCGGCATGGGTATAAAACGTCACTCCTGTTGATGCACTGTGCAACTCCTTTCGAATCCCATTGGAGCCAGGAAAAGCCCTCTTGATCGCCTGTCTTGCTGTCTATTGTCTCCATTGATGTAAGTTCTTTCAAAAGCCATTGAACACTTTAAACAACCCCGTCTCCTTCTTCTCCTCTCACTTAGGATCCTACCATTAGTTGCATTCTGGCATGCACTCAGAAAATCCCCTTCGGCTATAGATCGATATGGCAGTGACGTGGAGCTATGCTACCTCTTGGTGACAGAATTTTAATTTGATAGCCTCTTAGAACAGTGGTTGTCTGGACAACCCGCATCCACACACCCAGGGCACAAGTCCTAAAAAATAGTTGGCGCACTAACCAAGTTAGACAGTATGCAAGTGGCATTATAGCGCATGACATCACAGGAAGTGGCATCACAACCCATGACTTCCCATGAAGTGACATCAGATCTTAAGATCTCACACATTTTTAGAAGGTCTATCTTGAGAACATTTGAGCACATAACAATATTTAACAAATTAGAATTTGTGTTGGGAGTTGTACCAAAAATTGAACGCAACCCCGACACAAAATCTGCGCCTCAACTTATACATTTAGGGGGAGATTTACAAACATTTTGAATTGTGTTAGCGTCACAAAAGGGACACTAACCAGCGTGAAATCTTTTATTTCGCTATTTAGTTTCCAGTGCAAAACAGAAAGTAAATAGCAAAAAAAAAGCACCCTCAAAGTAGCGCAAAGCAGTGCGAAAGACTGCTTTGCGTTACTTAGCGCAGAGAGGGCGTTACATGGGTGGAATATGGGCGTTCCCATGCAACCACCCATGTCGTGTGACGCAAAACCATGTTTACAAAGAATTATAGACATGTTTTTGCCAAAAGTTAACGCACCTTCAAAGGAAGCGCTAACAGGAGAAATGCTTTAATTTTCCAATGCTTTCCCGACTTTGCATGCGTGTTGCATTGTGCATCACGCATACAAAGTGGAAATGCTTTCCGTCGTGTCTAGGCACAGTATTTTGCACAAGAAGGGTATCCTTCCTGTACAAAACCTATGCTAGACTCATAACACACCCTTGTGCTTTTGAGCTAAGTCGTGTGCATGACGCACAGCCGCTGAAATCAGCGCCAGTGCAAGAGAAAGGGGAGGAGAGAGCCATATTTCTGAAGATATGGCGCTCTCCTGCTCCATCCCTGTCGAGCCTGTTGTGTGACTTTTTGTAAATCTCCCCCTTATTTTTAAATCCCTGCCACAAAAAAATTGGCAACAAGGAGAAATGTGGCAGTAAATCTGTTATGCTTGATTGATTGCAAAGTCAGTATTTTAAAGTATCCTATCGGGTTAAGGCACCTGCTGCAGAGATCTTTGTGTGCCAGCTAAATCTCACTGAATAATAATAATGGTAAGGTAACTCTTTAGGTAACGTATTTGCTGGAGAGGTCTGTGTTACGTCTAGTCCCAGTTTTGAATCAAAGTAGTGTAGAGGGTTTATATGTCTCCTGTAAAGCACATTAGGTAACAAACAGATGACAGATTTGTTTTTAATGTAATTGGGTAAGTGGGTTACTGCCTTTAACACAGAGATCCTTTTGTTACCTGCAATTCATAAATTGAAATCCCACAGAGGCTATGAAGGACATGTGGCTCCTACACCTTGTAACCCTCACTGTCTTATGTAAAACATCTTGTATATTGATTTACAAACATATGATTTATTTTCAATGTATAATGTGTACACGCGGTGTAAAGCTCTCTGACACTCTGCATTAGGATGAGTGGCGCTAAAGCACTTTAAAATAAATAAATCAAAATGCTATTTAAATTGTTATTCGTGTAAATATTTGGACAGACCAAAACATCTGACATTCTTACAGTGCATGCATATCGCTTATATACAGGGACTGAACAAAGCTAAAAGTTTGCCTCTCCTGATTACCTGTGAAGTGATAACAAGTAGTGAGTCTTTGTTTCCCCTCCTTCCCATCTAGGTGCAAGGCTCCCGATAGCTCCCAGCCAAGATACTTCAACAAAAGGAGGCTTTATGGCTCCTTAACTTTAGCTTTTATTATAGACTAGCTGGAATCTGAAAGCCCATTCCCGGTCTGCACGTTGCAGTTCGGAACAAAAGCAGACAACGTGCAGGCTCTGCTGAAATTGTCCCGGTGTCTGAAAATGACACGGGGGCAAGTTTAGGATATTTCTGTGGGGCCCATACTCTTGGTAGGGTAGACGGGGTCCACCCTGTGAAAATAGTGGGTAGATGCTGTGTACCTGCGTGTGCCCTCAACCTGTGCCCTGCATATACTACATTCCCAGACATGGGAAGGGAGGTTAACCACTGCTCCAAGCGTTCAGTTCGAGTAGATTATCTGCTTGAGGGAGAGCTTTCTCACCATGAATGGTTGTGAACGTCTGCGTTGAGAAAATCTTGGTGGGTGCCCTCCTAGCGCCTGAAAATGGTACTAGTGGAGGCCAGTTCTCCAATTCTCGCTCGCTAACTTACCGTTGGCCAGCCACACGTGAGAAAAATCTCTGCAACGCGGCGATTGGCAGAGTTTGACTGGAACTCCGCATTACAAGCTTGTAACAAGGAGTGGTCAAAACTCTACAAACTTCACAGGTGGAGCAGAATTTATCGCCCAACCCTACTTTTGTTGACAATCCTATCCTGTTCCGGTGAATGACACTCAGTACACCTACTTAAGCTGTCCTTCAAAGGTTTTGAGGTGAAAAAAAGAGAGGTTAAAGCTGTGGTTCTATGACGTTTTCACTGATAAATCCTCTTATGGCCTGCAAAAAGCAAAGTATTAGAACCCTTGACTAGTTGTATCTTTTGACTTTTACCTCTCCCTTACCTTCTAAGTTACTGACAGTATCCAATAAAAGTTTACACTAAGTCCTACTTCCCCTTGCAACTTGAGTAACCCAACTCCCATCACTCTCAGCAAATCAGTCTCGACCCTGTCCCTCATGGGAACAGTCCAGCCTGAACAACCAGGCCAGGTCCTCCCTGGTCCGGAAACATGCATCCTGGGACCAGTTTTGGGGTAAAACCCCATATCAGCCAGGCTAGCTTGAATCCAGTGGCAATGGGAACAAGGGACCTACGTCTGGGCATACGCTGCCAACTTAGGGTGAACAAAGCAAACACAACAATATGAAGAATGGAGTCCAGAAACTTTTCAGACACTCACCCCCAGTCACTATAAGATCAGGGTTAAATCCATCATCGTTCTCCTGCTCACTTCGCCAACCCAGTTCAGACCCAGCCATATGCAAATCAGTCTTGTCCCTGTTGCTCATGGGAACAGTCCAGACCGAACTGCCAGGCCAGGTCCTCCCTGGACTGGAAAAAAGCATCCTGGGACCGGTTTCTGGGTAAAACTCCTTAGCAGCCAGGCTAGCTTGAATCCAGTGGCAAAGTGAGCAAGGGTCACACATCTGGGCATACGCTGCCAAGTTAGGGCGAATAAAGGGAATGCCCAGAAGTGGGGTGTGGGTGTTGTGTGCATGAACAAGATGCCAATATTTTGGTGTTTTCTTTTAACACCATGAGTAATTGTTGTGTGAGGAGTAGGCATGGCGGTGTTGCTTGCCACCTACATGTCATTGCTGACATATACAAGGGCGTGGCTGGACTGTCAAATGTTTTCTGTTGTAATTGGTGGTGGCAGTGACGAGTGTGTTGTAATGTTAAGGAGCATCACTATGCGCACTAAATGTCTTTGGTGCTTTGTTGCGTGAGTGATGGTCTAAACTACTCTGACTATTGTGTCCTTTTAGCTTCTGTGAGTTATGGCTGTTTAAGCATTAGATTGTTCTGTGAGGGCATTGTTTTGCCAAATATATAGTTTACTTACCATGTTTTTCTGGAAGGTGCAGGTAGGTCTATCGAATATGTTCTGCTGGGACTGTGAGCATTTTGGTAGCAGTAGAACTGCTGGAGCATATAGAGTGTATCTGATTAATTATCAGAGATATTTATTACATCTATTAGACTTACTTATCACATTAGTTATATGCATTTATTACATTAACAGCAATACACCTACTGGATGCCTATTTGATGCTCTGTCTAATAAGTGCAGGAGCATTTGTGTGTTGTCTGGACTCAGTAAATAGTGCTAGTGGAGGAAACCAGACTGATAACTGTTCTCTGCAGAGTGTTTGTGGGATGTCCTGCCTACTGTTTTTGGTTACATGCAAGTCTCTACAGTGGATGAATGCATTCATTACATTGTGTAGATGGGAATGATTTAAATTGGTAGTCACTCAAGAAAAAGCATTCGCTACAACCGTTTAATTGGTCACCAGCCTGAGGATCTGAGGAAATAGAAGATGTATGGGGTTAGGAAACTGGTGTCTGGTAAGAGTAGTTGAGCCTTTATTGGAAATGGATTTGTCCTTGTCATGGCTTGTGCCTTGTGGTGAAACAGGGACATTTGTACAGTCATGGGTTGTGATTTAATGGGTCTGGTAGCCAGTGACTCCAGGGAACTTGGGGGTGGCTGAAATCCATTAGTGAAGGGAATAGAGAAGAGATCTGGATGAGGATTATACACATAACAGACTCAACTTGTGCAACAGGAAGGGTAAGAGAAGCCTCACCCATCTCATCTGTAGGTGCTGAGACCCAGTTAATTACTGCATGGAGATAAAGCACAGCGTTTGGGAAGAGGAAACTCCAAGCACCAAAGGGCGAGGCACATCAATCAGGCAGATTGAGATATAACTGTTGTACTGGGTAAGGGAAATCTCCATTTAGAGCTTCTTTGAACCTAATATCTCTAATGTCACTTCTAGAACTGGACACAATGTGGCAGAGGTCTCATAATATGCCTAAAATATTTAATTCTGATGCCAGTGCTGATGTGCATGGCAGGCACACCAAATGAAAGCCCATCCATGCTGAACACACTGTCACAACTACCCCCTATTTAATGTTTCTTGATTGACTTGCGGCACAACATATAATCTCCTCAACCTGAGGGGCACTGTTACATTAAACCTCATAACTTCCCTCTCTGTGATTATTAGGGGGACTGTGTGGGAACCACCAGAGAGGCCCAGCCCTAAATCAAAGACATATATAATGGACACTCTCTTGGATGAGTGCTTGCTTCTGCAACATAACATTTTAGTTCATAATTTTATAATCAACAACACATTAGATATCTTCACTATTACAGAGTATTGCCTGGTTGAAGGATTCCTCAGGGCTTATTTTGGTATAAACTGTTCCCACCGGATTAAAAAAGTTTAATCTAGCCCATGCCTCTACTCTGAGACAAGGTGTTGCCAGTATTATTCAAGACACCTACATGGGTCATCCTCTTTAGACTCCCTTTTTAATATTCATCTTCTTTCTCTGTCCACAACTCCTAATCCCGACCTTTACATCTTTCCTTTGCTGAAGGTCCTGCTAATACCATTTCTCTCCTTGCTATTATTGCTTCCAAGGCTCTCCTTGTATAGGGGTCTTTGTTATCAGGGCAAACAACCCTTCAACCCACAAGGCCATATTTATGATGGACTTACCATCATGTGCAAGGAAGGAGTACTTGGAGATCATTTATGCCAATGCCCTTCCAGCAAAAGAAAGTGTTGGAAACACAGAATACAATGATGTGAAGTATGTTTCCCAGTAAGTCGCAATCCCTTGCATGGCCCTCTTTAATCTTCAGGTATAACTTCCTTGGTTGTGCTGGGTGTCTGTGCTAGGGTGTGACTCCTTAATATCTAGATCAGGTTATTGTGGGACACTAATCTCTTGTACAAGATTTCAAGGGATAACTTATCAAAAGATAAGTATGTACAGATTTTCTATACTCAACTCCACATAAATATAAATATATATATATATATAAAAAAAAAATATATATATATATATATATATATATATATATATATATTCACTGAAAAAACCATAGGTTATAGACCATATATAGTTAGGAATTCGCATTTACAAAACCTTATTTTACTCACACAAAACCATTGAAATTCCATATATAGTTAGTTGCTCTAACTATATATCGCGCACCCGCAATCCACTGCTGATGATGTCACATATTACATCATTCATGACATGGTCAGTGACATCACTGATGACATCACTGATGACATCTCAAATGACATCACTGATGACATCTCAAATGACATCACTGATGACATCACTGATGACATCTCATTTGACATTGCTGATCACATCACTGATGATATCATTCATGTGATAATACGATGAACCTCTTCAGACTCTAATATAACCTTAGATACAATCAGTGTAAACAGACACTCACAGACTGTCACTCATCCATGGAGTTACTCACACACCTAGTCAGTCAATCAAAGAATCAATCACACCTCCATTTCCTCAACTATACAGTTATACAAACTTTACTTATTCAAACATATACTAACACATATTAACTCTCTTATACAATCCCTGATACAAGTTCACAATGATCCATACAGCCACTCACACATTCACTGGCTCTTATGCACAGTTATTTATATATGTCAACTCTCACATGTACTGTGTTTTACATATGTACTTACTTTGACATGTAGCACTGAGATATCCATTCACTCACCAATACACTCATGCACACAGTCAACCGCCCATACAGCTGTTTCCACATGCACTTTTGAAACCATACATCTAGTGAATCAACTGCTCACACATCTATGCACAGAGTCATACACCTCCCAGCCACCCACACACACACTCAGTCTCCCATACGAATACTTGGGCAACCAATCAATAACCCATATAGTTACTCATATAGCTACTTATCAACACATGCAACAGTTTACAGAACAACAGACATAATGATGCACAAATTAAGACAGTTTAGTCACTAACCCATGCACTCAGTGAAACACATTTAATCACTCACTCATACAGTCAGTCATGCACCTACTAAATCCTTCATCCAGACACTTATACATCCACTCATTCTTCAATATGTAAGACATATTTTAACTTTACAGAAACATACAGTCACTGGATGTTGTCATCAGTGATGTCATCAGTGATGTCATCAGTGATGTCATCAGTGATGTCACTGACCATGTCATGAATGATGTAATATGTGACATCATCAGCAGTGGATTGCGGGTGCGCGATATATAGTTAGTGCAACTAACTATATATGGAATTTCAATGGTTTTGTGTGAGTAAAATAAGGTTTTGTAAATGCGAATTCCTAACTATATATGGTCTATAACCTATGGTTTTTTCAGTGAATTTTCAAGGTTTTGTAAATGCTAATTCCTAACTATATATGGTCTATAACCTATGGTTTTTTCAGTGAATTTTCAAGGTTTTGTAAATGCTAATTCCTAACTATATATGGTCTATAGCCTATGGTTTTTTCAGTGAATATATATATATACATACATATATAAACATATATCATCTGTATATCTATATAAATACAAACATAAATGCATGCATACATATACTTATATGCATTTTAGGGTTGTTAGGGCGTTTTCGTGTGTATTATGTTGCTTTTTTAGGGCTTTTGGGTCAATTAAGTAGGGTTCCCGGAGCCTAGGGCTGAGGGGCCGGTTCAGTTTCGTGCGTATTGGTGTTGGCAAGGTTTTGAGGGATTTTGGCGGTTTTTGGTCGAGATTTGGCCGTTTTATGGCTTTTTTTGTGTTTGCGGGGGGCGCGTATTCGGGTTGAAATTCGTCCCAGTTCCAGTGGATGGATTGGGCTGATTTTTTGTGAGATGTTAGGGAATCGCTGGAACTAGTGTCCAGCCAAGTTTGAAGCGGATCAAACCAGTGGAAGTGCTTTAAAGAGCAATTTTTGTGCGGAGTAGCGAATTGTCATGTTATTCAATGGGAGTTTTTGGTGCGCATGGAGAAGGTGAATTTGGGGTGTTCCAGTTGCGCTAGAGGGACGGGGCTTGGGTGAGCTGTAGGGAGAGTGGATCGGCAGGTGTGCCGAATTTTTGGGATTTGTTGGCCGAAGGGAAGGGTGTGCTTGGGCAAAGTCGATTTGGTGAAAACGGTGCGTTATTTACATGAAAGTTGAAAAAACACTAATAAAAGCAAAGCTAAAAAGCCACCTCATTACAAACAGAATGGCTTTAACTTAAACGAGGGCGAGATCTATTGCATTTTCAATGCTTGTTTACTTTGGTTCCATCAAGAAGGCATTCAGATGTGTCACACATTTGCCATAAATTCTGAATGTTAGCACTCTAGTTGCACATTAGATCACTGTAGTAAAGCTACTGCTCACCAGGGACGTCTGCTGCTGGTATTCAAAGTGCATGTTTCAGTCTGCATGTCAGAATTTTTTTAATGAAATAGAAGAGGATTTGAGAAGTCACTCAAAATGATCCCTAATTTTTCTTTCTGAAGCACTAATCATACTTTCTATGGCAAAATTAACCCCCTCATGTTGTTCCTTTTTAAATTGAGTGTTTTCAGACTTACCACTTCATTCCAATCAAGATGGCTTCTGGTGTGCCATACTTTTGTCATAAGTAAGACTGTTAGCGCTCTAGTTGTTCTTTAGAACACTCTGGGACATTCTGTCATTGGGCTATACTTGGGGTACATCTGGGTGATATTTGGGCTACATTTAGGCTCTTTTGTCTCTGGTGGCCATCTTGCGAGACTATGTCAGAATTTTTTAATGAAATTGAAGAGGGTTTGAGAAGTCACTCAAAATGTGCCCTAATTTTTCTTTCTGCAGCACTAATCATAATTCATCTGGCAAAATATACCCCCTCATTTTGTTCCTTTTTAAATTAAATGTTTTAAGAGTTACCACTTTATTCCAATCAAGATGGCTTCAGGTGTGCCATACCTTTGTAATAAGTAGGACTGTTAGCGCTCTAGTTGTTCTTTAGAACACTCTGGGACATTCTGTCATTGGGCTATACTTGGGCTACATCTGGGTGATATTTGGGCTACATTTGGGCTCTTTTGTCTCTGGTGGCCATTTTGGGAGACTGCATGTCAGAATTTTTTAATGAAATAGAAGAGGATTTGAAAAGTCACTCAAAATGTGCCCTAATTTTTCTTTCTGCAGCACTAATAATACCTTCTATTGCATAATATACCCCCTCATTTTGTTCCTTTTTAAATTAAATGTCTTAAGAGTTACCACTTTATTCCCATCACGATGGCTCCAGGTGTGCTATACCTTTGTAATAAGTAGGACTGTGAGCGCTCTAGTTGTTCTTTAGAACACTCTGGGACATTCTGTCATTGGGCTATACTTGGGCTACATCTGGGTGATATTTGGGCTACATTTGGGCTCTTTTGTCTCTGGTGGCCATTTTGGGAGACTGCATGTCAGAATGTTTTAATGAAATAGAAAAGGATTTGAGAAGTCACTCAAAATGTGCCCTAATTTTTCATTCTGCAGCACTAATCATACTTTCTATGGCAAAATATACCCCCTCATGTTGTTTCTTTTTAAATTAAATGTTTTAAGAGTTACCACTTTATTCCAATCAAGATGGCTTCAGGTGTGCCATACCTTTGTAATAAGTAGGACTGTTAGCGCTCTAGTTGTTCTTTAGAACACTCTGGGACATTCTGTCATTGGGCTATACTTGGGCTACATCTGGGTGATATTTGGGCTACATTTGGGCTCTTTTGTCTCTGGTGGCCATTTTGGGAGACTGCATGTCAGAATGTTTTAATGAAATAGAAAAGGATTTGAGAAGTCACTCAAAATGTGCCCTAATTTTTCATTCTGCAGCACTAATCATACTTTCTATGGCAAAATATACCCCCTCATGTTGTTTCTTTTTAAAGTAAATGTTTTAAGAGTTACCACTTTATTCCAATCAAGATGGCTTCAGGTGTGCCATACCTTTGTAATAAGTAGGACTGTTAGCGCTCTAGTTGTTCTTTAGAACACTCTAGGAGGCTGCAGTAGAACACAAAGGAATCAACTGACAGTCTCTGTCCTAGTTGGATGTACATGTTTTACTGAGAATGTCAGACTTCATTTTCACATGACTGAGAAAGATAATGTGAATTTACAGAAAATATGCTTTCAGTTTAGCTTATAGATCCCCTTCCAAACCACTGTGGGAAAATCATGAGATATTAGTTTTCTTTCAAACAATATTCATGATATCACAGCAGAAGGTTTTTTCACATGGTAAAATCACCTTAGAACCCACCACAATTCCTAAAACGAGTATGGTACCATCAACAAATGATTTATAATGTAACTAAAGTCCTAAAACCCTCTATTAACTACAATGCTTTTTAATGAGGTGCTATCATGTATATTGGTCCCAAGATGGCTGCCAACACTTCTTGGATGAAGTGCTGACAGCCAATCAGATCAGATGTGTGGTTAGGCTCCGCCCAGATATATATATTTTTTTGAACCTAAATTACTCAAAATCCACTGGAGCACATATATTGAGACCTAGCAAAGGCACATCAGGCTAACAGTCCCTACAATTTTGCCAAGTTTCGTGCAAATCCATTCAGCCGTTCGAGCTAAAAGTGAGGCCAACCGCCCTATGGAAATTAACATGGGAAAAATGCGTTTTGGGACCCCCCTTTTTTCTCGGCCCCCCCTTGATGAAACCCCCCCAAATTGTCAGGGGCTGCTCAGAAACAAAATGTTCCATTTTCCTGACAATTTCAGCCAATTCCGTCCACAAACGCCAAAGTTATTAGACATAGAATTTTCAAAAATCCCATAGAGAAAAAATCCTAACTATATATACCTACTGGCGACCGCCAGTAGGTAATATATATATATATATATATATATATATATATATATATATATATACACTGAAAAATCCATAGGTTTCACACATGTTATAGTTAGCTGGACATTTCACTCATACAAAACCATTGAAATTCCCTTGTTATAGTTAATTCAGCTAACTATAACTCGCGCGCCCGCAATGCACTGCTGATGACGTCAGATATTACATCACTCATGACATGGTCAGTGACATCACTCATGACATCACTGATGACATCTCAAATGACATCACTGATGACATCATCCAGTGAATGTGTGTCTTTCTGAAAAAGAAATATGTTTTATATATGTATATCTAAAGGTCAATGGAAGAAAAAATGTGTAAATAAGTGGCTAAATGGATGTTTTTTTTGTAAAAATGATTGTATACTTGACTTATTAAGTGTATCTTAGTGAATGCACGTATTAGTGAGTAATGTTTAAATATTAAAATATCTGTATCAGTGTCTCACTTTGTGTATAAGTGGCTGCATGGGTTGGTGACTAGCTACATGAGTGTCGATATGGGTTATTAGTTGGTTTTTAGAGTATCAGTATGAGTGTCTGTATGGTTTGGTGGGGGTATTACTTACCGCATAGATGCATGAATGGGTGACTCACTGTTTGTATGTGTTTTGAAGACAGCATGTGTGCAGGACTGTATGGGTGAATGAGTGTGTGTATGGGTGTGCTAGTGAGTGAATCACTGTCTCAATAGTATCTTTATGAGTAACTACATATGTGTTAAACTAGTATATGTGAGTATTGATGTATATAAGTGAGTATATGTGAGAGCAAGAGATTGTAAGAGTTCCTGTATAAATAAGTATGTGTTTCTATAAGTGATTGTTTAAGAGAGTAAGTATGTGTACAATTCTGTAGAAGTAAGTGTAGTGGTGGGTGTATAGCTGTATATGTAAGTAAATGGATGTTTATTTGCATTTGTGAGTTTGTGTGTGAGTAACGCTATAGATGAGTGTCTGTGTGTAATAAGATGTATCAGTGTATGAGTACATATGATGAGTGAGAACATGTATGAGTGCCTATATAGAACTGTTAGTGAATGACTGGATGTGTATGTAGATTTTGGAATTACTGAATAGGTTGTTCTAACTAGAATTGGTATCTCCATTTTCTTGAAAATTTTAGTTTCTGTTTTTGAATGTGTGTATCAAGGGTTATATTACGCTGAGAGGAGGTCTGCCACTCTTTAACAAGGATGATGTCATCAGTGATGTCATTTGAGATGTCATTAGTGATGTCATGAGTGATGTCACTGACCATGTCATGAGTGATGTAATATGTGACATCATCAGCAGTGCATTGCAGGCGCGCGAGTTATAGTTAGCTGAACTAACTATAACGGGGGAATGTCTAGGGTGTTGTACGAGTGAACTGTCGGACTAACTATAACGCCCCTGAAACCTAAGGTTTTTTCAGAGAATTTCTAAGGTTTTTTAAATGCTAATTTCTAACTATAACGTGCCTGAAACCTATGGTGAATTCATTTCAAAGGTTTTTTAAATGTTAGTTTCTAACTATGCCTACAGAGGTAGGACATGCGAAGAAAGAAGAAAAAACGCACAGAAAGAAAAAAAGAAAATCAGAAAGAAGCAACAGAAGTCCTCAGAGACGAAGAAAAGTGCAGGAAGAAGTGCAGAAAGAACAAACAGAGGAGCAGAAAGAAGCCTTGTTGCAAAATCATCCTGTACCCTCAACTTTTTCAGATGGGTACTAGTGGTAACTGAGTCTGACTAACCAGTCCTAGAGCCAGTGCTATTTTAAAAGACACTTAGAATACAGTGATAACACCTATATACACTAGGGAGCACTATGCTTTGTGGTACCCCTGTGATTACCATGGCCTCCTCTGTAAGACCCTAGTACATAATAGGGCAGGGGGATTAAAACTACCTCTTAAAAGGCCCCACAGGGCGTGTTTGCACACTGGTGAAGGGAGGGGGGAGGGCTGAGGTGACATGTGTGCAAACATGCCCTGTGGCCGTTTTAATTTGGGGGATAAAGTCCCCTTGAATCCTGAGAGTCCCTAGGGTCAAACTAGCCCACTAGGTACCTCCAATAAGTGCTGTTGTAGAGAGGTGTAGAAAGTGGCACGGACTGGATCACCTCTCTGCAACGCAGCGCAGTGGCGCTTACTGGAAGCACCTGGTGGGCTAGTTGGCCCCCAGGGGCCCTCAGGATTGAAGGGGAATTATTTCCCCAACTTAAAATGCGCCACAGGGCGTGTTTGCGCACGTCTCCTCAGGCCCGTCCCCTCCTGTCCTAACTGTGTAAACACGCCCTGTGGCCGTTTTAAGTTGGGAGATTAAGTCCCCTTGAATCCTGAGAGTTCCTAGGGTCAAACTAGCCCACTAGGTACCTCCAATAAGTGCCGTTGCAGAGAGGTTTAAAAAGTAGCAAGGCCTGGACCACCTCTCTGCAACGCAGCGCAGTTGCGCTTACTAGAAGCACCTGGTGGGCTAGTTGGCCCGCAGGGGCCCTCAGGATTGAAGGGGAATTATTTCTCAAAACTTAAAATGCACCACAGGGCGTGTTTGCACACATGACCTCAGGCCCTGTTCCCTCCCTTCCCCACTGTGTAAACAAGCCCTGTGACCGTTTTAAGTTGGGAGATTAAGTCCTCATGAATCCTGAGAGTCCCTCTAGTCAAACTAGTCCACTAGGTACCTCCAGTATGCGCCGTTGCAGAGAGGTGTAAAAAGTGGCATGGCCTGCACCACCTCTCTGCAACGCAGCACAGTGGCGCTTACTGGAAGCACCTGGTGGGCTAGTTGGCCCAGAGGGACCCTCAGGATTGAAGAGGAATTAATTTCCCAACTAAAAACATGCCACAGGGCGTGTGTGCACAGGTCACCACAGGCCCGTCCCCGCCCTTCAACATTGTGTAAAAGCGCCCTGTGGCCGTTTTAAGTTGGGAAATTAAGTCCCCTTGATTCATGAGGGTTCCTGGGGTGCAACTAGCCCACCAGGTACCTCAATTAAGTGCCACAGAGCTGCATTGCACAGAGGTGTAAAAAGGGGCGTGGCCTCAGAACACCTCTCTGCAATGCAGCTCCCTGACGCATACTGGAGGTTCCTGGTGGGCTAGTTGACCCCCAGGGACCCCCAGTATTTAAGGGGAATTAGTTCCCTATCTACAAACGCGCCTGGGGGCGCGTTTGCAGAGTGCAGCAGTGAGGGGACGGGGCCTCCGACGCGATGCTGGTCTATATTTTTTAAGAAGAGGGACTGTGTGGCCCCCCTTCTTTTCCTATTTTATTGGTCCTGGGGACCCCATCCTCCAGGGCCTGACCCCCAATTTTTTTTTTTATAAAAACATTTTTGAAGGGGGCCGCGGGCCCCCCTCCTGAGGCCATAATTGGTTCCGGGGACCCCATCCCCGGGGCATGACAATGTTTTTTATTTTTAATTAATTATTGGAGGGGGGCTGCGTGGCCCCCCAAGGTCCTTTTTGGCCCCGGGGACCCTATCCCACGGGGCCGGATCCCCAATCCCCCCACGGTTCCGTCGGCTCAGCGCCTTCTGGGGGAGCCGGCATTGCTTTTCCACACGAGGAGGTGCTAAGATGCAGCTCCCCGTGTGGAAAAGCAATCTGCTTTGGTATTTGGAAGAGAGAGCAGGTTTCCTGTTCTCTCTTCCAAATATCATAGCAAACTGCAGTGTCCAGGGGGTGGGCATCCCGGGACATTGCAGTAACTGGCCTGGGGGGTGGCGGTCCCCAAGGGCATGACAGGGCTCCAGGAGGGGGACCGCACAACCCCCTCCCTACATTAGCAAAGCCCCGGGGAGGGGATGGTCCCCTGGGCTCGGGTGTCCGTAACGGACTCCCCAATTTTCATACTTAGTGCCCCAGGGAGTGGTGGTCCCCGGGGCATGTGTGGGGGCTCGAGACCCTCACAGAGGTTAGGTTTATTTTTATTTTTTTAAAACAAGCCCGGGGGATGGCAGTCACCTGGGCTGCGGGAGGTTGTGAGACCCTGCAAATATTTTAGATAAGCCCCGGGGGTGGGGGTCCCGGTGCTCAAGGGGGTCTTTGAGCCCCCACCCACTTCATTCAAAAGCCCTGGGGGGTCACGGTCCCCTGGGTGGGGGGCTGTGAGCCCCCCGCAAATATGTTTAAAAAGCGCCTGGGGTGGCAGTCCCCGGGGCTGGGGGGGCATACAATAAAAGATTGCCCCCGGGATTCGGCCCACCCAGGGGCTAAATATTAATGAAACACAGGAGCCTCTGCTTCATTTTTTTTTTTTGCGGCCGGATCCGAGGATCCTTCGCATTTCCTGCGATTTAAAAAAAAAAACATTTTATGTTGGCCCTGGGGGTCAGGGTGTTTCTACCCTGCCCCCTTTTCGTGTTTTGCGCATTTGTTTTTGTCTTTTCTTGTGCCTCGGTTCTACCAAGGCACAAAATAGCTGCCAACACTTCCTGATTTGGAGTGTTGATAGCCAATTAGCACGAAGCTCGTTATCGGGAGGGTGCGTGGATCCTCCGCGGCCATAGATGTCAAAACTTTTTTCATTTTGATTTTCTCAGTAACTACTGAAAGGTTTTACAGCATTTAACAAAAAGGGATCTTTTGGAACCAAGGGCTACCTTTTTGCCAAACTTGGTGTAATTCTGTTCAGATTTTATCGTATGGTATTAGCCCGCCGGCATCCTGGGATAGTGCATCCATAACCTGGATACTAAAACCCGGAAAACCCCCTACGTCATGCGGTTCATATAGACCCATATCGATCTTAAATGTGGACTATAAAATCTTTTCCACAGTACTTGCTAAGAGATTAGCATTGGTGGACCCTGAAATTCTTCATTCCGAACAGAAGGGTTTCGTGAAGGGACGTCAGCTATATGAATTTACTTATGATTTAGTGGGGGCGATCGATTTGGCCTTATTGGAATCCCTTCCCCTGGCGGTCCTTACGTTGGACGCAACCAAGGCCTTTGACAGGGTGAACTGGGTTTACCTGTCGGAGGCCTTGGCCAAGTTCAATGTGGGTGAGAGAATGGGGCGGGCAATTGATCTTATATATCAGAATCCCAGCGCACGTATCCTGGTAAACGGTGCCTTAACTGAGCCATTGAACATATCGAGGGGTACAAGGCAGGGCTGCCCACTCTCCCCGCTTCTGTTCGATCTTTACATCGAACCATTTGCCCAGAGTCTAAGAGATAATAATAACATCCTACCATTCATGTATAAGGGGTGGGAGAGAAAGGTGGCCTTATACGCCGATGACATCTTGGTGTATACATCGGAGGTACAAACTGCACTCCAAGCAGTCCTTAAAGCAGCCTCAGAATTTGGTGAAATCTCCGGGTATGAGATTAATGCTTTGAAGACGGAGATGATGATATGGAATTATTAGTATTATTATTAATATTATTATTATTATTATTATTAAAACAGTCTTGTATAGCGCGTGGTTACCCTAGAGCATCCCAGCGCTTGACCAAACAGAGTAAAAATGTAAGTGCGTGAGAGGCACAGCTGTTTAACAAAAGAGAAAAGTTTTCAGTTGTTTACGAAAACGCAAAAGGCATGGCTCAGAGCGCAAACCTAGGGGGAGTGAGTTCCAGAGGGTTGCAAACTTTACGGAGAATCTCCTCCCTCCTGAACGGGCCTTTTTGACCCTAGGGATCTTAAGTAGGTGTTGTTGGTCTGAGCGTAGTGTTCTACTTGCCTTATAAGGGGTCACCAGCTTTTGTAGGGCAGGAGGACCTTTACCATGCAAGATTTTATGTGCAAGGCAGAGAGATTTAAATTTCACCCTTTCTTGCACTGGCAGCCAATGCAGAGCCCTCAATGCGGGTTTGGCCGATCGTGAATATAGATCAGATTCCAACAAATATTTCAATATCCCTCGGTAATAAGATGAGGTATCTAGGGGTTAACATCATCAAGGATATTAACCAGATCGCCAAGATAAATTTTGATGCTGTGGCTAAGGAGTGCCGTAAATTGTTACAGTCATGGGCACATCTTCCTTTATCATTTTTAGGTAGGTCCAATTTAATTAAGATGTCCGTTTTACCTAAGGTTTATTTTCTTTTTAACACAATCCCGTTATACTTTGATCCTACATTAATTAATAAATTGCAGTCTGACATCAATTCTTTCATTTGGAATAAGCGTCTTGAGAGGATATCTTGGAAGAAGCTTAGGAGACATAGGGACAAGGGGGGAATCGCAGCCCCAGTTTTTCAGACCTATGCATGGGCATTCCAACTGTCCCATGCCAGAATGCTCCTAAAAAACTCATCTGAGTATGGGGTGGGGTCCCTGTACTCCACCCTTCTTACAGGAGCAGGTGTCAGCCAATCAGGGTTCTTGTTCAAATTCGGAGACCCAAAGTTTAAAAAAAAAATCAAGCTGAAGATTCTGCAGGGAATGGCTAAAATGTGGGCCCAGTTAACCAAAGCCATTAAAATAGGGTATTACGGCAGTCGGACCCCGCTTTGGGATCTCCCAGAAAGCCCAGATTGGTTGAATGACTGTCTTGCGGCCCCGCTCAAGGATGCTGGGTTGGCTGTATGGGGCGATTTATTTTTGGAGGGTGAATTATTTTCATGGGAATACCTGAGAAACATCATTGGCCCTAACTTTGAGAGGTTTAAGCACATACAAATATCTAGTTGGTCCCATGCATATACCTCCAGACCAACCCGTGGAAACATACAGCCTGATTCATCAAAGACCCGTTTTGCGAGTCATTAATAGCGATTCATAAGGAATCGCCATTACAGACTCGCAAAACGGGATTCATGTAGGAATCGCAAAATAAAATGCGATTCCTACAAATTCCTTATTTGCGATTAGCAATTAGCTAGTCACAAATAAGATAGCGATTTAAAGGGTGCCAGGGGTGTCCAAAGGACACCCTGTAGCACCCCTTAAATGCAAATTTAAACAGGTGTTGCGCACACACATGTCCAAAGGACATGTGTGTGTGCAACATGCAACTTAGAGAAATGCTTTTAAAAGCATTTTTCTACTTTTTCGCTATTTACCACGAGGTTTGACCTCGCGGTAAATAGCGGGCCGAAATTGCGAATTCGCATTTTTAAAATGGATGATGAATTGCATTTAAGGAATCTCAAATAGAGATTCCTTAAATGTAATTCCTCGCAAAATAGCGAAATCGCTATTACCGATTTTTGCATTTGGGATGATGAATCCCAAATGCAAAAATCGCACTCGCAAAGGGCCAGATTCTCAGAATCTGGCCCTTTGCGAGCGCAATTCAGCGTGATGAATCAGGCTGAAACTTCCCCTAGGTGGGCATAGCCAGTTAATATCCCTTTTGGTTGATAAATCTTCTGCCAAAAAAGAAATCTCAACATGGTACAAACTGATCACAGAGGAACGAGATGGTGTTGTTTCACTTCCTGATGAGCTTTGGTCCTACTCTATGGTGGACAGTAACTTGCAAGAGCTTTGAACTTCATCTTGTGGAATGTTGTGGGATGTTGTGAAACCATCTTGGCTCCGAAGAAATCACATTTTCTCCATGCATAGAGCCTATTATTCCCCACTAAGGCTTTCAAAGTTCTCCCCGGGGAGCGTGGTGGCATGCCTAAGTGTGGCTTGGCGGCCGCCTCTGACTGCCATATGTTTTTTGAGTGTCCACCTCTGACCACATTCTGGGAAGCTGTAAGTAGAACTCTGTCGTCGTCCCTGAACTTGAACATCGTCATTGATCTTCCACTTGTCATCTTTGGTATCTTGGATGGTGCTCAGAGTCTGGAGAGGAAGCTTGTTTTCTATTCTATCTTGCTGGCCAGAAGGGAGATATATAGGAGATGGAAAAACTCTTTGCCCCCTACAATTGAAGATTGGTTCACTTCTACATTGGCAGTCTCCAAGCTAGTTCTGGGTAGGTCTGGCAATTCGAATAAAAGAGCGTTCTGGCAATTATTGGTCTGGGCACATTGAGTATCCGGGCTTTTTTCTCCCCCCCCCCCACAATGTTTGTGGCAAGATTCTCCACCTTTTACTGGTCTTCGTTTGATGTTTACAATTGGTTGAAGTAGGAAGAGCTGAGGGCAGAGCATTGTTGGACAAGTTAAGCCCTGCCAGACATTAACAAACTGAGACAGCACTCCGCTTGTACACCGTTGGACTTCATCATAAAAACAAAACCAAGGTGGCAAATGAGGACAAAAGAAAAAAAAAAGCCTTCTTAGCCAACACGTGTTTCATTGCAGTTACAGGGGATTATCCCGCGACTTCTTCAGTTTCAAGCAGTCTCTTAGTTCCGGTGATAATTCCAACCCGAAGGGGTTCCTATGATTTCTGCGCCTGGAGAGGTAGACTATTTGGCCTTGTGTCCAAATATCTTAATGTGCTTCCAAGTGTACGGGAGTTTCGTTTAGAAGAACTGCCTCATCCCGGCAGTATTAGGTAGAACCCCTTGGATCTCCAGGCGGTGGCATGTTCGTGAATGAGAGGTTGCTCCAGGCATCATAAACTGCAATTCCATGCAGCAGCGGTGTGTCACGGCAGGAATGCAGCATATATGCCTCGTGGGCTGCTATTTTCTCTAGTATCAATACACAATAACCACTGGAATAGGTAATCGTTCTGGCATTGGCCGGCATGTTTTTGAATTTGTTAGTGTTTGTCTTGCTTTGCCATGGCTTTTCTGAAAGATTGGTGTGGGAGCTGCAGGGCTCTTGACAATGTTAAAAAATAGCATTTTTTTAAATGTTTTTGGTTCTTAAAAAGCACACATTGACACTAGCACCAAAGGGAACTACTTTGGGTGCTGGTGTGATGCTTGGGAAAGAACAGAATGCTGTCACTCACAGTAAAGTTAGCCAATGACTGAAATGGGCTGACCCTTCCCCCATGCTTTACAGTCTAGTGGGCGTAAGAAAATATGTATGACACAATAGACGAGTGGGGGAAGAGGGCTGGCTGAAAGCCCTTAGATGTATGTATACTGTCAGTGGTTTAAATGGGCAGGTATTGTCCAATACTAAGTACCTGCACTTCTTTAATGTGAAAGGAAGAGAACTAGTACTTCTCATGCACAATCAGTTACTCTAAAAAGTGAGTATCTGCAGTTAAATATTTCCATTTAAAGCACTGTATATTATATTTATAATTTTACTAAAGTGGAAAGGTGATGGCTAAAGCCAGACCTAATAGGGGTGCATTCTGATTCTCACAAGAGTGACTGGGATGAAGGTGCACGTTGGTAGGTTATGGTATATTACTAAATCTGGGACACATACTTGCACAGATCAGTGGGGCAAAGAAGGAATGAAGTGAAGAAATGTATATGAATATCACATGGGGTGTGGCGTGCTTTTCTGAGTAAAAGAATGTAAGTAAAAGAATGCATTCCAAAAACTCAGTGTAATGTTTCAGTCACAACATTAAGACCTACTTGAAAACTCCTGCCTTTGAAATGCAGACGTACTATTTCTCAAGGGATAAAACGCTGTACATATGGATACAATTCTTTAACTGGATGCTCGTCAGAAAATGTATTTTTAAGCATATTTTACTTCCCTACCGCAGCGCATAAACAGGCCGTCATTATTTCTAGCCTTCAGCTGGTTATAATTACAGTTCATATAATAGTTTGCCTTGTCAGAGCAGTAGTACTTAATGCTACATTTTAATCAATAGATGGCAGTTACATTCCTTTTCCAATGGTAGACTTTTAATTGTGCGACCTATGACAGGGGAAGAGAAATTCTGTCAGATTTGTCTAGAATTCAGGCATCATTTTAAACTAGGGAAACTGTTTATCCAGGAAACTGAATGAGAAACTCTTTTTAAAAATGTTCATACATTCCTGACATTTATTATTTTTGGTGATTTAAATAGAAAAAAAAATAATAGCCTTTTATGCAGCGCTTGCTACAATACATTTACAATTATGTACAATTTTTAAAAAGCAGGTTTTACTATTACCCACCAAAATTATATTAATTTTATCAATCTCATTAGGATGAACGGCCGAAAAGACCGAGCCAAGATTCTGACTAAGGGCCTGATTATGAGATTCGGCGGGCCTGGAGCCGGCGGTACACCACCGCTTTGCTCGATGATAGCTGAAACTCACCGCATCCCACCAGCCAGATTACAAGTAATTCTGTGGTCTGCCGGGTGGCAGCATGGCGGTCCTGTGGCAGTGCTTTTTAAATGCTCATTGTGAGCCTTCAACAGCATCGCAGCTGGACTGGCAGCGTACGCACCATGTTGTGCATTTCTTCCCATGCAGGAACTGGGGATGCAAAATTACAGTGAAGCACAAAATGTGCCCCCCTGCATGCACCCCTGTGCACATGGGCAAGAGGGGGCCCTGTGGGGCCCCCTTTGTTACATCATTGCTACCCTTTTCATGGTGGTGCAACCAGGAATCTGGGAGCCACGTTCCGCTGCTTCCTGCATGGCTACCGAATCTAAATTTCCCAGAGACCTAGTGGAGCTCAAATTGTCTTCTGAACTGTAAGTTTTGTTTGAGCCACTTTTTTGATGTTAGATCGAAAGGAGTCATGAAATCCTGGTGGGGGATTGGGGGTGGGGGTGCATCTCATATGATGACAAATAGATCACCAGTTACACCTTACCCGTCCCCAATAAACGCAAACCCAGATGCGGTACTAAACAAGTGTTGCTAACATTACAAAGGGATCTATGTACCTTTTGTGTACACTGGTTTATATAAATACATGTATTTAACAGATGTAATCCATAAACAATGGCCCTTCACAAGCTCCAGTAGACCAGATAAATAAAGGATCCCAAAACTCAAGATAACACTCCAGGCACAGTACCAAAGTCCCACTAGCACAATACAGCACCACAGCTATATAGTTATCAAAGCAATGCCGCCAAACAGTACAACATATTCCTCACACTTATCAACACCAACCCCAACAATATAACACATTGGATAGTCTAGTCATAACGCTGCGCCCACACTGAAGCCCCATAACCATATAGTGAGTAATGCAAAGAAACCTCAACAGCACATTGCATTCCTCACACAACCATCCATGACAGGACCAACAAAACATGATAATCAAAACATCTGGCACTCATAACACTGCACCTTATGCATGTAACCTTCAATGGGATGCCGCCAACCACACAAGCCTATACCGCCGGCTGGGCACTGGACAGTCATCCAAACTTGTGGAATGAGATCAATGCCAAAGTGCTACTGTCTCTCAAACCCACTAAGATTCCACACACGCTCAGCTACCAAGAGAACCTCAAAGTGCATGTTCCACTAAACAAAAAAAATCATCAATCAACACTTCACAAGACAGACACAACAACGTCTGGTCACCACAACTACAGTGAGCTGGAAATTCCAGAGCATGTGGAAATGCACATAACCATATCCTAGGAGGACTACATTGCCATAAACATGGTACACATATACCATACAAATGCTGATGACATAATTTACAATTCTGGATACAGAATGTGTTGTAGAGGTAGTCTGAAAGCATTGTCTTCTCTGAGTGAAAATCTACGAAATCAACAGGTAAAATAATGACCGTAAGAAAATGGTGTCAGAGGAAGTGAAAAGTTTGCATTGCGATGAGGTTTTTTTACCCTCACTTCATCTCTCTTGTTACTCTTTTATATCCTCCAAAAAGTTGATCTCTATAGTTTATCCATTTTTATTTATTTTTCAAATGCTCCCTTGCGTTGAGATTTGGTTTTTGCTGTATCTTGGCTGAATATGCTCAATAAATTATCTCACTTGTCATAACATTAAAATTCTCTGGTGATAGATTTCGTATAATTCAAGTAAAATAATCCAAAAAATAAATATCTTTAACAAATTGCGTGCCTTGTCTGTCTGATATCTGGTTATGTTCTCCATCTGTCTGAAAAGAGGTTCTGTGTAAACACAAAAAGAGCATCAAACTCGAAAACATGAAAACTGCCAAAACCTATAAATCTGAGTTGAAATGTTCGCTAACTTTTTATCCAATGCTTTCCACTTCGATTTGCTGTGCACCGTCCAAGTTTTAGCATTAGTGTCACAACAATGTGTGCTGGAGGAAATTGAGGCCATGAGAGAAAAAAAACTGCATTTCGAAAAGAGGTAGCAGGAAGGCTCAGCCAGTAAACCATGGGCTCCAACCAACCTACTCTCCTGCATGGATTGGAATCAATTTATCATTCTTCTACACACTGCTAACTTGCAGGCTATTTACTTCATTGGCTGTCTTATGCGCCCGGTTTCAGCACCATTCAATCTTCTTGATGTGATTTGAGTATTTCTTCAAGCTTTCTCTATTCAAAGAGCAAATTTGTCCTTATTACATGGGCTTGGCAATTTTTTTCCATTCCACTGTAGGCACAAACGGATTTTGGTGCAAATCTTCACATTTTTGTAAATCCACTTCCATCTGGCATCAGTAGAGAAAAGTCTGAATAAACCACAAAATGACCTACTTGTGGGGCGTTTGGGTATTTTGTGTGGTTTGTGTGTTTTTTTTCCTGTGTTTGCTGGCAAAGAAAAACACAAAACGTGTGAAATAGCTGTGACACATAAAACAGCCAAACGTCATCCACTTTGGATTTTGAGTACCCAAATTCACCCCACAGGTGCACTAGAGAAATGGGCGGTGTTGACCCATTTTGTCTTTCAATTTTTTTTCCGCCCTGTCTTACATATTACTACAACCCTTGTCGAGGATGATTAGGCCATTTTTACATGTAGGCACCAGATTCAAATCCTATTGTAATCTACAAAGGTGTTGAGGACAAAGAATCCTGATGCTTGGCTGATACTCTTTGCTTATATATACCACAATACATTGCCAGACTGGAAATGACAAGCATGAAAAGAGAGGAGTCCCAGTCCAGTAAAAAACACGGACTCTCACCTTTTTAAAAAAAAGCTAATTCCTTCTTCAATAGAACTAACCAACAAATTTAATTTGCCTCTTCACCTGAACTCCTACAGCAAATCTTCTAGTGTACTATTCTACCCCATCTTCTTCTCATTAGTTTAATCCAATCTATAGAGTGTTTCATCTATCTCAGTTCAATTGGATGCTAATGTGCCCAGACTTGTAGGATTTTCTCAATGACTATCAATAAAATGAATTTATATAAATCCATCTCACTGGATTGTAAAAATCACAACCAGTATATCTCCTTTTCCTTTACTCTACTGGCCTATCTGATTTAATCTATTTTCTCACATGCACACCCAAGTATACACCTAAGTATTACACAATATGCAATTTACATTTCAAAATGACTACTTTGCTTGGCCATTTTACAAGAAATCGCATTTTTTGACACATTAATCTGATGAATGTACAATGAGTGCTGAAACTTCAAATTAACAAAGTGTCCGCTTTGCTAACTATTTCCAACAATCTGAACGCAGGAGGCACGCCATGCAGAAACAATTTACAAGTCTCACAGACTCTCCATACATATGTAATATGAATTGAACTACTTAATTTGTATAGCGTAAAATGGAAGGATAGTTTGCACTTACTCCATGTACTTTACTTTAAACATTACAGCTAGCGAGTGGGCTACCCCTACATAATTGTGTTAAATTCATGTAATGGAAATGACACCCATATAGAATATTTAATGTTACGATCTCCTATCTTGAATTCCCTTTGCATAAAACAGTGTGGTGCAAAAAATAAGTTAATCCTATTTTGTGCGTTTGTGTGTGTTATAGTTAAGGCCTAGTTTTTATTGGAAAAGCATTTTTTGACTTGCTTATAACATTTGCGCCATTTGACGAATCTTCACGAATGTTCCCAAAAAATGTTGCACGGTTTGTCTAGTTTTGCATGGAACCTTTCAGAGTGATCCATCAGGTGGGGGCCGAGAAAAAGGAGGGGGCAAAAAAAAAATTCCCACGCAATTTCCCATAGGGATTTTGAAACAGGACTACAGCCCAAACTACTGAATGGAATTACAACACATTTGGCAGAGAGGTAGCTCTTGGTCCAGAAAGAGTCCTTTTTTGTGATTTGGTGTAAATCCGTTTAGTAGTTGCAGAGATATTAAAGGAAAAATAAAATTGTATATCTAGGGACGCGGGCCTTCCACGGATGACAGCGGTGGATCCGAAATGTCACGCACCACCAGTACCACTGTGATTGGCTGACTGGAAGGTTGTGCTTGCCATTTTAATTATCTAGGAATGGTCCCAGAGTCTTAAAATAATTAAAGGGGTCAGGATAGAGGTACCCTGACCCCTTCCCTGACCCCTTGGGGGTGTTAGAGGAGTACCAGAGGGACCTATGATAGGTACAAAATTGAGTTTTTGGAAAAAAACACTTTCAGACCCACACAGACACTCACACAGATACTCTCGCTCTCATTTACAGATCCACACAGGCAGTCAGACACCCACTCACAGACCTATGCAGGCATTCACACACTCACTTACAGAGCCATGCAGGCACTCTCAGACCCAATCACAGACCCACATAGGCACTCACCCACCCACTCACAGCCCCAAACAGCCACTCAGACACCCACTCACAGACCCACTCAGACACTCACACATCCACTCACAGGCCCACTCAGAAACTCACAGACCCCCTCACAGACCCATACAGACACTCAGACACCCACTCCCAGGCCAACACACATTCACACACCCACTCACAGACCCTCTCTCACACTCACAGACCCACTCATAGACCCACACAGACACTCACACACCCAGTGAAAGATAAACATAGGCATTCACATAGCTACTCCAAGACTCACACAGGCACTCACACACCCACTTACAGACCCTCTCAGGAACTCACAAACCCACTCACAGACCCACATAGGCACTCATACACCCACTCACAGACTCATGTAGGCACTCACATATCCATAGAAATCCACACACCCACTCACACACCCACTCACAGTTCTATGCAGGCACTTCAATACCCACTAAGAGTCCCACACAGGCCGTGACACAACCACTCACAGCCTCATGCAGCCACTCATAGACCCAGTGGAGTGATGTGGCTCACTGGTTAGAGGCTGCAGACCCGGAAGCAGAGGACGGCCCAGGACCAGGGTTCAATCCCCGACACGGCAGGGTCGTGAACCAGGGTCAGCGGACTCGATAATTCTCGCCTCGGTGCCTACTCTAACCAGGGATTACACTTGGCAACTCTGGGCATTAGCTTGCCTCATCTCCACAACGGCCCCCCACAAACGCCGGGGATGCCTGGTTTCACCTTGGCGATACCCAGGAGGGAACATCTCACAGGGAAAGCCAGGACGGGTTCCCCAGCGGTCTATAGCGCCAGGACGCCTCCAGGTAGCAGTGCGCTTTACAAGACACACACATTTACATTTACATCACTCACAGACCCATGCAGGCACCCAAATACCCATTCACAGTTGTAGTAAGGCACTCACACACCCACTCCCAGAACCACATAGGCATGTTTACACCCTCTCACAGACCCCCACTGGTGCACACACATCCACTCACAAACTCACAGGCACTCAAACACCCATTCACAGATCCACTCAGGCGCTCACACACCTACTGACAGACACACACACCCACTCACACACACCCACTCTCAGACCCCCACAGGAGTTCACACATCCACTCACAGACCCACACAGACACTCACACACCCAATTACAAACCCACACTGCTACTCAGACACCCACTTGCAGACCCACACAGGCACTTCCACACCCACTCATAGCTCTATGCTGGCACTATAACACCCACTAGGGGATCACTCCTAGGTAGTCACACAACCACTTGCAGACTCATACAGCCACTCATAGACCCACTCGCAGACCCATGCCTGCCCTCAAACACCCATTCACAGACCCACTCAGGCACTCACACACCTACTGACAGCCACACACAGCCACTCACACACCAACTCTCTGACCTACACATGCACTCTTACACCCACTCACTGACCCCTACTGGAGCTCACACAGACACTCACACACCCACTCACAGACCCACACAGCTCCTCAGACACCCACTTGCAGACCCGCACTCACACATCCACTCATGCACTCTTAAGGTCACTCATAATTGTACTCACAAACCCATATAGCCACTCACACACCCTCTTGCACACTCATAAAGCCACTCATACCCACTCTACAACATATACAGCCACTCACACACCCATTCTCAAAGTTTACATGTGACAGTTACACAATTAAAATAAAAAACATCCTTAGAAATTCACTAAAAAACAAAGGTTACAGGGACGTTATAGTTAGGAAATAACATTAAAAAACCTTAGAAATGCAGTGAAAAAACCTAAGGTTACAAGGACATTATAGTTAGGCTCAAATTGTACATGCACAAAACCATAGAATTCCGCAGTTATAGTTACCTGAGCTAACTATAGCTGATGCCCCCCGCAATGCACTGCTTATGAACTCCCATGTTACATCACTCATGACATGGTCAGTGACATCACTCATGACATTACTGATAACATCTGAAAGTAGAGCTTGCTCTCCAAGCAATAACACAACAACAAATTAAGATGGGTACTAGTTTGCTTGCAGAGTAAGAAGTTGTGTTGTGCTGGTGGATGAAGGACGCATTAAGGGGCTGAAACGTGGAGAGTCATTAAAGACTGTGCCAAGGTGTGCTCAAGGATTACATTTGGTCTACCTTCTATAAGGGACAAAGTATCCCCTGTCATTCACTACAAAGATATTGCAAGTCACCTTGGAGTGCCACAACTATATAGAGGAACAAGGCCAAAGGAAGAGTTCCTTTATAATGTTATGGGACTCTAAGGTGACTTGCAATATCCTTATCATGTACTGCAGGGGGTGCTTCATCCCATAAAATACATGGTCACCCATCATCATTCCCGGAAACCAATAAAACCTTTGTGCGTACATCTTTCATTTTAAACAGAGAGCATGTTTGCAAACATAGAGAATAAAAAAAAGAACCTCTAGTTCAAAATGAAACACTTCAAATGCCATGTTAGACATTTTTTGATAAAAGATATTAGAAACTGTCACGATCAAACCTGGAACAAGGGCAGCGTGTCCAATAAGGGCCAAGTAGGAATGAATGAAGGTATGGAATGTGTGTACTACATCTCCCAGAAATCTTAGGGAGGATGTAGTCCTGTATCTATGTCTGTCTTTTCTCTACTTAATCGTTTCTGCCCTGATGCCGGTGCTTGTCACCTGGATTGCTGAGACAAACTTGTTCGACTTCAGACCGGCTGAGCAGACCGGTAACTTTTACATTGTTTGCCGATTTGGAGGTATATTTCTCGTTCACTACAGAGGACTCGTATGCGCTCTTATTTTGATAGCTTTCCTCTCGTCTAGAGGCGCGAGATTCCGGAAGACGCCAGATCTATCGGGCGTTATCAAGGACTTGTTTGTATTGCTAGGCAGCGCGGAAATGAAATAATTCCTTCGCACCTGGGGCGCATTACCTGAGTTCCAGGAAAACGCTCGGAGCGTTTTCAATTATAATTCTTCTTCACGCTTGCCTGCAATTGTTATCCCTAGCTGTTTCCTGTAGAGGTAATTACGGGAGGCGCCTGATATCCTTTTAAAAACCTAGAGAGGCTCAGATCTCAATCGAGGAAGTGCACGACTGCACTCGTATTGTCATTTTCATCGCGCAGGAGGGCATTACTTTTATTAAAGGGAATTGTTGAGTACAAAACTGTGAATTCAAGGAAAAGATATCCTTTTAGCCCCTGGAGCTGTTGAGTGGCTCGGATTAGTTAAATACTTTTCTCCACCTTTATGTTGTGGTTAGAAGGTTCCTTCCCATGAGGATTCAGGATAATACCAGAGGACTGCCTGGTAACAGATAAGTGCTCTCTGTATCTGGTTGCTGACTTGTTTCTTTGTCTTTGGAGTATGACAATAACTATCACTGAGTTCTGAAGTGATAAGAACCCTACTTGATTTCTTTTATTTTTTTATTTTTTCCTTTTGTGCCTTTTTGTATTGAGTACATGCAGCAGCTTTAAACAGTAAGTGTACTACAGCACGTAATTACATTACAATTACATTACATTGATAGAGTCTGCTGGCATTGTGTGCATATTTATGTGTGATATGTTTTATCTTTATACAGGAGACACTGAGTTATCAAAGGAGAGAGAGGTCAGCACCACTCCACATCAGTGCACATCTGCAAATATTGACTGCTGCAACTTTATTGTTTCATTTGTCCCTTTTTTCCCCTTCCCCAATTGTGGTTCTATCTGATGAGTGTTTCTAGTACTCACAGGTAGTTCCATATAGGGGAAAAGGAAATCTAGCTTTGTATCCAGCTGATGAGGTTGGTGTTAACCTCACTGTGACAGAGTGACAAGCCCAAGGGTACACACAGCCTGAGTGATGGACACCAACACTGTTCTCACTTCAGTGCTGGAAACGTTAACCGCTTTGCGGATGGAAGTGGATACCTCCCGGGGGAAGAACCTAGAATTAAGGAACGAAATGGCCACCATGAGAAGGGAGGTAGCAGGGTTGTCCCGTAGTAGCCCTACCAGCACGAGGGGAGCCTCATACATTTGGGACTGGACTCTACCACCCCCGCCACCCATGACACAGTACATGATCAGGTAGGAGGTGTAGGACCCTTTACAATAAAGGTGATTCAACCCCTTAAGTTGCCATTAGCCCCACCTGAGAGATATTTTTGGGATCCAAAAAAGTTCTGAATCTTTTTAGGTCAGTGCAAATTGCACTTTATGTGCAAATCTGCAGTATTTCCCGACAACCGGTCCAAAACAGCCGTCGTTATGTCCTACTTGGACGGGGACACAGCCAGTTGGTCCTTCCCATTGATAGAGAGGAATGATCCTATGTTACTCAGTCTCCCTGCTTTTTGTGATGAAATGTTCAAACTCTTTGATAGGAAGGCGCACCAGCTTTCCCTAGATAGGGAACTCATTACACTAAGGCAGGGTACACAGGATCTATTATCATACATAACCACATTTAACAGACTTGTCGTAGAGACAGAGTGGCCTGTTGAAACGGACTTCCTTATATTACCAAGGGCTACGGGCCGAGCTGAAAGATGTATTGGCTCAAGTAGTTCATATGCCAGCTACCTGTGATGAACTGATCGACTTAACTGTGCAATTAGACCACCGTCTTTAGGAACCGAAGGGTGACAAACAACGTTTCGATTCCAGTTTCCTATTCTCCCGTCCAAAGGCTCTGACAGAAGAACATACAACAGGCTCTGATGGGACCAAACCAATGCAAATCAGTGGCCTACGGGGACCACTGAGTCAAGAATTTTTTTTATGTATTGCAGGAAGCCTTGACACTACATCAAGGACTGTAAATCAAAAACCAAGGCATCGTATAAAGATAAAAAGGGGCATAGGAATGTGCCGGTGTTGGATTTTCAGTCAGAAAATTCTGAAAACTAGGATGCTCAAACAAGACCGAGACCCCTTGTTTGAGACAAGAAAGAGAAGAGGTCTTTTCTGCAGTGGCTAATACTGTTCAAAATTCTGTGGCCCCTATGAATGTGTGTGTCACGTTGGAACCGCCTGGAGAGAAACCCATTGTTGTACACGCCCTGTTATATACATGGGCTAGAAGTAATTTTATTGATCAGCAATATGCACAATAATTGGGTATACCCTGTATACGAAAAGAGACGCCGGAACCAGTGAAAGCAGTCGATGGAACTGCCTTTACGTCAGGTCCACTACAATTCCACAGACATCAGATACCCATGCAATTTGGAATTAATCATTTTGAGTACATACAATTTGACCTTATTGATGCCCCGAACTTCAAACTAATTCTAGGAATGCCTTGGCTTACGCTACATGATCCGCTAGTGAAATGGGCAGCCCGCACTGTTACCATGAATTCCTCCTTTTGTGCTGAACATTGTATCAGAGACAGAAAACCAATGCCTTCCTCAACTAAAAGCGCTGCTGAATTACTAGCCAGTGCTTGTAGTACTCAGAGTGTGTGTCTTGTTTCCACATTACGAAAGGAATATTCACAGTATAAGGTGGTGTTTGACGAACAAGAAGCAAGCAAACGGCCTCCCCATAGGGATTATGATTGCGTGTTAGACCTGGAGCCTGGCGCCAGCATCCCCTGCAGTCGGATCTATGCATTAACAGAGGCAGAAACCACCTATCTACAACAATATCTGGAGAAATTGTTAACATCTGGGTTCATCCGTCCCTCTTCATCCCCGCTTCCTCTCCCCTGTTTTTTATACCGAAACGCGAAGGAGGCTTGAAGGCATACATAGATTATAGGGCAATTAACAGAGTAACGAAGAAAAAACTTTATCCTCTGCCCCTGATACCTGTTTTGTTGGATCAGCTAAAAGGATCCACAATATTTACCAAATTGGATCTTAGAGGAGCCTACCAACTGGTACGCGTGCGGCGGGGGGATGAATACCAGGTAATGCCCTTTGGTCTTTGTAACGCCCCCGCCGCATTCCAATACTGCATGGATGAAGTATTGAGTGGATTGTTGGACGTTTCTTGCATCGTATACATCGATGACATTTTAATCTACTCTGCTTCCCTTGAGGACCACGTCCATCACGTGGCGGCAGTATTGGAACACCTGCAGCAGTATTCTCTTTACACTAAACTCAAGAAATGCCTTTTTCACACAACAGAAGTGGAATTCCTGGGATACGTTATCGGACCCAGTGGGATTTGTATGGATACAAAGAAGACAGATGCCATTACCCTTTGGGAATCACCCTCTAGTGTAAAGACCTTACAAAGCTTACTTGGCTTCGCCAATTTTTATAGGAGGTTCATCAGAGACTTCTCCAAAATCATACAACCTATGACACACCTTCTACGAAAAGGTACCACCTTTCTTTGGAATGATGCGGTGGAAAAGGCGTTTCAAACATTAAAATCCTGTTTTACCAGTGCTCAGATTCTAAGGCATCCTGATCCCAGTCGACTCTTTGTGGTGGAGACGCCTCCTACTACGCTATAGGAGGAATCCTTTTCCAAATACATCCAGAAACAGGACAGCTTCATCCATTTGCTTTCTTTTCCAAGAAACTGTCCTCCTGCGAGGTGAATTATAGCATCCTCGACAAAGAGCTATCGGCCATAAAGAGAGCTTGTGAAGAGTGTAGACACTATTTGATGGGAGCCCGTCATACGGCAGAAATATACACTGACCATCTGAATTTGCTCTTCCTAAAAAGTGCCTGAGCTTTAACACCTCGCCAGCTTCATTGGTCCTTGTTTTTTGCTGACTCCGATTTTTTAATCAAGTACAGACCAGGACCACAGAATGGGAAAGCGGATGCGCTATCAAGATCCATGACTACCAGAAGCCGGTTTAGCACCCTCAGAAGACCCCCCTTATACTCCAGAAGGCTTTGTTTCCAAAAGAAGTAATGGTTTTTACAACCACTACTGCCTTCCTGGATGACGTGAGGAAACATGTTGAGAATCTAGATGTGAGTGAGTGGGTCCTCAAAGATCCTCAACATCGTTCCACGAGAAAAGACTTGCTGTTTTATGATAAAAGGCGGAATGTTCCAGATGGTCCTCTTCAACAATGAGTAATGGACTCATGATTCGTCTCTGGGTGGACACTTAGGAAAACAGAAAACCCTAAAGATTATGAATAGATATTTCTGGTGGGAGTCTTTGAAGCTGGACACTGAAAAATATGTCTCAGACTGTTCTGTTTGTGCGCAGGCCAAGGCTCAACACCAGCGACCTAGCGGATTACTCAGACCCATACCACTACCTCCAGCACCATGGCACACTGTATCTATGGACTTCATTGTGGAGATGCCTCCTAGCCTGGGTTACAATACGATTCTTGTAGTCATAGATCATTTGACTAAAATGGGGCACTTCATTGCATTAACTAAATTACCTTCATCGGGAGAATTGGCCATTACCTTTCTACAAAACATAGTAAGATTGCACAGACTCCCTTCAGTCCTCATAACCAACAGAGGCACCCAATTCATATCCAGATTTTGGAAAGCTACATGTGATGTTCTGAAAATAGATGCCAGGTTAGCTACAAGCTATCATCCCCAGACAGATGGGAAAAAGGAAAGGTTGAACCAGACCCTTGAACAGTATTTAAGATGCTTTACCTTGCAACATGGAGAAGAATGAAGAACACTCTTATGGACTACAGAGTTTGCATATAACAACGCAGAATATTCCTCCTTGGGTTACTCTCCCTTCTTTTGCCTCAACGGTTATTATCCTAACATGATGCCCTACGAACAACCTGTTACATCAACACATCCCACCATACAAGAACATCATGCACATCTCAAATCAGTGCTCCTAAATGCTAAAACACATCTTGATGCGTCCAGAGTCGGAGATAAGCATAATGCAGATAAGAAAAGGACTCCAGAGCCTTCTTATAGGGTGGAGGATAAGGTATGGTTAAACACGAAGCATCTGAAATTCAAAGGGAACACACAGGTATAACCCAAGTTTGTAGGCCCCTATGCTATCCACAGTATAATCAACCCCGTGGCCATGAAGCTTACTTTACCTACCTCATGGCACATCCACCCTGTGTTTCATGTTTCTCTTTTGAAACCCTGCCTCCCAGGGGCTATATTACCTAAGAAACCATTGCCTATGGAAGTAGAAGGGGAGGAGGAGTATGAGGTACATGACATACTCGATTCCAAACACATCAGGGGGTGGCTACACTATCTTATAGCATGGAAAGGGTATGGCCCTGAAGATCGCTCTTGGGAACCAAGAGTCAATCTCCATTGCCCTGGTCTCCTGAGGCGTTTCCATTCACAGTTTCCTCTTAAACCTAGTGGACCGCCGAGAGCTCGGTCGTTGAGAGGAGGTTCTGTCACGATCAAACGTGGAACAAGGGTAGCGTGTCCAATAAGCGCCATGTAGGAATGAAAGAAGGTATGAAATGTGTGTACTACATCTCCCAGAAATCTTAGGGAGGATGTCGTCCTGTCTCTATGTCTGTCTTTTCTCTACTTAATCGTTTCTGCCCTGAAGCTTGTGCTTGTCACCTGGATTGCTGGGACAAACTTGTTCGACTTCAGGCGGGCTAAGCATTCCGGTAACTTTTACATTGTTTGCCAACTTGGAGGTATATTTCTTGTTCACTACAGAGAGCTCGTATGCGCTCTCATTTTGGTTGCTTTCCTCGCGTCTAGAGGCGCGAGATTCCGGAAGACGCCAGATCTACCAGGAGTTATCAAGGACTTGTTTGTATTGCCAGGCAGCGCGGAAATGGAATAATTCCTTTGCGCCTGGGGCGCATTGCCTGAGTTCCGGGACAACTCTCTGAGCGTTTTCAATTATAATTTTTCTTCGCGCTTGTGCGCTTGCCTGCAATTGTTATCGCTACCAGTTTCCTGTAAGAGGTAAATACGGGAGGCGCCTGATATCCTTTTCTAAATCTAGAGAGGCTCAGATCTCAATCGAGGAAGTGCACGGCTGCACTCGGATTGTCATTTTCATAACGCAGGAGCGCATTACTTTTATTGAAGTGAATTGTTGCATACAAAACTGTGAATTCAAGGAAAATATATCCTTTTAGCCCCTGGAGCTGTTGAGTGGCTAAGATTAGTTAAATACTTTTCTCCACCTTTATGTTGTGGTTGTGAATAGAAGGTTCCTTCCTATAAGGATTCAGGATATTACCAGAGGACTGCCTGGTAACAGATAAGTGCTCTCTTTATCTGGTTGCTGACTTGTTTCTTTGCCTTTGGAGTATGACAATAACTATCACTGAGTTCTGAAGTGATAAGACCCCTACTTGATTTATTTTTTTATTTTGTCCTTTTGTGCCTTTTTGTATTGAGTACATGCAGCAGCGTTAAACAGTAGGTGTATTACAGCACATAATTACATTGATAGAGTCTGCTGGCATTGTGTGCATATTCATGTGTGATATGTTTTATCTTTATACAGGAGACACTGAGTTATCAAAGGAGAGAGAGGTCAGTACTATTCCACATCAGTGCACGTCTGCAAATATTGACTGCTGAAACTTTATTGTTTCATTTGTCCCTTTTTTCCCCTTCCTCAATTGTGATTCTATCTGATGAGTGTTTCTGGTACTCACAGGTAGTTCCAAATAGGGGAGAAGGAAATCTAGCTTCTCACATCGCTCCCGCTGTATCCGGCTGATCAGGTTGGTGTTAACGTCACTGTGACAGAAACATCTCAAAACAAGTCCATTTTTCACAAAAAAATAAGAAAAAGCTGAAGTAGTTTGGAATGTGTAGAAACATTCAGGAAGATTCTAACTTTTCTATAATTATCTAAGGAATGAAAAAAATAAACATATTCCTTCTGCAGGTCACTGCGAGCTAGTAAAAAATAGTAGAAGAAAGAAAAGCAATGTTTCATTGTTGATACTTTAAACAACTGCTCCGTAACCTGGCCAGCCTTTCACCCCGGCTGCTGGCTCTGGCAGCAGGCATTGTGATATCAGAACTTGTTTGTAATAACTGACAATAGGCGAGTTCTGACATCTTTTCTTTGGCGACTGGGTGCGTCACAATTCGACAAATTTAAAGAAATGAGAGACAAGTGTTTATACATGTATTGCAGAAACCCATGTATCACAATATGTTAATAGTTCATTCAACGCCACCAATTTCTCAAAAATGTCTAAATCTGTCCCAAGTGCCCTACAAGCCAAAGGATCTAGTTCATTTCTATAATATCAATCTTGCCAGACCTTTGCTACCAGTTTTTTAATTACCAATTTTCTTAGGTGTATGTGCTCAATATGGATTCCATGCCTTCGGTTGTAAAGTTAAATATTCATTGAATAGTTACATTAGCTCTGAATAATTAGTTATCATTTCACCTCTATTATCAGTGGGAGGTCTGAGCTCTTATTTAGTTTTATATATTTCGAAGTGCTTCGTGTAACAAACTGTACGTTTTTCTATGCCAAACTGAGCTCTGCATTCCTCAACTACCAAAATATTACTGCTAATACAGTTTTATTTCCATTTGGAATACAATTTCAATTTTATTTTTCTTGATCAATTCTCAATAATTCTAGCAGCAGCCAAATGTTACCTCTCATTTCAGTATTTATCTTTCATACTGGAATAGATTTACTATGGGATGATTTCAATGTGTCCAATAAAATATCCAATCTCATCAAAGAACATTATCCAATGGGACTTGGGACGAAACAATTTACAAAATCTTTATTTAAAAATTAAACTTGATGGCATTGCAAATGCTATTAATTCAATGTATTCATGGTACCTAGCTACTAGACTTCCCATCACTTCTGATCACTTATATAGTGTTAATAAAAACAAAAGAGAAACTCTACTTTGATGCTCCAGAGCTCATCCATAGGTTACTGCTTCCTACTAGTGACAAAGGGTATATTGCTTCCAGACATGTTCGTGGGTGGAGCTACATGACTCAACTCCTTTCCGCTCGGCTCTCAGCCGACATCTTTTTGGTGATCAAAGCTCCTTCAATGGACGGTGGTCAATGTATTTCTTTACTAATAAACGTTAAAGGTTTGAGCCCTCTTGGGTCATGCATGGTTCTGCTAATACCCTGATATTTCTCTAGATGTAATGTTTGTGGCAACCTAGGTTTTTCTAACTGATCTTTCTTTAGAGGTTCCTCAGTAAATCTGCAGCCATTGAGCACCTGTAGTAGGCCATGAAGTTTGCACTAGATCAGAACAAGTATGGTCACCAGTAATAAAAGGAGTATGAATGTATAAAAATGGGGCGCTACCTTGCCGTCGCAGCCAATTGGTTTCTTGCATTCTTCACACGCGTTGGAGTAAAGGCTCTCGTAGCATTTTACGCAATATGGGTTTTCATCTCTGAGGATGTACTTCTTTCCAAACAAGGACTCCTTGCAGTAATGGCAGTCAAATCGTTCTGTCATTTTGACGCCTCAGATTGTCCAACAGTTCCTTTGAAAGAAAACAGAGAGATATATGCACATTTGCTCACTTTTTGTTTTCATTTTTTACTGTTTGCCACGTGTAACACAATTATTAGCCTCGCATTAATCTGCTTCTTAAATAAGTTAAATAGTTCACACTAGGAAAGACATGTCAGGTTGAATGTCAAACTTTGATTCAATAAAGAGAACAAGTTAGGCAAATGTCTCCCAATTTCAGTGGTTATAATCTTCAAATGCAGGATTTGCCTGTGTACAGTGTACACCATATTCGTTCCGCTAAGCTTTTGCACTAGGTAAAAGGGATGAACGTGTATGACTCCACTGAAGATCATTACCAAATGGCAACAGACCTGACTAAGCCATTCAAAATATGTTTTTAGTATAGTGTGATCTTGAGGGGACAGTAAATTGTTCATTGTGGACTAAGTAAAATTGCTTTAAGTTAATTCATTATGGTTGTGTTGGTATTCCACAAATCAAAAACTCTTCCTGCTAGTTCTGTAACATATGCAACAATGTACAAAGTGTCACTCAAATTAAAGGATTCATTTGGGGTTGAAAGTATATGATTAAAAAAACACCTACTCTGAAGTACAGTTTTTTGATCAGAGCATGATTAAAGTGCAGCAGTTTACTTTTTTTGTGAATTCCTTTAGACATATATTGATAGTAAAAAAAGATCCTAAATTATTTTAGCCGACACGTGTTTCGCTCACTATGGTAGCGGAGATTAGAGGTTTCTCAAGACTGAAAACAAACATAGAGTATACATATCTGTGGACAGATACTCTGAAATTTTAGTATATAAGCTCATAACCTTTGTGCTTAAAAAAGTGCTGGTCACTATTGCACATGTAAAAAAAGTGACAAAAACGTGAACTAGCTGTGAAAATAAAGCATATTGCATCATGTGTGTTGAACCTTAATGCATGCCATACTGTGGGTAGTCTAAATTCACTGGGAACATGAAGCTATAGTTCATTTGAAGATCACCCATATGTAGTGCACTTTGAACTTTAGCAGGATATATTTTTTTTGCCTATAGTGTGCAATCTAATGAAAAGGTAGCACTGTTTATTGTGTTAGTCCATATGGCATATCATAGGGAAAGTAATGCTTGGGTGCGCAACCCGATATCAAATATTGAAGCAAACCATGAAGGATGTAGAAAATGTTTTCTGCTGAGAAAGCTGTGAGCTAAGGAATCATATCTAGTCAACCTCCTCCAGGCATTGGCTTTTTTTGTTGCTTTGGAACCTTCAGACATTGGCTTGTGATGTTGTCTGTCATATCCCGGATCAGCCAACAGGAGTACTTTGGTGTCACTGATTTTTTATTGGCTGTTTAAGGTGTGTTCTTCAACCCTTATCAAATGTACGAGGGGCTCTTTTACAGTCTTTAAGTGGCCCTCTAGGAAAGGACTGCTGACCATGCATTTATGAATGGATGTTACAGAAAAAGGGGTTGCTTTGTTACTGTAGCATACATTTTTCATGTACATTGTCTGCACGATCTCCCTAATACACAACCAAGCATTGGCTAAACAAATAACATACACTACAAATATTAAACATTTTGGCTTTGCCAATGTTTATATCACTGGAAGCAACGTTTGAGAATGTGCCTTAGTCCAAGCCACCCAACGTAAATTGAAATGCTTCCCAGACAGCAAAGGTAGAACTTTGAACCTGAGACAAATATATTTCTTAAAAAAATAATAACTATGTACGTTTTAAATGAAAAGATCTGTCTGCATGTGGACATTTGTGACATTCTGGATTCATGGATCACAGAGATTACACATGGAAGAATTTCACATGTAGGTACATTTCACATGTAGGTACATAAACACTGTTACTATTACTGTGCATACATAAAATTCACTCGAACCTGTAAAAGAGGAAGCTTTATGATTCTTACATGGGTCGGGACAGAGGACATTCATATTCTGCTTCCACTGCCCCTAAACACATTCAAATATATCTGCAGTCTTTGCCTGCAGGTTTATTATCCATTTGTATGTGTAGTGGGATTTCACCTTGGTTCTATTTGTATTGGCGAGGTGCATTTTCATAATCCACTACACCTGGATCTGTGTGGTGGTAGAACCCTGGTGAAAGTATGTCTCCATACTCAGTTCTGTCTTTTTTGTTGTTTCTCTTTACTTTTAATTTTATTAGTGAGCTTAGTAATGCCGTCAACAGAACACCCAAATGCACAGTAAATAAGACCAGGAATGAACAAGTAATGCACTTCCATTGAAAAAAACATGAATAGGTAAGCTGGGAACCTTCAAACCCACATTTGATAGGGGTGTGGTACTTACATCACATGCTACATAAAGAGAGTGGCGGCCCAAGAGCGTTGCCCCCCCTGCTGCCAGTGCAGCAAAAATTACAAAATAAAACGGTAATAAAATGAATTACCGTTTTATTTCTCGTAGCTCCCAGCTCGAGCAGTGTTAAGGGGCAGGACGGCTGCTAACTGGCAGCAGGGGAGTGGTGCTCACTTCACCAGTTTACACTGCGCAAGTCGTTTCGGCCGGCCATCTTGGGGCGGCCAGCCTGACACTCACAGTGTAAACCTCTCCATCTAGCTGTCTCAGAAAGCTGGGTAGAGAGCAGGCACAGTTCTCCTGTGCCTGGTGGAGCTTCAAGGCAACCTCCTCCAGCCAATCCTGGTGCTGCTTTCATGCTGCTCATCTGCAGCATGAGAGCAGCGTCAGGATTTGCAGACGGGGTTTGCCTAAGGCTCCAAGAGGTGCCGTTGAATTGAGAAAGAAGAAGAAAAAGACAGAGGAGAGCGGAGCACTGGTAAATGTATATATCTTTTTTTATCTATTTGGCCCCCACCATGTTTGCCTCTTGGTCCCCTCAACACTCATTCAGTGTTGAGAGTCACTGCCCACCACTGCATGCGGAGTAACTTGCTTTCTAGATATAACACATGACGTCCCCTTTCTACCATCAGACTCGTCGCTCTTCCACCTCACACACAGATTACATCAACAAATAAGCAATTTGCGCAATCCTCCATACCATGCAAAATATCCATACAGGATGTCTTTCACAAGTTCAGAATTTACCTGATTTTTAAATGTAGGACTACGTTTTTAGCCTTCTGATTCACTAATGGGGGCCATTTTTAGGTCTCACTTAGGCAGCCCTTGCGCTGTCTATTCGAGACATGCAGTATTCAGGATATGGGCATTAAGCTCTGCCCATGTTACACCCTTGATTTTAATTGCCTGCTTTAACTGTCTTTTGACATTTTTTTTTTAATTGGTTACTTTGTTTAGTAGTCTCTCCTAAGACCCTCCCTTTCTACTATTGTAACCTCCCATAAGGACTGCCCCTGTTACATGTAAACGTACTCAGTATGTTTTAGTTACAGTTTGTCAGCACTCTTTTGTTAATGACTTGTTTCCTTTGGCCAATCGGCTACGACCATGTTTTGAGTGGCTACGCTCGTGTGTGCCTTTACCTTGTTTTTACATTGGTAATGGTTTTGAGAAAGAGGCATCGGGAAGCAAGCGTACAAAGGCAGCACGCTTACATTTTTCAGCACAGTGCCCGCTTTTATGAAATGCGGCAGTCAGGAGGAGGCATGGGGAAGCAGCGTTTGCAATTCTATTTTTATTCTCAATACAAAGCTCTTTCCAAAACAACCTCGTCTTCCTTCAGGGGAGGGCTTCTTATCTACAATCTGCCTTTTCTCAGTAGCTCCTGCGCAGCTTTCATAAACCTCTCTTTTTGGCACACGTCACAGGAAAAGTGCTGCATTTAAAATTAAAATATCATCCTGTGCACTGTGTAAAACTTACCCAGGAGCTGCGCTTCAATTTTCAGCACGGAGCCCGGTCTCATAAAATGCAGCAGCTTCGATAAGCCTCTTTTTTTGCACAAGTCACAGGTAACGCGCTGCATTAAAAAAAATAGCATTCTGGCCAATGCCCATATTTTCACTTCAGTTATAAACTATCATTCCAAAGCCAAAATGTCTGCCATGAACATACACAGAAAAGAAAGATTTAGGCTTAGGCACTCTTTTCTTGCACCTGCATAGTGTGACATCTTCCTTCATCCTGTGCGCCGAAATTTCAGTGTGTGCACCATGGATTTGAGCAGGGTTGAGCAGAGGTTTGACAACCGGTGCAGCAGCACGCAAAGCTCAGCTGTGCCTCCTGTGTGTGTGTCAACGAGCCTTGTTGCTTATCATCCTAGCCAATGCATGTCTTTTTCACTTCAGTTGTACACTAACATTCCAGTTAAAAAATGTCACATAGACAAACAAAAAAAATCGGACTCAGGCGAGTGGCTTTCTGCAGCCTGTTCTTGCGCCTGGGCAATGTTACATCTTCATCCAACCCGTGTGCTGGAATTTCAGTATCTGCATCATGGAGTTGAACAAGTTTGAGCAACACAACAGCTGCAGCAGCAGCCTAAGCGATTCCTAGGTGACAGCCTAATCTTTAGCTACAGCTTATAGGGCCCCTTACAAATCTGTGTTCCTTTGTTTAGTGAAAAAAACTTCAATTTTTAGGGCTAAAATATGACTTTCTCAACTCTGAAGCATTATCTGGACCATAATGGTACCTGCTCATTTTACCTTCTCTCAAAACCCAATTTTAACTTTCAGATGGTCAGTGGAATATACTCCTCAGCTCTGAATTTGGTGAAGCACACTCAGTGCTTAATTTCTAAAAGAAAAAAGAGTCAGGCCCAAAGTTTTGCACAGAAGTCCCTGGCGGGTGCTGTTGAATTACAGGGTGCTGAATATCAATGCAGCTTAGTCTTGATTCCACCTTTCTCTTTCATCCACCTCCAGACACTTCCTGCCCTTTTATATTATTCAATCGGGTTCTTTTTCATCCCGCTTTGTAATTGTTTGCTCTCTTTCTCTTCCACCATCCTTCCCCCTTTATGCGATTTTCTCTCTCTTGCTGTGGCTCAAAGCTTGATGGTTAAAATTAAGTGACAGATCTTAAAAAATGAGTGCTGGTTGACCACACCTGCAACCATTGTCTCAAAGTTGGTACTGAACATATTTCACTGGATGTAGCTTGTGTCAGAGATTTACCCTGATTTTAAGGTCATGTTCTATTGTTTATAGATTTTTTATGAGCATTAATTTCTTTAATTCATGTGTCCCTGTTTTGGTTTCAAAGGCAATTACCCACTGTCAGTTTTTGATGGACGCACTTCATAGAGGGCATGAGGGCCTGCTCAACGTTTGTCAATCGAGCAAGTCACTCTTTGGAGTAATGACCATCTAAATCTGATTATTTGCTCCTTGAAGTGCAAAGAATTGTTTTTATAGTTTGCGGTGTTCCTTCCTTTTGAAGGTTGAAGGATCTCCAATAATTATTATTCCCTCTGTTTATTCTACACTCCTTATACAGCACCATCAGCTCTCAAGGAGTGGATAAAGGGAAAGTCCACTACATGGTCCTTTCTTTGTGATGCAGCTGTGTCAAAAACTTTAGGGAGCCCCAGTGACCAAGGCTTTTTTGGAGAATGAATCTGAGCATCCCCACCATCTCGAAAGGAGTGTAACCCTTTGAGCAGCTCTCATCTTTCAGCCCTCCTCCACTGCCTCAACTGCTCATAGGCCCCTCACCTCCTGTGGTGGGAGTCTGTTTCACCGCTGCCACTTATCCAGGCCTCCAATTCAGCAAAAGCCAAAACAGGTTATAAGCTATGGCATCACAGCTGCCATATTGGTCTCCAGCCCAAGTATTTGCTGACGCCAAAGTGGAGGAGGGATTTAAATCAAATTATTTTCCTGTAACTGAAATGCTATGAGTAATTCAAATAATAGAGAAGATTATAAACTACAAGGATTGTACTCCAATTGTGATCAGAGAGCCATCAATCTGTGACAGGCTGTATAGTCTGATAATTCATTTTCATGACACAGTAACATCACTGTGCCACAATGACATTATAAGGGCAATTCACAGGCTAACATTGACATCTTGGAACCAACTCATTATTATATCATCAAGATGGACAGAACAACATTTCTGGAGGCATGGTAAGGGCGTGTCCCTGAGTAATTGAAATCACTTCAATTTAAGAAATTCAAAACCCCACTTTATTTCTCCTTCTAACCTCTACGTGTTGCCTGAAAACCCTCTCCAACTAAAACCATCTATTTTCAAATTATCTTCTCATCTTCTCAGAATGGCCAAAATTGTATTTCCATTTTCACCTCCCCACCAAGCCTCTCCACTAAGTATTTCTATGTTGACAACTTAATTTGACTTCAGTCTGGAGAAATGTGAATGATAATCTTGACCTTTCATTTCAAATACTACTACAGCATGACAAAATAGCAAAATGCTCTTTCTACTAACCTCCTCTTTCTACCAATCTCATACCTACTAAAGGTTGAATGCCTAAAGCTCGAACAAGTGGACTGGTCCAAATATTTTTCTCATGCCAATTTATAGTCATCTCCCTTTGTCTTTGTCACTATAGCAACAACAAAAATAAGATCCTTCAGCTTTGCCGCAGATGATTCTTCAGCCCAATCACAAGAAGTCACTCTCAAATTAGAGATATGTGCTAATGTAAGTGCCATTTTTGTCTACTGGAATAAAGCTTATACAAATCTTGAGCAGCACACATAGAAGGAAGAAAATGTCTTTAAGGAATGTTTTTGTGCAGGAAAGTGTCCTTTTCTGCACCAAAACAATCCTGACCTGGAACACAAGGCCGGTTTACTATGGCGCATGGGGGCCGGAGATGACACTAGGCAGCCAAATGTTCGCATAGATATAGAGCATTCCTGCCCTCTTCATTTGACGCAGAGCAGCAGAGCAAGTTGTCTTGCTGCGTTGCACAGCGTCAAATTTTGATAAATCAGGACCAAGGTATCTGGAGCCACCATCATGACTGTAAGGTTTACTTGAAATGCCCCTTCTTTGAAGTCATACACACTTTGAAAATGTTTCACTAATCTTCAGAATTGAACATGCAATCATTTTCTAAGTCTTAACCTGAAATGACAAGTTCACTCTCTTATATCAATATTCCAAAAACAAATTCAATCAAGCCTGTTCATGGAATTTATTTGGGATGCCTTTGTCTCCTCCGTCACCTCTAAAATAAAATCCTGTGGCTTCTGAATATACCCAAACTTATCAATAAACTCAGATATTTATTATTTACTAAAGTTGGTCAGATCTACTTTCCATTCTCTAAAAATGACTAAATACTTTCTTACAACCATTAGACTTAGGCTGGTAGTACAAGCACTAGTACTTTCAAACATTGATTTTGGCAATACCATAGTAAACCTAGCTGGTCCACAAAATTCTTATTTGGGATCTCTTAAGTCACTTCATCCTCACCTGCCCAATTAATTTCTGGAACGAAAACATTCACTTACATTATGCTATTGCTGAGAAGGCTTAACTGGTTGACTTTTGAAGCCAGAATCAAATGTAGGGACAATTAAGGCTTGTCTTCAGCAACAACCAATCTGTGTTCTCGATAATTTAAAAACATCTGTGGTGGCAACAATCTAGAAGATAAAACTGTCTTAAAACTTGAATCTAAGACATTTGAACCCAATTACTTGCTCCCTACTCATTGTCTGTTGCAGCTCCCTCCCTGTGGAGTTCACTGACCTAAGGAGTCTACAAGACTCAATATAATTCCATAAATGTTTTAAACGTATTCATTCAACCAATATCCCTCCCTTTAATCAAATCATTTTTTCATAGTCTTGTTATATTTTCCCATGTTGCATTCCTGGGTCCATCCAATTTTGCAGTGTACTCTATATTACTATGATCTATTGCCACTCTACCACTGTTTCTGTTTTGTTTGTTTCTTCCTATCACCCTTACTGCCTCTTTTGGTGACTATGACTTGCAAATACAGACTTTAGCCTCTTACCATCTTTTCCATTGATTTTGTCTGACAAGGCTCTTGTTTTGTTTATAACTTTTGATCCCTTTTCTAATTTTCTTAATTGTTCTGATCATTTGTTATTAAACTCTTGTATGTTGTGTTAACTAAAATCAAATTAAATCATTACATTTGTGAATTCAAGTCCAAATACTTATTGATAGTGTTATTTTGCAAGTTGTTGAACTTATGCTGTATATATTTTCTGAGGACAAGGTCTGGCTCATTGTGCCAGGCAATCAAGCCGGTAATTCCTTACAGAAACCTACTTACATTTGTGAGTCAAATTGTTTTGGCCTTGTGGAAGCTCAGATACAGTCCACTGCAAAACTGTGGTGTCTATATTCCAGCCTAACATTATGATTCCATTGCTCTGCTCCAGTCATCTATTAAATGGAAATGTTTCACCAAACGCCAATTCTATTGCAACTCATATTGTTTTATTTTCTTGCCATTAGCCTAACCCAATCAGACTAAAGAATTATCTGATGCAAATACTGGTCTTTTAAGTCTCACTTTATTTCACTTCTCACACTTTTTCTGGGATTATAGACCTGATTCACAAAGCTTTAACTGTGAGTAGTTGTACTTTACTCCTCACGTTAGTGAGACTTACTCCGGATGCTCCTCCGGAAGTTGTACTTGCTCCAGACTTCAGATAGTTTCCATTACCATCCAATCCTACATAAGCCCCTTAGTTGCTTGAGAGAGTTTCAGTGGGTTGAAGCCTCTAATGCCTCAAAGCAGAATTACTCTTTGCCCAGAGTTTACCTTGGGTTACCGCATTATTTACTTTCAAGTAATAGAGGTGTCTTGCAGGTATAATGGGGCGACTTCCTTGTCATGGCTCCATCTTCCCTTCAAATTAAGTGTTTTCTAAGAGTTCAGACTCGGCATCTGCTGGCCACACCGAACAATAAAAGTTCCTTGTGTCAATAAAGCCTGCTTTTACTGCTTTTGCTGGAAGAGACTTAAATAAACTTTAGATTGCACAATTTATTTTGCAACTTGTATTTAATTATTCTAGCCATTTCTGAACAAATACACGCACATGCAAGTTTAATAAGCATATTTACGGCAGCAGCAGATGGAAGCCTAGAACAGATTAAAAAGCAGAAACAAGTTGATTCTTCACTCAAACTAAATTCACATTCCTTAACTCGGAAAAGCTGACTCTTGACTCTTTAATGCTCGAAATTAGAAGACTATGTGATATTACAGAACCTGTGATAAGTCATATTACATTATTGCAAAGAGAAATAGCATTGATACAAATGCGAATCTCTTATTCAGAGGTTAACATCAAATTCAACAAAAGGTTCTATTGTGGGAACGAGACCAGCAGTTGCTTTAGTTCATCAATCAGAAAGGTTTTACCTGAATTTAAGTAGATAAACAGAAAAAATGCAATCTTTCAAATCTGCCTGAGAATATGGAAGGTAATGCTTGTCAGTATCCTTGGAAGAACTTATCCTGAGCTTCAATTGTTTTAACTATTCAATGATTGAAAACAACTCACAGAATTAATTCTAATTAGAAGCACCATCAGACCACACCTAGATCATTTTCTAAATAATAAGCAGCCCCTGTGCTTTGCCGTGTTGCCACTGACCCAGGGGATCCCCACGCGGCACTGCTATTGCGGTAGCTCATCAGTACTCCTTCTATAGTTTTAGGTATGTCAGGGTGGGAGAGGATCTAGTGGTCCTCCATAAAGTGTGCACGGATGCCCTAAGTGGACAGCTGACATGAATAGTGATAAACAAAAGTGGGGTGCCAGTGCTGATGCGGATGGTTTAAATAAACAATTAACCAAACAGAACTTGAAAAATCATTCAAGAACGGGAATTACTACTTAATAGTTTTTTTATTTTCTCATTTTTTGAAAAAAAGAACTTATATTTTTATAACATCATCAAGAAAGCATATTCAAAAAAGGACACACAGAAATAGGAACACTGACTAATAATCATCAATCATTCATTGTTACAGACATATCACAGGCATTCAAAAGAGCATTCAAACCACTTGGGGCAGGGGGTACAAAAACATATAATACAATTCTTTTAAAAAATATGTACAGTCTATTCTACAAAAAGAAACAGGAAGCCACAATCTGCGACCACAATTTTACAATAGTAACAAGGGGAAAATTTTTGTAATGTACATTCCTATGCAATAAATTCAATCTTCAAAAGAAATTTTACAAAGAGATAACTCCAGGTAATGTACGAGCGGCAGGAAGGAATTAATTTAATGATCCTGTCGCTCTCGCAGACACTGTGTGGCAAGAGCCTACGCGTTTCGAATCCCTCTGATTTTCTTGGGATTCTCTTCAGGGCCTCGTGTAGTATCTGGACAATAAAAGAAGAAATAAAAGACAGGGAAACAGATCAGGACACGGATATACAGCTTTTTAATCATAACAGATGTCAAGACTAACCATCAGGAAACCAGACAACAAGTGCCCAAACACATCCTCCACAGCTTACCACTGAGTGAAAACACCAGACTTTAAGAGAACATCGGAGTGGACGATGGAAGCTGTAGTCAGTATCTAAAAATTGGAAAAACGTACGTCAGAATCAAGATAGGGGCTCAGTTTAAAATACAAGGGTCTTTTATTGTTACTTGCCTCGTGTACAGAAAATGCTGGTTATAGTCTTTTAAGTGGGAAACCCAAAACGAGCGATGGATGGGAGCAGGCGGCAGCGGTGAGAATATCTGCCTATTTAGAAAAGATGGTAAAGAGTCTTTTTAGACTGCGCTCCATTTTTCATCTGTACAAAATGGCAAGATTAAAAATAATTCTTACCAAACAAAGGGGGTCGTCGGAATCAGAAGTCTGAGGGAGACTAGGCATTCATTCGCAACTGTAGTCTAAAATAAACATAAGATGCAGATTACTGCGCCGCTTAGGGTGCCGAGTTTTGCGATAACATGGCAGCGGGTCTATCTCTTACCTAAATCAGTATTAATCTGAAGCTCGAAAATGTGCTTGTCAACACGGAAATTGAAATGAATTATGATCTAGAAGAATAATACAAAATTCATTTAATGAAGAAGAAACAGTACTAGACGGGATCAGAAGAAAAATGCAAAGTAGTTCGTCTTACCGCTTTAGACTAATAATAAACGGCATGGGCAGGGTGGATACATCTTTTGAGTACCTAGGGTAAAAAGTTTTGTAAAGAAGCGTACTGTTTCTTCTTCCTTAAATGAATTTAGTATTATTCTTCTAGATCATAATTAATTTCAATTTCCGTGTTGACGAGCACATTTTCGAGCTTCAGATTAATACTGATTTAGGTAAGAGATAGACCCGCTGCCATGTTATCGCAAAACTAGCGGCGCAGTAATCTGCATCTTATGTTTTTTATAGACTACAGTTGCGAATGAATGCCTAGTCTCCCTCAGACTTCTGATTCCGACGAATCCCTTTGTTTGGTAAGAATTATTTTTAATCTTGCCATTTTGTACAGATGAAAAATGGAGCGCAGTCTAAAAAGACTCTTTACCATCTTTTCTAAATAGGCAGATATTCTCACCGCTGCCGCCTGCTCCCATCCATCGCTCGTTTTGGGTTTCCCACTTAAAAGACTATAACCAGCATTTTCTGTACACGAGGCAAGTAACGATAAAAGACCCTTGTATTTTAAACTGAGCCCCTATCTTGATTCTGACGTACGTTTTTCCAATTTTTAGATACTGACTACAGATTCCATCGTCCACTCCGATGTTCTCTTAAAGTCTGGTGTTTTCACTCAGTGGTAAGCTGTGGAGGATGTGTTTGGGCACTTGTTGTCTGGTTTCCTGATGGTTAGTCTTGACATCTGTTATGATTAAAAAGCTTTATATCCGTGTCCTGATCTGTTTCCCTGTCTTTTATTTCTTCTTTTATTGTCCAGATACTACACGAGGCCCTGACGAGAATCCCAAGAAAATCAGAGGGATTCGAAACGCGTAGGCTCTTGCCACACAGTGTCTGCGAGAGCGACAGGATCATTAAATTAATTCCTTCCTGCCGCTCGTACATTACCTGGAACTATCTCTTTGTAAAATTTCTTTTGAAGATTGAATTTATTGCATAGGAATGTACATTACAAAAATTTTCCCCTTGTTACTATTGTAAAATTGTGGTCGCAGATTGTGGCTTCTTGTTTCTTTTTGTAGTATAGACTGTACATATTTTTTAAAATAATTGTATTATATGTTTTTGTACCCCCTGCCCCAAGTGGTTTGAATGCTCTTTTGAATGCCTGTGATATGTCTGTAACAATGAATGATTGATGATTAGTAGTCAGTGTTCCTATTTCTGTGTGTCCTTTTTTGAATATGCTTTCTTGATGATGTTATAAAAATATAAGTGCTTTTTTCAAAAAATGAGAAAATAAAAAAACTATTAAGTAGTAATTCCCGTTCTTGAATGATTTTTCAAGTTCTGTTTGGTTAATTGTTTATTTAAACCATCCACATCAGCACTGGCACCCCACTTTTGTTTATTGCTAGTCTGGCTCAGCCTTGCTGATTAGAGCCAACCCGTAGTTGTTTTCCCGACATGAATAGTGAGGCATTCCAGTGGGCACATCAGAAAGTGAAAGAAAACACAAAAAATAAGGGGCTTATTTACAAGCCGCTTGCGCCTCCGGTGCGTCACTTTTAATGTGGGAAAAAGAGATGTACTAGCGGTGCAAGGGGCTTGTAAATTAGCCCCTAAATATTTATTGGCTTTGCTAGCAGTTGCATCAAAGGCCTGAACGAAGATTGCCTCGTGCAAAAGCGCACTCCCATAAGGACTTGGAGTGGCCAAAAAATGCGTATTTGCTGTTGTGCTCCCAGAGGGGCGCCACACACAGTCAACCAATGAGTTAAAGAGTGCTGAAAGAAGCACGGATCTCCACAAGAGCCCCAATAGATTTTAAAAGGAAAAAGACCTCTGTCTTCTGGGGTATTGCATCAGTGACCACGGGAGACGTTTTTCTCTTGCTTGAGCACTTCCAAGACTAGCTTTGTGTGTGTTTTGACAGTACATATGACCCATTGAATTCTGGGTTGTGAGAGATTGTCGGGCAGCCTGCTCCAACCAGTGCTTGAAATGGGTACTCTGTACCAGAGTACCTGCTTGTTTCTGAGAAGTGCCGTACTCTCCAATTAAAAGTATTACATTTCTTTTCAGAAGCGCTGGTACTCTCCCTCTCAAAATTAAAAAGTGCTGTTACTCCGTACTGGCCCAGTTAAAGCACTGGCTACAACAGTAGCAAAGTAACCTTTCATTGAAACGGTCACAGTGTTGCAATGTTTGCTACAGAAACGAAACTACCCCCAATAGGTATGGGTTTTCAAATCTGACGGATTAAATATGCTCATATTTGTGAAACAGCATTGAAATGGTAATGCAAAGTGAAACCAGTAGGCCATAATTTTCCTAAATGAATAACACACAATGTGCTTGAGGCATAAACGGGGGTATTGTGGTTTAAAGTCTACTGAATTACTAACCAATAAAGGTGCTTCACAGCTACGGGGGTAGTCTGTATGCAGTGACTTAATTGTGCAACCCTGTGTGATTGCAAAGCCATTAAGGGCCAGATATATATGAAAATGAGTTTTTACGTTTCTTAAATAGTCACTATTTTGGAAATAAAAAAGTTATGTATGAAATTACCGATTTCCGAATCGCTATTAGGAAAACACAATTAGGAAATCCTATGCCATTCATACCAATGGGCAGGTTTTGCATTTCCTAAATAGTAATTTCCAATTAGGAAATCGCTGTTTAGGAAATGCTAAACTACGGGTGGCTATGGGCATAAGGTCCCCTGTATTGCACCCCAAAACCAGTGGCGCACATGTAGAGTACACACATGCCTAGCATGGGCATGTGTGGTCTCCATTGCACTTTTAAACAAGCATTGGCATAGCCAATAGGTCTTGCTTTTGGGACCTTATAAGAATTTAGTTATGCAGCACAATATCCTTGGTGCATCAACATCAACTGTTGCATGGCTAAACACTTATAAGGTCCCAAAGGTGAGACCTTTTGGCTATGCCACTGCTTGTTTTTCCAACCAAAGCCTAAGGAGGGAGAAACTAGACAGCCCCTTGGTGAGTTGCAGCTACTACTGCTGAAACAAGGCCAATGGAGGTACCAATGGGTGAGGCAGACTGGCCTCGATGGCAGGGCCGGTTTTAGCGCTGGTGGTGCCCTGTGCAACAATGTTTGTTGGTGCCTCCAAAGATCACCTATGCCTCGGACACTACAACGAGACAACCATTTATACATGTGTAAATAACTGTATAGGAAATGTGACATAAGACAAAGGACTACAAGGTGTAGAAGCCAACTGACAACCATACTAGTAGGCAGTATAGTTTAATAGCTCACTGTTCTATGTTAGGATTTTAACTTATAAACTGCAAGTAACAAAAGGATCTCTCTGACACAAGCAGTAACCTAATAACTAGTTAACATTATGTGCACTTTGTGATCTGCATGGTACATGTTCTTTGCAGCAGGCACATTAACCCTCTGTGCCACCTTTCCAGGAGTCAACCCTTCCACTAGACAAAACTCTGATCTCTCTCTAGGAAGGCCCGCTCTGGAGGCCGACTATTTTCATACAATGCCTCCAAGCTGTGGAACACACTTCCCCCAGACATCCGAGCCCAGCCCAACCTTCTTCCTTTTCGCAAATCACTTAAGACCTGGCTGTTTCCCTAAATCCACCTCCCCCTCAACCTCTTCTGATCTATCACTAGCGTTGGGACGCTCACGGGCAAGCCATGCGCTTTACAAATCTGTAAAATAAATAAATAAATAAATAAATAAATAGGAAGAACATTAATCACCGAAGTTATGACAGTTTTATTGTTGCTGAAAGTTGCTGGAGGCCAGGAAGTTTTTTGATAAACCATAATATACTTGCAAACACTACGCACCCACCCGAAATAGGTACCCAAATCGGTCACACTGTTCGCACCGCCCTAACCTGCTCAAAGTTCATGTGACCTCAGTGACAGAGTCACAGTGACTGGATCACTGTTGATCTAGGGTGTGCTGCTTCGTAGGCCTGCCTGCAAGGCTGGAGGTGAACTTCAGTATGGATTGTGGTGGACAGGCCTTCAAGGTTAACCCACACTTGCCACTGCAAAGGTCCACCTGCTGGTGCTAAGACACCTGGGCTTCTAAGGTCTAGTGGGGCTTGCTAAGGTCAGCATGGGAATGTGCTCCCTCACGAGAGTGGTCTGGGGGACGGGTCATGAAGGCTGAATCTGGCTCCCCGGTTCCAAATTCGACCGCTCTGACCATAATGCCACATCCTCTCCCCCACTGAACACCATACTGCCCCACTGAGATAAACTGACACTGCCTTCAGCTACAACCCAATTGTGCCCCGCTGTAAACACCATGATGCAACTTAATTCAAGAGTAATATGCTGCCTGAAAAAAAAAGTAAAAGCAAACACTCATAGGGAGTGCAAGATTAAATAAAGCATGTAAAATGTAACGAGAAACAACATGGTTATCTTAATGCTCTCTCACTCACTATTCAGAAATCAGCGAGTGGTTTTACCTGAAAAGTTAAGGACATGACTACAGGGCCCTGAAGAGAACCATTTCAATGTCCATTGCTTATATCCTTACTAAATGTAAACAGTATGGTTTAAAAAACCCACATCCATAAACACAGAAGTACACATTTTGTTTTCCAATCCACCTATCAACCAGGTACTGCAATACATCCAGGAATGGTGCACTTCCCCACCTGGGGAAAACAATGCTGTTCAAAGAAAGATGAGAAAAGAAAAAGTAGCGCGTCACTGCAAAGTCTGTAAAGTGAGGCTGATGTGTTTGGATGTGAATAAAACCAATCTGGCCACTTTGCAACCACCACTCTGGCTTGCTTTATTTAGTTATGTGTTTATTTATTTTTCATATTTATAACCTTTTATTTCTCTCCATCCCGTGGCTGCACTTTGGAATAGAAAAATGTCAGCGAAAGGGTACTTCCCGCAAGTGTGTTTTTCTTTTTTGGATCCATTTCACAGGGAAGCAACCAAATGAAAGAAGGGAAGAGAGGTTGTGAACCTTTTCTTCAAGTCATAGTTTTCAGTAAGTGAGGAGCAAGACAGAAAGAGGGGGAATAATGGAAGTGGGGGGTCAGCTGCCAGAACAGAAAGGAAGAGGACATTGTCTGTGTCTTCTCTGGGCAGAAAGGAAGAGACAGAGTCCTTTTCCTTTTCTGCCCATCCCTGATCGTCCACAAAAGCAACCACATTCACACATGTTACCTCCTGCCCCCTCAGAAGTATTCTCGAGCCTCATTGCGTTACAGCCTTAAGCAAAGAGGAAGAAGGTGAGACATTAGAGAGGCTGAGCAAGGCGCGCTCGCTTGTGCGCGTCACCGCAAGCTCGAGGCCGCCACAAGCAAAAGCGTGTGGTAGCATTTTCTGGAGCCACACACTAAATGTCTCGCAGAGTAGCGCATGCGCTGGCTCAGCGAGACCTAAAAAAGCATCTTGGGATGCTTTTTTTTTTATTGCACATGGTTACCATCGACTCTGAGTCGCATTTCATAAATTGCTAATTTTACATTTAGAAAATGCTTTCTACATGTGCTAAGAAATCGCAAATAGGAAATCACTGTTTGCTATTTACTTTTTAGGGAATCTCAAAACACGATTTCTACTAGGTAGACATTTTGCAATTCTCTAAAGACCTTTGTACATAGGAAAAGGCTGTTTCGCATTTTGTAATCGGCCAAAATTGCTATACAGCCAGTTAAGAAATGCAAAAGGTCTTTGTACATCTGACCCTTGAAGTGTACAGTGGTTTTTCCACCTACCATGTTATACATACTTGTAATTTTGTGCTTAGAATTTTGTTTTGTATTTATGAGAGTACTTTCCATTTCAAAAGAAAAGCACTGACTGGACATTGGTCAATTGAGTGTTATTTGCAGCATGGCTGATTTCTGAGTTCCTAGTCGCTCACAGCACCTCCCTGGATAATCTTTTGATTGCTCAGTCTCACTACTATGAGTGGCAAAGGCTAAAGGGGGTACTTGGTTACCAGTTTGAGGGTCCACAGTATAGGTGGTCCAGGACACAAGAAGCAAAAGACCCAAAATGTCAAATGTGGGGCCCACTAACATCTAATTGCCCTGGGACTCTACACCCCAGACTGCTCACACTTATGAAATCTATTATGTATATAATACATACATTTGAGAAAGTATATTCATCAAATCTTGAAAGACTATTATCAATCAAATTTTAATAAAAGCAAATAAACACATTGAAAGTAAACCCACCACACAGGCAGTACTTTATTTGTAAATAATAGATGTTCTTGCCCAGTGTTTGAAATAATAAGAGGTCCAGAAAAAAAGAGAATGTTACACTTGATAAGAAAAAGACTGGGGTCAAGATTTAGTTACAGATCCAGATCCCACTTCATATAGAAAGTCATAATAACAGCTGAATGTAGTGAGTTCCTAATTTGTTTCAGTGATTGCCCGTTGTGGGCATCATGCCTATTTTTGGGGACTGCCTCTGATTTTTCATCATCAGACTGTGACTCAGAGCAAGAGGGAGAAATGAAGAAAATAAAAGGAAAAGATAGGAAGGGAAATAGGGACAAAGGGGGAAATCTAATATTAAAAAGAACCTGGAAGAGTGAGATACAGAGACAGTAAGTATAGGATGGTGGAAGAAAGAGACATGAGGTGAAATTAAGAGAAGCCAGCCCTGGTATTTGGCAACTTTCTAATTTGGCAGAGCCAGTCCAGGGCTCCAGAAAAGTACTTAGGACCCCATCACTTATGTTTCAACTGCATTTTCGTGGCGGAAACACAGGCACGAAAAGGCAGTGAAAAAGTGCCATCATACTCCTGCGGTCGTAATGAGGTGGCCGGGGGAGTACTGGAGGATTTCCAGACAGTGGACGGGCTCTTCGAACCTATTTTCAGCCATCCGGAAATCCGAGTTGGATTCCTTTTCGACGGAGCCCATGGAAATGGCTCGGTCGGAAAGGAATCTGGACGGTACATTCCGATGCGGGCGAAAGGGCTCCGAATGTCGTTCGGAGCCCTTCCGTCTGACATCGGAATCAGCCCCTAAGTAGTAAATGTGGGTGGGACCAGGGAGAGTGGCTTAAAATAAATTCATGCTTAGTACTAAATGGGAGGGGCTTAAGGAGGCATAAGGAAAGGGTTTAAGGATGGCTAGGGCGGGGGTTTAAGGAGGAATATGCATCCACCCACAAAAGAGTAAACTTATTGCTAATCCCAAACTACACCTCTAAAGTTTCTGCACCCAAAACAGTAATACATTTTTCCAGCTCAAAACTGTAGTAACTTAGAACCACAAACAGCTAACCACTAGTACTGGAACACCATCCCATAGAAAATAATTAGGGCAGGGATTTCAAATAAAACCCTATAGGAAATCATGTTAAATTACAATAAACTATTTAAAGTAGTGAAATATATAAATAAATATAATTTCATGTTTTAAACATCTAAAACATATTTATTACTCAGCCTTAAGCTGCAAGCCTGCAAGCCAGCTGAACAACGTGAGCGGCAACACCGGGGGACTTCAAGCCCCATAACACTTGGTACCCCGCCCGGAGGCGCTGACATTGATGCTGCCTGTGTGCCCGGAGGCACTTTAAATTCCAGTGCGGCACCCGCGTGTGCACGCAGGGGCTAAGCCCGCGCTAAGGGCGGGCCCGGCCTTGCCCGTCATCGGCGGGAGGAGGCTGGGCTGGGCCACCTCTCCAACACTCGTAGTTTCTGCTCATGACCTGCCGTTTACAAGGTACTGTCTTGAATATTAACATTTCCCTAAATGGATTACACACATCTTTACTAACTAATATCTTCTAGATTTAATTCCTGTCCTAATGCCTTTTGTCTGACCGTTGTGAACCTCTAATTCCCTTCTTCTGATTTTTTCATTCTCTGCTGCGAGCCGTAGCTTGGGGGTACAAGTAAAATGAGCAAACGCAAGGGAGTGACGGGCACCTTGGTTGCCTTCATTGTGAGGGCAGAATGTCAAGTACCTGAGTTCCAACGATGGTTTCCGTAGGAGCCGATGCTAATCCTCTAACTCCCACACCTCGATACCAAAATCATATAGATTCTGGCAGCAAGGAGGGGGGAAAGGGGAAGTGGAATGAGACAGAGAAACACTCCACGTCGTCTGCCTGAAAGGGATTCTGCTTCTGCTATTTTCTTCTTCCTGTCAAAAGAGTTATTATGCAGCCATGTACATACATATAATAATATGCATTCTCTATTTCTTCCTATGGTTAACTCTAAACCTTTTCTATCTATGTTACCTTAACCTTCAGGGTGGCTAGCGGTTCTCTACTGAGTTCTTGTACTGGTTTGGTCTCACTTACTGCAGTGTTGAACCTAAAACATAAGACACCTGATTATTCTCCACTCAATTTTACTGTAGACAAGACCTATGGGCTTTCTGAATCTGGTTACCTTAACCTTAGTCTCACAGTCTTTACTCTGGAGCCTTATAAATCCAATACAAAGAAGTTTGAAGAAATGGAGGAGTCTTCTCTAAAGGTGGTAAGTATCTTTATATATATATATATATATATATATATATATATATATATATATATATATATATATATATATATATATATATATATAATGCACACCTACTTGCAGATAACTCTATAGTTGACTTGTACCTTCTCAGATATGCCGACTCACACTTGAGTAAGAAGTCTTTACTTTAGTCTTTTAAGATAATTACGCAGTTCTGGAATTTCTGGAATTAGCCTTTTTAGAACTGGCACGAAACGCGTCGGGCGCTTTATGAATGATAAAGGAGAATGAACTTGTTCGTCACCCTGCAGCTTTCCTATTAATAGCGATGAAATCTTCCTCCTGCGTGTGGCTTCCTTAAAGGGATGAACTCTGTTTGTTGGTTGTATTACGGCTGTTCCGGCCGTGAGGAAGCCCTGCTGCACAAAGAGAAGCGGACCCATGCTGGCGCCAGTGGGCGCCTGGCTGTGAAGGGGCAGAAGGAACGCATGGAGAGTCCTAAGGTGCAACATGATTAACAATATTTCTGCCAAACCACTGTGGATATGATGAGTCTCTGATGGGGCAGCGCTGCACATCTCACTGGAGAAATACAATTTAAAGCACTACAGGAGCCAGCAGGCTCTGCGCCTGCACACGCCCACTGAGGCGGGCTCCGTGAGGACTATCAGGTGTTTAAAAGTGAGGCGCTTGCCTACAGACTGTTTTTGCCCATGACTAAGTGCTGGTTTGCACGAAACGCGTCGGGCGCTTTATGAATGATAAAGGAGAATGAACTTGTTCGTCACGCTGCAGCTTTCCTATTAAAAGCGATGAAATCTTCCTCCTGCGTGTGGCTTCCTTAAAGGGATGAACTCTGTTTGTTGGATATATATATATATATATATATATATATATATATATATATATATATATATATATATATATATATATATATATATATATATATATATATATATATATATATATATATATATATATATATATATATATATATATATATATATATATATATATATCAAACAGGTTTTCTCCTTCCACCTCCACCAAAGCCTCGGCGGCGAAGAAAGAGACACGAACCACTTCTCTTCTCAGGCAAGATGTTTTATTTTAACCTAGCAGCAGTCAACAGATGACGCGTTTCGGGCTCAGGCACCCTTGTTCACATAAAGGCTGTATGTGGTTAATGCCATTTTTAAATAATATGCCCTTCCCACCAAGGTCACGTGTTCAGGAAAGAGAACGATGGACATAGCAAATAGACTACATGATTCGTGCGTAATCAATGTAATTTGACTAACCCATCATGCCATAAATCATTTTTACATGACCTTAACACTTTTTCCAAATACATCATTATATACATTGGAAATTTCTCTTACTGTATTATTGCGTCATAAAAGCTTTCTCTGAAATTACAATATAATTTCAAAGCGCAAATTTCATTTTTGGCATTTTGTCAAATATTCCTGGATAAATCCAAATGCACTTAGAAGAGTGCAAAAATTCATAATAGCTGCATGAATGCAAATAGCTATAAACTGATTTGTGACTTCAGTTAAAAAAGGGGATATACAAAAGGATAAGTGCATAGTAAAGCTGCTTCCCGAATTTTTCTACAAAATTATATACCCTGTGCAAATGATGTGTTACGTGCAAAACATGTTAAAAATGGCGGAAAGATAAAAATGCATCTTTCAACCTAATCTCAGCTGAGATATGACATAATACAATGTCTCTACCATAGTGTGAAAAAGTGAGGTAAACACTCAACAATCGTCATAATTCGTATGTCAAAGAATATTCAACATCTCTGTATTGACCACGAAATTGACAATACAAACACAATCAAAAAATCGGATAACAATATCCCGATTAAGCAGAAAACAAACTCAAAAGTTGTACAGTGTGTATCATATCGTTCAGGGCAGCAATCAGAATACATAATTACAAACATGTATACATGTCTTCGGTGTTATTCAGACCATTCGGGCATTTGCTATCGAAGTTAAGGATAAATTTCGTTTCCAATCTCCTAAGCAAAGCTTCTCTGTTCCCCCCTCTGCGTGGTTTGGGGACCGCTGATACCACATAGTATTTCAAACAAGATAAGTTGTTATCATGAACTTGTTTGAAGTGGCGTGCCACCGGATAATTGGGATCGCTATGCAGGATGGCACGTAGATGTTGAAGTATTCTCTCATGTACCTGTAGCTTTGTACTTCCGATGTAATTAAGTCCACAGGTACAGGTGAGAACGTATACTGCAAACTCAGTTTTGCAGTTATAGTTTCCCATTATCTTATGTGTGGTGGGACTGAATGGAGTACTGTATTCTGTTGTGCTTACCCCGAACTTGCAAGCCCGGCATGAGGAGCATTTGTAAAAACCATCTTTGGGTTTTAACCAATTGGGTTTAGTTCTAATCTCAGGGCTGGTGAGATCTAACACAGCTCCCATGTTTCTCCCTCTGCTGAATGTTCTAGTGGGGCTAGATGGCAAACTCATTTTCAGAACCGGGTCAGTGAGTACTATTCCCCAGTTCTTATTAATGATGGATCTGATTTTGCGCTCGTTCTCACTATAGGCTGTGATCAGTCTTGGACATTGGACTTTTTCAACTGCCCCGGAGACTGTAGGTGAATCAGATTGATCTTGCGGGACAGGCTCTTCCCCAATGGGATCAGGAAGTAAACTGGCTCTAGATCTAGAGGATGTCTTAGCTAAAGCTGATGTCAAGATTTTATCTGAATAGCCTCTAGCTTTCATGCGACGCATGGATTCTGCAGCACAAATGTTGAATTCAGCTTCCGTGCTGCATATTCTTTTCAAGTGTAGCAATTCCCCATAGGGGATGCTGGCTATCAAGTGCCTGGGATGGGCGCTGGTGGCATGGAGTGTGACATTACCAGCGGTGGACTTTCTGAATAATGTGCTCTCTATTCTGCCATTTGCCGCATACAGTTTAACATCCAGAAATTCAAGGCTGGAGTTATCTATGTGGTGGGTAAAGTGGTGATTCAAACTATTTGTGTTGATGTTATTGATGAATTCCAACGCCTTCTCTTTACTACCCTGCCACACGATGAAAATATCATCGATGAACCTGTAATAGTGTATGATATTTTCTTCATAGATGGAAGAATAGTCTCTTTTGAGGACTTGCTCCTCCCACCAGCCAACGTGCAAGCACGCATAGCTGGGGGAGAAGCAAGCTCCCATGGCCACACCCCTTAGTTGTTTAAACAACTCCTTTCCAAAAAGAAAGAAGTTGTTATGGAGACACCACTTCATCATGCTTACTAGAGCCTTGTTGTGCTGATAAAATTCGCACGGTCTTTGGTCCAAAAAGAACTTTACAGCTGATAATCCTGCCTGGTGGTCTATACTAGTGTACAATGATTCAATGTCTAATGAAATTAAATACATCCCATCTGACCATTGAATATTCCTAATTTTACCCAGGAAATCACCAGTATCTTTGATGTAACTAGGCAGTGTTTTTACATGATTCTGCAGAAAAAAGTCTATGTATTGGCCCACCTGTTCTGCTGCGCTGCCAATAGCGGAAATGATAGGCCTGCCAGGGGTGGGGAGAACACACTTATGCACTTTTGGTATCAAATAAAGTACTGGTACAATTGGATTTTCATTGTGCATAAATTTAAACTCATCATTGGAGATTAGGCCATCGCTGCGCAATTGTGTTAACAGTTTCTTGAGCGAGTCTGTAGCCAAATTGTATTTTTTGGTGTTAGATGGCTCATAACAATCAATGTTGTCAAGCTGACGTTTTGCCTCCTTAATATAATCTTCCCGGGGCCAGATTACTAAATTACCACCCATGTCCGATTTTTTAATGATGATTTCGTTGTTCTCCCCCAGTTTCTTCATCAAATTGGCATAGTCCCTTTTTTTTTGCTCAACATGTTTTCTTTGTTTGAATTTCTCAGAATTTCAATATATATATATAATGCACACCTACTTGCAGATAACTCTATAGTTGACTTGTACCTTCTCAGATATGCCGACTCACACTTGAGTAAGAAGTCTTTACTTTAGTCTTTTAAGATAATTACGCAGTTCTGGAATTTCTGGAATTAGCCTTTTTAGAACTGGCCTTCGGATATCTCTAAGTTATATTGTCACTAGAAATTGAGTTCTTAAACCAGTAGGCTTGTGACGAACTGTCACTTTCCTTGACGAAGAAAAATTGTACAAATATCCACCAAAAGGAGTATACTGGATAACTCACCACAGAAGCGGTAAGCTGGAATATGAATGCGAGTGGATTTCTACTCACAAACTGCCACAAATCCGAAAACTGAAGCGCCACAGGAACAAGAGCAGCCGCTTCGTGAAAAAGAACAGTTGAAGTGCGCAGTTTACAATCAGTAAGCGCGCGACAACAGCTGCGGTGATTTACTGGCAAACAACTAGACCGGCAACCGATTTGGTAACATCAGCGGCCATCTTGGGATCCCTGCAAATACATCGTAAAAGATTGCTATGCACCAGTTGGGACCAGCGCTTGGCAAGAGTTGTAATGGGTTGCCCAAAACCATGTCGCTGCAGGCTTGAAAGGACCATTACCATTCCTGAAACATCATGTGGATTAGCAGATCTAAAGGTATCTGAGAGACCAGTGGGGACGATCCTGACACAGAATCATTGATCTGCCACGAGATTGAACTGACAGAGAGGCGCTCATCGCTAGAACCTTTACCTGTGTTGAGGCGCTATTCTCTAGGCATTATTGATACGGGCACTGACCCTTTAAACTGCCCTAATCCCCCCCGTCAAAGGCCACTCTCAGCCTTCCCCTGAAATTGATACATCTGTTACAATTATTCCATCAACAAACATAGCTACAAGGTTGCAGACCCTTACCTCTCCCATTGAGGACACCGAGGATCCTAAGGACAAGCTGAGAAACCCTATAGGGAAGCGAAGGAGAGGCGCGGGCTCCCAAAAATCTAAACAACAAAAACGGCCCTGCCAAAATGCCCATGAGGCGCCTCAAATTCGTACTATCAGTACACAAACTGACATACAAACTACTGACACCCCCTCTGTATGTAGTGTTCCTGGGCACTCTGCGGTGGACATTGCGGGGTGGTACCCTGGACAATGTATTCGCACAATCAAAAGACTTGTTTGATAACAGCCTTGCCTCATTTCGGGGGTGCCTGGAACATTTGGACTCTGCTATTAGCAAAATGATCGGCCTACATGAGACATTACAGCCTACTGCTGCCGCGGGGGGAGTCTTGGTCCAGTGGTATCACACACACCAGCCACAGTCCCACTCGAAGATGTTTTAGCTAGGAGAACAGCAATTGAGGACATGTTACATAGTGTTCAAGGAGTACATGCTGGAAATGTGTCCCATAACCATTCAGTAACAGATGGTACTATAACAGTTCTCCCTTGTAGGGCCAAGTCCCTTCACGTTCTATACAACGTACCCATAGAATCAAAGAGTACCTCCAGGCCAACATTAAATTCCGTCCCTGCTCATGTTAAGCCCCCTGACACTGTCCTGCCACTTATCTCGTCCACTGCCTCCATGCAGAAAGTAGAGGTGAACTTGAGCCTGCCTCCTGAAGCCACTCCATTGACCATAATTTTAGCAAATGTACCGCACCTTGCCCCGCAGGCAACCAAATCTTGGGAGGCGTTGAGAAACAAGGCACTCTGCTGGCTCGGGACCAACACCGAGCTAACAGAGTCCTTGTTCACTGAATTTAAAATGGCAAGAAGGGTGGGCTGGGTAGGAAGTAGGGGAAAAATACTTCCTGGGGACTGTGCTCTTTTTTTAAATCAACACGTTCGGTACACGAGATTCTCTGCAGGCTTGGTAGTGATCTGATAGCAACATCTGGAATAAAAGTCCTGCCCCTGGGGTATTTTTATCCCCCCAGGAATCAATCTCATCAGTCCTTACAGCAGAGACCGATAATCACTAATACCTATCAACAGTTTAGCTTACCTGTTCATAACAGGTTCGATATTCTACCTTCTTTAGAAGATATAGATTGATTGACTCGTTTCTCTACTTACTCCTGTGGCACAAAGTAGGACCACAAAAAATATCGACCCCACCTTCAATCTGGTATCTAGAGATCAAATGAACCCTATTGCTAACATTAGACTTAGTATTGAAAATCTAGTTGAGTCTCCGCCCACTTATCAAAGTCGGGGTCCACCTGATAATGTCTTACCGGGTGGCCTAGTGGCGGACACTCATCTAGCTACTGATAACAACGAGTTGGGACTCCACACAATAGATGTAAACATTAGCCCCCCATGCTCCTTAAGTGATGCTTTGCCTTCTCTTAAAGTAACCAGCGTGGATAAATGTTCTACCAAGCGCGCAAGCAAGGGAGATCACCGGTCTGGTCTAATAAACGTGCTCTCATGGAACGTGGCAGGCCTAATCACCAAATTGTCTATCCCTAACTGGTTTAAACTCATTTATGACTTTAACGATTTTTGCTTTCATGAAACTTCGGCAACTGAAATTATACACATTAATGGGTTTAAATCTTTTTTTACTGCGGCAGTGCCCTCCAGCCACGGGAGGAATAAGGGTGGATTATGTATCTTTATATCCCATAGGCTGAATGCAACTAGGATGTTCCTTGTTGCATCTAATATCTATTACCAGGTCTTAAAAATATATATTGATAAATATCATAGTATTGTCCTTTTAAACTTTAATAATAATATCCCTGCCTCAAGTATAAGGGAAGTTATTAGGGAGGCACAGGTGGATGTGGACATAAGCCTAGGGAATACATCCAGAGATTATTGTATAATTTGGGGAGGGGATTTTAACGTGGGCCCCTGTAGTGATATGGAAGGAGGTCCCTGTGGCCTGCTACCCGATGGTATAGATTTCTCCCATTTCTCTCATTCTCCTGCCGGGGAAATGTTAAATTTGATTAAATATTCCATGGACCTAGGCTTTGTCAATAATTTGTGCTCACCGTCCATACCGTTTAGTAGCACTTTCAATGGTCGTGGGTTGTTATCTACCATTGACTTCTTTTTAATATCAAATAGATACGCTGACAGAATTTACAATTTTAACACTCATGATGTAGCTTTTAGCGATCATTTTCCAATTAGTTCTACTTTAGAATTGCCAGTCCGAGCACTATCCACAGGATCTCTGCCAATTGACCCCTTAAAAGATATTGTTATTAACAGGCCCAAGGGATATACTATCAAATGGGTTGGGCTAGACACCTTAAACCTAAAAAAGTCACTTCTGACTACTTCTCTAATTGTTTGGAAGAGCGGGCCACAGACTCAATTATTTGTAATTACTTTTGTAATATCTCAAAGGCTATTCAAAGCAACCTGTTAACCAAACTTACAACCACAACCAACAGTAGTCCAGGTTGGTTTGATTCCCAGTGCAGTAAGTCTCAAGCTGCTTCGAAATCTGCCCTGCATGAGTTGAGGAGAGATCAGGAAGCAGTTAAACGGGCTAGGGCGGCATATAACACATCTCTTAAAAAACTCAAAGAAGTCATAAGACTTGATTTATGGCAGGCACTCAAGCATGCTTCTGCCATAAAGGATATGAAAGGTTTTCGGAAGACTGTAAATGCTCTGTTCCTGGCCGCCAAAAATTCCCCAACCTTCGCAAATACGATTGAGGAGGATAAATGGGTGTCTCAATTTTCTAGCCTCTACTGCAACAATGTCATCCCCATTACCAACTAGGGCCCCGGTGTAGGCTCCTGTAGTTACCTCCCTATCTGCCTTGATTTTGAGGTGGATGAAGTGATTTTGGCCATTAATGCTAGTGTAGGCGGTAAAGCCCCGGTTTCAGACAGTGTACCAGTGGACCATTTTAAATCCTGTCCTCTGCTCTGGGGCCCTCTTTTAACCAGGGTCTTGAGGGCTTGCTGTACACAAGGCTTTACCTCGACTTGGAGGGAATCTATCCTGGTTCCCATCTTTAAGAAAGGTGACCGCAACAACCCTATATATAGACCTATCTCTCTTTTGGATTCCTTTGTGAAAGTAGCCGGGCGTGTGGTCCTAAACAGACTACAGGGATGGGCTGAGGATTCCGGTATCATCTCAGAACTCCAGTATGGATTCCATAAAGGCATAGGCACTGTGGAACAGGGCTTGAACTTGAGCCATATAATGGGAAAATACACTCAGGCAAAAAGCGGGAGTCTTACCTGCTGCCTGCCTGCCTGCTGCCGATCCAGCCCGGCGCCCCAGCCGCCGCAGGGCCGCCCGCCTCGATCGCCGATCCAGCCCGGCGCCCCAGCCGCCGCAGGGCCGGCCGCCTGGATTTTCGCGCCGGTTTTTGCCGCGACCCCGCCCCCCCGCCTGCCGATAGGACCACGCGCTCTCCGCCTCCCGCCTGACCCGCCCTCCCGGCTCCCTTCTTAAGGGGACCCCGACCCCGGATTAGCAGCGACCACTGTGCCCTCGGCCTGGTTGCCCCCACGCTCCCCGCCTGCTGCCTGCCTCTTACCTGCTGCCTGCCTGCCTGCTGCCGATTCAGCCCGGCGCCCCAGCCGCCGCAGGGCCGCCCGCCTCGATCGCCGATCCAGCCCGGCGCCCCAGCCGCCGCAGGGCCGGCCGCCTGGATTTTCGCGCCGGTTTTTGCCGCGACCCCGCCCCCCCGCCTGCCGATAGGACCACGCGCTCCCCGCCTCCCACCTGACCCGCCCTCCCGGCTCCCTTCTTATGACGCCCCCTCAGCGACCGCGCAGCGGACGCGCGCAGCGGGAGCGCCGACTGAGCGCCGAAGGTGCGCCAAAGGTAAGCTCGTCTGCGCCCGTCCGTGCCTGGACCGCGCCCAGTGCCAGGACCCCTGGCCCCCGCAGATCCCAGCCCACCCGCCGGACGTACGACGCCGCCACCCTCATCGCACTCAACGACGGACGAGTCCCGGGATGCTACCGTGCCACCCCGAGACGCTCCCACTGACCCTTCTGCTGCACCGCCTGCAAGTTCACCTGCATCCGGACCTGCCTCGCACCAGCACCCGCCAAGACGAACACCAGCAGCAACCACCTCAAGTGCATCCTGCTCAACACCCGCTCAGTCCACAGACACGCCATCGAACTCTGGAACCTCATCGACACCACAGCTCCTGACGTTGCCTTCCTCACAGAGACCTGGATGAACGCCTCTTCAGCGCCCGACATCGCCATCGCCATCCCAGAGGGCTACAAGATCACCCGGAGGGACCGCACCGCCAACCAGATGGGAGGAGGCATCGCCATCATCCACAGGGACACCATCCGCATCACGACTTACACCGACGACATCCTGACTACCGCCGAACACCTACACTTCCAGATCCACACCGACCCGAAGACCACCCTCAGAGGCACCCTGATCTACCGACCCCTGGGACCACGCACACAATTCAGCGAGGACATCGCCAACTTCGTCAGCCCGCATGCCCTCCCCTCCGCAGATTACATCCTCCTAGGGGACCTCAACTTCCACCTGGAGAACAACAACGACCGCAACACCACCACCCTGCTCGACAACCTCGCCAACCTCGGACTCAAGCAGCTGGTGACCACCCCCACCCACCTCGCCGGACACACACTCGACGCCGTCTTCTCATCCAGCAAAGACATCACCTTCAGCCACGCCACAGGACTCCACTGGACGGACCACAGCTGCGTCCACTTCACCTTCAGAAGAACGACGATCCACCACCACCAGCAACAGGTCGCCCGCAGACACTGGAGCAAGATCACAGTCGACCAGCTCGCCGCTTCCCTGAGCCAGCACCCTCCCGCCAGCTCAGCGAACCCCAGCCAGGCCGCCGACAACCTCACGAAGTGGATCAGCAACTGCGCGGACGAACTCGCCCCACTGAAGACCCCGCCCAGCAGACCCGGCAGCAAGAAGGCCCCATGGTTCACCGACGAACTCAAGAGCTCCAAGAAGAACTGCCGAGCCCTCGAGAAAGCCTGGAGAAGGGAGCCAACACCGGACAACATGACCACCCTCAAGCTTGCCACCCGGAAGCACCACCAGCTGATCCGCGACACCAAGAAAACTGCATTCAAGGACCGACTGGACAACAACGCACACAACAGCAAGGAACTCTTCAACATCGTGAAAGAGCTCTCCAACCCCAACGCCGGAAACAACGACATCACCCCATCGCAAGAACTCTGCAACTCCCTCGCCTCCTACTTCCACAACAAGATCGCGGACATACACAACAGCTTCAACACCCAACCAATGAACGCCACGTCCGACACGACCGAACCACCGCCCCCCACCACCACCCTCCGCGCCTGGACTCCGATCAGCACCGAAGACACCGTCCCCATGATGAACTCCATCCACTCCGGATCTCCGACCGACCCCTGCCCTCACCACGTCTTCAACAAGGCCGACGCTGTCATCGCACCCCACCTGCGGGACATCATCAACACCTCCTTCACCACCGCCACCTTCCCTGAGAGCTGGAAGCACGTCGAACTCAGCGCTCTACTCAAGAAACCAACAGCGGACCCCACCGAACTCAAGAATTACCGCCCCATCTCGCTGCTCCCGTTTCCGGCCAAAGTCATCGAGAAGACCGTCAACAAGCAACTGGCCACCTTCCTCGAGACGAACGGATCCCTCGACCCCTCACAGTCTGGCTTCCGAGCCAACCACAGCACCGAGACCGCCCTCATCGCTGCCACCGATGACATCCGAACCCTGATGGACAACGGAGAAACAGCGGCCCTCATCCTCCTAGACCTCTCCGCGGCCTTCGACACCGTCTGCCACCGCACCCTAGTGCAACGCCTCTATAACATCGGAATCCAGGAGAAGGCACTGGAATGGATCATCTCCTTCCTCGACGGAAGAACCCAGAGAGTCCGCCTACCACCGTACAAATCAAAGGCCACCGAAGTCATCTGCGGCGTACCCCAAGGATCCTCGCTGAGCCCAACCCTCTTCAACATCTACATGAGCCCCCTCGCGGCCATCGCACGCCAACACAACCTGAACATCATCTCCTACACCAACGATACCCAGCTGATCCTCTCCCTTACCAATGACCCCGCCGCCGCCAGAGCCAACCTGCACGAAGGAATGAAAGAGGTAGCCGAGTGGATGTCGACCAGCCGCCTGAAGCTGAACTCGGACAAGACGGAAGTCCTCATCCTGGGATCCTCGCCCTCCGCCTGGGATGACTCCTGGTGGCCCCCCGCCCTGGGAACCGCACCCAAACCGACAGACCACGCACGCAACCTGGGCTTCATCCTGGACTCCTCCCTCTCCATGACCAAGCAAGTCAACGCCGTCTCCTCGTCGTGCTTCAACATCCTGCGCATGCTACGGAAAATCTTCCGGTGGATCGCCACCGAGACCAGGAAGACTGTCACCCAGGCCCTCGTCACCAGCCGACTGGACTACGGCAACGCCCTCTACGCCGGAACCACCACCAAGCTCCAGAAGAGACTCCAACGGATCCAGAACTCATGATGAGCCAGACTCATCCTCGACATCCCACGACACAGCCACATCTCCGGACACCTAAGAGACCTGCACTCGCTCCCGGTTAACAAGAGAATCACCTTCCGTCTCCTTACCCACGCACACAAAGCTCTCCACGATCAAGGCCCGAGCTACCTCAACAACCGCATCAACTTCTACGCTCCCAAACGACACCTCCGATCAGCCAGTCACGCCCTCGCCGCCGTCCCCCGCATCCGAAGAACGACAACAGGAGGAAGGTCCTTCTCCTACCTGGCCGCCAAGACCTGGAACTCCCTCCCTCCCGACCTGCGCCTGACCCAAGACCACCTCGCCTTCAGGAAGAAGCTCAAGACCTGGCTGTTCGGGCAGTAGCAGCACCCCCCCCCCCCCCTAGCGCCTTGAGACCCTCCGGGTAAGTAGAGCGCTCTATAAATGTCTATGATTGATTGATTGATTGATTTTTATGTGCTTTGCTGACCTGAGCTCGGTGTTCGACTTCGTTAACCACAAGAAGCTTTGGTGTATCTTAGAGGACATGGGGGTGGAAACTCAAATAGTCAACTTCTACTTAGAAGCCAGGGCCAAGGTTCGCTATGGCAGAAACGGTGAGCTCAGTCACAGCTTCCCTGTTAAAAAGGGGGTGAGGCAGGGGTGTGTACAAGCTCCACTCCTCCTTACCCTCTACATAAACAGCCTTGGTGATACTTTATCACAGGAATGTTACGATCTACCCCGTGTTGGTAAAAAGAAAGTTGGTGCATTGTAATACGCCGACGACGGTGTCTTGTTAGCACGCACCCCAACTGCCTTACAAAAAATCGTCACATGCTTTGTTTCCTACATGTCAACCCTAGATCTTCATGTTAATATCTCCAAAACTTTTATCATGAAATGTAGTAAGCCTAGTGTTAAGTGCCGAGAGATTCTTATAGGTAAAGGAAAACTTGAATTTGTTGATCATTTTTCATACCTGGGCATTGTTTTTGATAAACGGGGTAAATGGGCAAAAGCTGTAAACTGTAGAAAATTACTTTTCGTAAAAGCTATATGCGTCTTGATTAATTTCAGTAGGAGACTGGGTCAGCGTCCCATCAACGATCTATTGAGGATTTACAGAGCCAAATGCATTTCAGTTTCTATGTATGGAGCCGGCATCTGGTGATATGTAAATGTAGAGTCCCTTCAACGAATTGAGAATCAGTTTTTGAGGTACCCATTAGCTGTTCCCGATAGTACGGCTACGTATATTTGTCATTCTGAACTGGGATTGCCATACCTGTCCGATCTTATTAAAATACAGCCGATCTTGTTGTGGCATAAGGTCTGGACAGGCGTTACCACAGGTTTCACCAGGATGTGATTTAGATTGTCTGAACTTACAACAAGCAAAAAGTATCCCTTGGCTTGCCTATATTAAAGACTTTATGTGCGACTCAGAGGCCATCCTGAGTTTTTTACTAATCCTGACAGCCTGTCCCTTATTACGAGGAGGGAATTAAAATCCATATGCATAAACCACCTGGAGATGATCAGGCTGTCTTCTAATATCATGAAACCTTCAGTGAGAGCCAACCAATTGCTCCTGACTCAGACTGGGATACAACCATATTTATTGCGTCCTTGCAGTAAATATGACATGTTTTTATTGACGTGCCTACGTTTAAGCAATTTTACACACCCTGGTTACTTTTCCCCAGATTAACGCTTGGTCATGTTCTTTATGCCCTTGTCCTTGTGATGATATCTCAACACAGACAACAATCCACATCATGTTCTTCTGCTGGTTTTACACCTCACTTAGGAAAAGATGGATTCTGTCTTTTCTGAAAACACAAGGCTTGAAAACTTGCTGACCCGCTTTTATCAAGTTGCAATTTTTAGATGATGAAATTGTTAGTGACCATATCGCTAAGTTTCTGAAAGGGGTCGTCAAAACTAGAAAAATGATGCAAGGCCTGATCCTGGATTAAACGAGAATGGTTATCAATTGTTTTTCGGTGGTGCATCGTACTGAGATGGTGGTTTTCTCTTTTAATCGATTGATTTTATCTGTGTAAATTGTATTTGTTGCTACATGTTTTATGACTTTATTTATTTATTTGTAATATTTTGTTTATATAAATTGATGTATTCCGTGCTTTTATGATCTGATTTTTCAAATCGAATAAAGCGTGTCTTGACTACTCAATTATTCAATATTTTAGCAATAGTTCTGAAATGTATAAATTATTGCAACATTAACATATATTAAAATTGCTTTTAATTATTTCTATACTTCATTACTATGCAACAGTAATGTCAATAACATATATTGAATGTAGTTTTAACGCTGATGTACCACTGTCACCATACAGTTAGTTGTCTTTAGAAATTATACTTACAGAAACATGGCTGTTTTTCCACTGCCAGCAAATGGATGTAAAGAAAGAAGAATTGTCTGTGGCTTCCGATCTGCCATCCATTATGTCAAATGTGATGTCACTGATGAGATCATTGATTATATAATTGTTGATGTCACACTGTCACATCATGTGCATTGCCATGAAAAGACCACAGGGTGTATTTATGGCTGAGTACCTCAAAGTAACTGTCAACCTCAGGGGTTTGGGTTATCATGGAATTTTAATATTTTTACAATATTTTTTACACTACTAATCCTTATGCTTCACCGCAGCGCTCCTTCACATACATTGTGTGAATTTTGTATGATATACCCAATATATGAACAAGTGAAAGAATTTCCTGTAGCCCTGCCCTCCCTGCCATCTATCATGCCTCATAGGCTCTGAGTGAAGGATTTGGCTTTTAACCATGGGATGCAGCCATTCTGATTGTCCCTGACACTGCAAAACTTGGACCACAGATTTTCAATTTGAGTACATTCTGGACCCATTACCAATAGCCCCACTGCTTGTTGCACATGTTGTTTGGGCATTCCCTGTAGGCTTTGGATTTAGGGGTTGTTTTTAGCCTTAATATGTGTCCTATCCTCCTGTGACTAGAGCTGAATTCAGGTACAGATTTCTCCCATCAACATGTAAAAAGTTCTGTTGTCCTGCCCTTAGAACAGTGATCCTCAAGGGAATGGCCCTGGGGGCCGCATGCGGCCCTCCTGACCTTTCAATGCGTCCCCCTGATCAACAGCAGCCCTGACCTGCTGTTCACCCGACTCAGGACTACCATTAAAAAGATGTTAATTATACAGGAAAGAATTTATTTAAAGAGTGATTGAAATTAAAGAAAGGAAGTAACTAGGCTATCCTTCACCACTTAACTCTAGGAGCACCTTCGTTTTCAAAGCCATCTTGCTACAAACTGTAAAAAATATGATAAGGTCTCTTCAAAATTCATAAAGTGTTTTTTATTAACATGCAGAACCATTTCACTTTAGTATATCCGATTATATCAATTCATTGATAAGTATTTTTAAATGATAGTTTGCAAATATGAATTTAAAAACATTAATTCTCCCCCTCCCACTCTGACAACAATTGCTATAGTGAACTAAAAGGCAAATCAGTTGTTATGTGCACTCTTGGGGTGGCCTCTTATTTTACATGAACAACATTTTAATTTATTAAGTCAAAAACAGGAGCAGGTTTTGTAAAGCCACATCCTGAAGTCATGTATTTTGAGGTCCTCTTATATGTGATAATAAAAGAAAAGAATTAGAAATAAAATAGGTCTCACATTTTTTTTTAGTTAGAGCTATTGGCATACCTCAATAGCTACAAGACAGAAATTGCCACTTTGCAGGTGCCGAACAGAGCACTGGTCCGTGAAAAGGTCTGAAAGCCGAAAATGATGTTGATAGCCTACAAAACGAAAAAGCAGATCAGGATGACCAGGAGGAACTGTGGACGTATTGGGATGGCCAACGCAAGCAAACAATGAGTGAAATTGCCGGGAGCGTGACCAAAGCACGCAAAGGCGGGAGAATCAGACCCAATGCACAAATAAAACCTCCATATTTCTAAATGGAACAACAATGTACAAATGGCAATTCATGGGCATGCCAATAGCCGATAGAGGAGATAACAACAGGTCTTGCAGACAGCGCATGCGCGCTGCATAGGCTTGACCTAAAAAAGGAGGAAATGTGAAATAAAACAATTGCCTAGGATCACATAATTTAGTGAAGTGGTGCAGCTGGGATTAATCCCTTGTTTTATGGTTTCATATAGTGCAGTTCAGCCACTAAATGTATATGCTTTGCCTACCATACATCCACCATACCACTCCCCTTCCCCCTGGATCGCCACCCTGCTAGCATCGATGCGTCCCTGAGTCACATCAAGGACCAAATGTTGTGGCCCTTGGGAAAGTGTCTGCGAGTACCCATGCCTTAGAACATGCTGGGGGCAGAGGGTAGCATTTGGCCAAACTCTGTGCCCACCTCTCTGCCCTCATTGATGATTTCAGAGGTGATGGGATGAGATGTGATATGTGATAACACCAGTGTTGACATCATTGATGTCATTTTGATGTCATCTATGTAGAGGGATAATGAAGGTTGATTCATTTACACATACAAGCTAAACATATAACCGTGATCATTAATTGCTATTGTACACTGCAGTGCCACTTTGCACATGCAAATTCTCTTTCAATTGCTGCATAAAGAATAACTTCATACATCCAAGGTCAACAAACAGATGTGTAAAAAGCAACCTAGCTGGTTCCTTTTTAAAGTCCCTTTCCTTGTTAGGAGTTTCACCCACTGAGATGGGATCACCTACAAGTGTGCTCGATTGTCATTTAATTACCAACAAAGCAAGATCTGAAGAGAGCCTACTGGGACTGGGTGCAGACACAAGAGCTTACGAACCCCAAGATGGGGAAACTGACTGAGGGGTTCTTTGACCATAAAATTACTTGCGTCTTGGAACCATATCTTGATTTCATCGAGGTCCCGTGAGATAGGACTCTGTACATCAAGCTGATACTTGGGACCCTCCCTGTCAATAGTGTGACAGCACTCTGGAAGGGGCCAAACCTGCCATTGGCGCCCTGTCCAGGTTGCTGCTACCACAACGAGTCTACTGCCCATCTCCTTTTTGCCTGCCCGGCGTACAGAAGGGCTAGAGCCAAATGGCTTAAACCAGTGTGCAAAATGTTGGGTCCTATGACCCATTGTGCAGCCCTCCGCATTTTAAGAACCGGCACCTCATCTTCATTGATGATTTGCGGAGTGGCCAAGTTCCTGGGCATAGCCTGGCTGATACGGAGAAAGATGGTAGAAAAGATGTGCTAGCCCAGATAATCCAAAGGCTTTTCGATTGGGATCTCTCTGACATGTAAGATCCCCTGATTAAACTTTTAGTGCACACTAGCCTTACGGTTCTGAAGTGAAAATGCGAGTATGAATTATAGGTCACTTCCCCTTTGCTTTCCCTTCATCCTTCCTATGCAGCATACCCTTGAATGAAATGTTTTTATCTTACGGATGTCTGGGTATTTTCCCTTTATTATTTTCCTGTTTTTAACGATGTCAGCCGAGCTGTTAAACTTTTTAATGATTAATATGTGTTCATTTATAGCTCCTGTGTAATCCTATGCTGTACATTCTTTCTCTTTTAACATGGTGCTGTTTTTTATTCTGTAAAGGCTTTGATGATATCTTTTATATCGAATAAAGCTAATAATAATAACATTTAATTATTATGTTCTCTGTGGTGGCGGGCAGGACCTTGTGGCGCTTCTGATCTTTACCCACTGGGCAGTACACACTTCCATGGCAGCCTAATTTTTAGTTACTTTTACCGAGGAGGCAAGGGTAGACTGGAGAAATTAATTTTGCTCTTCAACTCTCCCCACCTCCTCCATCGCAGGAGAATGGAGCTGCAGAGTCCTCAGCCAGGCCAGTTTTCAGATGTACTTTTGATATCGGAGGATAGGTTGGGCTAGCTGTGAGCTTCCAAGGTCTCTCCTCCACTCCCACAAATAATGGGTACAGGAGGATCAAGCCAGCTGACAAGTGCTGGACTCCCAATGACACAGCACATGGCAGCCAAGAGTTTGGGAAAGGCCGATTAGCTGCTGAGTGTGTGGTAGGGCGGAGCATGGGTTGCTGGGACAAGACAAGTATCCTTCCATTTTTCTTTAAAATTTGTGTGCCCCTATTAAAATGTTGCTCCCCTATGAATGCCCCTAAGAAATGTGCGCATGTGGAAACCGCCCCTGTGGTCCCACTCATGCTACACCACTGCAGTGGCACCTGCTGCCCTTTCATTTCATTTTTTTGCATATGGGAACCATTGACGTGTGAGCCACATTTTTTTAGTCATCATAATTTGAGACAGTGGAGTAATATTTTCACATTTTAAGCAGTGAAGTTCATGAACAGGGAAAGCCAGTTTGTGAACTGTGAGGTATCTGACAGAAAAAAACAGATTATTTTTTTATTAAAAATCTAATCCGGTGTACCAATTCACAAACTAAATAGTCAAGACACAAACCTTTTCCCATTTTATTTTTAGCTTTCTCCAAAACTATCAAATCTACAAAACACCATGAAATAGAAAATGGGGCCAACCTCTGTCTTCTTGCCAAGTTTGGAGTACTTGAAGTTTTTGGTGTATTTCTTGCACAAACATTTCTTTAAGAGTATGAATGAGAAATACATCACGGGCTCCTCTGCTTCCAAGTCGCCCCCATCCCTCCCCCCCCCCCCCATCCCTTTGATCCATTTCAGAACAAGACGTTTAAGTATCAATTTAAGGAGCATGTAACCATCATTTGGAAAGGTTTCTTGTTACAGTGTAACTTGACCTCTAGTCAACAACAAATCAATGGGCCCAGAGTGCCCAAAGATAAATAGGATGCAAAGAGTAAGACATCTCCTAAACTGAATATATACGTGTAAATGTTAAAAGATGTTGGCTATTTCCAGTTTTTGTCATTTCTGTATATAACCACTCCTAGATACAGCTCTTAAAAAAGACCTTCCTGGATCTTAGAAGAACACCTGGCATTCACACTTTTGTAAACTACAAACCGTGTTAGTAGTCCTGCATTGGACAGGATCGAGTAACACTGCAGGGTGTTTTCACACGTGTTTTGGCATCCTGGTACATCTGCTGCCCGTTTGACATCTGGCTTGGTAAGCTGAGAGTCAGAGCCAGGACATCAGTGTTACGAGAAGCTGGTCTGCCACTCTGCCTGTGATTCTCTGAGGCGGAAGAGGCTACCCCGCTTAGAATGTTCTTGTTGAATTAGGAGTTATTGATTCTTCTTTAAGAAACAGTGGAGTAAAACTGTAATGAAAGTTTCATTGGGGCCGGTGACAATTTATTTTCAGTTTGGATGAGAGGTAAAGATAGACTGATCCTGTAAAACCTGGCTTCAAGTGTGGTTAGGGCACGAGCCTCACAACAATCTATTCCGGTATTTACTTGTGCTTCATTACTGTAAGTGTGCTGTCAGTGAGCAGGTGCTCCACCTGTTAGAGTTTGCTTGACACAGTGTGTTACAGGTAGAAAGGAGCATAAGGGCAAAAGCAAGTTTTGTGTGATGTACCCTGTGTAGGTGTTAGGGTTTGCTAGCAGTGTGAGAAGTTCCACTGAGCACAGATCTGGGGTGCTGGACATGTGCAAACGTTGAGTATAAACCTGTAGCAACTCGCAGCAGGAGAGACAGCTCTAAAGAGTTCCAATCCCACTGCCCTCTCTCCAACACACTCAAACGAGCTGACAGATAATGTTAAGCACCACAGTACAATTCAGTCTATGGTGTATGGTCTAAATTATTAATAATTTTACCTGAATAACAATAATGGTATTACAAATAAGTATAACCATTGTCATTATCAAGACAATAATATTGATTGTGACGACAATATTAATCGTGACAATAATATTAATAATAATAATAACAATTTGGCAATCATACTAATCATAAAAATAATCGAGACAATAATATTATTTTTTATTATTAATACTATTTAGTAGTAGTAGTTTAAGGTGCCATTTGCTTCTATGTTTTTCTTTTAAATGAAAGCCGATCAACCCCTTTACACCTGTGCAATAGCGCTGCAGATCCTTTCTCCTGGCTCTGAGAGGAGCTTATTTCTCCTTTACCATCATAATATATGTGAATAACTAGACATCGCTGTACACAATACACAACGAGAATGGTTTTGAAAATAAGTTACCATAGGAAATAAACGTGTAATATTTTAATTATTAAAAAGCTTAGTATCAAAAACATTCGGTTGACTGGTCTTTAAACATTGGAATGGATAAACGCCTCAGTGCATACAAAAAAAGCGAGCTACGTATCACTATGAAAAGACTCTGAACCATCACTTTACAACGAAACAGCGATGTCCTCCCAACAAATATGCGCGATAAGTTTCCCCTGCAGAGGAACAATTCGAGGAATTCCTCGTGCTTTTAAAATATGCAAATAACGGAATAAAAGATGGATTTCTTCCTCGGTTTCCCCCTCTCCCTGTGCCTGCGGAATGTGACCACCTCTAGAATGGAGGGCGCCTCCCTGGGTGCACAGAACCATGCTTCTCCCCATCACTATGGCACATTGTGCAAGCCAAGCCTGGCTTCCTTTGTCAGCAGCCCGCCTGGCTCGCGCGCCGGCACCCTGACGCACAGTAGTGGGTGCACGCGACGCATCCAGTAATGAAGCCTTCTACTCACAGCGGGCAGGCGGCGGCACGACGTCCTCCCGGGGCCGGCGAGTCACGCGCCCGCTCACATCCGCAGCAGTACAGCCGGCTGCCTGTGGAGCGCGCGCCAGCCCAGCGTGCTGGCGGGATCACTGGGGCCGGGCGAAGGCAGCCCGCCTGCTCCCTGCTCGGCAGCCAGGAGCGTGTGCGCCGAGCCTGCCTTCACAGCCTAATGAACCCTTCATATCATTTTACCATATAAGGAGACAAAAGCCTCGGAGACACTCTTTTATGCTTACTGCAGCTGGCACCCAACACTTACTTTCTTCCACAGGCTGTGTAGATTGTGTTTTTTTTTCACTTTAACGAACCCCTTTCTAAAACTCCCTTTCCTTGTGGTTTGTTTTTATAACCCTTCATTGCCCCGGAGGCAAAAACCGCAAAACCAAAGAATTCCCTGGTTGGTTACGGCATATTTCAGATGCATTTTTCCCGGGTATCTACCTTCCTGATTAAATAAAAGCAAATGTTTATACCTGTCGGGTCTGATTCACTCGTCAGCTATGGCTGTATCTGTGGGTGTTGGAAGGGAAACACAAAAACGCATGTATTTATGATTGGGCTGGGATTTCCAGTTAGGGATTTGAGAAATGGGTTCTGTACCCTGCATCCTGTCGTTTATCCCAATACAGGGCTTTAAATGGGCGGGTACTGTCCAATACGGAGTACCTGCAGTTCTTTAATATCAAAGGGAGAGTACGTGCACTTTTCAGCTCTGCATCAGTACATTTGATGGGAGAGTACCGGCACTTCTCAGGGGCAAATAGGTTCTCTAACTACAGAGTACCCGCACTTTATTCCATTTAAAACACTTTCCTGATATATTCGAATGAATTAGAGGACCCTCCCCTCACACAATTACTTTAAACCTCTGAAGTCGGTGTCTTGAAACTCTGAAAGGGAACGCTTAAAAGCTAAACAGAGCGCCTTGTTTTTTGATATGTGGTAAAATATTGAGAGATGGAAGAATGAATGAATGTGAATGAAATCATCTTCGGATGCTTCAGGGCATAAAAAGGGAGTAGGCACTTACAATTCTGAAATACGTTTGCAAAATTTCCTTTAATTTTCGAGATCGATAACACCGCCTTTTCTAGTCCTTCGCCGCGTCTTGTTACTATCTATGCAAGTGCCTAATTGCAGTTTATTTTGTAGAGTGTGGTCTAGGAATACACAAATTAAATAAGCATTTTCGAAAAAGGTGTTTTGTGACTTTGTTCCTCAAGGAGAAATAGTGGGTGCTCACAAGGTATGCTTGCCAAAGCTGGGGTTCTTGTTCTGGTAATCATCATCACACTATGTTTTATTTTATTTTAGGTTTTTTAAAGCGCTACAAACCAGTTTGCCGTAATCTCAAAGCACTTTACGTCAAAATATATAGATAAGCGGGAGTGCATTCAGCAGCAATCTGTAAGTGATAGAATCTGTTTTTTAACACATATTTTATTGACAAGAATACAAAGAATGTGTGACAGAATATACATTAGAGAAATCATGTGTTAAGCATACAATAAATCAACAATAATCCCAAGGTTATGTACAGTATGCATTATACATTCTGTTTGTGGGATTCAGACCCGGTGCACCCTGGGGGTGGAGGTGGAGGGGGTTGGGGATTTGTGACAATAGTCCCAGAATGAAGAAAAAAAAACAACAAAGGAAAAATAAAATAACTAGCCAAATAAACCATGTTCAAGTTAGAACTACTGGTGCAGGAGGTTCCATAGATTCAACAGGAAAACAGTGAGGGAGGATCATAAGGGGGTGGTTGCAGCAGGGCAGTGGGGGTCCCAACAGTAGCCCTATAACATGGACACCTGTATCTCGATATACAAAGATTCCAGTTGTTTGGGGTGGTCCTAAACAAAGCACCAGTGCTGCTATCAAGATTAAGCTATCACCCCTTGTCCCACTCGTTCATCATCACACGGGTCATTTGCAGCCGTGTGAAACTCCCGTTCTTCTACTACCTCTGCCTACAAGGCAGCTATGGGCCTACGACGGACCCCACATGCCTCCTCCCGCAGCAGTTCCCGCTCTTCAGCACGGACCCACAAAGTCACATCTATAACCCAAGTGTACACTTTGGGCCCCACAGCAGACTTCCATGCCATGGCTATGCGGGTCTTATCTAGGGCCAGTACCAGGTCAAGAAACCTGTTCCCCACCTTCTTGGGCTTGGGTCAAGGGAAAGCACCCAAAAGGCATGTTTCAGAAGTGTTCTCAAGTCCTGTTCAGGGTCTCATTAAGTTTTGATAAGACCTCATCCCAAAAACCCTGAAGACCAGGGCAGCCCCATGTCATATGGCCAAAGTCTGTGGCTAGTGTCACTCAGCAGGGGCACCCTCTAGGGTCTCCTCCGTAGATGGCCCAGATACTATGATTTGTCAGGTATGTCCTGAGTGTAAAATTATATTGGATTTACTTGAGGCGTGTGTTATGGGATACTTTCTGGGGTACGCCACCTCCCTCCCCCACTCAGAATCTGAAAGTTCCCGGCCCAACTTTGAGGCCCAGCGTGCCTAAGAGCTTCCCGGCCAAGCAATTTGCACTCTTAAGAACCATGTAATCAAATGGCCGCCGGTGCCCATTGTCAGTAAATGTTGGAGGGCACTATGTGCCTGGGGTTCCACCTCACCCATGCCCCATAGGTCTCAAAATGTGTGCGCAAGTGTCTCATAGGTGAGGAACTGGCACAGTGGGAGGCTGGTATGCTCCGACAGTTCTCTGAGGGGGATAAAGTTGCTTGTTGGAAAGCAGTCACTTGTAGTCACTATCCCCACTTAATTCCAGGGTCTCATCTGCCCTGCCGTGAGGAAAGTTATGGGATTACCATGGGCAGCCCCACTAGCAGGAGCTCAGGTTCTTCAGCGCCATCCCCCCAGTCCGCTTCACACATCACCAACAGCAATACATGGCTTTAGACAGGAGGATGCCTGGGTGGGCAATCCTCAGAGCCGGCCTAAGCAGTTTAGCCAGTAGCATCCCCTGGTTGGGTACAGTACCCATCAGGTTGATCTCCGCCAGCCCAGCCCCATACAGCAACCTGATTGTCCACTGAAGCTAAGTTGCGAGGAAATGTAACTCGAAGTTCGGGACTTCCAGCCCTCCCTCAAATGGGAGGGCGATGGAGGGTGGCTAGTGCAACCCTGTAGCTGCTACTGTCCCAGATCAGCTGTCGGAAGAGAACATCCAACTGCTGAAACCAAGGCACTGTTAACCTCATAGGGAGATTTGCAAAAAACATAAAGGAGCCAGGGGAGCATACCCACTTTAGAGGGTGCTATGCATGCCATGAAGGGCAGTTTAAGCAACCTCCTAAAAAGGACACAGGACCCAGGCAACTGTAGAACCCTCCCCAGGTTTACCACCACATAAGTCTGTTATGGTATGGAAGAACTGAATGCCCAGGTATTTAAAGGAGTGTCGTACCCAAAGTATATTGAGTGGACAGTTGATGGGGCGGGGAGCACCGCCGATTACTGTGAACATGCATGTCTTTCCCTGGTTCACCTGGGGCCCAAATATAGGCCAAAGTCCTTAAGGAGCAAGAGCGCACAGGGAATGTCCTGCTCATCATACTGCAGCAGAAAATCAGTAGAACAACTTCACAGAGGGAAATTATGTGTTCCCTGCCCTCAACCATTATGCTTCATCCTGCGCCTTCTGCACAAAACCACTCTGCCAGAGGCTAAATGGCAGTGGTAGGGGTGACAACAGGAATCCCTGTCTCTTGCCTCAGAGGACTTTGAATGACTCGGAAAGTGTACGCCCAGTCTTAACCCTCGCCATAGGTTGTGTGTAGAGCAGTCACAACCACTGAGTCCACCTGGACCCAATCCCATGCATAGCATGGTGGACTCCAAAAAATCCCACCGCACCATGTCAAAGTCCTTTTCCAGGTACACCAAAATGCTCCTAAATAGTGTTTCTATGTATGTATTAGAAAAGGGGCAACCAAGTTAACCTGGGACCTTGGTAATATAGTAAAAAAGCAAAATAATGGTGCTTGAAGGGGGAAGCGTGAACCTCTACTTCCTTGGAGCGCGTAATTTTGACCATCAATCGATTGGTTTCATTTCTCATATGGACTATTTTTTAAAAAAAATCTTGAATAATAGAAAAAAATCATTGTGGTCATATACTTAGCTCAATTTATAAGATGGTGATTCCAAACAGTGCAACAACACAGTGCAAGTGAAAATAAGTGAATGTAAAGTGTGAAAACCCCCCCCACCAAATGGGGAGTTAATGTCCATCTGAAACAAATTTACCAATGATCCCTACAACTAATATCTGTAGGACCTTGACAGGGAACTCTTGAGGTTAGAAAATACGTTACATGAGTAGGATAATGAACAAGGCACCGTCCTGGATGCCTTCCTAAGGATGCTCAGGAGTAGGGAGCAGTACAATGATTCCAATAACTAATGATGAGAAAAGCTCAATTACAGCAAGAGGAAAAGCAATGAATTGGCTTTTTATTTTCTGAATTGTATATAGTAGAAGAGGGTAGCATGAAAAATTAGATCTTTTCAAGTGAATTGAAAGGACACCGGTCAGCCCATTAAATCAGACGTGCTGAAACGGTGTGCTTTTGAATCACTCAAAATGATCAACTTTACAGCCTAGCGATCGTTCTGGGTGAGTTTTTCATGCTACCCACTGCTACTTTATACAATACAGCAAATAAAAAGCAATATGGACTGGCTTTGCTTTATTCAAGAAGTTCATGTAATATGCTGCCAAGAGACCTAGTCTAGTGACTCTTTCCATGTTGAGAGTTTTAAATCCTACTGGTCTCCTGCTATTTCATCACCCGCAGGGAAGGGAAGGGTTGGTTTCCATAGCCATGAGGAACCTGTTGGTCAAGGCTTTCATTTCTAACCCTTGCTATCAGATCTTAAAACGATCGCAGCCTAATTTGATTAATGGGAGAGGATGTGGTCTCACGGCTAGAGCTGCCGACTTTGGAGCTGGGAAACCAAGGTACGAGCCTCGGGGTCGACTCCACATCCTGTGATTTTGGGCAAATCACTTCTCCCCAAAAAATGAATGTGTCCTCGTGTAACGTAACTGGTGTTCATGTAAAGCGCCCTAATACCTTCAGGTCAAGTTCGCACTATATAAATCTGCAAAAAAAAATGTGATCTAAATTTTTATTATAATTTCTTTACAGCACATCCAATTGGTATCATCGAAGAATTAGAAAAGTCTGTTGTTGATTTATTGTACACTTGAAGAACTCATCCATCACTTATTTGGGCAGGGGATTTTAATATTGCTAAATGCATTTATAGTGGCAACCATACTTGTGCTTTTTCAGAATGGTCAGGGCGAAAATATTACTCATTTGGTATATTCTATATATGAGGAGGGCCTGAACCGGATAGTCCTTACTCACAATCTTCATTTCTCCTCAGATGTTATTAGTTCAGATGTAAGTAACCACCAGGCATTTGTTGGAAGAGGTAACGGTAGTATAATAGACTTTATCCTACTGTTGATGGACCTGGCTTGCAAATTGTTTAGCTATAAGGTGTCCCCTAAACCTTTCAATGATCATAATCCAATTATTTTATGTCCTTCTTTTTCCCTTTAACCCAGAAAGGAGAGTGAGATCAGTCCCCCTTTACATCATTCTGTTAATAAACGGGGTTGTAAATAGGAATCAGTGGAGCCGAACACACTTTCTGAAGATCTGATTAGAGATACTTATGAGGACATCACTTCTTATCTCTCCCCGTGTGCTGACCCCACCAAAATCTTGTATGTTAACCAGGAACATAAGACAAAAAGAAGACTCTCCTCACTCATTGTTCGGTTGAGATTGCACCAGTGCTCATAAAGCCCTTAAAAAAGCCACCGAATTGATCTAGAGGATGTCACGGTAGCTAGGGAGAAATATAAACAAGCTCTTCATATGAGAAAACAGGAAATTAGAAATAATGCCTGGGAAGATCGGGAAGGTGCAGCTCAAATGAGAGCTGTGTTGTCTTTGTGATGCTATCTCTACCCAATCCACAACACACTTTATGCTTTTTTGCACATTATATTGCACTATAAGATCTCATTTTTAACGTCCGATCTTAAGTGACAAGAATCTCACGTCATATCTTGAATTGTTGTATTTTTTGCAAGGCTTGTCTACCCTACAATTTGTTTCTCTGTTTCAAAATATATATTTGCTGCTTTGAAACTGAGGAACAAATATTCCCTATAATTACGCCCCAGCTATATTATTACCTGACACATTTTTGCATCAGTTGACGTGTAGGATTATTTGCATGTATTGAAAGACCCCTTGTAACATGTACACTAATCTAATGAATTTGAAATGTTTATTCTGGTTATTATTTTTTCCAGCAATACCTTTTTATCACACCATTACAATATTACATGGCCTGTTTTAATTTTTTCAATCTAGAATGGCTTCCTTGGACATATGATTTACATGTTTTGAAAATATCTATTATGATAATTCATTTTCTGATCGTTTGATCATGTATTTTACTCTGTGCTTTTATGGTCACGTTCTGACAGAATAAATATTTTTGACTAACTGACTGATATGCACTGTGGACAGACAAGGCACTTACTAGGTACGCAAAGGCTTCTTTGCTCTCTAGAAGTACATTTTGACAGCTTTATTGAACTTAAAAACTAAATAATGAAATTATGGCACAACTGAACCATATGACAGCAGAACACATGTCTATAAGAGCACTGTTTAGGCAGATGAGGAACTCGCCCATGTAAAGGCACCTTATTCGCATATCATTTGGTTCTTGTGGTGACACTTTTTACCCATTGTACATCTTGTCTAAGACATATGACGGTCATTTCAGGGCACATGGGTGCATGCACATAACACTCATTGCACTCACTGGGTATATCATGGCATTTCTGATCAACTCACCCATTGACTCACTCACAACCAGTTTCCTTTTCTCCCAGGGTCCAGCCCATTATATTGCACACACATCTACTCGTCTTTCCACTCACACTCTCCTTCACTCACCCAATCATCCAGCTACCTGCTGACTGACCTCCATAGCTACTTCCCCAACTCGTCGACTACCTACATTGAACTCAAATATTCCCCCCTTAAATTATACACATTTTTCTAACGTTTCACTCTTACAGATATTGCTCACGAGATCTGTGTGTCTTGATACAGCAGAGTGGTATGAGCCATTTATAGCACTGGGAATATACAGAAATCAATGAACTGCTCAATTAAACTGTTATATGGCCATTTGTATTGCGATCAGTGAAATCATCAAGTTCTAATTTGTGATGATGCCACTTGTGAGGTCATGAGCAGTGCATGTCATGGACATGAGATGAGATGAATCCAAGGGCTTTCAGATTTTAACTCATAACCGTAAGGCGCCTTGAAGAGAAGAGTTTTAGAGAATATCTACCAGTAGTGGCTGTTACGGGGCAGTAGTTGTGAGGCGGGCGGGGGAATTAAAAAAATAGAAAAAATAGAAAAGAAAATTTCACTTACCTGCCGGCCTCTGTCCTCTTCAGTCGACGCAGGAAACAGGAAGCACACAGGCTCCCAGACTACCCCAAGCCAATCACGACGCTGCTGTTACCAACATGACAGCAGCTTTGTGAATGGTCTGAGTGCCGTGGTTTGCCGCTCAGCCAGGGAGTGGGAGGCTGTGCATGTGCTCTACCCAGGTTGTGCAAAACAGCCACATGCAGAAATGCTAAGTGCGCATGACTGTTTGGCCGGCACAAGACGGCTGGCCAAACCTCTATGCACACTTGGAAAGTGCCCACCACTCCTCCCCCTGCTCTGTGGGCAGCCTAGCCCCACCCGCCTGCACCTACAGAGCCAGTAGTGAGAAATAAAATGATAATAACATTGTGCTCTTAGTATTTTATTTTTCTGTGGGGAGACGCTCCTCTGCCTCAGGGGAGGAGCTGCCACAGATAACTACAAGCCCTGAAAACAGGTTTTCTTCCTGCACCATTGTATAACGAGAACAACACAAACGCTATTACTTTGAAGAGACAGGCACATGGTACAAGAGTGTGAATGAAAGGGCACTGTGGGCCTGCAATGCGAGTAGAGTGCACATTGGTGTGCATTTAAATTAGTAAAAAAGTAAGTACACAGTTCCAAAGTTTTTCTGGCAACATATGAGTCAGCGTTGCCAAAAGCATGAATTACAGAATATCAAGGCTGCCCTATCTCTATTTCTTCTACTGCCATGCACTTGCCTTATCAGAATCTTGCAGGTTTTTACATCCCTGCTTTCTCTCTTTGTTCCTTCTTTCTATCATTTCTCTTTTACCTCCTTTTTAGGTCTCGCTATTAAATCCCGCAGGGATTAATAGCTAGTATATAGTAGGCGAAACAAACTCTTGACCAAGCGCAAATTCTCCCCAATGCATGTGAGGTATTCACGTGCGACGCTTCGCCGGTGCGCGCTTGGCCTCACTTCTCACTCACACCCCATATGCTCGTTCCCTCCCACTCGCTCGCTCCCCTGCTCCCCCGCCCCCCCACCCCCCTCCGACTTGAAAGGAAGCCTCGCACACCACCATGCTCGTTCCCTCCCACTCGCTCGCTCCCCTGCTCCCCCGCCTCCCCACCTGACTTGAAAGGAAGCCTCGCACACCAACATTTTTCTCTCTTACACCACCATCAGACATCAAAGGCTGCTAACGTTCTCGTCTTGTGTTACTTGCTTTTTTGCATTCTGAGCTCATTACACTGAGAATTGCAGCAGCTCCCTATTTCTTTTCTTTAGAGTGTGTTCATATTTCCGGACAGTCTTATTTAAACAACATTTGCCTCACTGCCAAAGTAACCTGCAGCTCGGCTTCCGTTAATAACCTTCTAGATTTCCTCCATTTCCTGCTACCTCATTCCCTCGTGTTTCCCATGGTAACCTCCTACTTGCTTCACTTAAAATCCACCCTCTAAGAAGAAATGCACTCAGGCCCTCGGCAGCGTCTTGTGGTCTCCGCATCATTTTGTGCTACTTGCTGGTCATGCTCGCGTTATGTGATCCACGGCATGTCCTGATTGCACGAGCGGGACCCGTGGGCTCAGGAAGAGCTCGGCTGACTTTGTGAAAAATAAATACAAACTTGGTGAACATTATCGGCGCCATCTTGCCCCTTTCCAGGCCCATTCATGCGCGTAAGCGGCAGCCATTTTGAGCACCATGGCCTCCCTGCCCCTCACTAATAGCCAGCGCGTCTCTCTCTCTCTTAACCTCGCAAGCATTCCCCCGCACGCTGACAACCCCCCCGCTCTCTCATGCCTTGGGTCATAAACCCCTCTCCAGCGCAGCTTCACCACGGAATCCCATCCTGTTCCCAGCGCGACACCTCCCTTCATTCCTTTCATGGCCTCAAACCCTTTTTATGCAAACCCCCTTTTCCTGTGTCCCCGTTTGTCTTCCTCGTTCCCAGGCTGCCACCTGACCCTGCGGATACTGTTTATTACCCCGTACAGTAGGAAGCTTCCCCTCCCCATCAAAAGACCCCCGAACCGATCAAAGCCCCCACCCCATGAGATCCGATCAACCCCATGCATTCCGTGAATCGGCGGAATGCCCTGCTGTGCGACCACCATCACCTGTTGTGACCGGGGTGGGGAATCCAACTGTAAATGTATGTGGGAACGGGTCTGGAGGGGAGATTCCGAGGATGTTCTTTCAAGTATTAAAATATTACGAGAATGTGTTATGTGCAATAAAGGTCGTAAACTCTAGTATAAGAGGCCCGGCCTCAGAGATGTGGTTAGAGCACCTCGTGACGATACTTGCTGTCTGAATTGATGTGTTCTCCTCCGGAGAGAATAAAATCCTCGTTTCCCGCCTTCCAGTCTCCAGCGCCTGCTTCTTCATTGATTAATATTGGTGGGTCATAGAGGCGATACCGCCGGGCAACATAAAAGGGTCTTTGGTTACCGGTTGTCTTTGGAACCCTTTTTAACAATTGGCGTCCCAAACGTGGGGCCCATCAGCGACTCGTGGATCCAGTGGGAGAGGTCCTGACGACAGAGTGAACGACTGCAACGATCGGAAGGTACCCTGTCCGATAGACCCTCGTCTGACAGCCGATCATCCGAACTTCACTGGTTCCGAACAAGACCTCTCCCGAGTGATCTGCGGTCCTGACTGGGAACCATCAGGAGTGCCACGAGAAGTACGAAGAGAAGAGGACGATCGGGCGCTGGATTCGGAAGACGAGAAACTGTCCATGCGGTCCGGGTAAGGTCGTGTAAACACGACGAAATTGCGATAGTGATAGATAATTGGAAGTAATTGATAATTGTTGTGAAAATACTAGTATTACTCTTTGTTAATTTATTGGAGATTCGCTGTCTGCAAACGGAGAAACAACAGGCTCTCCCTTTATAAACAGCGAAGGATAGGTACGCACCCGTCGGACCTATTTTCCCCCTCCCCATTGAACAATTGCCCCCCCCCCCCCATTGATTAATTGTTATAGATCGTTTTCTGGAGATTCTCTGTCTACAAACAGGGAAGATTAGGTCCCCTCTTTGCAGATAGTGAAAGGGTAGGTGACGCGAACCTTCGCGAGCCTACTTATTCTCCCCATTGACCATATTGATTTTTTATTTTTGACCTAACATTGATTAACTGTTATAGATTGTTTTCTGGAGATTCTCTGTCTGAAAACAGGGAAGATTAGGTCCCCTCTTTGCAGATAGTGAAAGGGTAGGTGACGCGAACCTTTGCGAGCCTACTTATTCTCCCCATTGACCATATTGATTTTTTATTTTTGACCTAACGTTGATTGATTGCTCAGAATTGGTTCATGAGGTATTCACTACGTGCAAACAACGTAGAATAGAAATATTCTGTCTAGTCTTTGCGCGCAGTGATAAGATAGGTAGTGCTGATTATTATCCCATTGTGATCCGTCATGCCTGTCTTCTCCCCACTGGTCAGTAGCCTGTTTAACCCGGACCGCTTATTAGAGATGAACCATCCGGCTCCGCTGGAAGGCACCCCTAATAAGGACATGTTCATGAAGCATGGATTAATTGCTATAGCCTATAGTGAGCTGTGGCATAAATATACGAAAAGGGATCGAGAAAGACAGTGGCCACTGAGAGGATCCTTTGATCTCGACAAAATAGAAACAGTAGAAATAGCCCTTCGTAGGAATGAAACAACACCTATTATGCTCGATAGTCTCGGTATGTGGCGCAAAGAAGCCACGCAACGAAGGGAAAGCGACGAATTTAGAAAAGGTGAAGGGACACGACGGACAAACCTCCAAACGTCTAGTAGGCAAAGGGAAGGGCCAGCGATGGCACAGCCCCGAGGAGTAGACATGAAAAGCGAATGGTGTAAGGGGATGTGCCGACAAGCCAACCCCGGAACACAACGACCTGAAGGTAATCCCCCGACATTACGCACAGGACGGACAGATTTAAAACAAAACCAATGTGCTTTCTGTAAATGTCTTGGACACTGGAAAGCCCGATGCCCGACTCTGCAAAGCATAGGTAAGAATGGAGGGTGGACAGAAAGGACGGACCGACAGAAAGGAAAAAGACGTGAGATAAAAACCAATCAGACTAGTGCAGACAGAACAGACAGGACCACCCCGTTCGATTATGCTCGGTGGCACAGATTTCGTCAGACAAATTTTAACGACATGTTGGAGTTCTGGGACTGATTGCTCTCTGTTGCTCCCCCACTCTGAAAAACAAACACAACTGCAGGTCAGTGTAAACAACCCCCCCGTTAGAGAAAAGATTCAAGAAAGCCAAGCGTCTATTATATAACTTAGGATTTAATTACGGTAAAACACACAACCAACAGTAAATAGAATAACTAGTAGAACTCTCTAAAAAGCAAACTTGACTAATAGGAAAAATACAAAACATGTTATGCTCACTCCGGAAGTCCTCGAAATGTAACAGTTCGATGGTCCCGCCCATCCGAAACGCATAGCACGTGTGGGGCGGGGCCTGCCAGCAACCATGAGCCCAAAAAGAGATTGCTGGCGAGAAGGTACTGGAGACCCCACACAGCGGGCAATGAAATGGTCTTCCCATATTGCCCTTCCAGGGATGGCGTCCCCCGGGCCGCGAGTAGGGAGGGGGGCGGATGAAAATGACCCCCTCCCTCATATCTCCTGGTCCGGCCATCACGAATTCCTCCATCGAACGGATGCAGGGTGGGCAGGGAGGAAGAGGCGACGCGGACGAGCCTCTTCCACCTCCACAGGTAGGAGGCTTCCCTGCCCTGGCCCGACGCCGATGTCCTCCAGCCGGGCGACGGCCATATACCTACGCTGCACAGGAAATATAATGTCCGGCTGGTATATTTCCGTAACACAGGACATATAATGCCCGACTGGTATACTTTCTCAGTACAGGATATACAAGACCCGGCTGGTATACTTGCGTGGTACAGGACACACAATGTCCGATGGGCATATTTCCGGAGTACCGGATGTACAGTGGTCCCCCAAGAGTCGGAATCAGGGGTGTAGGGTGGTCATCATGTGCGCCCCTGATTCCAAGAGACGGCGTAGGATGCACCGGGAGAGGAAGACGGCACGGTGAGCCTCCCTCACCTCCCCAGATGAAGGCTCCACTGCTGCACCCTGGCGCCCCGAACCAAAATGTCCTGCTCCAACCGCATGATGCTCTGTTTTTCGCCATCACAAGAAGTTTTCCTCCACTCCTGATGGGTACGGCAAAGGTTGCTGCAGGGCCTCAAAATGGCGTCTGGGCCCTCGAAAGGCGGGTCTAGGCCGCTGGAGTAACTTTGTCCGAAATTGCAACTCGGGCGCTTGCCCACCTGGGCGCAAGCCCCCACCATCGACAAAACATCCCCTCGACTTTGAAGATTCTACCAAAGTCCCAAGAGCCCTCGGCCCCTTCAGGCTTCCGGTGAGGAACAGCTGCATTGATCTCAAATGAAATAACCACGGCACAGCAACAAGATGGCGGTGCTCTCGTGTCTGCATCAGCTTCCGTCTGAGCCACCCAGGAACATTATGGGCTAACGAACTCGAGCAAGTTCCGGCTGAACATCAACATGACCCGGTAAGAGAGACTTTACCCCCTCCCTCTCTTGATTGACGGTCCACACCACCAGCCCCTTTGTTAGCACAGTTTTCTTTTGGACTACCGAAAGGGACTCTGGTCCAACCGCCAATTGTCGGGGATATTTTGCCCCTGATACTACTTCCGGACTAAACCGGCCTCGCCCAAAATGGCGCTGGTATCAATGGAACTTACGGGTGCCTCATGGTGTTCCTTAGCTAATGAAACTTGATGTACTAAGATATACATGTATATATATGAACCATTGCGCACTCAATGTTAAAGGGAGGAGGGTGCACTTGGCAAACATTTAAGAAGGGGTTCTGTAAAAATGTTGATTTCAATGAACAATTTATTTTTGATATTTGTTGTAACTGATACATAACGTCGCTCATGATGCACGCCCGCGGTTTTGCATTTAGGAAATGTGATTACGATGAGCTTGACTGTGTTTCCATCTATGAACTGAAATGCCCCTGATTCCTTCGTCACGCAATGAAATGTTTTTGGTTACTTACAAATAATTAATTAGACCTTTTTACATGTTCTTGTACTACAAAATAACCCCCTACTGTATGTGCTTCCATCGACGACATGTCAGGCCAAAATATGAATTGCGCTCTCACCTTTTACGTACTGAATAACTCTACAAATAAAAGTCTTAGAAGCTATGGATAGGCTCCGCGTACTTTTGTAAATACGGGTATCGGTGGGAGGGTTTTTCTGTGCGCAACTGTTCTGCTCTCTTTTTAAGGTTATCCGAGAAATGGTTGTTCGGCCCTGGGTTGATGGTCAAAACGAAGGTATGATACGCTGCTTATGAAGAAGGACCTCGACTTCAGAGAATGGGTAAAGTAAAATGGTGTGATTGATAAATTGCTATAAGGATATGGTGGTCGAAGGTACTAAGGTACAGGGTTGAACGAAGAACTGGTATGCCTTAAGAACATCACAGCTTTGGGAATGATTTTGGGACCCCGATGACCGGATACATCTACGAAACCGGGTACCTCGCGCTAGGCACCTCTGATTCCTCTTTTTAGCGTTTTTCACTACACACGATCCTTAACGCCATCCTCGAACCTCCCCATGAACCACCTACCACATTGCCTGCCCCCATGACTTTAAGAAACCAGAACCCTAAGGGATTATATCCCGAAGAGACAAGTACGATTATGTGGTAAGTAAAGGATTTTCGTGCCCTTACATTTGATATGTTCGAATGTTGTCCCCCTACCCCCCCCCTTTTTCTCCCCCTTTTTCCCTCTGCAGGTTACATTAGAATCCCGATTAGAGTATCATAAGGGATCTGGAACCACGTCACGCCCGATGCATGAAGACGGACTAGCGCTACAAAATGGCACAACAAGGACGCTCTCACGACCTTTTTACCAAATCTAACGCTTTTCTGTCCCAAAACTGCATGCTTCCCACCTCCTAACATAGACCCGAAACGTCTAACGTTGGGTAACGCACTGAATAGCCCAAACAATACACGGTCATTCTCTATGTCACACGTGTACTGTTCGGCCTATTGTCTCTCTCTCTCTCTCTCTCTCTCTCTCTCTCTCTTTCTCTCACTCACTCTTCCACCCCTCCACACTTTCCCTCTTCCTAGCAACTGGCACCTAATTGGCGAACCTGGTGCACCTCCTGATTGGCCCCAAATACCACAAGTATTTGTGCAAATCTGTGCTAAATAAAATTGTATTGGTACCACGTTACTACCTCTCCTTTTCTACTAAAATATGGATGAAATTTAAATTGGCCGATAGGAAAGGGACAGGTGAGACGACTAAGGTTCCCTAAATTTGACCCACTCTCAGGGAACTCTTTGTCAGTGGCTCCTATGATAAAAATGTGTCTGTGGTGATGCGACCATCCCCATTGAAAATTGTCTCCGTACCCCAAGCTGTAAGAAATGATCGAGACACCCCCATCTACCCAAAATGCCCCCAGTTTGGTATCCATCAGATCCCTCCTTCCCCGAGGATAAGTTTAATAATTATTGCAAACCACCCCTCCCGAGTTTTTTGTAGTAACCAGGTTGCGAGGATTTATATAGAAAGTTAGAAGGATATGTGCAAAGTTGAAAATTAGATTGAAAAACGAAAGAACTTGTTGCAGTAGGCATGGTTGAAAATAAGATGTTTTTATGTAATGCAGACTCGTTTAGCCTATGTTCATCCCTCAGAAGGATGCTTATCAGACTATGGTGAATAGCACGTTGCACTTTTTGTAAAATACAAGGCCCTGAAGACTAGCCTAGCCTTGCAAGACTCGTACTAGAGAAATGGGTCTCTGCCAGAAGAACTGACATCTACTATAATAGACATATGACAAATGAACGTAATAATCATCAAAGCGTCAAAGAATTAGCCAACAAAAGGAAGTTGCAAGGAATCCAGCAAACCCATCATCAATTGTTTATACGTAAGCCGCAAAAATCTCAAATGTAGCGAGTGCTTACGCTAGTCGCCTGGTGTTGGGAAAGAAAATAGATTCATGTAATTACCTTTTTCTGCAAAATCTCTAAAGACTGTCTTTTCAACACTCATTTAAGGATATCACTATCGGAGGAGAAAGAGACCGGATGTGGGAGCACGCGGCCTGACTGCGGATTGTGGAACGTCAGCAACGGAGGCCAAGGCGAGACCACGGCAGTAAGGAGTCGCAGGACGGGGCACTGTTTCAAACAAAGCTAAGGAAAGGGCTGACCTGAAGCCCCTGCTCTATGATCAACGTGTGCCAAAAAGTCCCCGCTCTCTGAACATGGTTACGGACTCGCCTGTCGCAAACTCTCCGCCTCCCCCTGATCTGTCCCCGACTTGGCCTTGCTCCATCCCCTCCTCCTCCGACCTACCATAAGGACTGTTCACACCCGCACCTTTCCATCCGAACTCCCAAATTCCTCCAAAACCTACTGAGCTACCCAGAGAAGAGTACTCCCTGCGTCAGAAAGGGGGGGGAGCTCCGACTAAGTAGACCACGAACTATGTTAAATCCCAGAACGGTGACCTAGAACTCCACCAAGGATCACCCCCGAAGAAAAGATAAACAAAGTCTGTGGTTCTGCCCGCTACCAAGCACCCTGAAGATGATGGAAGCAACAGGAAGTGCCCACCACAGAGACTCAAGGAACGAACAGATCTCACAGTTCTGGAACAAATTGCATTTTCCATTGCAAATCTATGCTCTGCATTACGGAAGAAAATGCATCTGCTCCAAAACAGTAACGCATTGCTCCTATGAGGCCTGGCGAAACAAGCCCCTGCCCGCAGACCTCCAACGACTCAATCCACATGAACATTCCTGTTGACAGACCGAATTGTAATCCAGGTGCTTAACAGTGCCAACAGAAGACGACAAAAGACAACGAGAACTCTGATATTTTTTCTATCTCTCCTTTCTCTCCCAATCACCATTGGACTGACTATGCACCCACCGTATACAAAAAGGACTTATTTATATGATAATTTACCAGTTCTTATTCTATGATCTGTACCCAACGTCCTCGCTACGTGATTCTAGTCTGATATTGCATTACGATGACTTTTTCCTGCAACCAACTTAACAATGAACCCGCCTACTGACTGATGTGATTTTTCAATATGATGTTTATAATGTGATGTTTACGTACAGTTCTTTCACCCAAGCCCCCTCTCCCTTACTTATGATCACTGCATATAGGGGTAGATAGGAAATAGGCCAGCAAGATGTCTTGGAAATGTTAAAGGGAGGACTGTGAAAAATAAATACAAACTTGGTGAACATTATCGGCGCCATCTTGCCCCTTTCCAGGCCCATTCATGCGCGTAAGCGGCAGCCATTTTGAGCACCATGGCCTCCCTGCCCCTCACTAATAGCCAGCGCGTCTCTCTCTCTCTTAACCTCGCAAGCATTCCCCCGCACGCTGACAACCCCCCCGCTCTCTCATGCCTTGGGTCATAAACCCCTCTCCAGCGCAGCTTCACCACGGAATCCCATCCTGTTCCCAGCGCGACACCTCCCTTCATTCCTTTCATGGCCTCAAACCCTTTTTATGCAAACCCCCTTTTCCTGTGTCCCCGTTTGTCTTCCTCGTTCCCAGGCTGCCACCTGACCCTGCGGATACTGTTTATTACCCCGTACAGTAGGAAGCTTCCCCTCCCCATCAAAAGACCCCCGAACCGATCAAAGCCCCCACCCCATGAGATCCGATCAACCCCATGCATTCCGTGAATCGGCGGAATGCCCTGCTGTGCGACCACCATCACCTGTTGTGACCGGGGTGGGGAATCCAACTGTAAATGTATGTGGGAACGGGTCTGGAGGGGAGATTCCGAGGATGTTCTTTCAAGTATTAAAATATTACGAGAATGTGTTATGTGCAATAAAGGTCGTAAACTCTAGTATAAGAGGCCCGGCCTCAGAGATGTGGTTAGAGCACCTCGTGACGATACTTGCTGTCTGAATTGATGTGTTCTCCTCCGGAGAGAATAAAATCCTCGTTTCCCGCCTTCCAGTCTCCAGCGCCTGCTTCTTCATTGATTAATATTGGTGGGTCATAGAGGCGATACCGCCGGGCAACATAAAAGGGTCTTTGGTTACCGGTTGTCTTTGGAACCCTTTTTAACAACTTCATCCAGAGCGCGCGCATCCCACCCGCGCCCCCTCCGACATCTGCCAGCGAGCGAGACTCTGCTTGAATAATCCCCACCGCGCACGAGGCATGGATCCCATTACCGTTTTATGGGTAGTTTAGTTAATTGAGATTTTTTGTCCAGTTGGCAGACTCAGCTGAGAGGCCAACAACTGAATGGGTGCGTGCGAAGAGACAGGTAGCCTGTACTTCTGCCACGCACTTTTGTTTCTAATGCTTACGGAGTAGGCAGCGCTAGTCTCTCACTCGCCTCTCTGCATGCATGCTTAGCTCCCTTTGTTAGTTTTCCTTGGCCAGACATTGGAGGGCAGTGTGATGACCCACTTTGGGGAATAGTTCAGAGTCAGGTAGCCTGCAGTTTTGCCACGGTCTCACTAATTCAGAACACACTTTTTTTTTACTGCCTCATTAGTTAACCGCCCCACCGCCACTTTTTGTGTAGTTGGCAGACTCAGCTGAGAGGCCAACAACTGAATGGGTGCGTGCGAAGAGTCAGGCAGCCTGTACTTCTGCCACACACTTTTCTTTCTAATGGTAGTCTCTCACTCACCTCTCTGCATGCATGCTTAGCTTCCTTTGTTAGTTTTCCTTGGCCGGACTCTACCGCCCTCACTCTACCACTCTACCGCCCTCACTGTACCTCCCTCACTCTACCACTCTACCGCCCTCACTCTACCGCCCTCACTCTACCACTCTACAGCCCTCACCCTACCACTCTACCGCCCTCACTCTACCACCCTCACTCTACCGCCCTCACTCTACCACTATAACGCCCTCACTCAACTGCCCTCAAGCCCTTACTCTACTGCCCCCACTCTACTACTCTACCACACTCACTCTACCGCCCTCACTCTACCACTCTACCGCCCTTATGCCCTCACTCTACCGCCCTCACTCTACTACTCTACCGCTCTCACGCCCTCACTCTATCGCCCTCACTCTACTGCCCTCACGCCCTCACTCTACCACCCTTACTCTACCACTCTACCGCCCTCACTCTACTGCCCTCACTCTACCACTCTACCGCCCTCACTCTACCGCCCTCACTCTACTGCCCTCACTCTACCACTCTATCCCCCTCACTCTACCACTCTTCTGCCCTCACTCTACCACCCTCACTCTACCACTCTACCACCCTCACTTTACCACTCTACCGCCCTTACTCTACCATTCTACCGCCCTCATTCTACATCCCTCACTCTACTACTCTATCCCCCTCACTCTACCACTCTACTGCCCTCACTCTACCGCCCTCACTCTACCACTCTACCGCCCTCACTCTACTGCCCTCACTCTACCACTCTACCGCCCTCACTCTACCACTCTACCACCCTCACTCTACTGCCCTCACTCTACCACTCTATCCCCCTCACTCTACCACTCTTCTGCCCTCACTCTACCACCCTCACTCTACCGCCCTCACTTTACCACTCGACCGCCCTTACTCTACCATTCTACCACCCTCATTCTACATCCCTCACTCTACCACTCTATCCCCCTCACTCTACCACTCTACTGCCCCCACTCTACCACCCTCACTTTACCACTCTACCACCCTCACTCTACCACTCTACCACCCTCACTCTACCGTCCTCACTCTACCGTCCTCACTCTACCGTCCTCACTCTACCACTCTACTGCCCTCACTCTACCGCCCTCACTCTACCACTCTACCACCCTCACTCCACCGCCCTCACTCTACCACTCTACCACCCTCACTCTACTGCCCTCCCTCTACCGCCCTCACTATACCGCCCTCACTCTACCCCTCTACCGTCCTCACTCTACCGCCCTCACTCTACCACCCTCACTCTACCACCCTCACTCTACCACCCTCACTCTACCGCCCTCACTCTATCACTCTTTCCCCCTAACTCTACCACTCTACTGCTCTCACTCTACCACCCTCACTCTACCACTCTACCGCCCTCACTCTACCACTCTACCACCCTCACTCTACCACTTTACTGCCCTCACTCTACTACCCTCACTCTACGACTCTACCACCCTCACACTACCACTCTACCGCCCTCACTCTACCACTCTACCGTCCTCACTCTACCACTCTACTGCCCTCAATCTACCGCCCTCACTCTACCACTCTACCTCCCTCATTCTACCGCCCTCACTCTACCGCCCTCACTCTACCGCCCTCACTCTACCACTCTACCCCCTCACTCTACCACCCTCACTCTACGCACTCACTCTACCGCCCTCACTCTACCACTCTACCACCCTCACTCTACCACTTTACTGCCCTCACTCTACTACCCTCACTCTATGACTCTACCACCCTCACACTACAACTCTACCGCCCTCACTCTACCACTCTACCTCCCTCACTCTACCGCCCTCACTCTACCACTCTACCGCCCTCACACCCTCACTCTACCACTCTAGCGCCCTCACTCTACCACCCTCGCTCTACCGCACTCACTCTACCGCACTCACTCTACCACTCGACCACCCTCACTCTACCGCCCTCACTCTACCACTCTACCTCCCTCACTCTACCGCCCTCACTCTACCGCCCTCGCTCTACCGCCCTCACTCCCTCACTCTACCACCCTCACACCTGTAGAGCGCGAGGTCAGGGCCTCACGCGTGGCTATGTACAGCACATAAACGGACACACACACTAGCTGGAGGGTATGCCGGAAAAGACCCCGAGCGGTCTACCGCGCTTTTATTATATACCTCGGGCCGAGGGTGAAGGCGTGCGTGTGTGTGTGTGGATACAATGTTGTCTAGAGGCCGGGTGGCTCTCTACATCCCTCCTTCAATTTAGTTCATGTCCTAGACTGCTCATACGCGTGTCTAAGGGGAGGTACACACAAAGTCTCGGAGTCTTTGGCTGGGCCCAGGATTGGGCCGCAGGTGATATCTGGTGTTGTGCCGGACAGGAGACCCAACAGCCCCGGCCGGGGTTGTTTCGTCATCTCGGGCGGACGATGTGTGCCCAGGTGTCTCACTTCGGGGCCTGACGAGTTGACGTCCTTCTTCTCTTGGCTTGTCATGGTTTGGGAGGGGCACCGTGTCTTGATTCCTCGTTCTTACATCGTCCTGACAGCCTGAGTCGGCATCGATTGTTTCATCAGCGTCCCTGGGAATGCCATCCGGCTTCCCTATTCTTTTGAAGCAAGACACGTTGCGGGTGACGGTCTGTTGGCCGAGACGGGCAGTCACCATTGTTCCTCGAATCTTCTCAATGATCCATCTTTCCGGTTCAAACGGGGTTCTGAACTTCCACCCGGGGTGTCGATCTTGCACCACCACGGTGTCTCCTTCCTGTAACCCAGGATGTTTTGCATGTCTCCCCTCGCTTGCTTTCTGATTGGTGACAGTTCTCCTCGACTGGATGGCGGCACTGTCTCTCTCTTCCGGGGTCCACGTAGAAGACGTGGGGATGTTACCTCTTGGTGCCCTTTTGAACAGGACATGTGCAGGTGCACATTTCGTGGTGCTATGTGGAGTCTGTCGATATGCACTCAGGAATTGTTCCAACGCGGCTTCCGGGTCTTTTCCATCGTTGACGGCGATGCAGAGTGCCCTGTTGAGAGTCCGCATGAGCCTCTCCACTTTGCCATTCGCCTGCGGCCACAATGGTGTGATTCTGCGGTGCTTTATCCCTAGTCTTTCCAGATATGCTTGGAACTCTCGCCCTTGAAAAGGGGGCCCATTGTCCGATTTCACTTCCTCAGGGAGTCCCATTGTGGCAAAGATATGTTCCAGCGCTTTCTTGACTTGTCCGAATGCTGTGGAAGAAAGCAATTCCACGACGGGGAATTTCGAAAAGGAGTCCACAACCACCAGCGTGTGTCGACCGTCTGGGAAGCTCCCGAAGTCTATGCTCAGCTGAGTCCAGGGTGTTGTCGCCGCTTCCTCGGTGATGACTGGGGCCGGAGCCGGATCTGACCCCGTGATGGTGCAAGCGTGGCAGGAGCGCACCATATCGTCCACCATGCGATCCATGGCTGGAAACCATACTTTGTTGCGTAAGCGGGCTTTTGTTTTAGCTGTTCCTTGGTGGCCCGCGTGGGCTATCATGAGTATTTGTTGTTGGAGGCTCGCAGGCACCACGATGAGATGTCCTCGCAGTATGACGCCCTCGTCTCCGACGCTCAACTCATGGCGGATCTGCCATAGCTGTTGTCGGGCATGGCTTACTTCCGGTCGAAGTCCTTGCGATCCATCCAGAAACCGAGTCCAGCTCCCGTTCTCCAAGGCTTTCTTGACTCGGGTCAGAGTCTCATCTTCTGCGGTGGCTTCTCCTATCTCCGGCAAGGTGAGGGTCTCCGGGCAAGCGGCCACGGACACCATGTGGACGAACTCCTCCACTACCTGCCCATCCGCCAGTGGGGTTGCTTTTCTGGTTACATCTGGGTGCCTGGACAGATAGTCTGCTGGATTGTGGGCGCCCGGCCGGAAGATCAGGGTGAAATTGTAGCCCTGTAGCTGGACTGTCCATCGTTCAATTCGCGGGGGGGGCAAGTCTGGAGGATCCGGTGAATAGTGGTAAGAGTGGCTTGTGGTCGGTTACGATGGTGAAAGGTTGGCCGCAGAGATATAAGTGAAAGTGGTGGCAGGCCCACTTGATGGCTAGCGCCTCCCGCTCGATTTGAGCATACCGCGTTTCAGTGTCTGTGAGGGCCTTGCTTGCATACGCCACGGGCTTCCACTCATTCGGGCCATATTCCTGCAGTAGAACGGCGCCGAGACCTACCGGGCTGGCGTCCACGACCAATTCGGTCTTCCTGCGCGGTTGGAAGTAAGCCATCGTGGCCTTATCCAGAAGGCTCGCCTTGATTTCCTGGAAGGCCTGGTTCGCCGCGCATGTCCATTCCCATTCCTGATCCTGTCTTGTGAGTGCACGAAGGGGCTCGGCCAAGTCAGCCAGGTTGGGTATGAATCGGCCACAGTACGTGGCCATCCCAAGGAAGCTCCTCACTTCAGTAGAGTTCCTGGGCGTGCTGGCATTCTGGATGGCTTCCGCCTTTTTCGGGTCTACCCGGAGTCCTTCGCGCGTGAATCTGTAGCCGAAGAAGTCTACTGCTTCCTGGTAGAATGAGCACTTCGCTCTGTGGAGGGTTAGTCCGTGCTCCTGTAGTCTTTGTAGGGTGGCCCTAAGATGTGCGTGGTGTTCCTCCAGCGTGTTGGAGTAGATGAGAATGTCATCGCTCAAGTTGATGACCCCACTCAGCCCCGACAGAACTTCCTTAATCGCGTTCTGAAATACCTCGGCCGCGGATGACACTCCGAAGCTTAACCTCTTGTACCACCGGAGTCCGACATGGGTGGAGAAAGTCGTGATATACCGGCTGCTTTGTTCAAGTTCCAAATGGTGGTAACCCGCATTGAGGTCAAGTTTAGAGAACCACTTCGCCCCGTTGAGGTCGGCGACGATGTCATCCATGGTGGGCGTGATGTGGCGCTCCCTTTTCACGGCAGTGTTTGGCAATCTCATGTCGACGCACAGTCTGATTGCGCCAGGCTGTTTAGGTTTGGGGGCTACCACCAGTGGGGACACCCATGGGGTCGGTCCCGACACCTTCTCGATGACGTCAAGGTCTTCGAGCTTCTTTAGCTCTTCTTCCACCTGAGGGCGGAGGTTAAATGGCACTCTTCTGTGTCGCAGGGCGACAGGACGGATGGAGGTGTCTATATGCAGCTTGACTTTCTTGCCCTTGAACTTTCCAAGGCCACTGAAAAGCGCAGGGAACTCTTCTAGCATGTTGTCGGCGTGTGATTGATGGACTTGGTTGGCGAAGAAGACCAATCCCAGATCTTCCGCTGTGTTGCAGCTGAGTAGTGTTCCTTTCTTTCCTTCGGTTATGTGGAACCGGGCCTCTGTCGTGTACTCTCCATTGCTGATGGTGGTGCTAATGACACCGCGTAGCGGCATGGGTTCTGTGCCCCCATAGGTATATATCCGGGCGTTCGACGGGGTGAGTGTGGGTTTAGGCGACATTTGGTCATACTGGTCAGAGTCCATGACATTCACGGAGGCTCCCGTGTCGATCAGAGCTCTGATTTCGGAGCCTTCCACGGATATCGTGCACATGGGTGGTGGCCTCTTTCGGGATGCAATCCGGCTGACATAGGATATTACATACACCTCATCGTCCTCCTCATCTTCATAATACGGCCTCCGGCCTTGGGCCTGCGTGTCTGGAGGTGGGTGGTCTTGCTCTAGTGATAGTTGTCTCACCCTGGAGGTCGTCGACCGAGACCCATATCCGCCTCGCGATCTCTGTGCATTGGGCCTGTACCTTCCTCCTTGGCACACAGCGGCAAAATGATTGAGCCTGCCACACTTCGAGCATGTCTTCCCCTTCGCGTTGCACACGGCGGTCGCTGCATGGTCTCCACCGCAGTATGCACACTGCGCGTCCCGGGGTTGCCACTGTCGTGCTCTTCCGCCCGTCGGTCTTCTTTGTATCGCGTCAACAGTTTCCTCATTGATGGGCGCCATTTTGGGCACTGCCTGCGGAGCTATGGGGGACCGGAGCGCCAGCTCCATTTCGTCTGCTCTGGAGTCCGACAGTTCGTGGGAGCGAGCGAGGACGAGAATCGCGTCCAATGTAATTCCCGGTTGCCTGAGGATGAGCTTTCGGAGTAGTTTTGATTTGCATCCCACGATGATTTGGTCCCTGATTTCCTCACGCGGGTCGGCGAATGGGCAGCTGCTGGCCAGCCGGCGCAGCCTCGCGTAGTACATGTCCACGGATTCAGTCTCAGTCTGCCACGCCCACTTAAATTTGAACTTCTCATAGTCGGTGTTCACCTGTGGGTCAAAGTGGGTATTCAGCGCGGCCACCGCCGCGTCATAGTCATCATCCTCACCGGTGTTTGGGAGAGACTCAAAGAGGTCGTATATTTCTGGGCCTCCATAGAGGATCAAGAGCGATCTCTTTACGGTGTCATCGGTTTCTCGGGTCCCTTTAAAGTACAGGTTTAGACGCCCCAGCCACGCCTTCCATCGCGGCGCCGCAGTTGCGGGGTCTGCGGTCTCGCTGAACGGTGGAATGGGGGCCACCCCGGTATGAGAGTGACCGACCACGCGCGTGTCTGCGTCGCGACGTGGAGGTGGGCCTGCGGGCCCTGGCGCTGCGGCATTTGTGGCCGGCACTGTGGGCGCGCCCCCTGTGGCGTCGTCGGGCATGCTGGTGGTCTCTCCGTTGAATCACTCCACCCCTGCGCAGGCCGCACAGCGCGATACGGGGCGTGGGTGGCGGAAGTGCGGGCAGAGGGACACTCACGGATGTCCTCTGGTGGAGTTGGCGTGGACAGTGGCTGTTTAGCCTCTTTGCACGTATCCCCGAAGCGAGGCGGCAGTTGGATTGGCTTATGTTTGTTTATGAACGATCCGTCTATTTGTCCCTTTTTTTTTTTCTTCTGCTGTCGCCTGCAGGGCCTGGGCAGGCCGCGTCTGTAGTGCAGAGTGTATCGTGTGAAGGCGGAAGGCAGGGCAGGCGTTGGAGGCACCGCGTGGTCGGGCCTCGGGGCTGACGTGCAGCGTCTCCCCACTTCGCCCCTCCCCCACCGGGGCAGCACGCTCAGGAAGCGCGCTCGCGCTGCACGCAGAGCGGGACGAACCCCTAGACAGCAGCGCACGCAGCGCAGGGGGGGCCGGGTCAGGCCGCAGGGAGTGGGGCACTCACCAGGCAGCTCCCGCCAGCTGAACACGCTCCGACCTCGGAGGCGCGTGGGCGGGGAGCCGACTTCGAGCAACGGCAGCAGGCCGGCGGACGAGCTCCGCGGCCGCAGAAAGTGCCAGACAGATGCGGCCGGCAGCAGACAGCAGGTAAGGAGCGAGCAGCTCCGACAGGCGGCCAGGCACGCGCGGGGGCGGAACCAGCCTCGTCGCCAGTGTAGAGCGCGAGGTCAGGGCCTCACGCGTGGCTATGTACAGCACATAAACAGACACACACACTAGCTGGAGGGTATGCCGGAAAAGACCCCGAGCGGTCTACCGCGCTTTTATTATATACCTCGGGCCGAGGGTGAAGGCGTGCGTGTGTGTGTGTGGATACAATGTTGTCTAGAGGCCGGGTGGCTCTCTACAACACCCTCACTCTACCGCCCTCACTCTACCACTATACCGCCCTCACTCTACTACCCTCACTCTGCCACTCTACCGCCCTCATGCTACCGCCCTCATTCTACTACTCTACCGCCCTCACTCTACCGCCCTCACTGTACCACTCTACCGCCCTCACGCCCTCACTCTACCACCCTCACTCAACCACTCTACCACTCTACCGCCCTCACTCTACCACTCTACCACCCTCACTCTACCGCCCTCACTCTACCCCCCTCACTCTACCACTATACAGCCCTCACTCTACCACTCTAGCGCCCTCACTCTAGCGCCCTCACTCTACAACTATACTGCCCTCACTCTACCACTCTACCGCCCTCACTCTACCACTCTACCGACCTCACTCTACTACTCTACCGCCCTCACTCTACCACCCTCACTCTACCGCCCTCACTCTATCACTCTTTCCCCCTAACTCTACCACTCTACTGCTCTCACTCTACCACCCTCACTCTACCACTCTACCGCCCTCACTCTACCACTCTACCACCCTCACTCTACCACTTTACTGCCCTCACTCTACTACCCTCACTCTACGACTCTACCACCCTCACACTACCACTCTACCGCCCTCACTCTACCACTCTACCGTCCTCACTCTACCACTCTACTGCCCTCAATCTACCGCCCTCACTCTACCACTCTACCTCCCTCATTCTACCGCCCTCACTCTACCGCCCTCACTCTACCGCCCTCACTCTACCACTCTACCCCCTCACTCTACCACCCTCACTCTACGCACTCACTCTACCGCCCTCACTCTACCACTCTACCACCCTCACTCTACCACTTTACTGCCCTCACTCTACTACCCTCACTCTATGACTCTACCACCCTCACACTACAACTCTACCGCCCTCACTCTACCACTCTACCTCCCTCACTCTACCGCCCTCACTCTACCACTCTACCGCCCTCACACCCTCACTCTACCACTCTAGCGCCCTCACTCTACCACCCTCGCTCTACCGCACTCACTCTACCGCACTCACTCTACCACTCGACCACCCTCACTCTACCGCCCTCACTCTACCACTCTACCTCCCTCACTCTACCGCCCTCACTCTACCGCCCTCGCTCTACCGCCCTCACTCCCTCACTCTACCACCCTCACACCTGTAGAGCGCGAGGTCAGGGCCTCACGCGTGGCTATGTACAGCACATAAACGGACACACACACTAGCTGGAGGGTATGCCGGAAAAGACCCCGAGCGGTCTACCGCGCTTTTATTATATACCTCGGGCCGAGGGTGAAGGCGTGCGTGTGTGTGTGTGGATACAATGTTGTCTAGAGGCCGGGTGGCTCTCTACATCCCTCCTTCAATTTAGTTCATGTCCTAGACTGCTCATACGCGTGTCTAAGGGGAGGTACACACAAAGTCTCGGAGTCTTTGGCTGGGCCCAGGATTGGGCCGCAGGTGATATCTGGTGTTGTGCCGGACAGGAGACCCAACAGCCCCGGCCGGGGTTGTTTCGTCATCTCGGGCGGACGATGTGTGCCCAGGTGTCTCACTTCGGGGCCTGACGAGTTGACGTCCTTCTTCTCTTGGCTTGTCATGGTTTGGGAGGGGCACCGTGTCTTGATTCCTCGTTCTTACATCGTCCTGACAGCCTGAGTCGGCATCGATTGTTTCATCAGCGTCCCTGGGAATGCCATCCGGCTTCCCTATTCTTTTGAAGCAAGACACGTTGCGGGTGACGGTCTGTTGGCCGAGACGGGCAGTCACCATTGTTCCTCGAATCTTCTCAATGATCCATCTTTCCGGTTCAAACGGGGTTCTGAACTTCCACCCGGGGTGTCGATCTTGCACCACCACGGTGTCTCCTTCCTGTAACCCAGGATGTTTTGCATGTCTCCCCTCGCTTGCTTTCTGATTGGTGACAGTTCTCCTCGACTGGATGGCGGCACTGTCTCTCTCTTCCGGGGTCCACGTAGAAGACGTGGGGATGTTACCTCTTGGTGCCCTTTTGAACAGGACATGTGCAGGTGCACATTTCGTGGTGCTATGTGGAGTCTGTCGATATGCACTCAGGAATTGTTCCAACGCGGCTTCCGGGTCTTTTCCATCGTTGACGGCGATGCAGAGTGCCCTGTTGAGAGTCCGCATGAGCCTCTCCACTTTGCCATTCGCCTGCGGCCACAATGGTGTGATTCTGCGGTGCTTTATCCCTAGTCTTTCCAGATATGCTTGGAACTCTCGCCCTTGAAAAGGGGGCCCATTGTCCGATTTCACTTCCTCAGGGAGTCCCATTGTGGCAAAGATATGTTCCAGCGCTTTCTTGACTTGTCCGAATGCTGTGGAAGAAAGCAATTCCACGACGGGGAATTTCGAAAAGGAGTCCACAACCACCAGCGTGTGTCGACCGTCTGGGAAGCTCCCGAAGTCTATGCTCAGCTGAGTCCAGGGTGTTGTCGCCGCTTCCTCGGTGATGACTGGGGCCGGAGCCGGATCTGACCCCGTGATGGTGCAAGCGTGGCAGGAGCGCACCATATCGTCCACCATGCGATCCATGGCTGGAAACCATACTTTGTTGCGTAAGCGGGCTTTTGTTTTAGCTGTTCCTTGGTGGCCCGCGTGGGCTATCATGAGTATTTGTTGTTGGAGGCTCGCAGGCACCACGATGAGATGTCCTCGCAGTATGACGCCCTCGTCTCCGACGCTCAACTCATGGCGGATCTGCCATAGCTGTTGTCGGGCATGGCTTACTTCCGGTCGAAGTCCTTGCGATCCATCCAGAAACCGAGTCCAGCTCCCGTTCTCCAAGGCTTTCTTGACTCGGGTCAGAGTCTCATCTTCTGCGGTGGCTTCTCCTATCTCCGGCAAGGTGAGGGTCTCCGGGCAAGCGGCCACGGACACCATGTGGACGAACTCCTCCACTACCTGCCCATCCGCCAGTGGGGTTGCTTTTCTGGTTACATCTGGGTGCCTGGACAGATAGTCTGCTGGATTGTGGGCGCCCGGCCGGAAGATCAGGGTGAAATTGTAGCCCTGTAGCTGGACTGTCCATCGTTCAATTCGCGGGGGGGGCAAGTCTGGAGGATCCGGTGAATAGTGGTAAGAGTGGCTTGTGGTCGGTTACGATGGTGAAAGGTTGGCCGCAGAGATATAAGTGAAAGTGGTGGCAGGCCCACTTGATGGCTAGCGCCTCCCGCTCGATTTGAGCATACCGCGTTTCAGTGTCTGTGAGGGCCTTGCTTGCATACGCCACGGGCTTCCACTCATTCGGGCCATATTCCTGCAGTAGAACGGCGCCGAGACCTACCGGGCTGGCGTCCACGACCAATTCGGTCTTCCTGCGCGGTTGGAAGTAAGCCATCGTGGCCTTATCCAGAAGGCTCGCCTTGATTTCCTGGAAGGCCTGGTTCGCCGCGCATGTCCATTCCCATTCCTGATCCTGTCTTGTGAGTGCACGAAGGGGCTCGGCCAAGTCAGCCAGGTTGGGTATGAATCGGCCACAGTACGTGGCCATCCCAAGGAAGCTCCTCACTTCAGTAGAGTTCCTGGGCGTGCTGGCATTCTGGATGGCTTCCGCCTTTTTCGGGTCTACCCGGAGTCCTTCGCGCGTGAATCTGTAGCCGAAGAAGTCTACTGCTTCCTGGTAGAATGAGCACTTCGCTCTGTGGAGGGTTAGTCCGTGCTCCTGTAGTCTTTGTAGGGTGGCCCTAAGATGTGCGTGGTGTTCCTCCAGCGTGTTGGAGTAGATGAGAATGTCATCGCTCAAGTTGATGACCCCACTCAGCCCCGACAGAACTTCCTTAATCGCGTTCTGAAATACCTCGGCCGCGGATGACACTCCGAAGCTTAACCTCTTGTACCACCGGAGTCCGACATGGGTGGAGAAAGTCGTGATATACCGGCTGCTTTGTTCAAGTTCCAAATGGTGGTAACCCGCATTGAGGTCAAGTTTAGAGAACCACTTCGCCCCGTTGAGGTCGGCGACGATGTCATCCATGGTGGGCGTGATGTGGCGCTCCCTTTTCACGGCAGTGTTTGGCAATCTCATGTCGACGCACAGTCTGATTGCGCCAGGCTGTTTAGGTTTGGGGGCTACCACCAGTGGGGACACCCATGGGGTCGGTCCCGACACCTTCTCGATGACGTCAAGGTCTTCGAGCTTCTTTAGCTCTTCTTCCACCTGAGGGCGGAGGTTAAATGGCACTCTTCTGTGTCGCAGGGCGACAGGACGGATGGAGGTGTCTATATGCAGCTTGACTTTCTTGCCCTTGAACTTTCCAAGGCCACTGAAAAGCGCAGGGAACTCTTCTAGCATGTTGTCGGCGTGTGATTGATGGACTTGGTTGGCGAAGAAGACCAATCCCAGATCTTCCGCTGTGTTGCAGCTGAGTAGTGTTCCTTTCTTTCCTTCGGTTATGTGGAACCGGGCCTCTGTCGTGTACTCTCCATTGCTGATGGTGGTGCTAATGACACCGCGTAGCGGCATGGGTTCTGTGCCCCCATAGGTATATATCCGGGCGTTCGACGGGGTGAGTGTGGGTTTAGGCGACATTTGGTCATACTGGTCAGAGTCCATGACATTCACGGAGGCTCCCGTGTCGATCAGAGCTCTGATTTCGGAGCCTTCCACGGATATCGTGCACATGGGTGGTGGCCTCTTTCGGGATGCAATCCGGCTGACATAGGATATTACATACACCTCATCGTCCTCCTCATCTTCATAATACGGCCTCCGGCCTTGGGCCTGCGTGTCTGGAGGTGGGTGGTCTTGCTCTAGTGATAGTTGTCTCACCCTGGAGGTCGTCGACCGAGACCCATATCCGCCTCGCGATCTCTGTGCATTGGGCCTGTACCTTCCTCCTTGGCACACAGCGGCAAAATGATTGAGCCTGCCACACTTCGAGCATGTCTTCCCCTTCGCGTTGCACACGGCGGTCGCTGCATGGTCTCCACCGCAGTATGCACACTGCGCGTCCCGGGGTTGCCACTGTCGTGCTCTTCCGCCCGTCGGTCTTCTTTGTATCGCGTCAACAGTTTCCTCATTGATGGGCGCCATTTTGGGCACTGCCTGCGGAGCTATGGGGGACCGGAGCGCCAGCTCCATTTCGTCTGCTCTGGAGTCCGACAGTTCGTGGGAGCGAGCGAGGACGAGAATCGCGTCCAATGTAATTCCCGGTTGCCTGAGGATGAGCTTTCGGAGTAGTTTTGATTTGCATCCCACGATGATTTGGTCCCTGATTTCCTCACGCGGGTCGGCGAATGGGCAGCTGCTGGCCAGCCGGCGCAGCCTCGCGTAGTACATGTCCACGGATTCAGTCTCAGTCTGCCACGCCCACTTAAATTTGAACTTCTCATAGTCGGTGTTCACCTGTGGGTCAAAGTGGGTATTCAGCGCGGCCACCGCCGCGTCATAGTCATCATCCTCACCGGTGTTTGGGAGAGACTCAAAGAGGTCGTATATTTCTGGGCCTCCATAGAGGATCAAGAGCGATCTCTTTACGGTGTCATCGGTTTCTCGGGTCCCTTTAAAGTACAGGTTTAGACGCCCCAGCCACGCCTTCCATCGCGGCGCCGCAGTTGCGGGGTCTGCGGTCTCGCTGAACGGTGGAATGGGGGCCACCCCGGTATGAGAGTGACCGACCACGCGCGTGTCTGCGTCGCGACGTGGAGGTGGGCCTGCGGGCCCTGGCGCTGCGGCATTTGTGGCCGGCACTGTGGGCGCGCCCCCTGTGGCGTCGTCGGGCATGCTGGTGGTCTCTCCGTTGAATCACTCCACCCCTGCGCAGGCCGCACAGCGCGATACGGGGCGTGGGTGGCGGAAGTGCGGGCAGAGGGACACTCACGGATGTCCTCTGGTGGAGTTGGCGTGGACAGTGGCTGTTTAGCCTCTTTGCACGTATCCCCGAAGCGAGGCGGCAGTTGGATTGGCTTATGTTTGTTTATGAACGATCCGTCTATTTGTCCCTTTTTTTTTTTCTTCTGCTGTCGCCTGCAGGGCCTGGGCAGGCCGCGTCTGTAGTGCAGAGTGTATCGTGTGAAGGCGGAAGGCAGGGCAGGCGTTGGAGGCACCGCGTGGTCGGGCCTCGGGGCTGACGTGCAGCGTCTCCCCACTTCGCCCCTCCCCCACCGGGGCAGCACGCTCAGGAAGCGCGCTCGCGCTGCACGCAGAGCGGGACGAACCCCTAGACAGCAGCGCACGCAGCGCAGGGGGGGCCGGGTCAGGCCGCAGGGAGTGGGGCACTCACCAGGCAGCTCCCGCCAGCTGAACACGCTCCGACCTCGGAGGCGCGTGGGCGGGGAGCCGACTTCGAGCAACGGCAGCAGGCCGGCGGACGAGCTCCGCGGCCGCAGAAAGTGCCAGACAGATGCGGCCGGCAGCAGACAGCAGGTAAGGAGCGAGCAGCTCCGACAGGCGGCCAGGCACGCGCGGGGGCGGAACCAGCCTCGTCGCCAGTGTAGAGCGCGAGGTCAGGGCCTCACGCGTGGCTATGTACAGCACATAAACAGACACACACACTAGCTGGAGGGTATGCCGGAAAAGACCCCGAGCGGTCTACCGCGCTTTTATTATATACCTCGGGCCGAGGGTGAAGGCGTGCGTGTGTGTGTGTGGATACAATGTTGTCTAGAGGCCGGGTGGCTCTCTACAACACCCTCACTCTACCGCCCTCACTCTACCACTATACCGCCCTCACTCTACTACCCTCACTCTGCCACTCTACCGCCCTCATGCTACCGCCCTCATTCTACTACTCTACCGCCCTCACTCTACCGCCCTCACTGTACCACTCTACCGCCCTCACGCCCTCACTCTACCACCCTCACTCAACCACTCTACCACTCTACCGCCCTCACTCTACCACTCTACCACCCTCACTCTACCGCCCTCACTCTACCCCCCTCACTCTACCACTATACAGCCCTCACTCTACCACTCTAGCGCCCTCACTCTAGCGCCCTCACTCTACAACTATACTGCCCTCACTCTACCACTCTACCGCCCTCACTCTACCACTCTACCGACCTCACTCTACTATTCTACCGCCCTCACTCTACCACTCTACCGCCCTCAGTCAACCGCCCTCACTCAACTGCCCTCACTCTACCGCCCTCACTCTACAGCCCTAACTCTACTGGCCTCACTTTACCACCCTCACTCTACTGCTCTCACTCACTCTACCACCCTCACTCACTCTACCGCCCTCACTCACTCTATCGCACTCACTCACTCTATCGCCCTCACTCACTCTATCGCCCTCCCTCACTCTATCTATCTATCGCCCTCCCTCACTCTATCTATCGCCCTCCCTCTCTCTATCGTCCTCCCTCTATCTATCTATCGTCCTCAATCTATCTCCCTCCCTCTATCTATCACCCTCCCTCCCTCTATCGCACTCCCTCTATCGCCCTCCCTCTATCGCCCTCCCTTTATCGCCCTCCCTCTATCGCCCTCCCTCTATCTATCACCCTCCCTCTATCTATCTATCGCACTCACTCTATCTATTGCATCACCACAGCATCACTCAGCACGATCACAGCATCACTCAGGGGCACCACAACATCATTATGCGCGACAACAGCATCACTGAATGCCACAGCATCACTCAGCGCCACCACAACATCACTCAGCGCCACCACAACATCAATCTGTACAACCATTCAACAACAACTGGTTCAAATATGTTCTGTCAATGTTTAAAGCTTTATTACAAATGTCATAAAAAGATGTTACATTTTTTTTACTTCTGTTCTTGGATTTTCGTCACAATAAAATACATTGAACATAATCTTCACAACAGTTATTTACAAAAGTTTAAGCTATTGCCATTATAAATTACAATACCTTTTATTTAAGTATTAATTGTTAAAAAAATAAAAGCCATTGTTATTTGTAATATCAATACATCTAAGTCACGTAAATACAGCACATATTGCATTTCAAATGCTATAGGTGTCACATTTGCGAAAGTTAAAACTATTGGCATTGTAAATCACAAAGCTATTAATTAAGTTATTTTCAAAACCAACACATAAATACAAAATTTGTCATTTATAATACCAATAGCTCAAACTTTCCTAATGCGAGACCTATTGCATTGCAAATGCTTGTTCCTTTTGCTGCCTTTCTCTATTTTACTCTAGGTCAGTGATTCTTAACCTTTTAGGTTTAAAGTATTTTATTAAGGCACAAAAACACGGGGAGGGGAGCAGGAGGTCAAGCAAACATACAGTACAAGAAGCGGAACGTTGCAGCGAGTCAGAAGAAAAGCAGGGAGGCAGGAAGCCCCAGAGGGTAACAAGGCAAAGACATAAGGCAATAAGGCATTGTGAACGACCCCCCTGTAGACCCCCACTCCCTAGGCAAGGCCGAGCCCGAATAGCACCCCGCAACACAGTAAAGGAGAAGCATACCGTTCCACCAACCCCCCGACCCCAGAAAAGAAGAAGAAAGAAAAGCAAAGGAGGAGAAGAAAGAAAACAATACCCCAACATCCCCGTCCGAAAGTAAGCATTAGAAGCATATAACCTCTCTTCCCGCCCCCAACCCCCGGCCCCCGATCCGCACATTCACTCCGCCGCAGCTGCCGGCGGCGTCAGCCTAAGGAGGCGCAAATACCGTGGACACGTGAGCTCGTGAAATTCCGTGGACAGCAGTGCCAAAAAGGGGTGCCAGAGCTCCTCAAACTGGTCAACATTCCCAGCCACCGTTAGCGACATCTTCTCCATGCCCAGTACCTGCCAGAGCCTATGCAGCCAACCAGTGATAGAGGGGGCGGTAGGGGTGCGCCAGAGTACCAGTATGTTCTGGACGGCGGAGCCTAGCGCAATCGCAATCTGCCTGCCCCTGCGGGATTTCAGCGGGTACATCAAGTCATTGGGGAGGCCTAGCAAGACATACGCGGGGAAGCGCGGAAGCTCGATCTCAAAATGCCTATCCACCTCATCTAAGACTTCCTTCCAATAGGCCGACAGCACCGGGCACTCCCAGACAATGTGCGTGAGGGTGCCCTCCTGTCCGCAGCCGCGCCAGCAACCTTTATCGCCGATTTTGCGCATCTCATAGAGCCGCTCCGGGGTGTAGTACCAATAGGTGGACACTTTAGTGAAGGTTTCCGTCAGCCCAGTGTGGTACGCAGAGTGCCTCGCCCGATACGCAATCCTGTCCCACTCCTTGTGACTTAGGGTCCTGCCCAGTTCCCTGTGCCAGCGCTCCCTCCCTGGGTTATGGTAATGAAACGGCGGGGGTTGGAGAAACTTATACAAATCAGTGATGAGCTTGGCGTCCGAGGTCCGGGTTACCAACCATCGCTCGTAGGGCGTAATCGAACGGGCAGCAACGTCACGCACTGGGGGTTGAAGAGCCCAGTGGCGGACCTGCATGTAACGCAGTCTGTCCCCTTCCGTCAGGCCAAACTCCTGTCGGAGCTGCTGGAAGGGGAGCACGCCCTCCGGCCCGTAGATCTGGAAAAGCGCCCTGCAACCCGCGCTCACCCAGTGGGAAAAGGCTCCCGGCTCCAGACCCGGGGTAAAGTCCGGATTGCCAGCAATGGGAGTGAACGGCGATGGAAAAGTGGTGAGCTCACGCAGCTCACACACCGCGTCCCACACTCTTAGCGGGACCCGGGTGATAAAGGAGGCGTAGAGATTAGGCGGGCGGTGAGTGCGCCGCAGGAACGGGACCTCCTGGAGGGTACGGCCTGCAACTGCCTGGTCTTGAAAGAGCCAGTGTTTGTCCGATTCCCACCGGCTCCACTCCACCAAATACCGGAGCTGCGCCGCCTGAAAGTACTTCCGGAGGTCCGGGACTCCGAGACCCCCCGCCTCCGGGGCAAGCATGGAGAGGACCCGCTTCATCCGAGGTTTACGGCCCTGCCACACAAAGCGGGAGATGTCTGCCTGCGTCTGCCGTATCCAACCCACGGGGGGCTGGAGAGGCAGAGCGCGGAAAAGATACAGGATCTGAGGCAGTATCGTCATCTTCACCGCCGCGATATGGCCCAACCACGAGAGTAGGCCCTTGTTCCATCGGCCGAGTTCCTCTTTGATCTTTTTGCCCAGAGAGGAATAGTTAGCTGCGACCATGGCAGGCAGGGAGGGAGCAAGCAAAATTCCCAGGTAAGGCACCGTGGAGGAGGACCACTGCAGAGGAAAGAGACTCTGAAGGTCCCGCCTGGTGTCGGCAGAGAGCGACACATCCAGTGCAGCCGACTTAGTCATATTCATTTTAAAGCCCGCCACACGGGCAAAAGCGTCCAGTTCCTGGACGCAGGCAGGGAGCGACCGCTTGGGGTCATCCAGGGTCAGCAAGACATCGTCCGCGTATAAGCTGACAGTGTGCGTGTATTGCCCCATCTTCACCCCAATAGCGTCCGGGTTATCGCGAATCCTCTGTGCAAACGGCTCCATATAAAGGGCAAAGAGGAGCGGCGAGAGGGGGCAACCCTGTCTCGTGCCGCGCTCAATGGCAAAGCTGTTGGAGCTGTGTCCATTGACACGCACTGACGCTGATGGTCTCCTATAGCAGTTAAAGACCATAGTGCGGAACTTCTCGCCGATCCCCAGTTTCCCAAGGACCAGCTCGAGATATGGCCAATGAACCCTATCAAAGGCCTTCTCCGCGTCGACCGATAGCAGCATCCGTTCCCCCGGGACGCGTGAGGCCTTTTCCAACACGTGCGTCACCCTCTTTGTGTTGTCGACCGTCTGCCTACCGGGTACAAAACCGGCCTGGTCCGCCTCCACCAAACCTGGTAGGTGTAGACCCAATCTGGCCACCAAGATTCCGGTGTAAAGCTTGAGGTCCACATTTAGGAGCGAGATGGGCCGGTACGAGCCGCACAGGGTCCGGTCCTTCCCCGGCTTGGGGATAACCGACACAGTCGCTGAGAGAAGGTCCGGTGGGATGGCTCCCGGCTCGGAGAAGGAGTTGAACAAGCGAGCCAATAGAGGCGCGACAGTGGGACAGAAGGTCTTGTAAAACAAGGCCGTATAGCCATCCGGGCCCGGGGCTTTACCATGCTTTAGCCGTGCAATCGCGGAGATGACCTCCTCCACGTGAATGTCCCTCTCCAGGTGGTCCGCCTGGGAGGGGTCCAAGGCCGGGAGGGTCACGGATTCCAAATAGGCCTCAGCCTCTCCCGGTGGGGAAGGCTCTGCAGCGCACAGCGCCTCGTAAAAGGAACGAAAGGTATCTGCCACCTCCGCGTCACCGGAAACCGGGATCCCATCCGCTCCCACCAGCTCCTTCACCACATTGCGTTGCTGCGCAGCCCTGAGCCTATGGGCCAGGAGCTTACCGCACCTGTCTCCGCCGGTGTAAAAGGCATGCTTCAGGCGCAGCGCGGCATACTCCGCCCGATCTAGATCCAACGCAGAGAGGAGCTTCCGTGCCGCCTTCAGCTGCTTCCAGACACGAGGAGCCCCTGTTCGGCGGTGAACCTGCTCAAGCTCCCTAACCTGCGCTGTCAGTTCCTCCCTCTTGCGTTGGCGTTCCCTGTTTTCCGCCGAGGAAATGGAGATAAACTCCCCCCTGACGACCGCTTTCAAAGCCGCCCACTGCGTTGCCAGGGACGTGGCAGAGTTGTTATTGTGGGTTAGGTAGTCCTGGATGACCTCCTCCACTCGCTTCACAACCGATTTCTTATGGAGAAGCGTGTCCCGAAGCCGCCACATCCCCCTAGAGGGGGGGGCCGCCGGCCAAGCAAAGATCCCGGAAACCGGTGCGTGGTCGGACAGGGACAAGACCCCGATGTCTGCCGCTGTGGCGGCCGAACGAAGCGGTCCGCTCACCAAGAGGTAATCCAACCGTGAATACGTGCGGTGCGCGTGGGAGAAATAGGAGTAGTCCCTATCGGTGGGGTGCATGGCGCGCCAGAGGTCATGCAGGTCCATTTCCGCAAGCTGGTCCTGTACCGCCCTAGAAAGCTCCCCTGTCTGCGGAAAGCGCTGGGCAGACCTATCCAGGGTGGAGTCGAAGACCATATTCAGGTCTCCCCCCAAGATGATATGGCGATCGGGCGAGGCAGTAACGTCCACCAACACAGATTCCAGGAAACGATCCTGGTGGTCATTCGGGCTGTATACCGAACCAACCGTAAAGGCAACACCTCCCAGACGCATGCGATACACTAGAAGCCTCCCCTTCTGCTCAGCATGTTTATGTAACACCTCCCCCCTGAAGGAGCTGGCTAGAAGAATGGCCACCCCAGCAGTCTTAGTCGCAGCAGAGGAAAAGAGTTGCGTGGGGAACTTGGCAGAGCGCAACCTATGGCAATCTTTGGAAAGTAAATGGGTTTCCTGCAGGAGGCAGATATCCGCCTGCGACCCCTCCAACAAGGAAAGGATCGCCCTACGCTTCACGGGGTTATTCAGACCCTTAACATTAAGGGTCACTACTTTCAGGGGCGGCATCGCCTCCAGGGAAACAACGCGCTATGCAGCGAGCGAGGGATCAGTGGAGGGGGCGCGCGGGGCAGGGGCGCAGGGAAGGCCAGAGGCAACATCACACATGTTCGGACAACTTCGGACGGGACCCCCCCCACACCAAACCAACAGTTAAACCCCCCCAGAGCCAACCCATGGCATCCAACCAAAACAAAAAAAAACAGGAAACAACACCCCATAGTCTCAGTCTAGCCCAAGTGGGCGAGTCTGCAGAAAACAGTCAAGTGGACGTCCAGCCACACACCCCCCCCTCGCCCCCCCAGCCCCCAGCCCCAGCCCAGCATCGTTAAAGCTAAGAGTCTCTCCCCCCGGAGAAAAGTTAGGCCGTTAGGGCCACACCAGTAGCTTCAGGCAAGTTCCTGGCCGCAGTCCTCAGGGCCTCCGCCATGTCTGCTCTGATGGTGGGCGAGTCTGGACGACTCGCCGTCGCTGACGATTGGCGCCTCCTCGATCTCCGTCGGCCCCGCCGCTCGGGGCGCCGCCATGCGGGTGTAGCCCCTTCCTCCTCCGTAGCAGTAAGGCCCAGTACTCCACAAACATCTTGTAAAGAGCGCAGCTGATGCAGCACCCCATTCCATCGAAAGATAAGACGGAAGGGGTGACCCCAGGAATAGGGTGTCTCATGCTCTCGCAGAAAGTCCGTAGCGATGCGGAAAGACCTGCGCTTCTGCAGTGTGATGGCGGACAGGTCCTGATAGAGCGCCACAGGTCTTTCTCGGAAGGTCAGCGGCTGCTTCCTGCGGGCCTCCGTCATGATGCGCTCTTTTAGGGGGAAATCCGGCAGGAATGCCAGGATATCAGGCGGGGGTGCCGATGACTGGCGCTGGCGGCCCACCCTGTGTGCTCTGTCAATGCGGATCGGGAAATCCGCTTCTTCCTCCAAGATGTCGCGGAACAGGTCCTGCAGATAGGCCACTAGGTCCGCACCTTCATCCGCGGATGGAACACCTCGCACCCGGATGTTATTCCGCCTGGACCTGTTCTCGAGGTCCTCCGAGTGGGCCTGGAGCTCAACACATTGCTCCCGGAGGCGGAGGACGTCCTGCTGGAGATGAGTTATCTCCTCATCGCGACGTTGGGCCGCCGTCTCCACAGTATCGACCCGCTCGCCCAGGCCTTCGACTTCCCTGCGCACTTCCCGGACCTCTCCAGCCACCTCGGTCTTAAGAGTTTGAAATTCCTCCTTGAGGGAGCTGAATAAGTCCTCCATGAAGGACCTCGTGACTGGTGGCTCGCCCACGGTTGCGTCCGTTGATGCCCGGGAGGCCCCCGGGGACGGCTGTGCCCTGTCGCGTAGTTGCTGGGATCTGCCGAGCATTTCCGGCAAAGTGCGATCTCCTCGTGCCGCGCCACGTCTCCCAGTCATCTTGGCCCCCGGTGAAGCCTAGGGTCAGTTGCTGTAGGCGAGCGCCACCGCTCGCGGGCACCAGATGTGAGGCCCTCGTCGGGGACAAGGGTAGTGCGTCACAGGCGACAAAATGGCGGCCCGGGCCTGGGCAAGACGACCCCCGGGCCAGCAGGGCAGGCAGCAACGTCCAAAGTGGAGGCCTCCAGCCTCGTACTCCCAGGGAGGGCAGCAGATGAGTCGGTGCCAGGACGAACCGAGGCTCCCGTGTGAGAAGGGTGCGGGCAAGGATCACTGGGCTCAGCTACACAAGACAAGATGGCGGGAGGGTGGAACCCAAGGAGGCAGCCCGGGCCAGCAAGTCCGTGGGTGACTCTCAAACTGCAACGGGTCCGGAAAGTGCGAAACCGATGTCTCCCTTCACCACCAGTTGATTTGCCCGGCTCGGGCACTGCTCGAACTCCGCCATCCAGTGCCTCCAGGCGCGGAGTTCGCAAGGCGTCACCCCTCGAAGCCCAGGGTAGGGGGAAGGCCGCCGGCGCAGGGCTGGGGTTCGTCGCCCAGCAATGGTGCTTGCCACCAGGGCACCGGTCAGGAAGCCTCCTCACTCCGCGGAGTCCGTCTATTCCGCTCCCTCGGGATCTCCGGCTTTCAGCTTTTCAGCACTCGGCCCAGCCGAGGCGCGCGGACAGCGCCGCCGTATGCTCCGCCTCCAGGCTCTTCTCCTCGGGGCGACCCGGGCTCCACTCCTCGGAGCGATCTCCGAACAAACTTTTTGGGGACTTCCCCCGGGGCCACAGAAGTCAAAGTGGTATCAAAATGTGCCCCACGAACTCCGGCACAGTTCTCTCACCCGCAGTGCAGCCGCGGGGGGAGAGAAGCGCGGGGATCGGGGCTCGGGCTGAGCCGGGTCGGAGGAGCTACGGGAGGAAGCGTCCGCTCACCCCGCCATCTTGGCCACGCCCCCCATTCTTAACCTTTTGACTTAAGTTGACTTCTTCTTAATCATTACTGGAATTCTGGCACCCCCTTTGAATCATTATTGGAATATGGGGATCCCCACTAAGTCATTACTGGAAGCCGGGAACCTCAGGCAAGGGAAAGACTCACAGATGGCAAAGTCCAGCAGCCCCAGCAGAATTGCGAGAAGTTGTTGATAACCCTGAGATGTCAGAGAACATGAGGAAAACCCTTGGAGAAACTTGTGTTCAAGGATGTAGAGAACAGGTCTAGTCCTTCTCACTCCCAGGCAAGAAGCAGCAGGCAGCAGGCCAACACAGCAGAGCAGGTAGCAAAATGGCAGTCCCGCCAGAAGTTCAGCAATCAGCAGGCAGCAGGCCAAAACAGTAATGCAGTTAGCAAAGGGGGAGTTCCTGCTACAAACCAGCAGCTGTTCTTTCAGGCAGAATGTCCTTGGCTCCAGAAAAGTTCTGATTTGGTGGTGTCAGCGGTCCAGTACTTATACCGAAATGCGCCTTTGAAGTGGGGAAGACTTCAAAGAGGCCTTTGAAGATCACAAGGTCCCTGCCTTTCCTGCCCTGGCTCCAGACTCACTAAAGTGGGTATGCAGCTATTTGTGTGGGATAAGGCACAGCCTTATTCAGGTGAAAGTTCAGCTCCTCCCTCCCGAACTACCTCAGGAAGGCCCATCAGCCTGGTGATGGGCCATCAGGGTGAAAATGTCGCACCCCTGCTCCCTTTTGTGACTGTCTATAGGGAATTCAGAAAGATCAGCTAGAGAGAATGCACAAAGCCCAGCTGTCACCCAATCCAGACTTGATTTCAGAGACAGCAGTGGCACAGAATGATGATGGACGGATCACTGAAACTTTACAGACACTCATTCCCAGTCACAGATCTGCGTTGAATCCATCATCATTCTTTAGCTCACTTTACCACCTCAGTTCAGACCCAGCTATGTACAAATCAGTCTTGACCCTGTGCCCCATGGGAACAGTCCAGCCAGAACTGCCAAGCCAGGTCTTCCCTGAACGAGAAAAAAGCATCCTGGGACCTGTCTCTAGGTAACACCCTTCATCAGCCTGGCAAGCCTGAGTAGCACAGACATGCCCAGACGTGGGTCCGTGCTCTCCATGCCACTGGAGGTAAAGCTTTTCTAGCTGATGAGGGGTGAAACCCAGAAACCGGTCGCAGGTTGCTTGATTCCAGTCAAGGGAGGACCTGGCCTGGCAGTTCGGGCTGTACTGTTCCCATTGGGCGCAGGGTCAAGACTGATTTGCATATGGCTGGGTTCAAACTGGACTGGCATGGGGAGCAAACAAACAATGGATTTAGGCCCAGATCTCTGTACTGGGGTGAATGTATAACATTGTTCTGCATTCTGTCCATCAATTGTTCTTTTTGCATTTATCACCCAAGTGGGATGGGTATGCCAAGACGTGGGTCCTATGCTCTCAATGCCACTGAAGTCAAGCTATTCTGGCTGATGAGGGGTGAAAACAAGGAGAACAGGCCTCAAATCACTATGATACACAGGTAGTGCACCTCTCTACTTACGTGCCCTCGTATAGATGACAGGACAGTTAACACAGTCAATAGTCATTAAGTTTACCATGATCAGCAAGTCTGAGATGTTGATCCGGAGTGCCAGGAGCTGTGGCCCAGCCTGGCCTCTTCCGGTTGATGACAGGCAAGGACGAGCCCACCCTTGGCCAGTGCTTTGCCCGGGCGAGCCCGCGTGCGTCCCGCGCTGCGGGAGCCCTGAGGGAGCTTTATGCGCCGGCTGGCACGAGGATGATGTGCCGCTCCTGCTGTGAGTTCCTAGTGCCCCCTGGGATTTGTAATTCCAGATTGCAGGCAAGTGTGGTAAAGTGGCAGCACAAAAACAGAGCTGCCAGGCGCAGGGTCAAGACTGATTTTCATATGGCTGGGTTCAAACTGAATGGCATGGGGAGCAAAAAATTAATGGATTTAGGCCCAGATCTCTGTACTGGGGTTAATGTATGACATTGTTCTGCAGTCTATCCATCAAGTGTTCTTTTTGCATTTGTCACCCGAGTGGGACGGGTATGCCCAGACGTGGGTCCTGTGCTCTCAATGCCACTGAAGTCAAGCTATTCTGGCTGATGAGGGGTGAAATCCTGAAACCAGTCTTAGGATGCTTGTTTCCAGTCCAGGGAGGACCTAGCCTGGCAGTTCAGTCTGTACTATACCCATTGGGCGCAGGGTCAAGGCCAATTCGCAAATGGCTGGGTTCAAACTGGAATGGCATGGGGAGTAAAAAGAACGATGGATTTAGGCCCAGATCTCTGTACTGGGGTGAATGTATGACATTGTTCTGCAGTCTATTAATCAAGTGTTCTTTTTGCATTTGTCACCCCGAGTGGGACAGGTATGCCCAGACGTGGGTCCTGTGCTCTCCATGCCACTGGAGTCAAGCTATTCTGGCTGATGAGGGGTGAAACCCCAAAACCAATCCTAGGATGCTTGTTTCCAGTCCAGGGAGGACCTGGCCTGGCAGTTCGGGCTGTACTGTTCCCATTGGGTGCAGGGTCAAGACTGATTTTCATATGGCTGGTTTCAAACTGGAATGGCATGGGGAGCAAAAAGCAATGGATTTAGGCCCAGATCTCTGTCCTGGGATGATTGTATGACATTGTTCTGCATTCTGTCCATCAATTCTTCTTTTTGAACTTTCTAAAAGTGGCATTTTTATACAGACTTAAAACTTTGACATAGTGGCACTACAAGAAACGTGGGTGACAGACCCGCCTTATCTCCAAGGATTTCTGTGCTTCTTTGTAAATGCCACCAGGGGAGCAAAATACGGCCATCTGCAAGGCGGTTTGGTCACATATGTTGCTAATACAGTCGCCTATTCTGCTCGCATCTTTGGTTCAACAGTACAGTCAACTCTAGCAGACACTATTTCCTTCTCATCATCATCATTAAATAAAAGGGATTCTAATAGCATGTTGCTAAATGTGTATATCCAACCTAAAAATAAAATCAAACTAGTCAAGGAAATGTGCAACTTTGTGGAAACATGTATAAGTGAGGGACCCACAAATGATCTTGTCTTAACTGGGTACTTAAACTACAATCTAATGGGATCCTCCGTGGACGAAGAAGTGCTTTTGCAAAACCCAATCTGGAACATCCCGCAGCAAGGAAAACCTCATACGTGTAAACAAACCAAAATAGGACAAACGACCGTGGAGGTTTTAGAACATCTTAATCTGAGGGCATTAAATGGTAGATCACCGAAAGACAACCCTCCCGTGACGACATATAGTTCCACAAAAACAAGCTTGATTCTGGACTATACTTCCATCTCCCTAGGTCTCTTTCAACAAATTGCATCGTTCCAGCTGGGCAACAAAGGAGATAATGATCATCGGCCCCAAGAAATAGAACTGAGAACAGTCACTCCAACATTCGAACGCTGCCGGGAGCCTCAAGGATTAATTGCCACCATCAACCTAAGAAAAATTAAATTCAAGATAGCTGCAGGAAGCAATATGCTTGGAATTGCAAAACAACACCACGCTGCGAGGGTCGGAGATGGTGTAGTGGAAAAACTTCCTATTAGCGATGGAGGCACATGCAGCCAAGATCAAACCACCAAACCTCCAAAGATTCAGCAGCAATAAACCAATATCATATAGCGCTAAGCAAGACATTAAGCTTGCAAAAAAAAGGATTCAACAATTACTGAGACACCTTCGACACAAGCCCAGCAATGAACCACACTTACAAGAATTACGGAAACAAAGGGCAGTTCTCTAAAAACTAAAAAGGGATGTGAAAAGAGCTATGGAGGAGGATCTATGGGTTAAACTAGATGTCAATGTCAAAGATAACAATAGCACCAGATTCTGGGGTACCATAAACCAGTTAATTTACCACAATCACAACGGCGTTTCCACAATCATCACAGAAGAAGCCTGGGTAAAAGACCTCAGGTCTCACTTTCAACAAGGCACTGAACATAGCGAAAAGCGCCAAGCCTGTCAAAATGAACCCGACTTCCAAACGACACTTAAGGCCTGGGTCAAAATCAATCTCGCCGCCTCTGGGAAATCAGGGCCAGATCCACCAAATAATGGTCATCAAACGATTCAAATTGACGCCATCAAAAGGCAGATCGGAAAGGGAAGAAGAGAAGGTGCTCCTGGCCCAAATGAAATTCCACCAGTACTTTACAAACAGGAGGCATTTTTCTGGGCAGAAGCACTGGACCCATTCTGCAGAGGAATCAGATCGTTGAACATCTAGCCCAGCTTAATCATTTTCCCAATCCATAAATCTGGTGACAAGTTGCAACCTCAAAACTGGCTCTACTAGACAACAAAGCAAAATTCTTTGCAGGCTTGTTATTGGAGGGTCTTCAGGCTTGGGTGAAAGAAAAATCTGCAATTCTGCTCCAACAGACTGGTATCACAAAATCAGTTGGGACAACAACTAACATATTAAGCATGGCAATGCTGATGGATAAGGCAGCAGCTACACGATCATCACTAAACCTTTGCTTTATCGACTACAAGCCCGCTTTTGATCATGTTAACATGTTAACCGTATCAGACTTTGGTCCAAACGACATCACTGGGGGCTTCCTCAGCCCCTACTCAACTTGATCATGAACTTACATACGGACACGTGGCTACAGGTGAAGCTGGGTAAAGGAACCTTCCTGTCAAGATGCATTCCCATGGAAAAAGGCCTGAAACAGGGCTGCGTTTTGGCACCCACTCTCTGTAATCTGTACACAGTTGATTTAGTTCCACCGCTAATCGGCTGTAATTCACACGCCCCGAAATTAAGAGACACAGCACTTCCCGGTCTTCTTTATCTCAGATGACATAGTCCTGCTCAGCAAAACAAAAGTAGAGCTACAACATCTCCTAAATACAACGCAGGACTTCTCACAAACAAAAGACCTAACGATCAGCCTGGACAAAACAAAAAAAATAATAATTGGGAATAAAAGGCAGCAAACTGCAGCCTGGTTTTGGGGAGAGACCAGAATAGAAGGTACAACAGAATACCAATATCTCAGCGTGAAGCTGGATTCTGGCGGTCATTTCATGGCGCAGAAGAACAGCATAAGGCAAAAAGGTTTACTAATAGCAACTTCCCTAAAAACCTTAAATTCTAAATTATCATCCTGCCACTCGCAGAGGTGGTTCGTACAAAACTCCTACCAACAATCACCTACGGTAGCGAGGTACAGAAAGGCAGGGACGCGGAAATACTCGATGCCACTGTAACAACTGCATACAGGGTACATTTTTGGCTGCCAAAATATACCTCTTCCACACAAATCAGACTTGAGTTTGGCGTCCTGAAACAAACAATTGCCAGACAAGGGGCCTTCGTCACTGCATGGGATAAAGTGCAAAAAACTCCTCGGGAAACGTTAAACGAACACCTGTGGAAAGAGCTACAAACGCACACTACATTACCAGCTGCGAAATATCTTCACAGCAGCTCAGACAAATTAGGACCAAATCAACTTTGGGAAACATCGACAACCTCCCTAATCTTTAAAAAAAAGTGTGGAAGACGGTGAAACTACTGTCATGGCTGGAGGATAAGGCCGCACATTCACAGAGAACCCATGGATGGATGACTTTGAATACATACATGAAGCCGGGTGCTCAAGCGTATTTCAATCTGTAATATGACAAAAATATAAAAATTGCATTAATGAAATATAGATTTGGTCTGCTCCCCTGCACCCAGCATCTTTCACCTTGGCTACGCAATAAAGCAGGCTCTATGTGCCGATTATGTGGAACAGCTCAGGAAGACCTGCTGCATTTGCTATGCTCCTGTAAAGAACTCCTCAAAGAACGAAAGAAATTGTTGAAACAATTGTTTAATCTACGAGGGATTCGAACAAGGAGGCAAGCCCTGTTGGCATGCTTTGCAATTAGCGATCCGCAATTGAACTGCAGAGCAGTAAAGTTTCTGAGGCTGTGAGGAAGCAAAATGCCATAAATGGAAACATCAAGAACACAGCCAGAAAAAGTATAAGCTAATATGCAAGGCAGCTCTGAAGACATTTTTAACCTATAAATTAAAGAGATAAAAACTGATAAGTTATCATGCTGCTATAGTTGTTCAAATCTAGAAAGCTTTATTAGCATGGTTTTAGGACATAAGCATTATGAAGGAACAAGTTTTATGCATGTACATGACAGATTTTTTATTGAATATATATATTTTTCTGTATTGCAACGATTTTAATTAACTATGCAAATAAAATTTACTTACTTACATATTGTAAATGCAAGTTCCAGTAGCCCAAATTCTCAATTCTGTCTAGGCAGTAAATGAATCAGCCATTAGACGTGCTTACTACTGAGCGAGATGTTTCCACAATATGTTCAAGTCTTCATTGTAGATCCTCTACATCATACCTACATTTAAAAGTAAACTAATTTTGATTTCTTTCAAAGCCTGCTATTTGAAAATTTCAGTCACCCAAAAGCTAGACTTGGACTTCTTAACATAAGTTGTCAAATTAGAACATGTCAATCAAATTTCCTCTAAACCAGACCTAACTTTTGATAGGTCAAACAAAATGTCTTCATGGTAAAATTGATCACAGACCACAGTGGCGATACCTTATGCCCTTCTTTAAATCATCACTTTGCAATGTAATTCCAGATGGCTAGTCATATCCTTTAAACCACTCCAGGTATCACAAATCAGGAAAAGGTTACAACTAAACAATAAGTGCCAGATGTAGGAAGCCTAATACCGGTCGCTAACGGCCGAAATTACAGAATTTTGGCCGTTACCGACCGGTATTAGGCTTTTCAGATGTAGGGGCCTAATTTAAGGATTCAGTAATTTACCGAATCTGTAATTGAAGGAATCGGTAAATTACCGAATTATTAAATACTGATTTGGTAATTTACCGAATCCTTAATGTGGGAAGCACTCAAGTGAGTCCTTTTTTACTTGTAAGGATTCGTTATTTACCACCAACTACAAGTTGGTGGTAAATATTGAAAACCCTAAAAAAAGCAGTTTTGTGTTTTTTTCAACTGTGCCATGTGGCAGACATAAATGCCCTTAGGGGTGCATCAGGGTGTCAATGTGATACCCTGCCACCCTTGTAAGTCTACCCCTTTTACTGATTCGGTATTTACTGAATCAGTAATTTTCATTCATTCCTATAGGCCTCCAGGCCCATAGGAATGAATGGGGAATACCGAGCCAGTAAATACCGAATCGGTATTTACCGAATATTACCGATTCGGTAAAATTTACAGAATCATTAGCTACATATCATTTACCGATTCCAAAATACCGAATTGGTAAAATTCTGTATTTTAGAATCGGTAAATGTTATTTACCTATATCTGGCCCTAAGTATCTGTTTCCAAGTTTATGACACCAAAAGCAAAGGTTTAAAGCAATCAGGGGATTTACTCATTTTTGAAACTCGAAGTGAGACATATTCCTGGAAACCTATTTAGAATTTGCAATTGTGCATATGAACAGACATTTCCGCACATACAAGTGTGAATAGTGCACAAGTGCACAGGGGGAAAAGCCATCACATTTGTACATTGCAATGTTTCCTCCACAGAGAAAATATTTCCCCATAGAGAAACCCTTTCCACTATATCCCCACAAAAAGTTTCTCAGTGTACTCACTTTTTAGGACACTCCAGCCTTGGAACGCCCACTCCACACAGACTCCCTGCTCCTGGGAGCAGATTTACTCTCACAAACATCTTTGTGAGTAAATCCTTTGTGCATTTTAAACCAACTTTTTGGAACACCAAAAGTGGCTGTACATATATATAAAAAAGGCTACTTGCACTATTGAGTTAGATTTACATTAGCAAATATCTGTGTAAACTGGGCCCTCTGTGTTTATTGTAATTCAGTGTTCAAATATTCAATCATTAAAAATCTGAGATTTAACCTCATTTTTCATGTATCAACTGTTTAAAGACATTTCAGGGTCTGTACTTGTAACATTTGGTCTCATGGGTTCCAAGGTGTCACATACACGCTCATATGCCTCAGAAGGTTAGCTGTACATAACAACCAAATTTAGGGCTAATGTACTAAGCGATTTGGTGGTTGCAAATTCTGCAATCTGCAAAATCAATTGGGTCGCAACTTCAAAATCCATTTTTGGACTGTACTAGCCCCATTTAGCGATTCAGAAATGTTTTTCCGAACCACAAAATTGGGTCAATGACCAATACTGATTTCCAATTTGTAAAAGGTATGTAAAGGATGTTCCTTCCAAACTTCAAGTTGATAGGGCATGTATAAATGCTTTTCAACCGTTATTCCACAAGCAAACCATTGATCAGTTACTGCCTCCCATGTAGGGGTGCTAAATGAATTGCCAAGGGATTAACCTTTGGACTGCTACTCCTTTGTGAATTTGGGAGTGTTGGATGATGGATTACTAGTAGGGGTAAGTGAATACTTACACCACGTAATATAAGGTCCAGAGAAGGTCTCAATACATTAGCCCCTGGCTCAACCCTTGGCATCTGGCAGTGAGAGGCAGGTTTAACTCAGGAGACAGGTATGTAAAGCATTTAAAAACACCAACACATTAAATAAGTAAGACACAACACACAATAAAAATCCCACACCAATTTATAAAAATAGGAAATATTTGTATCTTTAAGGTGACACCAAAACAACAAACATCCAATATAGGGAACTAGAAATATGAATTTTTAAAGATTAACCATTTTATAGTGCTTAAAAACATACATAGCCAACCTGGGACATCTGTCAGTGCTTGACCGGGACGAAGTACAAATTTTACCTTTGGATTTAGAAACTTTTCTGGAGGATTTTCTCTCAGTATCATGTGGTCCCCTCCAGCAGGTTGATTTGGGTGTAAGTTTGTCGGATTGCTTTTCCAGATGCCCCCAGCCAAATCATGGAAGTCTGGTGCTCCGCAGCTTTTAGCGGGATGAACCTGAAATCCAGGCCGGCTCACAGTTGAAGGCAGTCGGCTTGACTCTCGACAGCATACTGGTCCACTTATGGAACTTTTTCCAAAAGTTCCTCCAAATTTCCAAAAGACAAATCCAAGGGTCTAGAAGCTCCGAGATGGTCTTTGAAAGTGCAGACTATAATTCCAACAATGCACCTGACCAAATCCATAAAAGTCCACTGGACGCACTCCAGGCTGGCGACTTTTTGAGGGAGATGGTGCACGCAAGCTCTTTTAACCTGTTGCTTACAGGGAGTCCACTCCTTAATCCTTTTTGAAGCAAGGCAAAGCCCTCAGGGCTATAGTTCCAAATGTGCAACAGGATCAGTCTTTTCAAAGGGCAGTCCTGTGTGGTGCAGACCAGGGTTCCAGCAGTGCAATTCTTCTTCTTGTAGTTTCAATTCAATGATCTGAGGCTACAGGCGGGAGCCCCCCTGTTTAATGAGGTGCAGGGTGCCACCACAAAGCATGACAGCTTCCTCCAAAGTATGGCATACTTGTGTCCCACAAAGCACTGCACATTAAAATTCAAGATGACGATTTTCTCTCCTTTGGAGTAAGGGCTGGCTAAACCAACCTACTGGTGTACCTCATTTACATTAGCACCCCCCTTCACCTTCTGTCAATTCCTTTTTTTGGGCCTACCATCTGGCTTGGATTACAGGAAGAGGGGGTAGGCCTGGCGTACCTTACTGTCCTGCTTTCTCTTTGAAGCACAATTTGATTTAGTCAGACCCCTTTCTGACATGTTCTCAGCAGCTGCAGAGCTCTCCCCATCAGATAACCTCTGCTTTATGCAGACCCTTATCACCTCATCAAAGCAGCTCGGTAAGCCTGTCAAGGCTGAGCAATCAGCAGACACTGCTAGAAGGCTGGAATTTGGCCCACAGACGAGAAAGTTATATAACTTCTTTTCTGCACTAATTATGATAAATTCAACAGGGGCAAGTTGTTGGATTTATTAATACCAATCTTGTAAGTCTTTGAATGACATTTTCAGCTCCTTCCTAGCAATATTTACATCTAAATAAAATATCCCAATGTTAGCCTATGGAACTCATATTCTATTCTATGAGGAAAGATGCAATTGACAGTTTTTCCCTCACCAGGACAAGTAAAACATATTTTATAATGTCCCTGCTTATAGTTTTTTTGTTTTTTGTTTTAACAAACTTCATTAATGTTAGAGGCTTTGGAGCAATATCCATTTAAAAACTACAATATCAAAGAAGTCCTGAAGACACCAGAGATAGACATAAACAAAACAAGTTAAAGATACGTCACTTATGACTATAGCAATTTGGTGACATATACATCAGGGTAGTCAGCATCGCGCATATGTTTTGAGACTTTTAGCTTTACAGTTAGACCATAAATAGCACTGACAGGCATTTAATTGACTACGGATTAAGCATAAGCATACATTTTTTATCAGTTTGGCTTAAAATAATAATAGAGGGGCGTGTACATCACTCGCAAGAGGCTTCTGTAGGCAGAGGTGTGCGGCATAGCAGCGAGGGAAGCTGTAACAGCTGCTATGTTTTTTGTGGCTGGCTCAGGGGTTTCTGACGTTACAGCGTCTTTCTCCCTAATCCATGTCAAAAATGGCTCCCAGATGATTTTTGGGCAGGAAGGTATGGGCATAAGGTCCCAAAACGCAACTAATTTCTCTTGGCAGTATGTGATGTTGTGCACCCAAGTATCTGTTTTAGGGCTTCTTGAAGCCCCCAGTGCAAGGCCAGCCTGCGCTTAGCAAGTAACAGCATCATAGCTGTGAGTCAACGTTTCTCAGGGGAAATCTCCTCTACGTGTTCCAGGAGGGCAAACAGTGGCGTGCATTGTAATGTGACACCAGTGATCACATGTACAATCTCATAGACTCCTTCCCAGCAGCAGGCAATGGGGGAGGGCAAGTCCACGCAACATGCAGGAAAGATGAACTCGCTTGCTTACATTTCCAGCAGTTCGTGTGTGGGAGTAATCCCATTTAGTGTAGCTGTAGGGGGTTGCAGTATATTCTGTGTATGAATTTAAAGTGGATGAATCTCAGCTTATAGTTTTGGGATAAGTACCCGAGATGGGAACAGCAAAAGGACCACTGTTCGTCTGTAGGTGATACTCCAAGATCAACCCGCTACTGCTCTAAAGCACGTGGGGCGACAAAAGGAGTGTTTGATTGCATTAAATGACATAGCCTGGTTACCAACTTACGAGGAGATGGGGTAACAAGTACGTGTTCCATTGGTGCCATTGTAGCTCAAGCCTCTGGAAAGGAGCTATGTAATGTTCTGCATGTGGCTCTAAGTTGGTAGTGTAGAAGCAATTCTAGAACAGGGCCCTGAGTTCCCTCTTCATTTTGTGGTTTCTCTAGGAACGTGCCCTGTGGGTAGAGATCCCTAGTGTATTTAGGCCCACTGCGCGTGCAAGCTTAATAACCCCCTTATCTTGTAGAGAAGGGAAAAGTGGGCGATGTGCAAGTGGAGTGAAGGGTGCATAGAGCAACAGGGTCTCGACGTGCTTCCTGAGACCCTCCCAGGCCAATCGCAGTGTCTCAATTGTGTTCACCTCACAGGCTACTCTGCGGTAAGGTTTGTATAGGGCAACATGTAAAGGGGTAGGGTCTGCTACAACCTTCTCGATCACCACATGTGGCTGGAATGGTACCGGCTGTACCGAGAAGTGGAGATATTGGGCTTGCGCACATAATGCATATAGTTCAAAGTCGGGAGCACCCAGCCCCCTTAGCGAGAGCGGTCGCCTCAGTAGTTCCCATCCCACCCGTGGCTGCTTTCCAGCCCACACAGGGCTATCGCAATGGAACGAAGAGATTTAAAAAAGGCTTGTGTGAGGGGGATGGAGATATTTGCAAATAAATATAGGAACTTGGGGAGGACTATCATTTTTGTTATGGCTATTCTGCCAGCCAGGGATAATGGCAGAGCCGACCAGTACTTCGACTTGCGCTCCAGCCACTCTAGTAGTCGACCAAAGCTCATACACCAGATTTCTTGCGTCTACTGAGCCATATGCCTAAGTATTTTACCGAGCCATCAGCCCTTGTAAGACAGAATTCCAGTACTGCCTCTAGTAGGGTGTGGGGCAGGAGGGACGATTTAGACCAGTTAACTTTCACACCAGACATACCTCCAACCTGGAGAACTTCCTGCAGCACTGTATTCAATTTCTCGTCTGGTTTACAAATGTACAGTGTAATGTCATCAGCATACATTGAAATTTTTAAGCTTCTGTCTGTGAAACCAAGCCCATGAAAGGTGTGGTGCTGTTGTATTCTAGCAGCTAGGGGTTCCATTGCCACCGCAAATAGCAGCGGCGTGAGGGGGCAGCCCTGTCTAGTACCACGTGTTATTGGTAATGGCTCCGACAGCAATCCATTTGCTTTTAAATGTGCCGTGGGCTCAGTATAAAGTAGTCGAAATAGCTTGATGAAATTGGGACTGAACCCCAACCTGGGTAATATAGTGAACAAGTATGGCCATTCCAGTTAGTCGAATGCTTTAGTAAGTCAAGGAAGGCAGCGATGGCTGGCAATTGAGGGTCTATCTTGTGAACCGAAGCAAAGAAGGTGCGTAAATTATGAGTTGAGGACCTGCCAGGAAAAAATCCATACTGGTCTAGCTTGGCTATAAGCGGCAGGAGTGGCTGCAGTCTATTGGCGATTAACTTAGCGAGGATTTTGGCATCAACGTGTATCAGAGAGAGTGGGTGGTATGAGTCGCAGAGAGAGAAATGATCACAGCCTCTTTCATTGTTGGTGGCAGAGAGCCGAGGTCTAGAGATTCTTGGTAGACTGCTAGTAAGCAAGGTGCGAGCTTGTCCGAATAGGTTTTGTAAAAATTAGGTTGCCAACCCGTCTAGCCCTGGGGCCTTCTTGCCTGGCAAGCTACTGATAACTGCACAATGTCTTCCACGGAACGTGGCTCATCTAAATAGGCCCGGTGGGCCTCGCTTAGACAAACCAGTTCAATGGAGTCTAAATATGTTTGCAGCTCTGGATGAGGGGCATTCTGCGTGGCAGTGTATAGTGAGAAGTAGAAGTTAGTAAGACGTGAACATGTGGCTTATTGACCTCTAAGGGGAGTTGAGTCCTCATCTAGTATTTCAGTTATGTACGTTGAGGACGTATATTGTCTGAGTGTGTTCGCTAGAGCCTTTCCAGGCCTATCGCCCTCGCCGTAACTGGGGTCTTTGGCATTTTTCCCCAGAAACCGGGTCTCTCTTTCCGCCTCTTCCCCGTACTCTGAAATGTTCCCTCTCAATGTTGCGAGATGTATGGGTGCCTCCGATTGGTAGAATAGAAGTTCATTGTTGCGGATGTCTTGTTCCAGTCTCAACAGTTTTTGTCTAATTGATTTTAAAACCCTAGATTGTTTGGCGATGCATGCGCCTCTTATAACTGCCTTGAATGCGTCCCTCAGAGTGGAAGGAGATTCCTCCGAGCCTTCATTAATGGAGAAGTACTGGGAGAGTTCACTGCGGATCTCTTCTTTAAATGCTGCGTCTAGTAGGGCATGTGGCGGGAAGTACCTGTACCACCATAGTCGAATTTGCCTGTAATTTACTTTTTAAAGACAGTCTACAAAGCAGGACTGCTTTAAAAAATGACAGCAGGAAACACAGTAGTGCAAAATCCAGTGCAGGAAATCTACTAGACCTCTAAACCCCCTTACCCTATCATAAACTAGGGAATTATAGGTAGTTTGCATGCCCCCATGCATTATTATAAACTAGAGACATACAGGGGTCTGTGATTACTAATTGTAATTTTACCTAATTAACATATACCTTTTTCCATTAGAGCACTGGCCCATGGCCTGTTAAGCATAGCCCAGGGCACAGTCCGAGTTAGTTGCCACTAGATTCAGTCAAAAAATGCGAGTGATCAGGGCAAAAGGGATGACTTTCTCAAACGGTGGGAGTCTTGGAGGCTTTCATATACAAATATTTTCCAACTTAGAATGAGGTCACAGGGAAGGTGGTATGCTGCCCCTTTAAAGCCACGATACTTGTTACTGTAGGGGGTGACCCACTTGTGGGACACCCCCGCGCCGCACGGCCACCAGCTGCTGCGTGTGCCCCTGTGCCTGCTTTCTGCCTCAGCGCCGGCCTCGCTGCCGCCTTGAGCGCTCCCCTTGGTTTTTTGACCACCTCTCCTTCCTCCCCCCCCCCAGCGCCTTGAGACCCTACGGGTAGGTAGCGCGCTTTATAAGTGTCATTGATTGATTGATTGATTAGCCAATCACATGGGATCACAAATTGCGATCTGCCTAATTAATAAAAACTGGGAAGGTCATTCTGCAACTCCCTACTATTCCATATCGTGACGACCAATCTATTAGTACATAATTTGGTTCGCAAATTAAAATGCTGGTCATAAAAAGTCAGTGAACTATTTGTGGCCACTTTTTGGCGCCCAGGAGGTTTGTATAGTTGGCCCTCAATCCTGTGTTCCATGCACTGCGAATTAAATTTTTATTGGCTGTTGTCTGTCAGTGATATGTGTTTATTGGTCATGGCAGATATATTCAGACATTAATTGCCATCGTGATAAAGGTCATGTTAAACTATTTTGGAACAGAGCAAAAAAAATCTTAAAAGTTTAGACTGAGCAAGGAACGAAAAGGAAATAAAAGTGCTGATATTTCATAAGGCTAAGCATCTTAACACCTTGGAATGCTCCCAAATAAGATTTTGCTAAGCTGTCTTTATCATCCCATCTTACAGGCTTTCATTGGTCACTGACATACTAAAACGGCGTGAATTGAAACATGAAGAGAGCAAAGTGATGGAATACATATTGAACCATATGGCACTTTGTTGCTCACAACGTTTATTCAATTATAAATATTTCTTAGTTCTAAATGGCAAATTTGAAACTGTTGTGCTTATTCTCTATTCACCTTAACCTCGCCTGTTCTTCTTAATAGTTGTAACGAAAATATACTTTTGAGAAAACAAATCACACATTTGACGTTAAAGGAGATCAGCTTGGAAGGATTTCCCTGGAACATGGAATAAAGAAATGGAAAATGCTGTCTGAGTGGAACACTCTGATTTACTATTGCTACTTCATCTGGCAATTAAGAGTTTCATGTGGAAGATTCAAACCATCAGGCAGTGCCACTGAGGGTGGCCAAAGGCAAATCAGAACAGAGTGTTCTTAAAAAGTGACTGGGAAGTGAGATTTTATAAGTGAAAATACTTACCTGGAAAGTAAATACTACAAAACCCTGTGCACTAGGTTTGTGTTACAGAAGTAATGCAAACCCACCGCAAAGTGTTAGTAAGTCTGGACCTGAGTATTTGGACAGTAGGTGAGGGAAGGTTGTAATCCATATTTGAAGTGAATTGGTGGCTATGACCCCTGAACATCGAAGACAGAATATCGGGGCATGGAAATATTGAGGAAAAATTATTGTATGGATTCTCTATAACTACATCACATATATGTAAGTTGGGGAAATGTATATATATATAATATGTAATAGTTGCCGGGCGTGCAAATTTGGTGTAAATACCTGTTCTTACATTCAGTCCAACTCCATTGCAGATAAAAGGAAATTATAACTGCAAGACCGAATACGCAGTATATGTCCTGACGTGTACTTGTGGCCTGAGGTATGTCGGGAGCACTCGGCCGGTGGTACACGCCAGGATATTGCGTGCCAACAATGACAATGCATATCCTGTGGCCAGGCACTTTAGAAGAGTCCATAACAACAATTTGGAGTGCCTGACCTACTTTGTCTTGACAGCTGTCACCCAACCACGTAGAGGGGGTGACAGGGACAAGCTACTGCGTCAAATGGAGTCCAAAATGATATTAGAGCTAGACACCAAGGCACCAAACGGGCTCAATACCACGGAGGACCTTTATCATTTCCTTTAAGTTGGTTGATGTAATCTCAATAGATGTGTCTATACCTTAACATTACTGTCCGTCTGGTTGCTCTTTTGTTCTATGAGTTTTCCAGTTAAGCTTCTCGCCTTTCCCCTTAGTTTTTTCCAGTCATTTTTTCCTTTAATTATATAATTTTTGCACTGGGGGCTTTTTCAATTATGAATGGATTATATTACTTTCCATTTTGAGTTTAACACAAGACATTAGGGTGTTATTGGCACATTTAAGTTAAAACATAGAGATCTACCAGACGGGTTGTGAACCAATGAGAATTACAGGGTTGCCATCATCAGTATATGTCCCTAAATATTTGGTTTGGTTTTTACAGGGTTACCATCATATATAGATGTCCCTGTAGGATTGTAAATAATATTTATGTGGTCTTAATAGCAGAAGTATTTATATTTTGGCAAATTTTGCACAGAGTGTAGAAGTTTACAGTTTTGTATATTTTAACATTTGCATAAGGCAGTTTTTTATCAATAACAATTAATTTTGTATTGAGAAGTTTTTAAGTATTTGTACTTTTATAACTGAATTGCCTATTTTGCACTGAGTGAAATGTTTACATCTTTGCATTTTTTTGCACATCAACTGTATATACTTAATGTCATACTGATTTGACCACATTTTTGCATTTATGCAGATACAATCGTGTGACAAACCGTTGAATTTATTCAGTTATATTAACATCTACTTCCTTATGTCAATGATCAATGAGTAGTATCTAATTATAAACCCATGTACTCAGATGCACATAAATACCGTAATAGTATTTTCTCTATGTTTAGTGAAATCACATGGTGTGCACTGGCATTTTAAAAAACCAGGCATTATGGGTAATGTTTGACTGTGAACAAGGGCAACTGCCCGAAACGCGTCAGTTTCGTTTGCTGCCATTTACCTAATTAAATAAACAACTTGCCTTAACTTTGGGATTCGTGCTGCTTTCTGTTTCTGGGGGACCGGAGTTACAGTCTGCACTTGCTGTGTATATATATATATATATATATATATATATATATATATATATATATATATATATATATATATATATAGGATAAGGTGTTAGGAATAGTAAATATATACTTCCTCTATATGCACTTACACTTCGATATTTTGGTCTTCAATATTTTGTCCAAGATATTCTTCTATGACGATAAGTCTCTCTTAGATATTCAGTAGTACAATCATCAATGAGGGTTGCACGTCAGATATAGAATAGATGGGTGTGATATTCCCAAAGCTGAGAATGATGGGGTGCAGAATGAACAGAAGAGGAGTGCAGGAGACAACCTTCGGAGGACAAAATCATTTGAGTGCCAGGAGCAGACAATGTGTGACTAATTTTCACGATAAGAGCAGTAACAAGAGAATGGAATTCCAATTCTGCCAAAAGTAGATATCTGAAAGTGATGAAGAAGATTGATCAGGTAGACAGCAGAGTAGGTATTCTGACTGTTTCGTATTTTAAATGAGAAACGAGAGAGAATATAGTGTTGTAGGCACACGGCATAGATAGAAAAAGTGTATTGAAGGCATTGGAAAGAGCGTACACATTTCTGTACATATTAGGTTAGTCATATTCAAGTGCAGAGAAAAGGTGGTGCTAGAGAGCTTGTTTGTGACACTACATTGTCCACCATGTTTTAGGTCCAGCTTGGAATGTAATTGTGTGTGTGTGTCTATCCTTAAGCCATGAATACCACTGAAGGGACTTCAAGAGAGTGGATCAATTTATGTTGAAGGGCAATGTGAGTGAGTTAGAGTTTAGGGCACGAGTTTCCATTGTAGTGAGTGGTCAGTAAGTGGGTGCTGATACGGTCACTGTAGAATATCAGCGCTGCCAGATTGTGGGTGAAGTGCAGGATTTGGTGATGACCATACAGTCACTGAGGCAAACCAAATCGTTGGGTGCCTAAAAATCTAAATATCCTTACTGACTGTGCAAAGTAGTTAACAGGGAATTACAGGATGACTATACTGAGAGTGATGGGGATCAGAAGCTGACAATTGTTCTATGGGGTAAAATCAGTGAAAGGAGGATTTGGCTGACAAGAACTAGTTACGTATAAAATATGGGTGGTCAGTGTGGAGGTTGGCAAGAGGGATAACACCCATGTGGTGCATAAAGGTTTGATCAGGACTATGTAATAAAAGAGGGATTCTGAGTTATCATAGTCAGTGGTGAGAGTGATCATATTGTACATAGATGCTGCATACCACAGGTAATATGAGATGTTCGGTTGGGGGTAAGCATTGCCTATCGTGATGTGTGGTGGGTAACTATTGTGACAATTACACACACTGCTTGGAGGATCGGAAGTTCATAGTCTGTGGAATCAGCCTGTGAGCACAGAAGTTCTGGTGTGAGATTAAATTGATGAAAAGCACAATTGTCTATGGAGATCGTATGTATTTCAGGGTGAGAAAGAGGAAGGGAGATGTGAATGAGAGCTAGATGGAGGAGGAAGATGTGATTGAATGTGGTTGGACATGGGAATGAGTGATGATGGGGTCTGAGTGAGGGTGGATCACATGAAAGGATGAAGATGTTGGTGCAGTGAAGGTTTGTGTATAGATGGGGTGTGGGAATGGAGCTAATTAGACAGACCATGTATTCGAACAACAAGCATGTGTTGCTCTCAGGCTGCTCATGGACTTCATGTGGCTTTCTTTGGGCCTACTGGCCATGGCTGGCAATCAGATCAGAATAGCTGTCCTTCTCCATATAATTTGGTGACAAATAGATGGAAAACAGACCTAAGAGCTATTTTATTAAGCAGTGATGTCCTTCTCTTATGGTCTTTGCTTTTAGGCACCTTTTGCCTTGGGCATGATCACAAAGGCTGTTCTGATGCCCTTGAACTAGGGCAGGACTGGGTGTAGCTGGCATCTGGCCTTTTCTTGGTGGGCCAGAAGGGTGGGGGCTGGTTTTGCAGCGTTGGGGGCCATTTTGGTTACTGGGGGTGGTCCCCTGTAGCAAAAGCAGCAGCAGGGTGTCCCACTAGCCCCACGCCCAACCCCCCCTGCTGGGGCCGGGCAGACTTAACTGCCACTGCTGGTTTACGATCTCAGTCCGGCTGTACCTTCAATTACTCAGGACCATGCCATAATATTTGTTGGAACCCAGTAGCCATCATCGATAATCACTCACTGTTGGAAATTGTGCTTTTTTGTATATCCTAACAGTAAAACTAGACAGATACGTTGGGAAGGCTGTTTATTTTTTATCGATATGGTAGAGGGTGACTGGCGAAAGACCAAAAGGATTTCCCCCTTTGCTCCGGCAGTCTGCTTGACTTGAACCACACATCTTGAATATTTCATTTTTCGAAAGCCCCAGGGAGGAGGGCACTGTTGACTAGGGGACTTTCCTCCACCTGAACCCGTCCTTCATGTGACATCGATGCTAACCTTTTTACCTAGCTGATACTGTTTTCTGCACACGGAACTCACCTTTCTAATCTCACCGGCAGTTGTTCAGTGCTTCTGTTCTAACTTTAGACTGTTTATTTTATGTTGCCCTAAAAGTCTTTGTTTCGATGACCCTAGGCCTCTTGACTTCTCATTTTGAACATTTGTTGAGATAAATTTTGACACAGCAGTACATCTAGGACAGATACATAGCTAAACTTCCTGCATGAGTGAAACTGTTTTCTGTTTGTGTGACGTGCTGGTGTTATCCTGGTTGTTAAGCGCTTCTATGCACAACATATTGCTTGGTACATTCTACTTTCTAAGTAGCCTTTCACAGCTAAGCCCATGTGTCAGTCCTGGTTGTTATGTTTCTTTATACATATGGGCCCAGATTTACAAATTGTTTGAGTCGGATTTGCCTTACTTTTCTAATGCAAACTAGAAGCAAAGTGTTCAGGTGGGATTTACTATCCAACGCTAATCCTGAATTGCACTGGTTATTAGCCCAAAGTAACATAAAATTGTGCAATGAGCTGCCTTGCATTACTTTGAGTCAAAGGGTTGTTTAATGGGTGGTGCGTGTGCATTCCTATTCAACTACTCATCGGTTTTGATGCAAATTTCTATCTACAAACAACGGTAGATAGGGATTTGTGTCAAAATTCTGCACCTCCTCGAGGTAGGTGCAACAAGGAGAAATATTTTATTATTTCCCACTTTGCTTCTCCCACTTTGCATGCGTGCTCTATTGTACAGCCCACATTCAAAGTGGGAAGAGTCTTAAAGCTTAGGTTTCGTCCAGGAAGGGAGCCCTCCAGCACACAACCTATGCTTCAGACAATGCAAGCACCCTTGCACTATGTTACAAAGGTTTCTGAGATGTCTGTGTTGCAAGGGTTTCTGCGTTGGTGCATGGCTGCCAAAAGTGCACAAGCTCATGAAGAAGTTAGAACAGTGCCACATCTTCGAAGATATGGCACTGACCTGGTTTCTCCCTTTCAAGCAACGCAGCACAGCAACTTTACTTGCTGCCCTGTGTTGTGTGCCTTCTTGATAAATTTGAACCCGGATGTATTCTAAATGAAAATGCGAATTTTGCTCTGCCTCAAGGACTTTGCTGTAGTCCTAAAAATTCAGGTACCTGAGCTATGCTACTTTAGCCATTATCGCTTGTTGGACCTGGCCGTCTCTGCTGGGTCACCCCACATTTTTGCCTTCCTCTGCCTAGCTTTGCTGAACCCATTTTCTGTTGGCTTTTTGGACTCCGTGCACTTTTTCCCTGCTAACCAGTGGTAAAGTGCTTGTGTTCTCTCGCTAAACATGATAAAATTGGCCTACACCTAATTGGCACCTTTACTATACATATACGTCAAAACGGGCCTCAGGCCTGCCACTACAGCCTGTAGTTCAATTGTAAACTTCTATTTCAACTAGGCAAAATAAAACATTTTGCCAGGCCTAAACATTCATTTTCTAATGCTTATAAGTCACCACTTAGGTAGGCCCCAAAGACTGATATGGCAGGGCGCATTTTATTTGAAAAGTAGGACATGCGTACTTACGTTTTACATGTCCTGGCAGTGAAAACCCCTAAAGTTGTTTTTCACTACTGTAAGGCTCTCTCTACCATAGCCTAACACTGACTTACCTTAATAATTGCTAATTTCAATTCAAGACCAGGAAGAGACATGCTGTTTCTACTCAAATGAATTCCAATTTAAAATCCTTTTTAATGGTGGAGTTGGTTTTTAAGTTACAATTTTGACAATACCACTTTTAGAAAGATGGTATTTATCTGGGCAAACCAGCTGTGCCTTTCTGCTAGTGTCCTGGGTCAAATTACTATGAATGTCTCTCTTGTTGTGGGTTGCGTATTGCTTCCAAACACTGGGTCAACAGTGGCCTTGTTGTGATGAGAGGGGCTTCCTGTCAGGGTCACTGGAGAGCAGTTGTGTCCAGCCCTGATTACATTGCAAAGGGCCCTGCCTGCAGGACACACAAAGAAACCTGTCACCAGGCCAGCCCTTGCTATTTTCACCCTAGACAGTTTGGAGTCAGGACTGCAGAAAGGGGAAGAATTGACCAGGACCAGTTTTGGGGGTAGACCCGGGAATTCCCTCACAGAAAGGCGGGCACTAAGAATAAAAGTGCCATCTTCAGAATCTCTTATCAGAACACTCCTGGATCTGTAGAAGATTCAGAAGAAGGACTGGCCTGTTGTCTGAGGAAGGAACATTGGATCCGTTTGTGTTAAACCCAGGTTCCCCAGAAGTGACTCAAGGGGTTAGTTGGCTGGCCTCCTGTTTGAACTACAGGGTCAAAACAAGTTTCCAGAGGTCTCCATTCAAATGTGCAGCTGTTTCCCTTATTTTTCTGAATTGGTTCGGGATTTTACTTGTGCTGTGTTTCACTTTAATACTGCTTGAGTGCTGCATAAATATTATACACATTGTATCAAAGTAAAGCACACATGATTTTTTGCCAAGCTACTAGAGGGTTAGGCAGATGTTTATTTAGTGACTTTTGTGGTTCACCATGACATGGGTTGTGTTTATTATTTGAGAGAGGCTTCCACCCCTCTCAACTATTAACCCGATCTCTTACAATAGTGAACACAGAAACATTATCACGTTTTGCTTACGGTCTGCTATTCCTAGCCCCCATGGCTCATCAATGGGAATGTTTTACCACTCCTTAAGTGACCCATAACTAATTTCATTTTATTATTAAAACCTGGCACTTGTTCTTGCTGATCTCAATATTGCAAGTAACTGATGAGTCTGACCATCCATCGTGATAGGTAGAGGTACTTAGGAACGAGAAGTTGTGGTGATTTTTCAAGGAGCGGTTTAATTGAATATGTTACCCTACTTTGGACACTTTTTAGTCTGAATTGCTTTGGTGTTGATGCTCAATTTCATCCTAAGCTACTCTGCCTTTTTGTGATTTACTGCTCAGCTGGTGCATGCATCCAGTTTTTACACCAGCTAACTGATGCCATCATCAGATTATCTCATACTCCACTAAGATCTTTACAGTTGGCAACCTTAAACACTAATTTCATGACTGATCTTACACCTTGACTGTATAATTTGTTATCTCAACTACCCCAATTGGTTATGGAGTCTATGTACCAAAAATTCTAACTCTTAATTTTCTTTTTGCTCCATCTGATTTTGCAACGGTTTGGACATCTCACCCTTTGTCTGGACCACTACTTTCTTATTTCATTTAAGGTTAAGGTATCCCGGAAAAAGCAGCAACATTTTAAGGGTGCTGTTAATTTCTCTTGTTTACGGGCAGAAATGAATATGCCTTATGTGCTTGAGATGCTCAGTACACACCTTGCTCAGGTATGCCACTCTGCTGATATTGAGGATTCATTGGAGGAAATCAACATGGGTAGCTGTGTTGTCCTATCACACAAGGCTCCTCTTAAACATCTCTGTAATAATGTATAAATGCCACAAATCACGTGGTTCTAAGAATTTCTGAGAAAATAATAAAAGTAACAGCTTTTGACCCACTATTTTGAACATAAATCCACAAGTTATATTCCACTGAGGATGCTCGTTGTTTCAAGGAGCAGGTACACATTTACAAAAAACATTCATAAGACTTAAGCAGACAATCTAGGTGACTGTAGTGTATTGGTGGGTAACTCCTCCCATCAGTTACCTCAAGATTTTTGTACTTTTCTTGCAGCCTCGCTATCGGAGCAATAAAGTCATGGCAATGCAAGAATGCTGTGATGAATTAGTTTGTTTTTATTTTAAAAACAATTCAAAACATTCATCAATGTATGCAAAATTCACTAACTTCAAATGCCTTGCTATGCTCTCTCCTGCCTTCTCATTGAGTCTTTATCTCTCATGTGTATTGAGAAGATGAAAGAGCATTCTACATTATATTAAATCTGCCTTGCCTGACAATATTTGCCCTGTGCTATTTATTCAATCTTTTGCTTCCACTATTACCCCTAGACTTAAAGATATTTTTAATATCTGGTAAACAGGAACAGTTCTGACAGAGTGAAAAGCTGTATTCTTTACTCCCTTGCTAAACCCTATTTAAAACTGTCACAGACAAATATTGTTCGCTCCCCCTTCTCTGAGTCTGAGACAAAGTTATTGGAAGAATTGTTATAAACAGATGCCAATTTATCTAGAGCAGATTTGATTAACAAAGGGGTTATTCGTTAACAGTAAATCTCCAAACCTTAAAGAGATTTTCGTTGTGTGGGAAAGGGGGACTGGATAGAGGACGAGGATGGAACAAAGACTTTGAGCCTGTCACTGACTGAAAAGCCATGGAGGTATCATGGAAGTGAAGAGATCATAGATGGGTTGGATAGGGTTAATGGTTTGTCGGGCCGTGGAGGCCTCTTCTACCCTTCCTCAATACACAGACAAAGATGTCTAAAGCCACTCCTATGTCCTGGAGAGGGTGCTCCGATAACCTTAAAGAAAGTTAAAGGGTACATAGCACATACGACCTGGAAACATACTCAAGGATTTCTAGTTCACTTTTCAATCCACCATGTAATATCAGCATTTCACTAGGGGACTGTACAAAGTGTGCCAATATTTTGTGACACGCAGTGGAAGTGTTTGAGTTAGTAAGTCTGAGACGGGAAACTTAAATCGCTTTGGCACATGTATAAATGAGTTGTTGGCTATCATGAATAATTGGACATGGCAGGTGTGATCTTGCTACATCTGTCTGCCATATTATGTACCATGTACCATTCCATCCTAAATCCAGGTTGTGGGAAATGGAGATATTTGCACCAGTGGTTGGAGAATTATACCTAGTCCCTGGCGTTAACCACCTTTCATTGATGTAGCGCTGCTGTTCATTGTAGGGTCCTGCAGAGATCTCTTTGTCATCTGTGTTTTCACGGTCTATTAAAACCCTCTGGTTCAGCTGTTTAGATATACTGTGGCTGCTCTGCATTGAGTTACACAGGAGACAGCTGTCGTTAAACAACCTGATTAAACGTCCAACAGTAAATCGCAGTAATTTTTATTAAATTGAACAGTCACAAAAGCATAATACTGCTTGAGGGGGGGCATAAAATAGTGCTGGCATGATACTATTTGGCCTTACAAGTATCTTAATGTAGGAATTAACATGAAGTGTGTTTGAACAAGCTTGAAAACCTCAATAAAATGTGTTTTAAAAAAATTATACTATTTAGCCTTCTATGTTGAGAATGCCCTTTATGCCTAAAGTGAAGGTTACATTCCAGGGTGTGCAATTTGATATGGATGTCTCTCCTAAAGAGTGCCCTCCTGATTTTATGCACTTTATGTGTTAGGAATGTTCCTCCCTTTTCTAACCAAGGTACTGCATAATAAGAAAAAAGTTGCCTCTGTCTTGTCACATATTGTCTATTGTAATAGACCTTTGTAGTATCCTTGCACCTTGTTTATATAATATACATGCTTTCTCCACCACTAGTCCAGCCTGTAGAATGCTGCAGCTATGATGCGCAAGAGAATGTTGGGAATCTGTGGGCTGAGGCCTTCAGTTGTCATTGGGCTGAGCATCATGCTGGATGCTCCTGGTGGGGTTGTACCATCTTATCTACTTATCTGCTAATAAACATCTTATCATAGTTCTTTAGCTTTATTCGATTTTTTTAAAATCATAAAAGCATACATTTAAAAACACTCATGACAAGAGTTACATACAAAAGCACAAAATGGCATAAAGATAAAACATTTGTCCATGTTACGTGAATAAGTTCCTTGTGTCATAGTAGCATTTGTGATTATCCATACCCATGGCCAATGTACATTGTTACAGGGTGGTTGAAGGCGGAAAAGCCATGGCCACACAGTGCACGGATGTTACTGCGCTTCGTGTGAGCTGGCTCTGCCCTTGGTTTTAGTCGAGGGATAAGTACCCTGCTTGGGTAAAAGTCGTGTAAGTCCCAGATGGATATAGGGCCAACACCTTCACGGGTGTACAAAGATCGCAGGTAGGGAACAACTGAACTGCTTCTAAATTTGATAAGAACAAGGTCACCGTCAATATCTTTTTGTAAGGGGCCTAGCCAGCCCACTCTTCTAACAGATATGATGGTCCCATCAAAACCCATGGGCAGGGGCCTGTTTTTAGTTAACCAGTATATGACTTTATTGAGTAAGTCTTGTTCCCGCTCAGTTTTTCCATGTTTGATTACTGGAACTCCTGCAAGAACACACACAAAGGGTGCAGCCTCCGGGGGTAACTGAATGTGAGTTGTGTTATTATTTGGTTCTACTCTTGTAGCAGTATATTGTAAAGGACCCGGTTTGTGGTTAACTTTGGGTGCATTGGGGGGTGAAAGGATAGGGACTAAAGGTTGAGATTGGTTGTTGCTGTTAGTACCAGGTGGGTTGGGACAGATTGATGTTACAGGATTTTCAGTACGAGTTAGGTTGGCCTTAATACATTTCTCTATTCCCAACAACCTATCCTCTAGGGTGGCAATTTTAACAGTTAATGGCGAAATGAGTGAGCCAACCATTTGTTCAATCTGGGCCAGAAAGTTCGCATTGAAGGAGGTAATCCATTGGTCTATTTTTTCTTCCAATTTTAGAAGGGGGTTAGTTGCAGTCAGTGGAGAGCTAAAACACAGTTTTTGTTGTTTTGATTTATTCCCTATGGGCTTGGCCCCATCCCACTTCCTTTTACTAGATGAGGGTTGAGGAAAAACTGTGTTTGGTGTATTGGCATTTTTGGATTGGGGAAGTTGTACCAGGGGACTGGCGATTGAGGTTGACATACTGGGTTGTTTAGCGAGGCAAGGGGAAGAGCTTTTGATTTCGTTTCTGGCTTCCACAGTGGCATAGCTTGTTTTACAGAGGGAATTTAGCTCGTCCAGCAGCGAGAGATGTTGCGCCATACCATTCGTAGGGTCGGGCAGTTGATTAATGGATATGCTAGAGTTGGCAGATTCATTCATGATGGCGGTGGGCGGAGATGGCCTTCCTAGAGTTTGTGGCCCTGAGTACAAGCCTCTCTGGCTGATTGATTTATTGGTCGCCCCTTTATGAGTCATCAAGGGGTGTACAAATGTTAGGCTATAACAAAGCCTCAAGAAATTCAAAGGGTATTAGAGAATTTTCAACTAAGGTCCAGTTTGTAATCCCTTGCCAAAATGTCAGGAAGATCAGAAAGTTGGTACCTTAGCAGTGTGATGAAGTCAGGGGGAGTGGCCCTGTCCCGGCCTCTTCGTGCCTCGGAGGGCCACAGAGGGCCCGCCCTTTGCCCGGGCTTCGCCCGCGCGCATCCCGCGACTGAAAATGAAGCGTTGAATATATCCTCTTCGGTATCCAGGGGGTGGGGCTGCCGGTCCGCTGCTCGCAGCCTCCTGGGACAGGTAGTCCCGCTGCGTCCCCTGCTCTCCCCAAGCAAGAACTGATGGCAGGGTCGATGCGTCTCCCGCGAAGCGGGAGGCGCGAGATGTATTTCAGAGTTCCCCGGTGTCCAGGGGGTGGGGCTGCCGGTCCGCTGCTCGCAGCCTCCTGAGACAGGTAGTCCCGTTGCGTCCCCCGCTCTCCCCAAGCAAGAACTGATGGCAGGGTCGATGCATCTCCCGCGAAGCGGGAGGCGCGAGAAGTATTTCAGAGTTCCCCGGTGTCCAGGGGGTGGGGCTGCCGGTCCGCTGTTCGCAGCCTCCTGGGACAGGTAGTCCCGCTGCGTCCCCCGCTCTCCCCAAGCAAGAACTGGTGGCAGGGTCGATTCGTCTCCCGCGAAGCGGGAGGCGCGAGAAGTATTTCAGAGTTCCCCGGTGTCCAGGGGGTGGGGCTGCCGGTCCGCTGCTAGCAGCCTCCTGGGACAGGTAGTCCTGCTGCGTCCCCCGCTCTCCCCAAGCAAGAACTGATGGCAGGGTTGATGCGTCTCCCGCGAAGCGGGAGGCGCAAGAAGTATTTCAGAGTTCCCCGGTGTCCAGGGGGTGGGGCTGCCGGTCCGCTGCTCGCAGCCTCCTGGGACAGGTAGTCCTGCTGCGTCCCCCGCTCTCCCCAAGCAAGAACTGATGGCAGGGTCGATGCGTCTCCCTAACACAGCACCAGAGTGTCGGGCAGCTGAAGGCTCGTCGGGCGCCGGTACAGCGTAGTGCCTCTCTGATGTGTTTTATTTTCGGCACAACCAGCCCTGCTGTCAGACTCCACGCGTCTGCCCTCAGGTGTGCTGCGCCCAAGTGATGGTAAGGAGGTGGGTTCGCACTAAGGCTGGGCGGGACTTGCAGGCTTGTTTGTGGGCCATCTTATCTTCATCTACTGTGTGTAGACCTGAATACTACATTATGTATGGCGACGATCTGGACCTAAGAACCTACTACTTTTACAGATGAAGAGCAACAATATTCAAGTAACTAAAGACACAGTAACCTGTCAAGCAAGAAAGAAGTCTAACACGCCTGTATGCCCCACCAGTGTCCACTTTACCGGACAGCCCAAGAACAGGCATGCTGTGTTCGTGTATTTTCATCACCTGGTAATTACTCAACAAGCTGCCTATGGTTCGTCTTTTCAAAATCCTTCAAAGCCACAAGAAAGCCAAGCTTCAACAAGAAAAGTATGCAGTGCTTAAGAAAAGAAGGTAATCAGTGGCTGTGCTTGTTTTTGACACAAGTCAAGAAATTAATTCCCTTTGGGCGAATTAGTATCAATACAAAGGTACTTATAGACAGACAATAAACTCACTAATACAGAAACGTAACAAGGAAGCAATGATAAAAATGAGAAATTCAAAACACGTGAAAACACTATAATAAAATTAAATCTCAGTACAATTTATTAACATACATTATATTGATTAAAAATTGGGAAACATACACAGGACGGAACAATAATAAATAAAAAACATTCCAATAAAAAAGGAGCTACAGGAAAAAGGACTAAACTCAAATAAGACAGTTATTTTGAATTTTCCTTAATTTCTTAATCCAAATTTACTCCTTGAGCATCGACGCGTTTCGGCGGTATGAGCAATATATGACCGCCTTCATCAGGGTATATGTATACCTGTTTCCCAATATTTCTCGGGCATAAAATAAATTTTTCAGAACGTCATAAGGGGTATACTTCCTCCTTATCCTTTGCATAAGATATTCGTCCAGCGAATTATCCTCTTAGTGTTTATAGTATTCTAATTTAAAAGAATGGCGGAAGCATGGTCCTAATTTCACATTCAGTAGCACGTCCAGCAATATAGCTGAAAGATAAGGTTTAAATAGTATGGACCCAGTACGCGGTAAGGCAGTAGTGCGCTCAAAATCTAGTTCAGGATAGGTACAAGCCGTAAATCCTTGTATGGTTCTGGTAGACGGATAAAAACCATGAACCTAAGATTTATTTTCTCCTTGCCTGTCCTCCTTCATTGAATAGACAAACGTCCCGCGTACACACTCTGGTCTTTCTGGTGTTGGACACCAGAAAGACCAGAGTGTGTACGTGGGACGGCTTGTACCTATCCTGAACTAGATTTTGAGCGCACTACTGCCTTACCGCGTACTGGGTCCATACTATTTAAAACTTATCTTTCAGCTTTTCTTATGGTTGGGTGATGGGTTATAGTCCCATTCACTTTACATTAATATTTGTACATGGGTTTTAGTCCCATATGCTTGCTAAAAGTAATTTACCCTTTCTAGGAAGATGACTTTATTTGTCTTAAACCCAAGGTTTATTGTCATGGGTTTGATCCTTTATGTGAGGGGTGTAAGATCTTTATTATCTATGTTTTTTCCTTGTGTGGAAATGTTTCTATCTCTATGGTTAGTAATAATATCTTTTTTTGTGGGAAGATGGGTAAGGTTAACATCTTTTGTTGTTGTATTTTTATTCATCTTTCTTTAATTGTTCACACTCTTGTGATGTGGTACTTTATTGTATATCTCTGAGAGTTGAACTATTTAGTATATTTGTTCTTGTACTATGTCTTTCCTTCTCGCACGCCTGTCTGGCCAGTAGGTGTGTCTGTCGGATAGTCATTAGTATTTTCATGCTTAGTTTTCCTCTTAGTTGTTTTCTTTAGTTGTGTTCTTTTCTTTCTTCTGTTATTCATGGTAAGGAGGATGGGTAGGTTTTTCTGTATGTTTTTCCATTTCTTCTGTGCTGGTTATGTTTCTCATTTCTTTGGTTCTTTCTGATCAGTTGTCCTTCCTTTTTGCTTTCATTATGGAAGAAAGAGGATAATGTAGTATCCTTGCACCTTGTTTATATAATATACATGCTTTCTCCACCACTAGCCCAGCCTGTAGAATGCTGCAGCTATGATGCGCAAGAGAATGTTGGGAATCTGTGGGTTGAGGCCCTCAGTTGTCATTGGGCTGAGCATCATGCTGGATGCTCCTGGTGGGGTTGTACCATCTTATCTACTTATCTGCTAATAAACATCTTATCTTCATCTACTGTGTGTGGGCCTGAATACTACAACTTTACTTAATCCTTGCAGCTTGAGAATTATCAAAGCTGCAGTGAATTGAAAATATGTAGCTTGCTGAAATTTGACAATCTGCTGAAAGCTCAAAGAAAGCTTCAGTGGCTCAGAGTTAAGCAATTACTCTTCATTAAGGTGTTACGTCTACTACAGAGGGTCTTTTACCATATTTATTGTTCTTATCTCAGTGAAAGATATTCCAGTTATAAAACTGGTCTACTTCTGACTTCAACATGCTGGAGGACTATCCCTAAAGTATTTGGACCACAAACCCGATATGATCACCTTTTAGTTTCCCAGAATCATTCATAATTCAGGAACGCCCTCAAGAATGTACCTACTTACTGACTTGTGCTACCTCTTCCTAGGCCAGTCTGTTTCGGTTTTCCAATAGCCTTGTTCTTATCAGGGCCAAGGTGCTATTCGAGTGGACATGAAATCTGTAAATAATAAATCAAAACCCATTGAATCTCATGACCCTCAATAGTTCTCCATAGCGTTTGTTTAATTCCTGTGACTCAGCCATACTAAGGCCTTCTAGCTGACCTGCCAATGATACCTGGGTGGTAGAGGATCTATGTTCCCCTCTTATTAGCATGCCAGATTAAATTATGCGTGTTCCTTGGATGCTACAACATCTAATTTGATAGAAGATTTAAAAACAATTTGCAGGTTTCAACAAAAAAAATCCCAGCTCCTACAGATCATAAATTACAAAAAATTCACTGCACATGCATGGTACAACCAACAACTTACTACCTCTACCAAAGTAAAACCCTTTGAGTTATTATGGACTCTGATCTCTCTCTTGAATCCCAACTCAACAAAGTTACAAGAAACATTTCACATGCATCACTGGGGCAATTTATATTAAGAATGGAACACGCAAAATGACACTACTTCGGACTACCTACACAAAGAATATGTGAGCTAGGCAAGACCTCAATCTAAATAGCAGGGACCATATTATATCTGCTGTTAAAGCACTACACTGGTTAACCGCAGCCAATAAATATCCTTCAAAACTCTCTGCATAGGATCTATGGGATGGAGCCTAGATTCCTACATTCAAAGCTCAGGCTATACAACTAAAGGAGAAACACAGATCCAGCATGGCCCCACAGCTGGTAATTCCCATTTACTATAAAACCTGTATAGCAGGCAGCAGCATCACAGTACGGGCATACAAATGATTGAATAAATTGCTCAAAAATCAGATTTATCAACCTCATTTACAATTTAGAAGAGCCATCAAGGCATGGCCTTTCTCATATCTAGGACTCAAGTACCTTTAAGACCACACACCCAACAGGCTTGTATATGCTGGCTGCATTCCAATCCTCCCTCGTCTTTGTTTTCCGCCACACAAGTAAAATATGCTCAAAGGCACTGCGTCAGGTTCAGGGCACAATCCCCGGGCATTAAGCACAACACCGTTCACAAATATTTGTTTGTCACATTTCTTTCTGCATTCAGTTGTTAAATTGGTACTAATGAGGTAACACTTTTATCCAGGTAGTATTAATATGTGCCAACAACAGAAACTAGTGAAATACTACTGGAACAGAATGCACCACATTTTGCCACATACTTTGAGGCACATTTATGGGGATGCGCTGCGATGCCCTACATTGAAGTGAAAGGGCAGTAATGCATTGCATCTATGGCTTAGGGCGCATTCCTGTAATTTGGTGGCATTGTTTCAACAGCCTAACACAAAGCAGGCACCCTTGCACCAAAGAAGGAAACAAAGCGAGTTAGAGTACAGTCACCACCTGATACTTTTGATAGTAGTGTAGGGGAAATACAAATGCTCCCTATGAGAGAACTACCTGGAGGAGGTTATGTTCATATACCATGGACAAGACCAGATGTTTTGTCATTTACAAATGATTTCCATAGATTGATAGAAAATCCTGTGGAATGGTTCAGACAAATTGAACGAGTTGTGAAAAGTTTGAACATTTTGTGGACTGATTTGAATACTCTGTTTGAGATTGTGGTTACAGAAGATTTGTGGGCTCAATGTAAGGTTACTGTGGAATGGCCTGAAAAACCAGAAAGGGATCCTAGAACAGGAGCACCATCTCTAGTGGCAATGAAGAAATACCAGCAGGTAATAAAACACCTGAGGACTAAAATTTCCCTGAAAACCTTTGATTGGTTACAGATTGATAGGATGACCCAAGATTCAAAAATACTTTATTCGGTTAAAAAGCAAGATAACCATAAAAGTAGCATGAAAGGTACAATTTACAAGAGGTAGAGTAAACATTTTTTTTTAAAAATCACGAGAAAGAAAAACAACAAGATTAAATTCATATATACAATAAAAATGATCAATCCATTTGAATTGATTTACGACACTTAAAAACTAATTTTAAAAATTCTGCAATTGAGGCGACCATAAAAACAGTATCCATTTTCTGGCACTCTGTGAACGCTAGGCGGCATCTATATACATTTAAATCTTTAAGGATAGGGATGATAAGTTTCTTTCGGGGAAGAGTATAAAATTTACAAAAGAATAAAATAAGTATATCAGATTGTTGGGAAACATCATCACATGGGCAAAGACATAAATCCTTCGACCAACAATTCATCACGGGGAACGATAATGTCCTAAAAACTATATTCAATCTAAATCGGGTCAGAAGGTACCGTTCATGATTGGGCATATACAATGAAAGATATGGCTGCAATTTCTCTCCACATAGGATATCCTGGTGGGCAGAAACAGTCTTTTTTCTCGCCTCCTCTATATATCTCTTTTCCTTGAGGTGAGTCATACACAGATTTTTCAAATCTCTTCTGGATATGTATTCCATTGATTGTGGGTCCTCAAAGTATTGGGGGCAACTTATTTTTTCAAGAAAGTCTCTGACGTAGCCTATCCATTTGCAATCACTGATATTGTCCAATGCCATGATGTCCTTTAAAATAGCCCGATTGACAACACATTCTTCATTTGTCCAAACCCTATGCCAAAGAAGGACTGGCTGAATTCTGATAGTATCAGTGACATAAGATATTCCCAATTCAGCGTGGCATATCATTGTTGCAGTACTTTGGGGTACAGACAGAATGTGGCATAAAAACGTATTTTCCAGGATTTGGATTGAACTGATGTTTGAATAACCCCATAATCCTGCACCGTAGGTGGCTACAGATATACAGGTCGCATTATAAACAGTTAAAATCTCTTTTATGGGTTTTTTACCTAATTTTTTCATAAAACATTTTAGGGCCATAATGGTCTTAGAAAATAACAAAGATCTAGCATGAATTGCTGTAGTCCATGAGCCACTTTCATGGAACAATATCCCCAGATAAGGGAAGGTGGGGGTCCTTTCTAGGGGATTGGAATTTATGAAGATTGGCTTCGCATGCTTGTTTGTTCTGGACCCACAGTACATAGATAAAGTTTTAGAACAATTGATTTTCAAATCTAAACCAAGCATGAAGGTGTTAAAGGCTGTAACCAAAGTTTGTAAAGCCATTGGGGTGCGCGCCATCAGAACAGCATCATCAGCGTACATCAGTGCAGGGACAGGCCTACCTCTCACCATAGGCATGTCCCTGCCCTCCTGCACGAGATGCTTCTCCATTCCATTTATGTATAACAGAAATAGAAAGGGGGCTAGGACGCACCCTTGGCGCACACCCCGACCAATCCCAAATTGTCTGCTGCATTCACCATTATTCCCATATCTGACACTAGCAGTGGCCCCAGAATACAGCTCTCTCAGAAAACATATAATGGCATTGTCTACCCCCAAATCGGCCATAATTGACCATAATTTAATATGTGACACACAGTCGAAAGCTGATGATAAATCAACAAATGTAAGGTATAGACGTTGTTTTTTGACCTTTATATACTTCTGTTGCAAGGTGAAGAGATTCAAACCTTGCTCTATGGTCCCTAAACCCTTTTGGAACCCAAATTGAAAATCGCTTAACACCCCATTATCCTCGGCCCAGCTTTGCAGTTTAGCTAAAATCACTCTCCCCAAGATTTTTATAGAAGAGTCCAATAAGGAAATTGGCCTATAGCATGTACAACTTAGCCTGTCCCCTTTCTTGAAGATTGGGACTATTACTGATGTAAACCAGGTAGGAATTGGGCTATTTGCCAGAGCGGCATTAAAGAGCTGAACTAACAGTGGCCCCCATAATTCGATGTTAGCCTTATAGAGGTCAGCTGGTATACCGTCTGGTCCTGCTGCTTTGCCCCCCTTAGTCGCCTTCAGGCTTGCTATAACTTCAGGAAGGGTTACAGTCAAAGTTCTGGATGTATCTAAATTTAGCAACCCCACATCCTGGCCTGTTTCAGGGGTTAGTTCCACAGCCTTATAAAGGGAGGAAAAATGAGCCACCCACTCATCTTCTGAGATGGCAATTTCCATGCGTGCTTTTTGTTCATGTAAGAGGGGGGTGTTAATAACCCTCCAAAAAGCAGCCGGATCCTTTGATTTTGAGGCATCGCATAGGTTGTCCCAAGCCTCCCTTTTTATCGAGGCCTTCCTATCCCTCAATGCTAAGTTGTAGTCCTTCCTTGCAATTCTAATTTGGATTACGTCCCGTGGTCTATTATGAATTGCATATCTAAGCTTTGTTAGAGCTCTAGTGCACTTCCTATCAAACCATTTCCTATTGGACTTTAGGGAATTTTTCCTATTAACCCACAATGCTTCCTTAATTTTACTGGAAATGATATTAAAATGGGTTATTATTTCACAGTTCTCTGCGTATTCATCTAAACAGATCGAAAAGCTACTCATGCATTTACTCAATATTTTATACAGGAAATCATCCGGGACCAGTCTGCTCCATTTAAGGTTGTAACCATTTTGAGCACCCAACCTCACGTCCTGAACCATTTGGTTCTGACATTCTCTAGTATCGACTACAGCAAATAGGTTCTCCATTTTTAATACCTGTGGCAGATGATCACTCAGTGGTAGATCCATGATGTTTGCTCTAATCAATCTGTTCGCAGAGCTAAGTGTACATAAACTAAAATCGATAATGGATGAGGCACCCCGCCCGACAAAAGTTGGAACAAATGTCGTTGTATGGTGTGCTAATTCATTTGCAAACCCAAGATTAAAGTTAAAAATCATTTCATTTAATAAGTCGCCTAATAGGGTGTGTTCAAAATGCGTCAAATTGACATCTTGTTCCAGCATTAAACCACAAATACCCTTTTGGCCCTTTTTGCAGAGAGTACAATTAAAATCACCCCCCCATAATAACATAACTTCAGCCCTCTTGCTCTTGTCAAGTTCGTCTTGCATTTCTAGGGTTAGTGTATCAAGTACGTCCTTAATCATGCTACCTGAACAGTTATTGTAGAAATTAAAAAGAACCATCTTTGGACCCTTCCTTGTATATATCACTATTTTTTGGTAGTAGATGGATCCGGGGGAAAAAGAAATTTTATCATATACTAGAAGATTAGATATGTATACAATCAACCCCCCCTTAGGTCTTCCATGTACTCCACCCACCGCAGGGGTAAAGTAAGTTTTGTAGCCATTAAGGTGTATCGGCGTGGTGGCCCAAGTTTCTTGAAGGGCTAGTATTCCCACGTCGGTAATGGCCTCATCCCAGCTTGGATTGGTAATCTTTTGTTTTAACCCAGCCACGTTCCAAAATAGCACCGTACAGTAATCTTTATCTACAGATGAAATATCTACAGTATCCCCTAGTCTGCTGACCTGGCTCCCTTGTATGTGCTCATTCCCCCCCTGTATTTCTGGGGTTTCCTCAGACCCCAGGCAACTTGTAGAACCCAGGTATACGGGATTGATAGGCAGCCGGTCGTCTTCCTTGATCTTGGGGAGTCAGTCCACTGCTTCCAAGCAATCAAACCGGTTGTAACATGGGAAAAACGGAGGAAATTGCAGATTGCCTGCCCATCCTGGATCATAACCTTGTGGATAAAAGTAAGGAGGCCTACCTTTGTGTTTCACAGTGTTCCAACCATCATCATGCCTCCCATTCCACCGTGTGTTGTGGTAGTTATTATCAGAGGACTGACCAGTATTACCACCATGGTGTCGATTGTCCCTGATCCAACTCCACCTATTATCCGGTTGTTCACCCTCTGGGTAAAAATAGGATAATGGCCTAGCCACAATAGACAAACCATAATTTCTTGGGGGCCTCGATGTAATAAATTCTGCGGTGCGGGGATTCTCAAATGTTATTACCACGCAGTCACCGTGTGTCCTTTTTTTATTGTTATACCCCACCCAAGGAGCCCTTTCGACCATAAGGATGTTGCTTTTGAAGGCCGGGGGGAGAGGGTAGTTATCATTTAACCAATGAATTGTTTTATTTACAAGTCCCCCATTATTTTCATGTGATTTATCATCAGGTTGGGGGACTCCAGTAAGGACCACAACGTATGTTGAGGCTTCTGGTGGTAGATGTATGTTTCTACGTGTCTCCCTCTTTTCTACATTAACTTTATCCTTAGGAATTTGTGTGGGTGGCGCTGCTTTGTCAGTTATGGTAGAATTTTTAGGTGTTGGTGTAGATTTTGGGGGTGGGTTAGTGGTGGGTTTTGGAGGTGGATTAGAGGTAGGTTTTGGAGGTAGATTAGTGTTAACATCGCTTTTAGCAGCTGTGGGTGGTCTATTCGTAGTTGGTTTTTTTTGAGGAACTTTATTGTTCGAATTGAAGCTAGGGGCACTGATATCTTTATGGATATTAGTCAATATTGTTTCCAGACATCGTAGCCTAACCTCAATAGGTTCTAAGAGAATTTTTAGCATTGCAAAGATGTTATTATTAACCATGCTTAGGCTACTGCTGTCCTCGCTCCCTCCAGCTTGATTGTCAACTACCCCACTTAGTTCCAAGATCCCCTCCAAGCTACTATCCAAGATAGTTTCATCTGGCAGACTTAGTGTTATGCCCACACTTACCCGGGGCCCACCAGCGGCACCATTAATATTGGTGTGAGCGTCTGGGTTGGTGCATACATTTAATGGGGTCGGATCCAACTGGATTGGGTCATGGGTTTTGCCAGTCTGGGCTTTTTTCCCTTTGCGAGTAGTAGTTTTAATCGGCTTTTGTTTAGTACTCTTTAGTTTAGGGATTGCCCCCTCCTTCCTCCCCCTTTCAATTAGGGTACTAACTGTGGTTTCATTTTCAGTTGCCACAGGGCCATTTTCCAGTAACAAGGAAAGATTTGGGGTCGCCTCCAGGCCTTCCTGCGAGGCAGGTAGGTCGCAACCCTGGTCTTTGTGTACCATTACGAGTGTCTTTGGGGCGGATACATTGTTAGGTGTGCAGGCTTGTGCAATATGGCCCAGAGAGGAACGCTTTGCCATGGCTAGGTCTTGGGACACCCTTCTATCCATCAGTATGATCCCTTCATCAATAAGGGCATGTGTGCGCACTATAAAATCGTCTAAGGTACCAGTTAGTTTCTTTGCCCCAGCAGCTGCCATGCTTCTAGTCTCTGGGTGATTCATGGCAGGCCCAGTAAATATCACTAAATCAAAGGAGAGAGGGAGGACTAGGTAAGCTAGTCTGGATCCCCGCTTTTATATATTCAAAATCAAAAGAGACTAGCTAGGTTTAAGCAGAAAAGACTCAAAGGAGTACGTATGTCAAGGGAAACCAGTAGGTTTTATTTGAAAGCCCTCACCCACCAACCTGGTTGGTGGCATGCTTCATCATCGGGCCCCACCGCAGTGGCACCTAACGTGCCCCGGGTGTGCTTCGACGCCAGGTTACTGCGGAGCTGGTATAATTGCTGAGTGTGCAATGTGGTGAGTATGAAGGTGAAAATTAAAAAGCCATACAGAAATCCCAGCACCCGAGGGTAAAAAACTATTTTAATAAAACTGGGTATCTGTTGGCGCGTTAAAAAGGCAGACGGACACAATGGAGTATGGATTATGACCTCCAGTGTCCTGTGTGGTCTACATGTTTCAGCCTGGCCTTTCTTAATTTGAAACAGGCTTTCCTCAGGACCAAGTGAGTATGTGTGGGGGTATTAAAATAAATTACAGTGAGTGTGTTTAAGGTTCTATGTGTAGCACACACTAAGGTGCTATATGGGTGAGAAGGGGGTTCCCTCTCGCTTTGCTACATATAACATAGAGGGGGAGACATACAGACGTACAGGGTAGAGTCATATTAGCATATTATTGCAAAAAAACACAGTCGTCATTCCACCGTCTTGTAAGGTGAGTGAGCGAACTATACATGGCTAAAGTGTGGTCTTGTCAGTGGCAAGACTCAAGTGAAGGTTATCTAGAAGCCGGTTGTAGTGGTGATCTAGAAAACGAACATGTCAATGTGAGGTTCAGGTAAGTGAAAGAAAATCAATTATTGTCCTCACACAGTGTTTAGCTGATCAAAGCCTCCTTGGGTCGCCTGGCAGAGAAAGAGACCCTAAAAGAAGGTGGTATTGGTTTTATATAATTATCCGACCTGTAAGGGAAAACCTCAACACCTTACCCCAACAGTAGCTGTAGTGCGCAGCCTCATTTACTCACGAAACTGTCGATCTAGTTCCTCCTTGGACCTGTAATCCTTCTGCGGTGCCCGGATGTGAATGAGGGCTGGCCGAGCATGTTTATTTAAAGGTTCAGTCATTGGTTACACCTGGGTTAAGGTAGAAACAGAGGGAGGGGTTGACGCGCTGAACGCGCCATGTCATGCGCGCTCTGCGCATGCGTTAAGAGAGTAGCAGTCCCTATCCGGCGCGTGCGCCTACTGGTAATGCCTCTCTGCGCATGTGCGGGTAGTTCGAGGCTACCGCGCATGCGTGGAAGGTACCGCGCATGCGTGGAAGGGTGTATCAGCGCTCGTGGTAGCGCTAGTATGTATTAAAACCCTTTTATGAGGGGCAAAGGGTGTCAAAAAAGATATTGACACTGGAAGGAAGCAAATGAATGGTATATTAATGAGAGAAGGATTAGTTTATGCACAAAATGGAGAGGAAGGAAGTCTCAGTCATTGAGTGTGGGCTATGCACAGAATGGAGAGGAAAAGGAAGACTCAGTCATTAAGTATTAAGCGAATTCCAAGGTATGGAATCGTTAAGCCCCTCAGTATGAGTGGATAGGCGATAAATCCAACGTTGTTCTTTTTGGAAGAGAAAACTTTCATTGTTTTCAGTTATGGGGAATTGTTCAATCACAGTCCAAGCGAAATCATTGGGGGTGTGATTGTGGGACAAGAAATGGTCAGTAAGTCTACTTATGTTTTTACCACATCGGATGGTGCTACGATGTTCAGTCATTCGTGTCCGTACCTTCCGGGTGGTCATACCCACGTACCGTAGGCCACATCTGCATGTCATGAGGTACACCAGGTTAGAGGAATTGCAGTTGGTAAACTGGCGTTGTGTCCATACCTTGCCCGGTTCTAGGTCCAGGGTCTTTGAGGGGGATGTAAGGTGGCACACGCTGCAATTATTGCACGGTTGGTGTCCCGTAAGTTTTGGTAAACCCCAAGCATTGAGGATGGTGTGGTCATTAGTGGCACAGTTCGGTCTGGGTCTGGTGTGTACTAGAGAGTCTTTCAGATTCTTAGCCCTTTTGTATGCGAATCTGGGTTTTTCCCAGTTTCGGTTGCCTGAATTGATAATCTTCCAGTTCTTGGTGATTATGTTGGAGACCTGATTAGACACGGTATTATAAGTGGTGACGCATGTCAAAATGGGTTCTTCAGGGGGCCTTGTTGCTGCCTCAAGCAGAGACTCTCTATTTTGGTTTCGAGCCCTCTTGCAGGTGGTGTTCAGAATCCTGGTGGGGTATCCCCTGTCTTCCAATTTATGGATCAAAGTGGCTGATTGTTGTTTGTAGTCCTGAATTCGGCTGCAGTTGCGTCTCAGTCGTAAAAATTGACCATAAGGGAGATTTTCCCGTAGAGGTCTAGGGTGGAAGCTGTCGAACCTCAAAAGTGAGTTCCTTGATGTGGGTTTGTGGTAAGTTGTGGTTGTCAAGCCGTCCACGCCTGCCTTGATGGTGAGGTCTAGGAAGGCTAATTCAGAAGCACTGCTAGTGCAGGTGAACCTCAGGTAGTTGTCACGGGTATTGAGCCACATGAGGAATTGATCCAGGGATTCCTGATTTCCTTCCCAGATTACCAGAATGTCGTCGATATATCGACGCCATACATTGATGTTAGTTGCGTAGGGATTGTTCACAGATTGTATGTGTGTCTTTTCGAAATGGGCTACGTAAAGACCAGCTATGCTGGGAGCGAAAACGCTCCCCATGCTTGTGCCATTAGTCTGTAGGTACAGCTTGCCCTCATACTCAAAATAGTTGTCTTTTAATGCCAGAGTGGCACACTCCATTATGAAGCTGCGTGGAGTGTGATGGTTCCAAACAGTTCCAGTTAAGACTTCCTCCAGTACTGCCAATGTGGCGTCCTGCGGTAAGCTAGTGTAGAGGCTCTCAATATCTAATCCGACAAGGAGTTGGGTTTCCGGGTTGTAGTCGGTTTCCTTGATTACATTTAGAAGGTGTTTCGTATCCTTGATGTAAGAAGGTGTGAGTTGTACCAATGGATTCAAGAAAAAGTCGCAAAAGCGTGACAGGGGCTCTAGGAGTGATTGATTCCCAGACACAATTGGTCTTCCCGGTGGTGGGGTTACTCCTTTGTGTATCTTTGGGAGGGTGTAGAAGTATGGGATGCTTGCATTTTTGCAGCACAGGTAGTCGGCCTCCTGTTTTGAGATGTGTTCTGCGTCCCGGGCATTTTTCACCAAGATCTGTATCCTCTGGCTTAGTTCCTCAGTGGGGTCTTTCCTGAGTGGTCTGTAATTCCTGGTATCACTGAGTAGTCTGAGACATTCAGTGTCATAATCTGTTTTATCCATGAGCACGATGCCTCCACCCTTGTCGGCGGGTTTTATGACAAGGGCAGGGTTAGCCTGCAGGCGTCTTATCGTTTCACGTTCCCGGTAGGACAGATTATTGAAGGTGTTTCTTTCTTGTATATTCTCAACCTCAGTGTAGACCGCCTGTTCGAAAGCAGCAATCTCAACAGGTATACTTGCAGGTGGAGGGATGAAAGTGGATTTTAATCTGAGGCCTGTCTCGTTGGGGACTTCCTCCTGAGGGTCATTGGACTCTGTTTTCTTTTCAAAGAAGGCTTTCAATTTTAGTTTTCTAAAGAACTCCGCCAGTTCCATATGCAATTTGAAATGGTCCAGTTTGGCTGTAGGGACGAAAGATAGGCCCTTGTTCAGGACTGCTGTCTCTTCTTCTGTCAATTCTGTGCTAGAGACGTTGAACACCAGCTGGTCTTTTGTTCTTACCGCTGTTACTGTTTGCTCGGTCCCGCCTGTTCCTTGGTTTTGTTCCTCGTGTTCGAACTCACTGGTTCCGCTTCTGGTGTCCAGTGGACCTGTGGTGCATTTCTTCTTTTTCCACGATTCCTGCGGCCCTGTGATAAAAAAGGATATCTTTGGTTTGGATTCCCTTGAAAGTATGGCATCTGTCCTGGTGCGTACATTGGAGGGAAACCATAGAAAGGAGGTGGTATTGGTCCAAATTGTGGGGGCCCAAAGTTGTGGTTCTGTGGTGGACCCTGCCAGGGTTGCTGCCAGTGTTGGCCTCGTCGCCCTCTTCCTCTAGATTGATTGGATTGATTGGATCCGGTGCTGGAATTGCTAGAGACCGAGCTATTGTCCCCGGAGCTGTCGGAGTCTTTTCTGGCTGGGGTATAAGCATCATCCGAATAAGGGTATGTCTTAGTGAAGTTGAATCTCTTCAGGTCTTTCTCAAAATTTTTAATTTTTGTCTGAGTTAAGTATTCTTTGTAGTCAGCCATCTCACGGTTTTGGTCTTCTAGTTTCTTCTTAAAACCAGTTAGGGTGGTCTTGAAATGGTTCTCAGTTGCCTGGATTTCGATCAGGATAGCATCGGAGAGTCGCTTGGCGGTTTTAATGATGAGGACGAGCCAGTCCCTGGTACAATGCCAGGCGATCTGGGCCCAATCCTTCCTGAAAGTGGCGTCATCTAGGAAAATCCTAGGGGCATTGGTGACTATGAGACCTCTTGGAGCAGTGTTGGTGCGTAAATACTGTGCTAGAATTACGCCATGTAGGATGGTTCGTATTTTGTTCCTTTTCTTCTCAGTCAGTGCATCCCAGTCAGAGGACTGTGCAATGGTTGTGGAGACATTGAAGTCTGCCGCAAGGGACGGGTCGGATAAGATTTCGCTGATGTCATCTTCAGTGTAAGTTAGACCAGTGTTTTCTGCCATGTTGTTGTGTTGTTTTTAGGAAAGTTAAACTCTCACAGCTGTGCGCTGCCTAAATATCACTAAATCAAAGGAGAGAGGGAGGACTAGGTAAGCTAGTCTGGATCCCCGCTTTTATATATTCAAAATCAAAAGAGACTAGCTAGGTTTAAGCAGAAAAGACTCAAAGGAGTACGTATGTCAAGGGAAACCAGTAGGTTTTATTTGAAAGCCCTCACCCACCAACCTGGTTGGTGGCATGCTTCATCATCGGGCCCCACCGCAGTGGCACCTAACGTGCCCCGGGTGTGCTTCGACGCCAGGGGACTGCGGAGCTGGTATAATTGCTGAGTGTGCAATGTGGTGAGTATGAAGGTGAAAATTAAAAAGCCATACAGAAATCCCAGCACCCGAGGGTAAAAAACTATTTTAATAAAACTGGGTATCTGTTGGCGCGTTAAAAAGGCAGACGGACACAATGGAGTATGGATTATGACCCCCAGTGTCCTGTGTGGTCTACATGTTTCAGCCTGGCCTTTCTTAATTTGAAACAGGCTTTCCTCAGGACCAAGTGAGTATGTGTGGGGGTATTAAAATAAATTACAGTGAGTGTGTTTAAGGTTCTATGTGTAGCACACACTAAGGTGCTATATGGGTGAGAAGGGGGTTCCCTCTCGCTTTGCTACATATAACATAGAGGGGGAGACATACAGACGTACAGGGTAGAGTCATATTAGCATATTATTGCAAAAAAACACAGTCGTCATTCCACCGTCTTGTAAGGTGAGTGAGCGAACTATACATGGCTAAAGTGTGGTCTTGTCAGTGGCAAGACTCAAGTGAAGGTTATCTAGAAGCCGGTTGTAGTGGTGATCTAGAAAACGAACATGTCAATGTGAGGTTCAGGTAAGTGAAAGAAAATCAATTATTGTCCTCACACAGTGTTTAGCTGATCAAAGCCTCCTTGGGTCGCCTGGCAGAGAAAGAGACCCTAAAAGAAGGTGGTATTGGTTTTATATAATTATCCGACCTGTAAGGGAAAACCTCAACACCTTACCCCAACAGTAGCTGTAGTGCGCAGCCTCATTTACTCACGAAACTGTCGATCTAGTTCCTCCTTGGACCTGTAATCCTTCTGCGGCGCCCGGATGTGAATGAGGGCTGGCCGAGCATGTTTATTTAAAGGTTCAGTCATTGGTTACACCTGGGTTAAGGTAGAAACAGAGGGAGGGGTTGCCGCGCTGAACGCGCCATGTCATGCGCGCTCTGCGCATGCGTTAAGAGAGTAGCAGTCCCTATCCGGCGTGTGCGCCTACTGGTAATGCCTCTCTGCGCATGTGCGGGTAGTTCGAGGCTACCGCGCATGCGTGGAAGGTACCGCGCATGCGTGGAAGGGTGTATCAGCGCTCGTGGTAGCGCTAGTATGTATTAAAACCCTTTTATGAGGGGCAAAGGGTGTCAAAAAAGATATTGACACTGGAAGGAAGCAAATGAATGGTATATTAATGAGAGAAGGATTAGTTTATGCACAAAATGGAGAGGAAGGAAGTCTCAGTCATTGAGTGTGGGCTATGCACAGAATGGAGAGGAAAAGGAAGACTCAGTCATTAAGTATTAAGCGAATTCCAAGGTATGGAATCGTTAAGCCCCTCAGTATGAGTGGATAGGCGATAAATCCAACGTTGTTCTTTTTGGAAGAGAAAACTTTCATTGTTTTCAGTTATGGGGAATTGTTCAATCACAGTCCAAGCGAAATCATTGGGGGTGTGATTGTGGGACAAGAAATGGTCAGTAAGTCTACTTATGTTTTTACCACATCGGATGGTGCTACGATGTTCAGTCATTCGTGTCCGTACCTTCCGGGTGGTCATACCCACGTACCGTAGGCCACATCTGCATGTCATGAGGTACACCAGGTTAGAGGAATTGCAGTTGGTAAACTGGCGTTGTGTCCATACCTTGCCCGGTTCTAGGTCCAGGGTCTTTGAGGGGGATGTAAGATGGCCCTACGCAATCCCTACGCAACTAACATCAATGTATGGCGTCGATATATCGACGACATTCTGGTAATCTGGGAAGGAAATCAGGAATCCCTGGATCAATTCCTCATGTGGCTCAATACCCGTGACAACTACCTGAGGTTCACCTGCACTAGCAGTGCTTCTGAATTAGCCTTCCTAGACCTCACCATCAAGGCAGGCGTGGACGGCTTGACAACCACAACTTACCACAAACCCACATCAAGGAACTCACTTTTGAGGTTCGACAGCTTCCACCCTAGACCTCTACGGGAAAATCTCCCTTATGGTCAATTTTTACGACTGAGACGCAACTGCAGCCGAATTCAGGACTACAAACAACAATCAGCCACTTTGATCCATAAATTGGAAGACAGGGGATACCCCACCAGGATTCTGAACACCACCTGCAAGAGGGCTCGAAACCAAAATAGAGAGTCTCTGCTTGAGGCAGCAACAAGGCCCCCTGAAGAACCCATTTTGACATGCGTCACCACTTATAATACCGTGTCTAATCAGGTCTCCAACATAATCACCAAGAACTGGAAGATTATCAATTCAGGCAACCGAAACTGGGAAAAACCCAGATTCGCATACAAAAGGGCTAAGAATCTGAAAGACTCTCTAGTACACACCAGACCCAGACCGAACTGTGCCACTAATGACCACACCATCCTCAATGCTTGGGGTTTACCAAAACTTACGGGACACCAACCGTGCAATAATTGCAGCGTGTGCCACCTTACATCCCCCTCAAAGACCCTGGACCTAGAACCGGGCAAGGTATGGACACAACGCCAGTTTACCAACTGCAATTCCTCTAACCTGGTGTACCTCATGACATGCAGATGTGGCCTACGGTACGTGGGTATGACCACCCGGAAGGTACGGACACGAATGACTGAACATCGTAGCACCATCCGATGTGGTAAAAACATAAGTAGACTTACTGACCATTTCTTGTCCCACAATCACACCCCCAATGATTTCGCTTGGACTGTGATTGAACAATTCCCCATAACTGAAAACAATGAAAGTTTTCTCTTCCAAAAAGAACAACGTTGGATTTATCGCCTATCCACTCATACTGAGGGGCTTAACGATTCCATACCTTGGAATTCGCTTAATACTTAATGACTGAGTCTTCCTTTTCCTCTCCATTCTGTGCATAGCCCACACTCAATGACTGAGACTTCCTTCCTCTCCATTTTGTGCATAAACTAATCCTTCTCTCATTAATATACCATTCATTTGCTTCCTTCCAGTGTCAATATCTTTTTTGACACCCTTTTCCCCTCATAAATGGGTTTTAATACATACTAGCGCTACCACGAGCGCTGATACACCCTTCCACGCATGCGCGGTACCTTCCACGCATGCGCGGTAGCCTCGAACTACCCGCACATGCGCAGAGAGGCATTACCAGTAGGCGCACGCGCCGGATAGGGACTGCTACTCTCTTAACGCATGCGCAGAGCGCGCATGACATGGCGCGTTCAGCGCGGCAACCCCTCCCTCTGTTTCTACCTTAACCCAGGTGTAACCAATGACTGAACCTTTAAATAAACATGCTCGGCCAGCCCTCATTCACATCCGGGCGCCGCAGAAGGATTACAGGTCCAAGGAGGAACTAGATCGACAGTTTCGTGAGTAAATGAGGCTGCGCACTACAGCTACTGTTGGGGTAAGGTGTTGAGGTTTTCCCTTACAGGTCGGATAATTATATAAAACCAATACCACCTTCTTTTAGGGTCTCTTTCTCTGCCAGGCGACCCAAGGAGGCTTTGATCAGCTAAACACTGTGTGAGGACAATAATTGATTTTCTTTCACTTACCTGAACCTCACATTGACATGTTCGTTTTCTAGATCACCACTACAACCGGCTTCTAGATAACCTTCACTTGAGTCTTGCCACTGACAAGACCACACTTTAGCCATGTATAGTTCGCTCACTCACCTTACAAGACGGTGGAATGACGACTGTGTTTTTTTGCAATAATATGCTAATATGACTCTACCCTGTATGTCTGTATGTCTCCCCCTCTATGTTATATGTAGCAAAGCGAGAGGGAACCCCCTTCTCACCCATATAGCACCTTAGTGTGTGCTACACATAGAACCTTAAACACACTCACTGTAATTTATTTTAATACCCCCACACATACTCACTTGGTCCTGAGGAAAGCCTGTTTCAAATTAAGAAAGGCCAGGCTGAAACATGTAGACCACACAGGACACTGGAGGTCATAATCCATACACCATTGTGTCCGTCTGCCTTTTTAACGCGCCAACAGATACCCAGTTTTATTAAAATAGTTTTTTACCCTCGGGTGCTGGGATTTCTGTATGGCTTTTTAATTTTCACCTTCATACTCACCACATTGCACACTCAGCAATTATACCGGCTCCGCAGTAACCTGGCGTCGAAGCACACCCGGGGCACGTTAGGTGCCACTGCGGTGGGGCCCGATGATGAAGCATGCCACCAACCAGGTTGGTGGGTGAGGGCTTTCAAATAAAACCTACTGGTTTCCCTTGACATACGTACTCCTTTGAGTCTTTTCTGCTTAAACCTAGCTAGTCTCTTTTGATTTTGAATATATAAAAGCGGGGATCCAGACTAGCTTACCTAGTCCTCCCTCTCTCCTTTGATTTAGTGATATTTAGGCAGCGCACAGCTGTGAGAGTTTAACTTTCCTAAAAACAACACAACAACATGGCAGAAAACACTGGTCTAACTTACACTGAAGATGACATCAGCGAAATCTTATCCGACCCGTCCCTTGCGGCAGACTTCAATGTCTCCACAACCATTGCACAGTCCTCTGACTGGGATGCACTGACTGAGAAGAAAAGGAACAAAATACGAACCATCCTACATGGCGTAATTCTAGCACAGTATTTACGCACCAACACTGCTCCAAGAGGTCTCATAGTCACCAATGCCCCTAGGATTTTCCTAGATGACGCCACTTTCAGGAAGGATCGGGCCCAGATCGCCTGGCATTGTACCAGGGACTGGCTCGTCCTCATCATTAAAACCGCCAAGCGACTCTCCGATGCTATCCTGATCGAAATCCAGGCAACTGAGAACCATTTCAAGACCACCCTAACTGGTTTTAAGAAGAAACTAGAAGACCAAAACCGTGAGATGGCTGACTACAAAGAATACTTAACTCAGACAAAAATTAAAAATTTTGAGAAAGACCTGAAGAGATTCAACTTCACTAAGACATACCCTTATTCGGATGATGCTTATACCCCAGCCAGAAAAGACTCCGACAGCTCCGGGGACAATAGCTCGGTCTCTAGCAATTCCAGCACCGGATCCAATCAATCCAATCAATCTAGAGGAAGAGGGCGACGAGGCCAACACTGGCAGCAACCCTGGCAGGGTCCACCACAGAACCACAACTTTGGGCCCCCACAATTTGGACCAATACCACCTCCTTTCTATGGTTTCCCTCCAATGTACGCACCAGGACAGATGCCATACTTTCAAGGGAATCCAAACCAAAGATATCCTTTTTTATCACAGGGCCGCAGGAATCGTGGAAAAAGAAGAAATGCACCACAGGTCCACTGGACACCAGAAGCGGAACCAGTGAGTTCGAACACGAGGAACAAAACCAAGGAACAGGCGGGACCGAGCAAACAGTAACAGCGGTAAGAACAAAAGACCAGCTGGTGTTCAACGTCTCTAGCACAGAATTGACAGAAGAAGAGACAGCAGTCCTGAACAAGGGCCTATCTTTCGTCCCTACAGCCAAACTGGACCATTTCAAATTGCATATGGAACTGGCGGAGTTCTTTAGAAAACTAAAATTGAAAGCCTTCTTTGAAAAGAAAACAGAGTCCAATGACCCTCAGGAGGAAGTCCCCAACGAGACAGGCCTCAGATTAAAATCCACTTTCATCCCTCCACCTGCAAGTATACCTGTTGAGATTGCTGCTTTCGAACAGGCGGTCTACACTGAGGTTGAGAATATACAAGAAAGAAACACCTTCAATAATCTGTCCTACCGGGAACGTGAAACGATAAGACGCCTGCAGGCTAACCCTGCCCTTGTCATAAAACCCGCCGACAAGGGTGGAGGCATCGTGCTCATGGATAAAACAGATTATGACACTGAATGTCTCAGACTACTCAGTGATACCAGGAATTACAGACCACTCAGGAAAGACCCCACTGAGGAACTAAGCCAGAGGATACAGATCTTGGTGAAAAATGCCCGGGACGTAGAACACATCTCAAAACAGGAGGCCGACTACCTGTGCTGCAAAAATGCAAGAATCCCATACTTCTACACCCTCCCAAAGATACACAAAGGAGTAACCCCACCACCGGGAAGACCAATTGTGTCTGGGAATCAATCACTCCTAGAGCCCCTGTCACGCTTTTGCGACTTTTTCTTGAATCCATTGGTACAACTCACACCTTCTTACATCAAGGATACGAAACACCTTCTAAATGTAATCAAGGAAACCGACTACAACCCGGAAACCCAACTCCTTGTCGGATTAGATATTGAGAGCCTCTACACTAGCTTACCGCAGGACGCCACACTGGCAGTACTGGAGGAAGTCTTAACTGGAACTGTTTGGAACCATCACACTCCACGCAGCTTCATAATGGAGTGTGCCACTCTGGCATTAAAAGACAACTATTTTGAGTATGAGGGCAAGCTGTACCTACAGACTAATGGCACAAGCATGGGGAGCGTTTTCGCTCCCAGCTTAGCTGGTCTTTACGTAGCCCATTTTGAAAAGACACACATACAATCTGTGAACAATCCCTACGCAACTAACATCAATGTATGGCGTCGATATATCGACGACATTCTGGTAATCTGGGAAGGAAATCAGGAATCCCTGGATCAATTCCTCATGTGGCTCAATACCCGTGACAACTACCTGAGGTTCACCTGCACTAGCAGTGCTTCTGAATTAGCCTTCCTAGACCTCACCATCAAGGCAGGCGTGGACGGCTTGACAACCACAACTTACCACAAACCCACATCAAGGAACTCACTTTTGAGGTTCGGCAGCTTCCACCCTAGACCTCTACGGGAAAATCTCCCTTATGGTCAATTTTTACGACTGAGACGCAACTGCAGCCGAATTCAGGACTACAAACAACAATCAGCCACTTTGATCCATAAATTGGAAGACAGGGGATACCCCACCAGGATTCTGAACACCACCTGCAAGAGGGCTCGAAACCAAAATAGAGAGTCTCTGCTTGAGGCAGCAACAAGGCCCCCTGAAGAACCCATTTTGACATGCGTCACCACTTATAATACCGTGTCTAATCAGGTCTCCAACATAATCACCAAGAACTGGAAGATTATCAATTCAGGCAACCGAAACTGGGAAAAACCCAGATTCGCATACAAAAGGGCTAAGAATCTGAAAGACTCTCTAGTACACACCAGACCCAGACCGAACTGTGCCACTAATGACCACACCATCCTCAATGCTTGGGGTTTACCAAAACTTACGGGACACCAACCGTGCAATAATTGCAGCGTGTGCCACCTTACATCCCCCTCAAAGACCCTGGACCTAGAACCGGGCAAGGTATGGACACAACGCCAGTTTACCAACTGCAATTCCTCTAACCTGGTGTACCTCATGACATGCAGATGTGGCCTACGGTACGTGGGTATGACCACCCGGAAGGTACGGACACGAATGACTGAACATCGTAGCACCATCCGATGTGGTAAAAACATAAGTAGACTTACTGACCATTTCTTGTCCCACAATCACACCCCCAATGATTTCGCTTGGACTGTGATTGAACAATTCCCCATAACTGAAAACAATGAAAGTTTTCTCTTCCAAAAAGAACAACGTTGGATTTATCGCCTATCCACTCATACTGAGGGGCTTAACGATTCCATACCTTGGAATTCGCTTAATACTTAATGACTGAGTCTTCCTTTTCCTCTCCATTCTGTGCATAGCCCACACTCAATGACTGAGACTTCCTTCCTCTCCATTTTGTGCATAAACTAATCCTTCTCTCATTAATATACCATTCATTTGCTTCCTTCCAGTGTCAATATCTTTTTTGACACCCTTTGCCCCTCATAAAAGGGTTTTAATACATACTAGCGCTACCACGAGCGCTGATACACCCTTCCACGCATGCGCGGTACCTTCCACGCATGCGCGGTAGCCTCGAACTACCCGCACATGCGCAGAGAGGCATTACCAGTAGGCGCACGCGCCGGATAGGGACTGCTACTCTCTTAACGCATGCGCAGAGCGCGCATGACATGGCGCGTTCAGCGCGGCAACCCCTCCCTCTGTTTCTACCTTAACCCAGGTGTAACCAATGACTGAACCTTTAAATAAACATGCTCGGCCAGCCCTCATTCACATCCGGGCGCCGCAGAAGGATTACAGGTCCAAGGAGGAACTAGATCGACAGTTTCGTGAGTAAATGAGGCTGCGCACTACAGCTACTGTTGGGGTAAGGTGTTGAGGTTTTCCCTTACAGGTCGGATAATTATATAAAACCAATACCACCTTCTTTTAGGGTCTCTTTCTCTGCCAGGCGACCCAAGGAGGCTTTGATCAGCTAAACACTGTGTGAGGACAATAATTGATTTTCTTTCACTTACCTGAACCTCACATTGACATGTTCGTTTTCTAGATCACCACTACAACCGGCTTCTAGATAACCTTCACTTGAGTCTTGCCACTGACAAGACCACACTTTAGCCATGTATAGTTCGCTCACTCACCTTACAAGACGGTGGAATGACGACTGTGTTTTTTTGCAATAATATGCTAATATGACTCTACCCTGTATGTCTGTATGTCTCCCCCTCTATGTTATATGTAGCAAAGCGAGAGGGAACCCCCTTCTCACCCATATAGCACCTTAGTGTGTGCTACACATAGAACCTTAAACACACTCACTGTAATTTATTTTAATACCCCCACACATACTCACTTGGTCCTGAGGAAAGCCTGTTTCAAATTAAGAAAGGCCAGGCTGAAACATGTAGACCACACAGGACACTGGAGGTCATAATCCATACTCCATTGTGTCCGTCTGCCTTTTTAACGCGCCAACAGATACCCAGTTTTATTAAAATAGTTTTTTACCCTCGGGTGCTGGGATTTCTGTATGGCTTTTTAATTTTCACCTTCATACTCACCACATTGCACACTCAGCAATTATACCAGCTCCGCAGTAACCTGGCGTCGAAGCACACCCGGGGCACGTTAGGTGCCACTGCGGTGGGGCCCGATGATGAAGCATGCCACCAACCAGGTTGGTGGGTGAGGGCTTTCAAATAAAACCTACTGGTTTCCCTTGACATACGTACTCCTTTGAGTCTTTTCTGCTTAAACCTAGCTAGTCTCTTTTGATTTTGAAAGGCCCAGTAAATAACCCACTAAGCGGGTGAAAAAAAACTTATTGTCAATTACCAGTACCAAACTCAATGCAACAAGAGCTCAGGGGCTCACAATGGTATGTGACAGCCAACTTACAGTTATGCAGTCTCGATGTCCTTTGGCTGCTAGCAACCGGGCAGGGTGTCTGGCACAGGCCAGGCTCCTCGGGCCTCTGAGGGCCTAAGAGGGCCCGCCCTTTGCCCGGGCTTAGCCCCGGGCGTCCCGCTCGCGTCCCGCGACGCGGGGGCTCTCCTCCCTTTCTAGGGCTCTGGCGCCCTCTGCTGCGCGACGACCCACGTCACTGCACACGCGCCGCCGCGAGGCCTGCCGGGATTTGTGGTCTCCCGGAGCTGCGGCGCGGAGTCCGGTGTCCAGGGACTCTTGGCGGTGGCGGCGGCGATGTCTGCGCTCCTTCGCGCCCGCTGGTCTCTGCCCAAATGACTCTTGTGGCGGTGGCGGCCAAATGCTGGTGAGTTTAAGGTTCCCCCCGCTTTGCCGGGGCTCTCCTCCCTTTCTAGGGCTCTGGCGCCCTCTGCTGCGCGACGACCCGCGTCACTGCACACGCGCCGCCGCGAGGCCTGCCGGGATTTGTGGTCTCCCAGAGTGGCGGCGCGGAGTCCGGTGTCCAGGGACTCTTGGCGGTGGCGGCGGCGATGTCTGCGCTCCTTCGCGCCCGCTGGTCTCTGCCCAAATGACTCTCGTGGCGGTGGCGGCAAAATGCTGGTGAGTTTAAGGTTTCCCCCGCTTTGCCGGGGCTCTCCTCCCTTTCTAGGGCTCTGGCGCCCTCTGCTGCGCGACGACCCGCGTCACTGCACACGCGCCGCCGCGAGGCCTGCCGGGATTTGTGGTCTCCCGGAGCGGCGGCGCGGAGTCCGGTGTCCAGGGACTCTTGGCGGTGGCGGCGGCGATGTCTGCGCTCCTTCGCGCCCGCTGGTCTCTGCCCAAATGACTCTCGTGGCGGTGGCGGCAAAATGCTGGTGAGTTTAAGGTTCCCCCCGCTTTGCCGGGGCTCTCCTCCCTTTCTAGGGCTCTGGCGCCCTCTGCTGCGCGACGACCCGCGTCACTGCACACGCGCCGCCGCGAGGCCTGCCGGGATTTGTGGTCTCCCGGAGCGGCGGCGCGGAGTCCGGTGTCCAGGGACTCTTGGCGGTGGCGGCGGCGATGTCTGCGCTCCTTCGCGCCCGCTGGTCTCTGCCCAAATGACTCTCGTGGCGGTGGCGGCAAAATGCTGGTGAGTTTAAGGTTCCCCCAAGAACTAAAAGAATCAGTACATGCCTTTTACAAGAGATTAGTGCAGGCTTTCAAAAAGTATAGTGGATTGGGCAATATCGCAGATAAAGATGTGGAGCATTTTGTTTACAGGTTTGTGTTCAGTTTGAGACCTGAGATTTCTAACATGATCAGACAGAAATGACTTTGCTGGCAGAGCAAGTGACTGTACAAGATTTTTCATTATGCAAAATATATTAGTGATGAGATTGAGAAGAGGTACAAGAAGCTTAAGGAGAAATTAATGATTGCCCAGGGAAAAGTGATGCAAAAAGCTCAAAATCAGATGGTTTTTGATAACATAGTATAGGGAGGTTATAATCATGCTCCGATGAGGCAGGATGTTAATGGGTTTCAACAGCAGAATTTCCCGTCCAAAGGTAGAGGTTCCAGTAATCCTGTAGATCTTAGAACTGGTGTTGATGTGTTGCTTTTGAAGAAAAGAACTACATGTCATGCTTGCGGGAAATTTTTACTTTGGAAATGCGAGTGTAAGTCTGTTAAGAATAATGTAAGGAATCAGACACAGAATGTGGAATATCCACAGTCTCAAGGGAATAACATAGGATAGACTCATCAGATGCAAAGAAAAAGAATGCAGAATTCTAATGTATCACAGCAACCACAAGTGCCACAAGCTCCAATGCCACAACAGAATGTTCAGGTACATAGATACAATGTGACAGCAGATGAAAAGAAATTCTTTCCAGGACCAGAATATAGCACAGCAATATTTGATCCAATTGGATTACAATGACCAGGACCCTTTACCATCACGGTGCCCAAGGGGGAGTAAGATTGCATGGTTGGTGCAGCCTTAGAGGTAGGCCAGAGTGGTCCCTATTTAGATGGAGAAGTTGATGGGAATCCTGTCTCATTGCTTGTCGACACTGGTGCTACTAGCTCTAATGTAAGAACAGCAGAGGTTCCAAACATACCCCTCTTGGGAGAAAGTATCCAAATTGTAGGAGTTACAAATAAAAAGTTGTCTACCCTGATTTCAGAACTAGTTACAGTTAAATTAGGGTCCTTGAGACTCAGCTTAGATTTGTGGTGTGTGACACCAGACCAGTGAATCTTCTTGGATGTGATCTACTATGTAAATTAAATACCTCCATTTACTGCACATCCAGAAGAATTGAATTCCATACGAATGATGTGGATGTTGTTATCAAACTTGCCCAACAGAAATCAGATGTGGGGATGTTTCCTCTCCTGATCAGTGAGGATTTTCCGGTTGAATTGAGAGACACAGTGCTACCTGAAGTCTGGGATTTTACAGGTAAAGATATCGGACTAATCAAAGGTGTTGACCCAGTCCAAATTACAGTTAAGCCAAATGTAGAGCTCCCAAGAATCCCACAATACAATTTGTCTCAAGATACTATTGCCGGAATTACTCATTTGATCGACTCAATGATTGAGCAAGGGATCCTGAAGGAGATAATGGGAAGTTCATGTAACTCTCCCATAATGGGCTTGCAGAAGCCGAATAGAAAGTACTGTATTGTGCAGGATTTACGAAGGGTTATCCCTATTGTTGTCCCATGTTGTCCTGTGGTACCGTATCCAGCTGTGATTTTATTTTAAATTCCATGTGAAGCTGAACGGTTTTCAATTATCAAACTGTGCGAGGCCTTTTTCTCAATCCCATTGCATGAAAACAGTCAGTTTATTATTTTCTTTCTGTTTCAGCAGTAGTGTTTTAGCCTGGTGCTGAGTCCCACAGGGGTATACAGAAAGCTCCTCAATTTTTAATCAGATATTGGAAAATTATCTTGAGTCTTTGGTAATAAGAAATCACTCTGTGTTAGTGCTGTATATTGACAACCTTGTGGTGGCGTCAATTATGAAGGAAGCTAGCAAAATTGACAATATTGCTTTGTTAAACCATCTCGCAGATAAAGTTTTGCAAAACTGAAGTCCTGTACTTAGGACATTACATTGAGAAAGGAGTGAGGAAAGTGTCACAGGAAAGACTCTCAGCAATCCTTAACATGAATCCTCCAGCTACCCAAAAGGAAGTCCACATGTTCTTAGGAATGGTGGGCTACTGCAGACAGTGGTTTCCAAAATTTTCCTAAACTGCAAAACCTTTCGAGAGGTTGACACACAAAGACGTGCCTGATCCGGTACGCTGGGATGACACTTGTATGATGGCCTTCCTCACAGTTGCGAGAATGCCTTTGCAGGGCACCAGCTTTGGGAATGCCTGATTACAACAAGTTATTTGTGTCTGCAGTAAAAGAGAAGGTTGCGCTCTTTCAGTGTTGACAAAAATGCATGGAATCAATCGCAGTCCTATCGCCTTTTCTTGGCAAAAATTGACCCTGTTGCAGCTGCTTTGCCTGGATGTTTGCAATTATTTGCATCTACTTGTGTGAGTCTTGAGCGGTGTGAAAGCATTGTCAGGGGTTATCCACTGACAGCATTTGTGCCGCATTCAGTGGAGAAACTCTTGACTCATACTCAAAAACAGTATCTGGCCAGTAGTTATTTGACTAAGTACTTTTTTAATTTTGTTGGGCGCAGTGAATGTGACTCTTAAAAGGTATACAATGTTGAACCTGGCTACTTTGATGCCACTGCCTGAAAATGAGAACGTAATTGATGAAGGTGAGCATGATTGTTTGGATGTGACTGAAATGTGTACAAAGCTGCGTCCTGATATTTTCGACGAGCCATTGACTGAAACTGAACATGTGTCGTTTGTTGGCGGTTCATGTTTGAGAGACAATGAAGGAAATCTGAAAGATGCTTATGCTGTGTGTAAAGTTGGAGGTGTTGTGTAAGCTTCATGGTTGCAAGGAGTATGTTCTGCACAAGTTGCAGAGCTCAAAGCTCTGACACAAGCATGTAATATTTCAGAACAATTCCGAGTTAAAATTGACAATGATAGTCAGTATGGCTTTGAAGTTGTACATGACTTTGGGCAATTGTGGTCACATCATTGGTTAATGATGTCTTCTTGTTCTCCCATTAGAAAGGGAGAGTGCGTAAGGAGACTTTTGCAGTCCCTACAATTGCCTGCCTAAATTGCTGTTGTGAAATAGTGAAATGTGTCGCTCATCTGCAAGGTACTGACTATGTAACAGTCGACAACAGTTATGCTGATGAGATGGCAAGGTACTGTGCCTAGAATACACACACATTTAATGAAGAAACACTTAAAGACACATTGGACGTTACACATTGTAATTTGTTGTTGTCAGCTTTAGATACCTAGGAGGAGGTGAAGATATGCGGTGACAGAAGCAAAAAAGCAGAGTTGGGTGAAAGAAGGATGCACCAAAAGGGAAGATGGCGAGTAGGTTTACATTGATGGCAGACCAGTGTTGCCTAACAGCCTATTATCACCAATGGCAAGACACTACCATAGTCCTGCACATGTTAGGAGACATGCAATGATGCGCCTTATCCAACAGATGTAGTACAATCCTAGATTCAGAGTAACTACGGAAATGCTATGTCATTGTTGTGTGGTGTGCCAGCAACAAAACCCAGGAAGAAGGACACAGGTTATCATGAGTCACATTGGTTAATCTGCAGGTCATTTCAACTGGATGCAAATGGACTTCATAGAGTTGCCCTTTTGCAACGGACTAAGATATGTTTTGGTTCTTGTGCGCATTTTTTCAAAATGGGTTAAAGCCTCTCCTACTCGTAGGAATGACAGTTTGACTGTGGCAAAATTACTGTTGTGGGAATTGATTCGAGGTTCGGATTTCTGGCTTCTCTTGAGTCAGACCGCGGAACTCTTTTTAATAATGAGGTCCTAAAAATGTATGTGCCGCACTACAGGTTGAGCAGAAGCTCCATTGCAGTTACTGACCAGAGGCTTCTGCGTTGGTGGAGCAGTTCAACAGCACATTAAAATCCAGATTGGTGAAAGTATGAGCTTCTATGTCTTTCCAGATGCATTGCCTCTTGTGTTGATGAGTTTGTGAATTACTCCAGATAGGAAGACAGAATTGTTGCCTCACGAGGTTATCATGGGACATGTGATGAGGCTGCCTACTGTCCCTGCAAATGCCCTGGTCAACATAACCAATTATAGGATTTTGGACTTCTGCAAGGGCTGCACTGATGTGGTATGTTCGTCCCTCACCAGGTTGAAGAAGCTGCCCATACAGTCCCACTGGAGCAGTCCCATGACCTCAATCCGGGTGGCTGGGTAATGGTGAAGAAACATGTGCGCAAAATGTGTTTGGAACCTCATTGGAGGGGAAGGTTCCAGGTAATCCTAGTCACCAATACCGCTGTGAAGTACAGAGGTCTCCAGACCTGGGTGCATGCCAGCCACCCTCACAGTCACAAGTCCCCTTGGTGATGCAACAGCACCTTTTCCTAATGTGCCGGTGGTAGCAGTGAGAAAGAGAGAACAGGCTAGTCAAGCTGTTGGGGACAGCACTTGTTTGGCCTGAGGGGGGTCCGAGACAGTCAACTGTAGGTACTGAAGGGTCACAGCCAATAGAGATACCTATGAGAGGTACGTAGCCTATCGAAGGGCCTAGTGCAGTAAGAAAGCGAGTTGTACCCAGAGACCATTGCCCCAGAAGAGGTGAGATTCAGAGAAGCTGTTTGACCGCACGACAACTACCACCAACTATTCATGAAAGTTCTGAACAGTCTGATCAAAGTGATACAGATGATAAGCAAACAGCTATGAGGAGATCAAAAAGAGCAACTTTTTTGGCTGCCAATGAGTGGGAGAGAGAGTTCTGCAAGTCTTGCACTAACAATACGAATCCACGTGAATTTCCTTGAAATGAACTTTGTTGTTGATTTGACTTTTAACCTGGATGTACCAATTAATAGACTGATACAGTTTTTCTTTAATATACTCATGACTGAAGCTGATATGAGAGTCTTTCCGTATGTGAGAGGATTTCAAGCTTTCCTATTATTTTTAGTGCCTAGACTTTGTTGAAATTGCTCAAACCACTGCTGCAATTTTTTTTTTCTTTAGTTAAATGGTCTGAATTTTGAGAAACCATGCGATCCAACACTAGAATCTTTTCCAAATCCAAATATGTATATACTGTGATTCTTTCTATTATTGCCTTGATGTTAATTACAAATCTCATTTCCTTAAACCCACCACATTTTGTTTCTGTTAAAGATTCTAAGTTTACTATCTCTTCCAGAACTACTAAAATAAATTATTCTGATTCGATTGTTTTGAATGGCAACTCTTTACAAAGCAACGCTTTGGGAATTAGTTTGAGCTCAAATTTGTATACTGATCTGCTTAGCGAATATATAAATACTATGGACGTTGGTGATTGCTACGTTTGTATGCAAATACCTTCATAAGTTGCTGAGGGCGTAACTTACCTTTAACATACGGAATTTCTTGTAGAGAATAAGCTAGCATATTTTATTGTACTGATCAATTGCAGTTTTATTACTCAAATCAAGATCAGATCATTTTTGAGCTTCCTGTGCTTAAACATTTATATCCACATTCTGAAGTTTCAACAGCTGAAACTATGGGTTACATATGTAGACCAACTCAATCCTTGGACATGGCTCATGCACTTAGAAAGAACCTCACATGTAAATTAGTGAGAGACAAAAATAATTTTATAAATCTAGTGGGAAATAGAAGAGAGAATGTAAGAAATCATAATAATGCATTGCCTAAATTAATTCCATGTGGCTTACCCCAAGAAGGAAATAAAACCATAGAGGGAATGGTTTCATTAGTTTTAGACTGGAAACACAAAGGTAAAGTTTGTATATATACAGAAAGAAATCAAATACTGATACTGTTGCTGTAGGACTTAGTGAATGTGAACATACATTTGAAATGTATGAAAATTGGGGAAGATATTTAGAAGGTGTAGATCCTATTTTCCCTGGGGCGTATTATATTTGTGTGAAGGGTGCATATTAAAAATTGCCTTAAGGATGGTATTGAAGTTGTAATTTGGGAATAGTTTTTCCAAAAATCCTCATGTTCAGCTAATTAAAGAAGTATCAGTGTATATACATGCGAGAATGTGAAGATGTGCAAGTGAAACAGTAGGTGATATATTTGGAGTTCTAATACCTTCAGTAGGAGTAACATTACACTCTCAGAAAATTAGAACACAGTCTACTATTGTTTATATACTTGTCACCAGTACAACTGGGTTTCTTTCTGTTGTAGATGAAGAAATTATATTGATTAGATCGATGGTGATTCAAAATCAACTTGCGCTTGATATCCTTCTAGTGAAGGAGGGCGGAGTATGCTGGTTGTTAAAAGTCAAACATTGTTGCACTTATATACCAGACAGGAGTAAAGACTAGAAGGTTACATTAAAAACATTACTGATGTAAACAAGGGCTTGAAAGACTTGAAAGCAGATGGTGCCTGGGAAACCATAGATAGGGGGTTTGGAAACCTCTTCAAGAACCCCACCACCATTTCAGCACAGCAAAAGAAACAAGTAGGGGAAATTTTCCTAGAGCGGAAAACCCAATGCCGTGCTGCTGCTGAAGGAGAGAAAAAGTCAGTAAGGGCTCATAGTTTGGAGAAGAGTGTGGAGGGTATGGAGCCCTATCTGTATCTTGTACATAATACACAGGATAGATTTCTTATGTGCCGTTTCAGACTGAACCTACTTCCTTTTATGTTGGCATCGCCAGCAGGTTTCACTATGTCAATCGAGCAGAAGGGACCCTGCGGCTGCGACAATCGGTCTCCGCAGGATTCCCTTCATTTTATCTTGCTTTGCCCCTATTATTCAATGCCCAGGCGTAGATTCCTAGTAAACATCTTAAAAAAAGCCCACCTGGAACATGCCAGAGATGCATTAATCTATTTGCAAAAAGCTTCTGACCCACTAACCTTGTGTTGTGTTATGAATTTTATCAAGGTTGCGGTCCGACTAAGGATGACGAGGGGAGAGGAATGAAAGTCTTGGGATTCTCGGTTTTAAATTTACGGCTTGTATGTTAGTATTTTACTGTATTATCTATGCACAAGGATCTTGACTAATATTGAATGCTTTTTTATCTATGTATATGTATGTGTGCTTTTATGGTGTTTTTTAATCACCGAATAAAGATTCTTGAATTGAATTGAATTGATAGGGGATTGTCAAATGTTTGCAACTGGTTGGGAAACTTAAGGAATGGATTAGTGATTTCCATCTTGAGACCTTTAGTGGTGATCTCTTTGTGCATAATGTTGATGATATGGTCAAATCTAATTTTGCAAATACAGAAAGGATAGAAATCGTGGCATGAAAAGAGCGCAAACTGAAATTGAAATGGAGGATGAACAATGTAAATATTATAATGAAATAAAAACTCTAGAAGATAGTAGAAGACATCAGAGGGGGGCCTGATAAAGCACGATTTTAAAAATCATAATACACCACATTTACTGATCAAAGACTCGAAAAGCTGAAAGTATACTTTGCAAACTTTAGACACAGTGACACATGAAACTAAGACAAGAGTAGTAGAAGTACCGTAAAAGCGTGCTTTAAAATACAAGATGAAGAAAGCATACATACAAAGCAATACTTATACATATAAATGAGTTGGACTAATAAGAGTTTCTTATGAATATGTTGTTTATTAACGTTTACTGATGAAATTGTGCTGTTAAGAAAGTGACAGTGCTTCTAATGCTTTTTGCTAGAACACACCATTTAGAAAAGTTGGTTAAAATGTGTAGAAACTAGGTACGATCTTGAAATTTTTCATAATAATACTAGAGATTCTATAGTTTATGAAAAGTGAAAAATGAATTTTGTAGTATGAACTTAGAAAATTATACAAATATGAATGTTCTGAAAAATTGTGGTGGTAGGGTATTTCTAACGTTAGCTATTTTCATGTAATAATCTCTGGTAAAAGTTCTACATATTCCCTATTTTAATTGATTTTATTACACTATATTTTATATTGATTAAGAGTTTATTTAATCTAAAATGTGTGATGCTAACTTAAAGGCTTTTTCGAAAATGCTTTTTTTCTAAGGTTAACCTTTCCCCTGACCTAATACAATGGACCATTCACAAAAAGTAAAATCTTGCTTTATTTGTTCTGTAGATGTATACATCTCAACATTCCTAAATGTTTCTTCAATGTTCACAGTGAAATATTTTGTGGGCACAGGTTTCAGCTGTTGCTGTAGATGGATGCTTTGTATTTCTATTCCACTGATGTTAGGCCTGTGTGGACTTTCAAATCTTTTGTTTCTCATGACCAGCATGGGAAAGCATATCATTGTTGTGATTGTCCTAGGTGACCTTGTGTGAATTTGAGCATATGACAGTCTTTCGATGGTAGTGTGATGCTACTTCACTGGAATTTGCTTTATAAAAGAAGAAACCACAACGGAGGGGCATCGCCAAACTTTTTCTTTTTCTCGTGTGAGAGGATACTATGCTGATCAATTTTTTGATGATTATTAAGAACTTTTGGACTGCTTTGCTGATGTTGCAGTCGATAGCTGATGGACTGAAACCTTCTTTGCCGAACAATTTTCATTTTTCATTTCCTTGTTTTATGCTAATAGACTCGCCCTTAATGGACTTTAAATCTGAACCATTTCCCCTTCCTTATAGATATTACCTGTTGAACACATCTAACATGGGCTTCGATTGGAATTCATAGAGCATATTATCAAGGCCATTATCGCCGCTTTATCGGCAGTTTCCTGCCGATAAAAGCGGCGATAATGTATCGCCTGTCCTTGATAATATGCCCCTCTGTTTTGTGTTCATAGTCATATTGTTTAGAATGAAGCACATCCGCACCAACGGCCATGTCATAATGGGCTTTTTTGGCGCAGAACAGAGCGGAGCGTCTGTTTAATGCTCCTGCTGTGCATAAAGTAAATTCATTTAACCCAATATTTCTCAGAATCAGTGATTTATTTCAGACAAAACAGCTCTGAAACGGAAAGAGACAAACCTTGTCCACTGTTTCTGAGATGAACTGTCTGAAAATAAAGCACTAATTCAGCAAAACATCAGATTACCTTATGTCACTTCACCCCCTGCAGTTGCATAAAACAGGCGCTTGGCTCTGCGCTGTGTCAGAAAAGACCATCATGATAGAGCCCCAAGTCTACTGCACTCCACTTATTATTCTGCAGATTCAGTTATGTAGCCATATAAATCACTTTTTGCGGAGGCAAACTAGCATGCTAATTGGTGCAACATGTCTCAATATACGGTACACTGAATCTTATTTATTTTTTTGCTCCCTGCTAGTAGTGCTGTAGTAAGACATCATCAAGCATGACGCCAGTGGATAGCCACCTTCAGCCGTCAGGCAGATGTGTGGACTTTAATTCCACAAGTTTGACACCATGTGCTGTGGTGTGTGGATGTGGGATCTATTGGTTTACTGATCAGTTATTTTGTTTCTGTCTGCAACTATGTATGTCTTGACGAGCTTGCAATAGAGCAGAATCATGTTGTGATTTACTCATGCTTTGAATGGGTGGGAGCTTGAACATGGCTTGGAACCAGCCCCACGGGCCCATATTACTAATAGGGCTCACTTCCATGGTCTACGCATGGTACAAGTTTAACTGCTTATGCCAGGCTCATATCAGGACAGTGCACCCTACTCCGTTAAATGTGCTGCTCCGAGGCCAGGCACAAACAAGCGCCTGCACTGACAACAGGGTATTGACAAGCAAACCGTTATTTTGAAGCTATTGGTCTGCCTTTCAAAGTGCAGGCAACACACGGTCTGCATTTTAGTGACTGGTGCTTTCAGTGACTAGGTGCACCTGCCTGTTGGATTATACCCGGGGGCTTCAGGCGACCCCCTACATCCATTTTCATAGAGGTGCCCTCTGGTGGCACACCGACTATGCGCCACCTCTATGTGGCACAGTTCAGAGTCAGTGCACCTCATGACGGCCTCTTTATTTCTGCACCCGTGACTGTAATAGGGTGCAGGCTTACAGACAATGTGCTTTCTCATTTGAATGGAGCACAAACCCCATGCAAAAGATGGAATGCTCTCTTGTGTTTGACACAGCGCAAAATCTGCACCGGCATCTTCCATATTATAGAAAGGTTTCCACAAGAATCTGTGACCCCTTCTATAATATAAGTTACAAAGTGCCATGGGGTTCAAGAAGCAGATCCAAATGCCTGTTGAGCTCTCTGACCATTAACTGTATTATGGCCCTAGTTGCATATTGAGGCTCATGTTGCCTTTGAAGCTGTAGGTAAAATGGTACATCAGTGGCTTACAATCCATGAAACGTGGGGGTTGGGCTGTCTCAAGCTAGATTTTTCAGATAAATAGTTGTGAGATTCTAAGAATTTTATGGATTTGCACAGTGATTTGATTTTTAAGAATAGGGGCGGGGCGGGGGGGGGTTGAGTTTCTCTGCCCTCAAGCTAGATTTTTCAGATAGATATTTTTGAGGTTTTAAGGGTTTCTGCAGGGATGCGATTTGCACAGTGATTTCATTGCTAAGAAGTGAGGGGTTAAGTTAGTTTGTCTCGAGCTAGATTTTTCAGCTACTTTGTAATGTTTAAGGTTTTCTGCAGGGAGGTGATTTGCACAGTGATTTGGTTGTTAAGAAGCGGGGGGTTGAGTTGGCCTGTCTCAAGCTAGATTTTTCAGATAGATAATTGTGAGATTTTAAGGCTTTCTACAGGGATGTGATTTGCAGAGTGATTTCATTGCTAGGAAGTGGGGGTAAATTTGCCTGTCTCAAGCTAGAATTTTCAAGTAGAAAGTTGTGAGATTTTAAGGCTTTGTGCAGGAACGTGAGTTGCCGAATGATTTGATTGTTAAGAAGTGGGGAGTTGAGTTAGTCTGTCTCAAACTAGATTTTTCAGATAGATCGTTGTGAGATTTTAAGTCTTTCTGCAGGGAGATGATTTGCAGAGTGATTTGATTGTTAAGAAGCGGGGAGTTGAGTTAGTCTGTCTCAAACTAGATTTTTCAGATTGATAGTCCTGAGATTTTAAGGCTTTCTGCAACAAAGTGATTTTCACAGTGATTTATTTGTTAAGAAGCAAGGGATTAAGTTAGTCTGTCTCATACTAGATTTATCAGATAGATCGTTGTGATATTTTAAGCCTTTCTGCAGGGATATAATTTGCACAGTGGTTTGATTGTTAAGAAGGGAGGGCTTGAGTTATACTGTCTCAAGGTAGATTTTTCAGATAGATTGCAATTTTGAAGGCTTTCTGCAGGGAGGCGCTTTGCACAGCGATTTGATTGTTACTAAGCGGTTCTGAATATTGCGATTAGAAATTTGTTTCCCATCTTTCTTCCTTACCGGTGAGAGATTTCCCACACGACGCCCAGTGTGTCACGTGCTGGAAGCCTGTGTTGCTATTGATGGGCCTTACAGTGATGTCGCCCGCAATGGCCCACTAGAAAGTTTTGAAAAGAAATTAATGGGCTGAGGAAAACAATCAACTCAAGACAGAGAGGAGGGCACCTATGTAAACAAGACAGTAATCAACAGGAACCTGCATATTGTGATGGATGGAGTTGCAGACACGGTCATCCCGAAGTATAGATCTATAATGCAAGAATGTAAGGCTCTGATTTGAATTGGCAATAACCAAATTTTAATGCAGGGGTCACTGACAAAGCAGACTGTGAATGGCCAATGTTTGGTCATGGCACCACGTACAACTGTGAGATAGTGTAGGTAAAACTTGTTAAAACTACAGTACCCTTATATATATATATATATATATATATATATATATATATATATATATATATATATATATATATTGCTATTAATGTAGCACACAATATACTATTGCTATGGAATATTGGTGTATGAAGGATAATTTTGTGAATTTCTGTTTTTCTTTCTTTTTGCTTCGTGAGAATAAATTTGCCATATTATTTATTGAAGAGAAATCCTTCTTAAATATAGGCCATTTATAAATGTATAAATGTACGTTGTGAAAGCAGTTACTTCCCTCAGTATTTTATGGGAAAGCTTTTTCAGAGTTGACCTTATTGATTCAATATAAGAAAGTCATATTTCTATGACAAATAAGAAAGAATTACAAGAAGGGATTTGATGCAAGGATGCAAGATTGAGAACCTTGTACCCTTTTTATGAGTATCACCTTTTTGTATTTCCGTTTATTTCATATTAAAATTTACATCTAGGTTGCAATTTTCTTGTTAGGAAACCAATAATATTTTGTTTAAAAAAGGTGAAAGTGAGCAGTGCCAGAAAAGTTAGAAGGGAGGATCGCATTTCGCCCAATCAAGAAAAACAGACCTCTTTGAACACCGAATACATTGTAGGATGATACCCACACGTGGTGATAAATGGTAGTCGGTGGACTTTCAAGGCCAATGCATGCAGACATAACTACACAAAATATACAAAAATCATGTTAAAAGTTCCATTACAACATGATACAAAATATGTGAACTACAGAAATTGCTACGTAGAAGTGTGAGGGATATGTCAAGCCTCACACTCTCCACCGCATACCGGGCCACATGTATGAAACAATTGGTATTGGCAAATGGTGTAAATCACAAAATTCTGCCATTTGCGAATGCAAAATAGCCTTTCATGATGTATGAAAGGATTTGTAGTCTCAATTTTAGATAATCAATTTTTTTGCGGTTTACCTAAAATTGAGAATGCAAGTAGGGAATCTCAATGTGTGATTCAGTAAGCACATGTATGAAGCAGTTTCCAACTGCAAACTGTGCATTTACGAAAATGCCATTACAATCAACTTCAAGTCGATGGTAACCATATGCAAACTTTGAAAAAGGCAAATAACTGCCTTGTTCAAAGTTCCATGTAGCGCACACATGCCTCTGAGGCATGTGTGCGCTTTACATGTGCACATTTATGTTTTTTTGGGATGCTTCAGGGAGGCCTTAGGCCCTCTGGCACCCTTGGCTTTGCATTCGCGAATTTGGGATTACCAACTAGGTAATCGCAAATTAGCTGATGAACAACCATTCACACCTATGGGCCTTTCAAGCCCATGGGAACGAATAAAGTAATATTACCTAGTAGTGATTCGCTATTTACCGAATGGCTATTACATAATATTAAAGAATTGCTAAATCTTTGGTGATTCCTTACACACATAGCATTTTGTGATTACCAAATAGCGATTCAGCACTCTTTGGTAATCGCAGAATGCTTTTTTAATACATGTGACCCAACGTGCTTAGGCACTGTGATTCACGCCGCAACATGTTTGGAGCATTTTTCTGAATCTCGCTCATCTTAACCCCCATCTCCAACATAGGGCATACTGATTCCAAATCCCAATACAGCATCATAACATTCTTTGCAGAGCAAGGAGAGTCAAGCTAATCTTAAACATTTTCAGACTTGACTGCACAGCTGTGTGCAAAAAATATTATTACCAATTCATTAAACTATACATAGAGTAAGCTTTGTCTCGGTCTCGAGCACTTCATGCAATTCGTTTGATGAATCATTTAGGTGTGCAGTCTTTGCATTGCATGAGGGACTGTTTTGCATCTCAGGAGCACACGTGACCATCACACATTAACATCTTTATCTTATAGATGTAATGCAAACAGAAATCTACAGTTTTTTTTGCATTTCTTTTATTGAAGGATTTAAAAATATATATATTTTATTTGGGACTCAAAATGCAAGCCAGGCCCATTGGCTTTGCCTTTGCTTGTTTGTAAGAGGTTCTCTGTTCTCGGCACCAGTGTTGCTCAATGTCTGCCCTAAGCACGCACAGACAGAAAAGAATGATCCCACCATCAGACTATATTTAAGTGCTCACAGCTGGGATTCGCTTGTTTTCCTCTCCGGGTTGTTTTGGTTGCGCTAAAGTTTCATTATAAGAGTTTAGACAGCGCTCTGGGTCTACTCTACCTTTCATCCAAGGGCTTAGCTTCCATTTATGTGAATACTTCCCGTGGCCTAATTTAATAAGGGAGAATGCTTGGATATTAACAGTCTCTTATTCTGTGGCTTTGCTGATGTAAGTATTCTTTTTCAGAGGTCATTTGCAGGAGGCAGACTAGTTGGACAAACTGACGTCTCTCACAGTGGATCTCAACAAACATGGTTTTTGAATCACATAAAATGTATTAGAGGGACAGAAAAAGACAAACTAAATATTGCCTTTACTCATCCAGTTTAAACAAACGCCTCACATGTTTACCCATAATTCCTCAGTGACGTGTGCGAGCAGAAGGACTTTTTGACATGCTGATTGGATGGCGGATTTGCTACGTTCAGGGGTTCGAATTCCTGTGCATGGAATGAACAGATGACTTGGCCAATGATGCAGCGGCTATCTTTAATCCTGGATTTCTTCTTCGGGGTTGCGCATTTGCTAAGATCAAAGTTTAAGGAGAGGTTAGCCAACATTTAAAAAAAAAAAACATTGTTACTGCAATTTGCTCTCGTTCAGAATTTCTTTTTTGGACTGCGGAACATTTCACATTCGTCATTGACAGAATTTCAGGTGTTGGGAAGAGCAGATAGGAGCACACAGCTTAATAGAGTAACTGCCTTTGCAGCACTAGTGCCCAGATCCATTCCTAAAGAAATGGACCCATAAATGAGAAATGCGTACAGTCAGAGTCAACATACCGGCCAAAGAAGTCACAGAGAGACAGGATTTCTCGCAGAAGTAGATACACATAAATTTAAAAATGCTTCAGATGCCAAGTGAAGCGTGGGCACAGAAGACAGAGATATCATGGGTGGTAGATGCTAATGACCTCAAAAATCATTTCCTTTAGGGAATAGTTAGGCTGGCTTTGTGTGTTCACCTTCTGTGTTACGTTTGTTTCTTGGCTTCACTCTGAAATGCCTGCAACTAAGTATCAAATAGTGTCGCTAAAAAGAAGGCAGGCCATAGTACACACACAAAGGAAATCTCCACGCTGGTGGTTCTGATGAAACTGTTTATGTACCACCAAAAACAAGCACAAGAGGAACCACGCAATAGAAACATTGGATCTTCTCTTCATTACGATTATCCACACACTCCTGCTCTTCTTCTCCATTCCTCAAAACCTCAAGGCGTTAAAATAATCATTCATTTCAAGGGAATACTACATCTTCTACGTGTAGCCCTTCTACATACAATTAGCATCTTAACCATGAATCCAAGGCAGATAGTCAAGCTCACAATGGCAGTGTCAATAGAGTTAGCAGCTAGCAAGCTGCTCCCTAAATACATGAGCAAGTGACTATTACAGGACACTGAGATTGTGAGATTCCTATATCTTCTGGAATATATATTTACATCTAACAATGTTAGAAGAGATCCCGACCCATGTGTTAACAAACCTGGGGCTCGAAATATCTTGGTTTACAATTTCACAGAGTCTAATGTTTCGCCTTAGCATTATCGAAGTCACTTAAAACTCACTTATTCCAATAGAAGTTTTAGAAGTTTGCATTTAGAAGACATTCTGTTATGCTTAGATCTACCACCAGGACAGCCACCAGTGTATAAATGACATAAATATTAACACTAACACCAGTGGAGCATGGCCAGGCCCTGAAGATGGTGGACACGTGGCTTTGAAGTTCCTGGATCCCCATCCTCATAACCTAGCAGAAGGGTCTTACCGATACTACATACAAGTGAAGGTCCCACCTAAGAACCCCGAACTTTGCTCTGAAGGCACTGGCTCCCAATGAGTCCTAGAGACACCAGCCAGCATGCCATCCTTGCCTGATAGCTCTCTTAAAATGGCTGCGGCCAGGGAGAAGGGAGGCTGGGTGCCAAAGGAGAGCTATCCCAGAGGAAGATCCGGGAGCAACATCTGGGTCTCCTCTCCATCTGAGCCCCACACAGCAGACCCGGGACAGTGGTGAGAGGAATGAGGACAATGGCGCACTAACCCTGGGGTCTACCCGGTGAATGAAGTCGGCAGTGCGGGAGATCCAGGCAGGGAGAGGGCTGGTGCAACAAAGGAGCATCATGTGGATCCACAGAGAAAGGCGGATAAACAGAGATTGCTTCCACACAGAACCCTGACAAGTGAGTAGAGTGAGGATGACAGATCAGAGGAACGCGCTGTTGAGCAGTGCTTTTGAAAACAGTTAACTGTATTGGATTTGGTGGTCGGTGTACCACGGAGAACTTTGGGGGTCTGACGGGGCAGCATTGTGGTTGCACGGGTAGATGCTCCACGGACTTGTTTTGTGAATAATAGAGACATCGATCGGACGCCTTGGTGTGGCTTGTGTGGTGCGCACAGGGCCGGACTGGCCTCGGAAAGGCCCGTGGTTGAACCTGAGTAGCCTTTGGGACATATCTGAAGCAACGCTAAGGCAGCGGGCTTAGTCAGAATAGCCCCGAGGGTGAACCAAGAAGGCTTCGGGATGGTCTATAGGACAGTCTGTGGTTAATACCTGTCCGACGGTCTCTTGGTAGTCTTTGGACTGCTTGATTTTGGTATCTGTTGGTCTGGAATCTGAATTGATTAGTTCTACATGAACGGGAGTCGACGGGCTCCGTTCTTTTGCTTGTAAAAGGACATGTCGTTTTGAATTTGTTTTGGGGGTGTATATATGTATGTATCGTTTCGTTCGCGTTTGATTCTGAGAATAAGTGATAATGGTGAGGATCTGTGAACATGGCCATTTTTGAAAGATTGTTTGTTGAATGAGATTTAATTGTCAACCTTCATTATGCGGTGTTTTAGTAAATTATGTTTTGGATGCTGTTGTCGCCGAAAAGGCACACGTTTGGATGAAAGTCAACCTGCCCCACCAGAGGTCCGCTCAAGTTATGATATGTATTTTAAACATGGTATTTCACCCATTCTGTTTAATGCACTATGGCAAAAATATACTAAAGACAATGTGGAACTACAATGGTCCTTAATCGGGTCTTTTGATGAAAAAAGAAACTTTTCTTGCAGGATCGATTGTTTTCTAAACAAAGTCGGCAGGCAATGTTTGATTCTTTAAATATGTGGCAGAAGGAAGCAAAGTGTAGGCGCATCATGGAGGAAAAGTTAGGTAAAATGAAAGGTGGTCAGACGATTACACAGAAAGCCATAGCTTAAGATAAAGCTCAAACTGAAAAAGGAATTGATTGTGCAGATAGATAATTTAGATTACAAGTGGATAAAAGTTACGTAACTAGGACTGAGCCAGAGGATGAGATAGAGGATTTATTTGGTTGCGCTTCCACCTCCCCCTTATGCTCCACAACGCATATATCATGCTTGTTAGAACCGGCTGTCTCTAGTTGGCAGAGGTAGGCACTTCTGACAAATAGGGACACTCCTTTTCTAGTCAGGGCAAGGGGATCACACCCTTCGATAACCCCTGCTCACCCCCTTGGTAGCTTGGCAGAGCAGAACAGGCTTATCTCAGAGGCTGTGTGTTAAGCAATTATGACCACATACAGTAATACAGTGAATACACTACAAATGGACACGACACCGTAGTATTATAAAAATAAGTATTTTTATATAAGGTTTAGCACAAGACCAAATAACGACAAAAACTGTACACAATCGGAATAAATACTCTGGGAAGGAAAAAGGGATAGTTCAAGGTAGTTTCTTCTTTAGCACAAAAAGTCTTTAGTATCAAGCAATCTTCTTCTTTGGCAAGACAGTTCTTAGCAACGGGGTAACCCACACGGGGCTACACGACGTGGAGGCAAAGTTAATCCAAGGGTTCGGCGTCGACCGCGAGGAGCCCTGCGTCGAGCCCGGAGTCACACGGACCCCTAACAACACAGTACCTTGGAAAATGAAGCACACGATAATCAGCGGCGTCGAACGGTCCGGCGTCGCGCCTTCGGTGTCAAGCAGGCCTCAGCAGGCGTCGTCGATGATGCGGTTGCACAGAGTGAGCAGCGCTCACGGCGTCGGTGGGCACACGGTTGATGCGATCAGCAGCGGTGCAGGCACGAGGTCCTCTGGAGCTAGAGCCATACTCCCACTCACTGGCGTTGCTGCTGGCGTCGGTCGGGCCCGGCGTCCGGTCGTCGTGACTGCTGGTTCTTTCAGAGGGGCTGGATTCACACTTCCAGCAAATAGCACTTTAGCAGGTGAAGTCCTTTAGCCCTGTGACTTCAGCAGGAGACTGGCACTCTTCCAGTCCTTGGAGATTTTCTTAGCAAGCGTGAGAGTACACACACAGTTCCTCTCTCCTGGTTCCTTGGCAAAAATAAAGAAGCACTGCAGGATTCCCCCAACAACAGCAAACTGGCAGAAGGGGTAGGCAGTCCTTAGATCAGCAGGCCTCTTGTCCTTGGTTACAGGGTTCCTTGTCAGAAGTGATCTGATTTCCTAGTTCAGGGGTCCTTCTCTTATACCCCTTTTCGTCTTTGATCCCTTTGTCTATGCCGGGGATTTCCCAACATCCTGGGTCTGTGGTGGGTGGAGCTAGGCAGTAGCACCTGGCCTATTCATTGAGCAGGGCTGGGTCCTCAGACGCCCAGCAGGAGGTGGAGCCAGCATTGACACTGGCAGGAGCAGAGCTATCGCCCTCCTGGCAGGAGGTGGGGCTAGGATCGTCCATGGCAGGCACAGAGCCATCAGTCGCTTAGCAGGAGGTGGAGCCAGCATTGTATCAGGCAAGGCAGGCTATCAACAACTACTCTCCCCCTACCCTCAATGTAAATGTCCCACTCGTCCCACACTGACTCATCCAGACCTGGGGAGCCACCCAGCTCCTGTCACACACACGCAAGACCAGCAGAAACCAGAAATGATTAGGCAAGAAAATAGACACTTTCTAAAAGTGCTATTTTCGAACCCGGAGTCCAAAAACCATCCACACCAACGGATGCGTAATTAAACCCCGAGTTCAGGGATACCAAACTCGACATTGCACCAGGCTCCCCGAGCCGGCTAGGATCATAGCGTTAATAATCCCGGCGGCTCATTCTATCCAACGGAGAGCAGGCTACCTCGCAATAGTGAAGCACGAAGATGGCGGTACTTCACTATCAGGACATGCCAACTTGGTCAGGCGTGTCCTACCTTATACGTACAATGCACCCGGCCCGTGGGCCTACCATAAGGGCGACTAACATGTAGTCAAGGGAAGGTTTGAGGGGCTGGCAAGTAGGTATACCTGCGCAGCCTGCGTGACAGTACAAGACTGCACGTGGGTCTCGCAATGACCGACCCGTAGACATTCTTTTACGAGGCCGCTCCTGTGGGTGGCACAACACGTGCTGCAAGCCCACGAGCGGCATTTGTATTTACAAGCCCCGGCACGCCTGGTGCACTAGACTAGGGACTGATAGTAAACCAAAATAGGCCAAACATGGATACAATAGATACATCAATTTAACCTCGGGAGCACTTGCGCTATGGCACTGATCAGCAGTGACACGGCGCCCAAAGCATATACCAGCAAAACATCGTAAAACAGTAGAGGCAAACAGAAAAAATGGAGGAGAGACTCAAGCCAATGATGTCAGGTCTAACAATGCTGTTCCTTTAACTCCAGCTCCTGTTCCTACGGCTTCTGCGCCTGTTGTTTCCTCTTCCCCCGTCCCTCTGGGAACGTCCTCTGATTTATCTCCCTCAGCATTTGAATCTGCTACTTTATGGCCTGATGCGTTGCCATCTCCAACTATGTCCACAGTTGTTTTGTCTCCACCAACGTCCGCTTGGGCTTCCCAGTCCTTGAGCAGGAACCCAACTTTAGCTGACCCTACTCCCTCTCGTGCTCTGGGGGATCTTGGCGCACAGAAGTTGTTTACTCATTTGGCGGTAGCACTAGAAGAAAAGCAGACGATTGCGAATCAGTCATCCCAGAGGATCCGCAATCCTATCTATACTTTAGCTGATGTATGGAGTACACCTAGAGATTAAGAACCCGTAATGCAGCAGCATGCCTTAGAGCACATGGCCATACATCTTAATTCTAAATGGGAGCAGTATTTCCTGGGAGGGAAAGCCCCACAAGTGATGTATGACATCTTATTTCTCTATAGGAGCAGTATTTCCCGGGAGGGAAGGCCCCACAAGTGATGTATGACATTCGGGACCGGGCTCATAAATTTGAATTAGGATTAGAGGAAGTGTACAGGAACGCCAAGGTTTTATTGAATTATCAAGGGCGGATGCACTCAAAATGTCCAACATGGGACTCTGAGCACCCTATGCGGGAAGTCCATTCTATCTTCCATCCTGAGATACCGGAATTAAGAAACAATCAGAATGTAGTAACTAGACCTGGTATGGAGGCACGATTTCAAGAACAATGGGTTTATACCCCTTGGAAAAGGAGTGAAGTCCTTTCGCTAAAGTCACAACTCCCCGAGCCCCGAAAGAAGCCTACGGCTTACTATAAGGAGCTTACAGAAGCGGCCTCCTCAGCTGTTATGACGGTAGCTGACATAGAGCTTTTTTTTGGGTTACTAGTCCCCATTGAAGTGTGGCCTCAGGTGCATGACCAGGACCATGCCGCAGAGTTGGGCGGGACTTGGGATCAGATTAAAGATTAAAGATTGGGAAAAGGATCGAAAGCCTGTTGATAAACCGAAGCCCGAACTATTGGCTTTACCGGGTCGGATTATTACCTATATGCATTCCTTAATCCCGCCCGTAAAGTAGATTGGGACAAATTGACAGTGTGTAAACAAAAGAAGGACGAAAGTGTTTTGGATTTCTTCACTAGATTTGAGGGTGTATTTATTGACTTTAGTGGGCAAGATTTGTCAGTGGAGGGTGGTATACGATTATTTGTTAATCGTTTCGTGACAAATCTGTTACCAGAAGTCTCTGCGCGGCTACAAGCCAAAGAGAGTACTTGGACCATATCTAAACCTTCGGTTATACTGAGTATGGCTCAGTATTACAAACATAGGGAAAATTAGAGCAATGATAAGACAGAAAAGAAAACAAAGGATCTTAAGACACGAGTGTTGTTACAGCAAGTCATCAGGGGACGAGGCAGAGAGAGAGGTTGTAGTCAAGTCAAGTCAAGTCATAACATTTATATAGCGCACTACATACCCAGAGGGTTTCAAGGCGCTTAGGAAGGGGAGGTGGATTATTTGTCAAATATCCACGTTTTAAGCTGCTTTCTGAACGCTAGGTGATTCTGGGTGAGGCGAAGGTAAGCGGGGAGTGAGTTCCATGTTTTGGCAGCCAGGTATGAGAAGGATCTGCCTCCCATGGTGGTCTTGTTGATGCGAGGTACAGTGGCGAAGGCTTGGCTGGAAGAGCGAAGTTGGCGGGAGGGGGTGTAGAAGGATAGTCGAGAGTTGAGGCAATCTGGTCCGATGTCGTAGAGTGATTTGTGTGCGTGGGTAAGCAGTCGGAAAGTGATCCTCTTATTGACGGGTAGCCAGTGGAGGTCTCTAAGGTAACCAGAGATGTGTTCGTTGCGTGGGATGTTTAATATGAGCCTGGCTGAGGCGTTTTGGATTCGTTGTAGTTTCTTCTGGAGTTTAGCGGTGGTACCTGCGTAGAGGGTGTTTTCGTAGTCCAGTCGGCTCGTGACTAGAGCGTGGGTGACTGTTTTCCTTGTTTCAGAGGGTATCCAGCGAAATGTTTTTCTGAGCATGCGAAGAATGTTAAAGCAGGAAGAGGATACGGCGCTGACTTGTCTGTTCATTGAGAGTGAAGAATCCAGGATGACGCCAAGGTTCCGTGCGTGGTCTGTCGGGATGGGTGCTTTTCCGAGGGCTTCCGGCCACCAGGAGTCGTCCCATGCAGAGGGGGATTTACCTAAGATGAGGACTTCTGTTTTGTCTGAGTTCAGTTTCAGACGGCTTTGTTTCATCCATTCGGCGACTTCTTTCATTCCTTTGTGTAGGTTAGTTTTAGCGGTGCTGGGGTCCTTGGTGAGAGATAGGATCAGTTGAGTGTCATCCGCGTAAGAGATGATGTTGAGGTTGTGTTGGCGGGCGATGGCCGCGAGGGGGCTCATGTATACGTTGAAGAGGGTGGGACTGAGTGAGGATCCTTGTGGTACGCCGCAGATGATTTCAGAGGCCTCGGATTTGAATGGTGGGAGGCGGACTCTCTGGGTTCTTCCGGTGAGGAACGAGGTGATCCATTCCAGTGCCTTTCCTTGGATTCCGATGTTTCTGAGGCGCTGTAGAAGGGTGCTGTGGCAGACTGTGTCGAATGCTGCAGAGAGGTCGAGGAGGATGAGGGCGACGGTGTCTCCATTGTCCAGTAGAGTTCGAATGTCGTCTGTTGCTGCAATGAGGGCGGTCTCAGTGCTGTGTTTGGCTCGGAAACCAGATTGTGAGGGGTCGAGTGATTTGTTGGCTTCGAGGAAGGCGGCGAGCTGGATGTTGACAGCTTTCTCGATGACTTTGGCCGAGAATGGAAGAAGCGAGATGGGGCGGTAGTTTTTGAGTTCGGTGGGGTCTGCTGTTGGTTTTTTCAGAAGGGCGGTGAGTTCAGCGTGTTTCCAATCTTCTGGGAAGGTAGCGGAGTTGAAGGAGCAGTTGATGACGTCTCGGAGGTGCGGAGCTATGACGGAGTCTGCTTTGTTGAAGATGTGGTGGGGGCATGGGTCTGTGGGGGATCCAGAGTGGATGGAATTCATCAGGCGGATGGTGTCCTCAGTGGAGATTGGGTTCCAGGCGTTAAGGGTGTTAACAGGGGGAAGGTGGTCAGCTGATGGAAGGGTGGGTTGGATTCCGGGTTGGTTGTCAAAGCTGTTGTGGATGTCAGCAATCTTGTTGTGGAAAAAAGAGGCTAGGGAATCGCAGAGGGTTTGAGAGGGGGTGATGTCGTTGGAGTTGGCCGAGGGGTTGGAAAATTCCTTGACGATGTTGAAAAGTTCCTTGCTGTTGTGGGCGTTGTTGTCAAGACGATCTTTGAATGCTGTTTTCTTGGCCTTACGGATCAGTTGGTGGTGAGTACGGATGGCGCTTTTGAAGGCGTCCTTGTTGCTGGTGGATGGGTCTTTTTTCCAGGCCTTTTCAAGGGAGCGGCACAGTTTCTTGGATTTCTTGAGGTCGTCGTTGAACCATGAGGCCTTCTTGATGCCAAATTTGTGTTGACGTTTTTTCAGTGGTGCTAAGGTGTCAGCGGTGTTGGATAACCAAAGGGTGAGGTTGGAGGCGGCTTCGTTGGCGTTAGAAGAGAGGGCTGGGGAGGTTTGAAGGAGTGATGCGGAGATCTGTTCTGTGGTGATTTTGTTCCAGTTTCTTTGTAGAGTTGGTTGGAGGTGGATGATGGGTTTCGGCTTGTTGTAAGTGAAGTGAACGCAGCTGTGGTCGGTCCAGAGGAGATCTGTAGTGTGGCTGAAGGAGACATGGTTGCTGGAGGTGAAGATGGGGTCGAGAGTGTGACCTGCGATGTGGGTGGGGGAAGTGACCAGTTGTTTGAGTCCGAGGTTGGCGAGGTTGTCTAAGAGGGTGGCGGTGTTGCGGTCGTTGATCTTTTCAAGGTGGAAGTTGAGGTCTCCCAGAAGGATGTAGTCTTTGGAGGGGAGCGCGTGTGGGGTGATGAAGTCCGTGATGTCTTCACTGAATTTTGCGCGTGGTCCTGGTGGTCTGTAGAGGAGGGTGCCTCTGAGTGTGGTCTTGGGGTCGATGTGGATCTGGAAGTGAAGGTGTTCGGAGTTGGCGAGGTTGGCATCAGAGCTGGTTGAGATGCGGATTGTTTTCTTATGGACGATAGCGATTCCACCTCCTGTATGGTCGGTGCGGTCCTTGCGTGTGATCTTATAGTCATCAGGGATAGCGATGGCGATGTCAGGGGCGGAGGAAGCGTTCATCCATGTTTCCGTTAGGAAGGCGACGTCAGGAGAGATGGTGTCTAGAAGGTTCCAAAGGTCAATGGCGTGCCTGTGGACCGAACGGGTGTTGAGAAGGATGCATTTTAGGTGGTTGGGGTCAGGAATCTGTGGTGTGGTCGTAGCGGAGATGTTGTCGGTGCAGCTGAATTTGCAGGAGAAGCAGGAGAAAGGTCCATGGGTGCGTCCAGGAGCGGCGTGGGCGCAGTTGGGGGCGCGACCGGGGTTAAGGGCTAGGAGGGTGGCGGCATCGTAGGTAGTGCGGGGGGGCTGGGCAGCGCGAGGGACAGGGGGTCTGGCGCTGGGCGCGGTCCAGGCGCGGACGGGCGTAGACGGGCTTACCTTTGGCGCACCTTCGGCGCGGATTAGGCGCGGACGCTGCGCGTGAACGCTGCGCACGGGAACTACTGTCATATATGGATGGTGGAGGGGGAGGGGCGAGGGCGACTCAGCTGGGAGGCGGGGCGGGCTTCCCAACAAACAACAACCAACAAAATGGAGGAGGGGGGAGCACAACAGAGCGCTTGGGGGCAACGCGCTAGATAGCTGAAAATATTAAAACGAAGGTAATGCGCGTTATGTTAAAGCGGCAGACAGGCAGGGCAATACGAGGCACAGATGAAGCAGAATAAACGGAAGCGCTGCACAAACGATACCAGTCCACGCCAGGGAGCACTGGGAGCGACCACTCCGGTCAGGGCACAGAGCGAGTCACAGCGCTGTTGGGTAGGAAGGCGCAGATTGTATCCTGTGGGAGGGCGACTCAGCTGGGAGGCAGGGCGGGCTTCCCAACAAACAACAACCAACAAAATGGAGGAGGGGGGAGCACAACAGAGCGCTTGGGGGCAACGCGCTAGATAGCTGAAAATATTAAAACGAAGGTAATGCGCGTTATGTTAAAGCGGCAGACAGGCAGGGCAATACGAGGCACAGATGAAGCAGAATAAACGGAAGCGCTGCACAAACGATACCAGTCCACGCCAGGGAGCACTGGGAGCGACCACTCCGGTCAGGGCACAGAGCGAGTCACAGCGCTGTTGGGTAGGAAGGCGCAGATTGTATCCTGTGGGAGGGCGACTCAGCTGGGAGGCGGGGCGGGCTTCCCAACAAACAACAACCAACAAAATGGAGGAGGGGGGAGCACAACAGAGCGCTTGGGGGCAACGCGCTAGATAGCTGAAAATATTAAAACGAAGGTAATGCGCGTTATGTTAAAGCGGCAGACAGGCAGGGCAATACGAGGCACAGATGAAGCAGAATAAACGGAAGCGCTGCACAAACGATACCAGTCCACGCCAGGGAGCACTGGGAGCGACCACTCCTGTCAGGGCACAGAGCGAGTTTCAAGGGGGACGGGAACTGGACGAGGCGGAGGACCAGCTGTTGCTTTAGGAATAAACCAGTGCGACTACTGTAAACAGGAAGGCCATTGGTGATCTCAGTGTCCGTTGTTGCTGGCTCTGAATGGGGCAATAAGAGGGAGAAGAAGAGGTCGAGATGGTGTGGATCGGAGTGAAATGCGGAGAAAGGAGACAATGCACGGTGAATCTGAAAAGAATTATTTTGATAATCCGAGAGGTAGGGAGTACTATAATTAAGACTGTGTGATTGATGGGACCGAAGGTTATGCTTACACACAGGACAGCCAAGGACAGAGTGGGGTCCAGGTGTCAGTACCCGTTGATCAGCAAGGTACCTATGTGCAAGGGCGGTTGATGGGGACATCTGAGAACTTTTTAGTTGATACGGGTGCAATGAATAGTTCCATTTCTCGTTCGCTGGTCCCAGGGGCTGCTCTGTCCAGGCAGAATAATGTTTCGGTGGGATTTTCTGGAATTCCGGTGGTGAGCCCCATTTCTAAACCTATTCCATATACAATTGGTCCGGGTACAGTGGACTCTCCGTTTCTGTTGACTTCGCATTGTGGGGTGAATCTATTAGGATTGGATCTGTTGAAGAAATTGCATGCACAGATTCATTGTTCCCCTGATGGTGTTTATCTGACCATACAATCCCCTGGTAAACATACTTTGCAGTGCTTCGCTAAAAATGAACCCCTTCCTCCTGAGTTCGCTGCTATCCCAGCGACACTGTGGGCCACAGGAGACACAGATGTAGGATTGTTACAGATTCCACCCATTTCTATTACTTTGAAACAAAATGCTTGTTTACCGCAGATACCTCAATACAAGATTTCTCCGGGAGGCGAGAAAGCTCTGCTCTCCATCATACAAGATTTGATCGAAATGGGTGTGGTGGAGGAAACGGCTGCCAATATATGCAACAGTCCCATTTTACCGATTTTGAAAAAGGCCCTTATCGGGAGCGATTCTGACCATGTTGATACTTAGCGTTTTGTAATTGATCTGCGAGAAATTAACAAGATAGTGGTGCCGCAATACCCTGTGGTTTCTGACATCACTACTATCCTCACGATGATTCCTCCCACTGCTACATATTTCTCCGTTATTGATTTAAAGAATGCTTTCTTTAGCATTCCGATTCACCCTGATAGCCGTCATATTTTCGGCTTCTCCTTATCTGGTCGCAGCTTCTGGTTTTGTCGCGCTCCCCAGGTGTACACTGAGAGTCCTAGTATTTATAGTCAGGCTCTGAAAGCATTATTGGATGATTTGACCTTGCCTCCTGGTAATGTGTCTTGCAATATGTTGACGATCTGTTGGTGGATTCCGACACTGAAGAAGGATGTAAAGCAGCCACTGTTAAATTATTGTCTCATTTGGCGGCCAATGGTAATAAAGTATCTCTTTCCAAATTTCAATATTGTCGACAGGAGGTGACCTTTTTGGGTCATCTACTGTCGAAAGAGGGGAGGAGACTAACCCCTGAGCGTGTGACTACCATTTCTAACATGTCTGTACCTCGTGATGTTCGTGCATTTCTTGACATAACTTCTTAATGTCACCAGTGGATTCCTAATTTTTTTCTTCTCACTAAACCTCTCCTGTACTTAACTACTAAAGATGTGCATGAACCTCTACCCTTGGCTGATGAATGTCAGAAAGCTTTTGATTCTTTGAAATCTGCCCTTTGCTCTGCACCCGTCTTGGGTACTCCTGATTACAGAAAACCTTTTGTGCTTTGTGTACACGAGGTGGACGGTTGCTCGCTTTCTGTGTTGACACAAGGATTTAGTGGTAAGCAGAGACCTTGTGCCTATTTCTCGGCGGTGTTGGATAACGTCGCCAGAGTGCTTCCTAGCTGTTTAAGGGCAACTGCTGCAGTCGCGGTGGCCATTCGACAGTCGGAAGGGCTAGTTCTGAATACTGACCTCACAGTGATGGTACCACATGCTGTGGATACATTACTGAAATAAAACGAAGAACCAGCACCTTACAAGTGTGCGTCTTACAGGCTACGAATTGACTTTGTTTGCTCCCCATAATACGATTAAACCATGTGCCACTCTGAATCCCGGCACGTTACTACCCCTCCCTTCGGACGAGAAAAACAATGATGTACATGATTGTATATTTCGAACGGAGGAAGAGACGAAGGGACGGGTAGATCTCACAGACATTCCTCTATCTGACACTCAAGGGGAATTGTATGTCGATGGCACTTGTTTCCAATTACCAGATGGCACGACGACTGCGGCATATGCGATAACTACTCTACATACCCATACCGTAGTTAAGGCTTCCCAAGTACCCTATCAGTCAGCACAGGCAGCTGAGTTAGTGGCATTGCTTCGGGTCTGTGAGTTAAGTGAAGGATTGAGAGTAAATATTTAGACAGACAGCCAATACGCCTTCGGCGCGGCTCATAGCTTCGCTCGACTGTGGGCGGAAAGGGGTTTTCTCACTTCCCATGGTCAGAGAATACAACATGGCCCTTTGATTCTATGATTACTGACAGCATTGACGTTACCAGAAACGGTGGGCATAGTTAAATATAGTGCACATAAGACAGTGGTGGATGCAGTAGGTGAAGGTAATGCTTTTGCTGAACAGATTGCTAAAGAAACGGCAAAATCCAAAATGACCTCAATGTTCGTGACTACTTCTGCTAGGTGGGTGGTGGAGATGGACATGTTTGACAATACAATGGAGAGTGTCCGAGAAATACAGAAAGAAGCTACCCCCGCGGCTCGATACCCTCAATCAGCAGGACTGGTTGGGAAGTATAACGGGATACTGAAACTTAAACTGGCCAAGATTCAAGAAAGTACTGGGTTGAGGTGGCCAGATGCCCTACCACTAGCACTGATGTCAATACGAGTTACCCCACATTCTCGCACTGGCTTATCTCCTTATGAGGTGATCTTTGGGCACCCTGCCAATGTTTGGGGTGTCCCAAGACCCAAAACCTTTTGTGATATTGAATACCCTATGATGACAGATTATCCGTATGCCCTGACTAAAGATCTTTGTTCTATTCATCAACAGGTTTCAGCAGTTTTACAGCCACTGCCGAAGGGTCCCGGACATTGTTTGGAACCAGGACAGTGCGTTCTGGTCCGTAATTATCAGCGGAAATCCAGTCTGGACCCTCGTTGGTCTGAACCCTTCCAGATTCTACTGGCCTCGCGGACGGTGGTTAAGTTGAAAGGCAAGAGACAGTGGATCCATGTCTCGCACGTAAAGTAACTGCCCCTCCTGCTTCCTTATGATCAGTGAAACCAGGAAGGAGTTTTTACCCAGGAAAGTGAATGAGACCCTTGCTTTGTTCCTTATTCTGATGCCCAGGAAGTGGGAGAAGGGCAAGAGGAAGGAGCATCGGGCTCAGAAGGTGTTTTGTCATCTGCACAAGTGATTGCCCCGGTTTCTGTTGCCCCTTCAGTTGAACGAGAGGCTCATAGTATCCCTGTTGCGGAGGATGTGCCATCCTCTGTTTTGTTCCCTGATCAGGAAACGCTTGGCTATGCTGCGACCCAGAAAACGACACGGTACCCCAGGTGAAGATGGTAGGAGATAGGGAGAGACTTGAGTATTAGGGTTTGTTAGATACTCTTCTGGGCTATTGAGCGAAACACTGGACTGAATGCGCTGAGAGCCTTGAACATTTGCTTGCTCTGTTCAGAAAGAAATACTGCATTTTTCTGCTTAAAAGGGCCCAGGTTGTGTTTTCTTCAAGGGTTGTGTGAGAACATAACTCCAACGCGAGAAGTTGCTTGGTTTTATTTGTGATGAACGATAGGAGCCTGCCTGTGAGGCTCTAGACGGACACAGGAAAGAAGCACCCTCTGGCAGGTTGGACTGCATTGTCCAAGTTTATTTTTGGACTTTTAGCTAGCATGTACCTTTTTGCTTGTTTTGTCCCTGAAGAGGAGCGTCCTTTTGCACCACGTCATCTCCCTGTAAATATGCCTGTCTTTTCTAGTTGGACCCAACGTATCAAAGTCGCATTTGTGGTTATTATAGCGACCTTGTTAATAATATTGATGGGAGTGTTTATATATTGAGAATTTCACCACCCTATGCATACTGTCTTAGGAACCATTGCCCCTCCTCCAGAACATGTATTTTATACTTTGGACCCACATAAGGAGAGGCACCGTCAGACTTACACGAAAAATGTATTTTTTGAAATGCGTCATCAAACTCACAGTGCTACTAATACTACAAATTGTTGGGTCTGTGGCCTTCTGCCCTCTTTTATGCACAAGCACGATTTGTTTATATCTTTACCCCTATCTTATTTGGGAAGTTGTGAAGCTTGGTTTAAATTACTCTCTATGATGTATATGCATTATACAGTAGATACTCAAAGATATTCGGAGAAGGATTATGAGAAGATTCTAGCATATATAGAAATACACCAAGGATTTGACCCAAAGGGAAATGATGGGGAGGAATCCTCAGATCCGAATGCGTGTATGAATATGTATACGACACATGAAAACATCACCTGGTTAAAGAATGAAATTTTGGATTTCGCAGAGTTCAACTTCACCCAGTATTTTCAACAATTCAAAGAAAGAAATGTTACAGATGATAGGGTCATTCCAGTACCTATATTAAATAGTACCTCTGCATTTTGTGTTCAGGGAGCAGGGTCCATCTCAGTAGGGAAAAGTCGATGTAATTATACCTATCGGTTACGTACCTTAAGTAGTCCACCATTGTTGACGCCCCCTAATGTACATTTCGTCTGTGGTGAAAATGCCTATACTTGGCATCCCTGCGGCTGGATAGGCCGTTGTTACCTGTCTTTCTTGTACCCTCCAGTTTATATAGCCCCTTCTAATTATCACTAGGATCATCGTTTAGATAAACGAAGCCTGCCACTTACCAGGAATAGAAGAGAGATAGATACCACTGACGTAGACCAAACAGATACCCCTGAACAGCATTTCATCGATATTGTAAAGGGAGTATTTCCTATTTGGGGACCTATAATCACTAGTAAGGAAGTACGGCGTTTGTCCAGAGTAGTTGAAAGGGTGATTAACACTACTGTGGGCATATTAACCAATTTAACTGTAGAGCTTCAAGCGAGGAGACTCGTTTCGCTTCAGAATCGTATGGTTTTAGATGTTATCTTGGCTGATCGAGGAGGAGCATGCTGCGTGATCGGCAGTTCCTGCAGCGTATATATCCCTGACTCAGCCCCCTCTGTTCATTTGGCCATTCAAAAGTTACACACGACTGGTGTCTGAAGTACGTGCGGAAATTAGTACCTGGTTGGTTCTGGGGTCTGTTGTCCACTTGGGGATGGAAGATTCTGATGGTGCTGGCAGTTATAGTTGGTATCATATTCACCTGTTGCCTTTGCATACAATGTGGCCCAGCTTGTTGCTCTTACTGTGCTACTAAACTCACCTCCTCTGTGGCTGGTCATTCCCCCGCAGCGGTAAAAGCCCAATTAGTTCAGCAAGAAATAAAGGATATAATGCAGACTGATGAAGGGATATTTGAAGACTGAACAATTTTAGTTAGCTTCATCATGCTAAAAGGGCCGTTCTGAGGGATAAAAATTAGATTTTGCATACACGGGGAGTATCGGACATAATATAATGTTAGCATGATGTATCTATATACCCACTTTGCTTAATATGCACACATCATAACCCATATATGCTTTAGCCGGTAGGAAAGGTTTATTCTGAGAGTTATGTTCCATACTAGTAGAGCAGGCCGAGAGCCATACAGACGCCATCTTCTTTCCTCTGTGTCAGAACACAAGCTGTGATTACACATTATTCTCCAGTAGTTGTCGAGTCTCAGTTCATTTGAGTTACTGGGAGCATCTGAAGGTAAACTGTTTTCCCTCTGTCCTGGGACTCAAGGTCGCATCTGGCTTTGGGTGCTATAAGCGCATTCCTGGAGGCGCCGTGCCTACACTCCCGGGCACCAGGACGAAAGGGAGTCACCCCTCCTGACCTTCCCAGTAATAAATAGTAAAGCTTTGAACCAATCATGTGTGCCATATATGGTCCTTCCTTGGGGCCCAAGGGCCGAGTGGTGTTTTTCCATTTACGGTGACTTCATGTGTTGAACTGAAAGTATATATGTTTGGTTTTGATTGTATGCCAGCAGTCTTCTCCGTGCACCTGATTGGTGAGGGTCGGAGAGGCTCCTCTATAGAGTATTTTGCTTAATAAACGATTGACCCTTCTTCACTGCCAACTGACTGGTTATTTGGTCATGGTATTTGGGCTATGTGGTACGTATAGCCTTTCATGTTATTTTTAGTGTACATCAGGACTTCTTACACCGAGGTTTTAGAATTGGAGGTTAGATCAAGTTGGAACAACACTCGCTTTCGAATGCAGCAGGAATCCACAACAGCGACCTGGGAAAATATCTGCAAGACCTATTTGAAAACATCCTTGACTGATCCAGCATGGACTCAATTAGATCAGCAGAGAGCATAGAACTCCCCAACATCAAGGCAAAAAAGGGGCACCACCAGATGAACTGACCAAAAATCTATGTCGAAATCCCGCCGTCTTTTTCCACGCAGGGAATCACAACGCGGTCATTACAACGACCGCGTTGTGATCCTGCATACCATTACTCCGCAAGTCAGAACAATGACTTGCGAAGGGGGGGTGCTGGATGTTGGAATAGTATCATTTACTATTCCAACTCCAGTCTGTGCGGACGCTAGGGGAGGTGTTGGATTTTAAATCCAACAAACCCCCCTCCGCAAGTCGTTGATCCGACTTCTTGGATTAATGGTATGCGGAATCAGTTGTGATTCCCTGTGGGAAAAACGTTTCAGGGTAAATGTTGTTTACCACTGACCAGAGTTCACCTTTTCAAAGAGAAAGGACACAACATAACACAAGCTCAAGAGAGGAGCCCACCTACATCAATGAAGCATTGATACAACTATTACAAGATTTAGAGCCCATCACACAGGCAAAATAAAGATCATCCTGTTCTTTCCCCAAATGGCTGAGGGTAGAGTAATACAAGATAGATGAAGCAACCCATTTTGGACATTTTTCAGTGAGAGAGCACCCAAATAAGCCTTGCCTCACAAGACCAGATATGCGCACTACTGGGACTAAACTGTCAAAGCTCTGCCTCAGCCGCCACGGAAGACACAGTAAAGAGGAAATGCGAGGGACATGGAAAATAGTTATGAATAAATGGGGGACCTTAAAACCTGGCAGAGAAGAGATCGCACCACACAAGGAGGACATACGCACACACTGGAAACATGTCTCTGTCTATCATAGAGAATCTTCACCAACCAGCTGAGGCTGAGATGGACAACTAACAGACCTGGGCCCATTCCACCAGCTGCAATAATGAATACGAAGAGATAAGCAAAGGGTAGCAAACTTTCAGAGCTAGGGTCTTTGGATGCTCACGACCAAAGCCATTACACCCCCTTCTAAATCTGAACACAGCCAAATAGGAGATAGGTAAGGTGGAGGAGAGATGCTCTTCATTGCATACACAGAGCTCCCAAAAAGCCATCGTATATCCACCACTGTGCACAGCACTAAAAGTTTAGGTAGGTTCCACTGTTCCTAGGTTATAATTATTTCATAGTTCAGGTTAACTGGGCTAGGGCATGATGTGACACCACCAGTCTCTACTGCATAATGAGATTGGTCCATGCTTTGCAATGTCACTTACAATATCACTCCTTACTTTAGGTCCACAAACATCATCATAAAGGGTACCCATATTTTAATGTCCAGGGACTGAAAACCCTCACAAAGTGCTTCAGTATAGTGGGAGAACTTAGGAAATCGGAGGAAGATAGCTGCCACCTGCAAGAAACAGATCTTTTGAAATGAGGTCAGCATAGATTGTGGTCCAAGTACTTCCCCACAAAATATCATGCATCAGCACCCACTAAGAAAGCAGCAGTCACATACATTTGTGACTGAGGAGACTAAGGTTGAGAGAGATGGCAGTCTGCCAATACTGATGGGAAAATCAGCCACTGTCAATTGCCACTCAATAAGCCCCCAACATGGGTCAAGTAACTTTTTTGCCCCCAAAATCCATGACATGGTACAGGCTTGCAATAATCTTGTAATAATTAGTGGTGATGTCAACTGCATGATACACCACACGTAAGACAAGTCCCAGTAACTCACTGGTGGGGACAACAGCTCTCTCAGCAGTCGGTAAAACTGCACTCAGCAAGCTGGACTTAATTGACTCATGGTGTTATAGGCACCCACTTCAGATTGACTATTCTCAGTAGCACACCATACATATGCACACATTGACCACATCTTCCTCAACAACATTTTTTAACATTTAGTTCAAAACGTAGAACAAGGGGCGATCTATATCTATATCTATATCTATCTATATATATGTATATCAGATCATGGTCTGATACACCATGTGCTTAACTGGCCTGTGGCAGAGATCAAAGAGACAGGTAGTACCTGGCGCCTAAGTGACTCCCGCTTACGAGACCCTATGGTTTTACAAGAAAAACGCAAATCCAATGCCTAAATACCTTACAGAAAACAACAAGGGTAAACTTAACCCAAGGTTGGTGTTGGATTCATTAAATTCAGAAGTGAGGGGAGCTTGAAGCATGCTGCTTAGACTGCATGAAAGAATCCAAACTAGAATGTTTTCTCAGGGAACTGGAAGATTTATATCACACCCACAAAATGAACCCTTCCAAAAAGACTGGGAGGCAACTAACTGTGATCAGGGGGCAGATCCACACCGAAGAATGTAACAAAGCCAATTATTATCGGCCAGGATAGATGCACGCTTTCATGAGCTCGCAAATAAAGTGAGAACTCTGCTTGCCATGAATTTTGGAGGGAAAAGATTGCAGGTAGCAGACAAGGGTAAATTATAACCCTTTCGTCGATTTTACAAAGCGCTATATGCAGCGCCCCTGACTGCTAAAATGGCAATGAATGCATTCTTGCACTCGGTCACCCTTCCTGTGGAATGCCTCCCAGAGCAAGAACACTTAAAATAACACATAACAGTGGCCGAAGTTCTTACAGCAATCAAACACCTTTTTATTTTATTTTTTATTTTTTATTAAACAATGAAAAGACAACATTTCCAATCACAATTCGGTGGGGTAAATCACATTACACAGTTGTATTCATACATATCACCCTTATACAATATAATACATAATATAGTAGTGTGGCGATCGTTATAGCGTTACGGGATCTTCTAAAGAGGGGACAATTGGAGGGACACGTATATTACTGCTGTAGGTATTCCATTTGCTCCCTATGTCAGTCCATTTTTTGGGGCATCCTCTAGCAACATATACAGTTTTTATCCTTAGCATACACCAGTCCATATCAGCTTTCCACACCTCCACTTTGGGTGTCGTCTCCGCCCCCCACAGGCTAGCCAGGTTCCTTCTGGCTACCATCAGCCCCAGTGTAACCCATATTTGGTCTTTTCTACTTAAGCAGTAGGTTCCCAGACATTTGAAAGACATCTCTTAGCCTCAATTCCGATCACTAGTCAAATATTTCTGGATGTGCACACTTTCCCACAGGATATGCATAAACGTACCAGCCTAACCACATTGCCTTCTGCAGATGCCCTTATCTGACCTGCCCATACTGACAAGCCAAGTCCTGGTGATGTAAATTCTATGGAGGATCTTCAAATGGACCAGTTGCAGCCTGGAGGAGATTGCTACTTTTTGTGGGGAGGCCACTGCCTCTTACCACTCCTTGTTGTCAAGCTCCAACCCATCTTTCTCCCAGTACTCCCGGATCAATTTGAGATGATCTGATGCATTATTAACCAGCTTCTTATATGTCAGGGACACAGCTTTCATTTGTAGGTACCTATCGAGCAACCTATCTTCCAATGGCGAGGACTCTGGGGGGGACACTCCCTTCTGCAACTGCGATGTTAGTGCATGTCTCACTTGCAATATCTAAAGTATTCTGTGGATAAAACAGCTTAAGGTTGTCAAATCCCCAGGCCAAGATGGCTTTATGTCTACATTTGTTAAGTAATTTTCGCCCTACTTGTGTGGATGCTAATGGAAGTATACAATGTATGCTAGGGACCCACCTGGAGAAGGTGCTACCACTCCTGATTTAGGGTGACCAGACAGGCTTTATTTCTTTGAGTTCGACTAACAATGCACCAAAAGAGCCCTTTGCTTAACAGATCTAGCACAAAAGTGCTATAAATAATTTGCACTATTATCTCTAGATACAGAGAAAGCATTTAACAGGGTGGACTGGGGAATTATGAATTTTGTGTTGCACAGAGCAGGGCCTGGCTACAGATTCTGAAATGGGTCTTCGCATTATATATCTCTCCTTCAGTCACAATACAGGTATATAATAAGGCATCAAGGAGATACATAGGAGCACAGGGAATGAGTGCCGACTCTCCTGGTGCTCTTCACATTCGTGGGCTAGATTTCCACCAAGACTCTTTCAAGATAGCAGCTTTGGTGGATGATATATTGCTATTGCTTACCTCGCCCAGCCAGTCTCTGTTGGAACTAACCCTGCTTTCAGAGGAATACTGTGCTCGTGTGGCCCTTCAAATAAATCTAAGTAAATTGGAGGGTCTTATAAAGTGAGGCAGATAATTCTTGGCTAAAACACTGCAAACCAAGACCCCTTTAAATGTACACCACAGCAGTTGTCAAGTTTAGGTATCAACTTGACCTCACATCTATACGAATGCACCAGTGGCAATGTTAGAACCCTAGTGAAAGTGATCAAGGCCCTCCTCAGCTCCTGGTAGACCCACACCTTATCATGACTCAGGAGAATAGCATCACTTAAAATGGAAATATGACCCAAAATTCTCTATATGTTCCAAGCGTTTCTCCTTCAAATCTCGAGAGGGGAAATGATTGACGCAGGTGAGACTTTGACAGACTTATAGTCAGTGAGGGAGAAATGTATTGCAACTTATATAGCGCATGTATCACCCGAAGGCATCAAGGCGCTTGCCTTGGGAACCCATCTTGGCTTTTCCCTGTGAGATAACCCCTACTGGGCATCCCCAAGGTGAAAGCCAGGCATCCCGCAGCGGGTGGGCCGCCGTAGTGGAGATTAAGCAAGCTATTGCCCAGAGTTGCAGCGTGGGACCCCATGATTAGTGTAGGCACCGAGGCGAGAATTATCGAGTCCATGGACATTTTTGGGCTCAGGACCCTTGTACTCGTCAAGGATCATTCGCGATGGAGGCCCCTATGGCAGAGTCCTTAGTCTGAAGCCATCAAAGTTTTGGGAGGTGGTGATGCAGGCAACAGAAGATAGGAAGTAGGCATCTCCTGTTCACTCAAAGCAGATTGCCATCAGCACAGTGATTGTCAGGCTGTTTAGGAGAATATTCGCCAGTGACACCATGCCAATCAAGATCTTCGCAAAGAGACATAGCCTGATATTATGGTTCAATGCTAATCACAATAACATACATTCATGCTCTGGCTCAATCTCTATCCCAGTTATCCTAACTAGTCCTTCTTATAGCAGTGCTTCTCACACAGTTCCAGAAAGAGATGTTGAAGGTTAGAGCGAGAAAGTGTATGGAATCATGGTTAGATAACTTTGAGACTGAAGGTCAGAAAAGTACAAGAGTAGTGTTGCGCATACAGTATTCCCAATTTTTTCTCCTATATCGGAGGCACTGGAGACTCTTATTCCAAGGAATCTAGACAAAACTCTGACTCCGCTCATAGGTATCTAAAATATACTGCACAAGATAGTGGTCGTTCGTGTCTGGTAGAACGAGCTGGTAATGAAGGTTCTTTTATTCTCAATCGAGTCAAAAGATCTGTTTCTGAGTGACTAACCACCCATAGCACATGTCTGTTGTTCACACACTATAGACCAAATCATCTCTTGGTCCTGGTCACCGGTCTGCCTACCCTTGCTCTGTAGACTAGATTAACAAAAATATACATTTTTAGGCAATATCCTGAATTTAAGATGGTTGTTCACACAGATAAGCTGTAAGGGAAATCCTCATGAGTGCCGTCCCCCTGATATAGAATCATTTTAAACACTAAATGCATAACTCTCAGTATGCACACTAGGGCCCAAATTATCAAAGATTTAGAGTAACGCAACAAGACAATTTGTGGGCTTTATCAAATGGATAGAGCAAGAATGCGCCATGTTTACTACTATATGGTGCATTCCTGCATGCGTACTATGTGCTGCCTAGCGCCAATGCAAGCACCGTGGCGCCATGGTGCAAGGGAGCCTGCGTTACAGGCTAGATTGTTTTTGGGCAGGAAGGAACACCTTCATGCACACAAACAATCCTCAGAGGCATATTCCTCTTTCAATGCCTCTAACTACTCTTAGCCAACCTGGGAATACGCCAAAAACCATGAGTGGATGTGTGTGAACACCCACGCTCCACCCATACAACGCCTTCCCAGCGACTTGCGCTGCCTTGCGCTACTCCAGATTTACTAAGCCATGCAAAGCTGTGCAGATTGGTTTAGCGTGGCTGGGTAAATCTCACTTAAGAGCTTGCATTGGATTGCGTTGCCTTGCATGACGCAACTGTGGTAGAAGCCCTTACTAAATCTGGGCCCAGCGTTCTGAAGAAGGAGCATAAAGTCATGGAGAGTTGATGGTCAATGATATTTTGAGTGATGTACATAGAGAGAACATCCTGAAGGGCTTGGACAAGGAGAAAAATCATAACTTGCTCTAGAAGCCGCTGGAAACCAGTAGACATATGGCATCATTTCGAACACTCAGAAGCATTTAAGTGAGGTATAAGGGGAGCTGTGCATATGAAGAGTTTGCATGATCTACACTGGAGCTGAACAATACCCCAACACCAAGGGGTTCCATGACAAATTATCGACCTGCAACAATATCAAGTGTAGAATGTTGAATACCACTCTATTGTTAAGGTAAGTGTATATGGCTAAATGTAAATTTACTAATCTTAACTTCAGTTGAAATCGGTGAACAATTTACAGTAGTCTTCAATGCTACAGTCTATTAGAGCAGTCTTCAGTGCCAAGCAGGCAATAATCTCTCTTCATCATCAGAGAGCACTGACCTCCAGTCCCATCTGTCCTACTTTATCCCAAATTCTGTGAAAATGCAAAATGCGCCAGATGGTGTAGCTCTAGTATGAAGCACCGGATAAATAAATGGACACATCAATCAGATTCTCTCAGGTGAATGACGACTATATACCCCAAAATGTAGAAAGTGTAGAGCGGAAATTTCACATGTACCAAATCATGGTTATCATAATCAGAAAGCAAAATATTACACAGTCTAGCCAACTAACCCTCTACATTACACTCGATTGCCTATCAAATCTTTCATTAATGCTGTTCTATTAATATGCTATTTTATATTTCAAAATGTCTCAGGAGCAGCGTTTGCCACCTCAGAGATCAAATATGGACGCACGAACTAACCAACTTATTTTGTACTCCAGGCAGCCATCCACAATTTTAAATAGCCCTTAAAAACATGCCACAGCTATCTATTTTCCACCCCGTTGAACTGCAGCTTAGGGCTGGTGGTGCTACGCTACGGTGGAATTCGCTCTGCAGCAATGTGTAGCTTGTTTGTAAACCCCAAACGGAAACATGATGGACCAGTACAGAAATGTAGAAATATTTTCTGTCATGGAAGTTTGGAGCCTGCCTGGCTTGTGGGAATCGGAGGGGGTAAAGTGAGATTCCAAGCAAATTCAAACCAGCTTGTCCAATCTTAATAAGGGCTCACACAAAAGCATGGTAAAATAAAGCATTACGTCATGAAAATTCCATTTCAGGAGCACTCTGAAAGGGGGATGGAGGAAGATGGAAGGGAGGAATGAGAAAAGGAAGGAGCGGATGAGGGACGTAAAGAAAAAATAAGTAATGACTGATAAGAGGGAAAGAAGGAAGTCGAAAATGAGGGGAAAGAGTGTGAGAGGAAGGAAATTAAAGGAATGAGTAAAGGATTGATGCAGTGTAGGAAGACCGGAAGAAAGGAAGAAGCAGATGAAGTAGGCAGAGGAGAAGGGAAAGCAGGAAGCAGAGATAAAGAGAAAGAGAGGACGTTAGGAAGGAAGGAAGGAAGGATAGAAGGGAAGGAATAAAGAGGGAAAAAGACCGTGAAGAAGAAAGAACGGAAAATAACGAGGAAAAAAGCCTGGAAGGAAGTGAATGAATGATGAGGAAAGAAAGAAAGAAAGAAAGAAAGAAAGAAAGAAAGAAAGAAAGAAAGAAAGAAAGAAAAAAAGACTAGAAGGAACAAAGCGTAGTAGTTAGAAAGGAAAGAAGAGAGAAAAGAATGATAGAAAAGGAAGAACACCGTTTAGACTTTTATCACATGAAGGTATAAAGAGAAAGAAAACCCTGCTTAGATAGACAGGGTATGCATAAATAATGCCAATGGACTCTTGGTTTTTCATTTACATCTATGGGTTGCAAATTGAATCTATTTTGAACATTTCATAGGCAGCCAAACCGGATCTCTGCATGTCTTTCACGGTGTCTTTTTGAAACGTAGGTCAAATGTCACTCTCACACACACACACATTTCCAAAGCTTAAGGCAACATTCAGCTCGACTGACCGCAGTTATTGTCGTGCACACGTCAGTGCAAAAGCTCCACATCTGTTTCCATTTGCGCTGTGCCGTCTGCTGTGACTCTGCCCTGCACCAACCCTGGCCCGAGCCGAGGCGCGCGCGATGAGATAAGAGCGGGAACATAAACAACTTGGTATTTGAGAAGCCATCGAGAGGTTTATAATAAGAATGTCCTACCAAACCTTTTTCCGTCGTTGAGCTTCCAAATTATTTTCCCACTACGCAGAGGCGAGACAATTGTTACTTTCGAATCTCTCCTTCACCGTCGTAACTGAAAATATATGTATTTATTTATTTATCTATTCATTTCGCTCGATACCACTTTGTAGGCATATCACAGCGCTAATTAGTGACAGAGAGAAAAGGGTTGCTAAAGACAAAAGAAGTAGCCCTGAGTCGAGTACAACCAACGGGGTACATACAGGGCTTTTAGTGGCCGGGTCTCACCAGTGCTGAGCACTGGCAGTTTTTAGGTCTCGGCGTCAACGCGCGGAAGCGCGTCTCCGCCGAGATCTTTTGTCAGCGACTATCATTCCCAGGAGACAGTCCTGGCCACGCGCATCCTTCCAGGCGATTTGTAACTGGAACGCGCGCTGTGGCCAGGCGCTGTCTCCTGGGAAGCGCAAGCACCACACACGCATGCGCATACACACACACACGCGCCCATGCACGCACGCACATACATACATACAGAGACACCACCCCTGACTCATACACACACGCGCGCACACACACAAGTGCACCGAGGCCCCCCCTCCCCCTCCCCCGCCGTCACCGTCGCACACATACATACACACACACACACACGAGCATACACACACACAAGTGCACCAATCGCGCTCCAGCCTTTTGGAACTTACCTTACCTCAGCACGCGGCGCCCAACCTCCTGCTGGCGCGGCCCCGGGGCTCTACACCGCTCACAGGAGCCCTGGGCCGCGAGACGCTACGACTCCGCCTGCCTCCTCTTCCGGTGTGAACGTGGCCCCGCCCCCGTCACAGGCGACCGTGCCTGACTTCCGGGGCGGCCGCGAGTGTCTTAACCCTGTGAGAGATTTTAAACGCAGCCTCTCTGGGAACGAATAAGCTGGAACAGCCAATTTATTTTCTTTTAAATAAATGTATTTGTTGACTGTCAGACCCTGATTTCACCAGTCTGCCTCGCGAGAATCCACGCGCTTTTCTCTGCTGCACACTGAAACCCAGTGTATGGTTTTTCATACCATTCCAGAACTGGATGTGACTCAGCAGTCCTGGCCCCTCTCTTCCTATGAGGCGCTGCGGCTCTTGTCGCTTTGTACTGATGAACTTGGGAAACAATATTACAGCAGAGATTTGGAAATGTTCTATAAGTGCTACACTCGTCACCAGACGGGAAAGGATGACGTCGTCCACTCCAAGCCATTGGCTCACATCATCACTCTGTCATTGGGGTGTGTGTTAGTGCAGGTCTTTGTGTGCATGCTTCGTGAACTATACACCCCCCCCCCCTCCATATCATCTTTTGATTTATAAAGGTTTAGCCACCCTAGTCAACGGAGAAACAAAAGTTAGGAAATCTGGGTGTAGGTACTTCGTGATAATTTACACACGTGTGGTACACATACACTGAAAATTGTCCTCATTCGTGAACTATTCACTGCGTTCACACAGTGATACTGTGTTGTACACACCCAAATTGAGCTCACAGAGGGAGTGCGCATTGAAGGTTAAAGCTCACACTGTAAGTATATTGTACAGCCTATATGTTGTGATCACACTAATAAGAGTACAATGCTAGCGGCCATATCAAAATAGTGCACAGGAGCTAATAACTATACCCTCCGAGCTGCGCACATGCCGGTGCCTCCTGTGGGGTTTCTTCACACTAACATAAGGGATGTTTTACTCATCCACAGTGGTGAGTGCAGATTGGTGAGTGCAGAGTGGTGAGTGCAGAGTGGTGAGGGTGAGTGCAGAGTGGTGAGGGTGAGTGCAGAGTGGTGAGGGTGAGTGCAGAGTGGTGAGTGGTGCAGAGTGGTGAGAGTGGTGCAGAGTGGTGAGTGCAGAGTGGTGAGTGCAGAGTGGTGAGTGCAGAGTGGTGAGTGCAGAGTGGTGAGTGCAGAGTGGTGAGTGCAGAGTGGTGAGGGTGAGTGCAGAGTGGTGAGGGTGAGTGCAGAGTGGTGAGTGGTGCAGAGTGGTGAGAGTGGTGCAGAGTGGTGAGTGCAGAGTGGTGAGGGCAGAGTGGTGAGTGCAGAGTGGTGAGGGCAGAGTGGTGGTGAGTGCAGAGTGGTGGTGAGTGCAGAGTGGCGGTGAGTGCAGAGTGGTGGTGAGTGCAGAGTGGTGGTGAGTGCAGAGTGGTGGTGAGTGCAGAGTGGTGGTGAGTGCGGTGAGTTCAGAGTGGTGAGTGGAGAGTGGTGAGTGCAGAGTGGTGAGTGGTGCAGAGTGGAGAGTGGTGCAGAGTGGTGAGTGGTGCAGAGTGGTGAGTGGTGCAGAGTGGTGAGTGGTGCAGAGTGGTGAGTGGTGCAGAGTGGTGAGTGCAGAGTGGTGAGGGCAGAGTGGTGAGGGCAGAGTGGTGAGTGGTGAGTGGAGAGTGGTGAGTGGTGAGTGCAGAGTGCAGAGTGGTGAGTGCAGAGTGGTGGTGAGTGCAGAGTGGTGGTGAGTGCAGAGTGGTGGTGAGTGCAGAGTGGTGAGTGCAGAGTGGTGAGTGCAGAGTGGTGAGTGCAGAGTGGTGAGTGCAGAGTGGTGAGGGCAGAGTGGTGAGGGCAGAGTGCAGAGTGCAGAGTGCAGAGTGGTGAGTGCAGAGTGGTGAGTGCAGAGTGGTGAGTGCAGAGTGGTGAGTGCAGAGTGGTGGTGAGTGCAGAGTGGTGGTGAGTGCAGAGTGGTGGTGAGTGCAGAGTGGTGAGTGGTGAGTGCAGAGTGGTGAGTGGTGAGTGCAGAGTGGTGGTGAGTGCAGAGTGGTGAGTGCAGAGTGGTGAGTGGTGAGTGCAGAGTGGTGGTGAGTGCAGAGTGGTGGTGAGTGCAGAGTGGTGGTGAGTGCAGAGTGGTGAGTGCAGAGTGGTGAGGGCAGAGTTTTATTTTTGATTTAAAGAAAAAAAATGTCATGAGCAATGCCAATAGCTCTACCTTTAATGATGCCGAGACCATTGCATTGCAAATGCTTGTTTATAGGAGGACTCGAAACGGGATTCTCTGTTTCGTGCCCTGGCACATGCGGTTAATTTTTTCTGGACTACAGTGACAGCAGGCACATCCATGTGGGTGTGCTCAGACTGCTCACTAGTGGAGAAGTTACGGCATGCCGTCATGTCAGGTGACATTGTAGGGGAAGGGAATCCTTTAACCCTTTCCACGCGGGGCTAATTCCCCCGCAGAGCGGGGGGAGGGGGGGGGGGATTCTGCTGCGGTACTCATGACGAGTCCAGCTCGTCATGTTGCACAGTGGAGCTGTGCTCATGACAGCTGGACTCGTCATGACTCCACCCACTCCAATAGAACGCCCGCACAGGCGGGGAATTGTGGGAGGGCCTCTGCAGTTATGATGAGCTGAGCTCGTCATGAGCATGGGAGGGGTTAAGGAGAGTCATTTTCTCTCTGGATTTCCCTTCGCTTTTTGAAACTCAGGAGCAGCAACATTGTTGTGGTGTCACCAGGGCTTTAAGTGGAAGCTTTTTCAAAATTATATAGATGCCATAGTTGCTGCTTATTTCTCTTTTGCAAGTAACAACCATTGACAAAGCCAATAGTCCTGACTTTGAGGTATGATGTTACTTGTTGTATCATATATCTGGATACAATGACAGAAGCAGCAAAATACAAGTTTGGCGGCACGCTATGCTAAGTACAGATTTTTAGCTTACTTGTTTTAAGCCACGCCCTTAATTACATTGGCCACGCCCCTTTGTGTGGCTTTGCGTGATTTAGTAAGTAAAATGTAACTCAATGCAGTGAATAGCGTTGCCTTGCGTTACTGTGTGTCGGGTAGGTTTTAAACGGGTGATGCACGCATCCACCCATGTATTCCAACGCAAACCCAAATATACATGTACCATATTTTTATAAACATGGAGGGGCAGATTTACAAGGCCCTTGCAACACTTTTGCACCGCTGTTGCATCACTTTTATGATGCAGCGGTGGCAAAAACAATGCGGCCAATTTACAACGTGATGCATCTAGGGAGATGCGTCACGTTGGAAAGCCCTGCATCACATTCTACCTGCGTCAGGTATAATGTATGCAGGGTGGGCCTTCCCACAGAGGAAACCCTCCTAAAAGTGACGCAGGGAAATTTACAAGATTAAATGGCGCCACTTCTCGGACGTTACTGTGTTAAAACCTTACGCCTGCTTGAAGCAGGCGTAAGGAGTGACGCAGTAGAATAAGTATAGGCCTCAACATGCATTGTTGGAGTAGCGTTGTGCTTGCGACACAACTCCAGCAATGCGTGACTTTTGGACCAACAGATGTGTCAGAATTTCTGACGCATCTGCCAATCCTTGCGCCATGGTGCGCCGTATTCGTTATAGGGCACATCCATGGTGGCGCAATGGTATCGTAGGCTGATGCAGGTGAAACTGACGCATCTCTACCGATGCGTCAGTTTCTTGTAAATCTGCCCCGGAGTATTTCTGCTCTTTCTATTTCACGCAACATAGTGAAGAAAGTTCCCTTGCTGTGGTGCATTGCGTTAAATTATAGTAAATGTGCCCCAGTGTTTTCGAACCTCTCGTGAATTTAAATCTTCCTCACGTTTTCATGCTCAAGGTGACGAAGGAGAAAGTTCCAGAAAATGGAACATAAAGAGTGGAATGTTCTCTGTCTCCCAACCACGGTACTGCTTGCTATTGACAGACTATGCTCCTGATGCCACCACAAATGTTTGGTCTGCTGGTACAAATGCAGGGGTATAGACATTTTCCTAGAAGACACTGCCAGTGCTGTCAAATACCAAGTGCCTAGTACCAATGCTACCTAGTCTTGATTCATGCCTCTTTCTTCAACCGCTCTATTCTTAATACACTTTTGTTTCACTCTTGTAGGTTCTTTCTCGTCCCTTCTTTCTCACTCTGCAATTTTTTTCATCTTTTGCTTCTTTCCTTCCCCCTTTAATGCATTTCTCTCTCTTGCTCTCAGTTCAAGTCTGAAGATGAAAAGTAAGCCCTGCTCCACACAAATGAGTGCAGGTATCCATCACCTGAAACCACTGGTAAAAGTTAAGCACTGACTGTGGCACTCCCATGTATGGCCTTGGAGACAATGTACAGAGATCTGATGTGTGTATGTTGGTTGAATGAGAACCAAAGTACTACCAAAGAGAAAACAATGCTATGGTAGTGACTTCACACTGGTGAAATCCCAAGATAAGAAAGATTGTGTGATCCTGTGGTCTTTACAGATTTTTTATGTTTTTGTCTGGTAGAAATGTGTAGAGGCCATTACAGTAATCCAGTCTGGATATAGTCCCCACAAGAACAAATGCAATTCTATATGGGAGGATCAGCAGTAGTAGTATATGGATGGACCAGCAGAGGTAGATTATCCTTTAGAAGGCACCAATGATGTAGACATATTTGACCAAATTCTTTCAATATTTCATGTTTCATTTTCATAGTCGACATAAACATTAATATGTAGGCATCATCCACTGTTTATGGCTATTTTAACGGTAAAACGGACAACAAGATCATTACAGGGTGTTACTCCCAAAACATGCACATCTATCATGCTTTTACAGCCCCTCTCGGGCAAGTCCTCCAACCAGACTCTGTATTACTAGGGCTGGTCTCCCCCCAGAAATGCTGGCTGCAACTGTTAATGATCATGTGTTACGGCATCTGTGATATTTTGAAAACCAAAGTAAGTGCTCCACAAGGACCATATTTTATGGAACTTTTTGAGACAGACGCTAGGTTTGAAGACCACCCTTTCATCCTCAATATACATGCCCATCCCATCATGCCATTCCTTCTTCAGGGGTATCCTAGAAGCTATGACCGCCTTTTTTTCTCTTTCAAATCTGTTTATTGAAATTATAGGAGCAAATAAAGGTCACCATAATCAGCACAAAACACTGGAGAAGCATTATGCCATTATAAAGGTTCATACCATAGCAAAAGGAATGGGCAGTGTGTAGCAATCATTCATCATCAGGTACATTTGACATAGGAGGAAGCATCATATAATAGCTGTAACATAAGTGAGACTCAGGTATCATACAACATAAGGCATATTTGAGTAGAAAGCTCAACACTTCAGCAGTGGTACAAGTGTAATGTTCGCAGCAGATGGTGGAGTGTCGTTGATGATGACCGAATAGCAAAACTTTGGGAATAAAGAAGATATCGAGCGGGATAAGAAACACGGGTAGGAGGGGATGGAAGGAGCAAGCCTAGAGCCGAGTCGAGAGGGTCATGTGTGGTCTTGAGGGAGGAAGGGGCTTCCTGTCAGGGCCGTCCATCGGAGAGTGTGATTGAGGGGCCCCTCTACTGTATGGCAAGAAGACAGTGTCCTCGAAGAGCTGGAGAGCCCGCAACTGAGGGGGAGCATAGCAAGAGTTCTCTAGTCGAGAGAAATGCTGAATAAGCGGCTGCCAGGTGTGAGTGAATTTGGTGTCGTTGCGACCACCTTTTTTGACTTGGGGGTTAAAGAAGAGATCCAAATTAGACAAGACTCGAAGGTTCTGAACTTTTGAGAAGACGGAGTGGGGTTCTAGAGGTTGGTCAGCTGGTTGGAATATTGAAGAGGCAACTATGACCACACACATGATCTCAGATTCTGAAGTATTTTGGTAAAATGTGCTTAGTTCACAGAGAGGGTCAAATGAGCTGAGACCAAGAGAATCTTCCCATAACTTCAGACGTAACTGAGTATCAATATCATCAATCCGAATTCCGACTGTAAGACTCAATGTTGATCAAGAAGACAATATAAATGTTACATAAGAGGGTACAGTTCTCTTAGTGGCATAGAGCAAGTGACAGCAGCAGTTTTGAAAAGGAGAGTCCCGCGATTACCCTGCTGTTTTCTGTTCTCAGTTAGAAAGAGGTAAACCATTTTAAGGTAATTCCACCAGTCTTGGGCCTCACAGTCATGAACAACCATCTGAAACCGTAAATACTTGCTACCAAGCCTGCTTTCCCAAAAGCCAGTTTTCAACAGCCCTGACCCCTGGCATTGAAGGTTACTTGGAGAAACAAATTAAGCTTCTTGCTACCTCAGAATCTGTATTAATATATTTCTCAGGGAGGTGTTTATTTATTGTTCCGAACAGGGCCTCCTTGTTTGACGGAACATTGTATTGTCACAGTTGTGCCAATCTCTCTTAGCTACAATGACAACCTTTTCTGCCTGCTCTTGGACTCGCCACCCCCTACTTTCCTGCTTGATTGGTGGACCTTGAAGCTGAGGAACCGGGTGGGAGTCTCGGCAGGGACGCTCAACATCCTGTGATTCTGGGCAAATCACTCAATCTCCCAGCGCCTAACCAAATGTATGTGTCCATCTGTAACGCAACTCGGCTCATATAAAGCACCTTGATACCTTCGGTCCGAGTTCAAGATATATTAAACTGAAAAAAAAATGGTGGTGACTGTTACCTGATTATAATGATCACTGTTAACTCCTGTTTTGCTGTCAGGAACGTAAGCTCTACTACTAAGGCAGAGAGGTTCAGAGAGTAACAGAGACAAACAGACAGGCTTGTCTTGTCATCTCATGAAATGTTCACTTTGATCTATCCAACCCTTAGGTTATGGCATGTGCTCATCGGCAAAGTACACTAGGAATTCATGTGTCTGCTCTCCTCTCTGCAGCCTCAAGGCACAAACTGTTGAACTTCAGCACTTACAAGCCAAGCTAAAGAAATGGCAGATGATGAAAACCCAAAGTCTAAATGATACACACAAGAAACATAGAAATAGTCATTTCTATGGTGGACAAAAAATAGTGTGCCTGATACCCAAAGACCAAGTTCTGACTCTCATAGGATAGGATATTGACTAAATCTTATGGCACTGTAATAGCAAACTGACCTGTTAGTGAAGCAGGTACTAATTTATGGGCACTCTCTGGTCTCCTTAGTATTACAGGATATGGCACAGAGTTTGGGTGCCGCTGTGGTAATTCAGCCATTTGGGTTAGCAGTCACACAACGAACAAGCATTAGCAAAGGCCAACAGATCTGAGTGCAATGTTTTAATTCATGCAGTGTTAGCACGTTAGAGCAAGACACACAAGAGGAAGCCTGCAGAACAAACAGAGAGGGATAAAATAGTAAAGCAGTCACTCATGCATTTCAGTGCCAGATCTCAAATGGGGATGGAAGGATACACCCAAACAGCCAATAGCATTAGCTGTGATATGACTGCTCCACTGGATTGAGATGAGGTATGAGTCACAAAGTCTCTCTCCAAAGGCTAATTGAAGAAAGCCAAGAGTTAAAAGAGGCGGATCCAAAGTCAACTAATTGCATATTGTTAGCAACACACCTGTTTGACATCTGTGCTTTCAACATCCAGAAAATTCCCTCATTTGTGTCAGGGTGTGACCCCTTGAAAACGAGGAATGCTGTGACTGCTTGCATGCACTTATTCGGTGCTACAGGCACACGTGATTAACCCTTTGGGTGCGTAGGATGGCCCCCAGCTGTCCAGTCAAGTCAAGTCAAGTCAAAACATTTATATAGCGCACTACATACCCAGAGGGTTTCAAGGCGCTAAGGAAGGGGGGGGATTATTTGTCAAATATCCACGTTTTAAGCTGCTTTCTGAACGCTAGGTGATTCTGGGTGAGGCGAAGGTAAGCGGGGAGGGAGTTCCATGTTTTGGCAGCTAGGTATGAGAAGGATCTGCCCCCCATGGTGGACTTGTTGATGCGAGGTACAGTGGCGAGGGCTTGGCTGGAAGATCGAAGTTGGCGGGAGGGGGTGTAGAAGGACAGTCGAGAGTTGAGGCAATCTGGTCCGATGTCGTAGAGTGATTTGTGTGCGTGGGTAAGCAGTCGGAAGGTAATCCTCTTATTGACTGGTAGCCAGTGGAGGTCTTTAAGGTGACCAGAGATGTGTTCGTTGCGTGGGATGTCTAATATGAGCCTGGCTGAGGCGTTTTGGATTCGTTGTAGTTTTTTCTGGAGTTTAGCGGTGGTACCTGCGTAGAGGGTGTTTCCGTAGTCCAGTCGGCTCGTGACTAGAGCGTGGGTGACTGTTTTCCTTGTTTCGGAGGGGATCCATCGAAATGTTTTTTTGAGCATGCGAAGGATGTTAAAGCAGGAAGAGGATACGGCGCTGACTTGTCTGTTCATTGAGAGTGAGGAATCCAGGATGACGCCAAGGTTCCGTGCGTGGTCTGTCGGGATGGGTGCATTTCCGAGGGCTTCCGGCCACCAGGAGTTGTCCCATGCAGAGGGGGATTTACCTAAGATGAGGACTTCTGTTTTGTCTGAGTTCAGTTTCAGACGGCTTTGTTTCATCCATTCGGCGACTTCTTTCATTCCTTCGTGTAGGTTAGTTTTGGCGGTGCTGGGGTCCTTGGTGAGAGATAGGATCAGTTGAGTGTCATCCGCGTAAGAGATGATGTTGAGGTTGTGTTGGCGGGCGATGGCCGCGAGGGGGCTCATGTATACGTTGAAGAGGGTGGGACTGAGTGAGGAACCTTGTGGTACGCCGCAGATGATATCAGAGGCCTCGGACTTGAATGGAGGGAGGCGGACTCTCTGGGTCCTTCCGGTGAGGAAGGAGGTGATCCATTCCAGTGCCTTTCCTTGGATTCCGATGTTTCTGAGGCGTTGTAAAAGGGTGCTGTGGCAGACTGTGTCGAAGGCTGCGGAGAGGTCGAGGAGGATGAGGGCGACTGTGTCTCCATTGTCCAGTAGAGTTCGAATGTCGTCTGTTGCTGCGATTAGGGCGGTCTCAGTGCTGTGTTTGGCTCGGAAGCCAGATTGTGAGGAGTCGAGGGATTTGTTGGCTTCGAGGAAGGCGGCGAGCTGGTTGTTGACAGCTTTCTCGATGACTTTGGCCGGGAATGGAAGAAGCGAGATGGGGCGGTAGTTTTTGAGTTCGGTGGGGTCTGCTGTTGGTTTTTTCAGAAGGGCGGTGAGTTCAGCGTGTTTCCAGTCTTCTGGGAAGGTAGCGGAATTGAGGGAGCGGTTGATGACGTCTCGGAGGTGCGGAGCTATGACGGAGTCAGCTTTGTTGAAGATGTGGTGAGGGCATGGGTCTGTGGGGGATCCTGAGTGGATGGAATTCATCAGGCGGATGGTGTCCTCAATGGAGATTGGGTTCCAGGCGTTAAGGGTGTTAACGGGGGGAAGGTGGTCAGCAGATGGTAGGGTGGGTTGGCTTCCGGGCTGGTTGTCAAAGCTGTTGTGGATGTCGGCAATCTTGTTGTGGAAAAAAGAGGCTAGTGAGTCGCAGAGGGTTTGAGAGGGGGTGATGTCGTTCGAGTTGGCCGAGGGGTTGGAAAATTCCTTGACAATGTTGAAAAGTTCCTTGCTGTTGTGGGCATTGTTGTCAAGTCGATCCTTGAATGCTGCTTTCTTGGCTTTTCGGATCAGTTGGTGGTGTGTACGGGTGGCGCTTTTGAAGGCGTCCTTGTTGCTGGTGGATGGGTCTTTTTTCCAGGCCTTTTCAAGGGAGCGGCACAGTTTCTTGGACTTCCTGAGATCATCGTTGAACCATGAGGCCTTCTTGTTGCCGAGTTTGTGTTGACGTTTTTTCAATGGTGCTAAGGTGTCGGCGGTTTTGGAAAGCCAAAGGGTGAGGTTGGAGGCGGCTTCGTTGGCGTTTGAAGAGAGGGCTGGGGAGGTTTGAAGGAGCGATGTGGAGATCTGCTCTGTGGTGATTTTGTTCCAGTTTCTTTGTAGAGTTGGTTGGAGGTGGGTGGTGGGTTTTGGTTTGTTGTAGGTGAAGTGAACGCAGCTGTGGTCAGTCCAGAGGAGATCCGTAGTGTGGCTGAATGAGACATGATTGCTGGAGGTGAAGATGGGGTCGAGAGTGTGGCCTGCGATGTGGGTGGGGGAAGTGACCAGTTGTTTAAGTCCGAGGTTGGCGAGGTTGTCCAAAAGGGTGGCGGTGTTGCGGTCGTTGATCTTTTCAAGGTGGAAGTTGAGGTCTCCCAGAAGGATGTAGTCTTTGGAGGGGAGCGCGTGTGGGGTGATGAAGTCCGTGAAGTCTTCACTGAATTTTGCGCGTGGTCCTGGTGGTCTGTAGAGGAGGGTGCCTCTGAGAGTGGTCTTGGGGTCGGTGTGGATCTGGAAGTGAAGGTGTTCGGAGTTAGCGAGGTTGGCGTCAGAGCTGGTTGAGATGCGGATTGATTTCTTATGGACGATAGCGATTCCTCCTCCTGTATGGTCGGTGCGGTCCTTGCGTGTGATCTTATAGTCATCCGGGATAGCGATGGCGATGTCAGGGGCTGAGGAAGCGTTCATCCATGTTTCTGTTAGGAAGGCGACGTCAGGAGAGATGGTGTCTAGTAGGTTCCAAAGGTCAATGGCGTGCCTGTGGACCGAGCGGGTGTTGAGAAGGATGCATTTTAGGTGGTTGGGGTCGGGGATCTGTGTTGTGGTCGTAGCGGGGATGATGTAGGTGCCGCAAAATTTGCAGGAGAAGCAGGAGAATGGTCCATGGGTGCGACCAGGAGCGGCTTGGACGCAGTTGGGAGCGCGACCGGGGTTAAGGGCTAGGAGGGTGGCAGCATCGTACGTAATGCGGGGGGGCTGGGAGGCGCGAGGGGCAGGGGGTCTGGCGCTGGGCGCGGTCCAGGCGCGGATGGGCGTAGACGGGCTTACCTTTGGCGCACCTTCGGCGCGGATTGGGCGCGGTCGCTGCGCGTGGACGCTGCGCGCGGGAACTACTGTCATATATGGATAGTGGAGGGGGAGGGGCGAGGGCGTCTCAGCTGGGAGGCGGGTCGGGCACACGAGGAGCAGGAAAACAAACAAAATGGAGGCGGAGGGGGGGGCAGGGCGGAGCGCTATTGGCTAACGCGCAAAACAAAGTCAATAATAATAAGTACAGCCAAATCTTCGAGCGCTAAGGAGGCAAAAGCGTTACACAGGCAGGCTAAATACGAATGCTGCACAAATAATTCCAACTTTGGCACAGCAGCGCTAAGCAGGTAGAGCGTTACACAGGCAGGCGAATTTAAATTCAGCAGCGCTAAGCAGGTAGAGCGTTACACAGGCAGGCGAAGTTAAATGCAGCACAGATAATTTCAACTTGGCAAGGCGGCGCTACGATACCAAAGACCACGTGTCTGCCAGGGACACTGGGAGCGACCACTCGGACCGTCAGGAGGAGTGAGTCACAGCGACTAGGAGCCGAGGAGCGCAATAAGAAGCCAGTGGGAGGGCGTCTCAGCTGGGAGGCGGGTCGGGCACACGAGGAGCAGGAAAACAAACAAAATGGAGGCGGAGGGGGGGCAGGGCGGAGCGCTATTGGCTAACGCGCAAAACAAAGTCAATAATAATAAGTACAGCCAAATCTTCGAGCGCTAAGGAGGCAAAAGCATTACACAGGCAGGCTAAATACGAATGCTGCACAAATAATTCCAACTTTGGCACAGCAGCGCTAAGCAGGTAGAGCGTTACACAGGCAGGCGAATTTAAATTCAGCAGCGCTAAGCAGGTAGAGCGTTACACAGGCAGGCGAAGTTAAATGCAGCACAGATAATTTCAACTTGGCAAGGCGGCGCTACGATACCAAAGACCACGTGTCTGCCAGGGACACTGGGAGCGACCACTCGGACCGTCAGGAGGAGTGAGTCACAGCGACTAGGAGCCGAGGAGCGCAATAAGAAGCCAGTGGGAGGGCGTCTCAGCTGGGAGGCGGGTCGGGCACACGAGGAGCAGGAAAACAAACAAAATGGAGGCGGAGGGGGGGGCAGGGCGGAGCGCTATTGGCTAACGCACAAAACAAAGTCAATAATAATAAGTACAGCCAAATCTTCGAGCGCTAAGGAGGCAAAAGCGTTACACAGGCAGGCTAAATACGAATGCTGCACAAATAATTCCAACTTTGGCACAGCAGCGCTAAGCAGGTAGAGCGTTACACAGGCAGGCGAATTTAAATTCAGCAGCGCTAAGCAGGTAGAGCGTTACACAGGCAGGCGAAGTTAAATGCAGCACAGATAATTTCAACTTGGCAAGGCGGCGCTACGATACCAAAGACCACGTGTCTGCCAGGGACACTGGGAGCGACCACTCGGACCGTCAGGAGGAGTGAGTCACAGCGACTAGGAGCCGAGGAGCGCAATAAGAAGCCAGTGGAAGGGCGTCTCAGCTGGGAGGCGGGTCGGGCACACGAGGAGCAGGAAAACAAACAAAATGGAGGCGGAGGGGGGGGCAGGGCGGAGCGCTATTGGCTAACGCGCAAAACAAAGTCAATAATAATAAGTACAGCCAAATCTTCGAGCGCTAAGGAGGCAAAAGCGTTACACAGGCAGGCTAAATACGAATGCTGCACAAATAATTCCAACTTTGGCACAGCAGCGCTAAGCAGGTAGAGCGTTACACAGGCAGGCGAATTTAAATTCAGCAGCGCTAAGCAGGTAGAGCGTTACACAGGCAGGCGAAGTTAAATGCAGCACAGATAATTTCAACTTGGCAAGGCGGCGCTACGATACCAAAGACCACGTGTCTGCCAGGGACACTGGGAGCGACCACTCGGACCGTCAGGAGGAGTGAGTCACAGCGACTAGGAGCCGAGGAGCGCAATAAGAAGCCAGTGGGAGGGCGTCTCAGCTGGGAGGCGGGTCGGGCACACGAGGAGCAGGAAAACAAACAAAATGGAGGCGGAGGGGGGGGCAGGGCGGAGCGCTATTGGCTAACGCGCAAAACAAAGTCAATAATAATAAGTACAGCCAAATCTTCGAGCGCTAAGGAGGCAAAAGCGTTACACAGGCAGGCTAAATACGAATGCTGCACAAATAATTCCAACTTTGGCACAGCAGCGCTAAGCAGGTAGAGCGTTACACAGGCAGGCGAATTTAAATTCAGCAGCGCTAAGCAGGTAGAGCGTTACACAGGCAGGCGAAGTTTAATGCAGCACAGATAATTTCAACTTGGCAAGGCGGCGCTACGATACCAAAGACCACGTGTCTGCCAGGGACACTGGGAGCGACCACTCGGACCGTCAGGAGGAGTGAATGTCACAGTGGGCGTGTGCTGAGGATGCCCAGGGGCCGTCCGAAAAAACACCCACTCATTAATTCCCCTGCACCGTGGCGGAATTTGTGCAGTGGTCAAGGGGTTAAAGGTGAGGGATTTGTCAATTGTGTGCCCCCAGTAAAGAGCACACAGTTAATCTGCTCTCCAAGACGCTCAATGAGAGGGGTCTAGGAATTCTCTTTCTACTCCACAGAGGGGCTGCAGTCATAGAATGCATCCCCATGTGGGGTTCCTGGCTGTAGGAGAGTAGGGTCTGCTTCCTATGGTCACCCCCACTTTTTGCTTTGCTTTACTGATTTTCGACTTAGATATGGCTGTGGGCCTGCTAATCAGACCCACAGCACAGATGCACTCTCCCTAAATTCACACCATGTACTCTAGGTACATCCACAATTGAGAATTTGGTTCACCTTGTCAGCCCCTGTAGAAGTGTACCATAGGTACTCAGGGCATAGGTGTAACCAAGGCCTACCAGGGTCTGCAGCATGTATTATGCCACCCCTGGCTGGCCACTCAAATAGACACAACTGGCTGATCACTCAGCTGGGGCAAGGTCGTGTAATCACTCCTTGCTTAAGTGTAGTATTCCTATACCTACTTAAATATAGACACATAGTAACCTATAAGTCACTCCTATGGCAGGCCTTAACAATCCTGCAGGCAGAGTGCTTGGTTATGTGTGAGATGGTGCTCTAGCATGAGCTGAGCCTGTCTGCAGCTTTTGGGACCATGTCCTTATAGCTGTTCTATGATATCGCCATACCATATACTCTTAAGTGCATTATAACCCTTGCGGTTAGATGCTAACTTTGGTTTGGCTTTATCCAAACATGTCGTGTAAGGTGTCATATGCTTTGGAATACTACCCCCTCGCCAATTCTGGCGACGGGGGTAGAATTCCACCCTTCTAGAGGGAGAAGACATGTTAAGTCCAACGATCCCGGTTAAAGTTAACCAGAGCCCCACCATCACAAAATGGATGCTGCTGACACAGACACAAGTCTGACCTCCTGCTGCTGGGAGTCCTTCCAGTCACAGAGGTTTGGACAATAGATTTCCTGCTTGGGGAGGTGCGAGCACCACCCCAGACAGGAGGATGTGTATTGGGACAGTGTGGGCTGAATAGATTGAGACACTGCCTGAGGCACACTAGGTGCTTCATGCATACCCCAGTTCAAACCGGTTGCTGGGGCACTCAAGCCCCAGCTCTGGCGCAAAACTGGACAAAGGAAAGGGGGTGTAACCACCCCCCTTCCTGGTCCCACCCACAGGAGGGACCCAGAACCTAAACCAGCCCCCTTTAGTTGTATAAAGGTAGGAGCTGACCCAGGAGACTTTAGATTAATCCTGGAATCGATTTGAAATGAAACTCTGGACCCTTCGACATTCACCTGAGCTGAAGACTGAAGAATCTCCCTTGTGGCCAAGGAGTGACCACCCTGGGCAACCAGGCACCATCCAGCAACTCAACGGCTTGCTTTGTCCCAGTTCCCGCCAGAACCCGAGCACAGAGCCTGACAAGACCTCAACTCCCGGACCTTTCTGACCCCACTGCACAACTCCAGCACAGCTGAGCTCTGTGGAAGGCGTCAGAACCCGTGGATCCAGGCAACTTGGAAAGTCTTCAACTTGCTAACAGCGCAGCTCCTGAGGCCTCCTTGAAGCTGTGCACTGGGGACTGAGACACCCCGACACCGAGCTCCACCTGCACCAAAGACAAGCCCTCCACACTCCACGAGATCTGCGTGGGGCCCTTCTGCTTGTGTTCTGCTCTATGCGTTGTCCAGTTGCTGGCCCGTTGGCTAGTAGCCCTGTGGCGACGATCCTCTTGAAAATCCATCACTGGTCTGGTTGCTCCAGACTGGTCCTTGCTTCCCTGCAAAGGTGAAGTACCTCAGACCCTCCTGGTCTGCACCAGAAGCCTTTTGTGTATCTTGCTTGGGTTGCCTTTGCTTAGGCTTGTTGGCTCCGATCTTGAAGCCGACCCCTCCATCTGCGAGAACCTTTGTGGGACAGCTCCTCTCCAGCACCTGGTCATCCTCGACGCCTCCTGGTCCGCGTGGCTGCAAAGACAAGCTTCACGACAGCACCTGATTGCTCCTCGACGACGTCTGGTTCCTTCCTGGTTCCACCCGGTCACTGGCTAGTGACCTAGACTCTGTCCCCTCTGCTTTCAGGTCTTCTTCAACTCCGATCCACCCTTGGATCCACCCGGACATCTTCCTCCTGGTCGCCTGCAGCATCTTCTTCCGAGGCTCCATAGGAATCAACGAGAAAACCCGACACACTTTGACACCTCTGCACCCGCAGCCCGTGGGTGAGGTAACGCGAGTACTTCGGTGCTCCTGTAGGGATTGACTATCCTAGTGTCCAGTTTTGTTGGATGTATAATCCTAGTTAGACCGGAAGTGTCCTAAATCTTCATTACTTACCTTTTTACGTTCCTATTGACTTTCTATTGACTGTCGCGTGAGTGTACTGACACTGCACGCGCCGCCTGTGGGCCTCCTACTCCTAACCTAAGGGTCAGATAGTGTAGCCCCAGCGATTCCCTAGGCCCTAGGCCCTCTCCTTTCCTGAGTCGTGGTTCTTATACCACTTACTTAGTGTATGGTTTTACGCGCCCCTAGGGCCCAACTGTAAATTGTGCTATTTAAAGTATTTCTAAGTGTAACTTGTTATGTGCTTTTGCCTATGACCTCATAAAGAGTTCAGAGGAGTGTGTTAGTAAATAAATACATATATATTTTATATATATCCTGTGTGGTGTCTTTTCATTTGATATTCAAGGGGTTACATATGGTAAAACAGCTGGCTTTACACGCCCTCAAGAGTCTTTTAGCCTAAGACTGTTCTGTCCACGCTACCTCTAGGGTAGCTGGTCTATAAGGTTGACTTTACAACCATCACCATAAGGGTTGTTTGGACTGGTGCAAGGTGTTCACTAGAATAGTGAACATCATATACCAGGCCAACTTCTCACACTGGCCTTTCTCCAAAAGAAGTCCAGGGGTGATATTGTAGGTGTACTGACAGTGCAACAGGATTCATGCTGTAAGCATCTCACCAGAGACACGATGCACTCGGAAGCCCGAAGGTGACACTGAATGTCAACAACAGGGTCGGTGGGGGTGCGGTGGTAAGTAAGGTCATTGTATAGTAAAGACATCAATTAAAATAATAAAATATGATTAAATAAGTTATTTGAGCAATTAACACAGAATGTCAATAAAAACTGTAATACCCCAAAAAATATAATGAAGCAAAAAAATCTGCAAAAGAATCATCCAGTGTCATTAGGGTTTACGTGTTTTTGTAAACGAAAAAAAGAGAGTTCTAAAAATCCTTGCAGCTTCCTAATAAATTGATAGTTCTTTGAGAAAATGCAGGGCTTAATTGATGGCTGCATGGTTCTAACATTGGCTGCAATAAATGTTGCCCTGAAATATTTTTTCCTTAGGTCCAGTAGCAAAGGGCATAAGAAGATAATATGTTTGATGGACTCTTTTGTAAGCACAGAGCCTGAAGATCTTAGATGCTGGGCACTGCGTGTTCTAATAGCCTTCCAAACTGAGATATCTAGATGTACATAAGACAAAATCTTAGATACTTAATTGTATAGCCTACTTTCAAATTAGAGTATGGATATTACTTTTTTTAAATATTTTTGGAGGTGTAAATTAAATATTCTGTGTACTTATCTTTAAGTGGATCCCTATTCAGGCCGAAAACCCTTAGTCCAAGGCCTTATAATAAATAGGATGGACTACGGGAACGCACTTTTGTCTTCTATACATGACCACCATCTGAGGAGGCTGCAGGTTCTCCAGAATACCGCAGCCCGGCTGGTTCTTAACCTCCAGAGAAAAACTTCTTCTGCTGCCTGTATAAAAAGCCTACTTTGGTTGCCGGTAAATAAGCGTATCCTTTTCAAAATACTATGTCTGGTTCACAGACAACAGTATGAAAAGGGTCCTAAATACTGGTCCAAAAAACTCAGATGGTATCAGCCACTAAGGGATCTCAGATCCAGAAACAAACTTCTACTGATACCTTTGAGAACACGTACCGCCAGAAATGGCGGTCGAGCTTTTTCGGTTCTGGCTCCGGCCGCATGGAACAAAATGCTGTTCCATCTCTGTAACTCCCCTGATCATGGCCGTTTTCGCAAAGGACTAAAAACTTGGCTCTTTGCAAACTAACTGCGTTTCCCTATGTCAGAGACTGCTGACTTGACTTGACTTATAGGAACACAAGGTGGCCAAGTCGATTAGTCTGCTGTTGCTCTTCAAAGTCTTTCCCATTAGTGCATTGAGCTCCAAGAGTGGAATTTTTGTAAGAGCAGCTAGTGGTGGGAGATTCACATCGCTGACATCTTTTTCTATAGCTGCAAGGCGCAGCTCTGTAGTGGCTCATAACTGTGTTTGATTGCACCAAGTCTCATGGGGCCTTCTGAATGTTCCTTAAGAGTCAAGGGCCACATGCATGGAAAAACAGAGCAGCAGCTTAAACTGAACTTCTTGACTGTGTTTCTGTGACCCACTGTTTTCATCACGTGTGCTAAATTGTTGAATTTGCACATGAACTAGAGACGGGGGGAGCATATTTACGAACCCTGTTGCATGGCTCCTGCACCATGCAACGTGGTGCAAGAGCGAAGCAAATTCAAAAGGTTGATTTATGAAGCCGTGCAAGGACACCTTTCATGGCCCTAGGCGGCTTCATAAATCTTGAGTAAAGCAACTCAGCGCAAATCCCTGCTGTGCCTTACCCTGCACCAGGGAGGCATTCCATGGGTGTTTCCACGCAACATCCAAGGATTTTGACTCCTTCCCAGATTTACCAAAAGTGGTAGACCTGGGAATGCACCAAAAACCTACGCATCAGCAGGTGAGGAGTAATGATGAGAAATATGCTTATTTCTCCTAGTTTTTTATTTCGAGCCTGGGCAGTGCATGCACTGCTCTGCGAGGCATGCTGTACTGAGGTATGAAATAAAAGCTCCACCCATTTTCCGCCCACCTTTTTGATTGGCTCCTGTTACTGTCCTTTCAAAATCGTTGCTTTTCATTCGTGAATAGGCTTAGTAGTCCCTCCTTGCTACCGCCTTGTCTGCATTTGTAACCTTCCATAAGGACGGAACCTTTTACTTGTGTTGTTACACGGTCTGCTTTATTTAGTTGGTGCGTACTATTTTCTTTAATGATCTTCCCCTATTCCACCCACAACGTCGCAGCACGCTGCCGCTTTAAAATTGTTATTAGTATTGTATTTACTTCATTTACAGTGCAGTCTGCTTTAACTATAGCAGCCGCCCTTATTCATTTATTAAATTTACGCTTTCACATTAGCGGCCGAGCATATTTATTTATTTAATTGACAGCACAGTGCGCTTTCACTTTAGAGGCAGCGCGTATTTATTTATTTAATTTACAGCTCTGTCCGCTTTCACTTAAGCGGCTTAAGCGGCTATAGAACTTTTCTTTGATTATTTATTTTTTGTTTTTGGGTGGTGTGGCTCACTGGTTAGAGGCGGCAGACCCGGAAGCAGAGAACGGCCCCGGACCAGGGTTCAATTCCCATCGCGGCAGGGTCGTGAACCAGGGTTAGCGGACTCGATAATTCTCGCCTCGGTGCCTACTCTAACTAGGGATCACACTCGGCAACTCTGGGCATTAGCTTGCCTCATCTTTACAACGGCCCCCCACATTCGCCAGGGATGCCTGGTTTCACCTTGGAGATACCCAGTAGGGACCATCTCACAGGGAAAGCCAGGACGGGTTCCCCAGCGGTCTACAGCGCCACGACGCTTCAGGGCAGCAGTGCGCTTTACAAGACACATTTATTTACATTTACATTTGGGTGAAAGCGTCCCATACCGCGCTTTCACTTTAATGTTCACTGGACCCCTTTCTTTAGACGCCGCTCACTGTAACCTGAATACAGTGAGCAGCCTCTAAACAAAGGGGCGCGGCCACCTGTAAAGCGGTCTCGCATTTACGAGAGTTTGAGCTTTTAGCATTAGAAATGACAATGCCTTTTAAAAACACATAAATAAACTGCATTATCATTTACAATGCCAATAGCTTAAACTCTCACAAATGCGAGGCCTATTGCATTGAAAATACTTGTTCCTCTTGCTATGTGTGCTGCATTCTGCAGCACACATAGAAAGAGGAAAATAACTCAAGGGATTGTTTTTGTGCAGGAAGGTGTCCCTTTTTGCACAAAAACAATCTACCTTACAATACACTCACCCATGTACCATATTGCAAGGGTGCTTGAGGTGGCGCTAGGCAGCCAAAAGGGCACCAGCCCAGGGGAAAAGACAGAAATGCCCTGTGTTCTGCTAAAAACTGCACATTCCTGCCCTTTCCCTGTCATGCAGTGCAGCGTAACAAGTGACTCACTGCGCTGCACTGCGTGACAATCTCAAATATCTGGCCCAAAGCATCTATTTTTGTAAATGTGACTCACAGCGAATCCGAGAAACCAAGGCCACTCAGGCCACGTACACTTTAATTAATCTGGCACCCTATGGCAATTGAATGAAACATAATAATCGTTGAATTGCGTCAGATTTTCTAAGGATACTCTAGAGGGCAAAGCGTTTTAAAGTAAGGTGACAAATGATTGAACCATATGATCCTTAGCATCACGCTTTTTATGAAGCCTTACATTTAGATGTGTATGCTATTTTCTGAAAAAATACTATATTTCCCACAACTGGTATAGGGCACTATAGGAAAATATTTACATTTTCTGGAGAACTATGCCAAAGGTGACTGTGTTACAAAAGCTGACAGGCTAGGAATTAAGATCTTCGTATCTTTTAGTTGGAGCCTTTTTTGGGGTTTGGCTAAAAAAACATCCGTAAGTAGCATTCATTCATGCTTAATATTTAGGAGTAGATATAAGACTTCGGGTCACATGTAATCTGTGAAACTGTAAGCTTCGTGATTAGAGAAGAAACAGATGTGTACATGTATTATGCATCATATGTGGAGGAAACCTGTTGCACCATACTATTGTGGCATCTGCTTTTTAAGTCGAGTATTCGAGACCTCTTCTATACACTTTAGTATATACTTATATGTGTATGTACTTTGTGGGCTCTGGAGATCAGCCCTATGACTTGTCTGCTTCCACAGAGGGACTTTTTTTCTTTTCAACTGCCTCTATTTAACTGTCTTGATAGAAAACATCCAGTAGAGGTCAGTAAAATACCAGAATTGCTTTCTCCTCGTTTAACTGCCTCTGTTTCACTGTCTTGATAGAAACCGACCGGTGAAAGTCAGTAAAAAACAGAATTGTTTTCTGCTGAGGGACTTTCTTTTTTAAAATTTTCTCCAACTGCCTCTATTTAACTTTCTTGATAGAAAGCGACCAGTAGAGGTCAGTAAAATACCAGAATCACTTTAGCATTTTCTAGATTCCAGTCCATAGAAATTGTCTTGCACGAGCACCCATAGACAATAATATTTTTTGCAAATCTTGTATTTCCAGTGATATGACTGCAGAAGGCCCTAATTTTATATTAAAAACAGAGCTTTGGACTATACCATTTCCGGCTGAAAGGCAATATTTGTTTCCATATGTTCCCATACATGGCGTGTCACGCAGTTTGGTGCTTACTTTCCCTCCATGTTAAAGAACAGTAGTTGTTTCAGCGCCCAGGCTAATGTGCCGCATAGCTAAATACATATAAGGTCCCAAAGGCGAGATCAATTCCATTGCAAATGCTTGTTTTCACTTGTGGTAATGCTGAAAAACAATACTACTCCCACAGAAATCATTTTAAGAGTCAGAAGTTTGTTGTAACTACCTCTGTGTATAAAACTGCATTCTCTCATTTAAGTCATAAGTCTCCAGGTGGTACAGCGGCTCTTAGCTCACTCTTGTCCCACTACAACAGTTTACTGCATGGGATCCATTGTCTGCAAAGAAAGGCAAACATCGGCCAATGAAAAAGTCTGAAGTTCAAACACAGGAAAAATGTGTACCATATTTGCTTTCTTCATGTACACTGCTAGCAGTTCCTTCTAGGAAAATATTTTAATGTAAGTTAAAGCAGGGAAAATAAAAGTAAAATTGAAAACATCATAAACATTTAGGGTTTTAGTACGAGTTTGGCGGGTCTCCTGACGGCTTTCTACAGCTGTGCCAAAAGGAGGACCGTCGTTGCTCCCCTGCTGTATTACAACTGCAATCCATGGCGGGTGGGCAGTGCTGCTGCAGTCTCACAGTGGTAGCTGTATAAGGCTCATAGGTGAGCCGTAATGACAGATGCTGCCGTGACAGTGCCTGCAGCACGTTCCTGCATGGTGTGGCATGAATGCCACACCATACAGGAACTGGTGGGCAGTTCCGGGGGGCACAACATGTGCCTCTCCACATGCAATCCCAGGCCCAGGAGAGGCGTTGTCTCTCCGCAATCCTTTTAATGGCGGGCTCACCCCCATGAAAGAGGCGGTGGAATGGCAACTCGCAATATGCATGGCGGTGCCGTAGCGGCACCGCCAGCATATTGCTGCCCCCTTTTGCTGTGCTACCGCCATGGGATCCTGGATCCCCAGTGGACGCGGCAGTCCTGTGTCGGTCTGACAGCCACAGTTTGAATACTGTGGGCGGACCTGCAGTGGTGGCGGTGGTCCTACTCATCATAAGCTCCTAAATGAGCTTTTGTGTAGAATGCACCACCAAACTCTAAATTAAACTTCACACTGAAAATTAAGTCTTTGTGTATAGGGCTCTGGAAAATAATTAAAAAAATAACAAATAATTGCAACAGAAATATTCCTGGTACGGTTTCAAGTATAATATATTTTGGCAGGGCGGCTTCTCCATGTGCGCAGAGGAGAGTCTCCCCACTGCTTTCTCGCAGTGCGAGAACCAGGAACATAAAATGGGATTATAAATACCATTTTATGTTTCTGCTTCTCGCACTAGGAGTAAGCAGAAGGGTTTGGTTTGGGGCGGGCAGGTTGTCTGTCCTGCTGTAGGGCAAGGGTGTAGAGGCTTGCCCACTCTGAGGCCGCTGACTGTCTGCCCCAGGGCAGACCAAACCAGTCACACGCACTCTGCCGTTTCTCCATGTAGGCTACATGCAGCCTACATGGTGAAAATGGCCTCCCCATAGAAGCCTGTGTGTTCGGCGTCCCAACTAATCACAACGCTGCCATTGCAGCATTGTGATGGCTTAGGGGAGGAAAGGGAAGCTGCCTGGTCCCTGTGAGGAGCAGAGAAGCAGAGACGACGTGGGGCCGGCGAAGGTAAGTTAACTTTTTTTTTTTTTAAATCCACCACGCGACCCCCTCCCGGCGCAACCCTCCGCCCCTCCCACCCGCGAGTCATGCCGGCCGCGACTGTATTTTGGACAAATCCCATACTCGGATCTAGATATACACACGTGAGAATACATGAAATAGCTAACATAAGAGAAGCAGACAGTGGATGATGTCTTCTCCTCTCTTGTGTAACATCATTTGGCTGTGAGCACCTACTTTTGACCAATCATATTATGTATGGAAATAGGAACAGTACATTGCCTAACAACGTTGCAGGAATCCCTGCATAGTTGTAACCTTATTATAAGCATCCCAGCTTCTAATCTGAAGATCTGGTTAATGGTGGAAGATTGTGGGTGCGTTCCACAACGCGTACCCTTCAGAATCAGCAAAAAACTGACTACAAAATTGTGTCAATATCTATAGGAGTAGAATTCACGTTGCTAGAAAACATCTCAGGTCCCAATTATAATAGGCCCACTGCAGCGAAGTGGTGATCAATGGCGATTAAAGAGTATGATGCACTTGTCTGGTGAGTGTGATAACTCCATATTCTGATGCTGCCATCAGTACCCACAAAGTAAGAGTGCCCCATAACACAATGGTGAGGTAGAGTCCCCTCCATTCAGGAGATTGGTGGATATACGTGGAGGACAAATGCAGCTCAGTAGACATCACTGTGCTGAGCCCTGAACTGTTGAGCATATAAGCTAATAATTTGAAGCAAATGCACTTTAATTACAATGCATGTAACTTGTGTTTAAATCTCAGCAGTTCCCGCCCCCCCCCAGTGGTTTGAGAACATTACTTAAAATCAGTTTCAGTGTGTCAACTAGTGTCCTCAGTAATGTGAATGTCATAAGTAGTTTGTATATCATTTAACTTGTAAGTGTTTTGCTTTGGAATCTTTGAAAATAACAATTTTTAAGTAAATGAGAAATTCAAAATCCAACAGTTGCACATATTTTCAAAAACGGTATCGGGCTATTTTAATCATCCTTTAATGTTTGTAGGGTTGAAGGTCCCTGATCCAGTAGTTCTGTACCTCTCTGCTCCTCATTTCACCCTTTCACTAAGGCTGTTCAGGAATTTTGTGCTAAAAGGCTCCATGTAATTTTGGTTAAATTGCTACCCAGCGAAATACTTAACTCAGATCGAGATAATTGTTCAACTAAAGTGATCTTCTATTCAGCTTGGATGACTCTCTTATCTATGTCCAGGTCATGACATGAATGGCATTTGATGGAAGCTGAACAAGTCATAAGGTAAATGCCTTTTGCTTTCCCTCCCCTCAGGTTTGGAACACTGGTTACTGACCTCCCCTGGCAAGTCCATGCAGTCTATCACAACTGAGACCCCTCTCTTCTCCGGAGAGTGGGATGTGTGCAAGTGGTCTCTTAGCATGTACATGTAGGTTATGCCTGCTTTTGGGCAACTGTGGCGGATGGCTGTAGACTTGTGGCTTACCATTGATAGAACCTTATAAACCTTGGTCTTTGTATTCTTCCCTTTGTCTCCCCGCTTGTCCCTGGTGTCAGAACCCCTTTCAGAGGCCCACAGGCAGGGCATGCAGGGGTTAACGGGTCCAACCGTGAAGGTTGAGGCCTATTACTCCTGATGTTTTGGGGCATGACCTACAACAGATCCTGAGCAAATGGGCCAAGTACCCCTTGAGCACTTGACTCTCATAGTTAGTTTGGTCCAAGCAGTCCAAGTCTCCCTCCAGGGGGGCTTACAAGGGAGTGCACACAGGCTCACAACTCAAAATGCACACAGCAGCAATAAATCATTGTCTAGCCAACTACTACTACTAACACAAAGGAAAAAAGACGACAGTCAGAAACAACTGTTCAGCTACCCTGAGATTGGGGCTCTAGTGTTTGTTTTTTTAGGTGGTTCCCCGGGTCAGACTCCCTCTTCACTCCAAGAGATAGTAGTTATTCCCCATTTACTATAGGCAACACCAAGGGCACGCCCCACTAGTAGCATGAGTCTCAGGAATCCATGCTGACTCTATTTGAAAGTAAAAATTGCTGCAGCACTGCAATGCTAACTAGCAAGCAACTTCCCCCAGAGTCGACTGTCCTGAAATCAGTTCATACCCTGTCTATAAAGATGCACTTGGATTTTGGATGTGGTTGCTTACCTCTAAATCTTCAAGTGTTGCTCCATCTCTTAGATGGGTGACTCCTGATGCAAATCAACAGTTAATTCCAGGATTTAGGAGGATTTAGGTGCAATGTCAGAAAACTCTGCAACACTCATTCTCACTGTAGGATCGTGTAAACTGGCAGACGAAAACCAAACGAAATGCACAAATTACACTTAGGAACATACCAACGAAAGGCTAGGATGGGTCCATGTATAACCCAATCATAAACCACAAGACACTTAAATAATGACGTATTGGCAGTGGGAAGCCAGTGCAAGTTGACCAGGTGTTTTGATCTATGTTCATGATGAGAAAGCCCTAATATACAGTATGCTACAGGAATATGAATTGCAGTTTTGCCATGGAGTTCCGAGACAGTCCTAGATGTAGTGAGGTGGTGTAGTCCAGGCAAGATGTTAGAAATGACTGGACCACCACTTTATGGCAATGCATTGGCAGCAATGGAAGAATTTTGTGTCAAGGATTTAGGGGAAAAAACATACTGCTATCAAATTGTTGATTTGGGACATTAAAGAGATATTATGAGATTATCCTTACTAATAAAAGCCAGGCTGCAAGCAGAAGGTACTGATGTCGGGGCACCTCCCAAGCCATGGAACCACAAAGTATTGGTCAAGGACCAAGTTTGAAACTGATTATAAGACACTATTTGAACCAGTCCTGCATGCACTGCAGCTCACCATTCATGAGGATAATGAGCCAGGTATTATGAGCATGAAAAAGTAAACTAAACCAAAAGTCCTAATACAAAAAAAACAAGGAAACATATATATTACAAGAATAGGACTGAGGGAGGACTCTTGTGGGAAACCATAGGAAAGTAGGTGAGGAAGGGACTGATATTGAGATAGCGAAACCAAGTGAACCCAGCCATGAAGAAATTATCCTAACTATGCCAATTCACTGTTTCTCACCCTAAATAAAAACAGCTACTGTATGGGAATCAAGACAGAGACAGTGTCAAAGGCCATGGATAGATCAATGAGAACCAATATTTATTTGACCCTGTAACTCAGGGAGTAGAAAGACCCTATCCTATCGGAAGCTAGCTTTAGCAAAGCCAATAGGTCTGGCATTAGCTGGCAGACGTATGCCTTTGATTAAATACTTATTTTGTTTTGACTTTTGAAAATCTTTGTTGCCATGGAAACTGCCACAATGTGGTCCTTCGTTGAGAGTAAATTGCAGTGGCTCCAGTCACATTCCAAGTTACTGCACTTTACATCCACAACACATTTACAATGTAGAAGTAGTGTTTTAAAACGTCTGAGTGAAAAATGGTTAAGCCTCTTGAAGGTAGTGGTTCATATAAAATAGGTGCTCTCACCCTTAGTATGTTCTCAATTCGGTGTTCATTACATATAAAAACAAGCACTCTCAAAACCAAGCGATTAGCAAATTAAAGCCAGCCCTTTTGACTTTGCTAATGCTTATTTATCTGTTCATGTAATTGCCCTTAACATAGATATATGTAATCTGCAGAATTGACATTGAGTAATATTTTCCAGGGTCATATGCCTGCTATCTCTGCCCTGATTGGAGAAGATTTTGAGACCCAATAAAAACGGATAGAAAAGCCCTTGAGAGCTAATGGCTGCATTCCCACGATATTTGACCCTTTAATAAAATAAATAATTTTAGGGTAATTTACGCAGGAATGGTGCTATTCAATATCACCACAGTATCGTGCATGCAAGAATTTAGAAGGTCGCCCGCACTTACACAGCATGAACTTTAGAAATGATTCCTGTCTCTTAGACAGAATTAATTTATGTACTGTGGTTGAGGTTGTGGTGCAGGCTGTCGGCATATGAAAGGCCATCCTTCACAAGCTATGTGCACACTGACCACGGTCCAATGAGACGTAAAACCACACTTTATAAATGTCACTTGTACTGTCTGACCTCACTCAGCTGGACTGCTCTCTCTAGATACCAGTCAAGCAGGAAGACCTTGCAGGAAGAGATCCGCTGCATGGTAAATGGGGCTGGGCTGCAGTTCTGGGCTGGGGGGAGGTTTGGGTAGTTTTCTGGGCTTGGGGTGGGTTGGGGCAGTTTCGTTGGCTGAGGGTGGGTCAGGGGTAGTTTTGTGGGCTGGGAGTTGGGGTATTTTTGTGGGCTGGGGGTGGGTCGAGGAAGTTTTGTGGGCTGGGTTGGGCCAGGGTAGTTTTATGGGCTAGCGGGTGGTTTGGGGGTAGTTTTCTGGGCTGGGGGTGGGCTGGGTAGTTTATTAGGCTGGGGTGGGTCGAGGGTCGTTTTGTAGGCTGGGGGGTTGGGGTAGTTTTCTGGGCAGGGGTGGGCCAGGGGTAGTTTTGTGGGCAGGGGTTGGTGAGGGTAGTTTTCTGGGCTGAGAGGTGAGAGGTGGGTCAGGATGGTTTTCAGGGCTGGAGGCAGTTTTCAGGTCTGGGGGATCAGGGGTAGTATTTAGGGCTGAGGGGGTCGGAGTAGTGTTTAGGGCTCTGGGATGGTCAGGATAGTTTTTGAATTAGGGTATTAGGCCTCAGGACAGGGGTAGAAGAATGGGTAGTCAGGATAGTTTTTAGGGCTTAGGGGAGTGCCCAGTATTATTTAGGGTTGGGTCAGGGCTGGGCTGGGTCAGGTTAAGGGACAGGGTTTTAGACTTCAGGGCAGGGGGAGAGGAATCAATCAGTAGTTGGGGTAGCTTTTAGGGCTATGGGGAGGGTGGGGTCGTTTTTAGGGCTGGGGGGTGCGGGGTAGTTTTTTAAAAATAGGGGTTTGCCTAAGGGAGTGGAAGGGGTTGGGGTAGTTGTATGGAAAGCACAAGGGGTTGGGAGGGGGTCACAGTAGTGTTTAAGGGTTAGGGACAGTGCGGGGTTGGGAGGGGTGGGGTATTTGGACCTCAGGGTGGGGAGGTGGGAAAGGGGGGTAGATTATAGCTTATGGTGGGGGGAGGGGTGTCACAACCTTTGCCTCGCATACCCCTTTACCATTCATGCCTTTACCAAAACATTACGTGGTAATGGCATGCGTGGGAAAGGAATGCGTGGTTAAGATGAATTTGTGGTTTAGGCTTTGTGGTAGAGGCATGCATGGTTTATATAGTCATGCCTCTATCATACAACCAGGGAATCACCAGTCAACATCATATTACCCTCTGGTTTCACAGACTCAGCATCAGTTGGCATCAGCACCGTACCCTGCAGCTAGTCTCTCTGTAACTAGCCTCTGTAAAGCTCTGAGGATGGGCTCCCTGCAGTGCTGACAAGTAGTGACCGCATCAGCTGATAAAGTTGCTGCTTTCCATCTATACCATTCACCATTCAGCTTTGCTGCTCACATTTTAGGGTGAACAAGAGGCACAGACTATCTGGGGTTGCCAGAAAGCTCTTAGTGTGCATGTTGAAGGAGTACCTTAATGACAGTTACCTTAGTGAACATAAAAGAACAGAGAGCACTTAGTTTTCAGATGTAAAACAGCCCCTCCTCACTCATTAATTTCACTGGTGGCAGAAGATACACCCAAATAGTGAATAGAAAGAAGGTGAAACTAAAATACTTATCATGGCCGATCGAAAATGTGAATGACAATGTCTCAAGCCTGTGGGAGAAGGGTTCTGAACCATAGAAGCCATTGGCTGAAGAAAATCGACAGTAACTTGAAGTATGCATAGACTACGCATAGAATACATTATTATGGACGAGGTGAACGGCATAAGTGCCAAATCCCCAAAACAGCTAATCTGTTGTGTTTCTCTTACTTGGGGTTAGCATTCCCACAAGCTAATTAATGAGACTTTCTGGATGAAAATAGCATTTTCTGGCCAGATGATTTTGTTATATAGGTAATGAATTCACTTTGTTTATCCTATCCTGTCTTCGGATTATATTCGGAGGTAACACATTGGGTACTTAGATGTGTGTGTAGATTTAATAAATTCCACATGCATGTTCAAGCAGATTTCTTTTTAACCTCTTTGAGCTCTCTCAAGTCATTAATGGAGCATATTGTTGAGTAGTAATTACGTCACATCAACTACACATATTGTACCTATTTGGTGTAATATGTATGACTTTATTGGGAGTGGACGTTGTTGTATTGAGCACCTTTGTTCATTTTTGTCTCTATTAGTAGTGGGTATTTGACAGCGATCGGTATTGGTTTTCACTTACTAGTTATTAGCTCAAAACTAATGTTTACTGGTGAGGTGTACCATCAGTGAAACATGTTACACCTTGACATCCATTGCTGCATTTGCATTTACTATCTGAAGGCCTGTGTGAGAAATCGGGTTACTGGTTGAGGGTGGTGAAACCCTACTCTAGCAGCGACCACAACCCTAGTCAGGATGAGGCACAAGCACATTCCAAAATAACCTGTGCTCAACCTTCTGCTAGCTTGGCACAGAGAAGTGAGGCTTAATTAAACACTTTAAACAGCAATAAAGTGAAAACACAACACAAGAAAAATCCCACATCAATTTAGAAAAACTGAGTATATTTCAATAAACAAAACAAGACCAAAATGACAAAATCCAATCAGTAGAACCAGAGATGTGCAGGTTTAGAGGCTTTAGAGAAAATAACACCAAAAAGTATAAAGCACGAACTGTGGATATCTGGCCACACCAATCTGGGACAAAGTCACAAGTTCAGGCCGACTGCGATGGAGCACAGGCCGTTCACAGCGATCCAGTTAGGCCCACTGAACAAGAGTACCTTAAATCCTGGTTGAGGAGTGTTGGAATGTCCTGTGTCAAGGATTTGTTGTGCAGCCGAGTCATTGTGTTGGTTCCAAGGAGCTGCAGAGCTTTGATTCGAGGTCCTGCATCATCAGCGAGGATCCCATTGACGAAGGCTTGAGATGTGAAGTCCAGGGCCTAGTATGCGTCGCTCAGGTGAGGTGATATGTTGGTTCTGACGAGCTCCGAGGTGAGAACCTGCACCGTCGTCAAGGCTTCCGTTGATGACAGATTTGCACAGTGGCCGTTCCAATGTAAGGCAAATGCAGAGTCCTTGTGCTGAGAGAAACCTCGCAGCAGAGGAGATCCGTAGGTTCTGGTGCATCCACAGATGGGCTGGTACAGCGCCTTCAGGCCCACTTCCAAGGGTCCAGGACTGGGAGTACACCATTTGGAAGGGTGAGACTCACAGATGGCAGAGTTCAGGTGCTGGGTTCAAGGTGGTTGGACCCTTCTGTCCATGAGACTCTAGTCAGGAGGCCAACCACCTAGCCCTTGGAGTCACTCTGGGGTCCTGGTTTTAACAGATGTATGTCTAGTAATTCTCACCCAGGCAAAAGGTCAGCAGGTCAGCAGTCCTTCGGGGCAGCAGTCCAGCAGATTGGCAATCCTTTCAGCAGCACAGCAGTCCTTCTTCCTGGCAGAGTATCCACAGGTCCAGAAGTGCACTGAAGAAATTGTGTCTGGGGTCCAATATTTATAGTAGGGCCTGCCTTTGAAGTGAGAGAAGCTTCAAGAGGCTTTCCTTTGAAGCCCCCAGGCATCCTACATTCCCTGTCCTGGCTCCAGCCCTTTGTGGGGAGGGAAAGACTATTCAAGTGTAAGTAGAATTGTCCCCAGCTCCGCCCTCCCGTCCTGCCAGTGATGGCCCATCCAGGCCCACCTAAGCTCTCTATTGTATATGGCTGTCTAGGAGGAATACACAAAGCTTAACTGTCAGCTGCACCCAGCCATGTGACCCATGTGACCCAGCGACAGGATGTTGACATTAAATGGCTAAGGCAGGAAAATGCCAACTTCCGAAAAGTGAAATGTTCTATATTTCAATTTCAAATTTGATTTCCCCATGACAGAAGATTTTTCATTACAATTCCAAAGACACCTAACATGAACTGGTTACCTGTTCCCATTTGTAAATTATTACTTATTAGATGCAATAAGGTAACTCTAATGTTAGCCTATTGGAAAGGTAGGCCTTGCAGTAATGTAAACATTAATTTAAAAATTCTTCTCTACAAGGACATGTAAAGCTAAAATGTACATGTCCCACTTTTTAAATACACTGCACCCTGCCCTCTGGGCTGCCCAGGGCCTACCTTAGGGGTGACTTACACGTATTAAAAAGGAAGATTTACGCCTAGCAAAAGGTGTATTTTGCTAGATCGAAAAGGCAATTTAAAAAGCTGCACACACAGGCTGCAATGTCAGACTTGAGGCACGTTTAAAGTGCCACTTAAGTGGGAGGAACAATTAGTGCTGCAGGCCCACTTTTAGCATTTAATTTATAGGCCCTGGTCACAGGCAGTGCCACTTTACTAGGGGCTTACATGTAAATTAAATATGTCAATTCGGTATAAGCAAATTCCATCATGTTTTAAGGAGAGAGCACAAGCACTTTAGCACTGTTTAACAGTGATAACGTGCACAGAGTCCTAAAACCACCAAAAACCAAGTCAGCGAAACAGGAGGGTTAAAGGCAAAAAGTTAGGGGGATAACCACACCAAAGATGCCAGATCTAATAGACTGCTATCCATTGTAAGGGTTAACACATATTGGCTTGTTGCCCAATGTGTATCCTCTTGCACTTTTGATAACCATCTTGGGAACACTTTAATTCAGAACTTTATGGCCAAATTGTATTGGATCCTTCCCACACCCCACCAATCCAACCCATAAATCAAATAACCATGATTCCTCAGATGAGAGCTTTTGTGGCTTAGGCTGTGTTGTTGGGACAGATTTTAGCCTGGGCCAACTGTCTATGGGAGTTGTATGTCAGAATTTCATATATAGAGAGATATCGCCTGACATACTGTGTGCAAAATATCACTCACAACATTATCATCCAGTTTGTTGTAGATTTTCTAATATTAACTTCAATGGGGTGATATTTTACAGGCAATATTTAGGAGACAATGTTTATGCCAGGTGATAATGTAGGGTTTTCAGGTATAGAAGTCAGGCTGGGAATTCCAGCCACAGAGAAACGCTCCTGCCCTCATGTACAGGCAACAAGCTTACGTAATAGGCACAAAGTAAAGTACAAAAAGGCAACATGGCCTGATCTATTTTTGGTCAGCCATGTTGTCTGCAAATGGGCATAGTGCTACAGAAGACAAAACGACATGCTAGGAAAGATTCAAGCAATAAAGAAGTGAACAATTTTGGTAAACCACAATAAGCAATCAGCTGAGGTAAAGTGAATACAGCACAACTGGGATATGCAGTAAGAAGCTAAAGCACACACAGACTGCCTTTAAAAGGGATAGCGGTAAGACACTTCTGCCTGCCAGTAAGGGACATGGAGAAGCAGCAGCGTTCATGCAAATAGGAAGGAAGCATCATTGGTTGAAGGAAATAGACCGCTTTGTGTTATTACAGCAGATGCGTCAACTGATGGTTATTTGGTAGGAAATTGGGATTGTCACCTGCCTGGGATATGAATTTTTTGTTGAATAGAAATTCTGATTTGTGCTCATGACTGTGACACCTACAGTACGCATAAGCTGAGAAATTCATCAAGAAAAACATTGCCTCAATGAGGGTATAAGTCATTTTCAACAATTATTTTAGCCAGAGGTACGAAAATCCCCTAAGGTGGGCAGGGGATAAATGCAAGAAATCTAACATAGTATTTATTTATTTATGTTTTTGTCAGAATTGCAGTTTAGATTATAGATTGCTACATAAAGGTTAGCACTAAGATAGCATGCACGTTTAGAAAGATGTATTAGGGAGAGAGGTTGGGGATGGACTTCCTCAATATGACACTGTCCTCAGTTTGGCAAACCTGTGTGGGAAGAAATGTCTGACTTCTGATTCTTAAGGGATCATAAAGAAGCTAGTTGTCTGTGTCCCTTAGTTTCTGCACTGTCTTGGATCAGGATATTTGGAATGAAAACCTCTGCCCTGAGTGCCACATTATACTATACTGTAACCACTGGTGCCTCGTATGTATGAGCCACCGAATTGAAACATGCCCATATCCATTTGTTCTCATTAGTGCCATCCCATGTGCTTCTGGACCACACCCCACCAGGACTCCTTCCTTTTTTACTCAATTTACTTCCTTCATAGCACCCTCTAGTCTGTCTTGCACTCTCACAACCTGGTCAGACCACATTATGCACCCACTGCAAAATCTAGACTTCCTACTGCCTCACCTTCATGCACCTAATACAACATTCAAACAACTATCAGAGGTGATCCAAGTGCTCTCATACACGGCACCTTCTTGAAATTTATAATCCCCTGCATTTCAGCAGCACGGCTATTCTCTGGCTCATAGGCATCCTGAAAGCAGGCGGACAAACATCTACAAATCCACCCTATTTGAGACAATCTCCCTTACTGCTGTAGTGGTATCCATGAAATAGATCATTAAGCCATGAAGGATTTAAATGTCTCGAAAATCCCTATTTCAACAGTAGTCCTTAAAAGCACATAAAACAGCTGTAAAACGAATAAGACATATAGTGAGGTTCCGTGGCAATTGTAAGTGGTGTTTTCGACTCGCACGAATATGGTCGAGTCTGGTATCTACGAACCGCAAATGACGAGTTTAGTAAGTGTGCGCAGTTTCACTGTGCTAACTTAAACCGTTCGTTTGTTACGTGGGTCTTTCATCTGTACCCACGGGTTCCATCTTAGATACGGCATCCATTTTGTCTCTTGCCCTCAAGTAGCCAGCGAACGGACGTTGTCCGCTTCGCGACCCTGGGATTCCCAAGATATCTGCGGAAGACACATGTCCTTTGAAAGTGTCTTTATGATGAGGGGGATGATACTGTAAGGCAGATGGCCCCGCTCGAGGCTCATCTTGCCGTGCCGGTTTATTGTCTCAGCCGTGCATCTCATTAGGCATGTCCCTTTGAAGCCTGTAGCTCGTGTTTCCCGATACCTCCCCTTTTACACCCCTTCCAATCTCCCCACTGTTTCCATCTTCCTCCACACCTGTTCTTGTTCCTTCTTCGATCTGCTTTACTGCTGATTGGAATGTACTAATGGTGGGAAGATGGGTTTTTACAGTTGGGAACCGCCAAATGTTTCCGTACTTATGTTCCGGACCTTGAATGTATCAAAGTGACCAAAGCGACCCCTCTCGGGGATAATTGTGGGAACCGGGTCGTAAACCTTTGTGTACCATGTAAACCTATGGGAGAATCGTGTATAAAAGGAGCGATCCACAGAACCAATTTGAAGCAGTCTCCCCGAACTACACTTGTTGTACTTCCTGTGACTTCTGTGTTTCCCTGCAGTAAATAAACCTTGAATCTTTTGACGCCGAAGGAAGTGTCCCGTGTCTCTGTGATTCGTACGCCAGAGCAGGTTACCCACGAAGGTTTCAGGTGTTGTCCCCTGGCACCGCTGGGTCCTAAATAACCCAGTCCTTCAGTTGGCGCCCAACGTGGGGCTGCATCAGTGGTACCGGTCCAAGCCCGACGATCGTGAGGAACTTCGTGTGAAATCTCCGAGGGAAGGTGCACTCCGCTTCATCGATCCTGTTGTCGAAACAAGTGGCCCGAAGACTTTTCCCGCGAAGATTCCCGCCTCCTGACGGCTGCGACGGACTGCTGCCCTGACTGTAGACCTGTTTTGGCGCCTGGCGTAGACCTTGGTATAGCGAGACGATTGACGGGCCTTCCTGGCGACGCCATCGATCTTTGAGTTAAGTATTTGTGGGTCGCTCCCAGAGTTTTGGTTGTGGTTGCTTAGTTGTTGCATGGTTCCATTGCATTTGTAGTCCTTGGTACTTTGTTGTGATATTTGACGTCTGCAGTCGCCAAAAACCGAGGGTTTTTGCTTTTTGCTGGGACTTGGTAAATCCCGTAACCCTTGACGTTTGTGAAACTCGGCTAGTGTGCAAGATGCCTGGTCGCAGTACTTTGTTTAGTTGTTTCAGACGTTGTGGTGCGGATTCCCGACTGGAGGACTCGTGTCCGATACCTCCGGTTGGAACTCCGACTTATGAGCAGTACAGTAAACACGGGCTCGGCCCGATTACCTTTAATGATTATTGGATTCGCTATACTAAGAAGGACGGTGTCCTTAGTTGGCCACCTCATGGTAGCTTTGAGACCCCGATCTTAGATAATCTAGAGGCTAAACTGTTCGAGAAAAAGTCAAGGCCGGCCATGTTTGATGCCTTTCGGTTGTGGCGTAAAGAAGCCCGACAGAAAGAAATCAGACAGACTAAACGAAATCAGAGAGATGGTGTTGCTGCCATTGTGAAGAAAGCAGAGCAATTTCAGCGTGACAAGGAGGTTAAGGAAAAGGAAGTGTTTGATAGGCTACAGCGTATGACTATAGATAAATGCTATCCTGCTCTGCCTACGGAGTCGGAAAAGAAGGAAGAAATAGTTGAGGATCCTTTAATGTCCTATCTTATGAAGTCGCCACCTCCGTATGTACAGGGTGCCGCAGTTCCTGTGGCCCCCCCTGTACCTGTTCTTCCACCTATTCTTCCTCCGCCTGTTCCTCAACCTGCACCCGTTCTTCCGACTATTCCTGCTCCTTTGCCTGTTGCTATCCCTACTGCTCCTCCGCTTCCACATACTCCTGCTCCCGCTACTGCTCCTGCTCTGTTAACTCCTGCTGTTGCTTCTGTCTCTACTCCTTCGCTTGTTAGTCCTGTGTGCTATACTTCTCCCTCTACTCGTAATCGTACTTCTCCTCTTGCGGCTAGCTTCTTTCATTCTCTCGGACCTGTTCTGGGGTCCGCTGGTTCAGATGGTCCTCAGAGACGTAGTCAGCTTCCCGGTAACAGGGAACGTGCTTCGCTATATAATATGGCGATGGGTTGGATGACGCATCCCCTTAGAAATCCACCACGTAGTGTACTTGATACGTTTTGCCAATTCAATGAACCGACACAAAGATACGTGTTCGAAGAAATGTGTAAGGTCCTTCGTGATCAGATATCGGCTGATGCACCTGACGAGGTGCTGACCGCTTTGTCTGATCTACAGCTTCAGTTCTCGAATGGACTGATAGTGGATACTAATGTTCGACGTGCTGTTGAGCGGTTGCTATCTTTTCGTCCCACTCCTATACCTCAAGCCCTGTTTGTTGAAGATGTTGAAAGACAGTCAGATGAGTCTGGTCAGTTTCCTATGCGTGAAGTTCCACCAGTGTGGATGCCAGGTAATCCTGCAGCTCAACCTCCGATCTTGCCGTTCTTTCAGAGAGTATGGATACATCTCCCATGGAAACGATCAGAAGTTTTACAGGTGAAGCAATCTTTGCCTGACCCTCGCAAAAATCCTGCGGGGTATTATAAAGAATTATCGCAGCTCGTAGACGCTACGGTAATGAATCTTGCCGATATTGACATGCTGTTTGGTAATGTTGTACCGCAACCGATATGGGCTAAGATTCGTCAGGAAAATCATCCAAATGAATTAGGTGGTGATTGGGCTGCCATTATAGCGGCGGATGGTCGACAAACTGGTGGTGCTAAACCCGAGCAGTTGATTGCTGCTCTTCCTCAAAGAATAATCACGCTAATGAAAACTCTTATGCCAGCTATGAGGGTGAATTGGGATAAATTGTCAGCCTGTAGACAGAAGAAGGACGAGAGTGTCTCCGACTTCTTTATGAGATTCGAGGAGGCATTTATCGACCATAGTGGTCAGGATATGGGTACTGAGGGTGGTCAACGGTTGTTCGTGGATAAATTTGTCTCAAATTTATTGCCCGATTTGGGCAATAAATTGAAGAACTCAGAAAGTGCGTGGGCCGTTTCTACCTCAGCTCAAATATTGGCCACAGCACAATATTATGAGAACAGGGAGAAAGAAGAGAACGACCGCGCTGACAAAAAGACGAAAGAGCTTAAAACTAAAGTGTTGTTGCAGCAAGCATATCCTCCACGTTCGAATCAGAATGCTTCGCAAAAAAATAGATCACAGTCGCAATCTAATCGATCACAATCCCGAAATGACTCCTCTTCCCAAAGATCTTCGTTGGGGTACAATCAATGTGCCTATTGTAGACAGGAGGGTCATTTAAAATTCAATTGTCCTGTTCCAAACGATCGTAATAGCGGTAATTCATCTAGAGGAGGTCGTGGTGGTTCACAGCAGACATCACGCGGTAGGGGTCGTGGTGCTCAAAATGATCGTTCAGATAACTCATCTAATTCTAATAATTGTTTTGATCAACGTGGATCATCGCAAGGACGATCTGCGCAGTACAATGTAGACGATTATTATGTCGATCAGGGAACTGACGACAGTAATTACTAGGACAGCCATAGACAAGGAGAGGGAGTGGTATCAGTTCCGGTTGATCAGAGAGGGCCTTACGTCGCAGTTGCTACATCGGGCGTCGTTGAGCCTTTTCTGTTGGACACTGGTGCAGCGAAAAGTTCCATAATGCATTCGAAACTCCCTGGCGCACCTTTGTCTGGCTTAACAAATGTTTCCCTTGGATTTTCTGGCGCCCCCGTTAGCAATCCAGTTTCACGCCCTTTGCCCCTTACAATTGGGCCTCGTGAGCTAGAAGCTCCGTTGATTTTGACTACGGGTTGTGGTGAAAATCTTTTGGGCCTGGATTTGCTAAAACGTTTGTATGCAACTCTGTATTGTTCTCCTGCGGGTGTAAAGCTTACTTTAGGAGAGAGGGTTGTCTCTCCTATGTACTTGTCTCTCGATAAGCTTCCACCGGAATTGAGTTCTCTTCCTGCATCTTTGTGGGCAACAGGTCCCAATGATGTGGGCCTGCTTGACATCTCCCCTTATGTTGTTCAGTTGAAATCCAATGTACGATTGCCACGTATTCCCCAGTATCGTATTTCTCTTGATGGTGAACGAGCACTGTTAGCGATCATCTATGATTTGATCGAGAAAGACGTTATTGAAGAGACGCGGGGAAACGTGTGCAACAGCCCTGTACTGCCCATTCTAAAACGTACTGATCCTTCGAAACCACCTGTTTATCGTTTTGTTATCGATTTACGGGAGGTAAATAAAATTGTGATTCCTCAGTTTCCTGTTGTGCCTGACATCACGGCGCTACTGACTCGGATTCCAGCTTCTGCATCATGGTTTTCGGTGATCGATTTGAAGAATGCGTTCTTCAGCATTCCCATTGCAGAAGAGAGCAGAGACCTTTTCGGTTTCTCTCTTGGTGGACGCAGCTTCCGGTTCAAACGCGCTCCTCAGGGCTACTGTGACAGTCCATCGATTTACAGTCAAGCCTTGAAGGGTCAACTGGATGCGTTTTCATTGCCGGCTGGTGCGGCCTTAATCCAATATGTCGACGACTTATTGGTAGCCGCAGATACTCAGGACATTTGAAAAATTGCTACGGTGTCGTTGCTGCAACATCTCTGTGACTTACATCACAAGGTGTCACCTTCTAAGCTCCAATATTGTTGTCAAGAAGTAACCTATCTAGGTCACTTATTGTCAAAGGAGGGAAGACGGTTGACCCCAGAGAGAACTGCAGCGATTGCGCGAATGGCTGTGCCAACAACCCAAAGAGATGTGCGTGCCTTTCTAGGTATCACGTCGTATTGCAGGCAATGGATTCCAAATTTTTCATTGCTAGCGAAACCATTGGTAGCTCTCACGTGCAAGGATGTTTCAACTCCTTTACCATGGACGGAAGAATGTCAGAAAAGTTTTTCTGAATTGCGTGATTCATTGTGTTCGGCCCCTGTGTTAGGTACTCCTGATTACAGTAAGCCGTTCACGTTATATGTTCACGAGAGGGAAGGTTGTGCTTTAAGTGTCTTAACGCAACCTTTTGGTGGTAAGCAACGTCCATGTGCATATTTTTCCTCGACCTTGGACCCGGTAGCTAGAGCATTGCCGAGTTGTTTGAGAGCAACAGCGGCAGCTGCGGTGTCCATCCGACAATCAGCAGGATTGGTCATGGATAATATGCTTACGGTGATGGTTCCGCATGCAGTCGATACTCTTTTAAATCGTACGAAAACTCAGCACTTGACGAGTGCAAGGTTGTCTGGGTACGAGTTGACGCTGTTGGCAAGCCACATTCAGATAAAACGTTGTAATGTCCTGAACCCGGCGACTTTGTTACCAATTAGTTCAGAGTCAGATGAAATAACAGAACACGACTGTTATTTGAGGACAGAAGAGGAAACAAAAGGTCGAGTGGACCTTAAAAACACTCCTTTGGAAGATCCAGATGGAACGCTGTATGTGGATGGTTCATGTTTTAAATTGCCGAATGGCGATGTGACTACTGCATATGCTGTTGTAACGTTGAATACTGTTGTTGAGGCTGCAAGATTAAATCAGAATTCTGCCCAAGCTGCAGAACTGATCGCTCTCACTAGAGCGTGTGTGTTAGCAAAAGGGAAACGTGTGAATGTGTTTACCGACAGCCAATACGCTTTTGGCGTCGCCCATAGTTTTGGACGGTTGTGGAGAGAGAGAGGTTTTCTGACATCGCATGGTACGAAGATTCAGCATGGTCAGCTTGTGAATGATCTTTTGGATGCACTTACGTTGCCTAAGCAGGTAGCGATTGTTAAATGTAGTGCGCATCGTAAGGTGACGGATGATGTTGGTCGTGGTAATGCGTTTGCGGATGAGACTGCTAAGGAGACTGCCCGGAACCTTAGCACTCGAATGTATGTGACGAGTTCGGTTAGGTGGCCTGCAGAGTCGAGTATGTGTGAAGACACTATCGAAAGTGTGAAAGCAATTCAGAATGAGGCCACCGAGACTGAAAAGACGAAGTGGAAAGAAAGTACGGGAAAGTTGGATGTGAATGGTTGTTGGGTTGATTTGTCGGAACATAAGAGATGGATGTTACCGGATGCGTATGTGCTGGCTGTTGTGACAATGGCGCATGGGTTAGCACATATTAGCGTGAAAGGTATTTGTAAGTTGCTGTCTCCTGTGTGGAAGAATGATGGTATCACGAAATGTGCTGAACGCTTGGTTAAGAACTGTATGGTATGTATGTTGTACAATCCTGGGAAGGGAACCCCAACTCCTCCTGGTAGTTTTGCTCCCCCTTCATGTCCCTTTGAGGTGATCCAATTAGACTTCATCCATATGGAGCGATGCAATAACCTGAAATACGTTTTAGTTGTGGTTTGCGCGTTCTCCCGATGGATTGAAGCCTATCCCCTCAAAGACAACACTGCTTTGTCTACTGCGAAAATCCTACTGAAGGAATACTTTCCTCGGTATGGAATGCCTCGGATTGTATGGTCGGATAACGGAAGTGAGTTTGTGGGGAGTGTGATGAAGAGTGTGTGTAAGGGCCTTGGAATTAATCAAAAATTCCACAGCGCCAATCATCCCCAGTCAGCTGGTTTGGTTGAAGGGTATAACGGCACCCTTAAACTGAAGCTAGCGAAGATTCAGGCTACGACTGGTCTCTCGTGGCCTGACGCTTTACCCTTAGCATTACTGTCAACAAGGGCAACCGTACACTCCCGAGTAGGGCTCAGTCCCTATGAAATAGTGTTCGGTCGTCCTGCAAATGTTTGGGGGGTCCCTAGGCCGGGTGTGTTCTGTGATCTTGAGTACCCAATGTTGATTGATTATCTTCATGACTTGACTGCTAAACTGAGGTTAATTCACCAACAGGTTTACGAAGCATTGCCGACGCAGACGGAGGGTCCAGGTCACCAGCTCCAGCCTGGAGACTGGGTGGTGACGCGCAATTTTACGCGCAAGAAGAATTTGGAGCCCAGATTCACTGGACCCTACCAGGTCCTCCTTGCCACGAGAACTGCTGTTCGTCTAGAGGGTCGGAAAAACTGGGTGCACGCCACCCATACGAAGAAAGTCCCTATTCCGTTGCCGGCAGACTCGTGGGTGAGGAGAGGCATTGCATCAACTGAATCCGAAGGATTGCCGGCGTTTGTACCTTTCAGCGACGCACAACCTGTCGGAGAATCCTCAGTGCAGCAGAAAGACACTGTTGAACATTTGTCATCAAAAGACTCAAGACCAGAACATTCAACTGATCAACAGAACGCTGTCTCTTCAACGGATCCTTTGTTTGACGAACAGACACGTCCTGGGAAAACTCGATACTTTTTGCGATCCAGCACTAAAGACTAATAAAAGATCCTGTTCTGTTCCTTGACCATTGCATTATCCCGTTTTCCACGATCAGTTTGAACACTCGTATTATTGTAATTATCTTTGTATATATATTGAGTTTCGTTCCATATGTGTTTTTGCTTCCACAGCTGAGAGACATTTTTGCATATACATTGTGAATAAAGGCCGTAGGGCCGCGCGTGTACTTCCTTCTGGTTAGTAGGTCTTGACACTAGGTTAAAGACCGTCGGTTCCTGGGAACTCCTAGGGATTGACTACTGCTACACAGAACGAAGTGCGTCAAGAAACGTTGCGGACGGTCGTAGGGGATGGCATTTTCGAAGCTGATGGACTTGGAAGAAGCTCAGGTGCAAAGGTTCAAGCTACAACAACTTAGTCGTACCAAATGTTTTATGTTTCAAATATTCGTATTGCTTTTGACTGTTTCTGCACTATTGGGGGGTGGGGTGTATTACATGATGTCTCGTTTCTTATCTTCTGCCATACCCACTCCTACTCCTGACCCTAAACTTACCACCGTTGCATCTCCCCATTCTTTTCACATCTTACCCGAACACGAGCAGGCTAGACGTGCAGAATTCCGCAACAATTCCTTTATTCAGCTCCTTTACCAGCACCAGTTAGTGGTTAACACTACTAATTGTTGGGTGTGTGGGTTGATGCCACATACCACGGATAAGGGAATTCCATATCTGGTGTTACCGTATAGTTCCCAAGGGTCCGCTCGAGCATTTCAAACAATGTTTCGAAGCGCACTAGATTCTTACCCCAATCGAGAGCCACGTTCTCCCTACTTTGGCCCTGGCTCGTATCACAAGCCTTTGTCTATAGCGATAGAAGACTTAGATAGAGATATCTATGAGCCGTCGCTCATTCCAGTGGAAGAGGTACAAGCCTATAGGGTCCTAAGTAAGGTTGAGTATAGTGCGCTCACGAGTGATAAACAGCTTAAAAGCTCGCCTCCGATATGGGTCGTACCCCACATTGGTAATTTTTGTCTAATGGGTCGTGGCCGAAGATCGAAAGCCCGACTTGGAGAGAGTGCTTGCACTGAAAATTACATGCTGCCGATGGTCTCGTCCCCTGTGTTTCTGGCTGCCAAGGGTACCTACTTTGTCTGTCATGATCGTGCGTATGCATGGTTGCCCTCTGACTTCATGGGCTCGTGTTTTATTGCAAACTTGTTGCCTCCGACGTTCACTGTAGATGCAGATTATCACAAGACTAGAGTTGTGAGAGGCGTAATTAGCGAAGAGGATACTGCCGGTCAAGAGGCAGGAGACTTTTTCAAGGGTTTCCTCCCGTTTTGGGGACCTATGGTTAATAGTAGGAACCTGAGACAGTTGACTCGAGTGGTAGAATCGACAGCTAATATTACTGCCAGTGCCCTTGGTAATATCACCACAGAACTTCAGGCGGATAGACTTATGACGTTACAAAACCGTATGGTTTTAGACGTGATCTTAGCAGATCGAGGTGGGGTGTGTAAGGTGATCCATTCGAGCTGCTGTATTTTCATTCCTGATAATGCTCCGACTGTCTATCAAGCCATCTTAAAGTTGCATAAGATCTCTGAATCCATACACGTGGATGTAGGGGATTGGACGCTACTTGGGTGGTTTTGGGGCCTGATGTCGACTTGGGGTTGGAAGATTCTGATGATTATCGGAGTTGTTGTGGCGTTCCTGTTCACGTGTTGCCTTTGTGTGCAGTGTGGTCCTGCCTTATGTGGCCTCTGTGCTACAACGTGTATGAGACAGCCACCTGTTACCAAGGGGACTCGGTTGGACAGAGCTATGTTACAGCAACATCTAGATGGTCTGATGAATATCGAGTATGATTCCGACTAGTGCTTGCCTACATGAGGGCAAAAGGAGCGTCTGAGGTTCCGTGGCAATTGTAAGTGGTGTTTTCGACTCGCACGAATATGGTCGAGTCTGGTATCTACGAACCGCAAATGACGAGTTTAGTAAGTGTGCGCAGTTTCACTGTGCTAACTTAAACCGTTCGTTTGTTACGTGGGTCTTTCATCTGTACCCACGGGTTCCATCTTAGATACGGCATCCATTTTGTCTCTTGCCCTCAAGTAGCCAGCGAACGGACGTTGTCCGCTTCACGACCCTGGGATTCCCAAGATATCTGCGGAAGACACATGTCCTTTGAAAGTGTCTTTATGATGAGGGGGATGATACTGTAAGGCAGATGGCCCCGCTCGAGGCTCATCTTGCCGTGCCGGTTTATTGTCTCAGCCGTGCATCTCATTAGGCATGTCCCTTTGAAGCCTGTAGCTCGTGTTTCCTGATACCTCCCCTTTTACACCCCTTCCAATCTCCCCACTGTTTCCATCTTCCTCCACACCTGTTCTTGTTCCTTCTTCGATCTGCTTTACTGCTGATTGGAATGTACTAATGGTGGGAAGATGGGTTTTTACAGTTGGGAACCGCCAAATGTTTCCGTACTTATGTTCCGGACCTTGAATGTATCAAAGTGACCAAAGCGACCCCTCTCGGGGATAATTGTGGGAACCGGGTCGTAAACCTTTGTGTACCATGTAAACCTATGGGAGAATCGTGTATAAAAGGAGCGATCCACAGAACCAATTTGAAGCAGTCTCCCCGAACTACACTCGTTGTACTTCCTGTGACTTCTGTGTTTCCCTGCAGTAAATAAACCTTGAATCTTTTGACGCCGAAGGAAGTGTCCTGTGTCTCTGTGATTCGTACGCCGGAGCAGGTTACCCACGAAGGTTTCAGGTGTTGTCCCCTGGCACCGCTGGGTCCTAAATAACCCAGTCCTTCAATAGTGCAAATAGTCAGAAATGTGAAATACATTTGCTACCTGCATGCACATTCTTCCATGCTAAATAGCCCCCATGGGCTTTCGATAGTAAAAACACTATAGCACAAAGATGGCGTGTTAAACAATAACAGCAGGGTAGCGTCAGGTAACTCCCTGACTGGAGAAATGGCACGCAAAAAATAAATTGCACATCCAGTTGTTCTTATGGCTAAACTTCAACAATAAATAATGTAATACACACATAAAAGAAGAGTTGACCAGCAACCAACAATTAAAATGACTAGGCACCCTAAATGTGGCTCCTAAGTTGGTATGTGACTGCTGCACATCCCGTCGCCTCTAAATAATGACGAATCGCCATTATGCAGATTTTCCTGAATGATGCCCATTTTTTTGCCTTACTCTCCACACCCATTAGGTATTGAGAAAGAGCAAAGATCAATGGTTTGCTGGTATCATATCTCAATATCTGAAGGGCTTCTTTGTACTCCCTAGGGCCCAAATTCCGACATAGCAGAATGATCCAGCACATACTGCTACTTACCTAGGATGGGCAGAAAAGCATAATATGTTTGATGGTTCCGTTGTTGCACCACAGGCCAGGCACTGCCACTCAGCGGCCCTTGCCACTCATGACTGCTTGGCAGTAAAAGCTTGGAACGGCAAGGTATTGTATCAGAATTGGGGATACAGCCACCTCGCTGGTGGGGGCTCTATTTCATCCAGAAAGTACTCCTTTATGAAGGAGACCTTAACAACAAGAAAAAAAGCACCTGTTATGGTAATAAGTCACGTCTGTGTGTGTAAGAGTGAGTCTCTGTGTTGCCAATATGCAGTTTTAGTATAAGGCTTGGAGATATCCCCAGCCTCACCCGGGGCACTCCTTAAACATTGCATCCCAATCTCAGTCAATATAGATTTCACACACTTAATCCAGGGAACCCTAATTGAACCTACTCAAGATAGTTTTTCTTCAAGCCTTTGCCGATAGGGGTGAAGCTCCTGGGTAGGCCAGATCCTCCTCCAATACAGTACGGGGCACAGTCCTCTTCTACCAGAAAATACTCTCAGCCCAAAATCCAGCCTAAGTGGAAGCAGAGGCGTTTACAAGTACATCTACCAACTGACGCATAAAGCGGTTTTCCGCCATAACTAATGTGGTTGCACCCAGATGTCCCCAAAGCCTGATGATTATATATCTGTAAGGCCAGCTGACTAGGGCAAAACTGAGACCTAAGTGACATCTTGAGAATTCCTCCCACCACTTGCTCCATTTTTAATCTGTGCTGTGTTATGCGAGCTTGCCGCCGCAAGGATTCAATCAATGTTATTCCTAAATACACACAAGTGCGCACTCGCTTTAACGAGACCCCTGCGAATGTTGGATTACCCTTGGTCGAATGCCCCGGGTTCAGGACCATATACTTAGTTTTGCTCACACTGATCTCTAGACCCCTCATTCTACAAACTCAGGGGAGAGGATGTGGCCTAATGGCTAGGGCGGTCGACTTCAAATTTGGGTAACCAGGTTCAAGTCTCGGCAAAGGCGCTCAACATCCTGTGATTCTGGGCAAATCACTTAATCTCCCCCTGCCTAGCAAAAAAATGAAGGTGTCCATCTGTAACGCAACTGGTGCTCAGGTAAAGTGTCCTGATACCCAATACCTTCGGGTCAAGTTCGCGCTATATAAAACTCTGGGTAAAAACAGTACTCAAATTGGTCCAACGATTTTTAGAGTACCATGGGGGATTTGGAGAGAAGTAAAGTATCATTGGCAAACATGAGTGCAGGAACCATTGTGTTTGCCAGTCTGGGTGCACCTTTATCACACTGGTCCAGAAAATGTACATGGCCATTAATATAAAGTGTGAACAACGTGGGTGCCAGTGCATAACCCTGTCTGACTCATCTAGTTACAGGGAAGGGATGAGTTAGCTCACCTTCGCTACCAAACCTGACCTCTGTATAGTTATTAAGATGCAGTCTAACTGTTATGTCAAGCAAATAGCAAGGCACCCCCATCTCGGAAAGAACCCAACTAACCATCGGTCTTGGTACTAAATCAAGGGCAGAACGCAGGCCTACATAATCGACATAAAGTTGCCCCCCACCCTAAGTTATAGTCTTCCGGTACAACATCTCTAGGTGGAACACTTGATCGATTGTACTTGTAGACTCTCTGACGCCCGCCTGGAGTGGTGTCTGAACCCCATTGGCAGATAGCCAATCCTAAAGTCTGCCCAAGATCACCTTACCAAATAGCCTATCTATAAGACCTATTGGTCTGTAGTTTGCAGCCATCACCGGAACCCCTTTTAAAAATGGGGATAATTTCGGCCCCTATTCAAGTAGGTGGAATGGGTAACCCTTTCGTAATAGCTTTAAATAACACTAGAAAGTAGGAACTCCAGATGCCTACCTTGCTCAGAAATAGGTCGCCATGAAGAATTTTACACTGTTGGACACTCCATCTTTTGTGTGTCTTACCCAGAACTTTATTTTGATTGATATTAACCTGGATTGCTGGTATTTCTAACCTCTGTGGAGTGAATGGCTGTCAAACAACACCTCAGTGCATGTGCTTTCCTTAAACATGACAACTGGTTTGGCAAAACTAACTAGAATCTTTTACTTGTCTATGTGTCTGCATATGTGCACACAAATTTCATGTGGCATTTACAGTCAGTGGCGGGCGCCACTAACAAAGGGTGGTGAGGCGGGTGGGGTGAGCGTGGGGGGAGAGTGAGCGCAGGATGCGGGGGCGACAGGTTATTAATAATTAAAAACGTACCTGACGCCGCATTGCATTGTTCCTGTTGGCCTCTTCTTCCTGGGTCACAGCAGCCCATAGGACAGACTCCCAGCCGCTCAGACCAATTCCGGCGCAACTGCAGAGCTGTGAGGGGATTGGTCTGAGCGGGCAGGAAAGATGCCCTTTCCAGACCAGGGAGTCTGTGCGGTTTCTCCAGCCCGATTGCTGTTTTATTTTTCGTTTGCTGGCAAGGCAGTGGGGCGTCACTCCTCTGCCATTGCGGAGGAGCCACGTCTATTTAAAGTCAAATACGCCACAGCGCCCAAGGTGAGGCTTTCTTCACCCATATTTATAGCAATAACGGCACATGAGCTGAGCAGCATTCATTTAGCACTGCATGCCAGGCTTGAGAGTGGGTTAGAATCTGTACCAATCTTGGTCATGTAAGTAGTAAAATTGGCATCAGGCAAGTCCACTGACTTTGTGCAGTATGTGCATTACAACTTCAAGGTCCAGCTGCATTAAAAAACATTCAATGGGAAAGAACTAACTAGGTCAAAAGATGATGTTACCAAAGAGCCTGCAGAGTTTTACATATTGGAAACATTACACAATGTTCAAATTCAGCTTTTTACTAAGTTTGGCTTCTAAGAAGCTGGAAGCCCCATTCTTGCAACACATAACTAGTTAGCAGACATATGTTTTATTTTATATGTCACAAGAATGTCTTTTGGCAAGGATGTTCTTTAATGCCTTTTCAAAAACTACTGTAAACCTGGAGTTTGGCAGGTTGCGACTGGGTGGTCTCCCATCGAACAGTGGTATTTAGTTTCTCTTTCATGTTCTTACCATCTAGGAAAGGTGTTAAGATTTGCAAACCTACTGCAGGTCTGAAGCTTTCCAAGAAATCCAGACTTACTGAGCTTCAGTTCTCTCATTTTTAACAGCCATCTGTCAAAATTAGAATGTCACGGATCCAAGGCTTGGTAAAAGGAATGACAGTTTATCATATCATAGCCTTCTGTTCTGAGAGGAGACGTTTAACACTTTATAGTGGCATATCCTCAAGTAGAGCTTTCTGCCTTTTTTGTGGCATCTGGCAAGAAAAAGAAGCAGTCACAGTGAGACCCTTTGAAGCTGTGGGATAACTGACAATCTAGAGATTTCCTCCATGGGAAAGCTAGTTCAGGGTTGCCTAATCTCAATGCTTATGATTTTTCTCTTGTAAAGTGCACTTTCACCACCAGAGTATTTCTGCCACTAAGAGCTGGAACAGATGACAAACTAATTCTAAATGTTCTTATAGACGTGTTGCAACACATGCGTTTCTGACATTTAAACGGCAAGGAGTCTTCATCAGTTTTCAAAAACATGATTAGGCTTTCCTGTTTTCAGTTTCTATTTTTGGTAAATTCTGGTGGTGTTTTTTCAGTGTTTTCCAGTGATTTCCATACCTCAAAAAAACAGTGCTTTTCAGTGTTTACTCATTTTCGCGCCACAAACAACAACTGAAACAGTGTTTTGCCGGTGTTTATGGGACACTTTGCTTTTATGATTGCCTTTTCAATTTTTCTTCAGAAATTGTATACTGCTCTACATAAGCTTAATAAAGTCATGAAATATTTTCCATTGTCCTTTGATTGTGCATCTCAGATTTAACGAGCATTTGCAATGCAATAGGTCTCGCATTTATGCGAGTTTAAGCTATTGGGATTGTAAATGATAAAGCCTTTTATTTATGTTTTAAAAACGAAAACAAAAATAAAAGGCATCAGTGTGATGGGGAGGAAGAGGCAGTGTATTACCATATTAGTTTACAGTTAATGCAGAGATGCATGGAGAACATATAGATGTTTGTAGGATTTTGAACTGTGTATAATTCCTCATAGATTGTTAATTCTACAGCAATACAATGAAAGCGGATGGATTTTCACAATTCTCGTGGAATTAGCTTTGGCACCTGCTGCGCATTTGTACACCCTCACCGCTCTATCAATTTCGTCTACCTCTGCACTCCTCTTCGCCCTAAGACTCGAAAGAGCATACTGAAATCATGGAGGATGGACTAATTTATGTAATGTGCGGAAGGTTACCAGGTCAGGTGAGGTCAATGAAATTGATGGGCGGCAATTTGCTCGTTTTGGATGGCGAAGATGAATCCAAGAAGTGGGATTCCCTCCAAAAGAGGGTGGGAGTTGCTTAGTATTTTCTACAGTTCAGCATAGAAGTGTAATTCCCACAGAAATGCTGCGTCGCAGACTCTGAAAAGCTGCACAGTCATTACACAAAGAAAAAAACACGTATCCAAGACCATAAACCCTAAAAACGGTCAAAAGTAAAACCAATTTTCTCCAAAGAAGCTCCTTTTCACATGCATTCTCCTAAAACAATATTAACCAAAAAGGACTATATGTGTGTGCACAAAACACACTGAATTGTCTTCTTGCCCTTTATAAATAACATTACTCGACGCAATAGTTAGGTTTGCCCTGCAGCAATACATACCTCTTTGTCACCACGTTTCTCTGGAAGGGGTGCTCAACCTGCTGAGGTGCTCAAGAATGCACCCGTTGATCCTGTGATTTGTTATCAATAGTAAAGCTCTGAACTCTGACCCCGCAAGGTATCTCCCCATTAGTTTTAAAGGAAAGACGCTACAACCTAGTCCTCTATAACTTGCCTAAGGCTGTGATCCCCTTGCCTTGTGCTTTCTGTCCACGGTACAAGCCACACTCCCCCTGCCCACAGGTCACTGTTTACACAGGGTTAGAGTGTGGCTCGTGAGACATCTGTATTTTTTCAGGGGGGTTGTGTAAATGTGTATGCCCGGAATGTACAGTGCAGGATGATGTCAGATAGCTGTTTATAGTCACCAAGCTGAACAGCCCAGGTATTGTTTCAACCACTGAGCTAGGAACGTGAATATTTATAGTGTTCACACAAACACGGCCAAGAGCGCGCAAGCAAATGGTTTTATGACTCGAGATCAGCCTGTCAATGGGAGAAGAGAAATTAATTGCACTACGGAAAAAAATGCTGTGATTACATAACTGCGGGGAATGTGTTGCATACATAGAGTGCCTCCTTAAACAAATATATTCATATCAAAATCTAACAAAAAGAACAAGGGAAATAGATTTTGCTCTTTTGATTTTAAGAAAAGTTTACAAATAAGGCCCTTTTAATGATAGCGAACAAAAATAATAACTTGCCATGACGTTTTAGATTCCAGCAACATCTATACTACCCGTTTACTACTGCATAGCAGCAGTGCCTGTAGCAGGTAGAATTAAGAAGGAAGGGTCAGTAAACAAAGTTCATTGTTTCCTCGCACAAATCAGACAATCGTTGTCAGTGCCTGCAGAACCCTAGAGTTTGGTCTTCATTTCTCCTGAGCACCTACAATGTGCCTCAGTTAACTGGCTGCTCAGATGCACCTTTGGTTGTGGTCTGAGCTGTAAGCCATTAAAAACGGAGCACAACTTATTGAAATGTTTCAAATTGTTTTTGGAGGAGGATCTCTCATTATGGTGTAGAAGAATAACTTAGATCCCTAAAAAAAACAAAAGAAGGAAAAACACATTTCGATTCAATAGGAAGTCACAACACTTCTACTTCTTCTTTGTAAGGAATGTAAGGAATTCCTTCTGCCCCTTCTCGCCAAATCTGTGAACCCTGTAAATGGTCTCCAGCTGTGTCTCAAATGTTTTAATAATGTCCACCTCATGGGGAATGTGAACATAGTGGACGTACAGACCTCTCACAAACAGGTCATCCAGCTCGGAAACACGTTCCTTCCGGTCTGCGTAGGTCACCTCCGCGAGGCGGATGTTCATGAAGGCGTCCACATTGATGACGCGTCCCTTTGCGGTGCTCTCGTCCCATAGCTCCACAGTCGTGAATGTCTTGCAGCAGTACAGAGGCGCAACTAGAGCCAAGTTTCGGGGGGGGGGGGGGGGGGGACTAAGAAAAAATGTCGGGGGGGGGGGGGCTGAACCTTTAATCAGTAGGCAGAGTGGAGCTGCAGGGGCTATTTGAAGGGGTGAAACAACTGCAAGGCCTAATTAACATTCAAATGGTCTTTTAAAGACCCGTGAAACGTTCGGGTGAGGCTCTGTGGTGCCGGGGATATGTCTCATCCTGGGCTGTCACACACGACGGCGGGGGGTGGAGGGGGGGGGGGGGGGTAGAGTGGGGGCGGGCTGAGGCCCGGTGAGGCCAATGGGTGTTGCGCGCTTGCAGCAGTATTATCAGGCTGTTCTCTGCAATAGTCCGTTCCTTGATGGAGTGAGCGACTTCCATTGTAGGGCAGCAAAGCTCACTCACCCTGAGTTGGCAGTATCAGCCCTGGTGGGGTTTCAAGATCGCTCACCCGCCAGTCTCTCTTCTTCCTCCAAGGAATGAGCTTGCAGCATGGTCGTAAAAATATGCCGATATGACAAACACTGCCAGATCCCAACTTCTCAGAAAGAACAAATCCGTATCCCGCACCACCATTATTTATAGGCAGAATATGTCATGGAAGCACGAATTTTGAGATAATAGCAAACATACAGCACATTTAAACAAGAAACGTGGGTGCCACCTCTTTCTCCAGTGCCTGTGCCCCGGCGCCCACTCCTTTAATAATATCTTGTTAAGTAAATGGTCTATTTAAAGACCTGTGAAGTACTCAGGTGCAGCCGTCATAAGACAGACGGCAGACCACAACAGCCCCCCCCTCCCCCACGTGAGCCAAGCAGGGGGCCTGGTGTAGCACTATATATATGCATGTCATTATTTATTCCCAATCTGGGCAACACAGGATTACATTCTGAGACTGACTGATTATTCAGTCGTGTGCACTGGTCACATTAACTGACAGCAGAAATTCCAGATGCTATTTTTTTAAATTGCATGTACTTTTCATTTTCGGTATTTGTTTTGAATGTTTAACCTAGAAGTGAAAGGGTAACAAAATAGCTGTAGAATATTGTGTTGTGTCCTTTTCCGCTTGGATGCTGACGCTGACTTTGCACTGAAAATGTGTCATACAACAGGTGCTGAGTTTTGAGTCCGATAATGTTTATGAAGTGCTGATTCGACCTAAAGGTATTGGAGTGCCACCAGTTACATTGTACAAGGCCACACACATTTTTTTGTTTTTAGGCATGGGGAAATTAACTCATTTGCCTGGAATCACAGTATGTTTAGGGGCGCCGAGATTCAAACCTGATTTCCTGCTACAAAGAATGAAGCTCTGGCCGTTACACCACACATCCTCTCTCATTCCTGTCGTGAAACGCCGGTTGTTTGCTTCTAGTGAGGCTGCTCGTCCTCGGAGGGAATATCCGAATTTCAAAGTGGAATCTCTGCAATTTAGAGAGACCTGCTCCTGCTTTGCCTTCGTCGAATCGCTTTCTAAAGTGTCTCTGCCTACCACCTCCACATAGGCGGCCCCCATGCGTTCACTGTAATCCCACCCTTTGTAATTTATCACAGGGTGGGGTCAGTGATGTTTGCTTATAACACTTGACCCCCCCACCCTGTGATTACTTAGGAAAGGGTCAGAGACAGCAATGATTGACAAGCAGCCAGAGGCGTTTCCGGGCTGTTGTTGAAAACGCTCGGGCTGCCTTAAAAAGTAATGCTTACGTGCGTCATATGGGGGTGGACAACAAAGACACCTGATCGTGGAAGGCTAGGGCTGGTGTAAGGTAAGCCCGTCGGCCTCTGCGATGGTTAGCACATGCGCCCTAGTGCACGTCTGTGTAAAGTGTCACGTTACTGCCTGACCCTCATAAAGTAATGATCGGAGCATGCCAGCAAGGAACCGGAAAAAATGTTAACTTTGTCACACGATGTGTACTGCAATTTGTTCATATCATAAATGTGGATCCGGATGGTACATAAAAGCTTTATGTGCCATCCAAATTGACATTTGTGATAATAAATAAGGCAAGAAACTTGGAAGGGCGCAGCCCCTACGCCCAAAGGCAGCAGTCGCACCTGCTGGTGTTGCTCTGGCCCTTGAGCCATTCACACCTCGGCTCCCCGGGTGCAGAAGCAGTGAAGCAGTGTTTCCCCCTGACACCTCCATGCCAGGAGACCACAGGCAGGCCAATGCTTTGGCGCCATCAAGTGGCCAAGTGGCGCAACAACTAGGAAAATCAGTGACACTCGGTTTCAACCGGGTCAGCTGATTTTCCAACGGTAGTGTACTGTCAGTTACAGTCAGTTTAAACCGAATTCCGGACAGCCTAAACATGATACACAATGAAAACAAAGTGGCACCAGTGTTGGCCAGCACAGATCTGGGATGGTGAGACTGGGATGGGTGTTCGGGGGTGAGGGTCTGAGTGGGAAAGGAGGGATCATTGTAAACAACAACAAAAATGAACAACTCCTTGCTGCTCCGTCCCACATCATCTCCCTTCCGCCGAACAGGAAGCAGCCAAGCTCCACTGAGCCAATCATCCACCCCTTCAGCGTTGTGATTGGCTCTCCTCAACCAATAACAATGCTTCAATGCAGCACTGTGATTGGTCTGAGCACTGTGGTTCGGTGCCTGGGCATGTTCTCCATGCAGGCTGTAACGCAGCCTGCATGGAGCACATGCTAAAGTGTGCATGACTGGCCGGCCCAAGAGGGCAGGTCAAAGCATCATGCGCACTTTAGCGTGCCTATCACTCCTCTCCTGCTCTGTCAGCGGAGCAGTCCAGCCCTCATGCTGCCACAGCAGGGAAGAATAAAATGATAATAACATCGCGTTATTATCATTATATTGCTCCTTTCTTTTACTGCTGCACAGCCTTAGTGGAGGAGCCGCCACTGAGTGGCACCCAACCGTGTCTGACTCACTATTGGAATCTGAAACTGGGCAACATAAGCTTGTCTGATGGTGATAGGCAGGCGGTGTCTTTTGAAGCAATGCTGGGGAAATATGCCTCATTAAAGAGTATTTTAGAACAGATAGAATGATTTAATGTGACTAGGCTCTTTCTTTGCTAACCAGTGAAAGTTTTTCCTGACCAAAGATGTGGTTCTGCCCATGAAGGCTGCAAATCAGATACACTTCATTCTTCTGAAGTCACTGCAGGTCACGTATCAGGTAATTACAGATTGCTAAGTATGTACTGTTTGAAATGTCCAATGGCTAGACCAATACCTCTAGGATAAGGTGTATTTTGCAGAGAAATGTAAGACCATAAATATTCTCTTCAGTAAGTGGCAGTAGTAGAAACCAAAGCTTACAACTGTTGGGAATGGCTGTGTTTTTCTTTGATGGTGAAAAGGCTGGATAGGGTGAGCTTCGTGTAGAGCTAAGCAGAAGAGAGAGATAATCTTAGGTAATGGTCCCTTTTTAAAACTTGGAAAGTTGCATTATATGGCTTTGCTGCATAGATCCTGCTATCAGTCACACCAAATGGATCACTAGCCTTGAGAAATGTAGGCAGAGATTTTGCTAGAAAGTTAATGCTAATTGTCCATGAAATTCAGACACTCTCTAGTGGACATACCTTATAAAAGCTGTTCCAGTACTCACCTCTCTGAGTGCTGCCTAGATTGGAGAAAACATTTAGAAGATTGCTGATAAAGAATTCTTGTATGCCTGGGAAAGGATGAAGGACTGTTCTTTCCTTCCTATGAATCTTTGACTCTTAGGGCTTATCTCATGGTTAGGATAGCTGACCTCTTGACCCACATGTAGGCGAGGGTACACATCAACCTGGAAAAATAATTAGCAAGACCAGTTGGATCAAGCTGTTTCCATATGAGCCTGACTGTAAATAGGAAAAATCATCTTTTCCCTTCAACCTTTCTCCTGCTGTCCAAGCAGCAGTATCTGAAAATCCGATGACAACTGAAGCATTAAAACTGAAGATATCAAATTTAAACTCCAGTTTCTAAAATTATGAACTCAAGTCAAGTCAAGTCAAGTCAGCTTTATTCGACAATTGTCATAAAAGCGTGTTATATATATAAAAGTACATGTATAAACTTTTAGTAATAAAACCTTTTTAAAATCAGATTATGAAATTCATGAATAAATAGATAAAATCATTACATAAACAGTGCAAATGTGCAAAATATTACTCTTAACAGAGGTGCTTAGCCTATGACATTAAGTAATGTGTTATTCTTTCAGGAGTCGGGCTCTAATCGTCCATGCCCATCCTAAGAATTTCGCCACGGCTATGTACACAGACATATTAGGACTGGTGCAAATAAGTCTAACTGCAATCATTCCTTTCCTTGTTCCCAATTACCTACACATCGGTTTTAGCCACTTTCGCCTCGGCGCAGCATACATTGGGCACTCAAACAGAAGGTGGCCAATGGTTTCAGGAACATCTGAGCAAGCTGGACAAGCCACCTTGCCCCCACTGGTCCATCTATTAGAGAATGCCCTTACAGGTAGGCTTCCCACTCTTAGCTGAAAGTAGAGCTTGCGGTCAAGGGGCTTCGTAATGACATCCCAGAATTCCTCACGTTTGGGACAATCTTTGATTTCTAAGAATAGACCTACAAGTGATTGTGAAGGAGTAGTACTAAAGATCTTTGTAGCCACCAAGTTCCAATACAAAGTCTTAAGTGTCTTCTTCGGTGGGAACCTGGCGTGCAATGGATCCTTCCACAATTCACCTAGACCTAACTCAATCAAAAGATTTTGAATATGTCCCAGCCATTTAACTTTCCGGGAACCGTCACTATTGATCACATCCCACAGCCCTCTGGTGTATTTTTCCAGTTCCGGTGTGGTCCAGATTCGCCGCCAATATAGTAATGGGCGCAAAGATGTGATTAGAGCTATTGGTGTTATACCCAGGTCATAAAACAGAGGATTCAATGGGGTGCTTTGTGGTAACCTTATTAGTTTTTTAAGAAATGTATTTTCAGAGACAGTCATCCCCTTTAACTTTTCATTTCCCCACATTTCCACACCATACAGAGTAGAACTAACTACCTTGCCATTGTAAACCGCTAACACCGGACTTATCGGTCTAGTCAAAAACCTAGAATGCTCTATGGTCAAAGCTCCTGAAAGTTGTCGATGCTTCAGGGTGGCCAGATCAATCTGCTGCCTCCAGGACAAGTCCTGTTGAATGCAGATACCCAGATAGCTAAATGCCTGTACCTTCTCAAGTGGGCCGCTACTCATATGTACAGTACCCCTGTTAGCTTTGGGTGCATTAAAAGACATGTACTTAGATTTAAGAATGTTAACTTCCAAACCACGGGCGACACAGAAGTCCTCGAAAATTGTCAGAGCCTTCTCTAAGCCGCTCTGGGTCTTTGAAACTATAAGACAATTGTCTGCAAACATTAATATAGGGATTTTGCCTCCAGCAAGGATAGGAGCATCAACATTAGAATCAATTAAAATGTTTGCAACATCATTTATATATAAAGAAAATAATGTTGGTGCCAGGACACATCCTTGGCGGACACCTGTTTCTACAGGGAACTGTGGTGTAACATTGCAAGGACTACCCCACCTAATCTGGGCAAAATTCTCCTGGTGGAGCTTACTTATTAGAGACAAAAGTTCCCCTGGCATTCCCATATCATTGAGTACTTTCCATAGCGTTTGGCGAGGGACCAAGTCAAATGCTGCCCTTAGATCTATGAAGGCGGCATAGAGGCTGCCTTTGCCAATTAGGACGGTCTTCCAGTATAGCATAGTAAAATGCATAACTTGATCAACCGTGCTAACGCAAGTTCTAAAGCCAGGCTGCAAGTGAGACAAAATGCTGTACTCCATTTCCCAGACCTGAACCTTATTTAAAATAAGCCTACCAATGATCTTCTGGGTAGTGTTGATCAAACTAATTGGTCGATAATTTCCAGGCTGGGATTTGTCCCCCTTCTTGTAGACTGGGATTATTTTGGCCCCTTTCCATGAATAAGGGACCAGTGCTCCCCTTGCCACTGCATTTGCCAATAGTAGTATATATGGTCCCCAAGAATCCCTATCTTGTAGGAATAGATCAGCTGGGATGCCGTCGATTCCCGGCGCTCTACCAGGACCAACGTTATCCAATGCCAGCTGAACGTCCTCCAAGGTAAATGGATCCTCCAAAAAAGGTGTGAAAGACACCTTAACAGAAGAATCTTGCTCTGCTGGCATCGCAAACTGAGGTTTGAAATGGGCTACCCATTTATCCTGCGGGACCCAGTTCTGTGGTTTATTAGAGTTACTATCCACACCCCTCCTGTAGGTGTTCCAGAACTTTCGTGGATCTTTATGATGTCCTGCTTCCTGCAAGTCTGCCCACCTCTGCTCATCCCACAAACGCTTGGATTTGAAAATGGCCGATTTGTACGCTGCCCTAGCTACACGGACATTTAAACTCGAGCCATTTTTAAGGGCTCTACCTAACTCCAAGCGAGCCTGCCTACAGTCTGCTGAATACCAGCATGGAAGGCGTTGATTACAAGAACCACTTTTTTGGGAAGGCTTGACAAACACTGTTTGTAGGTCCTTAAAGAAAGCCTCATGTATCCTAGTTACACTTTCATTTCCAGTAGTTGAGCGCTCCTCAATCACTGCCCCCTTCAAATCATTTGTTGCCTGAATAAGCTTACCAGCTATACAATCTACATTCTCCTGATTGACTGCGACTTTAGTCCAGCGGACGTGACGCATGTCATTAGTGATAACAACGTCCACTGGAGTAATGGCGTCAGTCGCCCTTTTTAAAGCAACTGATGATTCCCAATAAGATATTTTGTCCGATAGGGGATTATGATCACTCTCTACTCTATCTATAATTTGCATATCCTGCAGATACCTCCACAGGCTCAGGCTAACAAGAATATAATCTATTCTACTCTGCCGGGGGCCAGTCTTATATGTATTAGCCCCACTTTTATCACCCGGTGTTCTACCGTTGGCAGATCTGACTCCTTTGTTTAGGCAGAGAGAGTTAAGTTGAATAGCAATTTTCGTCCATCTTTTGATGGGTACTAAATCCAATTTAGGGACCCCCCATGCCCTATCTTCTTCGTCTGAAAGGTCCCAATTGTCATTCAGTAGAGGTTCAAAAGTTACATTAAAATCTCCTCCTATATTAATATTGTTAGTATGGAGGGAGTTACTTTCTAAGTGTTCCTTCAGAAGTGTTAAAATTTCCGAGTTCTTTCCCCCGGTACTTCTGGCATATACACTGTATATATAAATAGGGTCTCGCTTTGCAAACTCCAGCAGGAGGGCCTGGAGATCCCTGTGCTTGGTAGGAATGACCTTAACCGTTGCAGCAAGATCTTGTTTAATCCAGATCGCCAGGCCGCCTGACGGTCAACCTTTCCCTTTCTTTTCCACTAGGATTCCATAATTTAAGTACCCCAGGAAATGCACCTGCTCCAGAGCCCAGGTTTCCTGGAATAGACATATATCATGCCGGCTGATAAACGAAGACCACTCAGGGGAGTCCATTTTCGTTCTCAGCCCAGCGATGTTCCAGGAAAGAAGTGACCCAGTGGGAACAGGGGGATTTATAGGTTTGTTAATATCCTGGGTGATGTCTGATACTTTGTTCTGTACAGTTAACAACCCTAAGAGCGGGGGTTCTATAATAGAGAAAATGGAGTCCATTACAGTTAGTGCATGATTTGGGGCCTCATCACTACTTGTCTCCCCAGGTGGCGCTTCTCCGTTCTGAATCTGGAGTCAATCGTTACTGTCCAAACCAGAACAGGCCATGCCTATACTCCTCTCTGTCATTTCTCTAGTCAGCATCCTACTCTGATAGGGTTGTGATCTCATGTGTATCCGGGCGTTATCTGGGGAGCAGGTTCTGTATTTAAGGGCTAACAAGCCCTCTGCTATCTTCGGGTTTTTTAGGACTACCTCAATGCAATCATAGGTGTCGCCAGGAGATGTAATTCTTGTGGTTTTTAGAATGTCATCCCTGATAACAGACCTACACCCCCTGATATACCTAATCCAATGGATTGTCTTATTCGTTACGGAATCCGGAGTCTCATGGTCTCGTCCCGAGGGTATTTTAGGAACATTCACCATGTAAACAGCCTGTGTGTGATTAAGGTGATCATTACGGTGGAGACTAAATGGTTTGAGGGAACTCGATCTAGGTTCTTGCTGACAACTTTCCTTTTTGTTCTCACCCTTTCTGTTTCTATCCACTTGTATAACATTAGGTTTTGTGGGCATGCTTTTGGGCGGGTTTACCAAACTTTTCCCCTTTGCGTGCGGATTGCCTATTGGTTGGGTATTCCCCCTTTCTTTCCTTGCCAACAAACTGGGTATTGGTGGAGTAACTGTCAAGGGGGCAGGTGGAACATAGGTCTTCCCTCCAGCCATGCTATTATTCGCTGGGCCTGTCATTCGAGCTTTTATAGGGTTAGGTGTGCCTTGTCCAGAAAAATCTTTTTGGGTGTTAACTATAACAGTCAGGAGATCGACTTTAACTTGCAATGTCTCCACCAAACCACACAGTTGTTTAATAATTACCCACAGGGGATTGGTTGTACATCGATATGCCCAGACACAGAAATAGGATTTTCAATAGTGGTGGGCGTCAACAAGACTCCTACTGAGTCCTCACTCCCTATCTGTGACAAAACAGAGACCCTGTTGCTGCTAAATAAGGGTTCTAAGTCCACAACACTAGTATCAGATTCTGTGGGTGGGTTTGATTGTTCTACACATGACTCATTCTCAACGTTTGATACAGTGTTAGCCCCTGTCCCCATTACTGATTTACCCAAAAACATGTCAGGAATTATCACTGCCCCCTTTTCCTGCCTTTTGTGCAGACCAGACCCAGTTTTCGTAGTCCCCTCGTCAGGTTTCTCAACAATTTTGGGAGCTTGGGTCAGTATGTCCCCACAATCTTGTATCAGATCGTCTATTCGATCCATGACACAGTTGGCTCCTGCGTTGGTCATCCGTTTAGCCAATTGCTTGGTTTTACATTTTTTGGCTTTTTTCCCACCCTTTGGCACTCCCCCTACTGAGTCACCAGAGTCTTCTGTCAGTTTCCGTCTCTCCATTCCTCCGTATCACTAGACCGAACTGTTTATGGCAAGCGAATCACTAAGTACCTTAATTGTAGATCCAGGGGACTTGGCCCAGCCCAGTCCCTGCCTGTCCCAGACTGTCACAGACTGTCCGCCCTTTGCCCGGCGTTGGTCCCGCGCTGCGTGCCGCGTTGCATCAACCTGACGTTGTTTTGTGCAACGGTGGGCGGGTGGGCGTGCCTCCGCGGTGTGCTGGTCTCGCACGGGCTCCTGGGCAATGGAGTCCCGTGCGCTGTTCAGGCGAGTGGTGCGGGGCTCCTCCGGGAGCGGGAACTGCTTCCTTCTCGTTGTGGGACTGCCGGCGATGCGGGAACTCAAAAAGATTTTACTGCCGAGGACCCAGACAAGATACAATGGTTACCTAGCAAAGGTGCACCCTCAGCAAGTATGATTTCCTGGATTGTCCTGCTTTGAGTAGTTTGCTGCAATCAACAAAGCTGCTGCAGGAACCTTTGCCCACATAAAACCAGTTGTATCTTTCCATAAATAGAGATAAATATTTTAATAAAATTTTAGTTGGCAAACTTGTTTTTAGGCTTTGCCTGCACAGCGGGTGAAATCTCCTGTATTTAATATATCTTAGAAGAGGGCTCATATTAGTTCCCATTGGCAAATTACTGTGTTCATTCACTTTTGTGTGCAACTTTTTTTATTGTTAACTTCCCCTGGCGGCAAGCATTTACGACCCATCTACTAAAGCTGTTCACACTGTTTAAGCCCCTTTCACTGTCAAGATGAGATCTCTTCCCATGGAAAAGGCAAACAACTTCTAACAGCATGCAGGAATGCATGCTTTTTCTTACTTAGTTGTGTTAAGCAGATGCTTTGGCTTTAGAATGTTTGTGGCATTTCCTTTTCATGCTTCGGTACCTTTCTTTGAACTTTGGAGGCATTATCAAATTGATTTTTTCAACTTAATGTATTTGGTCATTATGATCAAATTCTAAATGTTGTAATAAACATTGCATGTTAAAAATAAAGTTATACTATGCAATATTTTACTAAAAAAGCAGCCACAAGTGCAGTTACCTTGCAGACAAAATGGTCATGATTTGAATGGTGCACCAAAGTAATCAGAACTCCTCTAAGCACATAATATTGCTATATTTTACTTCTATATGGGCAGGCACAATTGCAGTTATCTTTCAGTTAAAAGGGACTTATTTTGAGAGGTGCAGCAGGTGCAGTTGCTCTGGAGCCTAAAGCTCTAGGGGCCCCACTAAACCCAGATTATTGCTAAATTGTACTACTAAACAAGACAATCACAAGTGCATTTATCTAGCTGGCAATATGGTCATGATTTAAAGGGTGCAGCAGGTGCAATAGCATCAGGACCAAAAGCTCTAGGCACCCCACTAAACACCTAATATTGCTATATTTTACCAAAAAACAGGCAATCACAAGTGCAGTTACCTTGCAAACAACAGGATCATGAGTTGAATGGTGTAGCGGCACCAGGCCCAAAAGTTGTCAGAACTCCTCTAAACACCTAATATTGCTATATTTTACTGACATACAGACAGAAAAATTGCAGTTATCTTGCAGTTAAAAGTGGATTGATTTTTATGGTCCAGCAGGTGCAGTGGCACCGGGGCTAAAGCTCTAGGGACTCCACTAACACAAAATATTGATTCATTTTTTACTACTAAACAGGCAGTCACAAGCCTAGTTATCTAGTAGGAACTAGGGCCATGATTTCAACGGTGCTGCAGGTGCAGTGACACCGGGGCCAAAAGTTGTCAGAACTCCTCTAAACACCCAATACTGCTATATTTAACTAGTAAATAAGAAGTCACAAGTGCAGTTACCTTGCAGGCACTAGGGTCATGATTTCAATGGTGCAGCAGGTACGGGACACTGGTGCCCAAAACTTGTTGGAACTCGTCTAAACACATAATATTGCCATTACAATAATGTATTCTATTATTTCCCTCTTTAAATTAATTTTTCAAAATGTTGCTATTACTTACTTGCACTATACCACTAGTAACAGCACACTATATTGTACATAAACAAGTCATAACACTTTAACAGACTTTCTGCAACTTACATTGTACAACTACTCAGCAAGCTACAACTTACAATAAAAAACAGCTTCTTATTATCCTATAGGCGAAACCTAATGTATTTACCAATGCTTGTTAACTCTATAATCGATTCAAGTTTCCCTTGTGTTTTGAAATAACTGCCACACTCTTTTACAGACTTGCACTGTGGGGCATTTGTTAGAAAACTAAGCAAGCAGTTTTAGTTAGCCGCTCAATTGCTGGGGACCAGAAACATGCATTTGATCATTAGGGTGACAGAAATTCAGTATAGCATAATCATGTGGAATTACATAGGAATTTCGCGAGATTACGCAAGAAGAGTAATTTTGCGTTTAGTGCTGTTTCTTAGCACAAAAATGCCACCTCACATCCAAAATAAGCACGAGAATGCATTTTGTATTAATAAATAGTGCTAAATACAATAGATCACAAATAGTGAGCATGAACAGGCGCTCATGCTCGCATAATGTGCTCTTGGGGTAGGATTTTCTCCCAACTTACTCCCAACATTTAGTGCTATTATTTTAGCTAATAATACCTCCTCGCTTCAAAAATCTGTGCGAGAATCTTGCCCATAGGATAACATTGGGATTACCTAATTACACTGTATAAGTGTAATTTCCAATTGAGAAGAGATAACTCTTCAAGTCTGGTGTCTCTGGAATCATAATTTTTAATCTAAGCATATGGTAATTGCAATTCTAAAAATGTAACTTTTAGAGAGTTTACATTTTTCATGCTTTTCCCATTTGGTGCCTGTTGCCTGTCTCTGATCACATGACTTGGTCTAGTTCACAGTGTGGGTTTGTGTATTCTTCCTAGACAGCAACACACAATGGGAAATTGGGTGTGTCTCAACGGGCCATCTCTGGCAGGATGGGAAGGAGGGGCTGGGCACAGCCTCACTTACACCTGAATAGGCTGTGTCCTGTCCACACACAAAGGGACTGCATATCAGCCTATATTGAATCGGGAGCTAAGGCAGGAAGGAAGGACATCTGTGCCCTTCTTTTTTTTTTATTTTTTTTTTTTATTGATAGCACAGGCAATCAAGATTCACATAGATAAAACATTTAACTAATTATAATCAATAGTATAAATCAATATAAATCAAGCAGAAAAACAAAAGGAGAATTAGAGAAATATAAGAAAAAGCAGGCAAAACAAATGCAAAAGGCACAATTCATTAATAGTTAGCATAAACTTCAAATCTATCCTGAAAAAAGGGTTCCCCACATTTTTTCAATTATTTTTAGTGATCGGTCCCCTCTTTTTTTGGCCAAAGCAAATTCCATATCATATATTTCATTCACCAAAAACCACCATTCAGCCACATGGGGTGGTTTATCTGAAATCCATACCCTTGCAATAATCAATCTAGCACATGATAGCAAAATAAAAAGCAAATCCTTAAATGGAGCGGTAGTTGGTTGCAGTCCTAAGAGTATCATCTCTGCTGATAATGGAGCAGACATCAGTTCTTTATGCTTCATAATATTTTCTAAATTTTCCCAAAAGATATGCAAAGTAGGACATGAAACAATCATATGCTCTAGGTCGGCCGCCAATAATTTACATTTTGGACATTGTATACGATCGTTGGAAACATTATTACCGGTCCATCTGGAGATTTGTAGCAGAGTGTAGTATAGCTGACAAACTGTTTTATAAGCTTGTAATTTTAAGCTAGATGAGTGAACAAGCTTGTCAATACTGTTTAAAAAATGAGAAATATTGTTCGGTGATATATCCACACCTAATTTAGAAGGCCATCTTTGCGCCAACTTAGGACAGTCATTGGTTTTAAATTGGGTGAAACATTTATAGCTCAAGCTAATTATTGATTTGTTTTTCCTCTCTCCCCCATATATACATGTCCAAATATCTGAGTCAACTATATCCTTAAGTTTCATTTTACCAATCAAAAAATTACGTATCTGTATATATTTAAATTGCATATTTTCGGGTAGTTTATAAAGTACTCTTAATGTTTCGAACTTTAGAAAGCCCATCGAGCCAAATAAATCACCCAATTTAGGTATACCTACGTCAGCCCATAGTTTTCCAACAGAATCATTAAAAATACCTGGTAATTCAGGATTGTTCCAAAGTGTTAGATTAGGATGAAAAAAAGAAGTTTTATCAATGGCCATTATTATATTCCATATTCGAACCGCATCTTTGGCGGTCTTGAACCTCACTCTCTTATAGTAGTTTAGGTCAGTAGTTCTTGCAAGGAATTGTAAAGAGTTAGATCCTAGCATAAATTGGTGAAAGTAATATGGGTTATTGGAGTTAAACAGACTACGAATTCGGCCCAAAAAAGAAGCATAGAAATAAAATTTAAAGTCAGGGAAATTTAAGCCTCCTTTACTAAAAGGTAGTTTCAAAGAAGAGAGTGCTCTGTGTTTTTTTTTATAGCCCCATATGAAGCTACCAAGGATACCGTCTAATTTTAAAAAAAATAGATTATTAACAAAAAGAGGGATGGACCTAAACAAATACAAGAATTTAGGTAAAATATTCATTTTGATAAGATTTATTCGTCCTAAGAGATTTAAGGGGATCTTATGCCATTTCTTAAGTAGCTTTGTAGTATCTCTTAGTAGAGAATCATAGTTAAGTGTCTTAATGTCCCTGATATTGGATGTCATTTTAATACCTAAATAAGTAGCAGTATGGCAAATGCCCATGACTGGAACATTAGGTTTATAGTTTACGATGATTTGCGTTTTATTCAAGTTTAATTTGTATCCAGAAACAGCCCCGAAATCGTCTGCTTCTTTAATAATTCCGACCATGGCCTCTGTTACATCAGTTGTATATATAGCCAAGTCATCAGCATAGGCTGTAATTTTTTAAGTGTATTAGTACCTAAAACAAATTATTTAATACTTTCTTGAAGTTGTATTGCATTAATATCGCTTTGCATGCATCCCAAACAAAAATGAGTGGAGCTGAGTTTATATTGAACTCCAAGAAATCTTTGATATTCTTTTTCAACTCCGAGATAAATACAGAGTCTGACAGCAAGTATTTCGGAAATGAGAATAATCTAACCTCTTGCTTTTTAGAAATAGTATTAAACCGTAAAAGAATGGGATTATGATCCGAGGTTACTCTTAGGCATATTTCCATTTCACAATCTCCTAGTATATTATCAGAGGCCCAGGCCATATCGATATGCGAACATTGTTTGTGCGGCGCCGAGTAGTATGTGTAGCCTGCTAGCGTAGGGTAAAGGTTCCTCCATATATCTTTCAAGTTGTGTATACGAGAAAGCTCTAGAATAGCAGCTCTAGTCTTACGCATACGTTGAGATGAAGTGCCTTTTGTAGTGTCTTTGGCATAGTTAATAACACAATTAAAGTCACCCATTAATATTATCTCTCCCTCAAAATCAAGTAATTCAATGTTTAGTTGGTCAAAAATTACCGCCTCATCATGGTTGGACCCATACACTGCACATAGAACATATTTACAATTAGTCAATTCAATTTGTGCAATTGCCAATCGTCCCGCTTTATCAGAGGCTACTTTAAGAATTTCTACCTTAAATCTCTTTTTCTTTAATATAGCCACTCCTCGTATTGGAGCGTTTAAAGTAGTATATGTAACTAGCTCATACCCCCCTTGTTCTAAGAGTTTTCTATCCTGAAAGCGACTATGGGTTTCATTTAATAGTGCAAAATGAGGATTATACATTTTAAGTTCTTCAAAAACCAACTGCCTTTTGCTTTTATTATTAAGACCTGAAACATTTCAGGCTATGCAATTAATCAAATACATATCTTAACTCAAATATATTTTGATTTTTCAGCTTGATTTGAAAAATAGTGTCTCTGCTTATTATATACCTTAGATCTTCAATGCCTGTGTCATCTATTTTAACCCTACCCCTCAAAAGCCCCCTGTCCCTTCCCTCTCCCTACCCTCGAACTCATACCCCCTCCCCCCAGTACCTACACAAAAGCCTACCTCTATCTTCTGCTGCCGTTCAATGGGCAGCCATTCAGAGAGGTCTCCCGGGATTCCCCATCCCTCCGTATTATTATCATACGCAAAAATCAAAAACCAAAACCAAGTGCCCTAGTGAATTACAATATGTAGTAATAATCAAACTTACAGCTCTTTTCCTACCCTCTCTCCCTCCCCTCTCCCCGTCTATCTCTCTCTCTCTTCTTCTTTTCCTTGTCCTCTCTTTATTAAGTATTTAAATCCATTTTTGCAAGAAGTTGCTCAGCCTCCTTTACCTCAGTAAAAAAGTAAGTATGACCAGCTTTCATAACTTTGAGACGGGCAGGTTCTTGAAGGTAAACTGTTGCCCCCCTGGCTTTAAAAGGAACAATCAGTTTACGCAACCCCCATCTTTTATCCATAGTGATCTTACTAAGGTCAGATTTTACAAAAAAAGTCACATTGTCTATTGTCACAAGAGTGTTCGGTCTAGCTTTGATTGAGACCGCTTGTCTTAACAGATAATTGCCGAAGTAAATCATAATTGGTCGTGGATATTTACTCTCTTTGTTTCTCAAGATTATTGGCAATCTGTGAACCCGCTGAAGTTGGGAATCCCAATCCCAGTCAGAGAGGTCCGGAAATGCCCTTTGGAATAATTGAACCAAATAAGCCCTGGCGTCTGACCCCTCTGACCCCTCAGGAATTCCAAAAAGTCTCAGGTTCTGTCGCCTCTGTCTATTTTCCAATTCTTCGACTTTGTTCTTTAATAACCCTATATCTTCATTATGTTGACCTGTTTGGGTTGTAGTAGTAACCAACATCTCCTCCACTTCGACCACTCTTTGTTGTAATACTTAGATCCTCTTTGTGACGCCATTCAATTTGTGACGCCATTCAATTTGTTAGGTAGGGAGACGGTGGCAGTCTCTCCCGGACCCGCTGCTGCACCTGTGAGTGATAACAGAGTGTTTCCATCGCTAGTGTTTGGGCTGCGAGAAGCAATTTAAAAACAGCGGACTGATTTTAATAGTCGTTTGTTAGATTTACTTTTGACAGCTTAACGTGTCTTTTAATACCTGCATTCTCTCTCAATCATTTGGTTCGCCTTGGCTCGATATTGCAGCCTGCCCGCCCCGGTCGGACTCGGCAAGCAGTGCCGTTGTGCGGAGGGCGGACAGGCAAGAGCCAGGCTGCACTTCCGGTTTGCCGGAGTTGAGGTTAGCGCTCTAGTGGCTACCTCACTCCGGGCTATTTAGCCACGCCCTTCCTACAAGCGCGCAGCGGTTGCGCGCAGGGGGCGCCTTCGAGCGCGCCTAAGAAGCGCCGAAGAAAAGCCCGTCTGCGCCCGTCCAAGACAGGACGGGGCGAGGGGCGATGGACCCTGTCCCATCTCTACAAGCTACCACCGGTAAGGGTTACCAATCTCTCTCCTATTCCGCCCAAACTTTACGAAGCCTTAGACCACCTACTCGCTGTAGTACAGTCATACCCTGGCACCGTATTGAGGGTGCTTTCTCCTGTCTTCAGTGTCGGCGCTTATCTAACACCAATACGCCCCCCCCCAGACTCAAATACCCCTATTAAGGGATTGAAGAGCTTCCTCTTAAATGTACGCTCTCTACCCAAACACCAACATCAGGTCTGGGACTTAATACACTCCATTTAACCGGACATATGTTTCCTTGTGGAAACTTGGTTAAAACCCCACACAATTACAGCTATAGCAATGGGGATTCCCTCCGGATATAAGATTAAACATCTAGACAGAGATATCAAAAAAGGAGGCGGACTGGCAATAATACACAGGGACCATATACAACTCACCATCATTGAACAACACTCAAACTCGCAGTTAGAAACTCTGCTTTTTAAAATCTTTTTAACAAATCATCTCACCTGGAAAGGGACCTTGGTTTATCGCCCTCCAGGATCAAACCCCAATTTTGCACTTACTCTCCAAGAAATATTAGCCCCGCATATAAAATCTAAAGAAGATTTTCTGCTTCTGGGTGATTTTAATATACATGTTGATCGACCAATGTTGACCGAATCCACGGCTCTAATTACAGATCTCTCGAACCTGGGCTTAGAACTAAAAAATCATGGACCTACTCACATAGGAGGACACATGCTTGATTTACTATTCTCTAACACTTCCAAAATAATCTGCTCACCGGCTAAAAATATTTCATGGACAGATCATGCCTTGCTGGAATTCATGCTAATAACCCCTGTGAGACCTACAAAGAATGTACCTCTCCCTCCCTCCTGGAGACGCCAATGGCACAAAGTTAATGCCAATACAGTTCAAGAAGCATGGATAGATCCCTACTTTTTGGAATCTGACACAGCAGACATGGCTTTAGCCAAGCTAAACAAATCTATTAAAAAAGCCATCGACACTATAGCTCCCTTAAAAAGACATAAACAACACCCAGTGTCAAAACAAGAAAAATGGTATACGAAGGAATTGAGAGCAGAGAAACAAAAATGCAGACGAGCTGAGAAAGCTTGGAGGAAAACAAAATCCGAAAATAGCCGAACAATTTTTCTAAATGCTCAATCAGAATACTACAAAAATATAAAGTTGGCTAGAAAACAACAATTAACACAACAAATAGCAGAAGCGGGCAACTGCACTAAGGAACTTTTTAATATTCTGCAAAATTTTATAAAACCTATGGCATGTGAAAGCTCCGATGACTTTTCGCAGGATCTGTGCGACAAAGTTTCTTTATTCTTTGAAGATAAAATTAATACCATCTATGAAAGAATAGTAGCAGCCAACAATATCAACAAAAATAATACCAAAACTAGCTCCATCCTGACTCCTACCATACATAACAAACCCTCTCTGACGTCCTTCCCTCCCATTGATCACACAGAGCTCCTTTCCCTCTGTAACCACATAAAAACAGGATCCCCTAATGACTTCATTCCAGCTAAAATGGTTGGCCCTTTGATCCCTTTATTAGGTCCCCACATACTTGAAGTGGTCAATATCTCCCTTAGGACAGGCCAGGTCCCGGCAGACTGGAAAAAGGCAGTGGTGAACCCGATAAGAAAAAAGGCATCATCTCCCTGGACAGACCTATCCAACCTACGTCCCATCTCTCTCCTACCTTACTTGGGCAAAATCACGGAGAAGCACGTGAACACCTATCTCTCTCAACATCTTGAAGCGACGGAAGGCCTGGACTACTCTCAATCTGGGTTCAGGCCGAACCACAGCACAGAATCAGCACTTCAAACAGTGACCAATAACATCAAAATGGCACTGGATGATGGTTGCTCTATGATTCTGGTGCTGTTGGATCTTTCCGCCGCTTTTGATACAGTGTCTCACAAGGTGCTTCTCCATCGCCTAAAGGAGGTGGGAATAGAGGGAGAGGCCTTGGCGTGGTTGGAGAGCTTTCTGTCTGGGCGTTCCCAAGAGGTTAGGCTGGGCTCCCATAAATCCACTCATAGGGAGCTCAACAAGGGAGTGCCACAGGGCTCATGTTTGAGCCCCACACTCTTCAACATATACGTGGCCCCCCTTGCCAACCTAGCAAGATCTTTCGGGTTCACCCCCGTGTCGTACGCTGACGACACTCAACTCCTTTTTCCCTTCAAAAATCTCACACCTGCAATAAAAAGATCTTTTGCAGATGGCATGAGAGCCATTGCAGAATGGATGTCATCAAACTGTCTGCAGTGTAATGTCGGGAAAACCGAAGTCATGCTGTTCGGCCAAGCGACGGCACATTGGTCATCGGACTGGTGGCCCCAAGAACTAGGTCCTGTCCCCATCCCTAAAAGCAAGGCCAGAAACTTGGGAGTGCTATTTGACCAACAACTCACTTTCAAGGATCATGTCAATCAGGTAGCCGGCACCTGTTTCCGGGCTTTAGGGATGTTAAGACGTGTCTTCCCCTATCTACCGGACCACCACAGAAAAACTTTGGTGCAGGCTCTTGTTATCAGTAGGGTAGATTACTGCAACGGATTGCTCTTTGGAGCTAACGAGGAACAACTCAAGAAATTGCAGGTTATTCAAAATACAGCAGCAAGGATTGCCATGAATGTTCCACCAAGGACACCTTCCTGCCCCCTACTGGCTAAACTTCACTGGCTTCCAGTGAAGAAGCGAGTTCAGTTTAAGACCCTGTGCACCATACACAAGAGCCTAACAGGGATGGGCCCTAAGTATCTGATTGACATCTTTCAGCCTTACATCCCAGGACGCTTTTTGCGTTCCAGTAATCAGCAACTACTGAAGGTACCTAGAGTTAAGAAAACCAGGCAAGGTGGCCGTGCATTGGCTTACACCGGACCCACACTCTGGAACTCATTGCCGCCGCAACTGAGGTCCATCACCAACCATATGATGTTTCGAAAAAACTTAAAAACCTACCTGTTTCCCAGCAACTAACGTTCATACTACCATCGGACACACTATTATGTCTCACCCTCATCTGCAGTCACAGCGCGGAGATACCCCTTCGGGGGTCTAGTCTGGCGCTTTATAAGCATATAAAATAAAATAAAATAAAATAAAAATAGTGACTTCCTGCAAACAATTGTGCACCTTGATATTATCTTCCCTTAGTTGAAGAGAATGTTGTTGCGTCTCTTGGTGATGTATCATTAAAGTTTTTAAAATTAGATCCAGGGTAGGCAGACAAAATATCGAAATTAAAATATCGATATACAATAATATCGATGTTTTAATTTCGACAGTATAGAATATCGATGTCCAAAATATCGACAGACAGAATATCGTTTTTTTAAGGTATGTATGTTACTAATATCGAATTTTACTAATATTGAAACATTTTTTAGTGTTATGTATTTTATTATGTTGTTTATATGTTTGTTGAACATGTTTTGTAATGTATGTTTGAAAATTTGTAAATTTGTTTACATTTTGCGTTTTAGTATCAGAGCGGGTTGTGGGTTTATAGGGGAATAGGGTGGGAAGTAATTTAATAATAATTAATAATTTAATATATGTTTGTAAATATTTTTAATTAATAATTAATTGGTAATTAATTCATATTAATCAGTTAATTAATTAATATAATTTTGTACATATTTTTAATTAATAATTAATTGGTAATTAATTCATATTAATTAGTTAATTACATTAATTAAAGTAATTTTTTATATATATATAATTTTTTGTTATTGTTAATTAATTAATTGGGGGAAAATAATATTAATTATTACATTTAATTAATTACAGCTAATGTGCTAATATATTTACTTTATTGTTATTGTTAATTAATAATTAATTGGTATTTAAATAATATTAATTAATTTTGGGTAAAGGAGTATTTTTAGGGTTCAGGGTCAGTTTTGGGTTTTTGGGTAAAGGGGTATTTTTAGGGTTCAGGGTCAGTTTGGGGTTTTTGGGTAAAGGGGTATTTTTAGGGTTCAGGGTCAGTTTTCAGTTTTTGGGTAAAGGGGTATTTTGAGGGTTCAGGGTCAGTTTTCAGTTTTTGGGTAAAGGGGTATTTTTAGGGTTCAGGGTCAGTTTTCAGTTTTTGGGTAAAGGGGTATTTTTAGGGTACAAGGTCAGTTTTCAGTTTTTGGGTAAAGGGGTATTTTTAGGGTTCAGGGTCAGTTTTCAGTTTTTGGGTAAAGGGGTATTTTTTAGGTTCAGGGTCAGTTTTCAGTTTTTGGGTAAAGGGGTATTTTTAGGGTTCAGGGTCAGTTTTCAGTTTTTGGGTAAAGGGGTATTTTTAGGGTTCAGGGTCAGTTTTGGGTTTTTGGGTAAAGGGGTATTTTTAGGGTTCAGGGTCAGTTTGGGGTTTTTGGGGTACAGTCGTACAGGGTAAAAATAAAATAAATTTAAATTAAATCAATTAAATGAAATTTAAAAAAATAAAATTACATTAAATTATTAAGTTTTAATTTATTTTGAATGTATATGTATTCGTTTTAATTTTTTAATTATGTTTTAATATTTTTATTTAATATTTGTAAAATTATATGTATTTTAAAATTATTTTTACATTATTATTAATACATTTAAAAAAACGATATTTTTAATTTCGATATTTTTGTTCTACGATATTAATTTTTCGATATTTTTGTACTTACCTTTATGAAGATATGACTCCGATATTTTTGATTTCGATATTTTTGTGTCGATATTTTTGTATGTAGATATTCTGTCTGTCGATATTATGTCAGACATTCTAGATCCAGGGAGGAGGTATCAGAGGATGTCTTAGAAGAATTGAGTGATATAGGAAGTAGCAAAGGCACAGATACAGGCAGGATCTCGCAGCCAGAATTAATACCATCATGGGGTTTATCTTTAGAATTCAATTGTGTGTATCCAGAGCATAGAGTTATATCAGGGGAGGCAGCAGTTGAAAGTGTCTCCAGCAGCTCAGAGTCTACATCTGGATCTAATAAATCCACATTTTTAGAGGGGGAATTTTGCAGATTTTTTGAAATCTCAATTTTTGCAGAGTTAGTTTCTGAAGAACACAGAGCGATATTCTTAATTCCCCCTCTAGGTTGCATCCATTTAAGCAAAGGAGTTTGATCTCTTGTCAGTTTCTCTCCAGTGGTTGTTGATACTAGTGTAGTAGTTAACACTACAGGTTTCAGTTTTTTCCCACCTTTCCTTGCGTTTTTTTTTTCAACTTACCCCATTTCTTGAGGTCCGAGGGGTTACTGTCTCCTATTTGAGATGTAGGAGCTATGGGATGTTCTCTCTTTTCGGACCCTCCCTCTTCCTCAAAAAACTCCTCATATTCTTGTTGGAGTCATTCTCTTGTATTTCTTCTGACACCTCAGCACCCTCATTATCCATTCTCTTTTCTCCCGGAGTTAAATCTGGTGTTGTCATTTGCGTTAGTGTTGGTGCTGGTGCTGATGCTGGTGCCAATGCTTGTACTTGTATTTGTACTTCAATTGGTGTTTTTAATTGAGAAGTTAATATTTGGGAAGTAGTTGTAGTTGTAGATATATTTTCAGAAATTACTTCCATAATAACTTCCGTAGCCTCAGCCGCAGCCGTAATCACTGCCACCTCAGCTGTTCTTACAGTAGGTCCTGTAGTGGTATTATTGCCAGATTGAGTAGATTCTGAAGATTTGGAGGGTTGAGGAGTACCATTTACTAGAGATATTTCCGGCCCTTCCTCCTCTTCCTGCTCCACAACCAACACTCTGATTACTCTGGTTACTCCCATCTGTGCCCTTCAAAGACATGTCTTTGAAGTCTCCACCACTTCAAAAGCACCTCTGGGTATAAGTATTGGACCTCGGACACCACCAGTTCAGTACACATCTGGACCTGTGGATACTCTGCCCGGGAGAAGGGCTGCTTTGCTGCTGAAGAACTGCCATTCTACTGGACAGCACTCTGCTGGACTCCTTTTTTGCTGTGCTGATCTGCTGCCTGCTGCCTTCTTGCCTGGGGTGAAGGACGGGACCTGCATCTCTTGGACTCAGAACCCTGAGTAACTCCAAGGGCAAGTTGGATGGCCTCCTGACCTGAAGCCTCAGCAACGTAAGAGGTTACCAACCTACTTGCATCTGAACAATGCCGTTTTGGAGTCCACCCCAGTCCTTGACCCTTAGTCGGCCTAAGGTGCTTACCAGTGGAACCGACGCAGCTTCTCTGCTGAGCAACGCATCCCTGAGCAGAACTGATGTATCTCCTCGGCTGAGTGGCGCATCCCCAAGCAGAACTGACACATCGCTGCTGTTGCATGGATTGAACCCATCACAAAAGACTCATATCACCCCCACAGCCCGCATCTTGGGACTGACGCATCGCTTTCAGAACGGCCACTGCACAACGCTTTCCCCAGCACAGCTCCCCGCGTCTCTTGTCAACAGCCACCTAGACAACATTGCCAAAACTCCTAATCGCAGCTTCACTGCTCATCGGAACCAATGCATTGCCTCAACTGCGCATGGCATTCCTGACACCGACTTTGCACTGCAAGCTCCATCGATGGGATCCTTGACTTCAACACAACAGGACCTCGCACCAGAGCCTTGCCGCATCTCGGAACCAATGCATCGCCTCGGCTGCTAGTCACATCTTCGACATGCATCTACGCAACGCTCCGCAACCTGGGTTTAAGGTACTCTGTTCAGCGGGCCTAACTGTATTCTTGTAGCTAGCCCCTACTCCATCGTAGTCAGCCTGAGCTTGTGACTTTGTTCCGGTCCAGCATGACCAGACATCACCAATACTGCATTGTGGTTTTTGCCACTGTTGTTCATTATAAACTTTAAAAGTCAATATCTCTGGGGGGGGCAAGATGGCCGCTGTAGCTCTGTAGAGAGTAGTCGCACTCTTACTCTCTCCCATCCGAAGATGTTGAAGTACTGCTGAATCCAGGGATGTGGGGTCTGGCTCATCGTGGTACGACAGATATATTTAACCCAGGCTGGTTGTGGGGTCTCACAGCAAAGAAAGTGACAAAGAAGGTGATAAAGTGGCTGATTTGTTGGAGAAGTGCGATAAGCTCCGTGAAAGTGCCCTTCAAGATGTCCCAAAGAGCTAAGGTGGACAGAGACAAACTAGCGAACACAGGACCGACTAAAGCCTCAGCCGCAGCGGTGAGAGAGGGGGCAGTTCCAAAAACTATCTCTCTGAAGAAAGCAACGGAACTTCCTAACCGGTCCTCAAAGAATATAACAGCAAAGAAAATCGAAAAACAAGAAAAGAAATCTGAGGCGGGTCCGGATACTCGCTCGGTAATGACTAAATCGGCGAGGGAGATAGCATTGGAAGGAAAAGCACAGCGCGCACAAACGGCATTTACGAAGGATCAGAAGCGGCAAGCGACCCTACCAGAGTCTTTCACGCCAAGAGCACCTTCAGCTGTCCCACGGATAGAGATCCAGGAAATCGATCCGCGCCAGGAGAGACTGCTGGCCGGGAGGGCAGCGCTGCCGTTGTCGGCTGTCGGCGTCCAGGGAGACGGATGGGAGGTGAATGCGGAAGCAGAGTCGGCGGACCGCGAGGACGCAAGCGTCGGAGCCGGCTTGGTTGCTGGGCAACCACCGAGCATTGCAGAAGACGGCTCGATGCAAGCAGAGCAGAACGCAGAAGCCGTAGAAGCCGCGGAAATCAGGGAGGCGAACAAGGAGGCTGGTAAGAATAACAGTCTCGAGGACAATGTTTCAAAACCGCTAGAAAACCAAAATAATATGCTGATGTTGGACGCTCTTCTGGCTGTAGAGATAGAGTCACATAGTAATCCTATTCAGGGCGCAGAGTCAAGCTGGGGCAGTACCCAGAGTTTAACGGAGCAGAAAGGGCTGCACTTGGATCAAGACACTGGCAGAAACATTAAAAGTACAGATAGAAGTATGAGGGGAGGCTCTCCTGAGTTTTTCTCGGTCTATGAGGAATCGGATTCATCAAATGCTAGTGAGCAGGAGTCAGAGGAAGAGGAGAGTACTGAGCGCACCGCTGATTCGGATACTAGTAAGGGTTCTAGTGAGTTTGCGACGAAAAAGAAAAAAGGATTTGGCAGTGGCAAAAAAAGAAATGGAAGAGGATCAAGGAGTAGCATGACTAAGAAATTATCATGGGACTATGGCGCTACTTCAGAGACCTACAAGGAAAACGAGCAGGAAGGAGGGGAAAAGGAGGGGAGGCAGAATACCCAAAATGTAACCCTCGAAATGTTGTTTGGGACTTTGAAACAGATGCAGAAGGAGGCAAGAATTGAGAGTAGAAGGGCAAAAAGAGACACAAAAAAACTTCAAGCGTCACTAAGGAGAGTAAGCAGAAAACAGGAAGAGGTTGAAGGGAGAGTCTCACAAGTTGAGGAAAGGACAAGCAGGGTGGAAGACGAAGTGACAGACTGGCAATCTTTCAAAGTGGATCAAGTGAAGGTGGTTGAAGATCTCCAATGGAAGCTAGAAAGCTTTGAAAATCGTCAAAGGAGAAACAATGTGAGACTTCTGGGTCTGGAGGAAGGAAAGGAGGGGCAGGATCCCAGAGGTTATGTGGTTAAGATTCTGGAAGAGGCCTTTCCCGAGTCGAAATGGCATTGGGATGTTGAAGTGCAGAGAGCACATAGGTACCCACTGTTCAAGAAAAATCGGGGAGGGCAAGAGAAGGAGCTCCCAAGAGCAATGTTGGTTTTTCTAGGTAATTTTCTAGCAAGACAGGAAATTATAGATAAAGTTAGGCCTGACTCAAGGAAGATAGCTGACGGGAACACCTTTTTCTCCAGGCCAGACTTCTGCCACGTTACTGTGGAAAGAAGGTGGAAACTAAGGCAGCTGATAGGGGCTTTCCAAAAGCAAGGGGCAGAAGCGTATCTATTGTTCCCGTCAAGGCTGAAAGTAATCAGGAAAGGTTATACCAGAATGTTTACTTCTGAGGTAAAAGCAGCAGAATATCTAGCAGAAATGTCGGAAGCTGGCAAAGGCAAGGAGAGGAGAACTAGATCCAGAACCCCACCAGGGTCTCCCATGAGAACTCCACCAAAGACCCCGTAAGATGGTAAGATGGTAAGATGGTAATGCTAAAGAAAGGTACTAAGCAAGGCTGGACAGAGAGGAAAACAGGATGGGAGAGAGCAGCGATTCTGCAGACTACAGGGGGCTACACATAGGCCAGGATTGGCCTATTTGCCTGTAGCGAGGGGGGGGGGCTTCTAAGGGGTGGGGGGTAAGGGGGGGAGAGGGGAGGGTGGCGGGGGGGGAGACAAACACGCTGGTCTTGGGCACAAACACGGTGAAGGAGTAAGAGGTAGAAAAGATACAAAAAAAGTCGCATGGGGTAAGATACACAAGCGAATTCAAGGAAAAAGCGAAGGGGAAATTTCAAAGATAATTACTAAATCTTGTTGGTTCAAATGGAAATTTGAAATAGGAAGATCTGTGAAATATAATGACCTGTAGAATAGTATCAATAAACATATGTGGACTTAATGAGTTAAATAAGAGGTTAAAATCTGCTTCTTTGTTAAAATCGCTAAAACCGGATCTAGTGTGCATTCAGGAAACACACATTGAGGGTACTAAGGCCTATTTATTTGATCAACTTGGCTTCAATGTTTTAGCAAAAACCAACCAGAATACCAAGACAAGAGGGGTGGTAATCCTGGGTAAGAGACAGGACACACTAGTCAAGAGGAAGTTGGAGGATCAATGGGGAAGATGGGTTATAGCAGAACTAACGTTTAGGGGAGAAACTTTTACGCTTGTCTCAGTGTATGGGTCTACTGGAGATGATCCAGATATTTTTCAATTTTTAGATGCGGAACTTGCACAGTGGCCAGAGCCTATTATTTTGTGTGGTGACCTGAATTTCCATGATGCAGATAGTAGTTTTCTACATCCTAACAGGAAATATACGGGGAGAAAAAAGAGAACTTACAGGGCCTTAGCGGATATGGCAAGGAATAACTCTCTAGAGGATCCATGGCTAAATTGTCATCCGAATCTGGATGGGAGTACTTTTTTTTCAGCTCCCCATCAGATTTTAGTTAGGCTGGATTATTTTCTGATTACAAGAGGTTTGGTAGATGGTGTAACGATAGTAAGAGAACCTAGGATCATTTCAGATCATAGCCCACTAGTGTTAACTGTAAATCTTGGGCAAAAGAGAAACAAGGAGCCGACACAATGGACATTTGACAGAATGCTTCTCCAGGATCAAACTTATAGGGTGAGAATGTCTGAATGGATTAAGGAATTTTGGGAAATTAATAGAGGTACCTCAACACCAGGGATTGTATGGGATGCTTGTAAAGCCGGAATAAGAGGAATGACCCTGAGCTATGTTATTAGTGCACAAAAAAGGGAGAGGGAAAAAGCAGAGAGAGATAACGAATTAATTAGAGAGGCAGAGGAGGAACTTATGTTGGCTATAAATGCGCACTCACCAATTGAGCAGATTTTATTGAAGTTAGTCGCTCTTAAAGCAGAGGTTATGGATGGGATGGCAAAAAGGACAGTGGAGAAGTATATGGCTAATAAAGAGAAGGCGTATGAACTCAGTGAGAGAGTTGGTCATATATTAGCGGTACGAGCTAGACAAAGAGATGGGATGGCTGACATTAAGGAGATTAAAGATAGTCAAGGAGTCAAAGTTAAGGGAGCAGAACAGATCAGAGAGGTTTTTAGGCAGTTTTATATGGCACTGTATCAATCAGATGGAGATGGAGGAGAAGAGGACATAAGGGCTTACCTGAGGGAGATAGAGCCATCAAAGTTGGAGGAGGCAGATAAAAAAGAGCTGGAAGAGAAATTCAAGGTGGATGAACTGATTGAGGCCTTGAGCGAGCTGCCATCTGGGAAGGCCGCTGGCCCGGACCAGATCCCAGTTGAATTTTATAAAATCTTCCAATCCTCTTTGTTAGCAGATATGTATAATCTGATGCTGTTAGCACAATTGGGTGAGTCTGTTCCACACTCTTGGGGAGGCGCAGACATCATTGTTATTCCAAAGAAAGGCAAACCGACAGATGTCCCGGGCTCCTACCGACCTATTACGTTAATGAACGCCGATGTCAAGGTGTTTTCCAAAATGTTAGCAAAAAGGTTATCCAGGAAAATTCAATCGTTGGTTATTCCCTCTCAGCATGGATTTGTCCCAGGTAAGGGAACAACCCTCCATACTAGGTTAGTAATTACGGCATTTGATGTAGCAGATACCCTAGAAGACCCAATGGCAGCGGTGTTTCTCGACGCTGAAAAAGCATTCGATAGGGTCTCATGGAGATATTTATGGGATGTTTTGAGGTGGCACGGTATAGGACCAGGATTTATAAAGGCTTTGCAGACACTATACATAAATCCGACGGCCAAGATAAGAATCAATAGAGGTTTCTCGGCTGCAGTTAACATTCAGAGAGGCACAAGGCAGGTTTGCCCCTCTTCTCCTCTGCTTTTTGCTCTATACCTTGACCCCTATATAAGAAAATTGGAAATTAATAAAGAGATATCACCATTAGTGCTAAATGGTCGTAGGCTTAAATCACTAGCCTATGCGGATGACGTCGCTATCTTGACTCCAGAACCCTCAGTTGCCATCAGGGCAATTGAAGCAGAAGCTGAGAGGTTTGGTCAGTTCTCTGGATATAGTTTGAATACCACTAAAACGCAGATAGTTAAAAATCAATGGGTAATTTGTAATGATGACAGAGTGACGAATATGGCAACCTACCTAGGGGTACAAATGACAGCAGAAGTAAGTAAAATTGTGGAAAAAAACATGGATCCTTTGATTGTTCAAATGAAAAAAGATCTGGAAAGAATGAACAACTTGCACTTGACGCTAGTTGGATGTACAAATATCATCAAAATGATGATTTTACCCAAATTTCTGTATGTGTTCAGGGCCGTACCCCTGCTGATTGAAGCCAGCTGGTTTAATGGTATAGAGGCTATATGTAATAGGTTTATATGGGCCCAAGGTAAAACTCGGAGAGCCTATAGGTACATGACGCTTCCCAGAGAAAAAGGAGGATGGGGGGCACCAGATTTTCGTTTATATTACATGGCTACTGTGCTGCAATACATCCAAGGTCTTATTGGTGGAAACTCTGATGATGTAAGACTGCAGAAGATGTCTACAGAGGTTTATGCTGTTGCGCTCGGGGTAAATACTGAGAACTGTTTTCTAAAATGTATTGACTACAGTTACTTTAAGAGGACTAAGTTCAAAACTGTAAAAGCGGCAGTGACGATCTGGAATGCATTCTTAAAGAAAGTAAAGATTGGGAGGTATAACAGGTATGTCCTATTAATTAACAACAGGTCACTCCCTAAGGAAATCTTTGCGGATCATACTATGGCAGAGTGGGCTCTAAGGGGGGTTACGCAAATTGGAGATCTATTCTCACAGGATGGTTTTAAGCAATTCTCAGAGCTAAGAGACACATATGGTTTAGATAATAGGGGATTTTTCAAATATCTACAGGTTAGAAGCTTTTTTAACAACAAAGTCGGAGGTTCAGCAGGTTTTAATAAAATAGAAATAATGGAGAAAATAAAACTGATGGGGGATTGCTCTATCAAATCCTTTTATGCAGCATTGGTGGAAAATAAGCAGGATGATTTAGTTAAATACAGCAAGAAATGGGAGGATAAATTGGGAGTTGATAGTAGCTTGTTTTATGATTCTTTGAATTTGGGATGCACGATACTATGTGCTGCCCCGCTGCAATCTCAGCATTATAAAACATTGTATTCTTTGTACTTTACGCCTGCAAAGATTGCAAAATGGGGGGGAATCAAGGAATCAATTGTCCCAGATGTAATGAGTTGGAAGCAGATAGCGTACATATTTTTGCGTCATGCCCCCAATTACGAACATTGATTAGTGAGATTGAGGGTTTTTTGGCAAGATCACTCGGTATTGAGATATCCCTTACGCCGGCTTGGATTATGCTAGGTGTGAATAATGAAGAGCAGGTTCAATATGCTGAATTTCTGTTTGTAATAATGGCTGTCTATAGACTCACAATAGCTAGGGCTTGGCTAGATAAAAGCCTTCCAAGCTTGCAAAGCTGGCTGGCAAATACTCTGTATGCATATAATATAGAGGAAAAAATGTATGCTCGAAAGGGGAGAAGTGGAAGACGATTGGGGAGAAGAATTTGGGAGCCAATATGTAAATGGAAAGAGAGGCAAAGAAGGAGTAATTAGGAGGGGGGCGGGAATATGTTGATGTTATCGCTATCATTACTGCTTTCGGATTTCTTCTTTTTTATTTCTTGTGTTGACTTTGGATTTTTTCTTATTATAACTGAACTGCATAATGTGTATGCTTTCTGTAGCTGTATTGTATAATCTGTATGTTAGTACTTAAGGGTGGAGTTTAAATAACGCAAAAAATATTGTAATGGATAAAATTGTGATATATGTAATGCTCATATTGATATGTTGTAACGAAGAAAAAAAAAAAAACATTAAAAAAAAAGTCAATATCTCTGGTTTTAATAATTGGATTTTTGTAGTTTTGGTCTTATTTTTTTCAAATTAAATTCAGTGTTTTTTCTAAATTGGTTTGGAATCATTATGTGTGGTTTTTTCACTGTTTTACTGTTTGAAGTGTTTCACAATTACTTTACACACTGCCTTTAAGTTAAACCTGACTGCACTAGCTACCAAGCTACCGGAGGGGGAGCACAGCTTAATTTGAGATTTGCTTGTACCTTGCCATGACTAGCATTGTGGTTGCTTTCACTCCAGTCAACCAACAACCCAATTTCTTACACCCCTAAATTACTCATAATGACATAAGCAGGAAAATTACAGTATTATCAGTAAAGATATTAATGCAGAATTACTGAAATGACTGTTATTACTCTAGTGTAATTGAAATTCTGCCTGGGCCTAATGATCATCCCACATTTTTGATGCAGTATCCTAAAGCTCAGAGTCTATTGGTGAAAGCCACCAATTCGAAGGTTAATCCAAATTCCTTCATTTATACTTCTCTGGGCGACGAGTTGTAGCAGATCTATGCAATGGTCAGGACTCTACAGCATACTCAGAAGGTTTGTTGGCTTATATGTCCTTTGATGGCGCCTTGCTCGTTAGAAAGAAACATAATTCTGCTTAGGATAAATGAAAGAATAGACAGCTACAGCAGGTTCTTTGGATCTACCCTCCTCTGGGTGTCAGTTCCAGCAGCAGCAACAGAAATTAATTGTTGCACTAGAGGTCTTGCTTTCAGTCAACATCAAGCACTGCAGCCCAAGCAGTACTGCAGGGCCTTTAGGGTCAGAGGTGGTGTGAATGGAGGAGCACAACAGCAGCAGCAATTTTCATCCTTCTCCTCGTCTGGCAACACCATAAACCTACTTTGGATTGCTCATGGCTCGATATGCCTCCTGATGTGAGGAAGAGCATGCTGAAACCTTACAGACAAAGATTTCTGATGTTCTATTATTTGTTTTGCCTGTGGCTTGGAAAGGTTCTGCATTGGGTATGAACAAAGGTTAGCTATTATTTTGCCAGATTAGTCCTTATTATTATTTGTTTTTGCAGACAGACGATGCGAAGGGAGGCTCACACGCTGGAGTTCCACGCCTCCGCGTAGTGCTGGGGCGTCCTGTTCCGCTACGTGACTCCTCCCCCCCTTCCACGAGGCTGATGGCGGCAACATTGTAGCGGCGGCGTTTGTGAATTGCCGATCGCGCTACTCTATGGAAACTCCGGGAGGACCCTGGAAGAAGCTTGATGGGATCGTACTGAGTGTTATGAAAAGCTCAGAGTGCCTGAGTGAACTGTAGACAATTTAAAAACGCTCAGCTCGGTTTTCTGATCGCGTTATTCTATTGAGGACTCTGAGGAAGCTTGCTGGGAAGTTGCTAAGAGTCTGAGGGCCCGATTCACAGAATGAACTTACTACTTTTGGCATTCACAGAATGCACTTACTACTTTTGGTATTCACAGAATGAACTTACTCATTTCGGTATTCACAGAAGTTAGGACTACTAACTTTAGGACTCCTAAATGCCTTCTGTGAATACCGAAAGTCTTAAAATTAGGATTTTTCTCAATTTAGTAGTAGTAAAGTTAGGACTCCTAACTTTAGGACGCCTAAATGCCTTCTGTGAATACCGAAAGTCTTAAAATTAGGATTTTTCTCTATTTAGTAGTAGTAAAGTTAGGACTACTAACTTTACTACTACTAAATTGAGAAAAATCGTAATTTTAAGACTTTCGATATTCACGGAAGGCATTTAGACAACCTAAAGTTAGTAGTCCTAACTTTACTACTACTAAATTGAGAAAAATCGTAATTTTAAGACTTTCGGTATTCACAGAAGGCATTTAGGCATCCTAAAGTTAGTAGTCCTAACTTTACTACTACTAAATAGAGAAAAATCCTAATTTTAAGACTTTCGGTATTCACAGAAGGCGTTTAGGCATCCTAAAGTTAGGAGTCCTAACTTTACTACTACTAAATAGAGAAAAATCCTAATTTTAAGACTTTCGGTATTCACAGAAGGCATTTAGGAGTCCTAAAGTTAGTAGTCCTAACTTGTGTGAATACCGAAATGAGTAAGTTCATTCTGTGAATACCAAAAGTAGTAAGTGCATTCTGTGAATGCCAAAAGTAGTAAGTTCATTCTGTGAATCGGGCCCAGAGAATCTTGAACCCTCGGAATGCCTGAGTGAACCTGTCGACAATTTAAAACACTCGGCTCCGTTGAATTACGAGCCTTTTTGCCGAGACTGCAACCTGGATGGACTGGGCGTTAAAGCATTAAAGAGCAGGTCAGTGGGGCGAATAATGGAAAGGGTGCATTTCGGACTTGTGAAAAACCCCTGAAATACATAGAACTTTTGAGTGCTTATTACTAACAGTATAAAAACCCCTGCACTCCCTGACTGCAGCTGATGTTATACTTTGCAAAAACCCCACCGTCGCAGTTGTCGCAGTTGTCTATACATTAAGCTACATTAAGCTTCGACCGCAGTGTGGGTAGGATTATAGGTATAAGCCCCTTTGCTCTGGATTGCTTTGGTCTGTTGGGAGTATAACTCATTGAATAGCTCGAGCCCCTGATAAATTGAAATTGAAATGGGAAAACAATTAACAGCTCGTGCCAAAGCAAGAGCGCGTCGTCAACAAATTAAAGAAGGCGTGGAAGCGGCTAAAAGTGCTGGTGTGGCAGGGGATAAAGGTCTATCCTCTGTTGAAAACTCAGAGAGCTCCGGGGAGGGGGAAGAGGAGTATCCTGAAAATGTATCTATATGTGCCCCGCTGATCGGTGCTGAGAGTTTTGGGCTTGCGGAAAATCTAGTAAGGGAAGCATCAACCCTAGATATGGAGTCGAGTAAACCAGTGGACAAGTCCAGGATTGCAGGGCCAAAAGTGAAAGAAACGGCATGTGCCATCGAATCGAGTGGCTCACAAATATTTAAAGAAGTGAAAACACCCGGGGAGTCAAAAATTGCGAAAGCCACTAAACAGTTTCCTCTATTTGAAAAGAAGTCTATTGCACCTGCTAATAATCCTTCTCTAGCATTAAACACGGATTTGACGGCAGATTCAACGGCAGACTCAATGGGTCCAGCAATCTCTAATGAAGAGGAGGCATCACTGGGTGTTAAGGGAACTGTGGCTCTACCCTTAACTTTATCAGTTACTTCACAAGCTAGCTCGGCTCCAGTTCAATCAAGCTTGCTCCCACTCGATGTTTCTAATGCACAGAAGGAACTCTCCGAAATAGAGTCTGGCACAACAGGTGACTTCCAGATATCAGTAAAAGACATGCTTAATCTGATTTTAAGCAAAGTAAGAGAGATGAAGCAATTTCAAAAGGCGGAGCTCGCTGTGATTAATCAACGGTTGGATAAAATGGAAGACTCAATGACCTCATTTCCCGCTCGTCTTCAAGAGGCAGAAACCAGAATTACGGGGCTAGAAGGAAATCTAGCAGATGTACAGAAGGACACCGCAAGCGTATCAAAAATCTCTAAAGTCCTTGAATCCAAACTTGTTGATTTGGAAAATTATAACAGAAGGTCAAATCTGAGAATTGTAGGTGTTCCAGAGAAGATTGAGGGGTCTGACATGAAACAATGGATAACTTAATTTCTCTTTCATGAGGTCATTCCCGAGTTCAAAGGAGATTTGACTATTACACGCGCACATAGAGTCCCAACTCATCAGCCCCCGAACTCCACGTATCCCCGTACCATCTTAGTGAATTTCTCTGATGTGCGTGCTAAAGAGACTATTCTTTCTGTGGCATTTAAGCAAAGACAATTTGCAGCAAATCCCACTACCAAATGTCGGATTTTCTCAGACATGTCGGCCGCTGCCGCAAGACGGAGAAAATAATTTGTTAAGATCCTTCAACTATTTAAAGACAAAGGCGCTCAAGCTATGATTGCGCAGCAATCTAAGCTAAAAGTTTTGGTAAAGGGGAAATTTTACATGTTTTCTGAAGTGGATGAAGCAAGGGGGCTATTGGATCGGATTACACAGGGTTAATATAACATGATATTATGTATCAGCCTTGTGGTGTATACATGCTTATTTCCTTTTGATTATTTCTACATGGTCAAGGGGAGTTGGAGGAGCAGGGATGAACAAGGACGTCACGGGGGTAAGGGGTGCAATTACACGGCACCTCCAAGATAGGGGTTAGTACCTGGTGGCCAGCGTGGCAAGAGGAAGAAGGGAGAGAACAGGGCCACAAGGTAGGACGTAGGAGGGTGGAGGGGTTGGCGTGGGTGAGGGGGGGGGGGAAATGAAAACATTGAAGTATCTCTGGGTAAGATTGGAAGTTCATTTGGATGGAAAAGGGGCTTAAGGATGATAATGAAGGGAATTATTTATTCTGAAGGCAGTGAAGTAATTTCTTTACAATGGCTAGTAGAGGCTTAAAAGTAATTTCGTTTACTGTTGATGGACTGAATAATAAAAAAAAAATGCGTGCTATCGAGTCCTGGATCAGAACGGATAATCCATCTGTTGTAATGTTGCAAGAAATCCATATTCCTGCTACAAAAATTGATAATTTTTCCATGTTTAAACTTTGGGCCTCATATCGAGGGTTCTCATGCGCTTCAGAATCTCAACGAGGGGTGGCTCTTTTTTTAAATCGTAATTTGGATGTTGAGATTCTCCAAACTGAACAGGATAGGGAAGGACGATGGTGTTGGGTCACATGTTCAGTAAGTGGCAGACATAGGTCTATTACTTTTGTTTGCTTTTATGCCCCAGTGAATGATTGGAGTCAGGGGTATGATGACTTATTTCAATCACTTTATATGATTAGGGGGGACATCGTAATTGGAGGAGATTTCAATATTTTGATGGATGTAAAATTGGACTCAACTGTGATTACTAAAAAACAGCCTAAACCCAAATCTCGTAGATCTATTAGCCAGAATATAATTACACTAGATCTTTGTGACCCTTGGCGTGTAGATAATCCACAAAAAAAAAGTTCACATTCTGGTCAGGAACACATAAATCATCGTCTCGATTTGATTTTTTTTTAGCTTCCAAGGAATTAGAATTTTCCTGTCAAATGTTGATGCACAATGGGTTCTCAGACCATGCTATGTTAGTCATTGAATTTGTGGCTGGAGAAACCGATAAAATCCCTAAAAGATGGTTATTTAATAAGGTATATTTAAGGGATGAGAATCGGATTAGAACATTAAAGTTGGAGATTTCAGATTGTATTATTCGTAACTCAGACACTGCCCCTCTCCATATTGTGTGGGATTCGCTGAAAGCCTTCATTCGTGGCATTCTAATTAGCAAGGTTGCTTCAGAATGGCGTGCTGTGAAGCAAGCAAGAGATTTACAGTATCATAAAATAAATGCCTTGAGCCTATTATGGCAGTCGGATCCCTCTAATATAGTGAAAAATAAGCTTAATGAAGCAAAACGTGAACTGAGCGCAAACTTTTTCAAAAAGAGTGAGGAACAATTTTGTAGACAATCTCAGAAGATATATGAGGAGAGCAATTTTACTGGCAAACTTCTGGCCTGGCAAGCGAAAGAACAAGCTGCTGCAAATAAGATTTGTTTGTTAAAATGTCCTATTACACACACAGAGACATCACAAGCTGTAGCAATAGGCAATATAATGTTGTCACACTATCAAAAGATATACACTGAACATCAAAATATAGATCCTATAAAACTCAGAGATTTTTTAAATAAATATGAAATACCATCTTTGGCACAAGAGGATCAGGAAGCAATGTCAACTCCTTTTACCAACGCTGAGTTAGAACTGGTAGTCAAAGATTTACCGATGGGTAAGGCTTGTGGCCCGGACGGCCTGCCAGCCGAATTTTTTAAGGGTTTTTTTTTACTCTTTTTTCGACTTATTACTTCAGTTGTTAAATTCTATGCTAAACGGTGGGCAAGTTCCTAATTCTTTTGCAGAAGGCTCTGTGGTTAGCTTTCCTAAAAAGGGTAAAGACCTTAAAGACCCCAATTCATATAGGCCTATTACCTTACTGAATACTGATTATAAGATCACAACTAAATTGCTTTCCCTACGTTTTAACTCCATGGCTGCTGAGGATCTTATTTACCCAGATCAGAATGGCTTCATTGCAGGTTGCCAACTTGTAACTAATACCCATTTTTTGGTGGAGGCTTTAGATTATTTTGAGATTAAAAAGGTCCCTGCTTTAATGTTATTACTTGATGCAGAAAAGGCTTTTGATTTGGTGGTTTGGAAAACTCTTTTTGTTATTTTGACATATTTTGGAATTCTCCCACAGATTATTAGTTTAATTCAAAATGTGTACACGGGTGCCAAAGCCAAGATAATCAATAATTCAGCTTTAGTAGGCACAGTATCGGTACAGCGAGGGACTCGGCAAGGATGTCCCTTGTCCCCTATTCTTTTTGATTTTTTTATTGAGCCTTTAGCCATAGCAATTCGTAACTCAGTAGATGTAGTCCCCCAATTCCCAATATGGCAAAAATTAAAATGTACGCAGACGACATCATGCTCTTAATAAGACCTGATATTAAATCTCAGGTCAGTGCCTTACAGCTTTTTGAGGAATTCGAAACCCTGGGTGGCTATCGGATAAATAGAAAAAAAAAAAAACAACGAAATATTAGTGTGTGGAGGGAAGGATTCTAATCTACATCCAGAGTTAGCTGGATGTATTAATTCTAGGCCAAAAAGATATTTAGGGATTTGTTTCTCTGTTTCGGTCTCAGATCTATATACACTTAATTTTGAACCTCTTCTGCGGAAAATACACTCATTGTTTTCTAGATGGAGTCCTTTGCCATTATCAATCTTGGGCCGGGTCGCCTTGATCAAAATGTCTGTGCTTCCACGCTTCAATTTTTTGTTTGCAACTATTCCATGCTCTCTTCCTGCAGCCTTTTTTTCAAAAGTAGAATCTTTATTTTCAGGTTTCATTTGGGCAAAAAAACCTCCTAGATAAGCATTAAAATCTCTTTATACAGATACAAAATAAGGTGGGCTCTCTTTACCTACTATTAAAGACTATTATAGTGCATATTTCGCTCAATATCTGGAGCGCTTTAAAATTGGAGTGCAAAGTCCTAGTTTATTCATTAATTTCTTTTTCGACCTAATTTGTTATGAGACTCAGATTCCCTTCTCTCTGCAAATACCGAAATCCCCAAAATTAGTATGTTATAAGATCATGAACTGGTTTTTCAAACGACGGGAGGCTATCCTTAAAAGATACTCCCTTCCGCGTTTCAACTCTAAGACTCCTTTAAAATATGTTTTCAATTATATAGAGATTAAAATAAGTCCAGATATCGTTTCGCAATGGAATTACAGAGGATTCAAAAACTTATCAGATTTTTTAAGGGATGAAGCTTGGTTAACTCCCGGTGAGATGCAACAATTAATTCAGGGGAATTACTTGTTAATAGGTTCTTATATTTTGATTTATAAAATGCTGGAACGGCTGGACCCAAGAAATCTCTGCTTACGTATTCAGCTTTGGGAAGATTTGTTTGTGACTATACTGTCAAAGAAACAGGGGGAATGGAAACGTTGTTTAGCTCTCCATACCGAGATAGATGTCACACCGAAAGCTATTAAAAAATGGCAAGATCAAGAGAATCATGTTCTCTCTGTAAATGTATGGAAAACGTTAAATGATTTAAACTTTACTGTGTTACGGGGTGTTAATTGGAGAAGAATGTTATTTTTTATTAAATGGCTGTTATACTATACCCCAGCGGTTATTTAAAAAATGTACGTCAATACATCTGCTAATTGTTTTCGATGTCAGCAATTTCCCCCCCGCTAATTGGTATCATACTATAGTGGATTGCCCTAAAATTGTATCCTTCTGGAATGAGATATTTAGTTTTCTACAAATTGACTGTAAGATTCAGATCTCTTATAATGTTAAATTAATGCTTTATGGATATGATTCCGAATTAGAATTTGCTGATCAAACGGTCAAATTGTTGTATATTGTAATGGCAGTAGCTAGGTCGCTAATACTGCAAAATTGGAGATCGACACAGGTCCCGCCGTTCCAAGCATGGTTGCAAAAAATAAGAAATGTTAGAAAAAGTGAATCCTTATATGCACAACGGATAGGAGGGATGAGGAAGTTTGAAAAAATGTGGGGATTGTTTTTTGAGTAATTATGGACTTGAATCGTTTTTGTCATGTTAAAAAAAAAATATTTTAGCTCTTTGCATTTCTTTTGTATCCTTAATGTGATCATATTTTCATGCTTGCCCTGATTCCGACTTTGTTATTGTATATAATTATAATTGCACAGCCCTTAAGAATCAAAGAACTTCAATAAAAAATTGTTTAATAAAAAAAAAACGTGTCCTTATTATTTCTAACCACCTATTGAGATATGTTTCCCTAAAAGGCATTCTCATATGTTTCCCACGCTACCTTTATCACGTTGCCATGGAACTGCAATCTAGTATTGACCTTTCTGGAGGGTGCACCTTCTTAGCTGCACTCTTTGACTTCTTACTGTGAAAACCAGGGCTGTACATGGAAATGAAGGCAGCCCTGCAAAAATGTTACATTCATCCCCCACTCCCTTTATGTCTCCTTCCTTCCAATCTATCTTTCTATCTCCCTCTGTCTTTCTCTCTCTCTTGGTCCCTCTCTTGTTTGCCTCCTGAGCCCTCTGCCTTCTGCCAATAAACCCCAGGGAGCTAGAGATCAGTGGTGTAAGACAAGCCCCTGCCGCCCCTGGGGTACAGGGGGCCCAGAGCTCCAGGGGCCGCCTCTGGCACTGACAGGTCCCTGGCCTAGGAGCTCCGGACTGGGTAGGAGCCTGGGGGCCTCCAGCATGTAATTTGCAGGAAGGGCCCTCAAGTTTTGCTGTGTTCCTCATGGCAATTCATTCTGAAAATTGAGCGTCAGTCTTTGTCCTTTCAATCTCCATAGCCAACCTTCTTCCCTGACAAACTGGCTCTTTTTGCCCAGTTATCCTTTCTTCTGAAAGTGGAGTCACCCTTCCATATGTTCTTCTCTTCATCTCTTCAGAAGGTGGTTTCGCTCTTCCATGTGGGGTAGTTCATTATGCTTCCTATATTCATCCCTCCACCATATACATGCACAGTGGAGGGGAGATTAAACCAGCCAGATTCACAACATGCCCTTAGCTTCGATACTGACAAGACTAGAGAACACTGCATTGTTGATCAACTGTTTGTGGGTTTACTGGGTCCCAAGAAAAGAAAGGTGGTCCAGAAGTGAATCGTATCCCAGTCAGTCCTTACATCAAAATGTGTTAGACCTATTGGAGGTATTAGAGCTCACCTCAAAATAGCAAAGGCTGCGAATTAAGTCCTAGTTCAGGGTGTTCCTGCCTTGGGCACCTGCCAAACTGCTATGTAAGTTGCCGTCCATCCATTCAACAAGCACTACTACATTGATTCGCAGGCCCACAGAGAGGGCCATTGTGTCTTTTGGTCTTGCAGGTCTTCATGGTGTAATTCCACTCTCCAGACCCACCTCTTTTTTCGGGGGAGCTAACCTGGTATTGACCCAAAAAAGTGAAACCCCTGTGAATAAAAATATTTATCAGAAGGACAAGTTACTTGCCTTGGGTAATGCTGTTTCTGGTGAATACTCCTTATGTCACCAGATTCCTCACCACCCACTCACCAACCCGTTGCCTGATCCAGTCTGAAACCCAGTGGTGTAGCAAGACATATTGCCTTACGGGGCAGTCACTGAGTTTGCAATTGTGTGTAGATTGTAGCGGAGGGGAGTGGTAGTGGCCGACAAATGACTTGTTCGGGGGGGGGGGGGGGGCCTTGGGGGGTGATAGTCGACAGACAACTTTCTCACCTCTGCCACTCCTAAAAAGAGTGCCGCCCTGTTTGGACCGCACCTAGCCCCCCCAGTTACAGGGCGTGGGGGGGGGGGGGGTGAGGTGGGAGTCGGCAGTCGGCTTGCTCACCTCCGCCGCCCTAAAAAACATTGCTGCCAGGGGGGTACCGTACCTATTCTATTCCCCCCCCTCTTAGCTTCACCACTGCTGGAACCTGGGAGGATTCTAGAAATCTGCAAATGGACAGCGAATCCGCCGGAAAGAGCATTACCAAAAGTAAACTTATACTTTTCAGTGACCTATCCCCATAATTTAAACCTGATATCTAGCCACCAAGTAACTGAATGGCCCTCTATAAAATCCAATCAAGTGGATCACAGTATTAGGCTGAAATTGTCGTTTGCATTCCAAAAGCTAACCATTTATCAGATTTTAAAATGGAGGAGGCATGAAGGAGCAGATAGCATACAAGCCCACCCTCCTGATTCAAGAGGGAGACTACAAGGCTTGTCTCCCAACTTCAAATTCTTGCATTAAAAACCCGATCATTCAACGGGCTTCTGCCGATGTGTGACTCCGAGTATGCACTGCCAGCAACCTGCTCCCTTAGGCTAGTGCACACCATTTTTGCTACGCGCTCTCTGCCTGCTGTACCCCTTTCTCCGTGTTCCTGACAGGTAAGAAAAAAACGTATATTTACATTTCTGATACACGACCTTGCAGCAGCACACTTCCAAGTCCCATACTTGACAATAGCCCCGATTCAGGGCTCAATAGAAGGCAATGGGAGAAATACATTCTCCTGATGATGTTTTTTTTAAAAATCTCTCACTTTCCTCTTCTAAAATGTTGGCATGTATGAGATAGGATCGATTGTTTTGGAATGGGGTTGGACATAGTAGAAACTCTATAATTTATGATAATTCACGTACATCATGTAATGTTACAATTTACTGAACACACCCTTCCAGTGCATTTTTGAAGCAGGATTAAAATATCCACAACAACAACAAAAAAACAGTGCTAATAAAGTTTCCATTTTTCTCATCGCCTATCGCAATAAACACAGAAAAATACTATTCCACAGCTTTTATTTCAACAATGCGGTGCCCATGGGTGTCTCATTTACAGAATACTAAAATCTATCTGAAAGCCAATGGGAGATTGCGGCTGCCCAGTGGTTTACCACAAATAAGCGCTGGTCTCACTCCAGTTTTTACAACTTAACTCAAAACTTCCTTACAATCATTTTCAGGATCATTTGCATTTCATCTTCTACCTTTTTTGAAAAGTTTGACCGCGTTTCGGCGCTTCCTGGTTTTAACAGCAGCCTTTCCCCTCACCACGAAGAATGCACTTCGCCTGCCAGCATCAAGGTATGCGTCTCGAGGCGTCTCGAAGCTTCTGCAGGTCGCTCCCTTTTGAACAAACACCAGGCATGCGGTAGCAGGCTCCTGTTGGAAGGAGGCCCAGAAATTGCAAAGGGCGATTATCCGAAGTGGCAAATGTTGTCCTGGGAACAAGTTGAGCTGATTTGAATATTGTGTGCCAACGCATAATAATGCCAAATATATGGTTTCAAATAGCCACCGTTCGGACGTGAATTTTAAAATGGGAAATCCAGGCCGACATTCAAGCCCAGGGCATTTCAAGGTAGAGGGGTGTCTCTCTATCTGTTTTCTCATGAACATGATTTCTGATACCCCTAAAGGGACGGGTTCGATCAAGTGTTTGGCACCCGCTTAGAAGGATGTTATTTGACTACCTTTTGTAAGAGTTTGTTGATTGCCAACTATGGGCCAGAAAAGCTTCCACAAGATTGGCGTCGAGTGCAGGAAAATAAGCCTGGATATAAGCACATAATGCATTCAGGAGTACATGCATGTATCATCAAAAGTACCAAAAAGCAGAAAGTTATCCTTCTGCAGTACCCTGGGCTCAAGTACCAAAGCTTTGCTGTTTTGCACACTGTACCAGCTATGTCTCTGATTTCTTTACTGTTTTGTCTATTGGCTTCGGAAACATATATTTTTTAATTTTCCATGCGACATACCATTCTTTCTGTTTGATCATAAAGTAGCTCAGTCTTTCATGCAGTAAATACTCCAAGATTAGATAACTGCATCTCCCTTTATTTCTGGTTACCTAAGTACTCCGTGCACCGACTTCCGGCAGTCCAAAATGGCGCAGCCCTTCTTGTACTATAACTGCAGAGACATTTATCATCAGTGCGAAATCCATGCAATGATTTGGCTCCCAAGCTTCAGGAGGGCCTGGACCTTACCTATTATGATGTCAATTAGGCAGGACCTTTCTGTCTCCAAAAGTTGGTACAGCGTTAAGCCCAAAGATAATGCTAAAATCTGTTGATACTTTGCCCCTTACCGTGCCTAGGATATGACAGGCGAGAACAGGGACATTTTAAGGATTTGGGGGGCCCTGGGCCAAACATATTTTGGGGCCCCTGTTCAGAACAGCTTACAATTTATGGTCCAATTTCAGGTGTTTCATGTCCTCTTTCGCCAGGTCACTTGACAGGCACACTCATCGAAATTCTAAATGTTTTGCACATCTAATATTCAGGGAAATGCCGTGTGTTTTCAATCTTGTAACACAAGCGCAGTTCACTAATATTACTGAAAACAATATCTGTGACACCCTCCCATTTCGCATATATGAGGTTCTGTTTTGTTCTAAAGGAATACTTGTATGGGTGTTGCATAACATATAAACACACCATTTCTCTGCAAATGTATGTAATAGACTCTCACACATCACCCACATTAAAAATAGATGAAAAAAACAGTATTTAAAACAATCTGTTGAAGAACTATTCATGGTCATCAAGGCAAGACTCTCCCCAGAACAGAGCTGGCTCTATCAGGGCCCCCCTGAAAGGCAGGGACCCTGGGCCACAGCCCACTTTGCCCATGCATTAAAACGTCTCTGGGTGAGAATGGGTGGCGCGCCAGATTTTTGTTTTCCTGGTGATTAACTACTAAAATCTGTTTCACGTGGCACAATCCTGTCTTGCCCGCCTCATGTTTTTTTTTTGTTATCGTAATTAAAATGCTTTCAAACTGATATGCACAAGGGGGCATCTGATCAGCTCTTTACACCCTTGATCGAACAATATGTTAGTCACAATTTGGCCCCACTCAACCCCATTTAGAACATGGAGCAATGGAGTCTACATGTGGCGCACACGTCAGCCATTAGCTCTCTTCACAGTGAGTAACAGCATTTTGTTTTTGCACATTTGAACATCCTCCTTAAAAAGAAATGTACTTCAGTGTCAAGGTTAATAGGCCAATATCTGCTTTTATTTCTGCTTTAATTTCATGTTTTTATATAGTTTTTGAGTGAGTCATTTTACTTACTACATTCCATGCATATAGAAGCCACCTATAGCCTGAGAGATGTTTTACTTTTTAGTATTACACTTTTAATGTCGAAACATTAAAAAAACACCATAGGCTTGTCAATGCCAGAACAAATGGTGTTGCCAATGCTTGATTAATTGTAAACCCATATTACGAGTTTGGTCACATTGTGGTGTTCGAAATTTCAACCTACATGTATATCTTGAACTTAAAATTGAATACCAAAATATTGTCAAGGTAAATATGTATTTACTATTATTAACTCCACCATGATGATAGTTTGGGATGTATAAGGTGGAATCAAGACCGCGCAGCCTGGGTGCTAGGCTAACTAAGCATTTGCAGCGCTGGCAGCAGTCACCTCAGAAAGAGCTTGGGCCCTTGCACATATTTATTAATTTTTGTATTTATTAATTCATTTTACAACTTACATACTAACAAGAGCACTGTATAATATGGCATTAAGAGGAAGATGACAAGCAACACTTCGACATGTCCCAAAATTGGAAAAATTATGCATTGTTGCATGTTCCATCTGCCACCTTTTGACAAAGACTCTCAAGAGCCAATTGAGAAGATAAATAAATAAATAAATAAATATGAGAAAAAATACTAGCTTGTGTGAAGAAATTTAATGGTCTCTCTCCAGAAGAGAGAGCTAAAAAATCTGGCTTGATTTTCATTTTAGGGATCAGAGCCAGTGTGATTAAGACTGATTTAATAATCAATTCATAGCAGCCCACTGAAGTCCAGTCAGAAAAGTATTGCTGGCTACTTTACTGTGAGCTGCTGCGAATCTTTTGGAGAAAAAAACCACACAAAAATGTGTTCCCTACCACAGGATTTTAATGCATGTATTTGTAACTAGCAGCCCATCCCGACGTTGTCCGGGAGCAATTAGGCTTCAGGGCCCCCGCCCGCCCCGACGTTTTCCTTGGGTTCCCTGGAGCCTTCCTCCATATATTGCAGTATTATACCTCTATGTTTACTTTCTACGCTTTTGTAACCTGCACACGTAACTTTTTCCTCCTGTAATGCACCGTTTGGCTCACTTTTGTAATGCTCTGTTTGCTTCCTCTTGCTCACGATTGTTATTTTTGCTTCATTTTTCCGCCGCTCACCGCTCCTAACTAAAACCTACCTCATCCGCCGCTCACCGCTCCTCCCCGCCTGTCCGCCGCTCCTCACCGCCTGTCCGCCGCTCCTCACCGCCTGTCCGCCACTCCTCACCGCCTGTCCGCCGCTCCTCACCACCTGTACGCCCCTCCTCCCTGCGCCATGTCCGCCGGTCCTCCTCGCGCTCCTGGACGCCGCTCCTCCCCGGGCTCCTCACGTCAGCACGCACGTCGCGGCCGGCGCTTCTTCCAAGGGACTACTTTTTTTTCGGTATATTTTTTTTAATAACGTGACTTTATTATGTTTATATAGCCTATGTCCATCTGCACACCCTGACGATTACAACGATGTATCGCGTGTGTGGATTGGCGCTGTGGTTCCCCAGTTTACCCGCCTCAAAGGTTCAAAGTTCTTCCTTTATAATAGTAGTATAGATTATCTTTAGACTGATGAAGACATTCTGCTCAATTATGGAATTTGGTCAATTCCTAATTATTTCTAAGAATGCCTGCATTGTAACTTTCACACTCCCTTACTCCTTTTCAGTAGCCAGACCAGAGTTAATGTAGGGGATCATATGGTAATGCAATCATTCCATTATGTTTCACCAAGCCACTGCTGTTAAAAGCACTGAAAATTAAAACAAAAACACATACATTACAGAAACCCATACCCTATGAAGCACGCATCAGTCGGCTCATGTTTATACAAATGCCAGTCTGTATGGTGTGCAGAAAATCCTGTTTTTTATTGGCAATTTTCCCATTAGGTATCCAGCAGGTGGGAAGCACGTTACCCTAATATACAAGGCTTACCACCTATACTCGCAATACCTTTGAATGTCATAGTGTGTCACGCTGCTCACTGCTTTATAACAGAATGCACTTACTGGGTATGCCAGCCAAGTCACCACAAGGTGAGAGAGCCCTTCAAGTGATGAGGCTCTTATCTTTTTGACGTCTTTGAACCCCCAAATGACTCAATCCTGGAATCGATGGTCCCCAGCATAAGCAATGTTCACGATTTAAACCTCAATACATTCCAGGAAAACACAAAACAAGTATACAGAAACCAAGAAAAAAAATTATGAAATATTTTCTTTAACGCACAGACAAAAAAGTCAACAGAAATCGAAATTTTATTTTTAAGTGGATGGGATAGAAGCTTTTTAAATCGTGGTTTTCTTTGTAAAAGATGAAGTGATATTTCAGATTCTAGCATATTACTTTGTCTCTTTTTCTCCTAATGCATGTTTTTTGTCAGAGTATACAATCGTCCATACTGAATCCTGTTTGCATCGCTCCCACAAATCAAGCCAATGATAACTTAATTTTTAGACTCTGAATTCAAATCACATTTGCACAGCATTATAATATTTACAGTTTAACATTCTGCTTTTTTATGTATATGCCATGTACTAATCTACTAATATTATGTAATTTTCTAAACAGTTGAGAATACATGCCGTGGAACCCCAGGGGTCTTCAGACCTCAGGTTAAGAACCACTGCTCTTGAACGAGGCGCTATGAAGTAAAACCGACTGGAAGAAGGCAATGGTGTCATGTAACGGCATCAAAAGTCAGTATATAGGGAAAACATGAAGAGGAACGCAAGCAGATATTTTGTAACAAAATATAGAAAACAGCATAGGAAATACCCAGGCCTTGATAATCTGAGAGCAACTATAGAGCAGGAATCTATCTATCTATCTATCTATCTATCTATCTATCTATCTATCTATCTATCTATCTATCTATCTATCTATCTATCTATCTATCTATCTATCTATCTATCTATCTATCTATCTATCTATCTATCTATCTATCTATCTATCTATCTATCTATCATGTCAGTCTATCTGTCCTATTCATGCTGTTTGTGATCTGCTTTCTCAACACGTGCCCTTTCATCTATGAACCTCTCCATCCATCCATCCATCATCCATCCATCGAATCAATCTGCTGAATATAATTTATGGATGTCCCTTCAATGTCCACTATTGATCAGTGGCATAATATTAGCCCCGGCGGGGGAGGGGCTGCGCTCCAGGGGGCCCCCTCCAGCACTATGCACGGGCGGTGGGCCCCTGGCCTGAGAGTTCCTGACTGAGTCGGGAGGAGTGGGGCCCTCCATGTACTTTGCAGGGGGGCGTTCAAGTTTCATTATTCTACTGCCGTCTTCTTTAACGTACGGGTATATAATGTGCAGAAGAAAAACAAAAATGACAATTTCCGACCTGAGTGCCGATTTTCTGTGCCCTTGGGGCACTGTAGTATTACAGAAGGGGTTGCGACTCTTTTGAAGCCCATTTTGTAAGACTGATAGCACTTGTGCTCATGTAGTGCCAGCACTATCTTGAGAGGGCCTTCCCTCATTTGAATGGGGGTGTGGCCCCATATGAATGAGGTAATCACTTTGCCTCTGCACCTGTGACGTATTATACACCCAGGCACAGAAGCAAAGAAGTAATCAGGAGGTGCACTGGTTGTGTGGCACAAACAGGTGGTGCACACTCAGTGCACCCCTGAGGATAACCCTATGCAGGGATTAAAGATGGTCCCCCGGACCCCCCAGACATACCCCTATAGGCGGGTGCAGTCACTCACTGCACCTGCCTGCAGGGGGATCTTTATCTCCTCTGAGATGTGCAGAAGGTTTGATCCCTGCAAATAAAAAGGCAAACCATCACCTTCAAAAAGATGCTCTATCTTTCACTAACGTACTGCACTCTAGGGCTTCGGCAAGTTTGCAGCCTCCCCGCAGGCAGCACATTATTTTTATTAGAGTGCACTGTGTCTGTTTGCACCCAGCACACAGATATAAACGTGTCCTGTGATGCAAACAGAGACAGTGCTCCTTGTCTATTATACAGGCCCTGGTTAACACATAGTAAAAGATGGTCATCTTAATGAGGGTGAAGTTGCCTAATGCTCAATCGGTGCATAAAAAATGACAAACTGAACGTTCCAGGTAGGGTGACCAACCGTCTGTAAATTTCGCGAACCGTCTGTAAATTGGACCTCACGACCGTTGTCCGTGAGGATCCCTTTCACGGACGCCTTTTGTCCGTAATTTTGGGCCTTTTAGGGCAATAGAGCTGTTCCCCTGCAAAAGGCCTCAGCTCCCTGATGGGGCCGCCTCGCACTCATCTGAGGACAAGAGCAGCCTCACCCGCCCATTGTCATTCTGTTTGGGGCTGATTGCCACATACAGAATGAGAATGGGTCAGTCTGGGCTGGCACAGCATGTGGTGGCCTCCTCCAGCCTTGGTCTAGGGCAGGGATTTCTGTCACCTGGAAGTGCAAAAACGCCCATGCTGCTGCTTGGTGAGAATCCAGTTAATCGAAGAAAGGAAGTGAAAGAAGTTCAAAGGAAAGGATTATAGTTCTTTCAGAGTCTCATCATTTTAGAACTGACACATTTTCCATATTACATTCAAGGAAGCCATGGTTGTTGCTTTTTTATTTTATGCAACTAACAACCATTGACAAAGCCAATAGTTCTGGCTTGTTGTAGGTGTAACGTTACTTGTTCTAGGTGTAACGTTACTTCTTGTATTATAGATCTCGATGCAATGACAGAAGCAACAAAAATTCCAGTCAGGCACAGATTTTTAGTTGAGGTGTTTTAATCCACACCCTTAATTACATCAAACACCCTTTTGGAGAGACCCCCTTAGTTTTTTCATCCCACATAAAGCTCCGGAAACAACACCATGTCACAGTCGCCCCATGTCCAGGCACTGTGCGTCATGCATGACTCATGCCTTCCACTTTTTCAGATTGCCTATGTGCAGGGGTATAGTGAACCCTGCCCCACCCCACCCCATGCTTTAGGAACTACAGCGAGAGTAGAGTTCTTGATGGGTCTCTTCTATCTGCAGCTCTGCAAACCAAGGCTCAGCTCATAATTAATGTGGAAAGGTGAGTAAGTGAGTGAAGGGATGGGTGGGTGGGTGGGTGGCTGGATGGATGCGTGAAATGATGGATGGATGGATGAATGAAAGGGTGGATGATGGGCGAGTGAATGGATGGATGAGTGAAATGATGGATGGATTGATGAATTGATAAGTGAAAGGGTGGATTGATGGATTGATGAGTGAAAGGGTGGGTGTAAGGTTGGATGAGTGAGTGAAAGGGCAGGTAGATGGTCAAAAGGATGAATAGATGAGCGAAGGAGTGAAAGGATGGATGGATGAGTGAAAGGATAGATGAGTGATGGGTCCAATGGATGGATTCATGAGTGGATGAGTAGATGGGTGGGTGGATGGAAGGATGAATGGCTAAGTGAAAGGGGAATGGAGAGAGAAAGGGAGGATGGGTGAATGGATGACTGAACTGGTGAATGGGTGAAAGAATGAGTGACTGGGTGGAGGAATGAGTAAGTGAAAGGATGGCTGGATAGGTAAATAGCTGGATTGATGAGTGTATGGATGGACAGGGTGAAAGGGTGGATGGATGGATGGATAATGGATGGATGAGTAAAAGGCTGGATGGAGGGATGGATGAGTGAAATGATGGATGTAAGGGTAGGGGATGGATAGGTTTGTAAATGGTTGAATATGGACATGGATGGGCACACAGATGGAAGGACAGAATGAATGGTGAAAGACTGAATGATGGATGAAAGTATGATTACACACTGTAAGCCCCATTATCTTCAGCAACATTTCCTAGACATTGACTTTCACATTTATAGGAGCGATTTTCTCTATATAATATATGTGTGTTGTAACGCACTCTGATACTCTTCCGTACATACTTGGTATGAGTAGCACTATAAAAGAAATTAAATACACATGAGAGACGGTCTATGTGAAGATGAGGGGTGCCATTGGAGGGTGGTAGCAAGACCAGACTGGCCGGACCGTGCATCGGGCGTTTTATTTGGGATCTGGAAAGGTGGGGTGGCGGTTTTTTTACCACAAAAAGACCTGCACATTTGCTTAAAGCTGCTCGCATACTGAAAAAAACCATGAGGTGCACAATTTTCTCAACCTAATATAAACTTCTTTTCACTAGCACTTCAGTGGTTGTCTATTTACTTACTTATATACTATTGCACAACCTCCTCTGATGTGTCTGTAAAACTTACCTTTTGTCCTAAATTTTAACCTCCTGTCCTGAATTTTTGTCCTGAATTTGACCCTTTGTCCTGAATTTTTACACTCACTGTCTTGAATTTGCACCCATGCCAGTCACCCTAGTTCCAGGCCCAGTAATGAAACCAATGTCCACAGACAAAAAACACGCAGAACTTTCAGCATTTTCCCACAATTTTCAAAATAAAACGATTGAAAGGTGAAAATAGTTCAAATATGTAAAGATAGTATTTGAAAGGAGTGAAATAAAAAAAGTCACGGTAGACATGATTCTACCTCTACTGCCACTGAGTTAGGAAGCAGATGACCCAATAAAGGAGGCGGGACAGGGGCAGAGACTAAAGAGGAAAGAGAGCAGTGGCCCAAACAGGAAGAAATGGAAAGGAAAATGGAGTAATAAGGGCAATAGTAGGGTATTTACTTTAAAGAAGCCTGAAAAAAGGTAAGAACATTAGCAGAATTTGTGCTCCTTTACAACAAAAGACAGACGGGCAAAGTAAATAGGTCTAGTTTAATGTGCTAAAGCAAGCAAACACAGGCAAGCACACATCGCACAGACTTTTTGTGCCATGCCTTTGTAAGGCAAATACCCTGACCGGCAACCTAAACAAACATTTGGCATTGCCCATGACCTGATGATATCCCTCTATTCCTACACATGCAGCGTCCTTCTGCATTATATTTACCACTGGCCAACAAAGAGGCAATTCACTCTAGACCTTCGACATGGAGAATGGGCTTTCACTTGTAGTAGGAATGAGGTGGCTACAGTAAACCTCTGATTATCAAAATAAATGCTAAAAACCTCAGGACAAAAATCAGAAAGCTGTTGCTATGACCAATGCTTGATTTACCAGTGCCTAATTCGTGAAAAGGGACCTGCAGGGGCCCAATATTTTTATTAGAAGCCCACTGCTAGTCCTGCCAAACGGGGACTGCTGACTACCATGGCTTCTGAGTCTTTATTTGACCTAATGCCTTTTTTCCTCTCCAAACATTTCCTGTCTCTTTAACTTATTTTCACCGTTTCTTTTTCATCTGTTCTTTTTCTCCCTTTGTCGCTGTTTTCCTTGCTTTGGCTTCCTCCTTCTTTCTCCTTTTGTGCCTTTCTCTCTCTTGCTCTTGGCCAGAACCTGAATGATGAAAAACAAGAGTAGGTCCCCAATAATGTGGACGGGTACCCACCGTTTGCAACCACCTCCACAAATTAAATATTGGCCATGACACTGATGGTGCATTTACTAACGCTGTGACTTCGAAGAGGGGACGCCCGTTTCCCATCTGTAATAAAGGGGATCTCTGGGTTAGTCTTTCTCGCGTAGCTTACAGGGACCCTTTAGGCAGAGAACGAAGCACCACAGATAAAAACAGGAGTCAGTCCTTACCTTCCGGGAGCCTCGCGCCTTCTACCCATGAGCCGTGAGCAGGAGCCCGGGATGGGTGCTGGGCTTACTGCTTTATTGGATAACACAGGCTACGCATTTAGTAATTAGACAGGCATTCTTTTGCTAGATGAGCTTCTATAAATACACTATCTCCAAAGAAACAGCCATCCGAAGGAGATAAGAAACACAGCACCTCGGTGCTGGTCGCCATTTAAGGCGTGAGCGTGGGTCCTTAGAGGCCTGACGCAGGAAGGATCTGACAGGCTCTTCACCTCCGGCACGTGCTTAAGATCACTGACGTGGCTTCCTGTCAGCGCTCAGAACGCAGGGCCCTTTGTGCTGCTGGACTGGGCTAGTGCGTCCAATGGCTTGATCCTGGGGAGAAGGACATATTCAAAGTACACAGATTATATGTGTATGTATGTACACAAATGTGTTGTGTTCTGCATGGGGGTGGGGGTACCCAGTCAAGGAAGTCCTCTTATGCATATGTTAGCAGGTGATTTTGCTCCAGGAAAGAAGAAAAAAAGGTTGGATTTGCCCAGTGCTAGAGTTGAGTGTGTGGTTACAAGTGTGGCCCACAGGTACACTTTATGGGGGACCAACATTTATCTTTCCCCACTAGTCTGGCACAGTAAAAGAAAGAAAACCACAAAAGGGGGAAAGAAAAATAATGAGAAAGTCAGAAAGATCGTGACAAAGGGAAACGCAGGAACCTTCCTGAGTGAGATAAATGGGAAAGGTGTGGTGCCTGGTGGATGAATAAAAAGACTTAAGGTGGTATTTGGCACCCAGGGCCTTTGAGCAAAACATTGGGCCTAGCACTTATGCTTTTACAAATTAAGCACTGAGAGGTAAAGAGAGCAACTGAGCAAGCGGGCTAAAGGCAAACGATTTATATTTAGTACCTTCAAGGGTATGACCAGAGGAACTTTCAAAAGGCAGATGGGCGTCGGTATGCACATAAGTGCAGCTCCCTGCTTAGATTCAGAATCAGAAATAGAAAAACAGCACAGGGTCAAAGTTAAAAAACAATTGTTGCGAACATATAGAGCAGCACTACAAGATTTGATTTCTGTACTGCTCAAATGATTTGAACATGTGTAGAGTAAATAAACATCTGCCCAATTCAATCAGAACACTAGGAAGAACAATCAGCTGTCAGGCACCCATCGTTGAAATATATTCGACCCCATTTCACAGCACCGCTCAGCTTCTCATTCCTCATGCAGGGAGTCAAGGTGTCACTGTCTGAGGAAGCCTTGCAGAAAAATCTTGGAAGTGGACAATGGACTAATTCAGACATTGAATGGAAGGACAACCTTTGCTTTCTTGCAGAACCAACAGCTAACCAAATGTGGTGTCACTTCATCTTAGAAACCTGAAATTATGCAAATTTACCAGACATGGGCCCAATTCACAAACTGCAATATTTGTACTTAAAGAAAAACTCCAGAAGTGGCACTCACATATCACAAAATTCAATGCACAAACTTACAGTTGGGTACCTTTTCTATCTTTTCTGTGCAGAGATACTTTTCGATTGGTGGATATCTCCACACACATAGGCATCTTTTTTGGTATTAAATGTAGGATGGATAAGAAAAGGGGAATCGACTAGTAAACAGGAATGATTTAGGAAAATTTAAGGAGGTGTTTAACACTTTGAATGTGGGCGGAATTTCCCCGCGATGCTGCAAAATTTGACGCGTGCGCAGATTGGACTGCTCCCAGCCGTCCGACGCACACGCCCACCGTGAGGTCGGACGGCCGTGGGCCGTCCGACGCATCCAAACGGTTAAGGTGGGACAAACAAATAAAAACAAACACCAACAAAACAGTAACAACTTCCCAAATTACACTTTCAAAGTTACTGCAGTGCCAAAGGTATCAAAACAGACTCAAATGTACCCCAACCCGGCCTTGAAGTAAGTTCAGCACCACACATGGCTACTCACAGATACTACAAAACACACTCCTATAGAAAACAATGAAGGCAGGGATATGAAATAATACCGCATAGCAACTAAAGATTAATACATTAAATTATTTCAACATATTGTGTGTTAAAAATTAAATATAATTATTAACTCATTTTAATACTGTAACAAAATATACTACATATTAAATAAAAATAAAGATGTTAGCGTGATATATTTTATTGTTGCATTGTTTACATATATTTCTAAATTAATTAAATTAATATAGTTAAATGGTTTAATTATTTAATGCACATTTAATTTGACGACTTAATGTGCTGCACCATATTTTTATATTGGTTCTAGGGTAATAATACATGTTTAAATTGGTTTACATTTATATTGAGCATTAACATGATTTAAAATGTTCTAAACAAATAGTAAACCTTAATAATTATCCCGGTACTTACTCGTGGTGACTTTCCACAAACTCTTCTTTATAAGTATGAACAAGTAGGTCACGCAGATTTTTATTCTTTTTAAATGCAAAGAGAGGTTTCTCTAGCGGTAATTCTTCCTCATGGTTTAGGATGTGCCAATGCTTGTTCACAACATTTTTTATCTGATTGCTTATATTGGAGAATTTACTAACAAAGACCACTTTGTTCAGAGGTTCCTTGTCTTTTGGTGTATTGTGAACCAAAGCAACACGGTCATAAAACCGTGCTCTTTTCATTGAGTGAGAGAGAAGCTTTTTCGGGTATCCCCTGTCCTTGAATTTTGTTCTCAGATTTTCAGCATGTATATAGTAGTCATTTAGGTCAGAACAATTTCTCCGGAGACGGAGAAACTGACTGAAAGGGATACTCTCCCTTTGTGATTTTGGGTGGAAACTAGAAAAATGTAACAATGTATTTTTGGCCATAGGTTTCGTGAACAATTCGACTGCCAGGACTCCATTGCAGTTCTTAATACATATGTCCAAAAATTCAACTTTGGTGGTACTATATGTAGATGTGAATCTGAGATTTGGATCTCCTAAGTTGATCCAAAGAAGGAATTCCTCCAAGAGTTCCATTGAGCCTTCCCAAATAAAGAAAATATCGTCAATGTAGCGGTACCAGCCCGCTACATTTTCGAAGAAAGGGGCCATCTCATTATCGATGTGTCTAGTCTTATTCGAACTAAAGCCCATGCTGACTTTTTAGTTGAGTATGTAACATCTGGCACTATTCCCATTGGGTTACAGGTTCGTAATAAACCAGGAGTATTTACAGAGAATAGGAAGTTCCTTGAAACGTGGGCACTAATCTCGAATAGATGCAGTAGAGATTGGATGCTCCTAATTATTGAAACAGCGCAAGGCCTAATTATCCTGGAGAAAGAGGAAATTGACAAATTAGAAGCTGAACTTAAAAACTGTCTGGCTCTAGAAGAGACCAAAAAGAAACTTGCTGACATTACCAGAGATGTTGAAGGGTACAGTACATACTTGCTAAATAAAAAAGCAAATAAGCTAAAAAAAGATATTGAGCAATGTGCTGAGGAGTGAACTTATCCGTTCCTGAAAAAAAATTACTTCCAAAATAAATATAATGGAAGCTGGGAGCGACCTGCCAATAGGCAGATATACTCCAGAGGAGGCAACAAGCGGGTCACTTTCTCTAATTCTCCGTGCAGTGATGCTGGTAGAAATGGGTGTCACCAGGGTTTTTTTTTAGAACCACGCCCGAGGAGAGGACAGAACTACAATGGGAATCGAGGACAGGGTCACTTCAGTCGAGGAAGGCAACAGCATCACAATCAGGGACACCCCCAACAGAACTACAACCAGGGACCTCCCCAACAGAGCTACAATCAGGGACCTCCCCAGCAGAATTACAACCAGGGACCTCCTCAACAGGATTATCTGAGTACCCGGAGCAAGAGATACTGGAAACCAACAAACTACCAGTAATCAACTTATCCAGCAAAGTCCTTAGTGATATAGAGGTAGGGATCCTCAGCAGAGGTTTTAGCTTCGTTCCATCTACCCACTTAGATAAATTTCAGTTAGAGAAGGATTTGCGTTCCTTTTGTAGGAAAATAAGGCTTAAAAGATTTTTTGAGAACAGGGAGAGTAGAGACAGAATTAATATCTCTGAGTTGAAACCAAAGTCTAAATTCACACCCACCTTGAGTATGGTCAACAAAAACATAGAGGCCTTCGAAACCGCTGTAGAGAGTGGTATCCATAAACTGTTGAAAAAGGATAAGCGATATCACACCCATAATATTTCAGTTAGGGAGAGAGAGGCACTCAATAGACTCAGGGAAGATGGATCCCTCACTATCAAGCCAGCAGATAAGGGGGGCGGGGTGGTGGTTTTCGACACAGGTGACTATGAGCAAAGGATGCTCAGATTACTCAGTGTCGGGGAACACTACGCCCGTACCACTGAAACAAGTCTTAAACAAGTGGCAAGAGAATGCTTAGCATTGCTCACAGAGGCTAGGCAGGCTGGCTATATCTGCGAAGATGAATTTTGCTTCCTCAACAACCTAGAGCCTAAAACACCAGCCATTTATGGCTTACCTAAAGTACACAAGGACAAATTGAACCCACCCATGCGACCAATAGTGAGCAGTATAGACTCACTGCTAGAACCGGTCAGTAAATATGTCGATAATTTCTTACGACCTCTTGTTTGTAATCTAAAATCATATGTGCGAGATTCGGCGCACATTATATTCTTGGTTGAGGGTATCCCGTTCTGTGAGGAGACTCAATGTCTGGTTGCGCTAGACATTGAGTCTCTATACACAAATATCCTACAGAGGGATACTATAGAGGTGATAGATGAACTTCTCTCTGGCCAAGATTTGGGTGGTGCCAATAAAGAGTTTATTGTTGATTGTGTAAGACTCATCCTCACCAACAATGTGTTCCTATTTAAGAATGAATACTCTAGGCAGCTTAAGGGGACCAGCATGGGGGCTACCTGTGCCCCTAGTCTGGCCTGCTTGTATGTAGGCAATTTTGAGACTAGACACATCGATAATGAGATGGCCCCTTTCTTCGAAAATGTAGCGGGCTGCTACCGCTACATTGACGATATTTTCTTTATTTGGGAAGGCTCAATGGAACTCTTGGAGGAATTCCTTCTTTGGATCAACTTAGGAGATCCAAATCTCAGATTCACATCTACATATAGTACCACCAAAGTTGAATTTTTGGACATATGTATTAAGAACTGCAATGGAGTCCTGGCAGTCGAATTGTTCACGAAACCTATGGCCAAAAATACATTGTTACATTTTTCTAGTTTCCACCCAAAATCACAAAGGGAGAGTATCCCTTTCAGTCAGTTTCTCCGTCTCTGGAGAAATTGTTCTGACCTAAATGACTACTATAAACATGCTGAAAATCTGAGAACAAAATTCAAGGACAGGGGATACCCGAAAAAGCTTCTCTCTCACTCAATGAAAAGAGCACGGTTTTATGACCGTGATGCTTTGGTTCACAATACACCAAAAGACAAGGAACCTCTGAACAAAGTGGTCTTTGTTAGTAAATTCTCCAATATAAGCAATCAGATAAAAAATGTTGTGAACAAGCATTGGCACATCCTAAACTATGAGGAAGAATTAGCTCTAGAGAAACCTCTCTTTGCATTTAAAAAGAATAAAAATCTGCGTGACCTACTTGTTCATACTTATAAAGAAGAGTTTGTGGAAAGTCAAAGAACAATTGATGGTACTAGGGTGACTGGAACCACAAAATGTGGCATGTGTAACATCTGTGCTCAATGCATTGTGGGATCAGAAATTGTCTGTAACACCAAGACAGTAGTATGTAAGACCCATAATAACTGTAAAAGCAAAAATGTTATCTATTTGCTTAGATGTCCATGCGGCCTCTGCTATGTGGGAGAGACGGGTAGAGAGGTACGCGCGAGACTTCAGGAACATAGATCAGCCATTAAGACCAAAAAAGTTACTGCCCCAATTGTGGCCCATTTCTTAGAGAAGGGACACAAAGAATCTGAATTTGGCTGGTTTATCATGGAAAAGATTAAGATAGGTAAAAGAGGTGGTAATATTGTCTCCAGAAGGAAGGAGAGGGAGCAGTGGTATATTTCCTACCTCGATACTGTCAGAAGGGGCCTTAATTCAAGAGAAGAATGGGAGCGTATCATAGGAGCAGTTTAACCCATTTGTGTCTTTATTAGCCTATCTGATAGATTTCGTTACTGATAAGCTTTTACTCACCAGACCTTCTTTGGTCTGTCCTATCTGGGTAGTGTAGGGCACAGCATTTAAGATATACACTATATACACAAGCGTGTAACTAAGTTTAATGGATATTTGGGTTATAAGCTATTTTTAGTACATCTAAAATGAGTATGTACCTGTGGTGGCATGAATTATTTCCCCTCACCTTTGTTGGTTTGAATTACCCTCTCTACCATTGAGTATGCAGGGTGAATTGCGACATTTGTTAATATCCTTTTGCTAGTTTTAATAACACTTGCGTCGTTTCATACTGTATAGATTTATCTGTAACAAATAGATCGAGAAATAGAACAGCTTGACCTTTCAAATTGGGAAATCCCACTACATATCATTCACTAGTTTAGGTGTAACAACCGTACATGATATCATGATTGAAAATTGACAACTTATGTATGTCGGAATCCAAAAAGAGAACATCTGTCGTTAGTTCGTAACGTGAAATAATACATTTTATCGCTATGGGGGAAACATTCCTCTATTAATGGTACCGTTTTTGCTAATCCGTCATCTATTTTGATGACACTTGGTATTCCTGCAGGCATTTCGATAGTCCGTTGTTTATACCCATTCCTTCGTTTCGCTATGCGATTCGGGAACGTTGCAGGCATTTTTGAAAGCCCGTCATTTGTATTCATTATTTCCGCGTTCGTCACTAACATCACGGCGAACGCGGACATCCTAGGGCAGTATATAAATCACAGCGAACAACTTAGTCGCTGCTAGCCGTCAGAAGGACCAGACTGTAGTACGCGGGACGTTTGTCAGCTTAAAAAAGGAGGTAAGGAACGGTCCTTGTTGTAGTTAATGGAAACGTGTTGTTACGAGTGTAGTACGTTTTTTGACACGACTCGTGTCTGTTTTCTTGGTTTACAGGATAGGCACGGAGAGAATAATCTCGTGTTTTTGGTATTTATCCGTAACCTGGAACCATATTACGTTTTAACTCCTTGAACCTACCTGGAAATCTATATCCTGTGCATATTTCCGCTGCCTTACCGCGTGCTGGGTCCATACTATTTTCAAACATTTGTAAGTATACCCAGAGATCAAATTAAGGATTAGTTGTTTACATCTGCTTTCTATGTAGCCACTAATGGCATTTTCCTTATCCGTAGTTCTCAGCCATTATGCTGGATGTGCTACCGAACTTGAAAATATGACTATGATTTCGCTATTCTTTTAATTCAGTAAGTAGGAGGCGGAGAGTGTCCTCTCTCTATTTACCTATTATTATTTCTCGGCAAATATCGTATGTGTGACTATGCCTACAATAGCGAAAGGGTATTGATGTGAACTCTCTTTCAACCGTATCTGTGATTATGCCCTGTGTCATTAACAGGTAGAGATGCATAAATTCTTGCTCCATGTTTGATTACGCTTTCTGCGTCGTGTACATCTTTTTGCAGAATTATCTGAGTACAACATGTTATATCTGAGCAATGTGAAAGACATGTTGGAAAATCGTTATAGGCAGGTCTAGACTGTGATAACTAGGTGACCTGACCTTTCTACGATAGGCTTGTCAACACTTTGGTTAGCGTTATGAACTGATATAGATACATTGAATTTCGATATAGTTACACCAGAACTTTTACATATGTTATCTGGGTAGGCTATGAGCTAAATATTCTAATCGAATGGAAGATAATGGTCTCCGTAAATATTAAATGAGGTGTCTATCTATGTCATATATAGGAACACTGTATATGCTAAGAAGATAATTCGCTGGACGAATATCTCCTGCAAAGGATAAGGAGGCAGGATACCCCTTATGACACACTGAAAGATCCCTTTTGTGCCCGAGGTAGGTGATGCATCATGGCTCTCCTTATTACCACCTCCTTTTCAGAATTGGTTCATCTAATAACCTGTATTTCCCATTGAGATTTGATTCTTGGCTATATGTTCCTGGCCTTTTTAGGTGGATATAATAGAGGTCTTTTGAAATACAGTCAACATGTGCAATGCATCCGTGTGATGAAATGAAATGAATTGAAATGTATTGCTTGTTATTCAGACCCATGTGTGGTCTCTACTATATGTAATCGTTTAATGTTGTTTTGTAATTTGGAAGCAATGTTTTTATGTGTGTTCAAAGATGGAGTAGGATGTTTACATTATGTTTTTTAAATATACTTTTGCTAAATGTGATCCGTTGTGTTTATTATTTGTAACTAAGACCGATCTTATTTAAATTTACAGAAGTATTGGGAAACATTTGTACAAATACCCTGAAGAAGGTGGTTATATACTGACTATACCGCCGAAACGCGTCGATGCTTAAGGAGTGAATTTGGAATAAGAAATCAAGGAAAATTCAAAATAACTGTTTTATTTGAGTTTAGTCCTTTTTCCTGTAGCTCCTTTTTATTGGAATGTTGATTTTATTTATTATTGTTTCGTCCTGTATGTGTTTCCCAATTTTTAACAAATATAATGTATGTTAATAAATTGTCCAAAGATTTAATTTTACCATTGTGTTTTCACGTGTATTGAATTTTTCACTATTATCATTGCTTCCTTGTTACTTTTTGGTATTGGTGAGTTTATTGTTTGTCTGTAAGTACTTATGTATTGATGTTAATTCGCCCAAAGGGAATTAATTTTTTGACTTAAGTTGTTTCTAGACGCTTGTGCCCAAAATTGTGAAGGATTTTCCACATCGGGTTTTAAGTCTGTATATATGGGGTTAAAGCAAGTTGGCTTGCGAGGACCTAAGAGGACCTGTTGTTCTATAATGGGTAACTCTGAAATTAGATATTTTAGCCCAGGTCCTCTAAAGGCTCTGAAAATAAATAAAATAATCTAAAAAAGGATCCTTGCTCTAAGATGCTGATTCGAGCCTTGCAGTCGCACTTGGCTTCATAAACTATTCTAGAGTGTAGGGCTATCCTAAAGAGTAGTGCTTGGAAAGATGCAGGGAGAGAAGGCAACCAGCACTACTACCTGGGAGCAACCTTCTACCCTATGGCTACTTACATGTAGGGTGGACACCAACATGGATACTCCACCTCACATGTACCCAAGCACTCTTATGCTTACTTTGCACATAATGAGGACGAATGACAGGGTTGAGTCATGCTATACAACAACAATTTGCCAGGGAGGGAGAACGGGTATGCAATCTGTCTACTGGGGATTAGGTAAAAAGCCTTTACCCTCTTGCTATATATTCAGCAGCTGCCAAACATTAGCCATGAATCCCCTGGTCATAATGGTGATAGCCACACACAAGTTAACATGAGTACCACTTTGGTGGACCCCAACCACCCAACAGAGTCTACTGCTCTGTTACTAACACACCAAAATTATGTGTGTCACTTGTCATGAGATTTCTGGAACATGCCTACTGCATAAGAAAACATACAGTATCTGCTAGAATGATACAATGAGAGGCAGGTTGCCTCAAGGACACCGTGGCAGATACTTTCAACCCTGTACCAAATAACCATTCAATAGATAGAAAGTTTCGGAAGGCACGTTCTATAAACAAAGGTATTTACATGTATCATCCTCTTACTTATTTTTCATGGAGAATGTTTGTCACTTAAGTGCATAATATACATGCATCATCACACATTGTTCACGCACAAACAGAGCAAGCTGATTGCAGTGAAAGTTTCAATGGCAGCTTTGAAATCCTTTGCGAGAATCAACATAGTGCATTATTGTTAAGTGCACTTCTTCACCTAAGAGTCTGCTGACATATTATCTATGTGAGACGGTAGCACTGTGCAGATACTGCACGGCTAGTCATAGTGAATATGCATAAGGCGGGTACACTTCACTCATGTATGGTAGTAAAGTATTTTATTGCCACATTTTTTCTTCCTAAATCGTTAAGGCTTCTAAGGGTTTCTTTCATCAATGTTGGAATATATTCAACTTCATAATCTGTGTAAATGCTGTACCTGTGCGTAAAATGTTAAGATCCTTTACAATTTCGCTCACGTTCATTATACGTTTTGTAAAAAAAAAAATCGGCAAATTCATATCATTCCCCTAAATTTCTTTTTGCAAACGTGGTCCAAGTTGTGCGCCTTAATCTAGTCTCCTTAAAACTAAGGTGTAGCCCATCTATAAGAAACGACTTCACACCTCCTTGTGGAGAAGTGTGGCTCTCCGGTTAGAGGCGGCAGACCCAGAAGTAGAGGTCGGCCTAGGACCAGGGTTCAATTCCCGATGCGGCAGGGTACGGAACCAAGGAACCAATGTCAGCGGGCTCAATAAATCTCGCCTCGGTGTCTCTCTAACAATGGGTCCTACGCTGCAACTCTGGGCAATAGCTTGCTTAATCTCCACAATGGCCCCCTCGCTGCTGGGGATGCCTGGCTTCACCTTGGGGATGCCCAATAGGTCCCATCTCACAGGGAAAGCCAGGATGGGTTCCCCAGCGACCCTGGGGTGAACGTGTGCTCTACAAATTCATACTAACATAACGTACATCCATGAGCTCTAATGTCCATTGACAACCTATTCAAATATGATACAGAAATACTAGTCATAACCGAGTGCTTGAGTGACTGGTACTCCATGTATATTAATCGTTATTTGATGCATGATGAATATATGTGGGGAAGTTGCACTGCTTAATTTGAACCAGTGGTTTTTGGGAGCTCAGCACCAGCACTTTATTGTCAACACCGCTCTTGTGAAAGCCTGCTGTTGCTGTTTATCTTCTTTTTTAAGGGAGCACAAGAACTGTTATTTTATGATTAAATATACATTAAAATCACTCATACCTGCTACTCAAAGCTATAAGAATAACTGAGGCGGCACGTATTAGTCATTTGAATGTGTTTATAAAGTCTGAATTATCACACTTGTATGAGTGCGATGGTTAGCACTGGAGCAATGGTTGGTTCAAGCTGTAGGGTCCTCCTGACAAGGGCCCTTTCACTTCGTTGTTTTCTGACAAATTAAGCTATAACACTGCAGTTACCACTGTGGTACACGTTTCCATGCCTTGTAGGAAAGCAAAAATGACAACTACTACCTGTATTTTCCAACCCCCAGGGTGGAACCTTGTATTCCTTGATTATGACAACTGTCCTCTTCTGATTAATTAACATTTATATAGGATAAAGTACCCCTTGCCATACAATACACAGATATTGCACGCCCGAGGAGTACCATGACCATATTATTAAGCAATGAGATTGATGGCTGAGTTTCGTTATAAGGTCATGGAACTTCTTTTAATATTTGGCAGTGGTTATGTTATTCCTCATAATACACATTATACAACAGACAAAAATTATCTTAGTAATTATCGCCCGATTGCACAGCTCCCCCACCCGATACAAATATTAGAGAAATATTTTAGTAAAAACGTGCCTGTTGCTTAGAAAAGCACAACATTCTGGAGCTGGAAAAAATGGGCTTCAGTCCACTGTACAGAATCAGCACTCATCTTGGGCCTTGATGGGCTGAGGACGATGGTGAATAGTGGCCAAACAGCAGTTCTGACATTATTAGATCTGTCAGCTGCGTTTGACACAGTCAACCACCACATTCTAATTCTTAGACTGAAAGGGATTGTAGTAAAGGGGACAATACTAGAGTGGATTAAATCTTACATGGCGGATTGGTTCCAAGCAATCTCTCTCCCACACTACCGCTCAGACTATAAGAGAACTGATAATGGAATACCACAGGGGTCTGCGTTGAGCCCTACACTCTTCAACATTTATCTGCGACCATTGTTGATCCTGATTAGATCATACAGGCTCTCGTTTGTCAATTATGGTGATGACACACAGATAATTCTGGCCTTATATAAAGGAAATCATACTCCTGTAGAAGGACTGCATAAGTGCCTTAAGGGAATGGCAAACTGGCTGCAACAGAACTCCTTAAAATTCAATGGAGGCAAAATGGAATTTCTGTGTTGCTCTCCCTCCAAAGTGCCTCAAGGATTCCCAAAGGACTTTTGGCCCTGGTCAAGTACAGATGATCTGAAAGAGACCTAGATAGTGCGTAACTTGGGGAAATACGTGGATGACAAGCTCACCATGGAAGCACATGATAATAGAATGACTGGCACCTGTTTTGGTCTCCTATGGAGCCTCAGGAAGATTGTGCCACTATTACCCCAGCCGATTTAGAAAAGGGGGTGGTGATGAACAGAGTGTCTGAGTTAAACAGACCACTCTTACCCAGTCCAAAGATCAGGGCTTGATCCATCACCGTTATTTATCTCACTGCCCCATCCCAGCTCAGAACCTGGCTATATGCAAATCAGTCTGTCCCTGGCCCAGTGCATCATGGGAACAGGGCAGACTAAACTACCAAGCCAATTCTTCACCAGAAAGGAGACAAGCTACCGGGGACCGGTTTCTGGCATTTCAGCCTTCTTCGGCCCGGCTTGCTTGAATCCTGATGGAGCAGTGAGAAAGGGACTCATGTCTGAGTATACCCTGCCACACCTATAGTGGCCAAAAACGATTTAGAAAAGGGGGTGGTGATGAACAGAGTGTCTGAGTTAAACAGACCACTCTTACCCAGTCCAAAGATCAGGGCTTGATCCATCACCGTTATTTATCTCACTGCCCCATCCCAGCTCAGAACCTGGCTATATGCAAATCAGTCTGTCCCTGGCCCAGTGCATCATGGGAACAGGGCAGACTAAACTACCAAGCCAATTCTTCACCAGAAAGGAGACAAGCTACCGGGGACCGGTTTCTGGCATTTCAGCCTTCTTCGGCCCGGCTTGCTTGAATCCTGATGGAGCAGTGAGAAAGGGACTCATGTCTGAGTATACCCTGCCACACCTATAGTGGCCAAAAACGATTTAGAAAAGGGGGTGGTGATGAACAGAGTGTCTGAGTTAAACAGACCACTCTTACCCAGTCCAAAGATCAGGGCTTGATCCATCACCGTTATTTATCTCACTGCCCCATCCCAGCTCAGAACCTGGCTATATGCAAATCAGTCTGTCCCTGGCCCAGTGCATCATGGGAACAGGGCAGACTAAACTACCAAGCCAATTCTTCACCAGAAAGGAGACAAGCTACCGGGGACCGGTTTCTGGCATTTCAGCCTTCTTCGGCCCGGCTTGCTTGAATCCTGATGGAGCAGTGAGAAAGGGACTCATGTCTGAGTATACCCTGCCACACCTATAGTGGCCAAAAACGATTTAGAAAAGGGGGTGGTGATGAACAGAGTGTCTGAGTTAAACAGACCACTCTTACCCAGTCCAAAGATCAGGGCTTGATCCATCACCGTTATTTATCTCACTGCCCCATCCCAGCTCAGAACCTGGCTATATGCAAATCAGTCTGTCCCTGGCCCAGTGCATCATGGGAACAGGGCAGACTAAACTACCAAGCCAATTCTTCACCAGAAAGGAGACAAGCTACCGGGGACCGGTTTCTGGCATTTCAGCCTTCTTCGGCCCGGCTTGCTTGAATCCTGATGGAGCAGTGAGAAAGGGACTCATGTCTGAGTATACCCTGCCACACCTATAGTGGCCAAAAACGATTTAGAAAAGGGGGTGGTGATGAACAGAGTGTCTGAGTTAAACAGACCACTCTTACCCAGTCCAAAGATCAGGGCTTGATCCATCACCGTTATTTATCTCACTGCCCCATCCCAGCTCAGAACCTGGCTATATGCAAATCAGTCTGTCCCTGGCCCAGTGCATCATGGGAACAGGGCAGACTAAACTACCAAGCCAATTCTTCACCAGAAAGGAGACAAGCTACCGGGGACCGGTTTCTGGCATTTCAGCCTTCTTCGGCCCGGCTTGCTTGAATCCTGATGGAGCAGTGAGAAAGGGACTCATGTCTGAGTATACCCTGCCACACCTATAGTGGCCAAAAACGATTTAGAAAAGGGGGTGGTGATGAACAGAGTGTCTGAGTTAAACAGACCACTCTTACCCAGTCCAAAGATCAGGGCTTGATCCATCACCGTTATTTATCTCACTGCCCCATCCCAGCTCAGAACCTGGCTATATGCAAATCAGTCTGTCCCTGGCCCAGTGCATCATGGGAACAGGGCAGACTAAACTACCAAGCCAATTCTTCACCAGAAAGGAGACAAGCTACCGGGGACCGGTTTCTGGCATTTCAGCCTTCTTCGGCCCGGCTTGCTTGAATCCTGATGGAGCAGTGAGAAAGGGACTCATGTCTGAGTATACCCTGCCACACCTATAGTGGCCAAAAACGATTTAGAAAAGGGGGTGGTGATGAACAGAGTGTCTGAGTTAAACAGACCACTCTTACCCAGTCCAAAGATCAGGGCTTGATCCATCACCGTTATTTATCTCACTGCCCCATCCCAGCTCAGAACCTGGCTATATGCAAATCAGTCTGTCCCTGGCCCAGTGCATCATGGGAACAGGGCAGACTAAACTACCAAGCCAATTCTTCACCAGAAAGGAGACAAGCTACCGGGGACCGGTTTCTGGCATTTCAGCCTTCTTCGGCCCGGCTTGCTTGAATCCTGATGGAGCAGTGAGAAAGGGACTCATGTCTGAGTATACCCTGCCACACCTATAGTGGCCAAAAACGATTTAGAAAAGGGGGTGGTGATGAACAGAGTGTCTGAGTTAAACAGACCACTCTTACCCAGTCCAAAGATCAGGGCTTGATCCATCACCGTTATTTATCTCACTGCCCCATCCCAGCTCAGAACCTGGCTATATGCAAATCAGTCTGTCCCTGGCCCAGTGCATCATGGGAACAGGGCAGACTAAACTACCAAGCCAATTCTTCACCAGAAAGGAGACAAGCTACCGGGGACCGGTTTCTGGCATTTCAGCCTTCTTCGGCCCGGCTTGCTTGAATCCTGATGGAGCAGTGAGAAAGGGACTCATGTCTGAGTATACCCTGCCACACCTATAGTGGCCAAAAACGATTTAGAAAAGGGGGTGGTGATGAACAGAGTGTCTGAGTTAAACAGACCACTCTTACCCAGTCCAAAGATCAGGGCTTGATCCATCACCGTTATTTATCTCACTGCCCCATCCCAGCTCAGAACCTGGCTATATGCAAATCAGTCTGTCCCTGGCCCAGTGCATCATGGGAACAGGGCAGACTAAACTACCAAGCCAATTCTTCACCAGAAAGGAGACAAGCTACCGGGGACCGGTTTCTGGCATTTCAGCCTTCTTCGGCCCGGCTTGCTTGAATCCTGATGGAGCAGTGAGAAAGGGACTCATGTCTGAGTATACCCTGCCACACCTATAGTGGCCAAAAACGATTTAGAAAAGGGGGTGGTGATGAACAGAGTGTCTGAGTTAAACAGACCACTCTTACCCAGTCCAAAGATCAGGGCTTGATCCATCACCGTTATTTATCTCACTGCCCCATCCCAGCTCAGAACCTGGCTATATGCAAATCAGTCTGTCCCTGGCCCAGTGCATCATGGGAACAGGGCAGACTAAACTACCAAGCCAATTCTTCACCAGAAAGGAGACAAGCTACCGGGGACCGGTTTCTGGCATTTCAGCCTTCTTCGGCCCGGCTTGCTTGAATCCTGATGGAGCAGTGAGAAAGGGACTCATGTCTGAGTATACCCTGCCACACCTATAGTGGCCAAAAACGATTTAGAAAAGGGGGTGGTGATGAACAGAGTGTCTGAGTTAAACAGACCACTCTTACCCAGTCCAAAGATCAGGGCTTGATCCATCACCGTTATTTATCTCACTGCCCCATCCCAGCTCAGAACCTGGCTATATGCAAATCAGTCTGTCCCTGGCCCAGTGCATCATGGGAACAGGGCAGACTAAACTACCAAGCCAATTCTTCACCAGAAAGGAGACAAGCTACCGGGGACCGGTTTCTGGCATTTCAGCCTTCTTCGGCCCGGCTTGCTTGAATCCTGATGGAGCAGTGAGAAAGGGACTCATGTCTGAGTATACCCTGCCACACCTATAGTGGCCAAAAACGATTTAGAAAAGGGGGTGGTGATGAACAGAGTGTCTGAGTTAAACAGACCACTCTTACCCAGTCCAAAGATCAGGGCTTGATCCATCACCGTTATTTATCTCACTGCCCCATCCCAGCTCAGAACCTGGCTATATGCAAATCAGTCTGTCCCTGGCCCAGTGCATCATGGGAACAGGGCAGACTAAACTACCAAGCCAATTCTTCACCAGAAAGGAGACAAGCTACCGGGGACCGGTTTCTGGCATTTCAGCCTTCTTCGGCCCGGCTTGCTTGAATCCTGATGGAGCAGTGAGAAAGGGACTCATGTCTGAGTATACCCTGCCACACCTATAGTGGCCAAAAACGATTTAGAAAAGGGGGTGGTGATGAACAGAGTGTCTGAGTTAAACAGACCACTCTTACCCAGTCCAAAGATCAGGGCTTGATCCATCACCGTTATTTATCTCACTGCCCCATCCCAGCTCAGAACCTGGCTATATGCAAATCAGTCTGTCCCTGGCCCAGTGCATCATGGGAACAGGGCAGACTAAACTACCAAGCCAATTCTTCACCAGAAAGGAGACAAGCTACCGGGGACCGGTTTCTGGCATTTCAGCCTTCTTCGGCCCGGCTTGCTTGAATCCTGATGGAGCAGTGAGAAAGGGACTCATGTCTGAGTATACCCTGCCACACCTATAGTGGCCAAAAACGATTTAGAAAAGGGGGTGGTGATGAACAGAGTGTCTGAGTTAAACAGACCACTCTTACCCAGTCCAAAGATCAGGGCTTGATCCATCACCGTTATTTATCTCACTGCCCCATCCCAGCTCAGAACCTGGCTATATGCAAATCAGTCTGTCCCTGGCCCAGTGCATCATGGGAACAGGGCAGACTAAACTACCAAGCCAATTCTTCACCAGAAAGGAGACAAGCTACCGGGGACCGGTTTCTGGCATTTCAGCCTTCTTCGGCCCGGCTTGCTTGAATCCTGATGGAGCAGTGAGAAAGGGACTCATGTCTGAGTATACCCTGCCACACCTATAGTGGCCAAAAACGATTTAGAAAAGGGGGTGGTGATGAACAGAGTGTCTGAGTTAAACAGACCACTCTTACCCAGTCCAAAGATCAGGGCTTGATCCATCACCGTTATTTATCTCACTGCCCCATCCCAGCTCAGAACCTGGCTATATGCAAATCAGTCTGTCCCTGGCCCAGTGCATCATGGGAACAGGGCAGACTAAACTACCAAGCCAATTCTTCACCAGAAAGGAGACAAGCTACCGGGGACCGGTTTCTGGCATTTCAGCCTTCTTCGGCCCGGCTTGCTTGAATCCTGATGGAGCAGTGAGAAAGGGACTCATGTCTGAGTATACCCTGCCACACCTATAGTGGCCAAAAACGATTTAGAAAAGGGGGTGGTGATGAACAGAGTGTCTGAGTTAAACAGACCACTCTTACCCAGTCCAAAGATCAGGGCTTGATCCATCACCGTTATTTATCTCACTGCCCCATCCCAGCTCAGAACCTGGCTATATGCAAATCAGTCTGTCCCTGGCCCAGTGCATCATGGGAACAGGGCAGACTAAACTACCAAGCCAATTCTTCACCAGAAAGGAGACAAGCTACCGGGGACCGGTTTCTGGCATTTCAGCCTTCTTCGGCCCGGCTTGCTTGAATCCTGATGGAGCAGTGAGAAAGGGACTCATGTCTGAGTATACCCTGCCACACCTATAGTGGCCAAAAACGATTTAGAAAAGGGGGTGGTGATGAACAGAGTGTCTGAGTTAAACAGACCACTCTTACCCAGTCCAAAGATCAGGGCTTGATCCATCACCGTTATTTATCTCACTGCCCCATCCCAGCTCAGAACCTGGCTATATGCAAATCAGTCTGTCCCTGGCCCAGTGCATCATGGGAACAGGGCAGACTAAACTACCAAGCCAATTCTTCACCAGAAAGGAGACAAGCTACCGGGGACCGGTTTCTGGCATTTCAGCCTTCTTCGGCCCGGCTTGCTTGAATCCTGATGGAGCAGTGAGAAAGGGACTCATGTCTGAGTATACCCTGCCACACCTATAGTGGCCAAAAACGATTTAGAAAAGGGGGTGGTGATGAACAGAGTGTCTGAGTTAAACAGACCACTCTTACCCAGTCCAAAGATCAGGGCTTGATCCATCACCGTTATTTATCTCACTGCCCCATCCCAGCTCAGAACCTGGCTATATGCAAATCAGTCTGTCCCTGGCCCAGTGCATCATGGGAACAGGGCAGACTAAACTACCAAGCCAATTCTTCACCAGAAAGGAGACAAGCTACCGGGGACCGGTTTCTGGCATTTCAGCCTTCTTCGGCCCGGCTTGCTTGAATCCTGATGGAGCAGTGAGAAAGGGACTCATGTCTGAGTATACCCTGCCACACCTATAGTGGCCAAAAACGATTTAGAAAAGGGGGTGGTGATGAACAGAGTGTCTGAGTTAAACAGACCACTCTTACCCAGTCCAAAGATCAGGGCTTGATCCATCACCGTTATTTATCTCACTGCCCCATCCCAGCTCAGAACCTGGCTATATGCAAATCAGTCTGTCCCTGGCCCAGTGCATCATGGGAACAGGGCAGACTAAACTACCAAGCCAATTCTTCACCAGAAAGGAGACAAGCTACCGGGGACCGGTTTCTGGCATTTCAGCCTTCTTCGGCCCGGCTTGCTTGAATCCTGATGGAGCAGTGAGAAAGGGACTCATGTCTGAGTATACCCTGCCACACCTATAGTGGCCAAAAACGATTTAGAAAAGGGGGTGGTGATGAACAGAGTGTCTGAGTTAAACAGACCACTCTTACCCAGTCCAAAGATCAGGGCTTGATCCATCACCGTTATTTATCTCACTGCCCCATCCCAGCTCAGAACCTGGCTATATGCAAATCAGTCTGTCCCTGGCCCAGTGCATCATGGGAACAGGGCAGACTAAACTACCAAGCCAATTCTTCACCAGAAAGGAGACAAGCTACCGGGGACCGGTTTCTGGCATTTCAGCCTTCTTCGGCCCGGCTTGCTTGAATCCTGATGGAGCAGTGAGAAAGGGACTCATGTCTGAGTATACCCTGCCACACCTATAGTGGCCAAAAACGATTTAGAAAAGGGGGTGGTGATGAACAGAGTGTCTGAGTTAAACAGACCACTCTTACCCAGTCCAAAGATCAGGGCTTGATCCATCACCGTTATTTATCTCACTGCCCCATCCCAGCTCAGAACCTGGCTATATGCAAATCAGTCTGTCCCTGGCCCAGTGCATCATGGGAACAGGGCAGACTAAACTACCAAGCCAATTCTTCACCAGAAAGGAGACAAGCTACCGGGGACCGGTTTCTGGCATTTCAGCCTTCTTCGGCCCGGCTTGCTTGAATCCTGATGGAGCAGTGAGAAAGGGACTCATGTCTGAGTATACCCTGCCACACCTATAGTGGCCAAAAACGATTTAGAAAAGGGGGTGGTGATGAACAGAGTGTCTGAGTTAAACAGACCACTCTTACCCAGTCCAAAGATCAGGGCTTGATCCATCACCGTTATTTATCTCACTGCCCCATCCCAGCTCAGAACCTGGCTATATGCAAATCAGTCTGTCCCTGGCCCAGTGCATCATGGGAACAGGGCAGACTAAACTACCAAGCCAATTCTTCACCAGAAAGGAGACAAGCTACCGGGGACCGGTTTCTGGCATTTCAGCCTTCTTCGGCCCGGCTTGCTTGAATCCTGATGGAGCAGTGAGAAAGGGACTCATGTCTGAGTATACCCTGCCACACCTATAGTGGCCAAAAACGATTTAGAAAAGGGGGTGGTGATGAACAGAGTGTCTGAGTTAAACAGACCACTCTTACCCAGTCCAAAGATCAGGGCTTGATCCATCACCGTTATTTATCTCACTGCCCCATCCCAGCTCAGAACCTGGCTATATGCAAATCAGTCTGTCCCTGGCCCAGTGCATCATGGGAACAGGGCAGACTAAACTACCAAGCCAATTCTTCACCAGAAAGGAGACAAGCTACCGGGGACCGGTTTCTGGCATTTCAGCCTTCTTCGGCCCGGCTTGCTTGAATCCTGATGGAGCAGTGAGAAAGGGACTCATGTCTGAGTATACCCTGCCACACCTATAGTGGCCAAAAACGATTTAGAAAAGGGGGTGGTGATGAACAGAGTGTCTGAGTTAAACAGACCACTCTTACCCAGTCCAAAGATCAGGGCTTGATCCATCACCGTTATTTATCTCACTGCCCCATCCCAGCTCAGAACCTGGCTATATGCAAATCAGTCTGTCCCTGGCCCAGTGCATCATGGGAACAGGGCAGACTAAACTACCAAGCCAATTCTTCACCAGAAAGGAGACAAGCTACCGGGGACCGGTTTCTGGCATTTCAGCCTTCTTCGGCCCGGCTTGCTAGAATCCTGATGGAGCAGTGAGAAAGGGACTCATGTCTGAGTATACCCTGCCACACCTATAGTGGCCAAAAACGATTTAGAAAAGGGGGTGGTGATGAACAGAGTGTCTGAGTTAAACAGACCACTCTTACCCAGTCCAAAGATCAGGGCTTGATCCATCACCGTTATTTATCTCACTGCCCCATCCCAGCTCAGAACCTGGCTATATGCAAATCAGTCTGTCCCTGGCCCAGTGCATCATGGGAACAGGGCAGACTAAACTACCAAGCCAATTCTTCACCAGAAAGGAGACAAGCTACCGGGGACCGGTTTCTGGCATTTCAGCCTTCTTCGGCCCGGCTTGCTTGAATCCTGATGGAGCAGTGAGAAAGGGACTCATGTCTGAGTATACCCTGCCACACCTATAGTGGCCAAAAACGATTTAGAAAAGGGGGTGGTGATGAACAGAGTGTCTGAGTTAAACAGACCACTCTTACCCAGTCCAAAGATCAGGGCTTGATCCATCACCGTTATTTATCTCACTGCCCCATCCCAGCTCAGAACCTGGCTATATGCAAATCAGTCTGTCCCTGGCCCAGTGCATCATGGGAACAGGGCAGACTAAACTACCAAGCCAATTCTTCACCAGAAAGGAGACAAGCTACCGGGGACCGGTTTCTGGCATTTCAGCCTTCTTCGGCCCGGCTTGCTTGAATCCTGATGGAGCAGTGAGAAAGGGACTCATGTCTGAGTATACCCTGCCACACCTATAGTGGCCAAAAACGATTTAGAAAAGGGGGTGGTGATGAACAGAGTGTCTGAGTTAAACAGACCACTCTTACCCAGTCCAAAGATCAGGGCTTGATCCATCACCGTTATTTATCTCACTGCCCCATCCCAGCTCAGAACCTGGCTATATGCAAATCAGTCTGTCCCTGGCCCAGTGCATCATGGGAACAGGGCAGACTAAACTACCAAGCCAATTCTTCACCAGAAAGGAGACAAGCTACCGGGGACCGGTTTCTGGCATTTCAGCCTTCTTCGGCCCGGCTTGCTTGAATCCTGATGGAGCAGTGAGAAAGGGACTCATGTCTGAGTATACCCTGCCACACCTATAGTGGCCAAAAACGATTTAGAAAAGGGGGTGGTGATGAACAGAGTGTCTGAGTTAAACAGACCACTCTTACCCAGTCCAAAGATCAGGGCTTGATCCATCACCGTTATTTATCTCACTGCCCCATCCCAGCTCAGAACCTGGCTATATGCAAATCAGTCTGTCCCTGGCCCAGTGCATCATGGGAACAGGGCAGACTAAACTACCAAGCCAATTCTTCACCAGAAAGGAGACAAGCTACCGGGGACCGGTTTCTGGCATTTCAGCCTTCTTCGGCCCGGCTTGCTTGAATCCTGATGGAGCAGTGAGAAAGGGACTCATGTCTGAGTATACCCTGCCACACCTATAGTGGCCAAAAACGATTTAGAAAAGGGGGTGGTGATGAACAGAGTGTCTGAGTTAAACAGACCACTCTTACCCAGTCCAAAGATCAGGGCTTGATCCATCACCGTTATTTATCTCACTGCCCCATCCCAGCTCAGAACCTGGCTATATGCAAATCAGTCTGTCCCTGGCCCAGTGCATCATGGGAACAGGGCAGACTAAACTACCAAGCCAATTCTTCACCAGAAAGGAGACAAGCTACCGGGGACCGGTTTCTGGCATTTCAGCCTTCTTCGGCCCGGCTTGCTTGAATCCTGATGGAGCAGTGAGCCGGGAGCTTGTTTCCTTCCCAGTGTAAGAATTGGCTTCTGTAGTTTGGTTTGTCCTGTTCCCATCATGCACTGGGACAGGAACAGACTAATTTGCATACAGCCAGGTTCTGAAACTGGGATGGTGCAGTGAGCTAAAAAACGGTGTTGGATCTAGCCCTGATCTTTTGACTGGGTGAGAGCTTTCTGCTTAATTCAGGGACTCTGTCCCTCACCACCCCTTTTTGTAAATATTTTTGACCACCCTAAGCGTGGAAGGGTATTCTCAGATGTGAGACCCTTGCTCATTGCACCATCAGGATTCAAGCAAACCGGGCCGAAGACGGCTGTAATGCCAGAAACCGGTCCCCGGGAGCTTGTTTCCTTCCCAGTGTAAGAATTGGCTTCTGTAGTTTGGTTTGTCCTGTTCCCATCATGCACTGGGACAGGAACAGACTAATTTGCATACAGCCAGGTTCTGAAACTGGGATGGTGCAGTGAGCTAAAAAACGGTGTTGGATCTAGCCCTGATCTTTTGACTGGGTGAGAGCTTTCTGCTTAATTCAGGGACTCTGTCCCTCACCACCCCTTTTTGTAACTATTACCCCAGCCAGCAAGAAAGCTGGTGGTCCAGATTTGAATTCTAAGAAGAACTAACTATTGTAATGCCCTTCTTCTGGAGACCCCAGTGTACCTAACAAGAAGGCTATATTGTGAGCACACAACAGCTGTAAAACTTGAATGGAACAAATCTTGATATGATTCATCCTCTGGCCCCCTAAGACAACTGCATTGGCTCCCAGTCAAAGAGAGGATAATGTTTATATCCAAGGTTGTGGTCTACAAGGCCCTAGACAGGAGAGGCCCACTCTTGCTGTAAAAACACTTGAGAGGCAACAAACCTCAGAAATGTACGATCTGACTGTGCTAATGTAGTCTGTGTCCCAAAATTCAGGAAAGTAAGATTGGGAGGGAAACGCTTCCAAGTGAAGGCAGCGCAACTGCTGCATGCACTTACAGTCTCCCTCAGAGCCAGTCTGAATCTTTCCATGTTTAGGAGAAAAATAGCAACTTTCTAAAAGTGCCATTTCTAAACGCAGGATTTAAAAACCATCTTAACTAAAAGATGTGTTAATAAATTCTGAATTCAAGGATACCAGACTCCATGTCTCCATCTTGTTCCTATGGGAAGATAGGCTGGTAAAGTGGAATACAACCTGCCCCATTTTGTCCTATGGGCAAGATGGCCTTTCAATCTTGAAAAAGAATTTGGCTGTATTTCACTATTAGGATATGTGACACACATCAGTACATGTCTTACCTTTCACATACACTGCACCCTACACAGGGGATACCTTGGGTCTACTATAGGGGTGTCCTATGTGCACAGAAAGGGAAGGGTAGGGCCTGACAAGTGTGGGCACTTGCCAGCGCAACATGGCAGTTTAACAAACTGCGTGCAGGCACTGCAATGGCAGGCCTGAGACTTCTTTTAGGGCTACTCATGTGTTTGGCACAATCAGTTCTGAAGGCCCACTAGTAACATTTGGATTACCAGCCTTGTCACACTCAGTGCACTCTAATAGGGACCTTACGGGTAAAAGAAATATGCCAATCATGGATAACCAATCACAGTAATAATTTACAGGGAGAGCATATGCACTTTAGCAGTGAACAGCAGTGGTAAAGTGCTCAGAGTCCTATTGCCAACAACCACAGGTGAGGAAAAACAAGGGAGGCAGAAGCAAAAAGTTTAGGGATAACCCTGTGAAAAGGGCCATTTCCAACAGTGATTGTTAGGAAATGCAATGCATTTGTTAATGCAAAGCAGCATTGCTTCCAGGAAATTGTAGAAAACACAAGAAGTGATGTCTGGGAAACACCTCTTGCTGTGGCTATTACACCATGGTAGCTCCCTGACACTAAAAGATGAAGGCAGCAAGTACTTGTATGTATGTGGGTATAGGCACAGTTCTGAGTGTGTTCCTAGACAACATTGGGTCTAATCCAGCAAGGAGACCCAATACTGCTGCTCAGACTATACTTATTATAAATCTCCTCCTCAGTATGTTGGACTAAAGTCATTCTTACTCTGAAAATGCACTCCTGTATTTGTTTTCTCCTCTGCTGGTGTGGAGCAAAAAACCTCATCCTCCATGCCTCAGCTTATAGAGCAGCCATTGTTAAAAAAGGTGTTTCCTCTCCTTTTATATTTTGCAACTGATTACCACCTGCTCTCACTTTTATCAGTGGTGAGGCAAACGGGGAGCGGTCTGCAGTGAGACCATTGCAGTATTCAACAGCACCCACCCGCTCTAACAAGCGGCCGCTGCCAATGTTCTTTACACTAACATGCGAATGCTGTTCTTGCGACCATTTGCAATTTATAAACAATTAATACATAACATTTAGGGTACGCTATTAGGAATTCGTAAATTGGTAAGCGCTATTTCCAGTGCACAAAAAGTGAGTCGGTAAGATTTGGTTTGCATCACTATTTTTGCAACTGGAACCCAAAAAAAAAACATTGACACATTTCATACTTACCTTTTCACTGTTGCAGCCCATTTTGCAACTGATTTAGGAGTTCTAAAAGCTTTATATATCTGGCCTCACATGCGGATCCCTTTTCAACAGCTTGCTGAGAAATGTCCTTAGCCATAGGACAATAATGTTTCTTTTATAAGTGGTCAAGTCTCTTACAATTATGTTTAAAGTCTTTCAGTTCTTCTGAGAACCATGGTGCATATAGCGCTTTCCTATGGCTGCCCTTGTGTTTACTGGTACAATTTTTTCTAATATTCTGGAAATACAGTGGTCCTCTTCCATTAAACTTGAAGGGATGAAGGTGATGGAACACTGGATCACGGCTACATTCTCTGGGCGACTTCATGACAAGATCTAGTCTGTCTTTTAAACTTAATAGTGCAAGTGTTCAAGCTAGACTTATTGAAAGGCATATGGAATGGAGCAATACAATTGATGTTGATCATCGTCAATGTCTGAGGAGGTGTCCATAAAAGTTGTAGCACTCCTATTTGTCTAGAATGTACTACGTTGGTTTAGGCACAAATTGTTAATGTTTTACGTACTTCTTTACTACCTCTGACATGTGAGGCCATCAAAAAATGCTTCTGAACTAACTCCAACATCTTTCTAGTCCCAGGATGTCCTGCTTTTGGAGAGTCAAGACAACAGAAGCTAATGTCTCTAGCTTGCTGACGGAAGCTACAGGACCTCCTTTTGATCTACCACATCTCCTTTTAGTACCTTTCTGCAGGTTATTCATTGATCCATCTTGTTGTACCTAGGCCACAAATGCTGAAGATGCAATGAAATGCTACCAATTGTGGACAGGATATTAGGAAGTGGTGGAAACTGAGTTGTGTCTTATGATTGACAGGAAAAAGAATCAGTTCATCCACAGACACTAAGCAGCAGGTCTTGTTCTCCCTGCATATTATTTTCTCTTCTAAGTAGTTCAGAAGAACAAAATATTGGTTTCAAGGATTAATAGCACATGGTTGTGCTTCAACAGTTAAGCGACTAAAAAATAGATCGTAAGTTATGGACTGCCCTTATTGATCTACATATTACCATGGTGCACTGGAGAGGACTGTGACCTGTGTGCAACTCCCACCTCTTGGCAATGTATATACATGCTCCTGACCCTTGGGGGAGCTGCTGATCATTTTCCAGCACTAGTAGTCTGCAGCTGGAAGCTGTTTGGCACTCATTCACAGACACTAAGCATCAAAACATGTTCCCCCAACAGTCTTTTTGCACTTCTCAAAACTTCAGAAAAACGAAGCACTGGCTGTGCTTCAACATGCAAGTGATCAGAAGAAAAACTGTAAGTTATGGACTGCCTTGAACTGCATTTACCATGTTGCACTGGCGTGGGCTGGGACAGACCTGTACCTGGTGTGTGACTCCACTTTTTAGCAATGTATACACAAGCTCCTGCCCCTTGGGGGTGCCGGTGATCAGTGTCCAAAGGCAGGAATCTGCACGTGGGAGCTGCTTCGCACTCATCCACAGACACTAAGCAGCCAATCGTGTTCCCCCCAACTGACTCCTTGTCCTTCTGAAGAGTTCAGAAGCACGAAACACTGATGGCAAGGGCTAACGGCACTGGCTCTGCTTCAACACTCAAGCAGCCACATGATAAATTGTAATTTTTGGATTGCCTTGAACGTAATTTTCTGAGGTGCACTTGGAGGACAGGAACAGTCTTGTGACCGTTGTGCAACTACACCCCTTAGCAATGTAGGCCTATTAAACCAGTTTAAAGGGGGATCATGGATAGTTTCCAATGGGTAAAGTGCACAGAAGTCTAAGTCCAACAAAATAGGGTAAAAATTGGGGGAAATGACACAAGAGATGGCCATTTAATGCAATAATACTTTACGTAAATATCTGAAAGCCCAAGAAGGTGATCTGAAGTGCAATCCTAAAAGACACGTCTCTGCTATTGCATGTAATGAATACTGTTATTGACAGTATAATTCTTCTCAAACGTGGTGTTGGTGTTGTGTTAGATATTGAGAAAGCACCAGAACATTATCCAAATATACAATAAAAAATGTATCCAAGAGGTGAGAGAAAATACAATTGACAAAGTGTTGAGACACAGGAGGGACATTAGACAGTTACACAACACAAACAACATTACTAAATACTCATATTTATTGAGAAGGTCATCTTCAAAGTGCCCCCTCTCTGATTTGCACCAGGTTGTAAGTTCCTTTTAGACCCATTTCAGAACATATTGCAGCAGTATTTACATGACCCAACAACTATTATATCAGAGGGTAGGGTATCAATCATCAATTGTAATGGCATTCAGTTTTCTGTAATCAAAACAGGCATGGAACTCTCCATTTAATAATGAGAAAAAATAGGTACTCCTCCTGGAGCAGAGAAATCTGCAATGAATCTTTTCTGCAGGTCGGAGATATTGGTTTCTTCCCATCTCCCTGTCTCGCCCACCCCCCCCCCCCCCCCATCGTATTTCGGTAACTCTGCTTTTTCCTTGTCTCCTATTTATCTAGCTGTTCCCATTTAGCACTCTTTCTTTCTTTGTCTTACTTCCTTTGCTCCTATCCCCTATTACCTGAATCTTTCCCCTTGCCGCTATACCGCCTAGCCTCCCGTCCTTTTGTGCCCTTTGACTAAGCACTCCTCCTCCCCTTTTTGGGAAAGATCCAATATTTATACTTTAGAGTCTCAGCGAACCCGCTGAGACTGAGAAAGTCCACAGCGCCGCCTATGGAGCCATTCACAGTTGAGGTATGGTATGGCACCCCTTGCCAAAGCACTCCCTCTCCCCTTTTTGGATAAGGATCCAGTATGTAGGCCTTGGAGTCTCAGAGACCCCTCTGAGAGAGTCCACTGCGTATAGCGAGCCTCTCGCTACTGCGATGGGGAAATGATGTCACTTCCCCTGGGATCACAGCGTACTGGACTTTGGACGCAGCTCTGACTAGTCTACCGGTTTGTGTCCCTGTCACCCTCCCCCTCCTCTTTTCATGCTGTGTCTCTCACCCTCCCCTCCTCTTTTCCTCCTCCATTCTCTGTCTACTTCCCCTGCTCTTACCCCCCCTCCCCTGAATCTCTCCCCTTTCCTGCTTTTTCCCTTACGTATATCTCCTTTTTGTTTGTCTCGAACTTACTTGTCACTATGTTGCCAGGCTCTAATAACTATGTAACCTTTGTAACGATGTAAAGCGCTCTGATACCTCTGGGTCTAGCCAGCGCTATATAAAACCTTTAAAATAAAATAAATTAAAATAAAATAAATTGTTTCAGTACTTCATCTTCTCAAATAAAAAGGGAGTAAATCTAACCAAGGGGAATCTTTGCACCTGGAATTAAGCCTATATATAACACAGTCATATTCTCAATGAGGTGGTCGTGTATAAGCTCCAATTTTAATAAAACATATGCTAAATCTTAAAATTCTAGAGCAGCAGTCTCCAACCTTTCCTGTAATCAGAGGAAAGAAAGAAAGAAAGAAAGAAAGAAAGAAATAAAGAAAGAAAGAAAGAAAGAAAGAAAGAAAGAAAGAAAGAAAGAAAGAAAGAAAGAAAGAAAGAAAAATAACAAGGACAGAAATGAAGAAGGGAAGACCAGAGTTAAAAGGAAGGGATGAAAAGAAAGGAGCAAATAAAAGAAAAAGAAAGGAACGAAGAAAGAAAGAGAAATGAAGACAGTGGAAAAAGAAAGAAGCAGAAATATAGATAGGAAGAAGAAAAAGAAAGCAGCGGAAAAAGGAAGAAATAAAAGGTAAAAGAGGATTAAAGAGGGAATGAAAGAAAAAGAAAAAATCAGGAATAAAGAAGAAAAAGAAAGCAGAAAGGAGAAAAAAAGGAGTGGAAAAGAATAAAAAAACAAAATGGAGTCAATAAAAAGCTAGGAATAAGAAAATAGAATAAAGAAGAAAATATAAGCAAGGAATAAGTTAGAAAAAGGAAAAAAACGATAAAAGAAAGTAGCAAGAACAGAGCTAATGAACAAAGAAACAGAAATGAGAAATGTAGAAGAAAAGAGAAAGAAAAAAGTAGAGAAAGAAAAATAACAGCAAGAGAAAGAAAGGAAGAAATAAACAGGAAAGAGTGGAGAAAAAAATTATCAAGATGCAATACAATTCTAAAAAGACAAGAAAGGGAATGAGTCCAGCAAGAGGACTAGAGAAAGAAAAGAGAACAAGGAAGAAGTAGAGAAAGAAAGAGGAATGAAGAACATTTTCAGAAGAGGGTATTTTGCACTGTGAGCTTCCAAGCCTCACAGAATGGGGTGCACAATGTTTCAAAGAGCAGCTGCATATTTTCATGCAGACAATCATGTGCGAGCTACTGAGAGACAGGCAGCAAGGTACTGGTAGCTCACATTCGACCTGTTGGAGCTCCCTGTTCTAGAGGTAACTGAAGCCATTGGTTAGCCTTCTTGACTTTCCTTCTTGCTTGGATGTTCCATGGAATCCAAAACAAGTCAAACTCATCTTTTCAAACTAGGGGCTCAGGTAACAATGGCTCATAAAATAATTAGGAAAAGGTTATTGTTTAATCGTTCCAATCAATACCTATGATGATGTAGTCTCAGTCTATTGATACCTAGCACAAGGGAAAAAGCAGGAGCTGGTATGAGATGAAATCTTATCGTTTTATGATGGCCAATTTACATAACTATTAGAACATTGGAATGTTGGGAGCTCCATTGCAGACAATGGAGTGATCCCTGCTTCTACGGGCCAGTAAAGGCCCGCAGAGCAACATTCCAATGTTCTACAAAGGCTTCTCGAAGCTCGAGCGGATTTATATCCCCTCGAGCTTCGAGAACCCTTTGTTTAATTTGTTAGAACATTCTGCCCTCTAGTGGCAGAATGCTCTAATAGCCTTATAGCCCTTCATAGCAGGGCTATACCGGCAATTAAAGTCCAGCTGTCTCGTTAAAGTCCCTCGCCTTCGGCTCGGGCCTTTAACGATACAGCAGGCCTTTAATAGCTGGTATAGCCCGCTACGGCGGGCTATAAGGCTATATTATAAGAAGTAAAGTTTCATGGGGAATATCTTCGGATGTCAAAGCCATTCCATTGATACTTTCGATAGCTTCAAGATTTTCTTTTTCTTGTAGGGTGTTCTGAAAGCTTGGTCCATGAAACACCCATAAGCCCCTGGGGCAATTAGAGCCTATGGTTTAATATTTCCTTGGGGTAATGACAGAAGTATTAGCAAAAGGTAATGAACCTTGTGGGCACTATTTATTAAATGACCAGCTTTTCCAAAATAGAGTCAGTGCCCAGTTTAGCACCATTTTTCCTTTTCCTCTAATAGAAGAGGTTTCCGTATGTTCAGTTTCCATGGAGGAAAACCTTAGCTGTTCATTAGCAATTAAAAAGGAGATCAAAAGAACAATCCTGTTAGCCAAGACCGGGAACAGCTTTGTAAATATACATTTATTAGACAGTTTGGTCTAAAACACTGAAACCAATCAATGCCCTTCCTCTTTTGCAGTAAGTGTAAATATGAGACTCTTCCCCAGTCTCAGACATTGCATTTTTATCCTGTCAGTAGTTACGTAGGGTCAATACTAGGAGAAAAATGTTCAAAAAGACCAAATGACCCTGCACTAGAATTCAATTGTTTCTTGCTGCCTTGTCTGTTTAATCACTGTCAACACCTCTTTAAGTTTAATCTCACACTCTATAGCTATATTTATTTTTGGATAATTTTTCTTAGATTTAAGTACTCCAAACTAGTATTAACTGCTTTGATATCCGACTCTGGCTCTGAGGTTTATAGGACTTGTCACGATTTTGTTGATGACAAAAGGTACTGTTTCTGTTAATGTTTTCCGATAGCAACAAAGTGAAATAAAGATTGAAGGGTTTACTATTGAATCAGGTTTTAGTGCTGCACATAGTTTATTTAGTTATCTTAGTGATGAGCTCCAGGAAGGTCCAGGAAACTATGAGGAACTGTAGACCAGCAAAGCCAAGCAAGGAACTGATGTGAGGGACGCTGACTGCATCCGGTTGTGATACAAACTTGGAGGATGTTATCTTTTTAATACATACTTGTAGTACTCATATACCCCAGTACTTCCCAATCTCCTGTTGGCTGTTTTCTTCACAGTGCAGCTCCAGAAGTCTTATTGGATTCCTCAATTTTGGGTTAGAGCTCTTTTCCAGTAGGGGTACGCATTACCATACTTGTGGATTAACAGGCATTTGCATGTTTGCTTGGATGAATTAGTTCTAATGTTTTTTCCTTGCTCTCATCATTTAACCAGGGTAACATATTGCTCTCAAAGACTCAAATGAACTTGTCCAAGAATGTCCTGATATTGGATTTTCTTTTGGAATTTATAAACTATATGCAGAGAACACTGCAAGTGTGATGAAATATTTTGTTAAAGAATGCTAAGATATTTTAGGACTGTTTTTTTTTTTATAAATCTTTTTATTATTTTTAAAACAAGAAAAAAAGGAATAGACATATCCGGTGCCATACATTCATACATAATAATAGGGCGGACAGGTACAATGACAGGATAGACGTGAAGCAACAGAAGAATCGCTGAGACGCCTGGGCTAGTAGGTACGAAGCAGGATTGGTAGCATTACAATCAACAAACAATTTAAGTGCGGGTAATCAGAGCCCGCCCACCCATAAAATCAGAATAGTGGAAAAAGCATGGCAACCAGACACTGGAACTTAAACAAAATCAGGATATTTCGCCAATATTACTAATAAGGGAGAGACTAAAGAGAAGATTAAAGAAAAGAAAACCATAAAAACAAGAACAGAAATAAAACAATAAACCCATCCCCCCACCCTGCACCCCTGCATATGGCTATCGCCTAACCCCAACTAGCAGTGTGCCTGTCGCCCAAACTAACTAGGTTCTAAAAATAGAAAAGAGAAACCATGGGGGAGGGCATTTCCGTATGGGCTCCCGGTCTCCTTCCCCCCGCCAAAGACAAGCACCCCCTATCGACATCACTGCGTTATATACGTCAATCCCCCACAATGAGGGTATTGAAGCCCTAGAATGGAGTCTCTTAAACAGTGATTTGGAGGAATTTCAGAGGATATTCATCATGGAACTAATGCAATGTGCATTATATTACAGTTATTTTGAATGGCAGGGAAGATTTTTCAACCAGTGCAATGGAACTTCGATGGGCTTTGGGGGGGGCGCCCTCTTATGCCCATACATACATGTGCAAAATCGAAACAGATCATATTCTGGAAAATCCCATTTGGACTGAAGGCTTGATAGTGTTCAAAAGATTTATTGATGACATTTTCCTCATCTGGAAAGGTCCAAGACAAAAACTGGAAGAAAATATCAAAATATTGAACACTATGAATGAACGCATACAATTCATCCATAACATCGACAAGGAAACCATTGCATTTCTAGATGTACAATTACGATTACAGAACAACAAGATCAGTACCAAAGTCCACCTCAAAAAAACTGATAGGAATTCGAGTTTGCTATTTCAAAGCTTCCATCCAGCATCGCTGAAAAAACACTTACCAACCTCACAATACATCAGATTGAAAAGAATCACTACAAATAATGCTGATCTAGAGAACTCCTTGAAACAAAAAACGGAAAAATACCTACAACGGGGTTATCCACAAGACATTCTTGACTCATCTTTGGTAAAAATCGCCACACAATCTAGAGAAACACTTTTGAAAGAAAAAACAAAAAAACAAGAAAAAAAAACTGTATGTGTGATGAAATACTCTGGTGAATCGAGCAGGATCAAACGCATAATCAACAAACATTGGCAACTGATTCAATCGGAACCAGACCTCATTGGTTTGTAAGATAATAAAGTGACATTTGCGTTTCAAAGATCCAGAAATTTAAAAGAACTTCTCAATGTCCCCAACAAAGTGGATGTGAAATGGCGAGGCATGTTGAGGTGTCAAAACTGCACCCGTTGCAGTAATGTTATAACTGGTAATAAAATCACACATCCCACCAAAGGTCATCAAATTGAACTACATCACACAAGCACATGTGACACCATGAATTGCATCTACATGATTAAATGCCCCTGTGGCAAGACATATGCGGGTCAAACAGAACGTAAACTAAAAATCTGCATCACGGAACACAAAAGTAATATAAGACTAGTCAACAAAAAATCTACAATTGCCAACCACTAGAATGAAGCGAAACATCAAATTTCTCAACTACGCTTCATGGTTTTGGAGAGTTTACCGCAGTACCGAGACAGGGATCCCACCAAGCAGAGATTAAGAGCCGAATATTTCTGGATAAAAAAATTAAACTCTACCCCCCTATGGGGTTAAATGATTGGATTGAATATTCGTGTTTTCTGTAACACTAAGTCTTCTAAACTGTACATTGACTATAGACTGATTCCGTATTCCTCATGAACATTCTGCATTGATCTTGTGCTCAGTTACCTTTAAGTTGTTTTGAATATTTATGGCTCCCATATACAGATAAAGTGATTATGATAATTCATTTTGTTTTAATACTACTTGATCGATATATTGAGAATGTTTACTTCCGTGTATATTCAACTCACTCGCATCACATGACAAGTGCTTTTTCGTTTCTGGCATTCCCATTGGTTCTTATACCGATCATGTGATCACGGCTAGTCCGTTTTTGATTTCTTTGAATTTGTGCGTGTAAACTCACTTCCTCAATGTGTTTGTCCTGAGAAGAGTATCGACATTGATGGTTCCAGTGCGCTGTAAGTTATGTGTACTCGTTTATTAATATCGTTACTGCTTGTAAACGCTTTAGTACATAATATAGATCCTCGTTCGCAAGTTTGATAACCGCGCACATGTTGCATGTTGATAAACCCATTTGTGCATTATCCACCTTCACATAGCGTCTTTGTCGAATACTGAGCTTTAATAATTCATCATTGGATGAGAATGCATTTCCGCTTTCATGTTATGATTTGACTAACAGTTTTTTAAATTATGTTTGAAATATATATGTTGAGCACGCATTTCAATTGTTATCACTATGTATTATGAAGTGAATCAGTTCAAGCTCTCTACAGCGCTGGGACGCCCCTGGGTAGCCAACGCGCTCTACAAATTCTCATTCAATTCCATTCCATTCCAGTGAATGAACGGGTCCTGTTTCATTTCTTTACAGACCCCTGACGAAGGGTCCCATTCTGCTGACCCGAAATGCATTGGGTATTGAAAAACTGTGAACCATTTTGATTAATTGTAACATAAGATGTGAATTAGGCCAGCATATGAAATTTAATCTGAAGATGGAATTAAATCAAGTTCTTTGATTAAATTATGAACATTGAACAAATAAATTTGAATGTTTGTGAAGAAACCCAGCGTTTCATGATAGAGTGTGAGCACATTTCCAGTGGGTAGGTGACCCTTCCACATCACGTTTGGAATATACAATTTTATCAGAGATCACAGAAAAAGTAAATTGGGGGAGCCATGATACACCGCCCAGCCTCCCGTTAGACCAACAGTTACGAAACCCACATCTATTAAGGCCCTAGTACCAACCCCGGTCAATCGATCTCAGCCTTGGCCCTTCCGAACCATCATGCAAACCCCTCCCGGTAGGACCACTACTTCTACAGGAGAATCAAAGTGCAGAAAGAGTCTGAAAAAATTCAGTCCAAAACAAGTCAAGGTCAGTAAATCCTCAAGAACTCCATCAGCACAGAAACGCTCCCTCGTGGACGGATAGTCCCAATGTTGTTTTCTCCACGTTCGTACAGTCACCAAAGAGGGAAAGGATGAAACAGAAGTCCAAGAACAATCACCAACATGAGTCTCCGGGAAGGGAACGCCAATTGATTCCCCCAAAGTCAGCAATGATGGTAGGCATAGTAATACGTTCGAAAGACCGGGTTCAGGATTCTCCAGAGTACCGACCGAGGGTTTCTGCGCCTCTTGTTGCACGGGGTCCTTGTCCAGAATCAAAATGGTTGTCTTGTAAATCGTAGCTGGAAGCAGGACCTGCAGTGGAGCAGGGTCCGGTTCCACACACTCCTTCTCAGATAGGCCCGTAATCATTTTGTGAAGCAGGGCATCCATATGTGAATGAAATGCCCCGATGGCTGCCAATACTGTCTTCAGCGACAGCTCACTCTCCGTCCGGTCCATTTCTCCTCACTCAGTACCGATCATATTCACTTCTCCCAGAGAGCCCGGTTTCTCCGGGGGAACAGACAGTAGCGGAACGGACGGCGTCGGAGGGTGACTGATCGGTTTCTGCGGCAGCAATCTGCACTCCGCTGCCACGAGCGAAGACCCCGAACGAACGAGCCCCGGCAGTGGCAAACCAGGTCTGCGGGACAGGGACCTCCACCCAAGCCACTGTCGTGCCACGTCACTCCTCCCTCGATGCTAGTTAATCAGAATGACCGCTGTCAAAAGCGGGCAAAAAAGACCTCCACTGCGGTAGACCGGACCCTGCTTGATTCTCACGGCCGATGTTGTTCAACTGCAACCCGGCGGGGTCAAAACTCGAGACCCCGGCTCTCCTGCTGGACTAGGCCGCAAACTTCAACTCAACATAACTCTGTTAATCATGCCGATTAAGTTTTCCGGATTGCACCATCGGAGTGTGTATAGGTTCATCTACACCAGAGGTCTTCAATCTATGGGGCGCGACCCCCAGGGGGGGCGTGGAGTCATCTGAAGGGGGTCGCGCATTCACCAGCCTCACGTCTGCCTCATCTCCAAAACGTTTCCTCTTCGTTTTGGATTAGAAATACTGGCATCTCAGGAGGCTCTCTGATTGGAGGACTAGGTAAAATAAGCCAATCATAATGTGGCTACGTCATCAAAACATGTCCTCCAATCAGAGAGACTGCAGCATGCATACCAGGAAATGCCCGCAAACTTTGTCCATAAAGATGGACCAGAACCCTTGCAATGCAGCCTGTACTTCGAGGGAGTTCTGCAATATTCACGCCGTCACTGATGCCTTCCTTGGCCATCCCTGCTTTCACCTCGTGTGCTGCTTTGTGCCTCGTTGCTGCCTCTTCATTAGGATCTTCGCGTTACTTCCGGCAGATTTCCAAGGCAACCCAAAGCTTCCCAGTTTAATTAGGTAACCTGCCTCTTCCCAGCTGCAGACATACACTGAAACTGACTTGCGCACACACACAGATTCTTATTTGTTTCCCGATTGAGCCATGAGGGGATTTGGGCAAAGGCTCCGGTTGATCTTTATTTTCTGTGTTCTGTCCGTTTTTATTCTTTCCTGCATGTGTCTTTTTATTTATGCTGCCTTAACTCCGTGCTCAATTTCATTGATTGCTCCAGAGAAACACAATGGAAGATTGAATTTTTCTATTTAAACACGGCACGTCCCATAGCTGCCAAGGTTTCAGATTACTATGTGTGACATTTTCATAAATTCATTGCAACAACCACGAGTGACACTCTCGAGCAAAATCAAGCAATGAATATCAGTTTACCATGACTGAATATTATAGCATGTATTCAGTATAAATAAGCAATGTTAACTGTATACAATCGGGTGTGGAGCTCATTTCCATACAATAATCTCTCCCTGTGCGTTAGCTTCTACTGTGCACAACATGAAAAGAGCCTTTGGCTCACGCCTGCACTCAGCAAAGTATGCTGTATATGAGGTTGTGTGCATGTGTCTGCACTCAGCACAGGGCATGAATAGTGAAGTAAAGGTCGCAGTGTGCGCGTCTGGCTATCCTAGGTAAGTAATAAGGCACAAAGTGTAAATGTCTGGGCTTTCTTCCTCCTCCCTGGCAACCAAACAAGTAGCATCAGTCTACTCCAGGGCTTATGTGTCCCACGTGCACCCGGGCCGAGATTCCTAAGCTGTGAGAGGCCCCATCTCGTCAGCTGCATAATAAATGAATATATCCACAAGACTCAGCTGACTCAAGTCGCCAGAGTCCCCGCAGACTGGCACTGGGCATGTCTCAAGACAGGGAGGTTGAAGCATGCTACATGTACAGTTACCTCGAAACAAAATAAATAGAAAGAGGTGGGACGGGTTGTCATGATTGTGCGCTATTAAAATATTATTTTGTGTAATAAAAGCTGCATGTGGCTTTGCAGATTCAGTGAATACGCTAGTTTTGTTTGTTACTCACTGCTCCCTCACACCAGGGCTCCTAATGCTTAATCTTCAATAATTCATGCGCCTACATAATAACATTGCTGGCAGGCAGAGGCTCAAAATTATGGCAAGCATAATATTTGGAACTGTAAATGAATTGGCTATTTCGAACGTATTGTTAAATGCGACCTAGGCTTGCCTTGCACACACTCACTTTTTGCAGCGTCGGTCAGAGACGAAGGCTCAGTTTAGCCAGTCTGACCGTGCAACATGTTGTCCGGCACCTGCACGAAGTGCATGGGAACACATGTTCACAATGGATGTCATACTCCTTCCAGATACTAAGCCTCCCACTATACAGAACGTATGGCCTGCAAAGAAGGGCACTTCTAGGGGCACTGATGTGAAAGAGGTCATAGGGACAAGAGATGCACCATGAGCATAGGTAGTCTGCTTCAAGATGACCTTTGAGTATAGCCCAAGCACACAAATTACAAGGGCATACCCATTGGCCGTACTTGTACCACGAGAACATAATTATAGTCTAGGTGACTGGACACCCAGGCAGCCAGCCTCTTAGCATTTTCTCGTGGCCTTCAGAATTTATTGTTCACTTGGCCAAGATGGTTACCAAAAACCGAAACAAATAACAAAACCCAAAAGACCACGAACCATAGTCATCTACAAACATTTGGTTTTGCTAAACACTGTTTAATTTCATTTCCCAACTGTAAAATGATTTGCCGTGAGAATTGGGGGCGCTTTTGGTTGTCGATGATGGTGAGAACGAAGTTCTAGACATTTTGGTCAGGAGGGGGTCCTCATGCCTAACATTTTTTGACAGGGGGGTCTCGGCATCAAAAAGTTTGAAGACCTCTGATCTACACGGAGGTCGGGCATAAAAACAGGATTATTGACAGGATCTTCTGGCAGGATACGGAGGTCCGCGGAGCCAGGAGCCTAAGCAGCCATCTTGTTTGCTAGTGTAGCTCCTCCTATTTTAGGACTGTTAAAGAAAAAAAACTTTGAATTAAGATTGATGAAGGTGGTTTGGCAGATTTAAGAGTATTAAAGGGTGGATATTACCAGTACATGATCATTGTTGTGATTGAATAGGCTACTGAATGGTCACACATATGACTGTTATGCTCAGAGAGGAACTCCAGATCAGAAGGTATCTGCGAGATATAGGGAAAATTCAAAAAGGATAATACCTCAAAATTCAAGTAAAACATTTTATTCTCATCATCTATTTGTTTATGTTTTTGAGGAGTAATTCCTTGGACCACAAATTGGTTACGCTATTACACTAGCTAGAAGTGGTTCTGTACCAGTGTTCTTTTGCTCTTATCTAATGCCCCCTTTCACTCTTATATTCTTTACAGAATCTGTACAATAAGGAGCTCTACAGTCTATGAGTTGAGTCAGGAAACAGGCACCAAGGTCGAATGACATTCCTGCAGAAACACAAAGTCCATTGATCGTGACACTTGGGTAACAAAATATCTGCATAAATTCAGTGACCTTCCCTGTAATCGCCTGTGACATTCCTAGTTTTGTTAATATTGTTGTGCCCTTCGTTATTTGTCTTTGTCTTTTATTTCAAGTATCTTTATTAGTATTGAGACTTTTTAATAAACTTCAAGTGTGAGCATGTGTCCTTGATATACTGTCAACAAACATCTCAATGGACCCTTCTTAACAATATTGAGTTTACCTCATGAAAGGTGGATAGTGCGATATCAGTGACCACGGTAAATATAGTACTATCAGTTATTCCGACCAGAACATTTGAGTAGCAACTCTGATGCATCACAGAATACCAAACATAGTTATGTAGGGAAACAGTGGAAGTTGGCCACTAGCAAGACCCTTGTTCGCATTCTCAACCTCAGTTTGTTTTGTTTTTTAAAATGCATGTGCTTAGTGGACTTCCCATACTATGCTGACCTATTCAGGTGAGAGGGTAGGTTGCAACCCATTTCCACTGGTATGTTACTACTCTTGTTATGGTGCAGGTGTGTGGTTAAATTCCAATGATTTGCTATATGTTATTACTTTTTGAGCACATATTCCTAACCATAAAAAGAATCAGTATATACATTTCCACCACACATTAGCTTTCTGAGTCCACAAGAATAATTAAGGAAGAGCCGCAAATCAACTGCCTGATCTTGTGTGTTTCTTGTAGTGTGTGCCCATACCAGAGCTCACGCTACAACCTGAGCTTGAAGTGCCTCACTGGCTAGCGCTGCATTCACACAGTGTGTGATTCACAACAAGGGCCTTCAAAACATGAGCAATTACCACACATCCTATGACCAAAACACTAGGGCACAGAATTATAAGACGTTCCATTAGGTTTGTATTACTTTTTGAATCCGAACCGGACGCAAAGTGTTAGTTTGGAAATTACATTCCAAGACAAATCTGATTCATATTAGATTGTAGCAAAAAGTAATGCAAATCTGCACAACGAACTGCCTTGCATTACTTTGCATCAAGGCGGTGTTCCATGAGTGATGCATGGGCATTCCAATGCAACCATCCATGGATTATGATCTAAATCCTTATCCACCAAGAATTGCAGACAGGGATGTATGCCAAAATTCTGCGCTTCCCCGATGCTGGTGTAATGAGGAAGAATATTTTTATTTCGCCTCATTTTCCCTTTTTGCATGTGTACTACATTCTACTGCACAAATACAAAGAGGGGTGTGCCTTAGAGCATAGTTTTTGTACAGGAACATACCCTTCCTGCACAAATCTATGCTTACCACAATGCACACATGCTTGCACTATGACGCAAGGATGTCTGCCTTGGTGCATGTCAGCTTAAAGTGTACTTGTGTTAAGGCAAACATTGCGGAGGTCATACGCTGTGATATGGAAAAGCATTTATTGCCTACAGTGAATTCACTATATATCCAAATCTTTATATAAATGAGACGCATGAGAACCATTGTTCTACAAAATAGCTTAAAGTGTACCAATACAGGAAGAGGCAGAGGAGCACCATAACTTAGCAGATATGGTGCTAGTCTGCTCTCTCAAGTTCACGCAAGACATCGTAGCAACCTTACTTGCTGCCTTGGGTGATTTTATGTAACTTTGAGGGCTCAGCACTGTCAGGTATCTTTGTAACAATGAGCTACAGTCTGACAGTGAATGCTGTTGCCCTTCTTGACAATGCAACAGTTCACATTGAAAACAGAAGCATCAGGATTGGCTCATTGACATTTGGATAGTAAGACACACTGCTTATTCAGAGATATCGAGCTGCTGCATGGCCCCAAGCTTTTGGAAAAAGACCTACCTAAGAACTGGAAACCGCAAGTGTATCCTGGAGCACGTGACCCTGTAATGCTTGAGTAGCAGTGGCATAGTAAGGATGCCAGGGGACCCAGTGCAAGGAAGAAAAAAGGGCCCCACTCCCAGCCACAATTTGAAATCTTACAACATGCATCTATCACCCTGCCACCCACAATCACTTCTATGTACACCCATTGTATTTGTAGGGTTGACATTTTTATTGAATTATGCAATAAAATACATAGGAAATATCAATTTCATGAAACAGTAAAGCAGTAAAAAATAGAAACCAATAATATCACGAGAAATAAAATATATGAATAATGTAAATAGAGTAATGAGAAAACAGTATTTGTAAAATAGTGAAATATGAATAAATGAATCTATAGGGTATGAAATTTATACCTAGTTATAGGGATAAGGAAAAAATGTAACCATGCATACTCTATAAACTGTTATAAGAAATATCATTACAAAATATATGAATATATCTTATGTATAAGTAATGGAATGACTAAATAAATACAATCAAAATTAAAACAAAAAAGAGAAAAAATGGAAAATAAAACAGAACAGCGCCAGAGTAACGGGGGGGGGGAGGAAAGATAAAGGGTAAAGAAAGTGAAATAGTATAGAAAAGGATATGATAAAATAAAATTAAGTAGGTAAAGTATGTACATTAGAAGAGAGAGTTGGGTTAGGATCGTCATCCAATGTGGTTTCCTAAAAGGGGGACCGGAAGATGTCAGCTTGATCCTGAAGATTGTAAATTGTGCGCTCTTGTAAGGCAGTCTGCATCATTGTCACCAACCATTCTTCCTGAGAAGGAGCAGATGAAGACTTCCAATGGCGTAAAATGCTAATTTTGGCTGTAGCCAAAGCAGTATGAAGAAAACGAGTCTGTGGCTTACAAAGTTTTAGAAAACCACGGAAGTCATGTAAAATAATGATGGCAGGTGTAAGTGGTAAAATTAGTGCAATTGTAGAAGTTTTGCCAACAAAGGTCTAGAAGGGTTTAGTAAGTGGGCATTCAAAAATGATATGTGGTATGTCACGACCAAGACTGGAACATCTCCAGCAAGAAGTATGCGATAATAACCCAGCTCGATGTAATTTAACCGGTGACCAGTGGCAATCATGGAGACTTTTTAAGATACAGAATTTGAGACGCACTTTTCGAACACCTTTATGCCATCCCTCCAAGATTTGATCCCATTGAGCATTCGAGTGCAAAATAGAGATAAGCAAGATTGTCATTTAGTCCGAAGAGTATGAGAAAGAGGTTGTGAAAAAAGAGGGAGCAAAAAGGTTTTATAAAGATCAGAAGTCACCCCTTAAACTTCCCCCATATTTGCAGATAAGATAATATTGGAGAAACCTGGAGCAACCAAGGTGGAGAACCCAATTGGTTTTTTAGACATTTTTGAAGTTGAACATATTTAGAGGAATGTTGGAGTGGAAGATTAAATTCCTCACAGAGTTGGGGGAACGTTTTAAATTCTCCATTGAGTAAAAGTTGATCTGGAGAATAAATGCCAGCTTCTTTCCATAAAGTCCAGGATAAAGTACGACGATTGATACGAATAACTGAATTATTCCATAAGGGAGCTTTAAGGTGAATTCGCGGATTTGAATTTAATATGCGATGATCCCTTTGCCAAGATCTATGCATGACTGATAAGACTGGATTTTTAGGATCAGAAGAACTAGTAACACTAACGTATAAAAGAGATAGTCCTAAATCCTGAGAGAGAAGATTAAGTTCAACTGATACCCATTGTGGGATGTCTTTAGATTTGGGTAGAAAATATGAGAGTTGAGAAATGTGTAAGGCAAGTGAACAATGTTCAATGGATGGAAGACCCATACCTCCATATAACTGATGGGCCTTTAATTTAGCAGCCGCAGGACGCAGTTTAGTTGTGCCCCAAATAAAGAGTTTTATCTTGGAATCAATTGATCTAAGAGAAGCTAAAGGAATTTGGAGGAGAAGAATACCGAAAACATAAATGAATCTTGGTAAGGTAACCATCTTGATCGCTTGAACTCTGCCCCATAAAGATAATCCTAAAGCTTTCCACTTGTCAAAATCCCTCTGCATTTGAGAAAATAAAGGAGCTAAATTATCCGCAATCATATTTTCCAAACCTCTATTAATCAGAATTCCTAGATACTTAAGGTGAGAAGATTGCCAGTGAAAAGGGAATACATTAATTGCTGATTTTGTAGTGCCAACTGAAATAGGTAGCGCTTCGCTTTTGTCCCAATTTATTTTATAACCGGAAAAGGAGGTAAAACCATTAATAATTTGAAGAAGGGCTGGGAAAGATCGAGGGAGATTAGTAAGAGTAAGAAGAATGTCATCTGCTTATAAGTACATTTTGGAATGTCCAATTGGAAGGGATACACCTGTAACATTAGCAGATTGTCGAATTGTAGCAGCAAGAGGTTCCATTGCTAAGAGAAAAAGAAGAGGGGACAGCGGGCAACCCGGCGTGTACTTCTACGAATTGGAAATGGGGTAGATAGAAACCCCCAACAATTGCCTTGAGTTAATGGGCTATCATACAATAAAGGTACTTTATTAATAAACTGGTCGCCCAATCCAAATCTGTGCATTATTGTAAAGAGATATTCCCATTCAATGCGATCAAATGCTTTCTCAGCATCAAGCGAAAGGGCCAAGGCATCTTCTGGGAGATGTTTAGCAGACCATAGCGTGTGAGCCAATGTACGAAGATGATTACGGGAGGAACGGCCCGGGACAAAACCTACTTGGGAATTATGTATCAAGGAGGGTAATACTTTGCGAAGACGGGATGCAAGGATACTAGCCGGGATTTTAATATCAGAATTTAATAAGGAGATAGGGCGGTAGCTTCCACATAGAAGAGGATCTTTGCCTGGCTTGGGTAAAACAGCTATGATTGCTTTATTAGAAAGGGGACCCAAGGAGGATTCCTTGTCAGCCTCTAGGAACGCAGCATGTAAAGTATCAATCATATTCTGACCAGTCCATCTATAAAATTCAGCAGGGAAACCATCCTCACCAGGAGCCTTATGATAGGGCACAGCAGTGATAGCCGAAGAGATCTCTTCTCTTCCCTCCAGTAAGGCTCTGCCATCATCAGAGAACCGCAGACGATTCACCTCCTCTAGAAAGGATGACATCTTATCCAAATCAAGTTGATTACTTGGGGTATATAGAGATTGATAAAAGGAGGCAAACTCATTAACTTTTTCCTGAGGTCTGGTGAGTATTTCACCTTGAGTCTACTTAATAGCTGGAATAGCTATAGCAGCTTCTCTTTGACGTAATTGTACAGCCAATAGTTGGCCAGCCATTTCTCCTTGTTCGTAATGTCTCTCTTTCATCTTCTGTAACGCATACTCAGCCTTAGATGTGAAGAGACCATTAAGAGACATGCGGTTTTGTAAAGTAGGGTGCGATAAATATAATTGAGAGTAATGTTGAATGTCTTGTTCTAATTCTGTTTGTTTTGCAATATTGTTCTTATTAATGAGAGCACCATCCCGCATTAACTGCCCTCTAATGGTGGCTTTTGCTGCTGCCCAAACTGTTCTCTTAGAAGAGACAGAGTCCTCATTGACAGTGAGATAACCTTGGAGATGAGATTGCAAAAGAAGTTTACCCCCAGGAGTCCTATATTTCTGTAAACTGATTCGCCATGGTTTGCGTCCTGGTTTAGATAGTCCTAAAACTGATACAGAAGAACAGGAGAGTGATCAGATAAGGCAGCTTCCAAAATTTTTGAATCTGTTACCAATTGAACCGCTTTGTGCGATAGAAGAAAATAATCTAGATGGGAGAATGTGCCAAGTAAGGAAGAAAAGAATGTATATTCCTTATCATGTGGATGACTGAGACGCCAATGGTCAACCAAACCATTATCAGAAAGGATATCTTGTAAAATGGCCCTATCTGCTGCATTAACCCTGTCAAATTGACCCGTTTTATCGAGGATAGGATCTTGTACCTGATACCAGGCCCCTCCGATAAGGTATTGGGAAGCATTCATTTCTGTAAGAAGATGATTTAATTGAAGGAAAAATAGTTTTTTAGTACCAATCGGAGCGTAGATTGATCCAAGTTAAATTGAAGAGTCCCAATTCGTAATTTAGCGAAGACATAGTGACATCAGGATCTGACCAAGTCTTGGAAATCGTAATAGGAAGCGATCTCCGGATGAGAATAGCCACTCCACATTTACGGACAGGGTTGGGATTGGTGGAGTCATCTTTATGTATGCTTCTATGAATGACCTTCCCAACCCAGTCTCTACTGAGTTTGTTAGGTTCGATTTCATCCAGGTGCGTTTCCTGCAATAAAGCTATGTCCACATGTTTGGACTGCAAATAGGAAAGAACTTTCTTCCTTTTAATGGAATGGTTGAGGCCATGTACATTCCATGTAATAACAGATAAAGGATGAGCATGAGTCATAATGGAAAAAATTCAAAGATCGTAATAATTAGTATAGTAAACACACAATAATAAAGAAGAAGAATAGGAAAGAAAGGGGGAGGAATAGGGCAGAATTGGAGGAAGAGTTACTCTGGCTATTAAGTGAGATAGTGCAAGAGAAAAGGAAAAGAGGAGAAAAAGAGAGAAAAAGAATAGGAGAACTGTGAAGAAGGAAAATAAAGAAGAATCAAACAAAAAAGAGTTATGTGAGAACTCAAGTAGAAATTAGTCAAATATTGTTCATTTGGAAGAATAAATATAAAAAGAGGAACATAGGGGATAGGGGAATTAGAAGAAGTGGATGGGAGAAGTAGATATGAAGAAAGTTTTTAAACCTAGACCATGAACCGCGGGCCTGGGCACACAAGAGCACCACCCTGGGATAGGACCCCATCTAGGAAAAGAAAATAGCATAAATCAGCAGATTGGACAGTGTAAGGTAGGGAGCCCATAAGGATGTATTAATAAAGAGATATAGGTATTAGAAAAGACGATAGAGGATGAATGAAGACAACTTGAGAGTGCAATAAGTGATAATTAATCAACCAAATACTAAAATTACTACATTAGACCATGCCCTATAATATATTGTCATATCCTGTGAATGAAATAGCAACAAACAAAACCTTGGTTTGGTAAAATGATAGGAATATAGTATGGGAATAGTGCAATATATGATGGCAAAATTATGAGGAGTACAAATAACAGCAACTTCTTAATAAAAAGCGAGTTACTGATAATATTAGCTCTCACAATTAAAAGGACGCAAAAGTCAAAAAGCATATTAGCACTTCATATCCAAGCTATATCTAGAGAAATACATATTAAAATGATGTACTACAATGAAAGGTAGCAAACTACACTATAGAATAATGGGGAAACATGCATAATTATAAATAAAAAGGACAAAATCTGAAATATAAAGAAAAGAAATAACAATACTAACCGTAATTTACTGAGCAATATAGGAAGGATAAAACATGCAGATATAGATAAAGTAATTCCAATACCTCTAAGAATGATTAAGGACGAAGAATAAACATGCAGTTTACTGTGAAATATGTCTAAACATGCACAAAACTATTTGATAATAAGCAGATAATCATTTCACATCATAAAAATAATAGTGACTTTAAGTTATCTAACAATACATAAATGAATATAATAACATAAAAAGGCAAACAAGTTAATTCTACTAATAATGTTGATAAAGAGAAACCAGGAGTAAATGTTTGATATAGTAAAACTTTAGCAAGGTATAGAAAGAGACAATTAAATAACAGTAAATTATTCAGTCCGCATCCGAGAGAGTGTTAATAGGGTGATTTAGATTTATAGTCTCTGCTACCTCCCAGAGTAAGCGATACAAAGGAATAAATATAGGATTTGTCATGAACTGTATCTAAACATATGAAAACCCAATTTTAATAATAGGTAAAGGAGCATTCTGCGTCAGTAGAGTAATATTGACTATAATTCATCTAACAATATAGTAATACATATAATAACATGAAGAGGCAAGGAAAGGAATTCTAATAATAATCTTGAGGAAAAAAGGATGAAATTGAATATAATATATAGTAACATCTATATCTAGACATCTAATAGGCAATTAGATAACAGTAAAATATTCAGTCAGCATCCGAAGGAATTTTAAGAGGAGATCTAGATTTGTCTCTGCCTAGAGTTGCTATGTGCACGTGGATTATGTACCCGCAGGTGTGAGGAAAAGGAAGAAGATGGTTGTAACTGGTCATGACGTGAGGACTGTGTTTCCATGTCCTGTGATTTGATGTTGTCTAGAAATGTCTGTAGAAGTTCTGGATCATAGAAGTCTTTGGATTCTCCATTTCTTTTTTTTTTTTTGTTTAAATATTTTTATTGTAAAAAGAAAAAAAATTTGGCACACACATAGCACAGAATACAAAATATTGATACAAATATTAAACAAAAGTTACTATCAAGAAAAACTATATAACGATAAACAGAAACTTTTTTTCTTCCACATAACCATCAAAGCATAAAGAAGGAAAAGGAAAAAAAAGTTATTATTACATCAGGCAAGGCTTTCATTTAGCCTTTCTTTCCAGCGATGTACAGGTTCCCATATTTTCCTACCCAACCTCTTTGCCCTTTTGCCTTTCCTAGCATATATACCCTTTTCAAGATTGAACGTCCCCAATAGCAAAGCAATCCACTGTTGTGTTACAGGAGGTGAGGGATCCAGCCAGACTCTAGCAATCAACAATCTGTACACCGCCATTGCAACAAATAAAAATTCGCAATGGTCACCATCAAATCCCCTAACCCCTAGCATAATTACCGTTGGTGTTAAAATCACCTTCAGATCAAGTGTTCGGGCCATAAATTCTTCAATACCCTTCAATAACATTCTTAATTTAGGGCATAACGCAAATATATGGATGCTATCTGCAGTCGGAGCATTGCAGCACCAACAAATAGTCCCTGTAGTACCACCCCACTGTGCAATGCGGTCTGGTGTATGGTAGAGTTGGTAGAGCGTTTTAAAATGTTGGGATTGGAGCGAGGCAGAGTGAAAAACAGAACATCCTAACTCCAATGAGTCCAGGAAAAACTGACTCTGTATCCCTAATTTCCCAGCCCATTTATTGCCAAATTTGTCAGTATCATCTTTCTTCAATTCTGCCAAATTGGCATAGAAATATCGAATGGAGCACACCCCGCCTTGCGCTATTGCTTCCATAATATTATTTTTACTGAATCCACCCACACCTCCTTTTTCCTATAGAAAAAGCTCCTGATCTGCAGATACTTAAAGAAGCTTTGTCTTGCTATATTAAATCTTGCCACCAAATCTGAGAATTGCAATATCTTTTCATCTAAGCCCAGCAGATCTCCTATTTTTTTAATACCGTTTCTATCCCAATCTGCCATAGTGGCATCGGCAAAAATTAAAGGTGGTAGAGTCTTATTCCTATATAATCTGGTGTACCTGTTAAATCTCCCTAATCCACAGTTTTTTGCTACAGCTGTCCAGATGTTATGTGCCGCAGCAACTGTCTTGAAGCGTGTACGTTTATAATATGAAGAGTCAGTGCAGTTTAAGAAAGCATTTGCAGTATCTGAGCCCAATACAATAGAATAATTCATAGTTGAGAAAGCTTTGACGTTCAAATCCCCTTCGCTTGCTCCAATCAGACCCTGAATATAATGAAGTACCGAAGCCCAGTAATATAACCTAAAATCAGGAACCCCCGATCCTCCCCTGTCCCTTGGTAAAGTCATAAATTTGTAAGCCCGTCTTGTCTTTCCATATGACCAGATGAATTTATTAAGGATCGACTCCAGTTTATTGAACCAGATAGACTCAAACATAAGAGGTATCGTTCAGGAAAAAATAAAGAAATTTGGGGATATAAGCATTTTGATGACGTTAGTGTGGCCCACTAACGTGAGTCTAAGATTGTTTAGCCTAGCCAAATCTAGACTTACTTTCCTCATTAAGGGGGAGATGTTTCGCTCGACCACTGTCTCTAAATTAGGCGATATTTCAACCCCTAGGTAAACTGCTGCCAAGACCACGCGTGAATCATTGCATTGAACCATTGCATTTTTTATAATCTGTGTTTTTGCTCTATTAAGTTTATATCCAGAGATTATGCCAAATTTAAGGGCCTCTTGCTCTATCTCTCCAATTGCCTTTGCTGGATCAGGGGTAATTATCGCGACATCATCTGCGTATGCCAGCACATTAACTTCCAGCCCATTTACGCGCAAGGGGGGGGATACTGGGATTAAGATTAAGGTAGCGTAGATACGGATCCATATGCAGTGCAAAGAGAAGAGGGGAACTGGGACAGCCTTGCCTTGTTCCTCTTTTTATCTGCACTGCCGAAGTTAGTTCCCGATTAATTTTAATTCTAGCCGTTGGAGCCCTGTAAAGAACCTGAATTGCTCTTATAAAGTTGTCACCAAAACCAAAGATTCTCATTAACTCCCACAGGTACTCCCAAGCGACCCTGTCGAAAGCTTTCTCAGCGTCCAAAAATAAAGCTGCGACAGGGCCGCCAGCAACCTCCATAGCGTCAAAGCAGGTGATCACTGTCATAACATGTTCTGTAGTCCCCTTCCCCGGGATAAAACCATGTTGCACTGGGGAGACTAATTTATCTATAACGGTTGTCAACCTTGTTGCCAGGATTTTTGAATACAGCTTCACATCTGCGTTCATTAAAGCAATAGGTCTATAAGACCCAGGGGCTGTGGGAGGTTTACCTTTTTTCAGAATAACTATGATTTCAGTGCCACCCCATGAGTTTGGAATTGAAATTTCACTCTGAGATTGAATGAGTGTATCCAATAACTCCGCTCTAAGAACTGAAATAAATGTTTTATAGAATTCAATCAGAATAAGGTCTGGTCCTGCAGCCTTAGAGGACGGAAGATCTGATAAGGCTAGTGCAAATTCTTCTATTGTTATAGTAGTGTCTAATAGAACTTTTTCCTCTAAATCTAGCCCATTGAGTTGGATATGTCCTAAATAATCTCTGACTTTGTCCCTACCTACCTCTGCTTCCGTATCATACAATTCTGAATAATATTTCCAAAATTCATTTCTTATACCTGCAGAATCCGAAATCAAATTATCTGAGTCATCTAACATGTTTTTAATGTCCCCTGCAGTAACTTTTTGTCTGGTCCTGACGGCAAGAATATGTCCCACCCGCTCGCTAAACTCACAGGCCTGTTCCTTCTTTGCTAGATAATTTGCTGCTGTTTTATTAGTAATTCTTTCAGCTATTTCAGCCTTTAACACCATAATTTTCAACAATTGTTGATCCAAAGGACGTCCACTCACGATTAACCTACTTAACTCTACCTCTGCAGTCAGTAGCGAATTAACTTGCTGTTCTATCATTTCTCTTTCTCTTTTCTGTCTAAATGTTGAAAAACGAATTGTCTCTCCTCTTACTCCTGCTTTAAAGGCATCCCAAATATAGCCACTACTAGCGCTCCCCTTATTATTAAGCCAGAACTCACTAATCCACTTTTCCATATGCTTACAATAACCCTCATCTTTTAGCAGAGCTCTCTCAAATGTCCATTTATATACCTTTCTAACTAAACCATTTAAACTAACTGTCAATAACAGTGGATTGTGGTCAGAGACCAGACGGGGTAGCTTCTTAATCTGTGTATTAGAAAACAAGGCATTGGAGATTAAAAAGCAGTCCAGCCTTACCGTTATACTATGAGGAGCAGAGAAAAAGGTATCGCCGTCAGTCTGCGGATGCAAATTAGCCCAAACATCTGATAGAGCATTGTGCGTGGCCATGTCTACTATGGCCCTGTGCACCCTTTTCTTCCTCCCAGTATAAAAATGACCCAGTTGCAGCTCAATGCTAGCAGGATGATTGATATTAAAATCCAAGCAACAAACAATGGGTTCCACCCAGGTCGATAGTTCTTGATCCAGAAATTGAAATATATCCGGCTCATCGCACGTTGAGCCATAAACAGAAACCAATGTAAACCTAGCTCCTCTGAAGCCTACTTCTACGATTACCCATCTTCCCCATGTGTCTTCTTTACTCCTAAAAACTGTACAGTCCGTCCCTCTCCCCAAAATCGCTACCCCACGTGTTTTAGAGGCTTGTTTGGTATGTGCTAATACTTTAAAACCCAACTGCTCTAACAGATAACCCTTACCTCCCTCCACATGAGTTTACTGTAGACAGATCAGATCTGGATACAATGACTTACAGAACGCTGAGACTCGTAATCTTTTCTGAAGATCATTAAGACCACAAACATTCATTGTCAAAATTCGGCAAGCCATTAAAAGACATCAAAGATTGGTACCAGCTCCCAATTCCAACTCTTAAGCACAACCTCTGCTTCCTTCTTCCACCCTTTGTATAAGGCCTGTAACTGCCACAAAATGTGTCTCACTGCATATGATGTGTGCCATTTTCTTCCCCTCTTCTCCCTCCCTCCCCCTCCCCTGACCCCCCCACACTACCCCACCCCCACCCCTCCTACAGGCAAATAGGTCAAGCATGACCTATGTGTGGACGCCAGGGAAGCAGCAGTCGCCACTCCTCCCCACCGCCATTCAAAATACTAAAAATAAACCCATTTTATTTATTTCTCTTTATATCCCAAAACTTCCAACATATAAGCCTTCGCCTTAATCTCAGAAAAAAAGAATTTAAACTGGCCCTTGGTCACTATTTTCAATTTCGCGGGGTATAACAAATAAGCTTCTGAACCCAAAGCCTGAATATGTGGTATCAAGTGCCTCAGCCTCCATCTACGCTCAACTGTGGCATGGCAGAAGTCCGGTCTTGCAAAAAAAGTGACATTGTTGAAGGTACGTCTAGACTCTGGCTTAGCTTTATCCAATATCAACTGCCGCAGGAGGAAATTCCCTACAAAGATTAACAGAGCCCTCGGGCGCCCGCCCTGAGCTCCAGCCTGACCCTTTTTGAAAAAAAATGGAAAACGATGGGCTCTTTGGATTTCATTTTCCCACTGCCACGTAGTTAGTTCTGGGAAAGCCCCCTTTAACAGATTTACAACAAACATTCTGGGGTCCTCCCCTTCAAGACCTTCTTCCACGCCTATCAGTCTAATATTGTTACGACGCTGCCTATTCTCAAAGTCTTCCAACTTCCAGTTAACGTCCTCCGCCACCTTTTGATGCTCTTCTTTATACATTTTCAAGTCTCTCATGTCGTCTTCTACTTTGCTAGTCCTTTCCTCTACATGAGCAACTCTCTCAACCATCTCGTCCTGCCTTTTGCTTATGCTTCTGAGTTTATTCTGAATCTTCCTTGATTCTTGTCTTGCCCTCCTACTTTCCCCTCTAGCCTCAGATTGCATTAATTTCAAAGTGTTGAATAGAAGATCAAGCGTAACCGGGGGTTGAGGGGGCTGCGTAGAACCTTGTTCCCCAATCAATGTTGCCGGGCTGTCTTGTTCCAGAAAAGAAAAAGTAGTAGTAGAATAGTCCCAAGCTAGCTTTTTAGTAGGATCAGTGGTACTGCTTGCTGTGGAAGGTTTTCTTTTAGAAAGGCGTTTTTTCTGGGTAATTTTCTGAGCTGGGGAACTACTGACTGAGTCTATACCCGTGGATTCATCAGTGCTAATGTCGTCTGAAGGCAAGGACTGTGATTGAGAGTGCGAATCTTCATCAACAGAATAAAATCTCTCTGCAGAGGCAGTTCCATTGGCGATACCTACCTCAGCAGAGGTAGAGGATTCACCTCCTGATTTAATCACCCCGCTCTCCGTATCTAAGTCCATGACTTCTGCCCATGTTAAAGAGTTAGGCTTCAAACCGTCCACATCTACTACACTTTCATTATTAATCATTTGCGCACATAGCTGAGACTCAAACTCTACCCCCAGTCCTTGAACCAGCATGGCACAACTTCCATTTTCATCCGGTAGCTGAGTGTACATGGCCCGGCTGTCTATTGAGTCCTTAATTTCTTTACTCACTTTTTGTTTTCCTGTGCACCTGGATTCATGGTGTTCTGGCTCGTAGTTTCCCGCAGCCCCAGCAGTCCCACCAGACTCAGCCTGGGGGCCCTCCAATCCTGCATCTGCTCTATCTCTGCTCCCAGCAGAATCGGCATCAGGCAATGCCACAGGCGGCTTCCCTGCTGCAGGTCTTTCAGGTTGCCTAGCAACCCCGGCTCCGGCTCTGACCCCCGCTCCACAATCAGCGCCGAGGACACCGGCTCCAGCCCCTGCTCCCGCTCCCGCACTGTGATCCGGAGTGAAAGTGTTTAAAACACCAGGTTTGTTTACCGAGGTCCCGCTGCTTGTTGGCGTTGGTATATATGCAAAGCTTTCTGTTACCGAAGGCTGACGCAGCGTGTTTTCCTTAACTTTTGTTTTGGTGACGTTCCCCGACTCTCTCAGGGAAACCGCGTTGTCCGGTCCATTTTTCTTCACTGTTGGCTTCTTGAGACTGGCGGCGTTTTTCTGTGCGGCGATTAAGGCAGAGACTTTCGGGTCCGCTTTACTTTTCTCTTTTACCGTCTGGCCTCTTGTAGTGTCTGCGTCTGTAGCTTTTCCCCCCTTGCCATCTTTAACGTCGTTACCGCGTTGCAGGCGTGGAGGCATCCTGAACCAGGATCTTAATATCAGCCTGGTTGCTTCAGATAATCTCCTCTTAATGCGCCAAACTACTCGTACTACGATGTTTCCTCGTTGTTCCCAAGAGGGGAATATTACCGCGGTGCCGATCTGTGAAGGCACGCAGTGTCCAGGGGCAGTTCTCTTCAGGCAAGGCTCCACCATTGAGCCATCAAAAACCCGGCAGTGGAGAGGAGGTGAGATGCGACTTACTCACTGCATCCCTCAGCGGCCATCTTGCCAAGATATGAGTGGGTTTCTGGATTCTCCATTTCTGGTAATACGAAAGCGCACAGGTTCAAACAAGCCATTCCTGATGTCCAACTGACATAATTGATGTTGCATGGAGTGAAATGCCTTCCGTCGTTCATTCGTATCCTTAGAAAAACTGGCTGTCAAGTGGATATTATGGCCCTACTAGAAAAGGGAGCCTATTGAGCGAGCTGCAGCCAATAATTGTTGAGTTTGTTCATGACGGAGAAAACAGGCGATGATCGGTCTCGGACGCGCTGCATTTTCTGAGCGTAGAGGGCCAATTCTGTGAGCCCATTAGATTTCAAGAGGTGGGGTGAAGGAGATGTCCGTCATTACTGGAAGGATATCACAGAGAAATATTTTTGTATTCTGACCTTCAATGTTTTCTGGAAATCTAAAAAAAAGCGGATGTTATCTCTCCTACTGCGATCTTCTAAGTCAATGAGTTTGCTGTGCAGAAAGAGAAGATCTTGGTCTTTGTTTTGGACTGAATCAAGGCGACCTTCCATCACCAATATTTTAGAGTCAAGACTTTCAATTCTGGAGTGAAAAGTTGTTAGGTCTGCTCTGATTGATTCAGTTTCTTCAGCCAAAGATGTAATTGTGATATCCATACCCTCCAATCGACGGTTGATCCCAGAGTATTCATGCAGTATACGTTGCATGGTGTCCGTTAATTCTGGTTCACTATGAGAAGGTAAAGCTTGAGGCAAGTTTGTTGAAGAGGACGCATTTCCTTTCGTTGGCATAGTAGAGGATTGTTTTAAAACTTCTGTGAAGGGTGGTTGTTTAGGGATTTTGCTTCCGTTTTTATTAACATTTGTATGTTGTGCTTCATAGACTCTTAACCGTAATGAATTAATGTTGCAGCATGAGGTGGCGCAATTAAAAAATAGTCTCACAATTGATCACTAGAAGCAGAGATAAACAATGCTATATATATGGCAGCAGCATAAACTAAACCAAGTTTATTTCATACAGCTTATGCGAAGACAGGAAGACAATTACATGAAAAATACGTGGTGAGGAGAAATGAAGATGGAACACCATTAGAGAGTTAGATAATATTTGCCCATTCCTCTTATGAACATTTCAATGTATGAAAAAATGTACAGCAGGAAAAGTCATTTATGTAGATTATTAACCCCTTCAGCGCTGCGCGAATTCCGCTGCGGTGCTGAAGGTTCTAAAGAACCAATGGAACCAATGGAACCATGACGGAACGGTTCCGTCATAAGCACAGGCCAACCGACGCATGAGCATGGAAGGGGTTAAGAGGATTAGCACTCCATGTTTACATCAGTTTGGTGATGTAAAAAACAGCGACATTGAGGAGACTTTATCCATGAAGTAACAAGGCATAAATGTGTAGAATGGTGAAATAACGCGCAGTAATAACTGTGACGATGGTGAGGAGAAACATCAGACAAGGCGTGCCTATAACGACAGAAACAGAGTCTTAACTATATTTTAGCTTGTACAACATGCAAGAGATCTACTGAGCATTTTCCTGACTGAAACATGCGTGTTGAAGGCGCTATGATAACATTATGGGGAGAACTGGCAGTGTCATAAATAAAGGCACACTCCCTTCAATGCTAAATAGTCATCTCTGTGTAAAGCTTTAAAACATGTTTTCCTGAAGCAGGATGCCTGGAGAGGGGGCGTTTTCAGGCGAGAGCAGGAGGCGCAACTAGAGCGGGAACACGCTAGTGTTCCCCATCAGCCAAGGAGGCGCGGCGTCCTGAAGAGTGTGAGGTGGCCTGGAATTACACGTCAGGCAAGGTGCGCTGGTAAAGGCAACACTGTTACCATAAAATGTCCTGAAAACGGGCAGACGGCATCCTCACATCTTCCAACCGCAGTTGGGCGAAAGAAGAAGCCTCCAGAGATGGTAAGAGCTGATAGAAGTCCGGTTGGAGTCCGTCCCTCGGCGGAGCTCACTCGTCAGGCCGCCATCTTCCTGCGTGGCCAAATTTGCATTAACTCAAGCACTAAAAAGTTAGACAGAAAAGGCAACATGCTTACATCTATGAAAGTACACATGTAAGAAAAAAACCTCAATCTACTGTGGTATGTATAAATATAAGGTTACTCAATCACCCCACGCAACCCGGGTCAGAACACTTTCCTCAGGCCTGGATTTTCTTTTACAAATCACTGTGTTACATTCTGTATATATATTCATTGTATGTTATGTCCCTTTAAATGCATTGCATCTTTCAGTGTTCTTATTACCATGCTTAGAACCTGTATTGCTGCTAGGCACCAGGTCAGTTGCCACTGTTCCTGCCTGCCAGCCAGATGCTGTGTTGCTGTGCCGCATTATCTGAATTAAAACTTCCAAGCTATTTCCTGCTTCTGCCTGATCTGTAACAAAATTTGGCGACGAGGGTCAAGTAAGAAAGGATTCAACTCCATCAACTTTTAAAGCGGCACAGGTGTGGAGTAAATTTGAATTTAAACCTTCCAGCAAACTCAAACTAAGAAGAACTACTTTAGAAGACGATCTTTGTTGTTGTACTGGAAACCCGGTAATTTTATCTTTTTTGACTCGGAAGAAATACATTTTAAATGGAAATGTATTTATTGGACTTTGTTTCCATTTGAAAACCGGACATCAGCGCGAGGTTGCTCACCTCTGTCACCGCATGCATTACTCAACGCGAGTCTCGCTCTCCGGATTGCATCGCTTCCTCGACCCGCGTGAGTATTTCAAAGGCAAACAAAGACGCATGCGCATTAAAAAGGAACGCGTCACACGAGGAACACTGCTCACTAAGGCGTCTTGACGCAGAGAAAACGGAGCGTCCTACGTCTCTTGGAAACTACGTGCGGCCATTTTTGTTTTAGTTCGTTACCATGGCAACATGTTTCCGAGTCGAAGTGCGCTAATCTTCATCTCTTTGCTGTTCTAATACCGATACATACGTTTTTAGACTACAAGTAAGTGGCGCTTACATTTGACACTGTTCAGCACTAGGAGAGAAAACTGAATTTTTATTTGGGTGCTTCCAGTATTTTTTTTTTTGTATCACAATTCATTTTGTTTAACAGTGAACTTCCTTCATAAGGCTGACTATTAATTTATATCTTATATATAAGGGCATATACATTTTACAGTTATGGCCATGCAGTTTGATCCACCGGACACATTTTTGCAAAATAAAGGGGACCCTCCTTTACCTTGGACACGTTGGAAGGAGGAGTTCATCAATTATATGAAGGCAATTGACGGTGAACGCATGGGAGCTGAAAGGAAGAAAAGCATTCTACTACACTGTTTAGGGTCAGAGGGACAAATGGTTTTTAGGGCTCTCCCACAAATTCCACCTGCTGAAGGTGAAGGTGAGGGTAGCAATGTATACAAGGAAGCTTTGTTAAGACTAGAGAAAAGGTTTAAACCAGTTACAAATATTGCGTTAAATAGATATAAGTTTTATACTAGAGCACAACATGATTCTGAATCATTTGATGATTTTATTACTGCTCTCAGGTCGTTATCCATTCATTGCAATTTTGGCACTATGTGTGATGAGATGTTACGGGATCAAATTATTGTTCACGTTAAAAATAAGAAAACACAAGAGCGACTATGGGAGTTAGGAGATCCTAAATTGTCTGAGGCGATTGCTATTGCTAAATCATCAGAACAGTCCGAGAAGTGGATGATTACAGTTAAAAAACACTCTGAACATAAAAGTGAGTTGGTGGATGAAGTCTGTGCACTCAAACCCACGGAGCCTCATTCAAATGTAGGTGTTTATCCCAGTTCTAATTTTAATCCTAGCAAGACGAATTTTCATGGCACTGTAAGAAAATTCGATAAAACCTTTATATGCTTCAGGTGTGGAAGTAAAACTCATTTAGCTTCATATGGTGGTTGTCCCGCTATTAACAGGGAATGTAGAAAATGTGGTAGGTTGGGACACTTTTCTAACATGTGTAAGGATGCAAAAAAATCTGTTCCTAATTTCCAGGTAAAGATGGCATCTGTTCTGGAAGAAGCTCCCAAAGTATGCAAGTGTGAATGTGCGGGTAACCACTGTGGTGATAATAAGGGTTTTGTTGTGTTTGTGAAAGAGGGTATCTCAAATGTTAATGATCCCATTGATTCCATGGGTATTAAAAAAACACTGTGTGAAGTTGAAGTTTTAAATATCAAACTGAACCTCATGGCTGATTCAGGTTCTCCATGGACAATTATTACCAAGGAATATTTTGACATCAAATGAAGTTCAGTTCTTTGTCTTAAAAACATTCTACCATCTGATATTTGTGCTTTAAGTTTCAATGAAACCAAAATTGATATGTTAGGTTTTTTTGTTGTAGATCTCACTTTCAAAGGGAAAAGTGTGAGTGTTAAGTTGTACATAGCTCTCAAAGGTATTAATGTACTGGGTTGGAGAGACCAATGGAAATTTGGAATCATTCTCAATCCTCGTGCAGAGGAGCCTGTGATGTTGGATGTGAATGCGGAAGTAAGTAACATTGCTTTGGTTGAAAAGGACAAATTAACCAATTTGACTACGTTAATTAAAACAGAGTTCAAATATGTTTTTTCAGATAAATTGGGAATGATTAAGGATTATTCCCACAGAATCAAACTCAAGCATGATGTGATTCCTCTCAAACAAAAATTGAGAGGCGTTCCCATCAATGTTAGAGAGGAGCTTAAGAAAATGCTTAATGATTTAGTTTCAGAGAAAATTATTGAACCGATAGAGTCTGCAGAATGGGTTTCGCCCATCGTTTTAGTTAGGAAACCGGATAAAAGTTTGAGAATGTGTGTGGACCTTCGAGCCCTCAATGCCAATATCATTGTAGACTGTCATCCCCTGCCCAATATAAATGAAGTGGTATCAATGTTAGAGGGGGCGAAGGTTTTCTCCACTTTAGACCTAAGATCAGCCTACCACCAGGTTCCACTTACTAAAGACTCAAAATGTTTAACAGCATTTATTACTCCCCAGGGTTTATACCAGTATACTAGAATGCCGTTTGGTTTAGCTTCGGCGGCTTCGGTATTTCAGAGGGTCATGTTTAATTTGTTTAGAGATTTTGATAACTTTGTCAAGTGCTTCCAGGACGACATTTTAATTTTTTCAGCTACAACTGATGAGCATTTACAACATCTACGTAGTGTGTGTCGGAAGTTGGAGGAAAATGGTCTTACATTAAAATCTAGCAAGTGTAAAATGTTCCAACATTCTGTAGAATATCTGGGACATACCTTGTCCGGGGATGGTGTGGTTCCGAAAAAATCAAATGTTGATGGTATCACTAATGCACCTGCTCCTGAAAATAAGGAACAATTACTCTCGTTTGCAGGTATGTGCGAGTATTATAGTAAATTTGTATATAACTTTGCATCTAAGATGGAACCTTTAAGAAGACTTCTCAGGAATAATTTTGTTTTTATTTGGGGACAGGAACAACAAACAGCTTTTGAGCTTATCAAGTCTGATATTTTACAAGCTCCCACTCTTAGGCCTTTTTGTATAAACAAAATGTGCATAATCACTGTGGATGCCAGTATGTACGGTTTGGGTGCTGTTTTGTCTCAAATTTCTGGGAAGGAGGAGTGGAATGTTTGCTTTGCTTTACATACACTCAATGAAACTGAACGGCGATATGCTGTAATTGAAAAAGAATTGTTGGCCTGTGTATGGGCCATAGAACATTTTCGCAATTACATTTGGGGCAGTAAGTTTCTGTTGAGGACTGACCATAAACCTCTGGTTAACATTCTGTCTACGGGTGGTGGATGGAGTTCTACTGCTCGCATAGCCAGACTGACTTCAAGATTGCAGGAAAACTGTTTTACTCCAGAGTTTGTTCCTGGTAAAAAGAATGTCATTGCGGATTTTATGTCTCGCATGCCTTGTAAGACTAGTTTGGAAAAGAAACCTGAGGATGCTGAAATTGTTATGTGTTTACAATATGTTTTGTCAGGTTCTTTTGATGACATTTCTGAGCAGACTTGGAAACTTGCTGATGAACAGGATGCCACCTTACAGAGCATTAAGAAGTACATTTTGGAAGGCTGGCCTGACAAAAAGAACTTATCAGATAGTGTTTTACCCATGTTTTCTGTTATGTATGAGTTAGAACTAGAAAATGGTTTGATTTTTAAGTCTGGCAAATGTGTTCCTCCTGTTGGTATCCAGAAAGTAATTTTGGATTTGGCACATAATATGCATCCAGGAATGTCGGCTATGAAGCGTCTCATAAGAAATTACTTTTGGTGGCCTGGTACCGATAGAATGGCTGATCGCAGGGTAAGAGAATGTGAGGTTTGTATGGGAAGTGAAAGAATGTTGAAGGTTAATGTTCCTCCCTTGAAGTGTTCTACTTGGCCAAGTGAACCTTGGAAGAAAATTTCTTTTTATATTTCTGGTCCTTTTATGTGTCTCCCAGTTGATTCCCGCTATGCAATGGTTCTTGTGGATTACCACTCTAAGTGGCCTGAGGTCAGGTTTGTGTCTTCAGTCTCAACTAAGGTTGTGATAGATTTCTTCAAGGAGGTATTTTCCAGAGAGGGTTCTCCGTCAGTTCTTGTTACTGATAATGGGGTGCAACTTACTTCTGTAGAGATGGAAAATTTTCTTAAACAACTCAACATAAAACATTCTTTAGTTTCTGTTTATGAACCACATGAAAATGGTTTGGTTGAACGTTTTAACAGAGTCTTGAAAGGTTTTGTTTCCGATGTCATTAAAGTTGGGTCCAATTGGAAGAATTCGTTAAGAGAAAAACTGTGGTTATACAGAATAACTCCCCATTCAACAACTGAGGTCAGTCCTTTCCGTCTGTTAAAGGGGCGGGATACAGCTTCCTCAATTTGTCCTTGGTGGTTAAAAGACAAATGTTTAAATATTTCCTTCTCTGAGAATTTGTTAAAGGATGTTGCACAAAAAGTGGTATGCAAACAGCTTAAAGTTAAAGAATGGTATGACAACAAGTGGAAGACCAAAGAGCCTAATTTTTCCATTGGGGATTGGGTCAGGATTAAAAAACCTGGTTTTATCACTAAATGTTCAAACAAATTTGGTAAACCTATGAAGATTGTTAAAGTTTTTACCAACAGTGTTATCACTCAGGATGGCAAGTTATGGAACATCAAACGTGTTGCTAAATGTCCTCCATTTCAAAAAAATTCTGAGCCTGATGTACAATTGTATCCCAATGATGACATTGCTTCAAGAGTTAAGATGTCAGCTCGCTCTAGATTTCCTCCTTCTAGATTGGCTGATTATGTTACTTAAGTTTTCTTTTTATCTTCTCTCTTTTCTTCTATGGAAGGGAGATGTGTTACATTCTGTATATATATTCATTGTATGTTATGTCCCTTTAAATGCATTGCATCTTTCAGTGTTCTTATTACCATGCTTAGAACCTGTATTGCTGCTAGGCACCAGGTCAGTTGCCACTGTTCCTGCCTGCCAGCCAGATGCTGTGTTGCTGTGCCGCATTATCTGAATTAAAACTTTCAAGCTATTTCCTGCTTCTGCCTGATCTGTAACACACTGTCTTCATTTTAGCTAGTTCAATTGCATCTACTGAAGTGAATTAGGGCTTCAATATTACTTTATACTAAAGACTGGGAGTGGAGCACTGTCTTTTTTAGGTTGAGCCTAGAGGCAGTGCGAATGCGCTGCTCGCTCTGCGAGGCATGCTTTAGTAGAGTATGCTGTGGAAGCCTCGCCCACTCTCCGCCCATATTTGTCATTAGCAGGTGTAATTGTCCTTGGTAAATGCTGCCTTCCGATTCATTAGGAGGCTTATTAGTCCCTCCTTGTTACCCCATTGTCGCCATTTGTTAACGCCCACGACAACTGGACCCTTTACTTGGCTTGTTACACGGTCTCCATTTTAAGTCTGTGAGCACTATTTTGCTTTGTAACTTACTATTAGGGACAATAGCAGCTGCTTCCTGCATTTACAGCGCTCCCACACAGGACAATGGCAGACGTTTTTTTTAGACTTTATTACTTGTGGGATGAATTGCATGATGAGCCCTGCACTCGCTTTAGGGACTCCGCGCTCAGTTTAATTTATTTTTAATTTTTAACTACACTGTTTAGCGCAGCACCAGTTTCAAGGACACCGTGCTTTATTTTGTTCTTTTTTAAACTTTATTGGTGAGCACGGCGCCCGTTCAAGGACACCGTGCTCAGTGTTAAAGTAAAAAAAAACAAAAAAAAACGAGTGGTGTCCTTGAAGCGACACTGTGCTCAGTTTTAAACTTAAAACTGCATTTGCAAAGCAATATGTCTATCATTTATGCGAATTATGCTATTGGCATTTTAAATGACAGTGCCTTTTATTTATAAAAGGCATTGTCAAATACAATGCCAATAGCTGAACTTGCGTAAATGCGAGATCTATTGCATTGCAAATGTTGTTGTAACATGGAGTCATCTGTTACACTTATATAAACAATCAATGTGGGATTTTAAATGTTTGTGCTAGAGATGCTCTTCCCCTTTCCCTCTGAGGATCAGGGCAGGATGAAGGAGAACAGAGTCTGTTTCAGTGAGCTTGTGTGAAGAAATGGCTCTCAGGGCAGGTAGCACTAGGGTTGTCTCCAATCTGGAGCACTGACAACATAAGCATAATGAAGAGTGAGATCTTACACCTGGCTGTCATTTCACCTCTCCTGTGTAAATAATCAGACATACAAAAGGAAACCCCCTGCCTAGAAAATTCATGATCTTAGCAATAGAAACCAAAGCATTACATCTCACACTTCCCAATACTCACATAAGGCATAGTGAGATCAGCACTGCACAGTCAAATGTAGTGCAGTGTGATCACTCAAGAGCCACCCATGCACTCAAAGTGTCTCGGACACGCACATACAAACATCTGCATTGTTCGCTCTAAAAGGGGCTCCTGGTGAAACAAAGAGCAGGAACAGGCGATAAGCCTGCCCTGAAGCCCACATTGAACTGCCCAAAAGCACAGAGCCCTGCTCCCTTGTACAACAGATGTGAGTGCATCTAAGAGGAAAGTAGACAAGAGAGATAAAAGTGAGAGAGGGAAACAGGTATAAGAAGAAGGTAGGGCGAGAGGTAAACACAGATATAAGTAGCGAGAAGAGTGAAATGACACAGTTGGAAAATGGATAGAAAGAGGGGCAACAGGGAGTCAAAGAGAGACGGAAAGTGTAGAGACAGAAGAAACAGAGAGGACATAGCCCCCTCACCTTTTTCCCCTATTAGATGAGTGTTTGTCAGGCTAAACAAAGGCCAGCCTGACAAACACTCTTCTTGTTCAGGTCAGGCAGCCTGGAGCTAGACATGCGCTAAATGCGCATGCTCCTGGCTGCCTGAACTGAACTTTGCCAGGCTGAGGATTTCACAGATCTAGGGGCTTAGGACATGGTTGCTTCAGTTTTATGCCCTGAAGTACCCAGGGCCGAGTCAGTGACGCCTCATCACAAAGTGGGGTGGGGTGGGGTCAGCAATTTCACTGACTCCATCCTACTCTGTGACAAATGAGGGACTATCGCATCTTCTCATTGGCTAACCTAATGAAGACCAGTGAGAAGAGGCAGCAGTCCCAACCCCCCTGGACACTCCAAGACTTCCCTCTCTGGGAGCTGCAGCGCAGGAACGTTTTATGTTTTTGAATGTGTGGTGCTTGTGTGCATTTATAAATGCATGAATTTGTTGTGAGTAAGTGTTGTGAATCGGTGTGCGAGTGTACACATTTGTGAATGCATGTATGTGAGTGAGTGAGTGAGTGAGTGGGTGAGTGTATGTGTGGCCCACCTTCGCCCCTTCCTGCTAAAATTACCGGCAGCCACTGGTGATGACTTGGGGAAAGTTGCTTCCACGTGATCATGTACGCACTTGCCATTTCATAGAAGTCTAGCATAACCGACTATATCACCTAATGTTCCAAATGCTGATACTGATTGGAGTAAGAGGTCTCTGGAAAGTGCTTCACCTGGAAATTTGCTCTGCTTCTAGGCCCTGTCCAGTTTTGTTTTAAAGAACTAAGGAAATGTGGACTACATTTGTGAATTCTGTTTCATATTTACTGAGAGTCTGAATGAGTGCGAAAAATAGTTGGTTAAATTGAAGCTAAAATCTCCTCTTGTCCCTTTCATAATAATAAAATGTTTTTTTCACTAGAAAAATGCAGGATGCATTGTGAATGAGAACCACAGGAGGACTGCACAGCCTTTATTTGAAACGAGTTTTTAAATACATTCAAGGGGTCAACTGATCTCACCGGTATGGCATTTGTATTAGGGGGTGGAGTGGATTAAAAGATTTAAAAGGACACTGTCTAGTTCACAATCCCTTAATCTAATTTTCTGGATGTGAAGTTAGGTGCATGTGATATCTATTACTAGTACAAACTATTCATAGCTGGCAGATTGTCAGCGGGTATGACTGGCATAACAGCAGTGAGGAATTTTTCTTTGGAAAGTTTTGTGTGGCAATGTATGTTTCCAAAACACTGCTGTGTGTATTATCAAAGGTGAATTGCTGTTATCAGAAAGTAAACAATTGCATTGCGTGGTCGTCGCATAGTCAAGCTCTCCCACCCTTGTAGTTGCTCGGTTGACTTTTGTGCTGCCATTGTTTTTCAAACTATTTATATTCCTATTGGGCTACAAAACGAGGAACAATTGTGCTTCTACGCCTTCACTTCCATTATCCAGTGCTGAACCCTTTTTTAGGTCCAGACTAAAGACCGCTTTAGCATGCCTTGCCATCTTTATGTTTGCCAAAATAAATCATAATTAAAATACATATATGGGGGAGGGGGCTGATGCTTTAAGTCAATCATGTGTATCCATTGGTCTGTTCAAATGTCACTTAAATCATATTCCGTTTCACCACAGTCCACTTCAGCCATTGGATACTTTTACTTTGAATGACTGCATTTCGTATGTGTACATATACACATCCACTTAAAATAATCCTGCCAAAGTTGAAATTTGAAGACAATTGTGTTTGCCAGTGATTGCTGGTACCTATGCATAGAGTGTTTCGAGGTGTTTGGACAAAATATCGAGTTTTTAGTATTGTGATACCAGAATATTGTCATAAGAATATTGTGAGATTAAAAATATCGTCAACAGGAATTTCACTTTTTAGTGTTGTTTTTAATATCATTTGTAAAAATATTGTTGTTAAAAATATTGTTATATTTAATATTGATTTTCATTTTTAATGATCGTATGTTTCATATAATTGCTTTTGCGCTGTATTTGTTTCTGTTTATTTATTATTTTAAGTAGAATATTTTGTTTTACTTTACATTTTGAATATTTATATGTTATTACTTCTTTCCAAATTTTAGAGAAATGTAAAGATTTTTATAATTTTATTTAGCAGCTGGATGTTGGGTTTATGAAGAAAATGGGAAAGTAGGTCTTTAAAAAGATTTAAATTAAACTATGAATAATTTTAAATATTTTTCAAAATTATTACGGATTGTAAAATATATGAACTATTACTTTTAGTTTTTAATTTTAATTTTAAATGTATTTTAATTGAATAGTTCAATATTTTATATTGGTATGTTTATATAAAATGTGTTTTTAATTTTTTATATTAATTATAATGGAGTAATATATAATCAATTTATAATGTTTTAAAAATGTATTGCTGGATTTTTTTGTTAGTAAAAAAATAATAAAGTAAGGAAATTGTTTTAGATATTACTTGGGTAATAAAACAATTATTCACCTTTCCAGGGTGGTTTACATTAGAGTGGGAATAGCAACTGTGCCTCTTCAGTGTCCAACACCTTACCCAGCCACAAGTAAATCTGGGCCCCAATGTATATTGAGACTTTGCGCTGCAGCACAGTAGGTTTGTAAATCTGAGAAAGATAGGGCTCCATCTCCTTGTGAGGCATATCTTTTCTTAAAACCAATCCTGGGTTGCCAGTTACCCCAGCGAAACTAATCAATAACGTCTTAATCGTCTTGAAGATTTTGACATGTAAAATACACAGGAGCGTAGTGAACTGGAACAGTAATGGGGGTATGTTTATTCTTGTTATTTAGGTTCTACTGATGGTGGAGATTGGCCGAGACTTCTAAAGCTCTACAATAGCCATTATCTTCTTTATTAATGGATTGTAATATATTTGATAGAGATCCGTACACATTTCTGATACCCTTGTTGTATAACATTTTAGGACCCTATTGTAATTTTCCCGATTCATGCCCTTACATAGGTATAAATCACCATATCCTTATATAGGCATAAGAATCATAGCCATATTTAGACGTAGCTCATGCAGTCCAAATACGGCAGGGCTACTTCCACTAGTTCCGAAAATCCACAACGATTTCTTGGAAAACTCGGCTTCAGCAGCTAGGGACTTCCCCTTGCTGGAATACTGACTTGTCCAAGAACTCATGGAGTTTTCAAAGAACTGAGACTCTTTGATGACGTTATTATGTCCACCTTTACATCAAACTCGGTACCTTCAAGGTATAAATATGCCCACACTTGCCATTGCAAGCACACGGTGGTTTGGAGATGTTCGACTATCTACTTACCCGACGTGCCCTGCTACTGCTGTCTTTTCTATTGCCGAGAAATCCAGTTCCAGTGTTTCCAAGCTAACCTTGCGGGTTGTTGGGAAATCGAGTCCTGAGCCTGACCTTCTTCATCCCAAATCGAGGTACGGAGCTGATTAGACCCTAAGAGAAATCTTTGACAGATTCTTGGAAAAGAATGCTGCATTTATGCTACACCTCACTTACTTCTTCCCTCGTACTAAGCTTAGGTTAGGTACATCGGGGTAGGCGTGTTTTAGAAGCACCAGTTGAGTACTTTTAGCCTCTGTTATTTATGTATGTATTTATCTATGGTTTAGGAACCATACAATGCTCTTACAGTATTATTTTATCCTTCTCTTTTTACTGTATGCATTATATTTTGCAACCAGTTTTACACTTGTAGCAGTTCATTTCTTATGCTTGAGAAAGAAGACTGTTCAATAAATCCTTTTATTGAAAACGCCCGTCTCTCTATTTCTCTGCACCTCTGGTGAAACGAAGCAAGCACGATTGACTGAGTGAAATATCTATCTATTGTTTCCACGACTGATCAGTTTTATATTGGGGAAACAAAGTTGTCATGTTTATGCGGTTGTCAGAAACTAAATCCCTTCTTGTGAACTCTAGAACGTTTCTAGTGACCTCTGAGCTAGCTGACACTCACAATTAAGTGTAATATATTCGATAGAGACCTAGTTGACATAAGTCCTACGTCACATCTATAGGATATATTATTCCAATGCGCAGAGCTTATTGGGAATATAGGAACTACACTACTTGGCGCCCAACGATTGGTAAGGCACTAATTTAACGCTAGATACTAGAGCAACTCAGTAGTGCTTTTCACAGAGACCCCTTTATCCCGTAAAATACTCCAATAGACGTCTGGAGTGGGTTAAAATGTAAAATAAAATTGCCTTAAACTGAGTAGGACGAAAAATCCGATGTATTAGTTTTTAATTTGTTAAATGTTGAAGGATACAGTGTTCCAAAATATTGTGCACCTAAACTTTGTTTCCTTGAAACTTGCTCTGTAAACTTTCATTAAACAATGTCGAATAACGACAACACCGGAGCCGGTGGAGCTGGAAATGCTCGACCAGGTTTTGACACCACAGGGTTTAATGAAGACGACATGGATGCTATAAACATCCCAGAAAATGTAAGAAAAACAATAGCTATAAAGCTTATAGAAAATGGCCTATCACCGAGAGCTGGTAAGGTAATTTTTGTCATAGAGGCACACCAATATCGGCAGACAGAGGTATTCTTTTCATGTATTCTCTTCCCGCAAGTGAATCCATCAACACATGTGTTCCACTTCTACAAGATAAAGGAACCTTCAGTGGAATACGCTCCTTTCGAGGACGTTGAAATTCCACTAACTTACCAAGAGCATCAGCTCTGTTTTAAAGGCACCCTACAACATCAAAATCACATTACCAGGCTTGTTCCACTAGGTAGACCAGGAGCAACATGGCCGGTACTAGCCAGCTATACACCACATCCTGACATTGAAAGAATGACAGATGTATAACTGTTAGCTCAGCTAAAACAATTAATTAAAATCCATAGACAATTGGTACAATATGTCATGCGGACTCTAACAGTCCAACCTGCTATAAGAATTCCACAGCACACCATTCATCAGGGGAACACAGACAAAATCACACCACAGACTATACAATCAGTCATCGGTAAATTACCCACAAAAAGGGAACAAATTCCATTCTGGTTAGCTCAAAAAATTACTCAGATAGAGGCAGTATTTCCCGATAGTACGCCTCATGAGAAACACAGGATTCTAAAAATCTGTTTGCCAATGAGGGTTGCGCCACACCTAGAGGACTGAGACACTTGGGGTACAGTCTTTGCTGCAATCTACACAAAAACACAAGATTTACCGTTCATGGCGGTAATACTAGACGTCCTGAAACTATTCAAGATGAATACAGGGCAGAGCCTGCTTTAAATCTGGGTATGAAATTGCTGAAAGATTTCAAACAGGTCTCAGCTATAATATTAGCTAATATTAAAGGTGAAGCAGCATCCGTGGCAATCCGCCAAAAACTAAAAGAACTTGATGTAACTGAGCAACCATATGAACTTGCCAGAATAATAGAAAAATTCGAAGAAGAACTAGGAAGAGATAGTTTGGGAGGGAAACCAGTAAAACCCGAACTAACAAAAAATCCTGGAAAAGTTTTTATTAAAAACACTCTCACCACTCCTAAAAAGAAGTGGGAACATACTAGACAAACACTTCCTAAAGAGATGTGTTCTCAATCCAGAGGTAGGTCTCCTCAAAAGGAGCCCTCTGAAAAGAGGTATAACCTCAGAAACAGGGATAATTTGAGAAAACCTGATAGATAACAAGATACTGATACACGTTCCTCTCGTACCTTTCAGACTTCCTTGCAGAAATCCGAAAGAAGAGGACGATCAGAACACAAGGAAGAACGCGTGAAGTCCAAAGACGATCAACACGTTCCGAAAAATAAGAAAACTCAATTCACCAAAAAGAAGGTAGCAAGTCTTAAAATCAGACATGCCGAAGATCTTGAGGACACAACTCAAGAACGGGGAGTGGGCCCAGACAATGCTTGACAGTGCAGCAGAGGTTACCATAGCTCACAAGATCCTGAAGGATCATCTGGAGACAGTGGACTTGAATGAATGCATTCAGGTTGAAACTGTAGATACCAGGGTTAGTGTACCACATACGTTATATGAAGTCACACTCCGAATAGAGGGGGACATAACTAGGAAAATAAAAGCACTCTTTAGGGAAAAACTATCTAAGGGTTATGACATCCTTCTGGCTGAAAAAGACTGGCCACCTGAATTTGTCAGGGAGTGCTCACATGGCTAAGAGATGATTATGCCAGCCTTCTTAAATCATATTCCTATTCATAAAATATACACCTATCCCAGAAAATGGCTGTGGCCCAGGCTCCAGCATTATATAAGAATCATGTGGTATTTGATGAGGATTCTTCTCACCATAAGATCCAGGTAAAAAATCAACCAACTGCTCAGAAGCAGTATCCGGTTAAACAAGAATCTAAAAAACAGGTCAGGGAGATCCTAGTCCAACTTGAATACCAAGGGGTGATTGAAACATGCACCTTGTCCATGAACAATCCTTTGTTTCCTGTCTCCAAACCAAACAATACATGTCGTCTAGTTTTGGACTACAGACATTTAAATTCCTGTTGTAAAACATTTGCAGTACAAAATGCACACAGTGCAACACTGATGAATAACATCATGCGCAAAAAATATAAAACAACATTAGATATTTCAAATGGTTTCTTCTGTCAAAACATTGCACCTGAAAGCAGGCAATTGACCGCTTTCTCAATAATGGGGACACAACAACACTTTTGTCGTCTCCCCCAGGGATTCAAGAACAGTTCTGGGTTATTTTCAGCCAGAGTAACAGAGTTACTACAAACGTACGATGATGAGGCATTATCTTATGTCGATGACATCTATCTTACAGATGATGACTTGGACAGGCACTTGACCAGGGTGAACACCATAATACTTGGATTCGCCTCTGAAGGGTATCAATTCAACTTTAAAAAATCAAGAATTGCCCTCCTCAACGTCCTATTCTTAGGATATGAACTTTCAGGTGAAGGCAAAAGCCTTGCAGCAAACTTCTTAGAAAAATGTGCGCTGCTCCAACCTCCAAAAACACTGAAAAACTTTCAGTCAGTTCTAGGATTCCTGAATTTCGGAAGAACTTACATTCTAAATTACGCAGAAAGGGTTAAACCTCTCTACGAATTAATCAAACCTGATTTCAAACCTACTAATTGGACTTAAAAACACACAGAAATTTTGCGTTCAGTACAAACAGACATGTTGGCAACAACACATTTACAGACAAGGAAGATGCAGATTCATATACCTAACCTTTGATGAAGGTGAAAAGGTACTAATAGCTTACAAATCACACTTGTACTCACAAGCTGAAATGAAATTCAGTTCAACAGAAAATATTCTGACAGCGTTTCAGACTGCGGTAGCAAAAGAGAGAGCCCTGGCACAGGGTAAACCCATTAAAGTCGTTATTCCTGTACCTACCTTAGAGGCAGTGACGAAAGCAAGCATTCCAAATGCAAAAGCTCTACATCCGAGATAGATACAATGGGTTAATTCTCTTGCTGCAACAGACGTTGAATACTTTTTTGACCCTTACGTAAAGGCACAAGAATTTCTCCAATACGAACAAGAATGTCCTCTGCCCACTGAAATTCTGCCTCTACAACATTACAGCAGTATAATATATACAGACGGATCCGCACAGCACGCAATTGGGGGTAAACAAGCTTATAGTGCTGCATGCGTGATTGTTAAAGGTCGCTGGAGCGATGGTAAATTCAGACCTATGGTCACAAAAACTCAATCTCTCTGAGACTGTACAGCTCAGTGAGCTGAACTACAGGCTTTCAAGATGGCGCTGGAAAATACTGATCACGAATTTTCCACACTCATAGTGTGCGATTCGTATTACTGCGTCCAGTCTTACAATGAATATCTACAGAACTGGGTTTAAAATGGTTTTAAAGACGCAAAAGGTGGCACAATCAAGCATAAAATGTTTTGGGAACAAGTAGTTCTTTTACAGAAAGAACTACAAAAGACTCACGTGATCCATACATTGAGTTATCAGCGTGATGGCGCTCACGTTGAAGGGAATTCATTGTCTGAAAGCCGCGAAGGCAGCTGTGCAAATGGCTTCCATACCTGCAATCATTCGTTCAAAAACAAAAATAGATAGCGAAATAATTCAAGCTGTTACTGCTTCAATAAAAGACAGTGGTAAACCACTACCAAAAGGCTTTCCACTCAAGTACTCATATATAACTGATGCAAATAATGTTCCGTTTGCTCGAATCCCTGGAGTGGGGGCTAGAGTAATCCCAAACATGTAACACAGGTTAGGACTAATTTTAGCAGCACATTAAGGGCTTGCCTCTGCACACGCAGGTGTTTCTGCTACAGTATCATTATTAAAACAAAGATACTGGTGACCATGCATGAGGAAACAAACTAGAAACTATGTTGGAATGTGAAGTCTGCCAGAAAATAAAAGTTTCAACAGTGAAATGTCCTGCGCAGACGCCCCTGTTAATTTCGGATAAACCATCAGAATGTGTTTATCTGGACCACAGTGGTCCCCTACAAAGGGATGGTAACTATAAATATATCATGGTTGCAGTGGATTCATGCTCAAGATTCATTTGGATGTGGCCTCAGCGCTCGGCTAACGCCCAAACTTTTATAAAAGATTTGCAAGTCTTTATCAGCACATACACAATCAGCACGCAACATTTTGACCAGGGTCCTGCTTTTAGCTCTTGGGCTTATAAGGAGGCCATGGCCAGTTTGGGCATTGCATTGCGGTTTTCGAGTCCATTCCATCCTGAGGGAAATTCGGTTGTGGAGAGAAAAAAACGTGACATAAAGCAATCTATAACAGCTAGGGTAGGTATTAGGTTCGGATGACGGGTGGGTAAAACATCTAATAAGTGTCCAACGTAGTCTTAATAACCTGCCAAGAAATTGTCTGTGTGGAATCACTTCATATGAACTCCTTTTGGGTACTAGAATGATGGTTGAAGACCTCGATCGTCATACTTCAGTGGTAGAACAAAACCCTTTGAAATCAAAGATCTTTTGGCTGTTTTACAGTACTTAAACGAAACAAGAAGAAGTCTAAGCAACACCATCCAAAAGCCAACGACCACTGAAGAAAAACCACCCATCCCAGCAAGACCTGTCTGGATTCCAAAGATTTGGAATCTGGTCAGAGAGAAAATAGCGGATAAGAATGAATTTGGGCCTTCTTACAGAAAACCAGTACCTGTACTAGCAATCCACGGATCAAGAACAGTGTTACTGCCGCCCCTTGCTGGAAGAAAGGAGAACAGGTCTGTATAGATTGACCTGGTAAAACCACATCATGTGGCCGATAATAAGTAGTAGGCCCAGTGGACTCCCAAGATGTAGCAGACGACCAAATCTTGCTACTATCCAAGAGGTTCAAACTGAAAGACTCATCACCTTTGAAGAATCTGCAGTGAGAAAAGAAGGACTATGCTACAAAGCCATGGAACTTGCTACTCTTGAAACCCAAATGATGTAGCATCTGACTATACTAACATGTCAAGGGAACAAGCAGCTCCAGGGATTTCAAATAATCCGGATGCAATAACAACTATTGACAGAACTGCCTCTGTCTATTTCATCAACTTCAATACCTTTTCTGAGGATCCGAGAAATCCAGTTCCAGTGTTTCCAAGCTAACCTTGCGGGTTGTTGGGAAATCGAGTCCTGAGCCTGACCTTCTTCATCCCAAATCGAGGTACGGAGCTGATTAGACCCTAAGAGAAATCTTTGACAGATTCTTGGAAAAGAATGCTGCATTTATGCTACACCTCACTTACTTCTTCCCTCGTACTAAGCTTAGGTTAGGTACATCGGGGTAGGCGTATTTTAGAAGCACCAGTTGAGTACTTTTAGCCTCTGTTATTTATGTATGTATTTATCTATAGTTTAGGAACCATACAATGCTCTTACAGTATTATTTTATCCTACTCTTTTTACTGTATGCATTATATTTTGCAACCAGTTTAACGATTGTAGCAGTTCATTTCTTATGCTTGAGAAAGAAGACTGTTCAATAAATCCTTTTATTGAAAACGCCTGTCTCTCTATTTCTCTGCACCTCTGGTGAAACAAAGCATGCACGATTGACTGAGTGAAATAGCTATCTATTGTTTCCACGACTCTGAAGATCAGTTTTATCTTGTGGAAACAAAGTTGTCATGTTTATGCGGTTGTCAGAAACGAAATCCCTTCTTGTGAACTCGAGAAAGTTTCTAGTGACCTCTGAGCTAGCTGGTACTCACAATTAAGTCTAATATATTCAATAGAGACCTAGTAGACATAAGTCCTATGTCACATCTATAGGATATATTATTCGAATGCGCAGAGCCTATTGGGAATATAGGAACTACACAACACCCTAATTCCTAGATATCATTATGGTCTCTTGTTATAACCCAGCCACAGATAGTAGTACGTGTGTTTTTGCCACATTCACTTAATATCGTCCGAGCGCTATAAATTCCGTGACAACTATGGATGCAAGCTTTATATTAGATTCCTCTTCTAAGAGGAACAGTGTAAGATCATCAACGTATAATTTAAGATAAGGAGAGTCTGATACTACCAGTTTGACTAGAGGTTCTGATCTTATTGCTATCACTATGTGTTATAAAAATAAAGTATAAAGAATTGAGGACGAGTTTGGAGACCTGTGCAGTCGAGGCACAGAACTCCAGATAGGAAAGATCGGAGAGCGGAGTCAGAGGTTTCCACACAGAGGTTTATGAATACCATTAAGTACTATGTGAACTTGCAATAAAAGTTTATTTTTACCCTGCTTCACACATACACACCAGATGAATGAATGAAAAATGTATAAAAAGCACGGCTATTTCGAGGAGTGTCACAGCACTAGCAGGAGAGCCCAGGTGCACAGCCCGGTACTGAAAGAACTACTTCTCCACACAGAAAAAACAAGTCTTGGCGCCGGGACACTATTGTTGAGCAGCTGTGCGGTCTCCAAATGGTTCATTCATTCATTCTCACATTTTTTTGCAGAAGACGGGCTCAGAAACAGTCAATGGCAGCTCACTGGAATGCTCATTCCAGGCCTTGGTAGCCAAAAATGAAAAGGCCTTACTGCCCCTTCGAACCCACTTAAAGCATGGGGTAACTAAAAGAGAAGCAGAAGAGGAGCACAGCATTTGGGGGGAATATACTGAGTGAATCTATCAGCCAAATAACGAGGGCTAGAAGAAGACACTGCTTCATGGACCATCACTAATGCTTTATGAGGATGCATTTCTTAACAGGCAGAACCTTGCGAGCAGCTGTCGGATCCACCACAATGAGGGTGCACTGGTTTGCATTTAGTGGCCCGACTGTCACTGGCGTTGTGGAGGGATCTGTAAGGTGTTCAGTTTACTAGTATTTAAATGATGACCTTGTTCTGCAAAAACTCTTCATTGCCTGTTATATGTGGGGTACAGCCTCTAGATGAGTCCTAGGTGTTGCAGTTTCATGTCACATGCATATTTTTAATTTCTTTATGATGCCATTTTTTGTACTAACGTCTTCTCATTTTAAATCCACTATGTCATAAGGCATTAATGTATTGATGACAATTTTCAACACCAAGGGGCATATTACCAAGCAATAGCGATAATTATCGCTATTGCTTGGTTAGCGAGAAATAATTATCGCCGAGCTGCGGCGATTTTTATCGCAGATAAACCTTGGTATTACCAAGGTTTATCGCAAATGCGATAAAAATCGGAAATAATGCATGAATATCGCTGAAAAGTCAGCGATATTCAGGCATTACCGAGTTAATGCTCTTAGCCATGTTATCCACCTCCCATTGGATAACATGGCTAAGAACTGCTCAGGGGCAGGTGTTACCTTTTGGAGATATTCGCGCTTAGCACGAATATCTCCAAAAGTTGGTAATAGGAGATAGCGATGTTAGCGACTGTTTCCAGTCGCTAACATCTTGGCACGCCCACTTTGCATGTCATTAGTGATAAATATCACTGACATGCAAAGCGGGGCCCAAGATGGTCGCTATCTCCTACTAGCTGTCGCTAACTGGTGTTAGCGACAGCTAGGTAATAGGGAGATAATTTTATCTCCGCTTTCTTGGCTTTTAAAGCCAAAAAAGCGGAGATAAACCCCCTTGATAATATGCCCCCAAGTTTTTAACATAAAACTGTGAGGCTTCTCACGAAAAGCAAAGTATGTAGTGTACCATTATGGAGATCACAAACATGCCACCTACTCCCCATATCAGTAGCGACGTAACATTTAATCTTTTCTTTATGTTTTGACTACTAGCCTGTCTATTGCAGCCCCGAGCCCGGGAAATATGCGTACACATCATTTGATTAGGTGAGCATTATAAGAAAATTAAAGTTGAAAGATGAGAAAGACAGAGAGCCTTTTTTACTCTTTATAACTCACATTCCTAAATATCGGATTATACTGTTATGATTGTAATGCGCCCAACAGCGGGAAGACCTCAGCTGTGAAAGCAAGACAGTGTGCCAAGAGAATTTTAATTTCAAATGGAACATTTGAGGGATTTCATATGATCCCCTTGTTCGTATATATTAGAGATGCTGTTTGGCCCACAACCGTGGGATCCATAACAGAATGAACATCTATCTGTTTATTGGATCACTAGATTTGGCAATATAAATAATGGACATGCTGCTTGCTACTTGATGTTAACTAACTGAGCACAGAGGTGATAGAAGAAGGACCCTTCCCCAAATACAAGTTTTGACAAAGGCAATAAGTCTGACTGTTTTATAACTAAAAGTGCTTTATGAATTGGTGAGTTTGCAATTGTGGTTGTGTGAAGGTCGAGTGGATACATATAGGAATGAGTCAATGGTTGGGAAAATTAACAGAATGGTGAGGGCATAGATGGATGGGTGAGTGATTGACAGGACTGTTTGTATGGATGAAGGGATGAGTGCATGGGTAGATAGACGGCTGCATTAATGAATGAGTGCATGGATAAACTAATGAATGGGCGAGTGGTTTATTAATGAGTTAAAACAGCTGAAAGAATGAATAGGGTAAGTAGAGTGGATGGACAGAGGGGTAGATAAATGGGACTTGTTAGCATATTTGCAAAGCCTAGAGACTTGCCTTGCCCCTACGCTGTGTGTGACGCACGGGGCGTTTGAACACGTGGCGACAGAGAATAGTACTGTGGAACAAACATGACTCCATTTCAAACGCCCTACTTCTCATTCATTGTGCGGATTGCTCAAGCACACGTGATTGTTTCATTCTTTTTTTTTTCTTCAATAAACTGAATTTTATTGATTTTAAAGCAATCAACAACCCACAAAATGTTTACAGGCCCAAATATTGAATGAAACAGTCGATTATAAACCAACTCATCCCACAAGAGCATATACATGAGAACATTCCACAACACTTCATCCATTTTCCCACATACCTTTGTATGCTTTTTGGGGCATCCACTAGAACCTTCTCTTGCTCTGTGCACCAATTGATTGCCTGCTTTCAGAGAGCTATCGGGGGAGGAGAGGCCAACCTCCACCATTAAGCAATATCTCTCTTTGCCAGTGCCACCCCGATCCCCACCAACACCCAGTCCCCACTGGCATCAAACACGCCTCCAGGACTCCCAACAGAATAGGCACCGGTGAGCTGTCAGTAGGCCTTCCTAGGACCCTGGAAAGGATGTCAATTATCCTACCCCGGTATCTTGCGATCACTGAACATTCCTATACCATGTGGTAGAAGTGAATGGATGTCCCGGGCAGCGCCAGCACGCTGGCAGCTCCAGTACACTTGCATGCCAAAGCTGCTCTGGCATCTTATATGTCATGTGTAGGTAGTTGAGCAGGATGACTCGAAGTCGAAAAGAGACAACCTGCACCCTAGGTGCCATGCGTGTATCCCTCCAATCTGAATCATTCTGGGACCACACGCTCACTTCCCATCTGGCTCTGAGGGGCACAAATAAATCCAGGGAGTGAACTATGAGGGAGTTATACATTTGTGAAATCTGTTTCTCTCAATGGGTTTCATAAGGATCTGTGACATCAGGGGGCTCCATTCAGGAACATTCCCCAAGGCACAGTGGTGTTGTTTCAGGGTATGGCACAACTGTGGGTATCTATAAAACTGAGACCTGTGCAGGCCAAATTCTTCCGACACCACCTGATGTGACTTAAGGTGCGCCCCCTGCCAGACGTCTCCCACCTTGGAGCTCCCAATCCAATCCCAGCTAGTAAACACTGCTAAAAATGAGGCCTACTACCACCACCCACCTACCCAAGGGGGGGGCATAAGTGTAATCTGCTGTTTCCACCCAGTCCACTGCAACGCTATACGCCAGGTCCCAAGAACCACCCTTGTGTGCTCAGGGAGGTGGGAGGGAATGGGAAAACCTTACGACAACCCTTCGGTCTTGTCACGGCCACATTGGCCACTTCCAACCGAAATGCTGGGTCTCCCCACCCACCACTCATCCCATCATTGACCAACAGTAGCGGGCTGCCCAGTAGTAAAGGCGCACATCCATCATCCTCATCCCCCCATCCCAAGTGGATTGAGTACATTTCTCATAGGCTATCTAGGGGAGTTGGTTTAGCCACAAAAAGGCCGAGATTTTTCCTGATTGTTTCATTCTTTTAAGTCACTCAAAGTTAGAGATCATATTTCCACATGGATTCAGAATAGATTAGAGTGACTAATAATAGAATTCTCCCCATTTACAAAGAAGCTGGATCTGCAAATCAGTAAGAAGGTCAACTTAACAGTTAAACTACAGACTAGTAATGCACAGTTCAGGAAAAGTGAAAGGTTACACCCAGCCCCAATAAACACTTGGCATAAAAAAGGGTAATCTCAGTATAATTTGGAAATCTTTGGCACAGGAGACCAAATTAAGTCACTTTGGCATCAGTCTTCAATCCTAACACAATACTTGTCTTTATTAGGATGAGTGCCGCCCTTTGACTATCCTTATGTACTGGGTTTAATAATAAAGGTGAAAGACATGGTGATCAAATCTAGGAAATTTACGTCTCTAGGTGAAGTCAACAGTTGGGTTGTTGAGGTTGTTAAAATAAATGGCCTTCACCTATAATCGCAAGCATGGAGTGCATGAAATTGAGAGCAATCATTTTCACTGCAAATCTTCTGCTAATCCACAAGTTTGTAGTGATATACCTCTGCAGAATTCTGTTGGTTGTTCCTTTTTTCTTCTGGTTTTTCTGCTACACGAAGAAGATGCTGAGCCGGGTGACATACCTTCCTTGTTTTAGGTACCAAATCATTGAAACTCTTTACTGATGCACATTAGTTTGTTGTCACGTCATCTATCAGTTAGGAAATATCAAACTCAAAATCATATATTCCTTAACTTTGCTTAGCAGGAAACAGAAATTAAGAGCATAGATAGTGTAGGGATCAGATGGGGCAAGCATTCCAAAATATCTAAAACAAGAGCCTAACCTACCGAACTAAACTTTCAGAGCACTTCTCTTGGACATTCCAATGAAAAGAACGCTCAAGTTAACTTTGATTGCTGAGGACATAGTGGTACACTTGTCCGTAAGAGGTCTTATGGGTAAATTAGGGGAGATGGAATTGAGATTTACATCTCCAGAGCACATGGCAATTTTAAGCAATTTGTTGCCTCTCATGAAGCCTTTAATAAATAGATCTTGCTATCAGTGGGAGGGATTGCCATAGCTGGTACCACTCTATTAATGCCTCACAAAGTGTAAAAGTTTTTACTTCAAAATATTTACTTCCCTATATATTAAACATAACATAAAACTATGATATAATACAAATTCACATAATTTGTAAACAAGGGTGGGAAAAGGAAAAGCAGAGAAAACTAGAAATAAGGAAAACAAGGGAGGGGAGACTAAAAAGGTATGGGGAGGGTTCAAATATAAGGAACCAAAATATGGTTAAAGTGAAAAAGAAATAACAAATGTATTAACATTCTCAAAGCCAATAGGTTGTACTCTAATGTGCGAACACATGCTAAACATATACAAACAGTAGCATGCACAAACACTATTTGTATTTGTTAGCAACTTAAAAAATGCCTATTGGCTTTGTGAATGCTAGGTGTCCTGAGAGTGATCATCACCGGCGTTTCCGAACGATTGATAAGGTAGTCGGATTTGGACAGCCTTTCCAAAATGGTTGTTCTGACATGGATCGGCTGTCAGAATCTGACTTTGGGGGCCCATAGCAGGCCCCCCTTCACTCGGGGGCCTCCAAATCGGGCCTGTGAGGGGAACCATGGGTCCCCCCTTTCCAACAATGCACAGTGTGGCAGGTACCTTGGGGTGCCCACCACAGGGTGCACAATTTTCCCCAACCAGCCCTTTCTTTAATGGGAGCATGTGTATTCGGATGGGAGTCCCACCGAACGGTGTTGGGAACCATCACAACCAACCAACGCACACCAAGACCAAACAACCACCCCCCACCACCACCCTCCACGCCTGGACCCCGATCAGCACCGAAGACACCATCCGCACGATGAACTCCATCCACTCCGGATCACCGACCGACCCCTGCCCTCACCACGTCTTCAACAAGGCTGACGCTGTCATCGCACCCCACCTGCGAGACATCATCAACACATCCTTCGACACCGCCACCTTCCCTGAGAGCTGGAAGCCCGCCGAACTCAGCGCTCTACTCAAGAAACCCACAGCGGACCCCACCGAACTCAAGAATTACCGCCCCATCTCGCTCCTCCCGTTTCCAGCCAAAGTCATCGAGAAGACCGTCAACAAGCAGATGGCCGCCTTCCTCGAGACGAATGGATCCCTCGACCCCTCACAGTCCGGCTTCCGAGCCAATCACAGCACCGAGACCGCCCTCATCGCCGCCACCGATGACATCCGAGCCCTGATGGACAACGGAGAAACAGCGGCCCTCATCCTCCTAGACCTCTCTGCGGCATTCGACACTGTCTGCCACCGCACCCTAGTACAGCGCCTCAGCAACGTCGGAATCCAGGACAAGGCGCTGGAATGGATCATCTCCTTCCTCGACGGAAGAACACAGAGAGTCCGCCTACCACCGTACAAGTCAGAGGCCACCGAAGTCATCTGCGGCGTCCCTCAAGGATCCTCTCTGAGCCCCACCCTCTTCAACGTCTAAATGAGCCCCCTCGCGGCCATCGCACGCCAGCACAACCTCAACATAATCTCCTACGCCGACGACACCCAGCTGATCCTCTCCCTGACCAACGACCCCGCCGCCGCCAGAGCCAACCTGCACGAAGGGATGAAAGAGGTAGCCGAGTGGATGACGACCAGCCGCCTGAAACTGAACTCGGACAAGACGGAGGTCCTCATCCTGGGCTCCTCACCCTCCGCCTGGGACGACTCCTGGTGGCCTCCCGCCCTGGGCACCGCACCCAAACCGACAGACCATGCACGCAACCTGGGCTTCATCCTGGACTCCTCCCTCTCCATGACCAGGCAAGTCAACAACGTCTCCTCGGCGTGCTTCAACATCCTACGCATGCTACGGAAGATCTTCTGGTGGATCCCCACCGAGACCAGGAAGACCGTCACCCAGGCCCTCGTCACCAGCCGACTGGACTACGGCAACGCCCTCTACGCCGGTACCACCGCCAAGCTCCAGAAGAGACTCCAGCGGATCCAGAACGCCTCAGCCAGACTCATCCTCGACATCCCACGAACCAGCCACATCTCCGGACATCTGAGAGACCTTCACTGGCTCCCCGTCAACAAAAGAATCACCTTCCGCCTCCTCACCCACGCACACAAAGCCCTACACGACCAAGGCCCGAGCTACCTCAACAGCCGAGTCAACTTCTCCGCTCCCAAACGCCACCTCCGATCAGCCAACCACGCCCTCGCCGCCGTCCCCCGCATCCGAAGAGCGACTACAGGAGGAAGGTCCTTCTCCTACCTGGCCGCCAAGACCTGGAACTCCCTCCCGACCGACCTGCGCCTGACCCAAGACCACCTCTCCTTCAGGAAGAAGCTGAAGACCTGGCTGTTCGAGCAGTAGCGGCACCCCCCCCCCCCACCCCCAGCGCCTTGAGACCCTACGGGTATGTAGCGCGCTCTATAAATGTCATTGATTGATTGATTGATAATCATTTGGACGTACTCACAGAATCCGATTCAGTCGGAAACCTTTCCAAAACCGATTCGGTCTGAATGGTTTCCGAACAACATTGTAATCGACCCCTATGTGTGAACTGCGAAAGCCTCTGTTCCAGAGGGTTCTACTAGCTGCCCAGGAGTGGGTAGAAAAGGATTGGTGTACCTCAAGCTGGTACTACGTGTCCCTAGCTTTAAACAGAGCAGAGCAGCTGCAGTTTATTGCAGTGTCACTGCAGAGTAACTGTGATATGATGTAAATCATATTTAATAGCTAAGTCAGAAGCTATATTAGCAAGACTGGATTTATTGTTTTTCTAAAAGTTCTATATATTAAGAAGGACCAGAATGACAACATAGAAGGACTAAAGTGAGGAATAACATCAGTGACATTGTAGAATGACCACCTTAGTACATACAACCTGCAATGTAGTAGAAGGACCAGAATGGCATGTAGAGCCAGTAGCCTAGGTGAATGACTGCAGTGGAACATATAACCAGTAATATAGAAGAGGAAGTACAGTTGCATATACAATCTATGTGAGGGACCCACACAATTAAAAGAAACCAGCTGATCCAAACTTTGATAAACACACCTTATTAACTCATTAACCACGGGGCAATTCTGCCACGGTGTGGCAGTTTAGCGGAGTGGGCGGGCCGTGTAGGCCAACGGACGTGCACAGCTCTACAGGCTCTGTGAGGCCTTTTGATCACAGAACAAACATTGGAATGTTGGAGCCCCGTGCTTCTACCAGCCATTAGAAGCACGGAGCACTCCATTGTTTTCAACAGTGCTCCTCCCAACATTCCAATATTCTAATGATTGTTCTGATCATTTTCCCAAGAATCCCTATAAAACCACTGACGTAGTTGGGAACGCTGTGTTTGATGTAAAACATGTCTCTGACTCAGCCTCCAAGGTCATAGCAGATGTACTCTATCTTGTAAGTCAAGGTAATTTAAATCAGTACTCCCGACCTAACTTACCTGCAGGTTCCTGTGTGGGTCATAAGGATTCCCCACAAAATTTACAGTAAGAAATTGGTCAAAAAAGACATCCTCACCATTTGCATATAATAGTATTTCCCTCCTGAAATCTTCGTGTTAGACATTGAATGACACTCCAAAGGCATTATCTTTGCATGATGTTTAACTTGATTTACAGTCGATTTACTGCTGATATCAACAACATGTATGGTTGCAGCTGATATGATATTATTCCATTTCAATAATCTGATTGAGCAGGTGAAGAAACATGTGAACACAGGTGAATAGAAGGACAGGTTTATTGAATATAATGTGCTTTGAGGTCTGCTCTCTTTAGTCACCAACTGTCATCTCTAACTCCTCACACCAACATTCTAATTGAACTTCACCTCGACTTTCTAAAAGCATCTCAGGCACAAAACATACTAAGTGAACAAAGAAAGGAAAGGGGAAATAAACAAGAAGGATATACTATTGCTTACATAGTTACAACACTTCTCCTATTGCAAAAAAATAAACCATAACAAACCAAAGAAAATACCATGCAGGAAGGTGTTGTACCCTTGCCTTCAAGTTTACTGAATAGTCTATTGAATCACGACTAGGATGTGGACAGTTACTTTTCTCAGAAATATCACGCTCAGAAAAAGTTGCTAATCTGTACATGCTCAATGTCCGCCCATCTTTCAAAATTACAACGTTGCATTTAACCGTTTTGCTCCTTAGTGGTTCTGAGAATGATCCGAGCTTATTTTGTGAATTAGATGTTTTTAAACAACCACCCATTTGATCAACTCACCAATTCCAGTGCATGGGTCCCCATTCGGTATCTTTCCACTTATGGTACTTGTCTTGATGTAGTCTCACCTTGTCAATAACTTCACCTCTATTGATCCACATGGGCGTGCCCCTATTGAGCCTATTAAGTTTTAATTTTGAGCTTAGTTTTCCACCTTAAAATAAAGTAAATAGTGAAACACCGGAAATAGAATTAGGTGTTCTATGGTATGACCGCAGCATGTCCCTAATAGACTTTTCTACAGGATTACCCGTTGTATGTGTTACCTGAATAGAGTCTTTTAACATCCTGTTAACCCTTTCAACAAAGCCATTAGCTTTTGGACAGTAAAAAGGGGTTGCTTTTAACACACCAATGTGAATTGTATGCCACCATTACAAACATATACATGTTATGAACATTAGGTAAATTAATAGTACCAAAAATATCTAAAGCCAACTTGTCCCGAGGCTTTGAGGGAACCTCCACTGGGGAAATAGGTGATTTCAATTTGTCTGTTGCACTACAAGCATAACAATGCCTCAACTTAGTTTTAAACATAGTGTTCAAACAGGAAAACAGTATCCTGTTTGAATTTTACTCTTGGTCTTGTTTCTTCCCAAATGTGCTTCATGGGCTAGGTCTATAAGGCACGCACCTATATCAAAAGGTGGTACTATCTTATCCAAATTCAACACCAAGCAGCCATTTAAAGACAATTAATTTCTCACATTTTAATAAACTTGGAGATCTTCCTAACATTCCTACATTTGCTGTGTCATCCATTCAGAATCTTGAGCTTGACTACACTGACAGTTTTGTCACTAATTTCACTACGTTCCCATTCCTACTTTAAGATAGCTGTAATGTTTATAGCTAATAAAGCTTCATCAGGTAATCAAGTTCCTTGTGTACTAGCTAGAAAGAAACGTGAGATAGACAAACCACAGCATGTTTGTTCACTCCAGGGACAAGCTCTATACTAAAGTTATAACCTTGTGTTCCCCAAACACTTGCAGAAATGTGTGGTGTAGTCTCTCAATGCCCTTCGTGGTGAACACTGACACTAAAGGTTTGTGATCTGTCCTAATGGTGGAAGGCAAACCACAAGATTACAATTTTAAATGGTCAACTGCCCAGAAACACTCTAAAACCGCCTTTTCTATGGTGTAATAGGTGCATTATGCATTGTTAGACCTGGAATCATTGGCGTGTTTTCTCCTGACTATTTGCCTTCTGGCTTCCCGTTTTTGCTGACTTCATTTTTGCCGGCTTTTGGTAATGAGAATCTTGAAGGGCAATACATCCATTTATACTGTTTTTGCTCTAAGTGGCTGGGCTTAAAAGGATAGCTAACGGTCTTACATTCTAGACCAGGAGAAATCGATTTCTTGCATTGACTGTTTCTTTTGCACATGATCTTGTTTGCTACTTTTTGCTGTATTACGAGAATTATTTTACATTTTTAACTGTTTTTTCGGACAGGTTTTTAAGTGATTTCAAATAGTATTAACAGTCTCGAAACATAGTTTTTAATGATTGTGTTATTGTCTGTAAGTTTTAAGGAATAATTTTTCCGAAATAAACTTTATATTGACTGTGACTTAGAGCTCAAGGAACAGTTTGTTTCTGTGCCCTCTGAGTCAAGGAAACATGTCTAAGATGATCATTTGGTCATAATACCTAATGATAGCAAGCAACAAACAGAAGTCGGAATGGTTACATAATTTATCTCTACACTAGCCAGTTGAGATCTCCCTGAGCAAGCCATGCAGGTAAAACACTCAAACCTCAAATCTTCAAACCCTAGTAATGACAGGAACAAAAAAGTAGAGTAGCATTGTGAGTTGATGGTTGCACCAGTTTTGGTCATGCAATTTTAATCAATAACAGTCCCATTCTAAAGTCTAATAAACCATCGGTAGAAGGACAGGGCGCCACTGGTCTTGTAACAATAAAAATACACGTAAAGTTTTTACTAACTTGGATGTCATAGCAAACAGAATGAGAAGTAGCAAGAACCCGCTTGAGGTTTTGGAAAATAACAGCCATTATTAAGACTTCACCAATTAGGAGGCTGGCTCTTTTATAGACTATCTACTCCTTAATGGTCTGAGAAAAGAAAAGCACTAGGGGCCAGATGTAGGTGTCAAATACCGGTCGGAATCGGCCGAAAATACCGATTTTCGGCCGTTTCCGACCAGTATTTTGACATTGGTATGTAGGGGCACTGAAAACATACAGATTCGGTAATTTTACTGAATCAGTAATTTTACCAGAATCTGTAAATTTTACCGATTCGGTAAAATTACCGATCGGTAAAATTACCGAATCTGTATTTTCCTATGTAGGTAGCACTTCTAACAGTGCGACAGGGCCTTTAGAATTCGTGATTTACCATGTAATACAATTGCATGGTAAATAACGAATTCTTGTGTAAATGCACATCTGTGCATGTACACCTGTGCCATGTGGCACACAGACATGCCCTAAGGGCATGTCTGTGTGCCACATGGCGCACAAGCCAGTTACAGGGGTGCAACAGGGTGTCAAAGTGACACCCTGTCCTCCTTTGCAATTCGGTATTTTTACCGATTCGGTAAATACCGAATCGGTATTTGCTATTGAATCCTATGGGCTTCAAGGCCCATAGGATTCAATACCAAATACCGATTCGGTATTTACGGAATCGGTAAATACCGAATCTTACTGATTCGGTAAAAAATACCGAATTATTACCCACATCAGATTTACCGATTCTAAAATACCGAATCGGTAAAATTCAGTATTTTAGAATCGGTAAATCTAAATTACCTACATCTAGCCCCTAGTCTCCTTTTTGTCTCCAGATATGTCCCGAATTTTAGACTTCGGAGTAGTAGTAAGCTATTGTTCTATCCCAAATGCTCTTCAAGAGGGTCCTTAGATATGCTGAGGAAAGGCAACATAGTGTGCCTTTTAAACACTGCACAGGCACTAAATTATTTGAACTTGATGGACGTAGAAAGTATCTCTTTCAAACCACCAAAGGGTATGGATTCTCAGGAGACCTCCCAAGGTTATATGGCAAGCTGCAGCTCCTGCTGAGCTATTTTTTAATGCTATTAATATGTTACTTGGGTGGGAAATTCATGTGTCAAAACCTCATATTGGACGCGATCTGTAAATCTCGTTGCATCCTCACACACATATGGGGAGCTCTGGTACTCTTTTTAATATTAAGTACCTGCCTCCATTGTTTTCTATGAGAGTGAGTTGCAGTACCTGTGGGTGACCATGTTTTGTGTTAGATGTATTCCAAAGCTGGCTGTGGTACATTTACTACTGCGTTGTGTACTTTTGAGTGGTATTAACTTTAGAGGTGTAGTTTAATGAATAGCAATTATCTTACTCTTTGGTGGGTGGGTGTTTGTATTAGCATGCCCCTCTCTAAACTCCTCACACTCTTCCCTAAGCCCCTCACATTTAGCGATATGTATTCCCCATTTTCCTGATTCCCCCTAGTTCCTCTCATATTTACTACAAAAACATACCTGTGTGCAGAGATCTTCACATTGAAAGGATAGGAGAGGCAGAGGTAATGGTCTGTACATGTAGGTTTGTGAATGCATTAGTACACCTACAGAAGTATATTAAGTACTGCAAAATGAAGTTTGTGAACACGCTCCTCGTAAGTATGCACAAAATTATACTAATCCAGGGTCAGGGAAAAAAACACACATGTACTTAAAATAAGGCCCTTTTAGCATAAATATGTAACCAGAAATATCTATATGGTGTTGCAATAACACCATTAGCAATACAATAGAAGTAACATGCTGCAATTGTTGTTATTTGCACGGTGTAGCACTGTTGTAGTATTATGTATGTTCCATAGCAGAATCAGTAATAAGAAATACTTTATGCACACAGTGCTACGTGATATCAGAAAAACTTCATGAAACATTATTGCATTCCCAATCTTCGACCTTTGAGCGCATCACATGATTGTTAAAAACGTTTTACCTTAATGTACACTAAAGCTTAAAAGCTCCACAATTAAGAGAATCTTCAACTACTCTTACGCAAAAAAGAGGGGGGACAGGGAGCAGAATTAGAAAAAACGAGGTCCAGTACCCGGGATCCCACAGATAAACATGTCTACACCACGGGTGTAAAAGTTCCTCTAAAGTCAGAAGAGAAGCAAACCAAATTATGGTTTGTGAGGAAGAGAGAAGATAGAGAAAGATGATAGGGAAAAATGCTAGGTGGTCAGGTTCTTGGTAGGTTGGTAATGAGAAGTGTAGTGGGGGAATTCCTCCTTTTGTATATAGTGCACGAAGACACCCTTGCGAGTGTCATGTATCATCATAGGGCGTTGCTGCTCATGTGGGTGGTGCTGCAGTCCCTCACGGGCCCCGCAAAAGGGTCTTTGGCGGAGATCTTTTAAGGATACGCCACAGTTGTGCATGTGGGTGTGAGGTCCTAAGGAAATAAGTGAGTGATTGCGTTAAAATAACCAAACGGTACCCAGAACCTCTATTTATTCAGGGGTCCGAATGGTCAATTAAAAGGGTGTGGATCCTGGAGCTCCCCTACAAAAACAAATACAAGGGGCGGTTGTGTGACTAGCCGCTGCTCTCAGGATGGGTGCTCTAGTGAAAAAGATAATAAATAAAACTAGATCAACATGTTTCGCGCCCACTGGTGGTCCCTAAAGGATCCTTTGGGGCTTCGTCAGGAACGGAAAGAAAGTGAATATCAGTATAGATAAGATAGAGAAATAACATGTGCGAGGCCTAGAACCCGTGAGCCTGTGGTACCTTATTCCTCAAGGTGTAGTGCGTCTTTGCACTGATAGGTACTCTCACTCTGGGTACCCATCCCCAACCTAGTAAAACAAAAGTGTGAGAAAGAAAAAAACAAGCATTTGTAAGCATTCACAGTCTTTGCAGCTTTTTCCTATCTTCTCTATTGTCCTCTTAGTAGTGAGCCCTATCACTTGCATGCGATTAGAATCAACCTTTTTTCTGTTGTGAACGCATGGTTAAAAGGGCTTAATAAACCAACAGATGGTCTGGTGAGACAGGGTTTTGTGATGTATCTATGCACAGAGCATGTGAGTAGAATATATAGAGTTACCCGCATGAACGTTCTTTGCCAGTGGAAGAAACACTCGGTGGCAGGTACCACCAATAACGGACCAGGTTGTATGGTTAGAAAACTCACTGTACAGTGTCACCAGACACCACCGGGAAAGAAGCTCCCAGGAACGAGCCAAGCATCATGCATACGAACGGGAAGATGAACCAGCGCCATCCAGAAAAGTTTACTAAAAGTGACCCAGCTTAAATCTTAATTGTAAGTGTGCTCGTATAATACAGCCAAGTCGTGTATGTTCACATACAAAAACACACAAACATAAGAAAAGGCCTGGCTAGTTGAGCCTACCCCTGTTAGTGGAGAAAAGGCTCGGGCGGAGGCTGAGTACTATGTGGCAGAAAAGGGGCATGTATGATACCTCTAGCCAGAATCATCCACTATCTCGAGATCAATGTCCTTTCTTAAACTGAGAACACGCAACTCATTCTCTCCCTTATGGATACGACTCCCAGTACCCGGATGAAGTTCAATGCCTGCATGATATAAATCGCCCACTGAATGAAGACCAACTGTCTAAATATGAACACCAACAAGACTGAAATCATGATCTTCGGGAAGAGAACATCATCATGGGACCCCACCTAGGGGCCAACAGAGCAAGTACTGACACCCACCCCCACACCTAACCCACCACCCACACCAAGAACCTCAGACTCATCATAGATGACAAACTTGACATGACCACCCAAGTCAATGCTGTCTCCGCTTCATGCTTCCATAACATGAAGATGCTGAGGGAGATTTTCAAATGGCTCCCAATCAGCACCCGATAACCGTCACGTGTGCCCTGGTCACAAGCAAAGTGGACTACGGGAACACCATCTATGCCAAGATCAACAAAAAAACTCACCAGAAGGCTTTATATCATTCGGAACTTGGTGGCCAGAATCACTCTCAAACTCCCCAACTGCACTCACATCACATCACACCTGAAGGACCTCCACTGGCTTCCTATTCACAAACATTGCATAATTCAAACTCCTCACCTACACTTTCAAGACACCACATAACACCAGCCCAGCATACCTCAACTATCGCATCTGCTTTCACATACCTTCAAGACACCTCTGATCATCCAGACTCCTACTTGCACAAATCTCACACATATTGAAAACCAGATCCAGCAGTTGAGGCTTATCCGACATCCCTCCTAAAGTGTGAAATGACTTGCTGTTACACTTAGGAGCCTCCGTCTCACGTCTTGAATTTCACAAGACGTTGAAGACCTAGCTTTTTAGTAGTTCCACTAAACCCTACATGTGCTTAATCTCACAACTGCTCAGCACCAGGATACCCTCCCCTAGTGATAGTGTGCTCCACAAATCTGCATAACATACCAAATATGTCTAGCTGGTATTGTGTATGGTCATCAAAAGTATGAAATCTGCCAGTCCCACCTACTGGCTCTATAAATGTGAGGTCAACGATATCAGACAATAAGAAAAAACTGTATTTAGTAGCAGCAGTGTTACAAGAGGAAGACACAGCCAGGGATTGTTACTGCAGAAAAATTATCCTTTCCTATCTTGGTACTCCTGGGGCGACATAGCCGCCAGACAGGTGCATTCCAGGACTTGCACAGCAAGCATATCTAGCAGACATTTTATACTGGGCATCAAAAGTATGGAGCCTGGCTCACAGTGGAGGGAAAGAAAAGCAGCAATATGCTGGGAAGTGAAGGAGGAGCACACCGACTCATCTGTGCATCAAAAAATCAAGGACTAATGTAAATGAGATGTAAATATCTACCAAATGCCATGGGCTGGTCCCACATTATTATGGATAACTCAGTGAGCCAATGCCTGAAAGTGAATTGGCAATATAAACCAATCAGTGAAAGGTCCAAACAAAAGCCCCCTGTCTGTATATGTATGTGAATCCACTTGTCTGTGTGTCTGACAATAATAGGTCTTCCAGACATTAAAGTTGTCTATAGACAGACTTAGATAAGCTACTACCAGCTCCCCACTAATTACTACTACAAGATGTGGATGCAGAGTTTGTCTAACATACTGTACATTAAATGGAATATTAGACTGCTAGAAATAAATGAATTCTACCCTGTCAAACAGGGTTTCAGCAGAAATGTGAACCCGAAGACATTTTGATTACATTATCATGCTGATAATTCATACAATCTATACAAAGGGTTTATCTTGTATGCGTCATTTAGCAATTTCAAAAGTGCATTTCATAGCATGGACTAACACTGGCACAAACTAGCCGGCTGAGGATTTAAACAACATTTGTATGATCAATACTAGCGCTTTATATAGACACTTGGGTCTTAAACAATCGTCGGACCCTGTACAGCTTCTACTAAGAAAATCTATACAAACACAGGGCTGGAGCAGGAATGTGTCCTAATGCCCCCTCTATTTAACCTATAAATGGCTGATACAAATGGGTACTTCCTCAAAACAATTTAATGCACCTTTGTCCATCGTAAAATATGCACCAACACCGTTCTGCTGGACAGAACTGGTTTAGGCTTACAGAGCCCTTAATTGACTAAGGGGCATATTTACAATAAAGTGGCGCAGTGCGGGTTAGCTCCAAAATAGCTAACGCCAAGCTCCTTCACTTTAGAAATGGAGGGATGTGCCATATTTACAAAAATACGGTGCACCCCTGCATTTCTCCCTCTGCTGGTGCTAAAACCAACGCAGGCACCATAGTGCAAGGGTGCCTGCGTTGAGGCAAAGATTGTTTATGTGCAGGAAGATGTACCTTCCTGCACATGAACAATCCAGAATGGTGATTTGTAACTTCTATGTGTGCAGCACACATAGAAGATGCAAATTGCCATTTTTTAAATGATTGTTCAAGTGCAGGAAGGTACACCTTCCTGCACATAAACAATCATTCATGGTGTTTTGCTGTTTCTATGTGTGCTGGTCAACACAGCACACTAGAAACAGCAATAATTAGGAGAAATAAAGCATTTCTCCTCGTTTTGCCATGTTGAGACCAGGTTTTCCCTGATCTTAATTTTAGAACTGCCTCCTGTTTACGCCACCCTTGTAAATAGGGGGCAGCGTCAAAATCAATGGGTGTTGTGGTGGAACGCCCACAGCAACACCCATTGCACACCCCTTTCACTCTACGTATAGCGTGAAATGGTGCCTTATTTACAAGGCTGTGTTAAGCCACGCTAAGTCGTTTAACACCGCCTTGTAAATAGGGTGAAGTCCCTATTGCCACAGGAACGTCACTAAAACTGACATTTCTGTGGCACTAGGGGCTTGTAAATATGCCCCTAAGTGACTATTGTGCTGCCGATAACTTATCTATACAGAGAAGACTAAAATCATGATCCTTTGGCTGCAATAGCTCTAAATCTGACAAGTGGTTTGTTATACTTGTCACCATTGGCGTGGGTCTCCCCTTCATTTTTTGCCTTTGCCTCTTGTGTTTTTGCTGTATCTTGAATTCCGTTTTACTGGTCTAGATGCTTTGGGCACTTTGCAACTGCTGTTCCGTGCCAAAGTGCAAGTGCTCCCTTTGTAAATTACTGTTATGGATTGGTGTTTCCATGATTGGCTATTTGATTTACTAGTCAGTCCCTAGTACAGTGCAACGTGTGTGCCCAGGGACTGAAAATCAAATGCTGCTAGTGGGCTGTAGCACTGATTGTGCCACCCACAGATGCAGCCTGTAAATTGTAACTCGGGCCTGCCATTGCAATGGGACTGCAATGTGGACTTGGCAAGTGCACACACTTGCCAGTTCTTAAACCTTACCTTTTCTACATATTAGTCACCCCTAAGGTAGGCCCAATGTACCCCTGTGGGCAGGGTGCATTGTATGTGCAAGGTAGGAGATGCCCTGATGTGTGTGGCATGTCCTCATAGTGAAATACTGCCAATTTTGTTTCTCACTATTGCAAGGCTACCTGTTTCCATAGGACAGAATGGGGAGTTTGTTTATAACATCTTATAAACATAACTGGCCCTGGGAACAAGGTAGAAAAATAAAGTTTAGTATGCCTGAACTCAGAATGTTAAAGTGCATCTTTTAGTGAGGGTGATTTTTACATTCTGTATTTGTTTGAAAATACCACTTTAGAAAGTAGTGATTTTCTTGCCTAACCCTCCAGTGTGCCTCTGCTAGGTTTGTGTATTGCAATGACAGGCTGGATATGGGCAGCGGCTCCAGAAGTCTGAGGAGTCAGGGCTGGGCTGAATATGCATGGTCTGCATTTAGAGTGGTGGGAGGGTAAACACCTGCACCTGAATACGGCTGTGCCTGCCTTCCACAATGACGGTGCTTCCCTCCTGTGGTGTGTCTGGTGCCAGGGCTCACACTGACAATGGAGGTTGTTGTGCCCTTGCAAAGTGCCACACGGAACTGGTTTTGGCTGGGTACAGACACTCTCTGCCTTCTGGGAACAAAGGATTTTTGGGTATAATAGGAGGGGCCCAGGCTTTTACATTACATCTAGGCAATCAAGAGGAATCTTTGCCAAGGAGAAGAGACGGATAAGCTGAGGAGGAATACTGCCCCTGTGCTGTCTGCTGTCTGGGGTTGGCCTGCAGTGGCTGCTTGCTGCAAAGGAAAGGAGAAAAAGGACTTTGCTGTTTGCTTTGCCACCTGCTTGAAGAAAAGATCTCCAAGGGCTTGAAACTGAGCTTGCCTCCTGTTCTGAAGTCTCAGGGACATAGAAACTTCATCACCAGCTCCATTGAATTTCTTTGCTGGGAATTCCAACCTACAAAAAGGTGCCTGCTGATGTTTAAGACCTCTGGGGACTGTTTGTCGCTGGGAGCTGGAAAATCGATGCAACATTAAAGAAGCGTGAAGCATCCGTACCTGTTTGCGACGTATCCCCGAAGAAACCGTCACCGAGCCTGGTGCGGCTCGAGAATTCGCCACACGACGCATCGGGTGTAACGATCTCCGAAGTCTGAGATCGCCGAACCGATTCTGACACAAGCCTGTTGTGCGGCTGCATGAAACCATGCATCGTACTGGATCAACACATCACATCCAGGTGCCAAGACTGTTGAATCGTTGGGGGCCCCAGTAAGAAACACATGCATCAACTCCTCACGCAATAAGGAATCAACGCATCACCTACCCTGCGCTGCAGTAAGGAACCGACGCATCACCTTCCCTGAGAGTAAGGAACCGACGCATCACCTTCCCTGTGGCTATTTTGTTTGTTTTGCGTGACGCATCCAAGGTAATTTGTGAGAAAAGTATTGCATTTACAACTTGCATTGAACTTAACTATTTCTACAATTTGAAAGCCTTATTTTTAATACTGTATTGTAGATTTTTGTCGTTTGGTCATGTTTTGGGTATAGATAAAGATTACTTATTTTTCTAAACTGGTGTGGTGTCCATTTGTAGTGTTTTCATGATATTACTGTATGTGTTCACAAATGCTTCACACACTGCCTCTGAGATAAGCCTGTCTGCTCGTGCCAAGCTACCAAGGGGGTGAGCAGGGGTTATTTTAGGAGTGTTTCCCCTTTTCCCTGACTATAAGAAAGGGTCCCTATTTGGACAAAGGTACCTACATCTGCCAACTAGAGACCCCCATTTCTAACATGGTTCTTGAATGGTAAAGCATTAAAAAAAGTTACTGCCTTAAAGTAATTGGAAGTTGCATTCGATGAAAGAGGAGAGCTTTGCTCCCACGCAGCCACATTAAGACTAAATCTTTCCATTACAACTATGTTGGGCTGATACAATGCTGCGTCTATGGGCTAATATTTGCATTATCAAACTCCACACCCCATTCTCGAATTCGATTAGTGGGCCCAGGTTTTAGTGAGGGAAGCACATCTTGTAAAAACTTGCTTCAAGATCAAAGCAGACTCAGGCAAGGGATGTGTTAATCGTCTTGGCCCAGCACTGACAGCGACTTTTGAAGCCCTGATTAATCGCTTGGGTATTAAGGCATGTGATGATACTGTTACTATGAGTCTGAAAAAGAATTATTCACAGATGACAGCTGCTTTGTGAGATTTATGGATTATGTTTTGAAACTTTTAATTAGTCAATAAAATATATTTTTTTCTATGTTTAAATGTATGTTCAACTTAGTTACAATTCGATGCTCTAGTGAGTAATCTCTTTCAATTTTTTTATTTTAAAGGCTGTGGCTTGCCACAATCGTTCCTTTGACTGACAACAGTTTTTATGAACTGCGAAAATAAATTTACAATTATAATAAAAAATACCTTCCATTGCACTGTCTGTGAGCATAATCTAACCTTGCCTACCAAGCTACACACTTCCACATTCCCCGGTTCACTGATTCTGATGTTCTTACCCTTTCTTCGTCTAAAGATTGTGGAAGGAGACAGACTGAATCACAACTTGCTCAGAAGGATACCTGCTCCATTTTTTTTTATTTCCCATGGATTACAAATCTCAAAACAAGCATTTACAATGCAACAGTCTCACCTTTGCAAAAGTTAGAGCTATTGGCATTGTAAATTACAACATTTTTATTTATATGTTGGTTTTGAAAATAGAAAAATAAATGGCATTGTCATTTATAATGCCAATAGCTTAATCTCTCGCAAATGTGAGACCTATTGCATTTGCACACACACACACACAGAGCCACACACACAGACACAGCCCCACACACACACAGCCACACACACAGAGACCCACACACAAATACACACACACACAGAGCCGGACACACACACAGAGCCAGACACACACACAAAGCCAGACACCCACACAGAGCCAGACACCCACACAGAGCCAGACACACACACAGAGCCAGACACACACACAGAGCCAGACACACACACAGAGCCAGACACCCACACTGACTCAGACACCCACACAGAGCCAGACACACAAACACACAGAGCCACAACACAGAGCCCCAGAGCATAATTCCAAGAGCCAGCAAAGGTGAGTGTGTGGAGGGAGTAAGGGGTTAAAACTAAGGGCGCAAAGCGTGTCTGTTTTCAATGCGTATATAGGTGCTGCCGCACGCAGTGAATGCCGGCACCACCCACGCCCCCAGCACCTTTCTGCAGCTCTCGGGACGCCACCCGCACCTGGCCTGCATCTGCCTCTGCCACCATTAACCTGTGCTAGGCCGTGCCGCACTCACCACCTCTGGCACTGGGTACACAGGGGCCCGCCTTCACTGCAGCCGCCGCAGTTACGAGCTCCAGACTCCCCCTGCTGGCAGGTCAGAGGCGCAACTAGAGCCACATTTCGGGGGGGGGCTAAGAAAAAATTTCGGGGGGGGCTGAACCTTTAATTAGTAGGCAGAGTGGAGCTGCAGGGGCTCTTAGAAGGGGTGAAACAACTGCAAGGCCTAATTAACATTCAAATGGTCTTTTAAAGACCTGTGAAACGTTCGGGTCCGGCTCTGTGTGGGCCCGGGGTCTGTCTCATCCCGGGCTGCCAAACACGACGGGGGGGGCTGAAGCCCGGTCAGTCCAATGGGTGTTGCGCGCCTGTGGCAGGTGCACCTCACGTAGGCCCGGGCTCTTTATATGCTTTTTAATCACTGCAGTCAACGAGGCGCTCGTGTGGCCTCCAGAAGCAGTTCCTTAGCCCACTCCACACTTAGACCGAACGCCCAGCTATGACCGCCGGGGGGAGATAAGCCACCACAAGTATTTTCGGAGCTCACAGGCCGTTTTAGCTATCGGATCACTCACCCCTAGGGATTGTACATACAGTTGTTCCTCGTCGGCAGGCCAGACGGACTGCAAACACAATCAGGGCTCTCCACGCCCACATACCAGCTCCTACGCTATCTCACCCCTCAAAGCCACATGCCAGCTATAGGCCTCCTGGCAGCCAGGACTACTTGTGTTCTCCGTCCACCTCTGACGCAACTCATCCAGCGCTCTCAGCAGTCTCTACGACCAAAGGCAGGCTCTCGCTCCCAGCTCAGACGTGGGGGGGGGGGGATTACTGCTCACCTCAGCTTGTATCTTCATGCAATCTCGTAGCCCCGATCCAGGCCTGGCAGCTCCAACTCGACTGCAACTCCCTCTTGCGTTCAGCTAACAGGTCCAGCGCGCATACTGTGCTCCCGCAATCTTCACTCGTACTTGCTGACACAACAATGTTCTCGCCAGGCACCCCTGCCATTTCAGCACCAATCACACCCGGCACAGGGTAGGGGGGTCCGCAGCCCACAGGCTCTCGATCCCAGCTCCGACGTGGGGGGGGGGAGGGGGTTACTGCTCACCTCAGCTTGTATCTTCATGCAGTCTCGTACCCCCGATCCAGGCCTGGCAGCTCCAACTGGACCGCAACTACCTCTTGCCTTCAGCTAACAGGTCCAGCGCGCATACTGTACTCCCGCAATCTTCACTCATACTTGCTGCCACTACAATGCTCTCGCCAGGCACCCCTGCCATTTCAGCATCAATCACATCCGGCACAGGATGGGGGGTTTTCCCAGCCCGCACTTGCAACACAGGTTCCTAGCAGCTCCGGCCGCACAGCACAAGTATGCCAGCCGCCATCTTGCCGTCGATATACGCCTCCGGCTTCAATTTAGTTTACTGGCTCATCAGGGTCGATCGCCCTCCGCTCCCGGGCTCAAAATGGGAGCACACAGCAATTGAAAGAGGCGAAGGCAATAATAAGGGATGAACAACAAAGCCAAGCCCAGAGACAGCACATTTTTGTGAAATGAGCACTGGTGATAACTGTATGGGGGTGTACATGGAAAGGAAGTAGAGTTGAAAAAACGAGATGGTGAGGAATCAAAAACAGAAAAATACTGCATGCAGTCTGTCTCGGACCCAGGCCAGAATGATAGACATTCTATTCCCCAGGGCACAGCCGCAGCACTGCCTGCGCCCGCGATCATGCCACCAGCTGCTTCTCATGAATAATGCGGCGGCCGAGGCCATCAGTGAAAGATGCGGGTGACCAGCTAGGCCTCCCGCCGGGTATTTTTGCGCAGACAGCAGCGTCGCACCAGAACTCGACTCTCTCAGATTGAGTCTCCCGCGCCGTTTCTGAGCCATACCGTCACTTCCTCTTTCCGGGACTCGGCAAATTTGTAACATTGTAGCCACGGAGACGACAATCGCGCAGCCCACCCCTGCAAAACACACATCCAAAATGGCAAAAACATGCCGAGACAAAAAAAAAATCCGCCCACCGCCGCAATGACGTTCTAAAAGAGGCGGAGAGCGAAAAAAATCGCCGGAACGCCCACGAATCTGCTCGGGGAATGAGTGACGTATCTCTGTTCCAATGGCTAGCCTCCATTTATGGAGCTAGCCAATGGAACAGAGAGGCGGGACAAAGCCCCAGACGGCTTCTCAAACGTTTTCGCCTGCGCGAACGCTGCTGCGCAGCGGACGCCAGGCGAAACCTAACGAGCACATAACAAGGAGGATCAGTAGTCTCCCGGACCCCATACCACTTGTGATGACGATAGGAGCTCTGCCTTCCCTCATTGGCTGACCTTAGGTCGGCCAATGAGGGAAGGCAGCAGTCCCAAGCCTCCTGGAACATCCGGGGCAGAGCAGAGCTGGCTGAAGGTAAGTGTGATTTATTTTCTTTTTACATTGTTTGGTGTTTGTGTGTGTGCATGCATGTATGAATGTTTGGGAAAGAGTGCTGTGAATGAATGTGTTTGTGTGTGTGTGTGTGTGTGCGCCTGGTTGTGAGTGTTATGTATATGTGAGCGTGTGTTTGTGTCCCGTCCGCCTCCACTCCCCCCAAAACTTACCGGCCGCCACTGATATTAATGAATTAGTCACTTACTAGTATTTATTCTTCATTATCCTTAGGAAAGTGCTTCTTATCATAATACTAGCGACGTGAGAGGACGTCCTACCTCAAGACAGAATTGCTTCTCCAAGTTGTTCTTCTTTTTTCATATAATCCCGCCCCTCTACTCCAACTTCCTGTTGTTTCACAGCACATATAATTGTGTCATAGGAAGGGAGCCTACTATGACGAGTAGGACTTTCTTAAGGGTAATAAAGATCACCAGTAAGCAATTTTCGTATTGCCCACATGGAAGTTCTCCTCGTCATAGTACTAACTGGGGGGATGAACAACGTACAAAAAAAAAAACACCCCAGACACAATAAATATTATGGTGATAGAAACATACTAATATGTAGAATCCAAAACTGAGCCGTAGCAATTTAATGTCAAAACGGCTGCAGAATCACATAGTTCCATGGGAAATGGTCAACCCTTCCTTCTAGATGATATTGCTTAACTAAAGCACCAACGTTAATCTTCCTAAAGCTACGTAACTCGGGGTCTAATGCCGCTATGTTACTCTGTTGGGGACCGAAACGTCGTAGACACCCACATCTTAACTCTAAACTGTAATTCTTTAAATATGTGGAGTACAAGATGTATTGTTGATTGTGACTTTTGCTAATTTACATTTTTGCACTTAGAAGTCACTTTTAAGTCACCTGCCTGTGGTATGGAAATCGGCTGATTTCCCAATACCCTGTCACGTCCTGCTCACTCGCCGATTTATGTTATGATTTGATTAAATTGTGAATACATCGTTGACACTGTCAATTTCTGACACAAAGAGACCCAATCTTCACTGCAAAATTGTGGCTTAATCATTATTATTTACCTTATAGAGGACCATTGTCTCTTAAAAATAGCTATGTTACATTTAGCAGGTGACGCAAGTCAAACGCCCTGCTAAAAGCAGCTCTCCAGTTTTTGGGGTCGCTATTAATCACGGCAGGGCATGTTTACTTGACTCGCCCTACAGTGTCTATTACTTTGTCATGTTTGAGAGGTTTATTAGCAACAAACTATTTGGTAGTAAAATACAGCTCGTAAAACCCACTTCGGACTCACATTCTTAAGTCATTCATCACCAAAACCGAGATAGCACAAAGTTACCACTGACGCAGAAAAGGGACATGTGGCTTCCGCTAGGTGCTTGTAAATATGACCACAATATTTTAGTTTCTATTCAGGGCCAAATTCAATTGCCACAGAGACCACAGAAGTAATAAGAAAGTCGTAATAAATGCTCTCTAAAAGTGTAAACATATTTGAAGTGTCGGAGAAAAATCTACGACTATGTGACCATTGTAAGGATTCATTTTGACAAACGTAATGACTTTTATGAAGAGCTAAGCATCCTTATGACTAACCTGCTCTTTCCACTGCCTGTCACCTGACCCTGCCGTCACCCACCACCTACCTCTGCCAACATCTGCCTACCACTTTCCACTCCCAACAGCCCATCACTTCCTTCCAATGTATGTGGCATGCTACAACCGTCCAACATTTCACGTTACACAGTGTAACCAGGCTCTGATAACACTTCTGATATTAACTATTTAGTCATACAAATTCAGTGTAATCATTTAAAAATACAAATGCTGATATAGCATGAAAGCAATGTCACCAAGTTCCATCATTTATTTATTTTCGAGGAATGAGGGATTGGTTTCCCTCTGTTGTTTTGCATTTGAAATGAGTATCCCATACCTTGTAACTTCATAGGTGCCAGTCACCAAAAATGAGTGTCAGCGGGCCTGAAGCTACCAAGGCTTGGTACTCCCCCATTTCCACCTGTATCTTTTCACGTTCTCTTCCCTTTCCCAACTTTCCATTGTACAATATTATATTTAGGGCCACATTTATGAGGTTTTGCAGTAGGGCAGTGCAGCAGGCTTTTCTGCTGGGCTTCCCTATGGCACAAGAAAAATGCAGGAATGCGCTGTATCTATAAGATACGCCGCATTCCTGTCCTTTTCCCCTGCGCCGGCACACAATGGGCTGCCTGCGCCAGCGCAGGCACCTTTGCACCATGGTGCAAGGGTGCCTGCTTTGCGGGGATGATTATTTTTGTACAGGAAGGAAAAACTTTCTGTACAAAAATAATCATAATAGGCTTTTTCCTCTTTCTATGTGTGCTGCAGAATGCAGCACACATATAAAAAAAGGAAAAACTAGGAGAAATAAAGATATTTCTCCTCGTTGTGCCTCCCTTACGCCTCCCCTGGGAAGCGTAAGCTTTTGCCGCTGCCTCAATTTTACAATTTCTCGTAAATCTGGAGCAGTGTCAAAAGGCCATGGATATTGCTGGGAAAGCCCCCAACAACACCCATTGCTCCCTCCTTTAACGCAGAACACTGCGTTAAAGGGGCTGATATTCATCAGGCAGCATTAAGCTAAAAAAAGTGACTTGGTACTGCCTGATAAATATCGCGCAGGCTTCTGCGCCACGGAACGTCACAAAAAGTGACGTTCCGGAGGCGCAAGGAGTCTCATAAATGAGGCCCTAAGCCTTTCCCCCTTAATCTCTTTTGCGGTTAATCCCTTTAGCCGACATCCTTTTCCCCTTTTCTATTCACTCTCTATTCCTTTTCCCCATGCTTCCAATTTTTCTATGCACCTGCTTATGTCTAGCTATTTACCCCACACTCTGCTGTATTTCTAGATTCTTGCTCCAAACCCCAGACATTCACTTACATAAAATAAAGTCTGTACAGGAAGTCTGTTAAATAAACTGCAGATGGCTGCAGAACAATAAGCTGCATCTCACCACTGTTGGGAGGTGTGATGGCAAGAAGTGAAACAACAAAAAGGAAACATGATCTCTGAGCCTTGTATAATTTCTGTTCCTGTCACTGCCTTCCTGAACCCTGAGTGCGGGGGTAGGAAGGGCAGTGGCAGTAAGTGCCACACGGCATGCTCGGTAGGGCAGGTGCTTGTTCTGGAGGCCCTTAGTTGATGTCCGTCGAGCCACAGTGCTAGGATGGCAGAGTTAAACATTTTCAAATGTAAGCATTTTATATAAAATTAAATACAACAAAAGATGTAAAAAAACAATACATTATCTTGCATAGTAGAAGTAAATACATCAGTAAAAAGAAACTAAGATATTTTACACCAAAACCAAAAACTGGACCTTAATTGCTAAGGATTTCCCGCTCAATTCCCATCTCCTCATATTTATGTGACAGAAAGTTCTAGAACGTTTTGCAGTCAACAGCAAAAGTCCTACTATCTTGCTGTGGATGTTACCACCAATTTCCTTCTCCTCTCACTCATGTGACAGGAATTGGTACCAAACTGCAAAATTCTGATTAAAATTGTCCCACACGTTTGTGGTTGGGCCTATCATACAGGACAGGAACAAGTCAAAACTAAGAATTAATGAAGTCAATATAGTGTCAAAATGGTCAATGTAGTTCATTCCTTTCACACGCATTAGGCCCAACTACAAATGTCAGGTATTGTTTTAATCAGGATAAACATGGGAATGCAAGGTGGTCAGATGTTTGCTATTGGCTACAAGTTCCATGTATTTCTATCACATAAATATGAGAGATTGAGATTGTTACCCTCACTTTGAAATTTGCAAGGGATTCTGTTGAAGAAAATGTGCTGGGACACGTGCAGGACACACCACACTGGGTTCAAAAGGGATCTCTAGGTTTCAGAAATGCCTGAGTTTGTAGGGGTCTCTGGGTAATGGCTGGCTTCAGCCACAATACTGCAACCACCCTTTCTTGGAAAATCAGCGGAAATTGGGGTTTCTTTGATCATCTGCCCCCCAGGGGAGCGGAAATGCTCTCTTGCTCCCGAAGAATTTGGGGAAACTGCTTGATGCCATGACTGTCTGGCTTCCACCCCATTTCTTTTTGACATTTATTTACTCGGTAGACTAATCGGCTTTTTGCTCCCCTCTTCTCCTCCACCTCTCCCCTGGGGAAGCGGAATGTGGGTAACTATCCAATCTTTCCTGCAGAGGGGCATAAAAAGTGCTTGTGACTCGAGGATTTGGGTGCTCTACCTTAAATCAGATGGTCAGACCCCACCCATTTCTTTCTTTTGACATGTTTTCCCTAGTACCAGTGACTTTTAGCTACCTGGAGGGAGGTGGACAGAAGTACTGCCTTACATAAGAAATCTCTGATGTATAGAGACCATTCTTGACCCTGGAGCAGGTAGCGTGGGGTAAACTCTGTGTGTGCCCCAAAGGGGTAGAAAGACTCTCTTAGACCTGAGGTAAATGGAAACATCTAATGCCAGGACGGACTGGCCCCCCACTCCTATTTGCTAATCATATCCCTGGCATCCAATGCTCTTTTTATCCCCTTGGTGCGTGCAGGTTATATTTTAAACCCCATTCTTATCCCCCAGGGTGGCAGGTAGACTCTCTGTGGTCTGAGTAATTGAGTGCTGTCCAATACCTTACTGTGTGGCAGCCCACCCCCTTTAAAAAACAAACAAAAAGTGTCTATTGAGTTTTCTTCCCCCATCCACACCCAGGGTGGACATATTGGGAGTAAAACCCCTATCTGCCCACCCAATATGTGCAAAGACTTTTAGACACGGGCACAGACCAATGCCAGAAGCCATCATCTACCACCCCATTCATATTTGCTAATCATATCCCTGTTGGAATGTTGTTTTTCTTCCTATCTGGGACCTGCTGATTGGCAGCTAAAAATGTATGGCAAAATGACTGTGTGAGCCCTGCGTTAGGGGGGAGCATAAGCCTGGGCCCAGGGCCACTCCACCTGTAATGGTCATCCTGAAGGTATAAAGGGATGGATTCCTCCTCAGGAATCACATTGCTGAGGCACTCCCTCAGCAGGAATCCACAAGAGAGCAGTGCCTTTGGAAAGAGGAAACTGTTCCTTTTCCAACAGTACCTCTCCCATCAAGGTCGATACTCAGGGAGATTTGCTGTGCACCATGAGCACCAGGCAAACTGAAAACCTCCAGAGCATTTGCGTTACAGAATCACAGTAAAAGTATAAATATAAAGGGAAAGAGAATGAAGGGAAAATGAATGAAAATATGTAAATGTTATCAAAACAGTACCACTTAAACTATATAAATCAGAGCACTGTTGCAAATCTTACAACAAAAATAGCCAATCAAAAATGTGGATGAAAAATGTCACAACAGGCGGAAAGAAGTCCGATAATAGTTCACACAGCGTATGCACGAGCCAGGAGAGTCCGCCAGTCCGATAGTTCTCTCTAAGTCCAATAGAAAGTAATCCTCATGGGAAAAGTAGCAAAAATAATGTCGCCCTCCAATTATCAATCCAATAGTGATATCATTTCTCAGTTCCGGGGTGGCACCTCCTAGGTCACCTAATCAGATCAGACCACACAGTCCATTGGTCAGTTTGTATAGAATGCTTGTCGTGAGACACAAAGAAGACACATTTTACAGAAATATAGGCGTTTCAGGTTACATAAATGATCAGATCATCCAGTAGAGGTGGACCTTTAAACAAAGAACCGTTAACAAAGCACATCAACAAGTTCAAAGGAGCAGTTTCCCAGGCAGAAATTCCCGGTGTAACAATAATTGTATTCAATGGCCCTTGTTGGCGCATGAGAACTCCTGAAACAGGATACAGTCGCAGTACATTTTGAAATACTGAAATATTTTCCCATGGAGACAGAGTCAAGCAAGAGGAAAGGAAAACTATGCATCAATAAGCAAACAGGCCTATTTGAATATAATGATTCATAAAAGGGGGTGGGGGGGGGGGGGACTGATTTGCATATAGCCAGGTTCTGAACTGGGATGGTGCAGTGAGATAAATAACAGTGATGGATCAAGCCCTGATTTTTGGACTGGGTAAGAGTGGTCTGCTTAATTCAGACACTCTGTTCATCACCCCCCTCCCCTCCCCCCCCTTTTCTGAATCCTATTTGAATATAGGCTTATATAAGCAAGAATTTAAGCATTCAAATATGCCTTTTCATTGTGAATTATGACATTCAAATAAGCTTTGCATTGTAAATATGTACTTGAAGCAAGTTAGTCTCCATTGTGAAAGACACGTGCAACTATAACGTACTAATGCATTTGGAAAGTACCAACATGTAACTTTATCTAAAAATCTTAAAAAGTAATTTTGTTTTAGGCACATTACATTAATACATATATAAAGCTCGTACTGTGAAAGTTTTAGGTCATTATTATGTAGTGCATAAGTGCAGCACCAATTTTAGCGATAATTATATTATCACAGGCTATCTCTGGTATTATCGCTGTGGTAGCGCGTAATTAACAACGCGTTACTTCAGGGTGATAAAAATTCCAGAGATAGCGAGGTTATCGCCCTTTTGCAGGGAACATCGCTGGTTTTCCAGTGATATTCCCTGCAAAAAGGAGATAGCCTTGCTGATACGACCAACAGGGTTGTATCAGCACAATCCACCCCCTATGTTAGGGATGGCTAAGTCAGAATTTTAGCAGACATTAGATTTTGGCAAAAACAGCTGTTTTCGCCAAAATCTAATGTGTGCTAAAATCATGTGGGCAGCCTTGTAAATATCGGTATGTAAACATTAGCGATATTTGCAAGGTAGTCCATCCGGCGTATGCCCAGTAACGCCCACTATGCATCTCATTGGAGATGCAAAGGGAGGCGTTGGGAAAAAGGGTGCTAACATGCGATTATGCATGTTAGCACCCTCTTGTAAATAGGGCGCTAGTTTTATCTCCACTTTTTTGGCTTTGTAAGCCAAAAAAGCTGAGATAAAGCCCATGTAAATATGCCCGAAGTCTCTTTATGTTTTGGGAAGAACAAGGGAACCCAATAGGTAAATAAGGACCTTGGTTGTCAATTATTAATTTGTCACAATGGTCCTTAAAGAAGCATTTAGAAATATTCAATAAATATAGACCAAGATATGTGCTATATTTCACCTTATCCAACCGGACACACAATTTAATTAGTTAGATAAATGTATTATCATTTCAACGAAAACAACCAACAATAGAGTGGGACGCAGTCCCGCATCCAGAACAGAAAAACAAGAGGACAGATATACATAAACAAAAAGATTTTTACAGGCAAAAAACAAGGGAAGCTTTAAGTCAGTGAGAATACATGTGAAGCTATCCATAATAGTTTACACACTCAGATAACACAATGGTTTTACGCGTGAATCATGTCACACACTCTTGTGTTTGAGTGAGGGCAGTTTTCAAAACGGATTGGTTTTGCCTGTCTCGTGTTGTTGCACGTGTATTCCAATCTCTCCACCCCTTCTTGTGTGTATACTGATATTGGTGGTGCCATGCGTTTTAGGAGAAAATGGTGTACTTATGGCCTAACCCATGCATGGATTGGTGAAATAGTGGTGCAATGCGAGAAGGCTAAGCTCCAAGACAAATGGAAACGCCATGCGCCTTAAGCGGCGAGTGGAAAAAGTGAAAACCGTGCGGTGAGGAGAGAGCGGTGTAGTGTTGTGGCCTGCTATGCCGTGATGGGACGACCTGGGGTAGGGGTAATGAGTTTATGAACTTTAGGCAAGAAATATAGGCAAGGTGTCACAGGATGATCTTTGGTTAGATAATTGCATTCCTCCTTGGTTATAAGGTTGAGTCTTTTCCAAGTGTTCAGTTGCTTGCATATCTGGTTTTGACTTTGAACCATAGTGAATTGTGATGACAAAATGTAGCATGATGAATCAGATAAGTGTCTCTGAGCTTCCTCGATATAGTCAGACGTCTTCCATAGAACAGTATTTCCGCCCTTGTCGGCACTCTTTACAATCACATTATGGTTGGATTTGAGTTTGTTGATTAGCAGGTTATATTGCTGATCGTTATATTTAAGTTGTCTGTGCTGGCCCAAGGTCGATCTGTTGAGGGCTTTAAGTTCAATGATGACCCGATCACTGAATATATCCACAGCATCGCGAGGCATGAGAGGAAAAAATGTCGATTTAGGTTTAAAGGGTGTCGGCACTGTTCGATTGACATTGACCACCTGGCTGACAGTAGGAACAGGTTGAGAGGAGTCATCAAAGGCTAAGTCATATAGATTTTGCAAGCCAGTATTGTCTTGTACTTGGAGCTGAAGTGCCATGTTGGTGGGAATGTCGGTTGCCACACCTTGTTTACGCCTTGCCTCAAGTTTGAAATACTTTATTAGTTTGATCTTCCTTATGAATTTGTACATATATATATATATATAGCAACTGCTTCAGCCTGTGTCTGCACTGTGTGGTGAACTTTCAATAAGGGCTTTAGGGGGGCAGGGTGTTGCGCAAATTTTCAAGGAAAATATGTTGATTCTACTCCACTTCACGGCAGATTTTTCTCTAAAGTTTCACTGTCATGTCATTAAGATTATATAGTTTTTGTATGGGGAAAATAATACACCACTAAAATATGCTATAGAAAGGAGTACAAGCTATTTTTATGGGTCCTTTTGTATTTTTAGGAGACAGCAGTTTTACCTTTCCATTTTACCAAAATTAGAAAGAAAGGAATAGTTCTTAAACATACTTGGTGATTCATAATTCATGTTAATATTGAAAATAACTAGATTTAATTTGTTTAATATTTATTCTGATTCTTTTAGACAATTGTAATTGTCTAGGAGTCCCAGGTAAGGTGACATGTTAAGAATAAAATAATATCGGCCTAGTACACATTTAAAATCACACATATGCCCAGTATGTTCACTATTTCCCATGAGTGCAGGTTTATAACTTGTAGCAATTCACAAAACTTTTACAGGACACGGCTGGAACCCTGTGCCAGTCACAGCGTTCCAGAAAGGAGTTTATGAACACGCAAGTGGATACTTTTTAGTGGTGACAAATTTCCAGGGCATTCCTGCCCTGTGGTAGGCTCACTCCTCTCTTGAGGTGAGCTACTGAAATCTCTGTGCGACCCTTTTACGAGTTCAAAAACGGATTTCCTGATTGCCAGTAATTATTTTGCACTCATAAACAAGTTATTTGTGCGTGTAAATTAAACTAACAGGTGCAAGTACCTAAGTGAATCGCACCCCAGGATTCACACCTTCCCACCGATTTGTGCTTCAAAATATTGTGCTTATAGTAAGGGCGCACCATCAATAATACAGGTACCAGGTACGAATAACCGTTTTCTGACGCAAAGCTGTGTGAATTAGTATTCATACATCTATTCCTTGATGAGAAGAGTTTTAATCGAGAACAATGTGAAATATTTATCGCCACACAGCAGCTGTCCGAATCCAGCGACTCTGTTGGACAACAAAACACTAAACACACAGATTCAATAGGCAATTTAGGGGGTAGCAGCAGCATTATATGAATGCGTTCTCTTTTGTCTGCCACACTAGGCCAGGCTGATAAGTCCTGCTGTTTGAAGTGGAATCCATTGTGTCTGTCTGTATGCAAATATGGCACGTTCGCCTGTTTTGTGCCGCTAAAGTGAGATCGGTTTATTCAATGTAGGCGGTGTTCTCTTCAGCAGAAAATAAAATAGCGTGGACCTGATATTTCTTTAAATGATTTAAGATTTGAAAAACAAAAAAAAGGGGATCATCTTTTCGTTTACCGAGGATATTAAAATAATGTATCGTTATGGGAGGTTTCTTACAATAATGCCTAACTATTTACCAGTACGCGTTATTACCAAGAGCAGAGACTGCCCTTGAATATATGATGTTACCACGAATACAAGTTCCACGCATGGCAATACCACGCGAATTTTAGTTCGCAAGTGGCTTTACCACGCTGGAATTTGCAACGATGGATTACACCACGCATTTTAACTTCCATTAAACATAAAAAATAAAGATTATTTTCTTACCTGACACCTTCCTGTCTTTCACCAGCAGCCCGTACTTCCATCCACCATCGAAACAAGCGTCAAAACACGTCTGCCAAAATTAAAAAAGGACTGCTATTTTGACGTTACGGCACGTCTTTGGGGGAGGCACTTTCCTTTTACCTCGTTGGTACTGAAGTGCGTTTTTTTTTTATTTAATTAACCCGCTCCTTTGTTTATTTCTGGGGGGGAGACCCCCCCAGGCCCCCCCCCAGCCCCTCCCCCAGCCGACCCCCGCCAACCCCCCAATCCCCCTAGCCAGAACGTATATGCGTGGCAAAGACTGTCGTTGAAGGCATACGCGTGGAAAAGACGTTTGCGAGGTAAGTGCCTCGTAGTAAACGTCACGCGTAGAAAAGCCTTCGTTGAAAATGATGTTTCCCACTGCCCTTGCTCCAGGAGCTGAGTTGATGCCATTAAGACCAGGGGCCGTATTACGTATTGGCAATGTTTGCACCCGGTGCCGGCCGCAAACAATGCCAATGCGCCCCATTATGGTAAACGTGCTGCCCCCAGGGCAGCGTATTCATGTGAAAACAGGAGCAGCCACTCTGTGTTTTACAGTGCCGGCGGCACAGGCCTGCACTTTCAAAGGGGTTTAAAGACCCCCTTGCAGACAGGTGCAGTCAGTGACTGCAGCCGTCTGCAAGGGGATGTCGGGGGGATCCATGGGACCCCTTTCCCCCCCCTGCAGAGCGCTGCTGTCTGGAGACGCAAATACAGTGCGCCACACTTTTAATTGCCGCACTATCAGTGCGCCTCCTGAGGGCTACTTTGACTCTGCGCCCGTGTCTGTAATATGGTGCGGGTGCAGAGTCAAAGGGATTCACTCATTTGCATAGGGCACATCCATATGCAAATGAGAGAACGCCCTCTGTTGATAGCGCTGGCACCTTAAGTGCGCCAACGCTATTGGTATCATAGAAAGGGACGCACAAGTGTCTGCGTCCCCTTCTATAATACCAAGTGCCCAGGGAGCACGCAAAGCGGGTGCAAACACCTGTTGCGCCCCCGAGGCACCTTATTCAAATTCAAAAAGTGCTTTATTCGAGTATTACTCATAAAAGCAGACAAACAAACATACAATTAAAAAACAATTAAATTTACATAATCAATCAAACAAGCACGTACATATTTTGACAATTTAAAAACAATGACACATCGTATATACAGGTGCAGAAAACATTATCGTCGACAAATAGAGACCAGAGGGGAATGATCATAATAACAATGTAAATATCCCCAGGAGATCATTCATTAAAAAAGAATTCATTGCATTAAAAAAAATCAATATTAAGCCGATGACAGATTACATAAACAGAGAATAGACGAATGTCTAGCAGTCTCTGGTCAGATAAAATTTACAGAGAATAAACGTTAGTTTAGCAGTCTCTGGCTATTACTAAGCAGTTACAGAGAATAGACAAATGTCTAGCAGTCTCTGAGCGACTTGGTGGCAGTATTTAACTTGCCAGCAGTCTCATCCTTAAAACCCACGCCCATCCCAGGTACTTTGCGATTGCAATATTGATCCATTCTTCAGTGGTAGATTTTACTATACGCAGTGCCACCATGCTACTTTTTGTACCTAAATTCCTACACATAGGAGCCAACCAGGCTTGCCTTGGGGCAGCATATACTGGGCAACAAAACAGAAAATGACCTAGGGTTTCTTTACCTACCCCACATGCTGGACATAGTACAGCCCCCCCTGTTTTCCATTTAGCTGTTAGGTTGCAGAGTGGGAGCGAACCTACCCTCATTTGAAATAACAATTTCCTGTCCAGGGGGTTCATTATGTAGTCCCAGTACTTTTCATAAATGGGGAACATTTTAGTTTCTAAGTAGCCAGTGGTCATAGTCCCACTGTTGATATTAAGTAAGCTACTATTAGCTACGTGTTCCCAAAATATGTCTTTTAACACAGTCTTAGAGGGAAATAAAGCCCCAGCAGGATCTGTCCATAAGGCCTGAAGTCCTAGATTGAACAATGCAATCTTTAATGTTTTAAACCACCTGATTTTATTGTAGTGATCAGCTTTAATGACATCAAGGAACCACTCCGCATAGTGAGAGAGTTCTGGTGTGGTCCAAAGTCTGCGCCAGAATAAAATCGGGCGCAGTTTGGCCTTTTCCGTGAGCTCTCTTCTACCTAACTCGTAACGCAGGGGTAGTAGTGGGCTACTCTGTGGAGTACTCGTCAATGACCTCAAAAATTTACATCGGATAATTGGAGTTCATGGAGGTTTTCATACCCCCATAGCTCCGCACCATACAAGGCAGACCCAATTGCTTTTGCCTCGTAAATTATCAGTGGTGGTTTAATTGGTTTAGTCATTGACTTCCTATGCTCCTTAATTAAAGCCCCAGATAGCTGCCTGTGCCTTAATGTGGCGATGTTAAGGTGTTGCTGCCACTTATTGTCATTGGAGATCAAGATCCCCAGATAGGTGAAGGATTTTACAACTTCTAGAATGCGGCCACTCATGGTAATATTCGATTTAAAATTTCTATGTGGGTTAAAAGCCATGAGTTTTGTCTTGGTCGCATTCACCTCAAGTCCGTGGTCAGTACAGAACCCATCAAAAATTGCCAATGCTTTTTGTAAGCCACTGGGGGTTTTTGATAAAATTAAAGTGTCATCGGCGAACATTAAAATGGGGACCTTTTCCCCAGCGAGAGAAGGGGCATCCACAGCCTGAGATTGCATGCGGGAAACAACACCATTAATAAAGAGGGTAAACAGAGTTGGGGCCATTGAACATCCCTGCCGAACCCCGCGCTCAACAGGGAATTCGGCAGTGTTGTTCCCGTATCCTCCCCATCTTATTTTGGCATAATTGCCCTCATGCAGTCGCATAATTAAAATCAACAGATCTCCAGGGACCCCTAGTGTCTCAAGCACTTCCCACAGTTTCGCCCTCGGTACCAGGTCGAAGGCAGCCCGCAAATCAACAAATGCTGCATACAGGCTGCCTCCCCCTAGCACCACGGTCTTCCACTGTATTAGGTGAAAACGGAAGACTTGATCCACAGTGCTGGTTGCCCTGCGGAATCCGGCCTGAAAGGGGGATAAGATATTATGTTCATCAACCCAATCCAGCAACCTGTTGACAACTACTCGGCCCACTATTTTCTGGATGGTATCTATTAAACTAATGGGGCGATAGTTACCGGGCTGTGCCCGATCTCCTTTTTTGTATATAGGGATGATTTCTGCACCCCTCCAAGTCACTGGGATATCTGCCCCCCTTGCAATCAAATTTATCAACAAAAGTATGTATCTGCACCATCTATCAGTGTCATTCAGGAAAACATCTGCCGGCACCTCGTCAATACCAGGAGCCCGCCCACTACGAACAGTTTTTAAGGCAGCGAGTATTTCATTCTTAGTGAAGATGTCATCCCCAGCAAGTAAACCGTGCGTGCACCTTCTATCCACTGCCTGATCTCTAGAAGCATACTGCTCGCTAAAGAACTTTACCCAAGCATCCTGGGGGACATTATTAGTGCTTGCTTCTTCTATCCTATCATGTCCCCATTTAACTATATGCCAAAATAGCCTGGAGTCCTTACGGTCGCTAGCATTTTTCAGGTTGTTCCAGTGTGCCTCATCCCAATCTTTTTTCGCTCTTGTTATACATTGTTTGTAATGCTTCCTGGCAGATCTAATTACCTCTAGGTTCTTGTTCTTAATAGCATCACCCAAGGAGGTTCTTGCCAGCCTACATTCGTGATTGTACCAACGTGCGGGTCTGTGGACATGCACATTTTATTTGCCGATTTCAGGAAATGGCCTCTAATTTCATCAAAGAGAGCTTCATGGACCTTAGTGGCATTATTTATACTGGAAGGAAGCCCAGTTTCACCCTCAAGGGCCATGATAGCCTTCTCAGTTGCCATGTTTATTTTTTCCATAACCAGCTCATCTGTTTTAACACTAGTCCACCTCAGCCTACGTAAATCGTTTGTAGGTACAGTCAACGGGGGCAAGGGATCGATAGCAACACTGTGGGCAATCACATCAGACAGCCACCACTTGTGGAGGAGGCAAAGAGGATTATGGTCACTCTCAAGCCTTTCCTTAACCTCCATATCAATAATGGATGACCATAGGGCCATACAGCATATAACATAGTCAATACGACTCTTAGATCTTCCATTATCAAAGGTCATGGCTGATACTCTGTCTGACTTGGTACGACCATTCAGAGCCCTTAGCCTATATTCAAGGCACATAGCATTCAAGCTTAAGATATCCTCGGTCCAGCGAGTTATAGGGGTTAAATCAAGTGCAGGGATTTCCCACAGGTTATCTTCCTCCGCACCTAAAAAAGCCTCACCAGTATCAAGGGGTTCAAAAGTACGGTTTAGGTCTCCTGCCAGTATGATGTTATTCCCAGAAGAGTGAGTGTCTAGGTAACTGTACAGTGACGATAAAACCGTAGATTTACCAACATTTCCCCCTCTAACATATAAGTTATAGATGTCAATGGGGGTAGAGGAGTCCCTCTCTAGTCGAATGAGCTGGATGTCTTTGTGATTTAGCTCTATATTTTTTACTAGGATCTTCAGGGACTGTCGGACCCATATAGTGAGACCTCCCATTGGTCTCCCCTTGGGACCTTTGGTGGCCGGTACATAATAATTCAGATATCCCAATGCATAAACAGGATCACAGGCCCAAGTTCCTTGGAAAATGCAGACATCATACTTGCTAATGAATTCAAACCACTCTCCACAGTCCATTTTGGAACATAGCCCAGCAATATTCCAAGATAGTAGGTTCCCAAAGGGACCCTCCCCACATAAATCAGCGCTGGGAACCGGCCTGTTCGTATTTACATCCACAATGACGTTACCATCTACTATTGGATTTGTTAATCCTACTAAAACATCTGGAGTACATAGCTCATTTGAAGAGCCAATGGCTTCATTCTGCCCCCCTGTTACATACAAGGATAAAGGTATTTGCAGCTGAGGCATACAATTAGTTATTTGTCAATCACAAGCATCTAGATTGGAAAGAGCAGAGAATCTGTTTTCTAAACCTAGACCCCACTCAACGGAACCAAAATTCTTACTAGCCCTTTTGGTTACAACGTTCCATTTTGTTCTTAAGGTGCTTGGATTGGGGCCTCTGCCTTTTCGAGGATAAAAGAAGTCAAGGGTCAGTGGTACGATAGAAGTGGAGTGTCTCTGTGGCGGGAAAATATTAGGCAGTATGTTTGGTAATGCATCAGGGTGTGAGAGATTAAGCACAACACAATCGCCCTTGAACTTTTTTTCTCTATTCCCAATCCACTCCACTCTTCTTGCATTTACCAGTTCCTCGGCCAGTTGCTGTTTCCCCCACGAAGATATGGCCATGTTATTGGTTAGCCAAGATAAAGATTTATTCACAAGCGATGCTGTTGATTCAGCTTCACCGGAAGCCAGAGGGGGTACATTTGCTAAAACAAGAACTAATGGCGAGGCTTCCACCACCAGTTCAAATGACCCTTTCGAGGTGTTAGGTTCAACAATAGGATGGGCGGGGGGTGCAACATCAGAGCTAATTTCCGGAAGGGTCATCAGAGGAGCCACTGGGGGGTTTGGAATAACAGTGGGTGGCAATTTATTTGCCAAAATGTCATTAACCATAGGTTGTAGATTGGACGTAATGACTTCCGGGAGTTTCCCTACTTCGCCCAGCGTTTTACCAAGGAGACCTTCCAGTTTAGTCACTTCAGCGGATAGCTTATCAATTTTGCTTATCAGAGGTTTGACTATACCTTTTATTTTTATGTCCATCAGACTGCAAAATTTCTGAAGTAGAATATTAGAGAAGGTTACATTTGTCTCCCCCGAGGGATCATCCTCCTCCACACAAGAGGTTTTCCTTGGTGGTGTTGCAATTCTGTTTTTAGCTGACCTTAGCCCCGGTCGTTTTTGTATAGCTTTTCTTTTAACCCCTGTAATCCTTGGTGCTGGAATTGGAACAATGGGAGGGGTAATAAGCTCGCAGATCATAGGACTCAGAGGCACTACGTCGATATCGCTGATATCTTCGGTGCTGGCCACTATGCCACTTGGTTGAATGGTGACAGTATCCTGTGAGGGAGCTTGTGCCACTCCAGAGAGGCTAGTGTTTGTCAGGTTAAAAGGATCCTCTGTTTCTATATCTACTAGTGGGGGTTGTGTGGAAGAATCCAAACCCAGAGAGGACCTTCTGTCACTGTTTATTTTCGCTACTACCTGGACTAAATAGTTCTCCATAGTGTTGGTAGCAGGCGTTGACTTTTTACCAGGCAAACCAGGCATGTGTGCAGATGGCTGGATAACAGAACGTAGTGTTAGAATATGAAAAAGCGGGTTACCTGACAGACGATAAGCTTGCAGCTCAATGAAGGTCAGTAGGCCTGTAACTGTTTGGGCAGAGTTCCTGGCCCAACCCAACCTTGTCCGACCTCGGACGGCCTCAGACGGCCCGCCCTTTGCCCGGGCTTCGCCTGGGCGTCCCGCACGCGTCCCGCTACTCGTTGGGGCGTTACTATGTAAGGAGAGTAGGAGGAGTAGGGGGCGGGAAGAGACTCCAGGTGCGCTGAGTTGCTATGCCCTAAACCCTGGGTCTCGCAGTCCCGGCCCCTGTGCTGTGACCAAGCAAACAATCCAAGTATTTCCCCTCACGGGCTGCTGGCTCCCAAATCGGCAGAGATGCAGAGTTCCTTTCGTGTGTCCAAGAAATGAGCTGCGAGCGGCGCCCGCGAAGCGGGGGCCGCGAGCTGTTGTAGGCGCTGTAGATGGGAGGAGCAGGGGGCGGGAAGAGACTCCAGGTGCGCTGAGTTGCTATGCGCTGAACCCTGGGTCTCGCAGTCCCGGCCCCTGTGCTGTGACCAAGCAAACAATCCAAGTATTTCCCCTCACGGGCTGCTGGCTCCCAAATCGGCAGAGATGCAGAGTTCCTTTCGTGTGTCCAAGAAATGAGCTGCGAGCGGCGCCCGCGAAGCGGGGGCCGCGAGCTGTTGTAGGCGCTGTAGATGGGAGGAGCAGGGGGCGGGAAGAGACTCCAGGTGCGCTGAGTTGCTATGCGCTGAACCCTGGGTCTCGCAGTCCCGGCCCCTGTGCTGTGACCAAGCAAACAATCCAAGTATTTCCCCTCACGGGCTGCTGGCTCCCAAATCGGCAGAGATGCAGAGTTCCTTTCGTGTGTCCAAGAAATGAGCTGCGAGCGGCGCCCGCGAAGCGGGGGCCGCGAGCTGTTGTAGGCGCTGTAGATGGGAGGAGCAGGGGGCGGGAAGAGACTCCAGGTGCGCTGAGTTGCTATGCGCTGAACCCTGGGTCTCGCAGTCCCGGCCCCTGTGCTGTGACCAAGCAAACAATCCAAGTATTTCCCCTCACGGGCTGCTGGCTCCCAAATCGGCAGGGATGCAGAGTTCCTTTCGTGTGTCCAAGAAATGAGCTGCGAGCGGCGCCCGCGAAGCGGGGGCCGCGAGCTGTTGTAGGCGCTGTAGATGGGAGGAGCAGGGGGCGGGAAGAGACTCCAGGTGCGCTGAGTTGCTATGCGCTGAACCCTGGGTCTCGCAGTCCCGGCCCCTGTGCTGTGACCAAGCAAACAATCCAAGTATTTCCCCTCACGGGCTGCTGGCTCCCAAATCGGCAGAGATGCAGAGTTCCTTTCGTGTGTCCAAGAAATGAGCTGCGAGCGGCAGAAAATAAAATAGCGTGGACCTGATATTTCTTTAAATGATTTAAGATTTGAAAAACAAAAAAAAGGGGATCATCTTTTCGTTTACCGAGGATATTAAAATAATGTATCGTTATGGGAGGTTTCTTACAATAATGCCTAACTATTTACCAGTACGCGTTATTACCAAGAGCAGAGACTGCCCTTGCTCCAGGAGCTGAGTTGATGCCATTAAGACCAGGGGCCGTATTACGTATTGGCAATGTTTGCACCCGGTGCCGGCTGCAATGCCAATGCGCCCCATTATGGTAAACGTGCTGCCCCCAGGGCAGCGTATTCATGTGAAAACAGGAGCAGCCACTCTGTGTTTTACAGTGCCGGCGGCACAGGCCTGCACTTTCAAAGGGGTTTAAAGACCCCCTTGCAGACAGGTGCAGTCAGTGACTGCAGCCGTCTGCAAGGGGATGTCGGGGGGATCCATGGGACCCCTTTCCCCCCCCTGCAGAGCGCTGCTGTCTGGAGACGCAAATACAGTGCGCCACACTTTTAATTGCCGCACTATCAGTGCGCCTCCTGAGGGCTACTTTGACTCTGCGCCCGTGTCTGTAATATGGTGCGGGCACAGAGTCAAAGGGATTCACTCATTTGCATAGGGCACATCCATATGCAAATGAGAGAACGCCCTCTGTTGATAGCGCTGGCACCTTAAGTGCGCCAATGCTATTGGTATTATATAAAGGGACGCACAAGTGTCTGCGTCCCCTTCTATAATACCAAGTGCCCAGGGAGCACGCAAAGCGGGTGCAAACACCTGTTGCGCCCCCGAGGCACCTTATGTAATACAGCCCAGATCTCCTATATCCGCCACTGAAAGCATTTTTACAGTTGGTCCATCGATAAAGGCCTCTGAACCCCTCTTGGTGCAGACATTCCTGTGGTAGGGGTTCTACAAGTAGCTTTAGTCATCCTCTATCAGTGTGCAAGGGACTGTTTTCCGTGCCTTCTGATAACTGGGGGGTATGGTCTACTCAATGGACGTTATAGCGGGATGTCTGCTGTGGAGTTTTTAACATCATAGGACAGTGGTGCATGCTCTATCGGCATCCCAGAATCTTCCCTTGGTCTTGGGTAGCTTTGAGGAGCTCCTTTCGAACCTTGGGATGCAGTCTTCTCTGCCTTTTACTTCAGCCATTACCTTGACTCGGCCAATGGCGTAATTTGGATTGTCAGACTGTTTGATTGTCAATTGCCTTCACTCTAAGATCCTGCTGGACTGTGTTGTTTCCAGCTGGTCCTGAGTTTCTTGAAAGTTTGTTCCTGGTTCAGCTTGGAACAAACCACATGGGTCTCTTTTCAGCCCCAATTGTCTTTTGAGGAGGTTCCTTTACTTACTTTGGATGTAGACTGGCCTTGTTGATTTATCTAAGCCATACAAAATCTCTGGTCTACTGTCAATACATGCTGAACACTTTTGGTGACAGAAGAGAGAGTTAAATCCTTATATTTCTTTTATGTGAGTAAATGTAGCTAGCTCCACTTTTGTTGAAGGCCAATTTGCTGCTTTGGGGTGCTGGGCGACTCCACCGGGAAATGGCTGCATCTATGCAAATGCTCTGGGCGTACTCCCTTTGGAAATTTGTCCCACTTGGGCTTTTCCTCGTTATATTGTTTGCCATAATTGGTTGGATCTTCTGTCTGCTCAATACGATAGGTTATCTGATGCCATTCTGTTTCTGTTGCAGTGGATTCCTGACGTGTTTGTTTGCACAAATAAAGGTTTGGGCGTGGCAGTAATCTTTGCATGTTTTTTTTAGCTTGGCCAACAGCAGACTTTTGCTGTGTTTCATATATCTTTATACAGTCCGATTTGTGACAAGGAACATTCAAAGGAGTGGTAATGCTCCAATTACTTACTGGTTGTCTTTGAGAGAGCGCAAATCAAGTAAAATGTAGAAGTGCACCATATTTACAAGCACGTTGCATTAGTTAAAGGAACATATAAGAGTGTCGAATTTATAGAGTGCATACATATAAGCGTGTTTAATTAATACAGAATGCATATATTAGTGTGAAAAGCTAATGTAGTAATGTTTAGAGATGTTAGAATGATATTAAATTCCATGTTATGTGGCTGTTGCAGAGGAGAATGTAATGTTGCCAAACGTAGAAATGTGTAGGCCTCATGGCAGTACATTGAGAAAGAAAACGTGCCTTTACATTTTCACATGATATGGATTACTGTTGTTATAATTCGAAGTATTATTGATCATAGACTGAAAATATATGTTTTATAGAAGTGTTTCCTATAACTAGAGTGTGTAATAAGTTAGAATACTGTTTTAGGCTGAGAAATAAAGGTTCATAGAGTGCACAGGCCTGCTTCATGTAATTCTAGTAGGCCTGGAGAGATAAGGTCGTTTCTTTTGATCTGCATGTGCTAGTTAAAATCAGGTTGTGTTAAGCATAAATTGTGGACCATGCTCGAAGGTTTACGACTTGTGAGATAAGCTGGAGGCCGGAATTTGGGGCCCACTTCATGGGTGTCTGTTTGCAGGTGCGAGGGGGTTCCAATCAAGAGAGTGATGAATAGAGCTCTGTTCTGGGAGACAGGCACAGGCCTGGAGGAGGCTTCAGGAATTTCCTGGGGGGTACCGTCTTGCCGGAGAAGAGCCTGAAAAGCAAGGTCAACGCTAACAAGGAGCCCAGAGGAGTATCAGCATGGAAAAAGCCAGAACCGACACCACGTGAGGGGTGTACGTGAGGGGCGTCTCTGAGGGGCATTTCAACTGTAATTGTGATTTTGTATTAGGGACAGCACCCTTGGGTGGAGTTAGAGCAGATGGCCTGAGGAACCTTAGAGAGCGGATGGGTAGGCAGAGAGGGCATAACTGCGATGCACAGATTTACAACAAAGACTAAGGGAAAGTGAGTGATCTTCTTTGGAAGTCACTATGGCTGATACCTTTTTAGGTTAAGATTCTGCTAAGTAGGGATGTCACTTAGTCTAGTGTAGGGACAGTATAATCTGGATTTTTCTTCCTTTTGTAAATGACGCTCAAGTTACAACTTGTGTCTATTCTTGCAAACTTGCTGATGTTTGAATTAGTCTTGGTGATATTCTTCAGTCGCCTAAGAGCATTTAGAGAATTCATGTGTGTATTGATGCCAGTGTACCTTTTGAAACTTATATTGAGATGTTTGTATCTCCAGTTATCTTTGGCTTTATAATAAAACTTTAAAACTTATTCGTGGTAAGTGGTTCTTCAGAGTTGTGTAAAGTCTTGAGCTGATTAACCTAGTAGTGGATTGCTTTTTACTCTATGACAGGTAACAAAGGTTCAGTCGACCTGAGTTGAGATCTAGATCTATAGTGATCAGATAAGAGATCAAAAATCCCGCCGTAACAGTTGGTAGCAGATTAGGATGGTTACCTTCTAGAGGAAGGTGATCTAGACTAGGTTAAGATTACCCCGAGGCCCCTAGAGATCGAGAGATGAGCAGCAGAAGAATCGCCTGCCGAAGAAGGTGCTGACGGTGCGAGAGAAAAGCAGCAGAGTCGGTCGAGAGTGAGTATAATAAGGGTCATGCGTTGTCAGATTGCGGTGTTTTGTGTTGTATTTGTGTTGTAATGTCATGCGGAGTTGAATGCCTGTAGTGTGATTGAGGCAGGGTTGTGAGCGTGCGCGACCTGGTGAAAATCCTAAGTTCAGAGAAGAGCTTAAGTGGTTCGGGTGTATCGGACATCCAGAGTAATTGTCGACCATTGTAAAGGGGGTCATAAGGTACCATTGATCGCCCACAGGACCGTGATAGGGGGAACGCAAGAGTGAGTGTATGGGTAACGGACGCTGGTCGGAAGTTACTGTGTGTAAGTAACCTATCAGTCAAGGCGATTATCTGGACGTTCACGGAAAGACATTTCGTCAGTTAAGGTGACAATTACAGTTAGACTGTGGGCGTACAGTCAAGAAAAGTGATCGCTTGGTCGGAAGTAATCATTTTTCAGGGTATGAATGGGACGCATGCATGACCGGGAGACGAGCTGAGAAAGGAGGGGAACTGCTGCAAAGGGGAGACGAGTGACGTCAGAGAGAGCCGCGCTGTGATAGGCCGGTTGGTGTGAAGCCGCGCTGTGATAGGCCGGTTGACGCGAACCGCGCTGTGATAGGCCGGTTGGTGTGAAACCGCGCTGGGATAGGCCGGTTAGCAAGAACCGCGCTGGGATTGGTGGATTGTCATCAGGAAGTAAACGAACGCAGGGAAATAGGAAAATCTTGTAGATTTCGAACATGAAGTGTTTTAAATGTTTTAGAGCGATCTTTAAGAGAAAAAGGAGAGAATCGTATTACGGGGAAGAGGCCCCGCCAGAGGGTACACCAGCTCATTATATGGCTACGAATGTTGGGTTGCATACTATACTGTGGCTTAGCACTTGGAGTAAGATTACAGAAGGGAACGAGGAACTGACTTTTCCGAAATACGGAACGTTTAGATTGGAAGTGTTGCACCAGCTAAAAGCAGTTATGTCTTCATTGAGACCTTTGCCTAGACCAACACAGTTTGAAGCCCTTAATGCGTGGATTAGGGCGGCGCATGACAGGAATCAGAACAGACGTCAAGAAAGAGTGAGACGATCGGTAAGAGCAGTACAAGATGCCAAATGGGATGCAGAAACCAAGAAATGGAGGGTACAGACTATTGAAGTGGATAAGTTGTACCCAGTGATAGAGGTTACAGGTGAAAAGAGAACGCCAGAGGAGGATGACGAGAGCGAGACAGAGGATAGCCTAATAAATAGGTTGTTGATAGATAGACCGCCTCCGTACAATAGAGAGATGGAAGGTATCGAGCTCCCAAGGGAAGATAGGGTTGGCATAGGGGAGAATAGACCACTCCCTATAAAGGATTGGGAACCCACCAAAGGTGAGGAAACCCCTCAACCTAGTCCAGTACAGAGAGTAGTCGGAAGGTTTGTGGTGCAGAAGGTGCCAGCAACGGAGATTGTTGAGTCTTATCAATTGCCAGATGCTCTTCAAGTACCCGTTACCATAGGTCCTATAGTATCGATTTATAACCCAGAGAAAGTGCGAGAGGAGGAACAGGTACGGCTAGACAGAGAAAGAGCAGAAATGGAAAGGAGGAACAACATGACAAATGCCCGGAGGCAATTGCCAGGACCGAGAGAATGGAGCACCCCATTAGATTCAGCAGTGGATCCCATAACAGATCAGGGGGGTCAGAGAGGACCGATGGATCTGAGAGGACCACGGCCGAAATCCTTTAAGGAGTTGAGGGCTGACTTGAGGGAATGGGATGCTGCCACAGGAACACAGAGTAACAGATCAAGAGCGGAAGCTGAATGGGGAAGTCGAGGCGATGGGACGGTGTCTCACTGTGGGGCTAGCGAAAGCGGTCAGGAGTGGGACAATAAGAGTCAGGAGAGTAGAGGAGCTACCCGTCATATCCACGGTGGAAGTAGAAGGGAGCAAGAAGGTAGAAGTACAGAGTGTGGAGGGGTGTCTCGTCTCATTCACAGTGAGGGAGACCGAAGAACGCAAGAGTACAGGGATAGCTTTAAGTGCACTCACCATGCACCTGGCAATATCAGACAGCATTGCAATCGCGGGAACATGGGGAGCCACGAGGTGTCTCGCCATGCGTCAAGCGATCATGGGCAGGAGCGGGATCGCGGGAACATGGGGAGCCGTGAAGGGCCTTGCCCTGCGTCGAGCGATCATGGACAGCAGGGGAGTTGCGAAAGCATGGGGAATAATGGAGAGTCTTACCAGACACCTAGAGACACTAGACAGAACGGGAGATGTGGGATTATGGGGAATCGAGCAGTGTTTCACCATACACCAAGAGTGGATGGGACTGCATGGGACCTGGAGAGATGGGAGCATGGGAGTACTCCCCATAACACGCCTGAGACCTGACGTAGGACTCAGAGCTGTGATGGGAGAGACATAGATGGGCTCTCTAGAGACAACACACTGAAAGCTGTGATAAAGGCAAAAAGGCTCGATGTGACCAGTTTAAAATCTGACCTGGACGAGATAATAGATGGTACGTTGCCTTTAGAAAGGATTAACATGTACGAGCAAGATGAGGTGCTATTTATAGCAAAGGATATTACTCGGAAGGCGAGAGCAATTCACGAGAAATTATCTGAACTGGCAGACAAGTATATGGTAGACTTGTCGAGAACAAAGGCATTACAGGGTAACCATAGGTTGCATTATTCAGATCAGGACCTTGATGAGAGGAGGACAACACACATAAGGGAACTGATCACAGGAATAAGGGCATGGAGAGATCTGGATAAATGGGAAGAAAGGTGGTCCAAGAAAGGGACTGTCAGGCGGAGCACGATTGTGATGTCCCCGGAGGGAGGGCCACTGCTGGTGGAGGCATACCCTTTGCGAGAAATAGCGAATAGGAGTTATGTACATGTGCCCTGGAGTAGGGGAGATTTGGCTGCGTTTACCAATTCATTTCCAAAGTTAAGAGAGAATCCTGTTGAGTGGTACAAACAGGTAGAGAGGTTTGTGAAAATCTCTAAAGTACTGTGGATTGATTTGAACACCTTATTTGATATTGTGGTCCCAGGAGACTTGTGGACAGCATGCAAAGTTAGTGTCGAATGGCCCACAGCAGAACCAGTAAGAGATGCTCATACTAATGGACCGTCAGAAAGAGTAATGGAAAAATATGAAAGGGTGATGACATGGCTGAAAGAGAAGGTGCCACCGCAGGCTATAGATTGGGTGAAAATAGACCGAACTAGACAGGAACCCAAGGAGACAGTCCATGAATTTTATGAGCGATTGCTGAAAACGTTCAAACAATACAGTGGATTAGATGTAATGGACCCCAAAGACATAGGACAGTTTGTATCGAAATTCGTTTTGGGATTGAGACCTGATATTTGTTTGATGATTCAGCAACACTTAATTTGCTGGCAAAACAAACCATTGGATGAAATTTTGAGATACGCAAAGTATTGCAGTGATGAAATAGATTCTAAAGCAAAGAAACTTAAGGAGAAGTTGATGATGGTTCAGATGCAGTCGGCTGGAAAGGGTGGACAGCAGCAACAGGGAACAGGGACGATGGGAAGGAGATCAAATAATCAGAATAGGGACAACGAGGAAAATCCGAGACCTAGAGTAGACCTTGCTACCTTGAAAAGGACGACAAAGTGTCACCAGTGTCACCAGGTGGGACATTGGAAACGCGAGTGTCCCTATAACCCTGAAAACGGGGAACTGGAAGTAGAGGAGGAAGAAGTTCAGACCATTCCAGTACAAGGGGTGACAGTACCTAAGGGTAAGGTGGTCAAAGGGGGGACATTGGCTCCTCGAGCCCAGTTCCCTCAACCACCAAAGATTGCGACAGGGGGAAAGATCTATAGACAAATGCCTCTTTTAGTAGGAGGAGAAGAGTGTTACTACGTTGATCCACTAACTGGACGGCGAGTGAGTAGAGAGGAGGACTGTACCCTCGGGCCAGTTCTAGAGGTGGACCAAAGGGGACCGTTTGTTGAGGCTGAGGTGGCGGGGTGCCCTACGACATTTTTGGTAGATACCGGAGCTACTCGGTCAACTTTGAGGTCAGCAGTGGTTCCAGATCTGCCAATGTCGGGGGAAACAATTCAAGTGGTAGGAGTCGCAAATAGGAGAATGACTAACCCTTTGACGGAACCAGTGCTAGTGAGAATAGGAAAATACAGCGATGAACATCAGTTTGTAGTATGTGATTCTAGCCCTGTGTGTCTGTTAGGAAGAGATTTATTGTGCAAACGAAATTGCACAATATACTGCACGCCTCAGGGAGTAGAGGTACAGACTAACGACGACGATGCCACCTTTAAAGTTGCCAATTCAAAAGTATGCATAGAACTGTATCCTACCCTGACGGTGGAAGAGCTCCCTTGGGATTTAAGGGATACTGTGTCTTCTGAAGTGTGGGATTTCACTGGAGAAGAGATAGGATTGATTAAAGGAGTAGAACCAGTGAAAATCATGATAAAACCAAATGTTGAATATCCAAGAACGCCTCAATACAAATTGACCCCGGAGACGATTGCAGGAATAAAACCCGTGATCGACTCCATGATTAAGCAGGGAATACTGAAGGAAATCGTGGGTAGTCCATGTAACTCCCAGATTATGGGTTTGCAGAAACCTAGCGGGAAATTCAGAATAGTGCAGGATCTCCGAAAGGTTAACAACATAGTTGTTTCATGTTGTCCAGTGGTACCGAATCCATCAGTGATATTGTTTCAGATACCATTCCAAGCCGAGTGGTTCACAGTGATAGACCTTTGCCAGGCTTTCTTTTCAATTCCATTAGATGAGGAGAGCCAGTTTCTTTTCGCATTTAAGCTGGAAAATCGCGTCTTAACATGGTGTCGTATCCCACAGGGGTACACACAAAGCCCATCGATTTTTAACCAGCTGCTGAAGAAAAATCTTGAAAGTCTAGTACTGCCACAGAACTCGGTTCTAGTTCAGTACATAGACGACCTACTTGTTGCGTCAGAAACAGAGGAAGCTTGTAAGGTAGACACCATCACCTTGCTGAACCATTTAGCTGAAAATGGACATAAGGTGTCTCCGAGCAAATTACAGTACTGTCTGACAGAAGTACAGTACTTGGGTCATCGAATTGAAAAAGGAAAACGGAAGGTGTCACCAGACAGGATAGAGGCGATCATGAAGATGAATTCGCCTACGACACAAAGAGAGGTCAGGATGTTCCTAGGAATGGTTGGTTATTGCCGACAGTGGATAGCTAACTTTTCCCTGAAAGCAAAACCCTTACAAAAACTGACGCACAAGGAGGTGAGTGATCCGGTACCATGGGACAAGGAGTGTTTGATGTTGTTCCTACAGCTGAGAGAGGACTTGTGTCGTGCTCCAGCTTTGGGAATGCCAGATTACGAAAAAACATTTTTACTTTACTGTTGCGAAAGGGAAGGATGTGCTTTGTCAGTCCTAGCACAAATTCATGGGAATGCCCGCAGAACAGTTGCATATTTCTCGGCTACTTTAGACCCTGTAGCCGCAGCGTTGCCCGGATGTCTCAAATCCATTGCTACAACGGGTGTCAGCATTGAGAGGTGTGAAAGTATTGTAATGGGACATCAATTAGTGGTGTATGTACCTCATTCTGTGGAACTGTTAATGACCAGGACCAAGACACAGCACTTGACCAATAATAGGCTCACGCGTTACGAGCAAGTTATTCTTGCTGCGGAGAACGTGACCCTTAAGAGGTGCTCTGTTTTGAATCCTGCCACTTTGATGCCACTCCCTAATGATATAGAAGACGAGGAATGTGAAGATCACGATTGCCTTGATGTGACTGAACTATGCACCAAGCCAAGACCAGATATTGTGGATGAGCCGTTGACTGACCCTGATGAAATTTTCTTTGTTGATGGCTCATGTGTAAGGGACAATACTGGTCAGTTGAGAGCAGCTTATGCTGTTTGCACCATTACTGGAGTTGTAGAAGCCGTTTGCCTGGAAGGAGTACACTCCGCTCAGGTAGATGAAATCATTGCATTGACACATGCCTGTTTAGCAGGTAGCAAGATTCGAGTCACCATTTACACGGATAGCCAATATGGTTTCGGTATAGTTCATGACTTCGGGCAATTGTGGTCTCAGAGGGGTTACATGACCTCCTCAGGTTCACCTATTCGAAATGGGGAGTTTGTGCGACTATTGTTAGAAGCGTTACAAGGTCCGGCAGCAATTGCCGTTGTCAAATGCGTAGCCCATACCAAAGGTACGGATTTTGTGTCCCGAAGAAACAGGTACGCCGATGAGGTTGCTCGCTACTGTGCGGAGCAAGGATACTCTTTCACGGAAGTGGAAGTGGGTGGGACACAGGAAAAGACAGAGTTAAACATGATGCTAGAAACAGTTGATACTTGGGATGATTTAAAAGGCATGCAAGAGAACGCATCTGATTTGGAGAAAAAGACATGGGAAACTGCAGGTTGTGTAAAAAGTGAAATGGATTTGTGGATTTCAGCCGATGGAAGGGCAGTATTACCAAATGAGTTAGTGAGTCCAATGGCTAGACAGATTCATGGTCCAGTACATTTAGGAAGAGATGCCATGCTGCGGGTATTTAGGCAGACTTGGTATAACCCCAAGTTTAGAGTAGCCGCAGAAGCAGTGTGTCAGAGGTGTGTAACATGTCAGCAATTGAATGTAGGGAAAAGGACACCAGTTACATTGAGTCACATTGGGAGGTCTGGTGGGCCTTTCAACCGGATGCAATTAGACTTTATTGAGATGCCAAAATGCAACCGTCTTAGGTATGTTCTGGTGGTTGTATGCATATTTTCCAGATGGGTCGAGGCATACCCTACACGCAGGTGCGACACACTCACAGTAGCAAAACTGTTACTTAGAGAGTTAATACCACGCTTCGGGGTGCCGACCTCTTTGGAATCAGATAGAGGGACACATTTCAACAGTGAAGTTGTGAAGATGCTTTGCTCCGCATTAAATATTGATCAGAAGTTGCACTGTAGCTATCGACCAGAGGCTTCAGGAATCGTGGAGCAGATTAATGGGACGATAAAATCCCGAATGGCCAAAGTGTGTTCATCGACATCCTTAAGCTGGCCTGATGCCCTGCCATTGGTACTCATGAGCATACGTAGCACACCAGACAGGAGAACAGGTCTCTCCCCACACGAGGTTCTAATGGGGAGGGCAATGAGACTTCCATCTGTCCCAACTGCAGCTTTGTTGAATATCACAGATGATCTGATCCTGGATTATTGCAAGGGACTTTCTGATGTCATTCATTCTGTGTCTCTTCAGGTGCAGGCTGCTGAAATTCCATCTTCCAGAGACCTCTGTCACGACCTGTGCCCTGGTGATTGGGTGATGGTGAAGAAGCACGTCCGGAAGAACTGCCTAGATGCGCGCTGGAGAGGACCCTACCAGATAATACTGACAACGAATACTGCTGTCAAATGTGGAGGGCTGCCAAATTGGATACACGCCTCCCACACCCGAAGAGTTCCAGCACCCCTGGAAGAAACAGCTCCTCTCGCAGATGAAAATCCAGCTGTGGACGATGAACCACTAGAGGGGATCAGTCAAGCTGTGGGGGTGTCGGAGGAAGCTGGGAGCGCGTCAGATCAAGCGGAAGAAGGGCAGGACGACAGTGAAACTGACGTTGCCACAGAAGGAGAAAGTTGCTGTGAATACGGCTCAGACACTGATCAAGCCACAAGTGATCAAGAATCGAGTGTGAGGACAGGAAATAGGAGAACAAGGTGTGGAGAAGCTAGTTGGCCTGAAAGGAAGAAGAGGCTGAGCTTGAAGCCAACTCCAGGAAGAACCCTTGCCCCTATATCCGAAGACTCAGATCTGGACGAAGGTGCACAGAATCAAGAACAGGAGGGTCCAAGAAGATCAAGGAGGGTGCGCGTGCCCTGCAGAAGATACGCCACTCCTGAGTGCACCTACCTAGCAGCAGATGTCTAGTGCACGGAGATCCGGGAGGGTGAGGGAAGTGACAGTGACCAGTACTGACCCAATCATAACATTGGAAGTGGTGTTGTTGGTACCTGGACTTGAGATCGAAGGGTTGCTGACTCTCACTGTCCCCAATCCTCCTTATCTGAGCAGAATAAGAGAACTGGTTTTAAACAGAGTAGAATTTCCAACTTTTGGCCCAACGATACCAGCACTCGAGGAGATCATCCTTCGCTTAGAAATTTTAGAATACGTGGTTAGAGCTGCTGGAACACGTATGATTACAGACTGCTAAAGACTTTGTAAATAAACAAGATTGAGAAGATAACCTAGCGCCAAGTGGAAGAAGAAGAAATTTAGGGACTCTTTCATTTAGTGGATGGAGAAGGGCTACGTTGTCTGTTGCTATAATTCAAAAGACTGATCTTGCAAGAGGGATTGTCAGCTTCCAGGTGTGGTTCGAAAAGACTGAATAAGCAAAGAAGACTGTTGAAGGAGCAAAGAAAAGAGACTTTGAGTCGTGGCAGAAAATTAGAACTACACTGTCTTGAGATCATGGAGGCCGGCAACCCGAACCGCAGAGCAAAATGCATAGTAGGCACACTTTTAGGGGGAGTAATTTTTCTTATAGTTCTAGTAGTTACTGTATCATATGTAGTGGGACATGAAAATGAAGAGAAGGCAACAAAAGAAGCAGAAGTTGTAGTAACATTGAAACTTACTACTGCTGGTAAAAAGGGGGACAATACAGAGAAAGATAAAGCTTTGCTAGCAGCAGAAGCTCGTAGGTTGCACGTAGATGAATCACAGGGAAATTTCAAATCAAATGCATATGCTAAATTACTGTATGAATATATCGATGCTATGGATGCAAAGGACTGCTACGTCTGTATGCAGTTGCCAGCCTCTGTAGACGAAGGTATTAGGTATCATCATCTTCCATTGACTTATGGAATTACATGTAGTTTGTTGCTTAGTATATTTTATGAACGCGATAGCTTTGAGTATTATTTTTCAAACTTTGACGCTGTTTTACCAGAGGTCCCGGCCTACAAGCATATGAATAAATGGGACTATTACAAGAGCGAGGATCGATTAAGGACATTTTTCATTCCTTGGAAAACGCTGGATACTTCATATGCCCGAAGAAATAATTTGACCTGCAAAGTGTCAGAAATTGAGAAAAAGTTTATAGGGCAGGTGGATGATCGATATAAGAGGCAGAAGATCCTAAAGGCTTCGGGCCAATGGAAAACAGATTGGACCGAGGAAGAAAAGTCACACAAGAGGAAGGGTAGTAATGGTCCAATAGCTTTAGATCGAGTGCAAAGAGGGAAACTATGTATATACAGGGGTAAAACCTACTATGAGAATGTGTTTGTGGGAGAAGTAAGTTGTGAACATGCTTTCCAAATAGAATACTATACAAAGGATTTCTTGAAAGGAATGCAGGTGATCCTGAATGTATATTTTGTCTGTGGAAGAAATGCATACGAGAAACTACCGGATAATTGGTACGGATCATGTTATCTAGCAATTGTCTTCCCCAGAATATATCATGCAAAGGATCTAGAAATCATAGAGGGAAGAACTCAAGCCAGAGGGAGAAGGGATGTAAGCAATGATGAGGTAGTTGGAGACGTATTTGGTGCCATGTTCCCTCTTTTAGGGTTAATACTGAATGACGTCAAGATTAGGAGATTGGCAACAGTTGTAGATAGATTATCTGCCAGTACTGCTAGATCATTAATGCTGGTGGAGGGAGAGATGCAATCGATAAGGGCAATGGTTCTCCAGAACCGACTTGCTTTAGACGTTCTGTTAGCCAAAGAGGGCGGAGTCTGTAAGGCTTTGAAGGTCCAGGAATGTTGCACTTACATTCCAGACAATTCAAAACCTCTTGAGAAGTATATCCAGAATATCACTGAAATTCATCATGAGTTTGAGGACCTGACAAAGGTGAATGTGTGGGAAAAAGTGGGTCATGGAATGGGTAAAGTTGGAGGTTGGTTTGCCAATCTAGGGAAGAGTTTCATTTGGTATATACTGAAACCTATCATCATAATAGTGATTTGCGTAATCACATTGTGGGGATTGGTGAGGCTGTATCAATGGTATAGGTCAAATAGGTTGCAAAGATCCATGAGAGAGCAGGAGCAGAGGTTAGCTGCGATGCAGGATAACCAGTACAGGAGTCTAAGGGCTCTAGAGATGATGAAGCGAGGGAGCATTGCAACGATTTCTGTTTGATTCAATTCATTCCCTCAGGGATGGTGTTGTGATGGTGATGACCTCTAAAGGTCATCAAAGGGGGGAACTGAGAGAGCGCAAATCAAGTAAAATGTAGAAGTGCACCATATTTACAAGCACGTTGCACGAGTTTAGTTAAAGGAACATATAAGAGTGTCAAATTTATAGAGTGCATACAAATAAGCGTGTTTAATTAATACAGAATGCATATATTAGTGTGAAAAGCTAATGTAGTAATGTTTAGAGATGTTAGAATGATATTAAATTCCATGTTATGTGGCTGTTGCAGAGGAGAATGTAATGTTGCCAAACGTAGAAATGTGTAGGCCTCATGGCAGTACATTGAGAAAGAAAACGTGCCTTTACATTTTCACATGATATGGATTACTGTTGTTATAATTCAAAGTATTATTGATCATAGACTGAAAATATATGTTTTATAGAAGTGTTTCCTATAACCAGAGTGTGTAATAAGTTAGAATACTGTTTTACGCTGAGAAATAAAGGTTCATAGAGTGCACAGGCCTGTTTCATGTAATTCTAGTAGGCCTGGAGAGATAAGGTTGTTTATTTTGATCTGCATGTGCTAGTTAAAATCAGGTCGTGTTAAGCATAAATTGTGGACCATGCTCGAAGGTTTACGACTTGTGAGATAAGCTGGAGGCCGGAATTTGGGGCCCACTTCATGGGTGTCTGTTTGCACGTGCGAGGGGGTTCCAATCAAGAGAGTGATGAATAGAGCTCTGTTCTGGGAGACAGGCACAGGCCTGGAGGAGGCTTCAGGAATTTCCTGGGGGGTACCGTCTTGCCGGAGAAGAGCCTGAGAAGCAAGGTCAACGCTAACAAGGAGCCCAGAGGAGTATCAGCATGGAAAAAGCCAGAACCGACACCACGTGAGGGGTGTACGTGAGGGGCGTCTCTGAGGGGCGTTTCAACTGTAATTGTGATTTTGTATTAAGGACAGCACCCTTGGGTGGAGTTAGAGCAGATGGCCTGAGGAACCTTAGAGAGCGGATGGGTAGGCAGAGAGGGCATAACTGCGATGCACAGATTTACAACAAAGACTAAGGGAAAGTGAGTGATCTTCTTTGGAAGTCACCACGGCTGATACCTTTTTAGGTTAAGATTCCTCTAAGTAGGGATGTCACTTAGTCTAGTGTAGGGACAGTATAATCTGGATTTTTCTTCCTTTTGTAAATGACGCTCAAGTTACAACTTGTGTCTATTCTTGCAAACTTGCTGATCTTTGAATTAGTCTTGGTGATATTCTTCAGTCGCCTAAGAGCATTTAGAGAACTCATGTTTGTATTGATGCCAGTGTACCTTTTGAAACTTATATTGAGATGTTTGTATCTCCAGTTATCTTTGGCTTTATAATAAAACTTTAAAACTTATTCGTGGTAAGTGGTTCTTCAGAGTTGTGTAAAGTCTTGAGCTGATTAACCTAGTAGTGGATTGCTTTTTACTCTATGACAGGTAACAAAGGTTCAGTCGACCTGAGTTGGGATCTAGATCTATAGTGATCAGATAAGAGATCAAAAATCCCGCCGTAACATCTTCTTTACTCCTCGTTCAGGCTTTTCCCTTCACAGTCCTAAGACCCTGTTCTTCAGTTTCCTGGAGTTATTGGGATTGGTATGTCTAGATCATCCTGTGGCTATTAGAGATTAATGGGTGGAAAGGAGGAGGACCCATGGGCAGAAAAAGGAGAATAATTCTAAGAAAAAAGTTGCAGAGGTTGGAGACAACAGCATTGCCTTCTTCTTGGTGAGGAGTTACTCGGATATAGTAATATGTGTAAAGAGGAATACCGGACAAGTTGAAAATTCTTCAAATCCCTCATCCCCTTCTTTTGTGCCTCGGACTATCACCCCAAATGCCATTAAATGTCCTTAAATCACAGAGTATGTGGAAAGCATCTTTTTATTTATTAACATTCTTTTTCCTTGAACAAAATCGCAGAGTTGTTTTATTTTCAGTTAAATGCCTTAAGTGTGATGGGTATGTGCAAATATTGGTCACAGGGCATAGGATACAAGGTGCAACTCCATGAGGAGCCCCACCTAATTTAAAACGTGCTCGGGATTGCCTGCGTTCCCACACAGAGGGGATGTAACTCAGTGGCTCAGCCGTTCAGACTGGCCTATACCTTTCTGGGCAGCGTCAACTCTGATTTGCTTATGGTTGATCCCTTTCTGTGGTGGCACAGTAAGAAGAAAAATGGTGGACCTAAATGCAGTCCAGAATTTACTATTAGTTGAGAATAACTCAAGCATTCCATCCATTACATTTGTGTGATGTCATTGAACAAAACTCCACACAGACTGCTGTAAGCAAATGTCAGCCAGCACAGGAGATAGACAGTGACGAACTGTGTAATGGGTGAAAGGGACCAAGCCACAGAACCAATTAAGCCATGTGAATAATATGATATACTATATAGCCTTAGAGCGCAGCGTAACAAGGGAGCGGGTCTTTAATGGCTGGTAGAAACACCTACGGAGGGATCTAAGTCTGTTAGAACATTCTACCCCTAGAGGGTATAATGTTCTCATTCAGTGACGGCTCCCCATTGAGGCGTGGGGGAGTCACCCCACTCCTTTCTCGCAGTGCGAGAAGGCCCTGGGGCTGACCAAACAGTCAGTATGCACAACAGTGGGCAAGCCACTCCGGCCCTGCCTTCGAGCAGGATCGCCCACTCTATGTATGCTGCAGCATGCAGCAGCATACATAGAGAAAATTACCCGGGTGGGGCACGCTCCACTGCACCTCACCAATCACAACGCTGCCATTGCAGCATTGTGATTTGTGGAGGGGAGGGATGGAGGCTGCCTTCCTGATGACGAGAGCTGCAGAAATTGAAAATGCAGGACGGCGGGAGTCAGGAGTATCGGGACCCTTCCAGAAGCATGACGGTAAGTGTTATTTAATATTTTTTTTAATTAAACTTGCAAACCCCTCCCGCGTCCGCCCGTCCCGCCCACGACGACCCCATTTCCACCACCCCCACTCGCCTGTCATGCCGGATGCGACTGCCTACTTGGCTTCCACCATATACAGTTCTTTCCCCCCAGGTTTGGGCTCCACTGTCTACTAACCATTTGGCTTTCAGGACGCGCAAGGAGACTTTTCCATTTTCTATATGAGCCTAAAAATACAGTCTGGAGAACTGTGTGCAACTGGTGGAGGTGGGAGGGAAGAGGAGGGCGCCAGTGCTCCTGTGGGCCAGGTGAGGTGGGCTCCGACTTATGTTTATAGCGAGATATATTAGATACGGTACAACAACAGAGTAGTAACCTTCGGTATCAGGCCTTTTGGACGTGGGACTGCACAGCAGACAGCACGCATGCCCTTGGGCTGTACGATGCTTTGGCATAACTTAAAAGGCTTTTTAGATAGACCAACCCTCTTATTTTCTTAGAAAATGGTCATTTTGCTGCTGTGAGCAGTCACCACATTAATCTCCAGTGGCGTTGTTTTTATTGAAAAATTTAATGGAAGCCCAGTTTATCATTATCGGGCATGCATGGTGATGGGGGCAGGGGGCTCACTGACATGTGCAACTCTGCTCTGATGTAATTGTTTGAGGCTGCACGCAAACACAGGCAAGAGAGGCAGTGGGGCACACGCGCACTCACTCACTGCTGGCCACCCGTATTTTGGGTGAGTGATGTTGAAGGAGGCATTGATGCCTGGTGCTGCGGAGTTTACAGTTCATGAGAAGATTGGCGCCTGGTTCCAGCCACTTACTGCGTGCATGGGTCTCTGAGGAAGTTACAGCACACTTTATTTGTTCTTTTCTTATTAACAGAACAGCGATTTTACCTCAGGTGAATCCATCAACCAATTGCGCTTTATTTCTTTCTTAGTTGTCGAAAACTTGCTTTATCACCTCGGCACAGATAGTTCTTTGTTTTGACTCTAGTTTATCCAGTTTTAAGCAGCCTGTGGGGAAAATGAGCAAAGTTATCTTAGCATGGTGATGTCAGATGCACATTTTGTTATTCACTGCAGCCATGAGCAGGGCAAGTCAGGCTCGCTTGCTACGCTCCCTCACCATAGTGCACTCAGCCACAACTTGTACGCCTCACCACTTTCAAATGTGACTAGCTGCCACTGTTCTCATTTGTAAAAACAAAGGTCCCTCAGAGCTCGAGGGGATTAAAATCTCCTCGGTTTCCAAGAGTACTTTGTCCACAGCAACAGCAATGAAATGAAAAAAGCATTGGAATGTTGCTCTCTGGGCTTCTACCAGCCATTAGAAGCGCACCGCACTCAATTGTCTTCAATGGAGCGCTCAACATTCCACTGTTCTAGTACTCCTCAGGTGTGGATATTGCAAACATCATGGCCTTCAAACAAATCACTGGAAAACTCTTAGGGTTAGGGCCCTGCAGAGATCATTAGGGGATTTTGCATTGTTGTTTCCAGAAAGATGAGGAGGAAGAACATCAACATAGGTCATGAAAGCCATCAAGGGGGGGAGTTCTACAATGGCTTACGGTCCTTACAAACCCCTCTACACCGTGTCCTGAGTAGCAAATGCTGTAGCATCCCGTTGGAAAGATGGGGCTGAAATGGCTATTCCATGAATAGAGTGCCATCAGTCTCCAAGAATGGCGAGCAGAACACTCTTGGTATTTGAAATGGTAAGAGTATAAACAATAACCATATGCATCTTCACACTGTGTAGACTGGCACACACATACACTGGCCCCAATCATGCAAATTAAGGAATACCTACTTGCATTGATGAATTTACAAAAAAACATGTACTGTGCAGCAGGTCCTGATCCAACACACTTGTTCTAAGCACAAATCTGCTTGCATCTCAGCAAAAACAGACCTTGGATACTGGACTTGGTGCCAAGGCAAAGACACACATTTCCTGGTCAGAAACCCCCTGTTGGTGTCCTGCAGGACTCTCAGCACAGCTCCCTTGCTTCATGTGGCACTGCTTCTTCTTCTCAGCAGTCCTTTCATACTCCCGATGCTCCAACTAAAAGGCTTATCAGTTCCATGAAATAACAGCACAGTATGTCTGCTATGAAAGTTCCTCCTTCTAGGGATTCCAGATGGTACTTGGGACTGGTGGAGACTGTTCTGCTTCTGTGATATCTTGTAGCTTCTAAAGTGGGTGTACTAACTGGTGTTCTAACTGGACATCTTCAGCTCTTGAAAACCTTAGTTTTCTAGATTGCGTACATTGCGTCTAAGCCAGAAATAGTGGCTTATTATTATTATACATATTTTATAGACCACATGGCTACCTAAAAAAGGGTTTCCAGTGCTAGGCTCAGTATGGAAGGAAGTCTTAACCAGAAAACTGGTTAAAGGAGTGCCGAATTTGGAAAGTTCCGATGGTTGAAAGAACCAAGTTTTAAGATGTCTACAGAACATGGAGAGTGAAGGCTGGCAGGTAGTTTCAAGTACAGTTTAATCTAGTTGTTTTAAAGCCAGGCTGTTCATATATGCAATTGCCTCAGAAGAAGCGGACATTGCTTATTGCAGCTGTACGTATGTATGTATGTATGTAATGGTATTTGTAAATCACAAAGCTTTGAATCATTGGAGCACAGAATATTGGACGAGGACCCATGGGTATGATTCAGATTGTTTAGAATAAAGTAACTAAATAAGAGACACGTCTAAGAGGCCATTTGGGGCTTGGAAAATGTTTGCAGTCTCCCCTCTAAATTGGGAGGATTTGAATACATTTCCAATGTTGCTGCAGACCTCCTCCTAAATAAAATCACTGTGTCTCAAGGGAATAAATCCCACAGTGTTCACAACCAGACATGCAAATTCCTGACAAAATACAAAAAACAAGCATTGGCAACACCAATAGGTCAGACCTTTATGCGTTAATGAATGCAAACACAGACATCCACAAATGCTGTTACCACAGAGCACATTAAAGCAGAAATCCTGACTATGCCAGTTTTTCAGTTTCATGACAAAAGCAGGCAGGACAGTAGGAGGCTGATGCCATATGGACATAGCTTCCTTGTGTTTTACTGCATAATCCATCATAGATGAACTCGTGGGTATTGTTTCACCTGACAAGCTTGGATATTTACAACATCTGTTCTCGCATAATCTAATAATTTGCTAAGTAGCCTTCCCAACACCCTGAGGCTATGTACTGAATACCTTCCTTTCAGGAAAATGCTAAAGACACTCCTTTTCAGTTCCTAGACAGCTTACTTTCTCCTGTTCGCAATGTGGCAGATGTCAAAAGCGCGGAGATGCTCCTATGGGAGTCGACGCCAGCGCTATACAAGCCGGTAAAATAAATAAATAAATAAATAAGTATTCTCTATCATACAAAATTGCTACCCTGTGGTATCGTCCACCTCTAACCTCCCCCGGCGCCCTCGCGTGTGATGGAGCTGCTCGCGGTGACATCACTCAGAATGTCACTGCGACCAGAGTTCCAAGGCGAGCGCCGGGGACTGTGTGGAGCGGCTCCGAGAACGCTAGGCTGTGGCCGCAGTAGTTGAGTCTTAGCAATAAAGACTTTCTCTTCAATCACCTTCCTGTGTACGTGTCTGCTTTTGGTGATTGTCACACTGGCGACGAGGGAAAAACCTTCCTGCGACCTCAACACGCCCAGGGAACGAGAAGGAGAACAGCTGCCTGAATGACACGGAAGCGGGCGTTGCTGAAAGCTTCCGATTTCACCGCGGAGAGAAGTGGTGACAGTCTTGAAGTGCATCGAGTAACACGCAGCTGTGACGAGGTGACTGAGAGACGGAAATTGCCCTGCTCCTGAAATGAAGTAAGGTGATCCTGCCGGCGAACTGCGCGCATCTTAGCAGTACTTTCACGGATTGCCCTACGCGAGCGTTGTAATGTAGTGTACGTTGGAGCTTAAGGAATTGGGCTGTGTCTCAGTTTGGCTAGCAGGGGAAACTACACGGAACATTTTGTAACGTGGGTGCGAGCGTCAGCTGGTGACAGACTGTCAGCAATAGAGACTTAAGAGTTTTGCCGCGTCGTCTCTTTAACGCGCTCAGGGCAGCGTTGTGGGATAACAGAGTAGGAGCGTGTGAATCCACCCACCCACCCTCCTCAGAGACTGTCACCTCATCGTAGTGCGCCTAATTTCAAGGGAGTGTGCACAAAGCAGCGTGAGGAAAAGATCAGCAGTATGGTTAGTGACGAATGTTGACCGCGTTGGATATCGAAGTGGGGTACATCAGGCTGCTGCGAGGTGTGACAGAGCTAGAGTGCTGCGGGGAAAGCAAGGAGTATTTACAGCGGCTGGAGTGATTATGGGCGGCACATCGGGAAACATCTAAGGAGCGCAACGTGGGAGGCAGTGTGGACCAAAGAAGCGCGGCAGAACAGCGCGTGTGGAAATCTTTCACAATGTGCTTCAAATTTTGTGTGATCGGGTGAGGGTGAACACCCCATCTCAACAGCGCGGCGTGGGAATAGGAAAAGAACTGAGGAAGAGGAGCCGTGTTGTGTGGCACAAATTGAGAGCACAAGCGGAGTGATCTCTCTCTGTATGAAAGCGTTGCCTGTATATGGATTTCGTACTGACCAGTGTTCCACCAGATGCACAGAAGGGTTTCTGGACTCTTTTGCCCCTCCGCCACAGGCGTAGTTTAAGTCGGTCTACGCTGGGGATAAAAGTGGAGTGTGGTGTGGTGTTTCAGGAGAACGTAGCAGTAATAGTCAGCACTATCCTACGCTCAAAGCTTCTGTACTGTATCTCCTTACTCTAGAGACTGTGCAAGCATTACTTTCTCTGTCTGTTCCTATTTAAAATCGTTTGGGGGACTGGTAGTATAGGAATGTATGCTTTTTATGGTTTATAATAACATATCTTTTCCTTTTCAGTGTCACTGTGTCTAGTGAGTGTGTGCCTTCCTCTGGGTGCAAACAGAGGAATACGTAGCATCTAGCATGCAAAGTGTGACCCCTCCACCTTTTTTCTTAACCACCCCAGGGGATCCCAACATCCAGTGGAAGAAATGGAAAAAAGTGTTTTTAAATTACGCCACTGTTTGTGGGCCAAACCTGGGTTTAGAAAGGAAGGTTGCATTATTGGCCTATTATCTAGGGGCGGAAGGTGAGGAGGTCCTGGATCATCTCCCAGAGTTAGGGGTACAGGAGGCAAGGGGTCTGAACGAGTTTGAAGTGAGCCTTAAAAAACTAGATTTACACTATCTTCCCAAGACCAGCACGATCATGGAGAGGTACCACTTCGGGAAAAGAGTACAAAAAGAGGGTGTGATAGAATTCACTTTTCGATGCCCTAATTACCCTATGATGATGTGCGAGTTAGCATCATATGACTAACTAATGCAGTTCATATATGCACTTGTGCTGAATTTATATTCTCACTCATTGCTTATATTCAAATGTATGTGTGACCATATTAGTTTCTTAGCTTAGCCTGTGTGCCACCATTTTGTGTAACTCTCTGTGCCTGCGGGCTCTGCTCGCTCATGCCCCTCCCGCAGGAATACAGAAATATACTAAGACAGCAGTTTTCGTTTCTCGGCTCACTGTGGCCGAAACTAACACGTCTCGTTATCAGTAATGTTCTCATGCCCAGAGACGCCGAAGCCTAGCTCCATGGCCTTGAGCAGAGATAATAATGTATCCCTTGCAGGTGCAGATGCCTGTTGTATGAGGGCATTGTCCACTGGTCTGAGGCTCGGTAACTTTCCACAAGGGGCGTACCCCTCGTTACTGTATTGCATTATAATGTATTGCTGTGGTGCAGAGAGTCAGTCCTCTCGTTCGCACTCCTAGGAGTGAGGTCGGACAGGGCCCTCTCATATGAGTGTTGTTTGGCCTAATAAAGACTTTTGTTTATTCTTCTCCACTGTCCGGCTGACTTCCTATATGGTAACTATAGGTGAGTGCGGTAAGTCACTCCAGTGGATTTGAGCCACGCTTATCAGATGGCGCCCGAATAGGGACCCCGCGATAAGGATCTTTCTCACCCGTAAGTGGGTAGCAGAAGACCGGGGACCCGCTGGTCGGCACGGTGGGCCCGGGATCCCATCTGATGCCGAGCTTGGTTCTCGCAGCGCTGCCCCACCCTGCTGATCGGGAGAGGTCCCGGTTCGGATCTTACGCCGGGGTCCAGAAGGCGGAACTTGAAGTTGACCGTGTTGGTCCTGGCAGCCGGAGGTGGAGAACGGTAGAGGTCGGTGCCGCCTACGGAAGGTGAGTGGTCCACCTGTGATTGCTGCAAGAACGAGAGTGTTCCGGGAGACTAGAGTGTCTCCGATGGTTTGAGGAGCCGGTGTGCTCCTGGGGCTAGTGTGCTCCGGGGAACTCAGAGTACGAGTTGGTGCTCTGACAGACTTGACGGGGTTGGGGACGTATGTCGAGGTAATTGTTTGTAGCGATCCGACCAAATGGTACTGTGGTGAAGGCGTGGCTCATTGTGGGTAGACTCTGGTGCGCTTACCCTGAACTCCTAGTGTGGTGATTCAGTGGAGGTGTGATCCGGGTTTCCCGCGGTAAAGTGCGCAGCGATCCATAGTGCCGCACGGGTGGCGGATCTGTTCCCCGTCCTCAGAACAGTTAGCGTACTGTTCGGTCTGCGGTAGAGTCCAGGTTCCCCAGGACTTGGTCGACGGGCCTTGTCCCATTTGGTAACACGTGTTTGGAGATATTGTATGTGTGTACGTGGTTCTCTGATGTCCGTCTATATGTTTGTGTGTGAATGAACTCGAGTTGTGATTCAAGGTAAAAGTAGTCAGTGGAGAAGTGCTATTTTTTTTACATTAAAGTAAAGATGCCGTGTTTTAGTAAGTTACGATGTTTTGGATGCTGTTGTCGACCCTCAGATACTAGACTGGCCGAGAGCCAACCTGCACCCCCTGAAGGGACACCGAGTTTTGATATGTATGTTAAACATGGACTGGTCCCGATCTTGTTTGGTACTTTGTGGCATCGGTACACTGCTGATAATGTGGATTTACAATGGCCTTTGACGGGTTCTTTTGATGAAGCTAAGTTGGATTATTTGCAAGACAAACTGTTTGCTAGGCGTAGCCGCCAGAGTATGTTCGACTCTTTGCGAGTGTGGCAGAAAGAGGCCAGGAAACGTAAGATGCGAGAGGAGAAAGAGGAGTATAAAAAGTCCACCCAGACTATGGCGCAGAAAGCGAAGGAACAGGTGGGGAATGAGAATGCACTACGTATGGAGCGCGCAGATAGACTTTGTAGGTTGAAGGAAAATAAAAGTTATGTAGTGCGAGAGGACGACCCAGATGAGATGGAGGACATTTTGAATGCCCGACCCCCTCCCCCTTATGCCCCACAGCCCTTGTACCCCTCCTTGCCACTTTCGGCCCCTAGTAGTGCCGTTCCAGGTCCTTCAGCGAGTGCCCCCCAACTATCCCTGCCCTCGACACCCCTCGTTTCTCTACTCCAGACCACTTCACCTGCCCCCTCACCATTTTCTTTAGCACTCCCTACTGTTTCAGCTAGTACCACCCCCAGTCAGGAGATGCTAACACCGAGTCGCGGCGCAGGTAGCGGATTGTTTTCACAGGTACGGAAGCTGCTTACACGCTCTACAGTTGGTTTAGATGAAAAAAGTATGGTGGCTAATCAGGCATGCCAATGGGCCAGGAATAATATTTATTCGTTCGAAGATATTTGGTCCACCATGAAAGATTTTGAGCCCTTGATGCAGCAGCACGCTTTGTGGCACATGTCTAATGTATTGATACCGCTATGGGAGCAGGGATATGGAGGTGTGGCTCCGGCGGTTTTACGGGATATACAGGCTGGAGCGTACAGAACGAACACGGGGGTGAAGGAAGTGATGAGTAGTCTGCGCACGCTATTGCAATACAGGAATGAATTACCCTCTGTTGGTACACCCCACTTCCCAGGTCTCCACCCAATGCGAGAGGTGCACCCTATTTTTCATCCCGAGGTCCCCGAGTTGTTAGACCCGGTCACGAGGGCTGTTACAAGGAACAGAATTGATGCGCATTTTCAGGAGCAATGGGTGTATACGCCATGGAAGAGAAGTGAGGTGTTGTCATTGAAGGCTCAGCTGCCGGATTCCAGAAAGAATCCGACCGCCTATTACAAAGAGCTTACGGAAGCGGCGTTTTCTACGGTGATGACGTTAGCCGATGTTGAATTGTTTTTCGGGCTTTTGGTCCCGGTTGATGTGTGGCGGCAGGTGAAAGGTACGGATCATAGGGAGGAACTGGGAGGTACATGGCAGGAGTTACAGGATTGGGATAAGGAGCGTAAGCCAGGGGAGAAGCCGAAGGCTGAGATATTAGCTTTGCCAGGGCGCATTATAAAGTATATGCATTCTCTCATTCCCCCGAAAAAGGTAGATTGGGACAAATTAACGGCTTGTAAGCAGAAAAAGGATGAAGCGGTCTCAGATTTCTTTACGAGGTTTGAGGAAACGTTCATGGATTTTAGTGGACAGGATGTGTCACAGGATGGAGGGTTACGACTCTTTGTTAACAGGTTTGTCACAAATTTATTACCTGAAATATCAGCTAGACTGCAAGCGTCGGAGAGCACGTGGACGACGTCCTCTCCTTCGGGAATACTAAGTATGGCGCAATATTATGAACACAGGGAAAATGAGAACAAGGACAAGCAGGAAAAGAAGGCTAAGGATTTAAAGACGAGGGTTTTGTTGCAGCAGGTGGCAAGAGGCAGGGGGAGAGGTGCGGCGCTGAGTCGCGGAGGTGGTTTTGGGAGAGGTGAAAGTAGGGAAAGGCTGGGACCGAACCAGTGCGCCAAGTGTAAGCAGGAAGGGCATTGGTGGCGAGATTGCCCACTGCTCCAGGCAGGTACCGGTCCAGGCAGAGGACGAGGACGAGGTAGTAGTGATTTTGGGAGACAGGCTGCGCGATCAGAAGGAGGCGGGAGACCGGGAGGCAATTACTTTGACAACGGGGCAGATAGACAACAGTCGCAGAGGAGCGGGGCCAGTATTACAACGATGATTACTCGGTGGACGATTTGACAGGGTTCTCCCACAACTAGGACAGCGTAGGACAGAGCATGGGACCAGTACTTATGGAAGTTGATCAGAGGGGACCTTATGTCAAAGGTGACTTAATGGGGTCTCAACAGAAATTTCTAGTGGATACGGGTGCAATGAAAAGTTCAGTGGCTCGTTCTCGGGTCCCAGGGGCGGCTCTGTCTGGCAAGAATAACATATCCGTGGGTTTCGCAGGAACTCCGGTGATTAGCCCCATTTCTAAACCTCTCACGTTAACGATTGGTCCTTTTACTGTTGATTCACCGTTTTTATTGACATCCAATTGTGGAGAAAATTTGTTGGGTTTAGATTTATTGAAGAGATTGCATGCCACCATTTATTGTTCTCCGGATGGCGTGTACCTTACTCTAGGCCCGAATGTTGCCCGCCCACTACAGTGCTTTTCAAAAGATGATCCGCTGCCACCCGAGTTCCGAGGCATACCTGACAGCTTGTGGGCTGTCAGTGATAATGATGTAGGGAAAATGGATATTGCCCCGGTGACAATAAGAGTGAAGGTGGGAGCCAAATTGCCCAGAGTTCCACAATACAGAATACCTAGGGAGGGAGAGAAGGCCTTGTTACAAATAATACAAGATTTAATACAGTCTGGAGTAGTGGAAGAGACTGATTCGAATATATGTAACAGTCCTATTTTGCCTATACTTAAAAGACGGTCACCTGATGCTACTGATAATACTCCTGATGTTTATAGATTTGTGATTGATTTGCGGCAAGTAAATAGAGTAGTGGAGCCACAATATCCGGTGGTCTCGGACATCACTACAATATTGACTATGATTCCACCTTCGGCCAAATATTTCTCTGTCCTAGACTTGAAAAATGCTTTCTTCAGTATTCCAGTACATGAGGAAAGCCGTTATCTCTTCGGATTCTCATTGGCTGGCCGAAGCTTCCGCTTCAAGAGAATTCCTCAGGGGTACACTGAGAGTCCGAGTATATACAGTCAGGCTCTAAAGGCACAATTGGATGACCTGGAACTTCCACCTGGCAACGTCATGTTGCAATATGTGGATGATATCCTAATAGCATCGGATGATGAGCAGGGTTGTCGGGATGCTACTGTAAAATTGTTACACCATTTGGCAAAAAGGGGGCATAAAGTGTCCCTTCCGAAATTTCAATACTGTCGAACGGAGGTCACCTACCTCGGTCACCTCCTTTCGAAAGTGGGGAGGAGATTGACGCCGGAGCGCATAAAAGCGATCACTAACATGCAAGTACCTAACACGCAGCGAGAGGTGCGCGCGTTCTTAGGCATAACATCGTATTGTCGTCAGTGGATACCTAACTATGCGTTACTAACAAAACCCCTATTGTATCTGACTACCAAAGAAGTGCGCGAACCCCTACCCTGGACCCCCGCATGTCAGGAAGCGTTTGAGTCACTAAAAACGTCTTTGTGTTCTGCGCCAGTTCTTGGAACACCTGATTACCAGAAGCCTTTTGTTCTTTACGTGCACGAGGCGGAAGGTTGCGCGTTGTCTGTCTTAACTCAGTGTTTTGGGGGGAAACAGAGACCGTGTGCGTACTTCTCTGCAATGCTCGATAATGTGGCAAGAGCGCTGCCGAGCTGTCTGAGAGCCACGGCGGCTGCTGCGGTCTCTATAAGACAATCGGCAGGGCTCGTGCTGGGATCAGACCTCACAGTAATGGTACCGCATGCTGTGGACATTTTACTGAACAGGACACAGACGCAGCATTTAACAAGCGCTCGTCTGACGGGTTACGAGATGACTCTTTTTGCACCCCATGTAACAATTAAAAGGTGTGCCACATTGAACCCCGCCACCTTGTTGCCTATCCCCACAGATACTGACACAAATGATGATGACATACATGACTGTCTGTATAGGACTGAGGAAGAGACAAAGGGGAGGGTGGATCTGACAGACAGGCCCATGGAAGAACCAGACGGGGAATTGTATGTCGATGGATCCTGTTTTAAGTTACCAGACGGTACATCGACAGCAGCATATGCAATAACAACATTACAGACGGTGGTAGAGACTTCTAGAATACCTTACAATTCTGCCCAGGCTGCCGAGATTATTGCCTTACTGAGAGCATGTGAGTTGAGTGAGGGGTTGGATGTGAACATTTATACTGACAGCCAATACGCCTTTGGCGTGGCTCATAATTATGGGCGACTTTGGGCAGAACGGGGATTCCTGACCTCTCATGGACAACGCATCCAACATGGCCCCCTGATATTACGACTGTTAACGGCCCTGACATTACCCAAAAGATTGGCTGTGATAAAATGTAGCGCACACAAGACAATAGTGGACGATGTAGGGCGAGGCAACGCTTTCGCCGATGAAACAGCAAAGGAGACTGCTAGAGAAAAATTACCACGAATGTTTGTGGCAGGACCAGCAAGATGGGTCCCAGATGTTCATATGTTCGCAGACACGGTACAGAGTGTCAAGAACATACAAGGCAAAGCGACGGATGAGGAGATGAGAGCATGGAAGGATGGGCAGGGACGACTGGATGCGGATGAATGTTGGACAGATGTGACAGACAAGAGACGATGGATGTTACCGAATGCGTATGTCCTTCCAGTAGTGACGATGGCACATGGGCCTGCCCATGTGAGTGCCAAGGGTATTTGCAAATTGTTAGACCCGGTTTGGAGCAATAAAAACATCTCTAAGATGGCCACCAATTTGGTTCGTCAGTGTATGGTGTGTTTGAGACACAATCCTGGAAAGGGTACTCCTGTCCCAACTGGAAACTTTGCACCCCCTTCTTTCCCTTTCGAGGTGATCCAGATGGACTACATCGAAATGGAAAGGGTCAATAATTTGAAATATGTCCTTGTAGTCGTATGTGCTTTTAGTAGGTGGGTGGAGGCATATGCTACGAAGGATTGTACTGCAATGTCTACTGCTAAAATGTTGATCAAAGAGTATTTTTCCCGTTTCGGATTACCTAGGGTGATCTGGAGTGATAATGGCACATCCTTTAATGCTGAATTAGTGAAAAATATATGCAAAGGTCTACACATCACCCAGAAGTTCCACTCAGCCTTGCATCCCCAGGCGGCAGGACTGGTGGAACGGTTTAACGGCACACTCAAATTGAAAATGGCCAAAATATGTGAGAGTACAGGTCTCTGTTGGCCAGACGCACTCCCCTTAGCTTTGCTCTCCACGAGAGTCACTGTAAATGCAAAAATGGGCGTCTCCCCGCACGAGGTGGTATTTGGCCGCCCGGCCAATATCTGGGGAGTGCCCCGACCTAAATGTTTTACAGAGATTCCTTACCCTTTGTTGACAGATTATCTGTATGCTTTGACTAAAGATCTTCGTTCTATTCATCAGCAGGTAGCAGACACTCTGAAGCCGTTGCCAGAGGGGCCTGGACACACCATCCACCCAGGGGACTGGGTTGTGGTGCGACGATACCAGCGGAAGTCTTGTCTGGAACCGAGGTGGTCGGAGCCGCGCCAGGTGCTTCTCACCACGCGTACTGCACTTCGGGTCGACGGAAGGAAGGCGTGGACCCATGCCTCACATGTGAAGAGGGTCCCGCTCCCGTTGCCCTATGATCAATGGGTAAAGGATGGCATTGCTGATGAAGAACATGAACATATCCCGAGGTATGTTCCTTTCTCGGATGCTTCACTGATTGGAGAAGAGCGAAGCGGCATTGAGAATACTGTGAGCTCTACCACTCCCCTTGTTGCTAGTGAAGAGACACCAGAAAGTCCAGCATCTGCCACTGATACACCTGCTTTGTTTACTGATCCCGAAGTGCCAGGGAGCACTCGCTATAATTTAAGGCCCCGAAGAAAATAAGAAATAGTGCTGAAATGTGATGGACTAAACACTGGAAGAAGGGCTTAGTGGACATTCTGAATAAGGAAGATTTAGTGGCAGGGATGGACTTGTAAGAGCCCTGGTGTTTAGCCGAAGATTGTGTTCTTTGAGACTATAGAGTGGCGCGGGGCCCGAATTAAGTGCTTCCCTTGTTTCTACATTGTTGAATAACGTCGATGGAAATAGGTATGGACGGTAAAAGCCTGCCTGTGAGGCTTTGAAGGACACAGGGAGAAGATCCCTTTTTAAAGGGTTGAAGAACCCCTCTGGCCGGTTGAGGATTGTCTGGGACTATTTTTCTAGTAATAGTGTGATTTTTTTTTTTTTTTGTGATTTTTGATATTTTGAACGATTATTCGAAATGTATCCCTTTGGGCGTCCCATTCCTGATGAGGAGCAGCCCTTTGCAGCTCCCCCGAGACCTGAGCCTGATTCCCCCTGGTTGGCCCTTCCCCGAAAGGGGAAAATAGTGGTTATAATTGTCATTTTGATTGCCTTTCTAGTGACTCTTGGAATACTGTTTTTTCTAGATAAACATTATCCCGTACATGTTTTTGCACCCACACCCACCGCTGTTCCAGAACACAATATGGTCACTGTTGATTATGGTGAGAGAATGATGAGAAAGAATTATAAGGACAATGTTTTCATTAAGACTTTGCACCATGCACACGCCACTACCAACTTGACAGACTGTTGGGTTTGCGGGCTTTTACCTTCTGCTGCCTATAAAAAAGATAGGTTCCTCGCTCTCCCTTTAACGCCAGTGAATAGTTGTGTGGGGTGGTATACTCTTATAGGTCTTGTTAAATATTTCCAGCAGCCAGATTCTCTGACTCCACGCCTGCAGAATAGGGGGTGGACAATGACAATGCGAGTGCGGCCTTTGCCTTCAGCTTCCCTTGGACGAATATATACTGACGGACGTTTTGACCAGACTTTTATAGAGACATGTGAGAAAAAGTTGGGTCGATTCTTGACACCTAATGATACTGACCGACTTAGAGATAGTTTCATGAAATTGAACGCCACTTTGTCTTATAGGCATCCCCCAAAGAGTAACGACAGCTCCAAGTCTTTGATACCCCTGGCTGTGGTGGGTCCTTCTCCATTCTTCTGTATAGAGGGAAGGGGTCCCATAAAAGTTGGTAATAGCTCTTGTAATGTGACTGCTTCAATACGCCTGCTCGTTAGCCCCTCTTTGATTGCCCCACCCAGTGTCTATTTTGTTTGCGGTGACAATGGATACTTATGGTTGCCCGAGGGTTGGGGTGGGGTGTGCTACCTGGCCTATATGATTCCTCCTGTGTATGTGGCTCCCTCTGATTACCACAGAACTCATCGACGATTCCCCAGTCCTCAGGAACAGCCGCTAGAGCAGCGTAAAAGGAGGGAACTACAGGTAGATGACGTGGATCAGACGGACACTTCATACCAACAATGGACTGATTTTTCGAAGGGTTTGCTTCCTTTCTGGGGCCCTATATTCAACAGTAGAGCTATTAGACGACTGTCTAGGGTAATGGAAAAAGTGGTTCTGACTGAGGCTGACATTACGACTAACATATCTGTTGAGATTCAGGCTATGAGATTATTCACGATCCAGAACAGGATGGTCCTTGACGTCATACTAGCTGATAGGGGCGGGGCCTGTCGCGTCATCGGGACCTCTTGCTGTGTTTATATCCCTGACTCCGCCCCGACTGTTAACTTGGCAGTACAAAAATTGCATAGATTAGCGACTGAACTACACCAAGATAATGGGACATGGTCTCTCCAAGGGTGGCTCTGGGGTGCCTTTTCTTCCTGGGGTTGGAAAATATTGATGGGTTTGGTTGGAGTGGTGAGTGTAATTCTGTCCTGCTGCCTTTGCATATATTGCCTCCCTCCATGTTGTTCAATGTGTGCTGCAAATATACGTCCGAAAAAGAAGTTACATGGTCAATATGCCACTTCTATGATTACTGAAATTCCTGCTGATGCAAGTTGGTTGATGTTTATTGCAGAAGATGTTCTAGACTGAAGAAATACAGTCCTGCCCCTAGAATGGATGTTGGCTCTACCTTTTGCAAATAAATGAGGCTATAGTTAGCCAATGATGCTAAAAGGAGGGTCTGATAGAATTCACTTTTCGATGCCCTAATTACCCTATGATGATGTGCGAGTTAGCATCATATGACTAACTAATGCAGTTCGTATATGCACTTGTGCTGAATTTATATTCTCACTCATTGCTTATATTCAAATGTATGTGTGACCATATTAGTTTCTTAGCTTAGCCTGTGTGCCACCATTTTGTGTAACTCTCTGTGCCTGCGGGCTCTGCTCGCTCATGCCCCTCCCGCAGGAATACAGAAATATACTAAGACAGCAGTTTTCGTTTCTCGGCTCACTGTGGCCGAAACTAACACGTCTCGTTATCAGTAATGTTCTCATGCCCAGAGACGCCGAAGCCTAGCTCCATGGCCTTGAGCAGAGATAATAATGTATCCCTTGCAGGTGCAGATGCCTGTTGTATGAGGGCATTGTCCACTGGTCTGAGGCTCGGTAACTTTCCACAAGGGGCGTACCCCTCGTTACTGTATTGCATTATAATGTATTGCTGTGGTGCAGAGAGTCAGTCCTCTCGTTCGCACTCCTAGGAGTGAGGTCGGACAGGGCCCTCTCATATGAGTGTTGTTTGGCCTAATAAAGACTTTTGTTTATTCTTCTCCACTGTCCGGCTGACTTCCTATATGGTAACTATAGGTGAGTGCGGTAAGTCACTCCAGTGGATTTGAGCCACGCTTATCAGGTGAATCGATAGAAGATTTTGTATCCGAATTGAGGAAGTTAGCCGCCACTTGCAAATTTGGTGGGGCAAGTGAAGAAAGAATCAGGGACCAATTTGTCTTGGCGTGTAGGATGGAACTAGTGCGTGAAGAGCTATGGCTCAAGGACGACCCACCACTGCGGGAGGTGCTCATTATAGCCAAGCAGGTGGAGCACATGCTTCAGTGTGTCAAAGAAATAAAGCAAGACGCAGGGGAAAAGAAAATAGATGAAAAGGCCAATGTCAGTGAAGTGGTGACCGAGTGTGAGGCAGTGTCAGTAGTCAAAAACCAGAAGATAGCGGGTAAAGAACAGAAAGAGGGCAGGCCAGGGGGATCGTTCAAAGGCACTTGCTATAGGTGTGGCAAGCAGGGACACCTAGCCAACGACAGAGAATGCCCTGCTCTCAGATTCACGTGTAACAGGTGTGGGAAGAAAGGACATTTCAAGCAGTACTGCAAGAGTGGGCAGGGAGTCAGTAGGCAGAGTAGAGACAGGACAAATGTAGTGTGTGACGAGATTGTTGTGCAGGTACAAGAGTTACAAGTCCCAAGTCCCAACAACCCCGTGTGTGCGGAAATAGTGGTGCAGGTCGAGGGAGGACAAGTCAGCAGTCCCAAAGACACCATAAAAGTTGGGGAGGTTGAGTTGGAAGCATTGTTTGACTCCTGTTCAAGAATTACCATTATCAATGCTAAGGAGTTCTCACGAGTGTCAAGGGGAACGATAACTTTGAAAAGAATGGATCTAAGGCCAGGGGGGTATGCTGGTCGCCCCATCTCTATGAAGGGGTATTTCCTAGCGAAAGTAGAATACAGCAACAGAATGACGGTCTCCAAGGTGTATGTGTCCACTGTAGGAGACAACATTTTGGGGTGGCAAGCACAGAAAGAGCTGGGGGTCTATTTGAATCCTAACTGCAATCCCCAGATCCTAATACAAGAGATTATTGAACACAACGCTGACGTGGTAACAGAGTTCAAAGAGGTGTTCAGAGAAGAACTAGGGTGTCTGAGAAACTACTGTCACAAAATAAGATTGAAGGAGAACGCCAGACCTGTCGTGGCTAAGGTTAGGAAGCTCCCCATTGCCACCCAGGAGGAGGTGAAGTCTGAACTGGCGAAACTGTGCAAGGCCGGTGTCATCGAACCGGTGGAAGCAACAGAATGGTTGGCCCCCATTGTGGCAGCAAAGAAGAAGGATGGGTCGGTCCGGCTCTGCATAGACCTAAGGGCATTGAACAAGGAGGTCGTGGTCGACCGTTACCCCTTACCCAACATCACCCAAATGATGAGCATGCTAGAAGGTGCCAAGGTGTTTTCCACCCTCGACCTCACCTCAGCCTATTTCCAAATAAAGCTACACGAGGAGTCTCAGGAGCTCACAGCATTTGTGACGCCCATGGGCGCATATAAGTTCAAAAGAATGCCGTTTGGGCTAGTCTCGGCGGCCGCCGTGTTTCAGAGAATCATGGGCAACATGTTGAAGGGCATCCCAGGCGTCATGTGCTACCAGGATGACGTGCTCATATTCGCCAAGAACCATGAGGAGCACGATAGTAGACTGAGATGCGTGCTTGAGAGGTTTCAGTCGCAAGGCCTCACAGTGAGAAAAGACAAGTGTGTGTTTGGCTGTGCTGAATTAGACTTCCTGGGGCACAAGGTGATGACAGAAGGTATATGTCCCAAAGCCGAGCTGCAAAACACCATTGTCCACCTGGCACCCCCCAAGGGCAAGGACGAGATCAAGTCATTCATGGGGATGTTAGAGTTCTACAGGAAGTTCATAAGGAACCTGGCAGGAAGGACATACACCATCAGGCTACTGCTGAAGAAGGAGAATGAATTCCAGTGGAGTCAGGAGTGCCAGAGGGAGTTTGAGGACGTAAAGAAGGCACTCGCTGAGGCCCCGAGTTTGAAGTCATATATACCTAACCGGGCAACGGTGGTCACCACTGATGCGAGCGCAAAAGGTTTGGGAGCAGTCCTCACCCAAGTTGGAGAAGAAGGAGAAGAAACCATAGCCTTTGCCTCAAGGTCACTCCAGAAGTCCGAGAACAACTACTCGGTGATCGAGAAAGAGGCGGTATCTTGGGCAGTAGGGAAGTTCAGAGACTTCCTCTGGGGAACTCAGTTCACCCTCCGAACTGACCACAAGCCGTTAGTGGAAGTATTCAGTAAGAAGGGTTTGGATGCCATCTCTAGCAGGATAAGGCGGTGGGTAGTCGGCCGTCAGGAATACACTTTTGATGTCGAGTACGTCCCCGGAACACAAAACCTCACAGCTGACTGTCTGTCCAGACTCGTCGGTGATGAAGAAGCGAGAGGGAAGCAAGGGAAGACGGAGGAAGAAGAGGAGGATCTTCAGATGGAGGATGTTTGTGTCATCCAGAGGGCGTTGGGAGAAGAAACATGGAGAAAGGCGTTGGAAGAGGACAAAATTCTGGAAGAGATATACATAAGAGTAAAAGGCGGATGGAAGCACGGTGACAAACAGGACGAAAACCTGCGGCCATACCTGGCCATTAAGGACGAGTTGTCCATAGTAGACGGATGTCTATTCAGGGGTACGAGACTTGTACCTCCTACAACAGTGAGAGACAACCTGGTCGAGTTAGCCCATGAAGGGCATTTGGGCATCACAAAAACCAAACAGAGACTCAGGGAGAGCTATTGGTGGCTGAACATGGACCTAGTCACCGAAAGGAGAATCAGAGAGTGCATACCGTGCAGTAACAGCGACAAGGTCCTGAGACAACAGACGCCCCCTATGGTGTGCAGGCCGCCCCCTTCAGGACCCTGGGATGAGTTGGCATTGGACATCGTGGGCCCCATGTCAGGGGAACTGCGAACACCCTACATCTTGGTGCTTGTGGATTTATATTCTAGGTGGCCAGAGATAAAGTTTGTCAGCGAAGTCACGACCAAAACTGTCATCAGTTTCCTAGAGGAGGTGTTCATCCGGGAAGGGCTGCCCAGCAACATCCTTACGGACAACGGTGTACAACTATGTTCGAAGGAAATGGAAGACTTCCTGGAAGGGAGAGGCATCAGACACAAGCGTTGCACTCTATACCACCCCGAGACCAACGGCATGGTCGAACGCTTTAACAAAACCCTCAAAGAGAGCATCCAGTTGGCCAGAGCTAGTGGCATAAGCTGGAAGGAAGAGGCGTGGAGACGGTTGGAAGCTTACATGTTCACACCACATCAGACGACGGGGTCACCCCGTTCGAATTGCTTCACGCCAGGATACCCAACACCAAGCTATCCCCAGGATGGATGGAATGGCACAAGGGGTGGTCAGACCGAACCAAAGAAGCTAAGAGCGTGAAGAAGCAGGAGGAAGCCATGGAAAAGAGAAAAGAAGGGTATGACCGGCACAAGGCCACGCAGAAGGTTGAATTCAAAGTGGGAGACAGCATCAATATCTGATCTCCCACAGGAAAGGCAAGTTGGTCAGAGTACACCAGCCCTACCAAGATCACAAAACTATTCAAAAATGCAGTCAAGACACAAGAAGGCAAAATATGGAACCTTGGGAGGGTTGTAAAGTACCATCCGCCAGAGAAAGGTCCTGAGAATTCAAGGGGGTGGGAGGGAGACCCTAGGCGGGACCTTAGTTCCACCACTAAGAGGCAATCGGTGGTCCCCCATCCAAGCATTAGGCCTAGCAGGAGAGTGACCAGACCTCCTAGGCATTTTGATCAGTATGTTATGATGTGATCTGTGTCATCCTGCCTACCTTGGTCAAGTACTCACACCGTGCCAAGGACTTGTGCTGTTATACACCCCCGTTGGGTGTCTCTGCGCTACCTGGTGCGTTCTGCAGTTCATGTTATATTTTATGTTTTCCTTCCGCAGGGAAGGGGGATGTGTGGTATCGTCCACATCTAAACTCCCCTGGCGCCCTCGCGTGTGATGGAGCTGCTCGCGGTGACATCACTCAGAATGTCACCGCGACCAGCGTTCCAAGGGGAGCGCCGGGGACTGTGTGGAGCGGCTCCGAGAACGCTAGGCTGTGGCCGCAGTAGTTGAGTCTTAGCAATAAAGACTTTCTCTTCAATCACCTTCCTGTATACGTGTCTGCTTTTGGTGATTGTCACATACCCCTTTAAACGTATACAGCCATACATGCAATAAAGTGAAGCCATGCTGTTTAGTTTCCATTATCACATTTTACTCCGGATCACGCTTGCTATTCAGAAAGAGTGCATCCGCTTTGAACAAGCCATGCTTTAGCATTGCCTTTCACTTCAGGAAGTATACATACTAATTAGAGTTTTTCATACTTGTACATTATGATATTTGAAATAATTTGCATGTGTTAACATCAGTCTAATGTTGAATTCAGAGTCGCTGAAATTTTGCAATTCGGCAGCCGCATCTTTTTTTCACATAGCTAAGGATTTTTTCTCATTTCTCAGACAGTACATTATCTGTTGCATAATCTGCTTGTTTTAACAAAAATAGTTTCAAGCTCAAACAGATCAGAAAGTACTAAAAACGTGGCAACATGTGTTGATGAGCAATGGAAAACCCTTTGCAAAACTGATCACCTCTCAGATGCTTATTTCTGAATTTGAGTGTTAAACTGAGAATAACGAGTTGAAACATGTACCCTGACAATGTTAGCGTGTGTAAAAATGAGAAAATCATGAAGTAATACTACCACAAAATGTGCTACATTAATTGTTTCTTGCCACACTTTAGTCAACATTTCCTCATAATTTGGTCCTCACCGCCGCATGTTTCCATAGGCTCAACAATACTACATATACACAAAGAACTATTAACTAGATTAGCACATACTCTCAGTCCTTTCAACTAGATAGCAAAAAGTCTGCTTTTGAAAGTGTACGCATATGGGCAGTGCTGAGTGGAAAATACTAATTTAAATGAGTGCCCTGAATAGTTTGAAAATATACTCTTTGGAAACTGAGTACATCCTGCTACCATAGGAGCCAACAATACTAACCACACAAAAAGAAGACCCAAAATGCAAGTGTGCAAATATATGCAACCCAAAGATGTGATTTAGAGTCCCTTCCCAATGAAATCAAGGATAGGCTTTAAAAATAAAACAAATCAAATCCCTGCACCTATAGTTTCTCTCTAAGGAACAGGATGTGCTGTGTCATTGGCTCGTGCGACGCTATTCCACTCCCTGCAATGGTGCCTCAAATCCCTGCTGGCTGACATCCAAAAGCTGAGCCGCTACTAAGCAGTGCAGGCCAATAACTGTGTCCCCTATCCCCTGAAAAAACACACTCATCATTAGCATACCAAACAGAAAAGTGTGTTTTCACTGTGGCGCAGCATAATTTTGGCTCCAGCCTTTCGTGTTTGACTAGGCTACATATATGTTTACATATGGCCTCATGTATTCGTGTGACTTAACATTATTAATGTGATGTGGTGCACTAACAGTATAGAAAGTGCATTCACAGTATAATCTTGACATTTATATGAGTGTTCATAGTAAAGCTTTCTTTACAGTAACAATGAATTGTAGTCCTCACACATCTGCATTGTTTAATTTGAATAATATTTTAAATTCTTATATATTTGCGTGCTCATTTGATCAACTCTTTGCATTTGTTTTATGTCTGAACATGTATCTAGTTGAATAGTACTCTACATTCAAATTGTAACCATATATGTATCTGTAAACATGCATTTAGACGGAACTGGGAGACAGGAGAAAACCAAGGACGTTCTAATGTGTGGACCAAAGGAAAACAATCTTGTGTAGTTATCAAGCTTAATTGTTTGAGGATGGAAAGTAAGACATGTGACATGGAATTCTCGAAGTTTCTTTTGTGGGTATAATAGATGAACACACTTCAGCTTTATTCAGATACTCTTTAGACTTTAGGAGGTACAGATCACTTTGCTACATCTCTGTTGTGTGGTTTCATGCTATGCAATATTATTCCCTTTAGAGAATTTCTACAGAGGTTCTGCTATGTTGACACCTTTCTTGTTTCCCTGACGTAAACAAAGTTTAACTGATCGCTAGGTTGGATAGGGCTTAATAGTTTTCTTGGACAACCATATCTGTAGGTAGGAGGATCAAAACTTTCAAACTGCTCATCAGACTTTGTTTCTCATTCTTTGTATTGCGGCTACAGTATACCTCATTTGCTTGCTTGAGGATCAATTTTGTCCGACCTTATGGATATCCATTAGTTATTCTGTATTATTATACTATGTTTCTGAGACTCATTTATATAAGCTTGACATTGAATTTCTAATAAACCCATACATAATCCCATCTTCCGACTCAAAGTTTTCCTGTGTGGCAAAATGGTCACACTGTAATTATGAAATTACACTTGATCCTAACTTCTTTTATTTCTCAGGCACCTACAAACTTCCATTGCAGAGGGCAGGAAGAATGAGCCCAAATTCAATGCATTATCAATTGTAAAGCCAAACCTCTGGAGGCCAGAGTGCTTCCTTTCTCCCTCCTTCCCTTCACTGATGCAATATAATGACCATGCATGCATAGAGCTGCTGTATGGACCTTTTACTGTAAACTATAAGAAAAAGTGAAATAAAGCAACCTCCAACGATAACCTCATTTTGTCAATGTAGGAGCATATTTGCAGTATACTTAACTAATTAACAAAAATGACCACAAAGTGGTAAATGTAAACTTTGTGCGAAATATTTTAATTTTTTACACAATGCACGGTAGCAACCAAATCTGCTTCTTTGCACGAGAGAAACCCCAGTACAGAGCGATTTCTATTAAGATTTCCCTGCTGCTGCTGTCATCTTTTGAGGAGGAGCGCAAATAGACTGCTGTGCATATCACACAGCCATAAACCAAGGTGCAGAGGTTTGTGTGAGCTACCCAGCATAGGATTTGCAATAGAAGCTTACCTTTACAGTATACATTTATATGCCAGGACATACTGTGAAGAATCCCACACATTGACTATGTGCTAACCCACACCACTAGTGTGTCAGTAACACCCCCTCGATGAAAAGCAGCTCAAAACACCTTTTGCATCGGATAGGAAATTCTCTTGCTAGACTTTGCATCACTTTGTCTAGTTTTTGATTATTCTGTTCGAGCACAAAGTAATAAATACAAACCACTGTTTTATATCATCTTTAAAATATGTTTACATTTGAAATGTTTTTTGATGTATAAAACAGGCAAATACATTTTTATTTATTTAATCGAGTATAGTCATTGCACACTGTCCAGATCAAAATGGTATCACTCACAGAGATGGGGGAGGCAATGGCTGAAATGAACATTCCCCTTCTCTAATGCTGCAAGCAGTTTTGGATGGAAAGAAACTGTGGATTACACGGCAACAGACCAATAGATGAAAAGGACTGACTGAAAACCTTGCTGTGTATTAACAGATGCGTGAATTATTTAAGGTTTTTTAAATAAAAAACAAAAAGACTTAGCTAATGCCAGACCTAACAAGCATTGTCAAACCCAAAAGGTCTCACCCATAAGAGCTATTGGCTTGGGCAATGTTTTGTAGCCATGCTGTACTGCAGCGCGGATGCTTTGGAGTGAGGCAAAAACTAATTTAAAAAGCACCATGATGCAGCCATGGCTAATACACATTTTGTTTTAGAGTGCATTAGTGCTAGATGCATCATAGTGCTTTATTATTATTAATTTTAGCCATGCTGCACAGCAACCGCATTGCAATGCAGCATGGCAACAACTCATTGCCAGAGTCTACAATGCCCATGCTATGAAACATCAACAAAAGAAAATGGCAGAGCTAACAGTCTCAAAGGCGAGATCTATTGGCTTTGCCAATGCTTGTTATGTCTCGGCTTACACCCATGTGATTTTGAGCACATCAGTTAATCTAATTTGCATGCATTAAAATTAACAAATATGACATTTGCGGTGCCTGGATGCATGTTTTTCCAGTCCAGGGATGCCTTGGCTTGGCAGGTCGGGCTGCACTGTTCCAATGGGGAGATGGTTCGAGACTGATTAGCATATGGCTGGGTCCAAATTGAGGTGGCAAGGTGAACACAAAAAAACATAAAACAGATTTAACCCAGATGTGTGACTGGGGGTGAATTTTTGACAATGTATCGGAATTCCGTCAATTATCTTTTTGTGTTGCTATAGTCACCCTAAGAGGGGAGCATATGCCCAGACGTGGGTCTTGTGCTCACTATGCCACTGGATTCAAGCTAGCCTAGCTGATGAGGGGGGATAACCTGTAACCGGTCCCAAAATGCTTGTTTTCCATTCCAGGCCTGGCAGGTTGGGCTGGACTGTTCCCATGGGGAGCAGGGCCAAGAGCGATTTGCAAATGGCTGGGTCCACACTGCGGTGGCATGGTGGGAAAACACCCCAATGGATTTAACCCAGGTCTGTGACTGGGGGGTGGATGTTTCACAATGTTCATTGAAGGAGTCAGATTCCACATTCTAGATCTGTTCTGGAACCCCTGGACGATGGCTCTTTTTATCAGCATGAAAGCGTGGAGGAGAGAGAAATCGTTAGCCAATCAATCATTATAGTTCCAATGAACTATGACTCCGAAGAATCACAGACTCCCAATTAGGTATAGTTACTTTATTACAAAGCCAAGAACAGTTAGACATACGAGCAACTTAAAATGAGGGTGTAGAAATACATTCCAACTATTACCAAGCCAAACCTACGGGTGAAGTTAAGGCGGTGCAACATGCACAGAATAATCAGTTCAAGGACCAGAACAAAGAAAATAACCGCTCAAACGTCAAGATTCCCCTTCATTGGAGGGTTGTGGGTATAAAGCATTAGTTTTTCACTACACTACACTAACATGACATCCCTTCTTAGCATTTCCCAAGGCAAGATCCATAAAGGTGTAAGCGCGTAACATCTTCCTAAGAAGTCTCTTCACGTGAGATAGGTCACGTAGCATAAAGTTACAGAGCTCGTTGTAAGATGCTCTCTCTCTCTATCAAGGCAAGTCAGAAGTCCTCGGACACTGTCCCTAACTTTGACACTTCACTTTCGCCGGTTTTATCCGAAGATGCATTACAGCATCACACCATCCAGTCAAGCCACCTCCTTATAAGTGATTTTCGGCACGGCAGCGATGCTCCCAGGCCTTGGTGAGATGAACTTGATTCTCAGGCTTACACCGATGAGAAAGCAGTTCTTTATTATCAGTATCAACTTTCAATGTATACTCTCCTCTCCAAGCCTAACCTCTAAAACAAATACATTATTCTAGCTAAAAAGAGTGAATTTTCCACCTGCAAAAGAAACGTGAGAAAGAACAAATCTAACATGCACATGAAATTCACTTATTTAATGTAGTGCGAGAGCTTACAGGCAAAAAATTAAATTCAGGCCTACAGAAATCAGGCAAAATTAGAAACGGCACAAAGACCTCATGAACCTACACATATAAAATGAACATTATTTACTAAGCATCTCTGCATTAACACTTTACATAAGCACATCAATTGTGAATACTAGTAAGCAACATGCACGAATTCTGAACGTTAATGTTTCAGGTAAACACATGTAGTTGCAAAGTTAATTTATTCACATTCACACAGTAGATATCCCTAACACGTCACATTATATGTTATTACAATTCACATTCTAAGGTTCTAAGGTAATACAATAAAGGAATATATGTAGGTGGAAAACACCCATGATTATAATGCACCCATACAAATGGAAGAGCGAAATTTGTGCTCTAACATCAGCATTCCGTCCATCATCTTTTTTGTGATGCTCTAATTGCCCTAAGTGGGATGGGTATGCCCAAACGTTGGTTTAGTGCTCATATGTCACTGGATTCAAGCTGGTCTGACTGGTGAGGGGTGATACCTCAAAACTGGTCCCAGGATGCTTGTTTTTCAATTCAGGGAGGATTTGGTCTGGCAGGTCGGGCTGAATTGTTGCCATGGGGAGAAGGGTTTAGACTTTTTTTATATATGGCTGAGCCCAAACTGGGGTATCATGGTGTGCAAAAAAACAATGGACTTAACCCAGATCTGTGACTGGTAGTGAATGTTTTACAATGTTCAGCATTCCGTCCATCATCCTTTTGTGTTGCAAAAAAATCCTATCACATAAAGAAAGCAATTGCACCCAAATTCATGTCCTAGTGACAATTTATTTGGAAGCAGAGACCATCTGTTGTCACAATAAAAGCAGATACTATCTATTGTCACATTAAACTTTCATTTCAAAAGGAGAAAAGGGCTTCTTTGAAGTGCATGTGGCATACATAGTAAAACATGGTGGCAAATGACAAAAGGTTCAACAAGCACGACAGAGAAGAATAAAAAAAAGTAGTACCTCAATTATATTGCGATCAGCGGAAGGAGAGCAATCAATCAGAAGCAACTTGCTCCATGCTCCAGCTGAAAGTAGAGGAACTGAAGCCATCCCCTGCTGGCCAATTAGAAGGGAATAAATAAGAGTGACAATGAAGCCAACAAATGTTGCAACTGTCTATCCTCTATTTTATGCAAAATCCATGCCTGATATATCAAACTATTCTTGTGTATGATAGGCCTGGATGTGGGTATCTGTGGCCTTCTTTACATTTTAGGAAGACTAGGGTGAGGTATTTATCACACTTGGCAAATGTATTACCCCAGTGTGAGGTATTTGCCACATGTGGTAATTACCTTCTATTCTGAGTTTTCAACTTGCAAATAGAACATAACATTCTAAATAGCTATTTAACACACTTAATTCAGCATGTGGAACTTTTTACAGGCCTTTTCCCCTGATACATTTTACAGGTTTGACCTATCAGGGAAAATCAGGGAAAAATTGGAAAGGTGTGTAATTCGGTTTGTGTCAGACTATCAGTGGACACTGTAAGTACTGTCCAAAGCTTATTAATTAAACCTTGGCTGTCATACCCATTTTGTAGACCCAACCGTAAATTGGGGCTCACACACACTTTACGTTGTGTGCGGACTGCCACTTGTAGCGCGTGAAGGCATTCATACTTAGCAAGCGTGACTGGTGGCACGAGAGTGACTGGTGGTGCATGGAAACACTCTAAAGACAATGTCTCACCCTAGATGAACAGTGACTTGCCCCAGAATTCTTTAAGCGACTTTACACTTGGATCAATTGCATGACCTTATGTGCTGCAATCTTTGATTTGGATCAAACACCATAATTAATTTATCTTCATTTCAGTTGAAACACTGCATTTTCAAAATGGAACCCTTTTAACACAGTGTCTTTGTGTGGTAGTTATTGTTATGGGTCATGGGTGCAGTTACAACAGATGAAACGTGTTGGACATAATTAACTGTACTGTACTTGGTTCCATTTTTTTTCTTACACCACAGATTCGAGTTGCAATCTTTAATATAGTTGATATATAAAAATAAAAAAAGATTTTACATGCCTCAGCTGCCGCAGTATTCCAATACGTAATGTATTGGTTGCTCTACCTAACTCATTTTTCCTCACACTCCAGTGTCTACTGCTGCGCCTTGTTTGAACAGGCCAGCAGCCACAAATTTGTTTTTGTTGTTGTTTTTTTCGTTTTTGTTATTGTCAATAACAGTCAAATAATACATGATTTGAGAAAAATAAACCATCATTTTATCCCAATAAAACCCCACAAACCACCCACCCCAGCTACACATTTAAATGGCACTATTTAATCGGTGGTACAGGAGTAGCTATAAGACAAACTCATTCAGTCCGTACAAATCAATACACCACAAGGAGAGAAAGGAATGGAAGGCGAAACAGCAAAAAAAAAAAGAGTATACAGAAGACAGATTATTTTTTTTTTTAAAAGAATAAGATGTAAACAAGTCCAAAAAGGATAGACAACGTGCATAGAATCCTTATACATACTAGAACAAAGTGCAACATGCCTAACAACAATACCTCCTTGGTTCTAACTAGTCCAGAAGGGGACCCCATCTCCTAAGGCCCTTCCTCTTACTCTGAATCCCTTTCCGTAGAAAAATTGCCTTTTCTAGATTCCAAGTTGCCAACACCCTGGCTAGTCATTTTTGGAACACTGGTGGATTACTCTCTAACCAAGCCGGGGCGATAAATAGGCAGAAAATGGTCATGGTGATGAAGACCAACCTTCTACCTCTATCAGTCTCTCAATTTCAGACACTCCCAGGAGAATCGCAGCTGGGGTTAGGGATACCTGGATATTTAATTTGTTGGTAAGGAAATCAGTGATCTGGTACTTTATGAGAGATAGGGATGGGCAGGTAGCAAAATTATGTACTATATCAACGCCCCTTAGTTGACATCTAGGGCATCTGGTACCTTTACCGTCCCCCATTTAATAATCCTGCTGGGTGTGTAGTAAAGATTAAAACATGTTTTATAATACTGCACGTGTAATTTGGAGGATAAAAATGCTGACTGAGCCAGAGAAAAAGATTCCTAAAAGCAAGCGTCTGAAATGGCCAGCTGTTCTTGCCATTTCAAAGACTGTTTGACCATGTCGTCCTTCATGTATTTGTTAAGCAGGGAATAAATGAAACCAATTGCAGGTTTACGTCTTGCTAGCAAGTCGTCAGCCAGATCGTAGTTTTGGAATCCAATCGCACCTCCAGCCTTACGGTAAATAAAATCCCTGATTTGTAAAAACTTACAGAACTCTTTATGACTAGGGCCAAATCTGTCTCTGATCTCTTGACATGATTTTAAACCAACAGTGGAGTAAAAAAAGGTCCAACTTATTTAAACCAGCCTTGGCCCAGCGTAAAATATATGGCTCCCCAAAGATTCCTGGGAGAAAAATATTGTCCTCTAGAGGGGTATAAAAATTAAGTTGACCCAAGCCCATTGATTTGCTAACTGTTGACCAGATTTTGAAGGCATTCAGTAAAGTCTTAAAGCGGACACGCTTGAAGTAATTCAGCTCCATTTGCGTCCATAGGTCCACCCACACCCCAACACCTACCAGTAGCTCATAAGGAGAAGGAAAGTAATCGACTCCTGATTGCCGGGCGTTTTTTCAAGTAATACGGGTCTGAGATTTTGTAAAACTTTAGCCCAATAATATAATTTTAAGTCTGGGAGTCCCCAGCCTCCGTGTTCTTTAGGGAGGGTCTAGAATTTCAGGGCTCGACTTGGTTTACCATAAGACCACACAAAACGAGATATCATTTCATTCAGCTTTTTAAACCACAAATTCCCAATATCTAAGGGGATGGCACAAAAAAAATAAAGACATTTGGGGAAAAATCATTTAAATGACGTTGCATCAATCTGCCAGGGATATGTGCAGATTATTCAACCTTTGCAAATCTTTCTTGGATGTTTTAAGTAGTGGTTTGAGATTGTCCCTAATGAAACAATCCAGATCAGGGGTGATGGTGACTCCCAAATAACTTGCACTTGTGGCTACCCCTGGATCTTGCAAAGATAGCTGAGTATTTACCAGGATTACTGTTTTGTCCCTATTCAGGGAGGCGCCTGAAATCCGTCCAAACTCCGCAGCTTCTTTCTCGATCTCGACAATTGCTGTTGCAGGTTCGGGCATAACTAAGGCGATATCATCCGCATAGGCGAGCATTTTTATCCCAGCCGTTATAAACCATGGGGAGGTTCTTCACATTAGCTTCGAGCCTAGGATAAAAGGGCCTATGTAGAGGGCAAACAATAGCGGGGAGCAGGGACAACACTGCCTGGTCCCTCTTGAGTTCGCAAATTACTCCTAGAGTTCACCGCAACAAAAACTCTAGGCTCTGGTTTAAAATATTGTGCCTTAAGTGCTTGCCGAAATTTAGGACCTATATTTACGTTTTCCAACACAGTGCACAGGCAGTCCCAGACCCGATCAAAGCCTTCTCGGCCTCTGGCAGAATCAGGGACATAGGGTCTTCTGCTACCTGGGCAGCATCAAACAATGTGATTACCTGTCTAATATGGTGCGTGGTGCCTCTTCCCGGAATAAGCCCATGTTGCCACCTGGTTGCTACCTTGTTAATGATAGGGGACAAGTGGGAGGCTAAGATTTTAGCAAACATTTTTGAGTCCTCAATATTTTAAGTAATAGGTCTATATGACCCAGGCTCACTTGCGGGTTTGTTCTTCTTTGTAAAAACCACAATATTAGCTTGCGACCATGAAGGGGGAGGTCTATTGCCTTCAAATACCTACGTAAATAGTCCAGTGAGGCAGTCTCTCAATTCTGGAGCAAATACTCTATAAAACTTCATGGGTATACCATCATCACCAGCTGCATTCCCTGAAGCTAGAGACAAGTTTGTCGTTAAAATCTCTTTCCATGGAGGGGGGCCTTCTAGGGATACCTGATCCTATGCAGCTAATCTAGGGAATACAGATAGATCAAAATAATCACAGATGTCATCATACCCCCCCTTCCCGGTGTCCAAATACAATGTGTGAATAATCTTTTAAATGCTGATCTTATTCCTATTGGGTCATAGATCATGCCCTGAACAGGATCTCTTATTTCCCTTACTGCATTCTGGCCACTCCTTTGCCTAGTCCTTATAGGAAGTGTACGGCTGACTGATTCTCCATATTCATATTCTTGTTCCCTATGAGCTAGAAATTTAGATCCTGCCTGGGCTATCATGATGTAATTTTTAGCTGCTTTAGCGATCATAAACCCAACCTGGGCCTCTTGGAAATCATCCCCCTGTAGTGTAGCAGCTATTAAATTCTTTTCTTCCAAAGCTAGTGTGGCATTTAACTCCCACATTTTTTGTTTTTCCTTCTTTACCCTATTTAGCATAAACTGCTGGTTTTCACCCCAAATCCCTCCTTTCAATGTATCCTAAACGATTTCTAGGGAAGTACTACCCAGGTTTTCTCAGAGGAAGGTTGCAATCCATGTCCACATATGGGTAAGATACTTGTTAATAAATAATAATGCCCACTCAAAGCTCCATTTATTACCCTTTTTGCTGGACCCACCCTGTTTGATTACGAAAACTAGAGGATTATGATCAGACTTGACCCGGGGGAAAATTTTGATGTCACACTCTTGAATCATGGAGTGTGAAACCAAAAAAGAGTCTAGGCAGGCATGTGTCTGGTGGGGAGAGGAAAAGTAGGCAAAGCTGTGTTCAGTTGATCTCCTGATCTGCCACACATCCATCAGGGTGTGATCTTTACAGAGTCTTTTAAGTGACTGGAATACCCTAGGCTTCCTGCCGCTATATTTATAATGCTCCTCGCAAGACCAGCTATTAGGTAAATAGATGTTTAAGTCTCCGCATAAAACAATAGGGGACGGCCCAGGCATGAGTTCATTAGTCAGCCAGTCATACAATCCTGCATCATCCAGAATTGGGCCATATACGGAGCACAGCGTAAAGGTACAGTGAGTTGACTGAAACTCTGAAATAAACCATCTCCCCAATCAATCAGAACAAATGTGTGTAAAAAACTGAATCAAGTCCTTATTAGTCAAGATTGCAACCTCGCTGGTCCGCGTACTTTGGCACGTGCCCGCAACCAGCATAAAGTCCAGAGTGTGCAAAAAAAGGCAATTGTTCTCCCTCTATATGAGTCTCTTGAAGGCATATTATATCCGCCCTTAAAGATTGCAATTCCAGGGCCACCTTGCCCTCTTTTTCTTATCATTGAGGCCACAGGTGTTCACCGAGGCAATTCTTAATTTATTAATTTCCCCAGCTTACTAAATAGCCTTTCTGATATCTCATATAACATCTGACACTGATCGCCCACTAAAATCTTCCTCTTCATTCACCAACTCCGCTTATAGTTTTGTGTACCCATTTGTCCCCAGTGCAGCTCCCTCCCAATCCCACCACCAGTATGCCCCCTCCCAGAATCCCATCCCTCACCCCCACCAAATGAGCAATCAGGCAAAAGGCCTGAATGATGGTGTCTGTGGAAAAATGCATACCCGTCACTCCCAACCCGCAGTCCCTCCATAAGGAAAACATCAAACTATCATCCTCCATAACTGCTGTAAATTGGGTTAAGCTTATCTTTAAGCCCAATAGTGTTTCTACCCGGCTGGGAAGTCACAACCTAATATCAATCAGGTGAAAGGGAGCAGCGCCAGCAACTAAACAATATATGACCTATATGTTAATTGTTTTCCCCCCACCGACTTCTTTCTAATACTCCTGAGCCGCAATCTCAGAGGCAAAGTTGCGCGTTTGTTCTTGGTAAATCTCTTTTAAACGGGCAGTATTTTGGATGTAGACTTCCGCTCCTAATTGCTGGAAAGGATTGAACAGCCGCGGCATCTGACATCGCCTCTCTACAGTGGCATGGGCAAAGTCTGGCCGTACAAAAAACAAGATGCCCCCAAAATTCTTCTTTGCATTAGGACGTGCTTGCTCGAAAATGTCTTGGCGCAGCAGAAAGTTCCCAAAGTAGACCAGTATTGCCCTGGGTCTCATATCTTCGTTAGGTCGAGATTTCTTCAACAATAAGGAGACCCTGTGGGCACAGTGGATCTCTGCGCTCCAATCCCAATTGTTTTTCTCTGGAAAGGTGCGCTTAAAGAGTGATATAATGTAGACCCTTATGTCAGACCCTTCAACTCCCTCTGGTACTCCCAGGATTCTGAAATTGTTACGGCTCTGCTTATTTCCATAGACTTCCAGCTTCCAGAGGACATCAGCCATCGTTGCTGCCTGGGATGAATCCTGCAACTTTAAAGCCTTAACTTCAGATTCCAGATGTTCAGTCTGCTTCTCAACCATTGTTATTCTGCCCACGATGTCTGAGCAGGTTTTGTTAATTTTTTTAACAGTCCCATGAGGGTTTTTTTGTGGCAAGCCTTGCTTGACGACGTGAGCTCCTAACTTCTTCCTGGACATGCTTTACCATTTGAAGAATAGTCGCCAGAGACCCCTACACGGTGGAAAGTTGCAGGTGTGACCCAGAGGCATCAGCAATATGTTCTTTTGAAGATCTTTCACATTCTTCTACTGAGAAAACCAGCCGAGTTGTAGAGTAGTCCCATTAAAGATTACCTGTGGAAATGTCCCCACTACTGCCTTTGGAAGCATCAGCACAGGCTCCCCTTTTTTTCTTGTTCCTCTTTTTCTTACCCGAGAGGCTCTCACAGACACTTTATGTTGGGTTGCGCAAGTGATATCTTCCAGAGCATCACTGGAGGAAGAGTCAGAGACTGGCCCATCTTTTACAGAAGAAGATGACTCCTCCATATTAGAGAGATTGGAGTCATCTGTAAATGAGGAGAATGTGTCCTCAGCTTAGGGAGACTTGGCTGTACGTGTTAGGGGTAGCTGGCTCACGACCCTCCCCAGCTCTCGTACCTGTCCCAAAACAGTCCCGACGGCCTCTTCTATGTGAGTCTCCTGTTGAGCTGCAGTTGCAGACTGAGCAGTACAACAACAAACTTCCCCAAACCCCTCGCTCAGTGGTAGCTGATTGTCCCGCTCATGTCCCTAGCCCTCCTTTCTCTCTTCATTGGGGATGCCCCAAGTAGTGCTCCCTTGGGCAACCAGGATTGGTGCCGCATCTGTTCCAGACCCTTCATTGGTCATGAAAAAGATTTTGGGATCATCTGCTCGAGATGGTAGCTCACTCTGAGGTGAGTTGGGGTTAGTCAGTGCCACTGAGATATTCTGTTGCTCTGGAGGGGGGAATCCGCATTTTCCTCAGCCTGCATGCCGGCCGAATTCACCCCATGCCCCTTACCAAGTCCTTGAACCATGGGAGGGACTTTGTAATTGCCTGAAAACAATGTTGAAATTAGGGGTTGGAGCCCTTTAACTTCCCCAGGAGCGCTAGATTTCCCCAGCCGCGTCTTAGCCCCGCTTCCCAGAGCACTGGGTTCGGAGTTACCCTTTTCAGGAGTCCCCACCTGGTTTCTGCCACCCCTCACCCCTTTAGGAGGGGGTCGACTTGTTGAACTTGCAGCAAAGCCGGTCTTCTGTGTCCTGCGGGCAGGCATTTTGCAAAATGTATCGGCTCCAAGACAGCCCCGGAGCAGAGAAAACCGAAGCCGAGCGCACAGGCAGAGATCTTTGATGGTGCCTCCGACTGGAACCAGCTGCCTCCACTGGATCTGCCGCATCCGATCAGCAGCTTCCGGTGTGCCTCGTCTGAGCCACTTGCAGAAGTTAAGACCGGACAGCATACTACGGTAGGATTCACCTTTTCCTTCCCACTGGGGGAATCAAGATCCGGGAGCAGCGCGAGCACGGGTCCTACACAGGCGCCATCTTGCTGACAAAATTGACATTTGAGCAGCCAAGAATTTGATGGGATACACCTGTGCTTTCTTATGACAGGGGTGGTTTTGGTGTCCCCTACTTCCAAGTGTACCACCTAGCAGCACACAGGTAGTTTATTTCACCAGGTCCTCCAGCTGCCCTAAATGCAACACGCCTGAAGCTGACTTTGCACATCTTACATGGACTTGCCCACATATTGGGGCTTATTGGAGTGCGATATTTGACTGTCTCTCCCTAATGACAAACATTAAGCTTAACCCAGACCCCCTTCTGGCACTTCTGGCTACGTAGCATAAATCCCTTAATCGATTCGTAGAAATACAGCCATTGCATTATTATGCTAAATTTTGTGACGAAATCTTTTGAGATACGACAATTATTTAAGAACTCTTGTGAATTTGAATGCAATAGTGTACATGAAAAGTGCTTCAACATGTCAAGGGTAACATTTACAATGCATAGGTTTGATCCTTCTGCTAAAACTATCTTTACCACTGTTGCTAGTGAGAATGGGTTGGGTGTTGTGTTGTCACAGGTTGATGAAAATGCTCATGAAGTTACCATTTCCTGTGCTTCATGTTTGCTATCTCCAGTTGAAGAAAAATGTTCCACTATTGAGAGAGAGATGCTGGTGTGTGCGGGGGGGTATTGACAAATTTAGGCAATACGTGTGGGGGTCTAATTTTCACAACTAGTGGTATGGAAAAAACAACATCTCGCCTCGCTAGATTATCCTTGGAATCATTGGACTTTAACTAAAAGGTACAATATTTACTAGGAGTAAAAAACAAGGTAGCAGATTGTTTTAAGCAAAGCACCCTTGTAAGAAGTATGTGATGTAGATAATGAATGGAATGATTTGCATTTTGCTGTTATGGAGGACGTGAGTCTTGAAGCATCACTGAAGAAGAATTGATGGAAGTTTATGAGTTGGAGAGTGGGTTGCATGAAGTGAAGGAGTACATGGAAAAAGAATGGCCTGAGAAAAATAAGTTGAGTGTGGCTGTGAGACCATTCTGGGAGATCAAAGATGAGTTGTCTTGGGGTGATGAGGGATGTTTATTCCAATTTCTCTTGTAAAGCTGCTCTCCAACTCAAATCATTGACTGATTGGAGTTTAGAACGTGGACGAAGAGCCTTGGTGTGTCATCCACAAATATTCCAGTAATAAAAGGAAAATACGCATTTTAGCCTCAAAGACTAAACACAAAAGTACATACATCGTACCTTAAAAAAAACAGTCAAGCCATAAATGAAGAACTAATATAAAATGAAATCCTGCAGATGCTTTGGTTTATAAGAAACCGTTTTGGATCTGTAATTTACCATAGACTGTTCTACAGCATTGTCCTTCTGGATCACATTGCCAGAAAGACCATCCATCATATCATCAGTATGGCCATTCATCATGTCACTAGACAGGTCATTAGTTTGTACCACCTTCGTCTGACACCAGCGGAGCATCACTCGCTAGGCACTGTCCATCACTTAAATCAAAAGTGAAACCCTCACTACTTTTTCTTTCTAGCAATAGCTGTTTAGTGTTCACCAGGGGTCTAAACATGCTTATCAATCAACCATGCTGTTGGTATTACTGCAACTCTTCTCTTGCTCTAATATTTACCATTTTCTACTGAGACTGCGTGTTTAGGAAACCGAATAACTATAGTGCTTGGTTAATATTTTGAAGACCCCATCTTGTAACTGGACAGTTTCTTGATTTTAACCACATCCTGACTTGAAAATCCAGCTGTTTAACTTTATTCAGATAATCACTCCTCTCTTTATTCCTCTCCTGTGTAACTCTAACTCTGTTACCCACCCCAGACATGCACAGGCGTATATCAGTTGCCCCAGTCTTCTGAAGCACCCAACAAGGAGAGAACCTGTTTAAATAATTAATTCCACACAAAAGCATAATCAGAGTAACACAGTGGTGGAAAGAGGAGTGTTATGATAATTCCAAATTCTGTCACAAACAGCTTGCATACCATCCAACCTAGAATTTCATGTCAACCGAATTGTCTCTTTCAACAGAAGATTCACCCCACCACACCATTGTCCTGAGGACGGCTAAATAAGGTAGTTGACAAATGCTGAATGTCCAGTCTTCTCAAGAAGACTCCACCTGCTGAGATTTAAACAGTTTCCCTTTGTCAGTTATTAGTATCTTCGGAGCTCCCTCACAATGAAATGATATCTGCAGAGATGAAATCACATTTCCTGTGGTTTGCTCTTTCATGAAATCGCAAGCAACCCACTTGGAGTGATAGTCAACCATCACTAAAGCAGACCTCATATTTTCATTCAATTGGTATATCAGTCCAACAAAATCCATGCCCAACTTCTACTAAGTGTACTAGGCAAACTCTACATGACACAAAGGTATCTTGTGCGTTCTCAGCAATTTATCAGATTCTCCAGATGGTGCAACCAGCCACTAACATGCCCACCTTCATGTCCATGCTAGACCAGCTTAAGTGTAACCTCATATTTTCTTAGTCCCTGTATGTCCTATATGACACCAATGAGTATGCCCAATCAACCAGATTCTTAACTTTGTCAGCAGGAATAACATACTACCTCTGAGAACCAAAGCTCCCTCTCACTTTGTAAAATGATAACAATTCTTTTGAAAAACCAACCAAGAATGAGGAACTCTTTAAGCTTGGTCAGACACATGTCTCTACCACAGCACTCCTCCCATTCTTATTGCATGATTACATTTGAGATGCCACAACATCAAGAAGTCCATTCACGCACTTTGTCTCATCTTTATGATTGCCCTCCCAATATTCCCTATCAAACACTCAGACTAAAGAAATCTGCTCTAGCATTCCTACCATGAGGAATGTGTTTGATTTTAACATTGAACTCATACATCTTGGATAAAAGCCTGATTAATCTCGCACTAGCGTTTCACATGCTTTTGGTATATAATAGATATAACAAAGGGTTCTGATCCTTATCCAACACAAACTTTCTGCCCCATAAGTAAACTGCAAAATGTTTGACAGCCCACACTCAAGCTACAGCATCCCTTTCAATAGTGCTGTAGTTAATTTATAATCTGAATTTAAAAGGCTGATTGGCCTATAGGAGCCAACCTCCCTAGGATCCTTGCCTTTCTTAACAAAACTGACTATCGAAGAATCTTTAAAGGCCACTGGAACGTCTCCCCCCCCCCTGCTTTAACGTGGTTGAATAGCTCAAGCAAAAATGGTAGTAACTCTTCTGAGAAAGCCTTATAAAATTCAGTTGGAAGGCCATCGTTTCCACAGGACTTTCCTCCAGGCATTGAAATCAAAGCCCTAGACAATTCTTCTGCAGAAATAGTGGCCATTAAAGCCTCTTTCTGTCCAACAGAAAGCTGAGGGAGAGCTAGATCATCAAAATAGCCCTGAATCACTGTTTTAGCTACCTGATAGTTATTTGAATAAAGATCCTTATAATGATCAACAACATTTTTTGGCATATCATCTTTTTCAGAGACTATTATCTGCGTCCCTGGCATTAACACTTCCTCTATTATCGCCGCTTCTTGCTTGACTGTAGTAGACCATGCCAAAAGTCTTCCTACCATTTGGATTGCTTCATTAATTTTCTGCTGGTATGCTCTTGAACTGCTAATTTCTTCCATTATAAAAAAAACTCCCTCAATTCCTGCTTAGCCTTGGCTAAATCCTCTCTGGTACGATGTCCCCCCTCCCCAGAAGAACTGCTCTTCACCAAGGCCAAATTGACGGCTTCTTGAAGTTATTTAACTTGATTTTTACGCTCTCTGGCTAGTTCTGCCATAAATGCAATCATTTGACTTTGCACTGAGGCTTTAAAGGCCCTCCAAACTGAAAAAAGCCTTGCTGTTCCCCTATTAATCTTCCCTAATACATTCTTGTGTACTTAGTATCCACTGTTGGTTGGTTAGGAGTAGTCTAGCAATCTACCACCTGGATTTTCCTCTCTCCCCCAATATTATGTCAAATTTCACTAGAGAATGGTCAGAGAAGGAGTTAGCCAAAATCACAGTGTTCAAGCATTTCAAAGAGCGTGACACCAGAAAAAAATCGATGCGTGAAGCGGACTAAAATTGACTAGAATAATACGTGAATTGTTTAGTCAATCCATGGGCCCTTCGCCATGGATCAACAAGTTGATAACCCTGCTTTATAATATCTATCAGTTTTTTGGTCCCGGACTTCATCTGCTTTTTTACTTTATTTGAAGTGTCTAGTTGTAGATCTTGTATAAAGTTCAAGGCCCCCCTAAAATAATTGGGCCAACTGCTGTTCTAACTTCATCATTAATGCTCTTAAGAGCTGCAAAATCATCTACCACTGGTGCATAATAATTTGCAGAATTCAGCATAGTGCCGTCCACCTTTGCAGCAATCCAAATCCATCTACTGTATGGATCCCTTTGAATTTGGGCAATGTCCCAGTTTATTCCTCGTCCAAAATAAATTGCAACCCCCCCTTACTGCATCCTGTGCCGAGACAAAATAGGCTTTAGAGAAAGCTTTAGGGATAAACAAATCAGGCTGGTTAGTTTTAAGGTGAGTTTCCTGTAGAAACAAAATTTGGGGTGAGAATGTCGCCAACCATCTCATCAACCCATCATATTTGCGTTTGTTCAAGATGCCATTTACATTGACCGATATAATGGGGAGGTTAATGTCCATTGTGTACGCTTTTGTTTAAGCCCTGAATGCCAGTAGACATACCCTTCCTTCTAGAATGACATTTTACATGATTCTGCTCATTTTTTTCTTTTTCACCACCCTCCCCACGTGCCCTAGCCCTCCCCTGGCCTTACCCAAACCCCTATGACCCCTCCCACAACTGGCAGATGAGGAATAGCCCGCCTTACCCCCTGCCTTCCCGAACTTTGGGCCCTGAACATCGGGTGCCATTATGTTGCACCCAATTGTGATCCACCACCCTGCTCGACCTGGGAAGAAAAAGAAAGAAAAAGAAAAAAAAGAGAAACCCCAACAATCATAACATAAATACTCTTCATGGCAAACAGCTGAGTCCCTTTACTTATCCTTCGTAATTTGCTGTAGTAGTTCCGGTGCTTCATCAAGACTAGTAAACATGTGGAACTTGCGATGAACCAAAACCCGAATTTTCGACTGTTGGGCAATGGCTGCTTGGGCTCCCTGCGCTTTAAACAAATAAAGGAGTTTAACAAACTCTTTCCAACGGCGTGCTGCCGCTGCAAACATATCCGAAAATATACGGCAACTTGAGACCTCTCGAGATGAAAATTGTTTTTTCTGTATTGCTCTGGTTAGAAGCTGCTCCTTCATGCGATAATCAGAGAAATTTACTAGGATAGTTCTAGGCAGTTTAGAATTAGGGAAAGGCTGTGCTGGGACTCTATGAGCATGAGTAATTATAAGATCACCTGAAAATTCTGGAAGGACAATCTCTGTTATAAATGACTCGACCCATTGTACTGGTTGAGACCCTTCGCACCCCTCTGGCACTCCAACCAGCCGTAGATTTGACCCTCATGAGTGATTTTCTATCCCTTCAAGCTTAGTTTCAAGCAAGTTCTTTTGCTTTTTATCGGCTTGGACCTGCTGCTGAATTAAAGTCATCTGGTTTTCAAGCTGGGAGATTCTGGATACAGCCTCCTGCAACCTGGAAGGAAAAGTCCCCACTACTTCTTCATTTTTAGATAAGCGAGCATGTAATACTGCGATGTATTTTGCTTGTGTAACCTTCATTTCCCTGATTTCATCCAGGATCAGATTGAGCATGCTTTTTATATCGCACTGAAAAGAGGGACTGATCTCAACAGTAGATTCTGTTAGCATAGGAGCCTCAGCACCTTCCGATGATAAAGAAATCACAGTTGGTGAATCCGTCAATGATTGAGGAAGCAGAGGAGGTTCCGTAGCAAGCGTTCCAGAGCAAAGCTGTGCTTGAACTTGGACAATATGGGCAATATGAACATCGTTGACGCTAGGACCATCCTGTTTAGAAGCCTGCTTGAGAGCCTGAAGCGGCGGAGGGGGTGGAGACTGAAAAAGAGATTGAGATGCCTTGGGTTTTTGAAACCTCAAATATTCTTTAACTTTGCCCAGGGGTAGACTAGAAGAATTTTTTTGACTATTCTCCTGATTATCAGCTGAGGGGTTATTATCTTGGCTCTCACCTGGCATAACTGGGCCTGGCAGTTTATTTCCTGCTTTATTTCCTTCCAAAGTCAAGTTAGTTAATCCCTGGAATGCGATACTCTGCATTCCTAGACTGCTACCCCCTTGGCCCTCGTCTCCATGACTTCATCCTCAGAGTCTGAAGAATTAGCTCTAGGAGTAGAGCCACGCCGGGCTTTTTGCTCATGCTCCTGCTCAGCCTTTGCAGCAGTAGACAGTAATTTCATCTGAGTAGTGCGGATTTTCAATTTAAGAGGCGTGTTTGAATCTGGCTGGTGCGGTGGACTGGGATTTTTTGTGTGTCTTCCCATTAGGCTGGATATTCAGAGTCAGAACGCTAAACAGTTTATGGAAACAAAGAGCACTCTTCTCAGCTTCTCACCGTAGTCAGCTTTATTGTGCCATCACTGATGTTATCAGGAAGAACAGTCCCCTCTTTTATTGCCTCTTTAGCCCGTCTTGATCTTCTCCCTCCAGGACCCCCACCCCCCTTCCTGCAGGAGTGGATCCCGGGGACAGAGACCGGCGTCTCAGCACAAGTTCAGTGACCCGAACAGCAGAGACCAAAAATAAGGCTTCACTCCCCCGGTGCTGCTCGAGCCCTTTTAAAATCCAGCGCTTTCGACAATGAGAGCATTTGACAATCAGCAGGGCAGGAACCAGCTCAAAGCGGGCAAAAGAAATGCTGCGAAAGTGGAGGGGCCGTAGATAAGAAGAAGGGTCAGAAAAGGCAGCACGCCCACTTTCTCCTTCCAGCCCCGTCAAGAAGACAGCTTGTACGGTTTCCCCCTTCCAGCCCTTTCAGCCGTATCCGCTACCTAAAGCAGTTATCGCCGACTCTTTTCATCTCGCAGAGTCCTCCTGGAGCTTCACGCCATTCACCGCCATCAGCAGTCCTGCGATCAACGGTCCAACCTCCCAGGTACGGGGTGGGGAGACGATCACCTGAGCTACACGGAGGCGGGTTCCGTCATGCTTCCATTATAAATTACTGATGAAAATATGGGCCGACCAATTCACCCCCGCGGCACAATATGCAATTCACACAGATCAATCTGGCTTTATAGCAGGCCGGTCAATGTCATCAAATACCGCCTATTCAACTCAAGCAATTGATTACTTTAATATCCACCAAACCTCTGCAATAATAATGATGGTTGATGCCGAGAAGGCATTCGACCTTGTGATTTGGGATGCATTATTTTATGGCCTTGAAAGATTTGGTTTCCAGATGCAAACAATTTCTATGCTCCAGAATTTATATCAAGGAGCCCAAGCTCAGATCAGGATAAATTCAAAATCCGCAGGGATGATAGATATTAAACGTGGGACTCGGCAAGGGTGCCCCCTGTCGCCAGTGTTATTTACTTTCTTTATAGAACCTCTGGCAGTAAGAATTCGAGATAATTTAGATATAAAAACTCCAATAGAGGGGATGTCAAAAATAAAATTATTTGCCGATGACGTTATACTCTTATCTTAAACCGGAAAAACAAAATGTTGATAGGATTTTGGAGGTGTTTGCTGAGTTCGAGGCAATCGGAGGATATAAGATAAATCATAAAAAACTGAAGTATTGGTGTTTAATGCCTGCTGTAATTTTCTCCTGGACAATTTAAGACTACAAGCATATTCTACTGAGCTGATTCGGTATTTGTGAATATATGTCTCCAACCAATATGCAGATTTATTCAGGTTAAACTATCAAGTAACATTGAGCAAAATTAAAGATCTATTGGGAAAGTGGATATGCCCTTACCTGCCCGGATTGCTGTTTTCGCCGTTTGTGCTGTCTACTGACATATTGCCTGAGGCCCACTGGGGGGCTCCGGCGGTGCGGGACACGCGTGGCCTCGCCTGGGCTCGCCCGGGCCAAGGGCGGACCCGCTTGCGCCTGTAAGAGCCAGGAGGAGGCAGGGCTGGGCCACCCCTCTTCCATTGGTCTTCCTGTGTCGCTCAGGACTTGGTTAAGTTGTTTTTGACATTTTTGCACGAACTGTAGAGTTACATATATCTTGATTCTTATTCTTGTGTATTTTATTTGTACCAAGTTGTTATGAGCAAGGGTAATTTCTTATGCGGGCTGAGTCTGTCCTTATACATGAACTTGGGCTTACACAGAGGAGACTCTCCCTAGACCCTCGTCGAGCCTCCTCTGAAGATCCCTTGCCCGCTCCCTTGCTAAATTCAGAATTAACAACTGACTGTATGCCGCCAGTGGCTTCTATGTCCCCAGTATCCCAATTAAATGATACAATTAATTTAGCTAGCATTTTAACCTCTAAACTTTCCCCCCTGGCCAAGATCTTTACACATCAGCAACGATTAGTGCAGATTAAGGATGGGGAGGGCGCTAACACAACCAAAAAAAGAAAAGGGTGTGCACTACCTCAAACTATGGACCCGGCTAGCAAAGTGGCAAAAACTAGAGTGACTGTTCATGGTAAAAAAGGTGGCCCCCATGGTGCTCCAGATCTTGGTACTTCGAGTCTATCAGGTGGCAGGGTTTCGGTGAATCCTCAACAGGGGTCTAGTGATTTTGAAGATCATATTCTAGCTAAACTTGAAGAGAAACTCACAGCAATGCTCGACCCCCTACTCATAAAATTGTCTGGCATAGACTCAAGATTGATTAAAATAGAGCAACTCCTTTTTCCCCCAAAGCCTATGTTGAGTAATGGAAATTCTAGTGGCTTGATTGAACTCAGTCCAGCTATGGCATACACAATACAATCGCCCATTACTGAAGTTGGTCTTTGCGCAAATAGTGCTACGCAGGTTCCCTCTGCAAATCCCCGTAGCGCAATAACCACCACAGCTAAGGCTGGCCCCAGGAGGGAGCTCGCTAGATGCCATGATCTAGGGAGGGCACAGGGTGGCTTGGAGAGCCCTAGTGACTCCCTCAATCTACCACCTGAAGCCACACCATATACCATCATACTTTCCAATGTGCCTGTCTTATCAACTGACAATGGGGAACATTGGTCATCTCTTAGGAACAAGGCCCTCCATTTGTTGAACGTCAGAACTGGGCTAGGTAACCACTTATTCCAAGAATTTAAAATGATACGAAGAACTCCATGCGTGGGAAAATCACCCAAATCCATCAGAGGTGAGTGTGTTGTGTTGAACTTTGGGTCCCCATTGCTAGTTAAAACCATTTTAGAGAGGGCTGGGGCTAGGCATTTGAGCAGGGATGATATTAGTATTCTGCCACTAGGTTTCTTTTACCGGAATAGTTCCTTCGAAGTAAGCGGAAAGGTTGGCCGTAGGAACTTACCCCATGTACAAGGTCCATACGAATATGAAGTACCAACCTTCAACAGATTTGAACTTTTTTCAAACCTGGATGATATTGATTGACTAAGTCACCCACTGGTCTCTATCAAGACCCCGCCTCCAATGGCTGAGTTGGGAGAGGGCGACCGGGTTTTAGGTCCAATCATTATGATAGATACTCCACCTTTATTCACTCTAGATGGGCCGATTTTTGAAAAGTATATGGGTCCGCACTAGAGTGGTATGGGGAGTGTTTGTGGTACAACCCCTGTAGCTAACCTCCGGACTGAAGGGGCTAATTTTCCTGTGGTGAGGTGCGGCTTATGCCCACAGTTAGGCTACAGTGATATTCATAGCGACATAGTAGGTCCTGAACTAGCTTCATGGAACATCGATAAAAAAAACAGCCTTTGTTGAATGGTCCACATTCATTGAGGAGAAAGACATTTTGTTTTTTCAAGAGACTTGGGCTGTGGACCAGGTATTCCGTCAAGGTTATTTACATTTTTTCAAAGCTGATGAACAGGGAGAGCGTGGTAGACCAAAAGGGGGACTGACTTCTTGGGTCAGGCAGTCTGACCAAGTGACCAACTCAAGACGGAGGAGATTCATATCAATTGTAGGGGCATTCTCATAATTAGGCTACACCAGGGAAATATCCCAGGCCTGCTACTCATAAATGTGTACTCTAGGGGTTTGCAAGGTGGGATAGCTTCTACTACTGTAGCATTTTTAGCTGCTTTATTATCAAAACATAGAGGGGACAACAACGTAATAATAACCATAGATTTTATTTGTACGTTTGAACCCCTGGATTTCCATGATATAAATTTTAGCACAGAGGAGGACGCTCAGTGGTCCATTCCTCTGTTGGATCTTCCTGCAATAAAAAGATGGTCGAGTGCAGCACTCCAATTAAATGTTTTTTGTCTGGAACAAGGGGTTAGAGCAGCTAATGAGAGATCTAGATCTGACAAGCATGGTATGCCTACCTTTAAGACGGGGCCACGTACAATTCGTAAAGATTTTTACCTACTCAACAAGGAGTTCTGGTCTAACTTAATAGACATGGTGGTCTGCGAATGACCTGAAAGTGACCATAACCCATTATTACTCTCCCTACGTCCCTTGCATATATCTCATGGAGCAGGGTTGGCCCCACGTGTAGAGTATGTGTAGGGCCAAATGACAAACAACACTCGACGAGTCAAATGGGCAAATATGATTAAAAAAGGATGAGTATGTGAAACAAATGAGTAGGTTGGTAGCTAACGCCATAGATATTCTCCAGACTCAGTGCTGTGCAGGAAGATTCTAATTTTATAGCTGTGCAGGTCCATGAGGACCTTTTTACTAAGCTTAAAGGCTTTTTATCACTAAAACCAAACAATCCCCAATTCACACAGACAATAAAGCTGCTGCCTGGTATAATACTTCTTGCCGAATAACTTATAAACATTTAGCTTCAGCGATTAGGTCAAAAGATAGGGAAGACATATATAAGGCTAGGACTGCATATAAAGTAGCCCAATACCGTGCCAAAAGGGACTGGGATGATCAACATTGGGCCGAACTGCTTAAAGCATGTACTGAGAGAAATATGACAGCCTTCTGGCACACGGTGAAGTGGGGCAGTGGGTCGTCTAACAATGTGCCCACGAATCACTTGGAGCCAGACCAATGGGTCTCATATTTCAAAGGCAAGTTTGCCTGTGCTGGAGATGCACATGACTCATTCGAAATGCTGCGCCCCCATCTCAATTCTACACTTCTCCAAGAAAGAAGTGGAAAATGCTCTACTCTTGGTCCCAAAAGGCAGGGCACCTGGGCCTGATTGCATTCCTGCTGATCTGTTTCTCCATGACATAGATACCTTGGCATCATATATACAGCTTCTTGTGAATGCCATCGCCAATGGAGCACCTATGCCTGGCACTTGGGCAGGAGCAGTAATACTTCCTATCTTTAAAAAAGAGATTGCTCCCTACCTAGGAACTACAGGCCTATAAGCCTTATCGACTGCATCCAAAAGGTGTCAGCAAGGTTGATACTCAGCAGAATCCAGGCTTGGATGGAGGAATGTGACATCCTCTCCCATCTCCAGGTGGGATTTCGGCCAAGCACTAGCACAGTAGATCAGGTGCTCAAGTTTATACTGATATACTGGCGTACCGTAATACTAGGGAAAGGTACTATCTATGCAGCCTTTGTCGATCTTAAGTCGGCATTTGACCCCGTCCCCCGCACCAAGATGTGGCATACATTTTTTAGGTTAGGCATGCCGCTAGATATTCTGGCTTTTTTGATTAAGTTGCATGCCGACATCTCCGCGCAGGTGAGATGGGACACGGGGGGAAGTACCACCGAAAAGTTCCCGGTTGAAAAGGGGGTGAGACAGGGGTGCGTTTTAGCACCCACCCTCTTCTCAATGTTCATTAATGGGGTAGTCCAATACTTTGAGAACTTTCCCACGGACGGTCTGTCTTTAGTTGGGTCTAAGATCCTGTTACTTATGTTTTCTGACGACACCTTTATTCTCTCCAAGACGAGACAGGGCCTACAATGCGCTCTCACAAGATTCGAAGAGTTTTGTGAGGACCACAATCTTATTGTCAATGTGGACAAAACAAAATATATGGTCCTACATAACTCCAAGAACATTGTGGGTAGGGTCAAAGTGAAGGGAGGTATTTTAGAACAAACTGAGATTTTTTCTTACTTGGGGGTGACAATTGACAAAAACTAAGTTGGAAGTCTCAAATAGACTGCCTCACTGTTAAGCATGCCCACCTTTCGGGTGCTCTGCTGAAGGAAAACTATCACACACCAAACCAATTGCCCCTGTGTTACAAATTTATAACACTAAAATTGGCGCCTCGATCTTATACGGGGCAAAGCTGTGGGGATATTCCAATTTGGATGCTCTGGTGGTAGCACAAAACAAATTTCTGAGGTCCATAATTGGCCTCCCTCAGTCTACCCCGCTATTACCCTTATATTTAGACTTGGGATGCCATTCAATCAGGGATGTGGCAAATTTCAGGCCAGTTGCATACTGGAGGCGGCTTTCGGTGACACCCGAGCTTTCACACTATGCTCTGGCTCTCTTGGAAGTCAGAGAACTTGATGTCACTAGAAAAATTCAGTGGTTAAGGTGTGTTGAAAATACACTTTGTGAGTTGGGATTGAGCCGTTTATGACCTCCCCTGCCGAAAGTATATTCCAACCAAAATTGAGTTAAAGGCAGCTTATTGGAATCTGATAATTATGAGGCGTTTTGCAGCTTCAACTAGTCCCTCTTTGTCCAAAGCCTTCCTTGATTGCAAGCATGAACCCAAATACGAGGGCTACTGGGATCTAATTACCAATACTAAAGATAGGAAACTGTATCACCAGTTTAGGGTGGGATCGCTCCCTACGAATGTTTTTACTAACAAATGGTGTAGTCTAAAAACTAGTAACTGTCCCTTTAGTCCTGATTCGAAAGAATCCTTGGGACATATATTTTATGCCTGCCCAGTGTACCAGAAACTTAGGGGCATATTATCAAGGGAGTTTATCTCCGCTTTTTTGGCTTTAAAAGCCAAGAAAGCGGAGATAAAAGTATCTCCCTATTACCTAGCTGCCGCTAACACCAGTTAGTGACAGCTAGTAGGAGATAGCGACCATCTTGGGCCCCACTTTGCATGTCAGTGATATTTATCACTAATGAGATGCAAAGTGGGCGTGCCAATATGTTAGAGACTGAAAACAGTCGCGAACATCGCTATCTCCTATTACCAACTTTTGGAGATATTCGCGCTAAGCGGGAATATCTCCAAAAGCTAACACCTGCCCCAAGCAGTTCTTAGCCATGTTATCCAATGGGAGGTGGATAACATGGCTAAGAGCATTAGCTCGCTAATGCATGAATATCGCTGACTTTTCAGCGATATTCATGCTTTGCGGCGATTTTTGCCGCATTTGCGTTAAACCTTGATAATACCAAGGTTTATTTGCGGTAAAAATCGCCGCAGCGCTGTGGTAAATTTTTGTCTCTAACCAAGCAATAGCGATAATTATCGCTATTGCTTGGTAATATGCCCCTTAGTTCCCAATGGCTGAAACCCATGTGTTCAAACTTGGGGACCAGGTCCAGTAGGGAGGCATTCAGGATCTTAAAAACATCAGTGGACGGGCCATTGTGATCGCTGTTGCAAAGTTCCTGGGCTGGGTGTGGGTGATTCGTAGAATGAAAGGAGGCATAGGTAAATGCTCACGCCATGTTTAAAAGCATGATATGATCAAATCAGCACTATGCACTTTACTGTACTGTATTGATGTTTTTTTGTAATTCAAAGTAAGGAAGGCCGATTCTCCAGGCGGCAGTATTGCTTTGTGTATTTTAGTGTTTTTTATGTTATTTATTGTACTATCATGAAATTCCAGGGTGGTTGTTTTAATCAAAGATATATTTGGGCTGTATTTATTCCACTTGACCTCTATGTGTATGTTGTTCCGACTTTTGTGATTTTCTTTTTAAATCAAAATAAAGTTTATGAACTGAACTGGATACTTCTCCCTCTTACTCTGGTAGGGCGTGGTGCTTTATTAAATATGTCAAAACTACCCTTATTAATTTTTTTGTTCTCAAATATTCCGATTAAAATAAACAGTTTTCTTTATTGAATTGGAAAAATTATTTTGCCAATTTATTTGGAATACAAAAGCGTCAAAGTTAAAATTATCAATACTTCAACTGGATACTAGTTGGGGTGGGTTGGCACTCCCCCATATTCGTACCTATTACAAAGCAGCATTCATGGATATAGTAGTACGGCTGCTTGATAATAGGGGATCTTTCGAGAGTTTTTTTCTTAATAAAATGGCTCAAGAAGCCGGAACTCAGCTGCCGGTCTTCTTAAAAACATTAAAATCTCCCCAAAAAGTATGATATAAGACACTTCAAGCATTCACCAACAGATTTCAGAAATGTTATTCTCAAAAGGCCCAGTCTTCGGGATTTGGATATCTGGGTTTAACTGAGGCCAGAAGTTTGGGCCTCTACATTCGGAATAGTCAAATTAAACTTTGGGAATCAAAAGGCTTCAAAGAGATGAATCATTTTATAATAGGAGGTAGGTGCATTAACTGGGAGGAGGTCCAAGCTAGATGTGGCATGCAGAGCAGATTTCTCTTCTTTAGCTTCCTCCAGGTCAGATTAATAATAAACAAGTATATACCTCTAGGCAATACAGGTACATCGGTCCTTGCTGCAGTGCTTAAAACAAAATTGCGAGGTATAGAGAATTGGTACCGAGCTTTTTGAAATCAAGAGGATCCCCCTCTTGTTACCAATTTTCTCGAAAAAATAAAGCATGAATTGTCCTCCAGTCTTATTTATTTATTTATTTATTTAACGATTTGTAGAGCGCCGGGTGACCCGGAGGCATCCCCGCGCTATAAGGACTTGTAGTGACCAAGGAGGAAGAGGAACTATTTGGGGAAAAGGAGAGTTTTCAGTTTTTTGCGGAAGAGGAGGTGGCAGGGTTCCAGCTGCAGGCAGCGGGGGAGCGAGTTCCATCCTGAGGACGCTTTTACTGCGAAGCGTCGACCGCCAGTGCGCACCTTCCTGAATCTAGGGACATTGGCCAAACGCTCATTATCCGAGCGCAAGAGTCTGGGAGCCTTGTATGGGGTGACCATGTCTCTTAAGATAGAAGGGCCTAGGCCGTTGAGGAGTTTGTGGGCGGTACACAGAGCCTTAAATTCTATCCTCTGTCGCACTGGAAGCCAGTGTAGGGTCTTGAGCGCTGGTCTGGCAGAAGCTCTGGAGGGGAGACTCATAAGGAGCCGGGCAGCCGCATTTTGGGTGCGCTGAAGTTTTGCCAGGGTAGATTCGGGGGCTCCTAGATAGACAGCGTTGCTATAGTCTAGCCGGGCAAGGATCAGACCTTGAACCAAGAGTTTCCTTGATAGGGGAGGGAGAAGCGGAAGGATCTTGCGGATGGAACGCATGAGTCCGAAGCAGGTTTCTGCTGTTTTGGCTGCCTGGGTCTTCATGGACAGCTCAGGCTCAAGCCAGACTCCGAAAGTCTTGATTTCCTTCTTCGGGGTGGGCACCTCACCGAAAACATCGGGCCAGACCGATGGAGGGATAGTGGCCCATTTCTTGCCCATGAGCATGACTTCGGTTTTAGATCCGTTGAGCTTAAGTGATGACTCACACATCCAGTGGTGGATTTCCTGGAGGCAGTTCAACAGATTGTCTGGGTGATTGTCAAGATGTGAGAGTGAGACGACCAATTGCTGTCAGTAGAGGGTAGATTGCCTTTGGGAGCCAGGAACCATGGAGACACTCTGATGAAATCCGCTGGCATCCTTTGCAGGTGATGCTACAGTCTGAGGTGGGCAGAACTCAGCGGAATCTTGAAGAGTTTTTATATACCTCTGCAGAGTGAGTAAAACTCTACGAGTTCCACCCGCCCCTCGTTAAAACTCTGTCTAGCACCTTAACTGTTTTAGTGAATATAAGTATGTCATCCTGATATTCAATAATCGATTTTTTATTGCCATACAACTGATATATTAGTTTCTGAAATGGTGATGTTGCTAAGGCTAGCTCAAATGATATGCCCAAAAATCTGAATGCTCCAAAACTGGTGTTAAATGTAGCCAAAGACTGAATATTCGGTTACCTTGACCTGGCAGACAGGGGCTTATAAATATAGAGTTGAAAAGACTCAATCACTGCCCAATTCGGCCAAGATCTCCTGTGTTTTAGGCAAGGGGTGGCCTCGACTAGAATATACTTATTGAGAAACCAAAAGTCTACACACAGCCTCATGTTTCCATTTTTCTTTGCTATGACTGTATGAGAAATTCACTGAGTCAAATTAATGGACTCAATTATATTCTCCACGCAAAGTTTCATTAAAGGCCTCTGAACACTATGGGCCCGATTCTGATGCAGTTTGGAAATCTTTCTGACCGAATGGGTTTGGAAATGGTTTCCAACCGAATCGGATCAGGAGAGTCCAACCAACTGAGGGCGATGCATCTGGATGCTTCCAGATACGAATTGGTTGGACTCCTGTTGACTTCAATTGGAGCTTATGTTCCTAACCGCATCGTACTCGGGCCCGAGGTGGGAATGCTCTCCTAACCGCATCATAATCGGGCCCTTGGTTGGAAAGACACGTTCCCGATCAGATTTGGATGAAGCAAATTAGGCCTTCCTAACCGCATCAGAAACAGGCCCTTAGTGGCATGCCCCAACCTTATGTACAACTGGGATTGCATCCAGTTTCTAGACAATATTGCATATAAAACCCTTAATGCTACCCAACCTGTCTTCAAGAATGGATTATTCTATTGACTCAGCACAACACCAAATATTTATCTAGGATGATTGATAAATCCATTTATAAATGTCAACATTATATCACTTTATGCACACACTCCATCGTCTTCAATTATAAAATTGATTTCTTTATTGATAATTGTTTAAAATTATCTCCTGACCAGTTGTAGCCAACACATTTCGTCCTTACAGACTTCTTCAGGGCTTTGTATTATCTTTTCCCTCTTAGCATTAGAACAATGGAATACGCTATGTGATTACACAACTACTGGCATCACAGTATACAATTTCTGGGCTACCCAGTTCACGGTTTCAATAAATGACAATTGTGTTCCTTTTTATCCTTTGTTGATAACAACATCTTGTACATCTCAAAATATAAAACGGCATAGGAACCTGTGAGTCCAAACTGCTTCCCTTATGATTTGATCATTTGTTTTAATCCTCCTCAGTCCCGTTATCACATCAGGCAGAGTTCTCCTGATTTGGTGAGCATTGTGGCTCCCGAAATCATCACACACTTCTGATTTGCCCATTTGCGACTATATTTCATGCCTTAACAATAAGCTCTGGCGGAGGAGTGTCGCCTTACTGCTCTTTGAGTAGCGCAAAGCAATAAAAATAAAATGATAATAACAAGACTTTATTATCATCTTAATGTCTGTGCGGGACTCAGAGCCAGGTCGGGCTGAGTGGGGCTGGGCTATGCTGGCCAGAGCAGGGGGAGGAGTGATTTGTACTCTCAAAGTGCGCATGGCAATTTGGCTGGCCCTCCTGAGCCGGCAAAAACGTCATGCGCACTTAGCATGTTCTCCGCCTGACTGTGTTGCACAGCCGGGTGAATAATATGCCCAACCTCCCAGGCACTGCCAGAGCACCAAACAACCGCTCACACCAATTACGGCACTGCTATCAGTGTAGAGTGTGGACAAAGGAGAGGCAGTGGCGTTCGAAGGTAAGTTCATGATATTTTTTCCATTCCTTTCTCCCCACCACCCCCATTCCGAGGCAGCCACCACTGTAACGTGGTCTTTACTACAACTGTGTCTTTACCACGCCTGCCTTTACTATGCATGCCTTTACCATTTTGTTGTAAAGGCATGATTGGTAAGGCAATTGGAAGGTAAAGATTACACCCCAGCCCCCTACCCTGAGCCCCAGCCCTGCAAATGACCCCAGCACAAATAAACAACCCTAATCCCCTGCCCTGAGTTCTAAAACCCAGCCCGCCCGAAAAACTACCCCAGCCCCCGCTCTGAGCCCTTAAATCAGCCCCCAGCCCTATAAACTGCCCTACCCCCCAGCCCTGAACCCTAAAACCCAGCCCCCAACCCTAAAAAGACCCCGACCACAGCCTCCGCCTTGAGCCCTAAAACTGGCCCCAGACTTAAAAACTACATGAGCCCTACTTACCAAACTGCGGACTGATCCTTCCTGTCACAATCCTTCCTGTTCCTCCTTCCAATCTCCCCGCCCATCCGCTCTACATCTAGAGCGCTGACTGACTTACCACGCATATGCCTGGTAAAGACATGTGCTTGGTAAAGGCAAGCATGGTAATGCTTGCAGGGTAATGGGTTGTGTGGTTCCGCTTACTTTGTACATGCCGGTTCCCGCCAAAACTAGTTTGTTCCATTCCTTAAGGGTTTAGCAGGGTTTGTCTACTACTCGGCAAAATATGTTATGTACTCAAGAAGAATCACTGGAAGGTGGTGGTCAAAACAGAGAGAAGTTTATTCCAGGAATAGTGACAGCACTAAACGCTTTGATATAGCTGGTTTTCAACCTGAATCCAATAATTGAAAGAACATAAACCATTTCAGCTCTAAGTACAACTATAAAACAATATAACACAAACCTTTTGGTGTGTATGCACACAACCAAACAGTATTTCCATGGAGTTAGATTCACCAACATGCCAATGGTCGCCAAAGTGAAATCAGGCATTTTTTTATCCTGATAATTACACAGTGTTTATCCTTTATCCCACTTGCAGGCCCTCAAGTGCCTTCTATTTATTGCTTAGGGATCAGTGAAAATGCAGAAAGGTAAACCAAAGAAAGTAAACAGGTGTTCAGTCCAATATTGATGCATCCCTCACACCCTACAATAGCACACATTTACTTAGCAGAGGACTAGGACTGGCAATTGAGTGTGCACAGTTTCCTTTTAGTGGAGGTAGATCCCAGCTGCAAGGTTGTTGCATGTGTATGATGGAGTTTGACATGTAATGCCAAACATCTAGTTGAGTTCTTGGGCAACTGAAAGAAAAACAATGAACAGTTTAAACGCACATCTGTTGGTTAAGTTTTCCTTCCTCCACATAGTTAATAGACTATTTCTGTAGTGGGCAAAAATTGGGTTGAAGTTGATGTTATCCAAAATCCCACCATAAGAAGCCCTGCTGGTGAGTATAGAGCAGAAGATGTTCGACTCCCTCCATTGGTCCATTGTTTCATTGGTCAGTGCCATTAGGCCTTCCATGATGGGTGACTCAGGATCTCTGATGTCATCTGGGTCATTTTTAATGCATTTGAACATGGCTACATTTCTGGTTACTCTTTCACTATGTTGTACAGCACCGACCATTGTGCCCTTCCTTTCAATGAGAGTCTAGGAAATACATTGATACGGATCCTAAATTTCCCTCCAGAGTGTTGGTCCAGCACGACATCCAAGTTTTCCTGGTCTCTTTCTCCGTTTGCACTGTTCTATGATGGTGATGATAGATCTTCAGTGATAATGTCTTTGGGGGTGATTTTAATTAGCAAAAATACGGGAAGCTTGCATGCAGTGAGTAACACAGTGGGTGGTGTTACATTACATTTGCAGGAATCTGTGGAAGGACCACTCAAGGTTCCTTTGCTGCACCAGTCCAAATCTTATAAATTCTTGCGTCCTCGTACACCTCTCCACCTCGAGGTTGGCTTGGAGCTATGACAGCGTGATGTTTCTGGTATTGTATGATTAAATTGACTAGAATTGTAGGAAAGTCAGCTCTTTACAATGGTGAGGGGGATACATTGTGTTTTTACCTCTTTTCATGTTGCATGGGAGGTCCATATTTTTTCAAGCTAGTAGCTGCTTTTTCAAATGCTGTGGACCTCACTATTCTGACAAATGTGTGTCTGGTGCAACTTTAAACAATCACTAAAAAAGTTCTTTCCACCTGGAGTATTAAAAAAGTCCATGTTAACCTTCCTTCTGGGGTTGTTACTCTTATCTTGTGTGATGATGGGTTAAGGCCTACTTTCAAGACCTCTGGCCTGACACAGTATACAGTCTCCTACCAGTTCTTCGACTGGTCTTGTACATGTTGGGCAACCAAACTTTTTCCCTTAGTCAATCTTTGATGCACACCACCCCCTGGTGGCCCTGATGTGTCAGAGAGGCAGTTCTATGGACAAATCATTTCATGTTACCATTTGTATGCTCAGTTCATGTTGCACCCACTAGAGAGATCTAAGCTGGGCTAGAACTGGATGCGTGTGGTGCCAGTTGCCTTCAAGAAAAGATTTCCACATGTGAATTTGAATGCTCTGATGCCCGATTGGGGGTATACAAGTGATGTTCCTTTTTGCAATGTTAGCAAGGCATAGTGTTGTGACCTGGGCACAAGGGCACTAGGGCCCCGTACCTGACTGGTGGGGAGGGAGCGTAAACCGGACATCACTTCCGGTCAGGGGAGTGGGGAAGGGGCAGAGCATGACCAGAAGGGCAAAGGACTGGACGTGTGTCCAGCACAGAGCAACACCAATAAAGACTATGTAAATCTCTCACCTGACTCCTGTCGTACCTGATCCAAGAGACACGACACACAGCATGATGAGGCATTCACCATGAGACATCATGCGTACATGCTGTTGCTTTCCCCCACCTGCTGGCACTCAGTTGGCATGGCAGATGACCAGCTGTGTGGTCAGCTACAGGATGGTAGATATTGTCAAAATCATGGAATTGTAGCATCCACTTTTCAGAGTGTGTCAGAGGGTGTGATGGCCTCCATTGGAAGATGGGGCAGAATTGTGGAATCTGTGCCCATAGAGGTGCATACGGAAATGTTGTCAACAACACTTAAGAGGGCATTTTCTCCCCCTCGATCTGAGAGTATCTAATTTCACTCCCAGTCAGGACTCTCTTTGCCAAAGCACCTCGCTCACTTGGGCGCTCTTCTACTAAATGAACTGCCATAACCTCTTTTTTTGGAATAATGTACTTCATGATGGTGTTGAGGCGCAAAGCATTTTTTGTGCCTCGAAAGGGAGCATCATAAGCTACTGTATACTACTATGGCATCCTAGATTCGGCTAGGTTTCTTAGTGGGGATGTCAGCATGACCAAATTGGGAATGAATGGTTCACAGTAGATTGCCATCCCTAAAAAACTCCAAAGTCCATTTACATTCTCAGGGGCCTTCTTCATGTTAATGCACTGAATTTCTTGGAGTCATCCCGCTTACTGAGCTTGTCCAGCTCAGCTTCTACTCGGGGACACAAGTGGAAAGTAACCAGTTTCTCATATAGAGATGCGCCTGTACACTAATGTCTATATGAAGTCTGAGTGGCTTGGATTATAGATAACCTAGACATGAAAATAAGTGATCATAGCCTTGTAGTAGGACTTCAGTCTCACAGGTCCATACGCTGAGACACAGTGTATGGCTGTATTTCTTCCTCAGTGCAACTGATCAGCGTGCTTGTGGCATACATGATGATGAAGAACTTGGTCTGAACGTGTTGAACAATGTATTACTTCTTTTATGAATGTGCCAGCTAGTAGGATGGGTTCAAGGCCTGCAGTCCTTAGACATATATTCTGGTAATGTGTTCTTGATTTTTGGGGCAAGGTTTCAAAGCTTTGAATTGTTTGTAGTCCATCATATTCACTGACGTCCGTGTCGATGAGCATGATAGCATCGAGGCCATGCACGTTTGTTGTGTTTTTTTGTTGAGGTCTCTTTGATGGCATCTGTCAACTTGCAAAAGTGGGAGGATTCCCTGCTCTTCATTGTCCTCTGAGTCAAGTCTGAAAGACATGGGAAGATCTGTGTTCCAGTTGCTGTCTTTGTCCGCTGTCGTTATTGTTCTCCTTGGAGTTGGTCTGCGGCATGTGCTTCCTCAGCTACCCCGGGTAGCATCACAAGCACGCACAAAGACATGTTTACACTCACATGGCTGGCAAGCCTTCCCCTGCCCAGTGCATGCCCTTCAAGTGTGCTTCATACTGAGTTTTAGCACAGGTGTCTCTTCATTGCTTCTATGTTGTCTTTGTGGAATCCATATTCAGGCAACCAATAGCATCTGGACTTATCAATGCACTCCACATATCCCATTCACCATCAGATGGCTCTTGTTTGTTGGCATGTATGCCAAGGAATATTTCATGTGGATTGCTCTAATACGGGATAGTACATCAGAGCAGTGTAGTGTCAAAATGGCTTCCAGGCTCATTCTGAGCTTGTGTAGAATGATCCTTAATAGTACAAGTAATTGAGAGCTCATTTAGCATAAGCCTTCTTAGCGCAGGCGACCTGAAGCACTGTATGATCTGCGTTCTGACTTCTTTGTTTTGGTCCTAATTAGTGAAGGTGCTGGAGATGTCTTGCAGACGCACATTGAAGTTGTGTAGGGTCATAAATGACTTGTTGTGCTTGCCTTAATATGAATTGATCATAGTTGGGGGTCAGTCTGTGGGTCAAAGGGGCAGTCAATGCAGCTACTGCCGTTTTATGGTCTGGCTTGGCAGCGCAGCTGTCGCCAGATAATTATGTGAGTATCACAAGGAGAGGGGCTTTGGCTCCGCCCACATGCTGGGAGCCAGAAGTACATGCTTTGATTGGGCAGACGTTGTGTGTTCCCACAAAAAAAGTGCTTCCCATCTACACAGCTATGATCATTTTGTTATTTATCCAGCTGTTTAAACTTGAACTTCCAGGGGCACACACACGACATTATAATGATATTAAGGTGTCTTAGATAATTAGATAATTAATATTTTTGTCTTTGGCAGCAGAACAGATGGGAGGAGGGCAGAAATAGCCCTACATGGATTTTTAGGTCTGGAATGATAGTGCAATTGTCATTTGGCCTATTATCTTACACCAATATTACTCTACAGTTCTTTGATTCCACACAAATGCAATATCATTCCCATGATATTTGCTTGTAATGCTTCACTTTGCCATGCAACATTCCATTAAAGCCAGAACTATTAGCATTTGCATTGCTTGTTCGTAGTCTTTAGCAGCTTAATCATGGTGGTGTTGACCCTAGAAATGCTGATTAGTTATTTATGAGACTGTTCTGCCTGCACCTCGGCAAATAGGAGCTATAAAACCAGAAAGAGAAAACGATAATATGAGTGAAGTTTGCAACACCAACAATATTAAAGGAGACCAAGAAGGAGAAATGATGCCAGAAAGAGAGGAAAAGAGAGGGGATTCAGAAAGGAAGAGTGAAAGCAAAGACATGAAAAAAGAAGAAACCCTCACAAGAAATAAGGGTCAAAAGGATGAAAGGAAAACTGCAATGAACAAAGGATTGAGGGATGGAATGATGAAAAGCATTTGCATGAGTGGGTGAAATAAAGAATAGATGCAATTATGAAAAGCAGGATGAATAGGTGGATGAATGGGAACCTGGATGGAAAGATGAAAGCATTGATGGGTGGATTGATAAAAGAAGGGTGAAAATATGGATGGATAAAAAGAAACGGATGATGGGTGAAAGGATGGATGAATGGTAGAGAGATAGGAGGACAGAAGGAGGTGTGAAGATACCCCCTTCTAGGATGGGCAGGGCTTACTCGCTTCCCTCACCCAATGACATTTAAGGTATGGACCGAAGTGGAGGGTATTTTATTTTTCAGGTACTGCTTTGGTCGTAACGTAAATACAGGGTTTTTTGAGACCTGTTTACTTGAGTTCTTTCTGCTGCCTTCATGGCTCATGAGTCAGGAGTTGAAAGGGAAGTGGTGGCCGGCACGGATCAGGCGTGGCTGGGGGGCACTGGGGGGGGGGAGTTAAGGGAGTTTAAGAAAGAAAGACCATTACCTGATCGCCGTGTCTCTCCTCCGTCTCTCCCCTGGGACTGGAACAGGAAGCACCCAGGCTCCCCTGAGCCAATCACAATACTGCAATGTAGTGTTGTGATTGGTCGGAGTGCCGTAGTTCGGTGCTCAGCCAGGGAATGCGAGCCTGGGCAGGCTCTCCACGCAGGCTGTAATGCAGCCTGCGTGGAAAACATGCAAAGTGCGCCTGAATGTTTGGTCGCCCCAAGATGGCTGGCCAAACATTCATGCGCAATTGGAGTGGGTAAACCACTCCTCCCACTGCTCCTCTGTCATCAGAGAAGCCCCACCCGCAAACCTGCAGCAGCAGGAAAACATAAAATGATAATAACCTCAAGTTATTATCATTTTATGTTTCCTTTATTTTACTGCTACAAAGCAGTGGGGCGACGCTCTTCCGCCTTAGCAGAGGAGCCGCCGCTGTCTAGTGTAGAGGTTTTAGATGGTAAGCTAACGTAATACCGGCTGCTCACTCTTGGCTTCTAAACACATTTTGGAGGAATGGCTGTGCACTGTCAGTGACCTGGTAAAGGAGGGCAGCAAACAGCTGAAACTGGACCATATATTCAAAGCTGTTCCTAACAGGGGCCGGGCTCCCCTAAATATGTTTGGCCCAGGGCCCTCCAAATCCTTAAGATGTCCCAGTTTGCCCACTCTTTTTTTTAAAAATTCTCGGGGTGGGGGAGAACCCCGAATCCCCCTTAGGTTGTTCAGGCGCGCTCGCTACACTCGCTCGCCGCGGTGCACTCTCACACAAATTTTACACCACGCCACTTTCAAATGTCAACATCTGCCTCTGGCTTCCACTGAAATACGCCCATATCTCTTCCTGCCACAACAGTAAACTCTGCTTTAGCTGACGTCACCCCTGTGCTTTTGAACGTGTGAATGCTTCAGGTTAATGCAACACTGCCTTTTTATTGGTTTTCCTGCTGCGGGCCGCTTCCTCTTTGTAGGGTACACACTCGTACATCATTCCTTCCCATTTTTGGACAGTGTTAGGCATTACTGTCACGCTCCTGTCTAAGATTTCACATTGCACTTTGAACAGATATGGATTATGGCGTCCGCCGCAGCTCTCCAGTTTGTCCCTTTCAGGCTTCCACACTCAGTAATCACTGCCAGCCCTTTCAAAGGAGATGAGATATCGCAGGTTGTACGTCCATTGTCTTTTGTCCTTGAGAGGTGATGATTTGCTTCTGAAAGTTCCTGCGCGCGCCTGCCAAGCAGTGCGTAGAGTGCCACAGAGTGAAGCATAATTCGATTTTGCTGATCGTTACTGTGCTGCATTTAACTAGTTAATCCAATCACACGTTAGTCAATGCATGCCTTAAGTATGCAAACAGCTCGTTAGTAAACCAATCAACTACTCTGGTGAAATGCTCAAAGGCACAATATAGATTTTTTTTCTAGCTAATTTTCTTTACAGTAGCATCTTTAGTTGTCAAATTCTTACAACTTGTTGAACAATGGTGGAATTTGAAGTATCGTTTTTTCTGCAATGACACAATTGGCTTCATTTACATTTATGTATTCCCTCTATTTTTGGAAAGAAACACCCTCTGTAATACCAGCAGGGCCGGGCCGAGGTATTTTGATAGCATAGGGAGGAAGGAACATTGGGGTATATTACCAACAAGTAGCGATAATTATCGCTACATAGGCTTAGCGACGATTTCTTTATCGCTGCCTATCGCTAGATATTTTAGCGGAGAAAACATGCTATTAGCAATGTTTTTCTCCATTGTGCTAAAATATCCAGCGATAGCGGCGAAATGCGTGAATATCGCTGAGAATACAGCGATATTCACGCATTAGCGACAAAATGCTCTTAGCCATGTTATCCACCTCCCATTGGATAACATGGCTAAGAACTGGTCTGGGCAGGTGTTAGTATTTGGAGATATTCGCGCTTAGCGTGAATATTTCCAACGCTAGGCCTGCCTTGCTAATAGGCGATAGCGACGTTAGCGACTGCTTTCAGTCGCTAACTGGTTGGGTACGGCCACTTTGCATGTCATTAGCGATAAACATCGCTGACATGCAAAGCGGGCCCCAAACCGCTTGCTATTGCCTAAAAGCTGTCGCTAACATCAGTTAGCGACAGCTTGCTAATAGGGCGATAGAATTATCGCCGCTTAGCGGCCGAAAACGGCTGCTAAATCGGCGATAATTGCCTATCGCCCCCCTTGGTAATATACACCATTTTTTGCAGCATATTACTATTTACCATACCTTTCCGCACGTTAAGCAGGCACGCCCGCCCCTCCTCTTGATACACCCTTTAACCCCTTCGCTGCAGCGGCTATACCGCTGTAGCGCTATGGGGGAGGCGGGGCCACGCAGCACTCCCGCGCTCGTGACGGAACCGCTCCGTCACGAGCCCCGGGTGAGCTGTGCTTGTGACGGAATGGTTCCGTCACGGACCCGCCCGCTCTTTAGAACGCCCAGCGCAGGCACGGAATTCACGCCGCGCAGGCGCGGCGAGCGGCCCGTGACGGAACCATTCCGTCACCAGCACAGCCCACCCGAGGCTCCTGACGGAACGGTTCCATCACGAGCATGGGAGGGGTTAATGCACAAATAAGTAGGATGCATTGCTTAATTGTATCTGGTTTTTTTTCTGTGACAGCATACAATTTAATTAAACGTATTTGAGTGCTGTTACGATAATCGAGTCAAAAGACAATCACGTTTGTGGTGTGTTCCGTGAAAGCAATACGTAATATTATTTTATATGAGCCAACTTCGTAGAACGTTAAAGCATGTAGGGGGGAGGAATTTGCTTACATTCCCCGTTCTGGATGAATGGACTAAGCTTACATTTATAATAAATTTGTATTTGTAAAGTGCGAACATATCAGACCTCAAGTGTTTCAAGGCGCGGGGGCAGTCAGGGCCCACCTAGAGCCGTAGGTAACACGATAATGTTTACTAGCACTATCGAACTTGCCACACATCTGTGATAACCTAGTTTCCCCCGGTTCTCATGCTATGTAGGCGCATACCGCGGTCTCGTTCCTAGCTTTGGAACGCATGCGCGGCCTGTAAAGTATCACCGGTATTCGCATGCGCGTCCTGTGTAGTATCACCGGGACGCGCATGCTTTGTTATACATTACCGGCGCATGCGTGTTATAGCAACAGAGTTCCAACCCTGATTCAGCGCTGTTTGCTACACCGACTAGATACGCACTCGGCCAGCTGCACCCGATTAACTAATTAGATCGGGTATAAATAGAGACGCGAGAGCAGCGAGCAGTCACCTCCACTCCCTCTCGGACGCTGGCCTAAGAGGTACCGACGGACAGGTAGGGTCTCTAATAAGTGTAGGACCTTATACTGTGGGCTCTTGACATGACGATACTTTCATCTATAAGTTCGTCAACCTTCACTAGAGCTTTCTATTTAACATCAATCAACTTGCTTTATAAGAAAGCCATAGAATTTCTTTTTTTTTTTTATTCTTTTTGACTGGCAATACAATAGTTTATCAAGTATAAACTATAATTACTTCCTCTCTATGCATAGTCATAGCCATTGGTTCATTGGGGTTGAGTCTCTTTCTAGACAACTGGTTTTTGTTAGTAGATCACGGGAAATGATTGATCAAATGTATCCATGCACCTCTGATAAATTTCTGAAGTTCTTCTTACATTTCCACTCTAACAGAGTGGGGCCTCCTTCTCCCCGAGTGGGTGCTGGGCGAGGTGAGGCGACCTCACACAGAATGCTGGGTGAGTCACACTATACAGACTAATGTTTCTACTTTTGAACTGTTAATATCAGGAGAACTATCTGTCTTCTGAATGGCGCAGAGACTTTCTCTTTCGCCCTGTTTGTGTGGTTGTGTTGTGTTCTGTTTACCGAAACACCATCATGCACTTTTTTTACTTCTCACTGTTGTGCACTTTTCTTTTCCTTTAGGAGAGAATGAATAATTGGATAACTGCCAGAAAACATTTGGGCTCGAAGTATCTGGTAGGAGTAATCCATTATATCAATGCACAATTATTAGCTTAATTTTCACAAATTGCAGTCGCTATTATCATCTGGTCCTGAAGAAAGCTTGGACACATAGTCCATTCGAGCTGAAACATGTCTTATCATCTGGTCCTGAAGAAAGCTTGGACACATAGTCAATTCGAGCTGAAACATGTCGACCTCAATGCACTGCGCCATTATATAGTTATTATTTAAAACTGTTAGGCGTTGTTTTAAATTTTGACCCTAGGACAATACCTATTAAATTCAATTTTTGTCCCAGGAGCCAATTTTATTTTCACTTTACCTTCAATTTTTCACTAGCACTGCACTCCATTAGCACTACCTGTGAAACGCTGTGGTCTCTGCATCATTACCAGGTGCGTTGGGTGAGATCTGGATTTATATTATGTATCCCACATGACGACATTCCACCATAAGGGTGGGCTGATGGGAATTATTTCAGCCCAGTGTTATCACAGCTGTGATTTGATGGTCTCACGGTCTTTAGTTCTGACGCAGCACACAAACAGTTTTGTGGACCAGGCAACTCCTTTCTGTTTTTCCCACCTAGAGTCTGTCATATGACGGTAAGCTGCCGCCTGCGATGAAACCGCGGTCCAGCGATCCGGAGTCAGACGCTCTAGCCGCTGCGCCACACCTCTCCACAGTTATTGTTAGTACAGGAATATGAGGCATAGAGAGGAAACGGGATTGGCTCGTCATCTGTGCAATGCCAGAATCTAGACACTGTACAGTCAGGCAGTATGCACAGTGCAATAAGAGAGAAGAGTTATTTAAGCTTTAAATTAAAGATAGCATTAATTAAATTCATTTTAAAATCGTTTCACAATATCCAATCCTGGATCTAAGAAAATTCAAATGATAACATAAACCAGTGCGCCCTTACAGATTTCGTCTTTTCAAATGCTTTGTATATTGGACAGGCAGGAGATAATTCATACATGATGTATTGAAGAAAGCTGGGCCTACATTTAGCCAGCCCTGCCATCTTCTGGATAAAATGGGTATTGACATACAAAAAACAGATAATAATGTGGAACTCATTGCACCAACTGAAGATAAAAACTCAACAGAAGAATAATGCATTAGCTTTCTGGATCGAGCTCCCTGCTAAAAGGACAATCTCGAAAGAGCCCAACACGGGATGGTGTGCTGTTATTTGTACCATTGTAGGATGGGTTTGTTGCATTGGCGGGTTGTTTTCGTAATGGTTAGCACATTATACCGTAAGACCATTTATTAAAATGGACGCCTAGTGATAGGGACGTCTGTTTGTAGGCAAGCAGACTGGAGGAAGTGACAGACACAGACAAAGTACAAACACACAGGCCCAAATGTATTAACACTTTGTCATAAACCGGCACAAAGAGTTTTTGACATTTACCTTCTGAGTTAAACATTGATCTGTGCTGGAAAGTTGATCTAAAGTAACACAAAGTAGCGCTATGAACTACTTTGCAATATTTCATGTCAAGGGGGAGTACCATGGGCGATACATGAGTGTCCCCACACAACTACTCTTGGCTTTTGATGCATATCCCTGTCTGTTAAAAAGGATAAACAGGGATTTGTGTAACAAAATTACACCTTGTTAAGGCAGATGTAATGTGTGAGAAAAGTTTTCTTTTCTCAAAACTTTTTTAACTTTCCAAGGGGCATATTTACAAGGGCTTTACCATAAAACCAGCGCCCTATTTACAAGAGGGTGCTAACATGCAAAATCGCATGTTAGCACCCTTTTTCCCAACGCCTGCAAAGTGGGCGGCACTGGGCATACCCCGTATGGACTACTTTGCAAATATCACTGAGGTTTCACATAGCAATATTTACAAGGCTGCCCCAGCACACGTTAGTTTTTGGAGAAAACTGCAGTTTTCTCCAAAAACGAACGTCTGCTAAAATGCAGACTTACCTATCCCTAACATTGGGGTGGATTATGCTGATATGACCCTGTGGGTCGTATCAGCAAGGTTAACGCCGTTTTGCTGGGAACATTGCTGGAAAACCAGCAATTTTCCCTGCAAAACGGCGATAACCTCGATACCTCTGGAACCTTTATCGAGAAACGCGCTGTTATTAACACACTACCAGAGCGATACATTCCAGAGATAGCCTGCGATAACAAAATTATCGCTAAGCACGGCCAGCGATAATTATTGCTGGCCGTTGATAATATGCCCACTAGTGTGTTGGACTGTACAGCACACGAACAAAGTTATGAAAGTATTGAACTATACCAAGTCATAGTACAAGCAACAAAGAGTAGAGCTCTCTCAAATAATAATCAGAAACGAAGTCCTCTGGTAAAATTAGGTGGATTTAAATAATATGTGTTGCAGATTAAAGAATAAAGATGGATAAATCATTCACCATGCTTCTTGAATCAATGGACTGAACTCCGAAAATAAGCATACATTTACACTTTGAAAGAATATTACCTCATAGGTTGCCAATAATTGGATTTTGTTTTTGATTATTTTTTAGAGTGCGCTACTCTTTTTTGTTTGTATTTTGTTGAGCCTTAGAGGGTCTTTGGGCAGTGGGACCTCAGGGGTGTGAGCACCATATTTGTGATTATCTAGAAACGTCCGACTGGTGCAGTGGACTATAGCCACCACTGTTTGTTCTGTATGTCAAAGCACGGAATTGTGTACTAGAAGGGTGGCATCCAGTACAGTACCTATGCTTAACAGCACACACACCCTTACACTAAGGCGCAATGATGGGTGAGTTGCCACAATGCAGCTCAATGTGCACTAGAGACGAGAGGGAGAAAATCAGTGCGATAGCTGATATTTTCCTTTCACAGAACACAGTGCAGCAACTTTGGCTGCAGCTCTGAGTTGCCTCCATTCTTTGTAAATTTCTCTCTCGCTCTCTTTCTCTCAACCCATCCACTTATCCCGCCACTAAGATGGGAGACCTTAATAATGTACCTTAAAATGCACTTTTTGCCCCTAATTTACCCCAACATTTGTTTAATGGACAATCCAAATAACCCCTTTAAAGATATCTTAAACTCATTTGCATAATGGTCAAATTTGCTTTACAATATACCACTTCCCACACATCTTTCTGTGGTGACGGTCTAGTGCGCCGGGTAGGCGGAGACCGGAACCGGAAGGGCGGCCATTTTAGATAGAGGCCGGACCTAAGCCAGAGCAGGAGCGTGCCCCGGCGCTCTGAGGAATAAACCAAGTTATTTAACGTATCAAGGCTGTGAGTGTATTATTATAAAGGTGAAAGAGCACTCTTACAATGGCGATGAGGCGGGATGCTGAAAAATAACGAGACCCTACGAAACACGCAGCATTGAAAAAAAATATCAACACGCCGACCACATTATCCTCGGAGCGCGGCAAGGGTGAAAAGCGGCAGGGGTCACTGGACTTCAAGGAAGGCCAGTACAGAAACTGCACGGCGCCGCAACATCGGCTGGGCACAATCGGAGCTGGTGAGCCATACTAGCAGGACCGACTATAGGCCCGAGCAGTGACCACGTGCAGGGCACGAAGGTGGCTATAAGGGGAGCAAGGGAGAGCGGAACAGGGCCGAACCCCATACAAGGCGACCAGAGAACTAAAGAGGCCACAGAAGCAATACGAGCCACCAGGACCAGTGTGAGGGCTTAGAGGACAGACCACTCACACAGGACAGAATCCTTAGCCCAGGAAAGTAAGGCAGAGTGCAAACCTGGAGCCCAGAGGGGCAACAGGAGGTGACGAAGGAGGCCAGAACCAGGTGAGGAGCACGGAGGATAGGCAAGCGCCTGGCAGCCTGCCCAGTGGCAACAGTCAAGCCCCGGCTAATCCAAGGGGCAACGAAAGGATGGCGACACCATCCATGTCGCTCACCAGCATGGTGCCCTTTCTACCAAAAAGGGGAGAGCCCACGATGCCGTGGGAGGACTGGAAGAGGTACTTCCTAAATTATTTGTCGGCACTGGAGGAAGAAGGCGACGCAGAATACTCTAGTTCAAGGAGGAAGAAGATACTCCTGCACAATTTAGGACCGGAAGGCATTAGAGTGTACGATAACATGGTTAAGAAAACAAGGCAAGCGACGGACACGGACGTGTTTCAACATGCAATAGAAGATCTGGGCATGCACTATAGACCAGTTGTTTGTGTTGCCATAGATCGGTGCAAATTTCTTCCAGAGAAAGCAGGAGAGTGGAGAGACTATAGACGAATACGTTGCAGCGCTACAAAAATTAGCCCTAACATGCAAGTTCGGAGACCTACACGATGAACTGGTGAGAGATCAAATCATCATGCATACGTCCAACAGTACAGTACAGGAAAAGCTGTGGGTAAATGGAGACGCGCCCCTCAAGGAAGTGTGGGCCTTAGTGAAAAAAGCTGAGTTGTCCAAAAGATGCGCGGAAGCAGCTAGAAAGGACACAGCGAGCAAACAGACAGTATGCAGGGTAATGGTGAATAACAAAGGAGACAAATCCAAAAAAACGGACCTCCCAGAGGCCAATACGGGAAACGGAACCAGCCAACTGCGGGGGCTTTACAGAAGATGAGTGGAGAAAGGAGGACAAGTTGTTACAGGTGTGGCAGCACGTCAGATGTGGGTAATGACAAAGTGTGTCCTGCGTTCAGAGTGAAGTGTGCCTTCTGTGGCATATTCGGCCATTACGAAAAAGTCTGTAGACGGAAATCCAGAGGAGCCGCAGTCAAGTACATCGACCAAGGAGGCCCCGATGAAGAAGAAGAGCAAGGAGGTGAAGAGGACCTTGATGAAGTCCTTTACATAGCGGACCAAGTCCTGGATGTGGACTGCAAAGGTTCCAGCAAACCCGTACTGAACATGGACATAGGAGGAGAAATGATAGACATAGTGGCGGACTCGGGATCTCCCATCACTATCGTGCAGAGAAAGGTCTGGGAAGAAGAATTCATAGAAGCACTAAGGAAGGAGTTACACCCCATGGATTTGAGACCGGTCACCTACACAGGACAAAGACTTCCCATGCTGGGCTTTTGTCCTTTAATGTTTGAATTCAAGGGACGGCGAGCGTACTGCAAGCTGTACGTGTCGGAAAAGGGGCCTTCGGTGCTCGGATGGAAAGACCAAGGGGCCCTGGGCATTCAACTCAATCCAGGAGGAGTGGAGCAGGTGATGCTCATGGACCCGGAACAAGGATACGAGGGAGTGGCATGGAAGAGAGCATATCCCGAGGTTTTCAGTGGACAGATAGGAAAATTAACAAGGTACACACACATGATACGCTTGAAGTAGGGAGCAAAACCTGTGTGCCACAAGGCTAGGAACATACCGTTCCGGTGCAGAGAAGCAGTACAAGCAGAACTGGAAAGGTTGGAGAAAGGAGGCATTATAAAGGCCATAGAAAGTGCTGTCTCCATTGGTGGTTGCCCAAAAACCCAATGGGAAGGTAAGATTATGCGTGGACCTCAGAGAGCTCAACAAGAACATACTGTTTGACAAATTCCCCTTGCCACGCATCAACGGAATGCTGGCGAGAACTGAGGTTCCGTGACAATTGTAAGTGGTGTTTTCGACTCGTACGAATATAGTCGAGTTTAGTATCTACGAACCGCAAATGACGAGTTTAGTAAGTGTCCGCAGTTTCGCTGTGCTAACTTAAACCGTTCGTTTGCTACGAGGGTTTTTCATCTGTACCCACGGGTTCCATCTTAGATACGGCATCCATTTTGTCTCTTGCCCTCAAGTAGCCAGCGAACGGACGTTGTCCGCTTCGCGACCCTGGGACTCCCAAGATATTTGCGGAAGACACATGTTCTTTGTAAGTGTCTTTATGATGAGGGGGATGATACTGTAAGGCAGATGGCCCCGCTCGAGGCTCATCTCGCCGTGCCGGTTTATTGTCTTAGCCGTGCATCTCATTAGGCACGTCCCTTTGATGCCTGTAGTTCGTGTTTCCCGATACCTCCCCTTTTACACCCTTTCCAATCTCCCCACTGTTTCCATCTTCCTCTGCACCTGTCCTTGTTCCTTTTTCGATCTGTTTTACTGCTGATTGGAATGTACCAATGGTGGGAAGATGGGTTTTTACAGTTGGGAACCGCCAAATGTTTCCGCACTTATGTTCCGGACCTTATGAGTATCAAAGCGACTAAAGCGACCCCTCTTGGGGATAATTGTGGGAACCGGGTTGTAAACCTTTGTCTGCTATGTAAACCTATGGGAAAATCGTGTATAAAAGGAGCGATCCACAGAACCAATTTGAAGCAGTCTCCCTGAACTACACTCGTTGTACTTCCGTGATCTCTGTGTTTCCCTGCAGCAAATAAACCTTGAATCTTTGACGCCGAAGGAAGTGTCCCGTGTCTCTGTCATTCGTACGCCGGAGCAGGTTACCCACGAAGGTTTCAGGTGTTGTCCCCTGGCACCGCTGGGTCTTAAAGAACCTAGTCCTTCAGTTGGCGCCCAACGTGGGGCTGCATCAGTGGTACCGGTCCAAGCCCGACGATCGTGAGGAACTTCGTGTGAAATCTCCGAGGGAAGGTGCACTCCGCTTCATCGATCCTGTTGTCGAAACAAGTGGCCCGAAGACTTTTCCCGCGAAGATTCCCGCCTCCTGACGGCTGCGACGGACTGCTGCCCTGACTGTAGACCTGTTTTGGCGCCTGGCATAGACCTTGGTAGAGCGAGACGATTGACGGGCCTTCCTGGTGACGCCATCGATCTTTGAGTTAAGTATTTGTGGGTCGCTCCCAGAGTTCTTGGTTGTGGTTGCTTAGTGGTTGCATGGTTCCATTGCATTTGTAGTTCTTGGTACTTTGTTGTGTTGTTTGACGACTGCAGCCGCCAAAAACCGAGGGTTTTTGCTTTTGCTGGGACTTGGTAAATCCCGTAACCCTTGAAGTTTGTGAAACTCGACTAGTGTGCAAGATGCCTGGTCGCAGTACTTTGTTTAGTTGTTTCAGACGTTGTGGTGCGGATTCCCGACTGGAGGACTCATGTCCGATACCTCCGGTTGGAACTCCGACTTATGAACTGTACAGTAAACATGGGCTAGGCCCGATTACTTTTAATGATTATTGGATTCGCTATACTAAGAAGGACGGTGTCCTTAGTTGGCCACCTCACGGTAGCTTTGAGACCCCGATCCTAGATAACTTAGAGGCTAAATTGTTTGAGAAAAAGTCAAGGCCGGCCATGTTTGATGCCTTTCGGTTGTGGCGTAAAGAAGCCCGACAGAAAGAAATCAGACAGACTAAACGTAATCAGAGAGATAGTGTTGCTACCATTGTAAAGAAAGCAGAGCAATTTCAGCATGATAAGGAGGTTAAGGAAAAGGAAGTGTTTGATAGATTACAGCGTATGACTATAGATAAATGCTATCCTGCTTTGCCTACGAAGTCGGAAAAGAAGGAAGACGCAGTTGAGGATCCTTTAATGTCTTATCTCATGAAGTCGCCACCTCCGTATGTACAGGGTACCACAGCTCCTGTGGTTCCCCCTGTACCTATTCTTCCACCTATTCTTCCTCCACCTGTTCCTCAACCTGCACCCGTTCTTCCGACTGTTCCTGCTCCTTTGTCTGTTGCTATCCCTACTGCTCCTCCGCTTCCACATACTCCTGCTCCCGCTACTGCTCCTGCTCTGTTAACTCCTGCTGTTGCTTCTGTCTCCACTCCTTCGCTTGTTAGTCCTGTGTCCTATACTTCTCCCTCTACTCGTAGTCGTACTTCTCCCCTTGCGGCTAGCTTCTTCCATTCGCTCGGACCTGTTCTTGGGTCCGCTGGTTCCGATGGTCCTCAGAGACGTAGTCAGCTTCCAGGTAACAGGGAACGCGCTTCGCTATATAATATGGCGATGGGTTGGATGACGCATCCCCTTAGAAATCCACCACGTATTGTGCTCGACACGTTTTTTCAATTCAATATACCAACCCAAAGATTCGTGTTCGAAGAAATGTGTAAGGTTCTTCGTGATCAGATATCGGCCGACGCACCTGACGAGGTGCTGACCGCTTTGTCTGATTTGCAGCTTCAGTTCTCGACTGGACTGATAGTGGATACCAACGTTCGACGTGCGGTTGAACGGTTGCTATCTTTCCGTCCCACTCCTATACCGCAAGCCTTGTTTGTTGAGGATGTTGAAAGACAGCCAGATGAATCTGGTCAGTTTCCCATGCGGGAAGTCCCACCGGTGTGGATGCCAGCTAATCCACAGGCTCAACCTCCGATATTGGCACATTTCCAGAGAGTATGGATACATCTCCCATGGAAACGATCAGAAGTGTTACAGGTAAAGCAATCTTTGCCTGACCCTCGCAAAAATCCTGCAGGGTACTATAAAGAATTATCGCAGCTCGTAGACGCTACGATAATGAATCTTGCCGATATCGATATGTTGTTCGGCAATGTTGTGCCTCAACCGGTATGGGCTAAGATTCGTCAGGAGAATCACCCAAATGAATTAGGTGGTGATTGGGCTGCCATTGTAGCGGCGGATGGTTTGAAAACTGGTGGTGCTAAACCCGAGCAGCTGATTGCTGCTCTTCCTCAAAGAATAATAACGCTCATGAAAACTCTTATGCCAGCTATGAGAGTGAATTGGGATAAATTGTCGGCTTGTAGACAGAAGAAGGACGAGAGTGTCTCCGACTTCTTTACGAGATTCGAGGAGGCATTCATCGACCATAGTGGCCAGGATATGAGCACTGAGGGTGGTCAACGGTTGTTTGTGGACAAATTCGTTTCAAACTTATTGCCCGATTTGAGCAATAAATTGAAAAATTCGGAAAGTGCGTGGGCCGTTTCTACTTCAGCTCAAATATTGGCTACGGCACAGTATTATGAGAATAGAGAGAAAGAAGAGAACGACCGTGCTGATAAAAAGACGAAAGAACTCAAAACTAAAGTGTTGTTACAGCAGGCCTATCCCCCACGTTCGAATCAGAATGCTTCGCAACAAAATAGATCGCAGCCGCAATCGAACCGATCACAATCTCGTAATGACTCCTCTTCCCAAAGATCCTCGTTAGGGTACAATCAATGTGCCTATTGTAGACAGGAGGGTCATATCAAATTCAATTGTCCTGTTCTAAACGATCGAAATAGTGGTAATTCATCTAGAGGAGGTCGTGGTGGTTCACAGCAGACGTCACGTGGTAGGGGTCGTGGTGCTCAGAATGACCGTTCAGATAATTCATCTAATTCCGATAATTGTTTTGATCAGCGTGGATCATCGCAAGGACGATCTGCGCAGTACAATGTAGACGATTATTACGTCGATCAGGGAACTGACGACAGTAATTACTAGGACAGCTATGGACAAGGAGAGGGAGTGGTATCAGTTCCGGTTGATCAGAGAGGGCCTTACGTCGCAGTTGCTACATCGGGCGTCGTTGAGCCTTTTCTGTTGGACACTGGTGCAGCGAAAAGTTCCATAAAGCATTCAAAACTCCCTGGCGCACCTTTGTCTGGCTTAACAAATGTTTCCGTTGGATTCTCTGGCGCCCCTGTTAGCAATCCAGTTTCGCGCCCTCTGCCCCTTACAATTGGGCCTCGTGAGCTAGAAGCTCCGTTGATTTTGACCACGGGCTGTGGTAAAAATCTTTTGGGCCTGGATTTGCTTAAACGTTTGTATGCAACTTTGTATTGTTCCCCTGCGGGTGTAAAGCTTACGTTGGGAGAGAGGGTTGTCTCTCCTATGTACTTGTCTCTCGATAAGCTTCCACCGGAATTGAGTTCTCTTCCTGCATCTTTGTGGGCAACAGGTCCCAACGACGTGGGCCTGCTTGACATCTCCCCTTATGTTTTTCAGTTGAAATCTAATGTGCGGTTGCCACGTATTCCCCAGTATCGTATCTCTCTTGATGGTGAACGAGCATTGTTAGCGATCATCTATGATTTGATCGAGAAAGACGTTATTGAGGAAACACGGGGAAACGTGTGCAACAGCCCTGTACTGCCCATTCTAAAACGTACTGATCCTTCTAAACCACCTGTTTATCGTTTTGTTATCGATTTACGGGAGGTGAATAAAATTGTGATTCCTCAGTTCCCCGTTGTGCCTGACATCACGGCACTACTGACTCTGATTCCAGCTTCTGCATCTAGGTTTTCGGTGATTGATTTGAAGAATGCGTTCTTCAGCATTCCCATTGCAGAAGAGAGCAGAGACCTTTTCGGTTTCTCTCTTGGTGGACGCAGCTTCCGGTTCAAACGCGCTCCTCAGGGCTACTGTGAGAGTCCATCGATTTACAGTCAAGCCTTGAAGGGTCAACTGGATGCGTTTTCATTGCCGGCTGGTGCGGCCTTGATCCAATATGTCGACGACTTATTGGTAGCTGCAGATACTCAGGACATTTGCAAAATTGCTACGGTATCACTGCTGCAACATCTCTGCGAGTTAAATCACAAGGTGTCACCTTCTAAACTCCAATATTGTTGTCAAGAGGTAACCTATCTAGGTCACTTATTGTCAAAGGAGGGAAGGCGGTTGACCCCAGAGAGAATTGCAGCAATTGCACGAATGGCTGTGCCAACAACCCAAAGAGATGTGCGTGCCTTTCTAGGTATCACGTCGTACTGCAGGCAATGGATTCCAAATTTCTCATTGCTAGCGAAACCATTGATAGCTCTTACGTGCAAGGACGTTTCAACTCCTTTACCATGGACGGAAGAATGTCAGAAAAGTTTTTCTGAATTACGTGATTCATTGTGCTCGGCTCCTGTGTTAGGTACTCCTGATTACAGTAAGCCGTTCACATTATATGTTCACGAGAGGGAAGGTTGTGCGTTGAGTGTCTTAACGCAACCTTTTGGTGGTAAGCAACGTCCATGTGCATATTTTTCATCGACCTTGGACCCGGTAGCTAGAGCATTGCCGAGTTGTTTGAGAGCAACAGCGGCAGCTGCGGTGTCCATCCGACAATCAGCAGGATTGGTCATGGATAATATGCTTACGGTGATGGTTCCGCATGCAGTCGACACTCTTTTAAATCGTACGAAAACCCAGCACTTGACGAGTGCGAGATTGTCTGGGTACGAGCTGACGCTGCTGGCAAGCCACATTCAGATAAAACGTTGTAATGTCCTGAATCCGGCGACTTTGTTACCAATTAGCTCAGAGTCAGATGAAATAACAGAACACGACTGTTATTTGAGGACAGAAGAGGAAACAAAAGGTCGAGTGGACCTTAAAAACACTCCTTTGGAAGACCCAGATGGAACGCTGTATGTGGATGGTTCATGTTTTAAATTACCGAATGGTGATGTGACTACTGCATATGCTGTTGTAACGTTGAATACTGTTGTTGAGACTGCAAGATTAAATCAGAATTCTGCCCAAAGCTGCAGAACTGATCGCTCTCACCAGAGCGTGTGTGTTAGCGAAAGGGAAACGTGTGAATGTGTTTACCGACAGCCAATATGCTTTTGGCGTCGCACATAGTTTTGGACGGTTGTGGAGAGAGAGAGGTTTTCTGACATCGCATGGTACGAAGATTCAGCATGGTCAGCTTGTGAATGATCTTTTGGATGCACTTACGTTGCCTAAGCAAGTGGCGATTGTTAAATGTAGTGCGCATCGTAAGGTGACGGATGATGTTGGTCGTGGTAATGCGTTTGCGGATGAGACTGCTAAGGAGACTGCCCGGAACCTTAGCACTCGAATGTATGTGACGAGTTCGGTTAGGTGGCCTACAGAATCGAGTATGTGTGAGGACACTATCGAGAGTGTGAAAGCGATTCAGAATGAGGCCACCGAGACTGAAAAGATGAAGTGGAAAGAAAGTACGGGAAAGTTGGATGCAAATGGTTGTTGGATTGACTTATCGGATCAGAAAAGATGGATGTTGCCTGATGCGTATGTGCTGGCTGTTGTGACTATGGCGCATGGGTTAGCACATATTAGCGCGAAAGGTATTTGCAAGTTGTTGTCTCCTGTGTGGAAGAATGATGGTATCACAAAATATGCTGAACGATTGGTTAAGAATTGTATGGTATGTATGTTGTACAATCCTGGTAAGGGAACCCCAACTCCTCCTGGTAGTTTTTCTCCCCCTTCATGTCCCTTTGAGGTGATCCAATTAGACTTCATCCATATGGAGCGATGCAATAACCTGAAGTACGTTTTAGTTGTGGTTTGCGCGTTCTCCCGATGGATTGAAGCCTACCCTCTTAAGGACAACACTGCTTTGTCAACTGCGAAAATCCTACTGAAGGAATACTTTCCTCGGTACGGAATGCCTAGAGTTGTGTGGTCCGATAACGGAAGTGAGTTTGTGGGGAGTGTGATGAAGAGTGTGTGTAAGGGCCTTGGAATTAATCAGAAATTCCATAGCGCCAATCATCCCCAGTCAGCTGGTTTGGTTGAAGGGTACAATGGCACCCTTAAACTAAAGCTAGCAAAGATTCAGGCTACGACTGGTCTCTCGTGGCCTGACGCTTTACCCTTAGCATTATTGTCAACAAGGGCAACTGTACACTCCCGAGTAGGGCTCAGTCCCTATGAAATAGTGTTCGGTCGTCCTGCCAATGTTTGGGGGGTCCCTAGGCCGGGTGTGTTCTGTGATCTTGAGTATCCAATGTTGATCGATTATCTTCATGACTTGACTGCTAAACTGAGGTTAATTCACCAACAGGTTTACGAAGCATTGCCGACGCAGACGGAGGGTCCAGGCCACCAGCTCCAGCCCGGAGACTGGGTGGTGACGCGCAATTTTTCGCGCAAGAAGAACTTGGAGCCAAGATTCACTGGACCCTACCAGGTCCTCCTTGCCACGAGAACTGCAGTTCGTCTAGAGGGTCGGAAAAACTGGGTGCATGCCACCCATACCAAAAAGGTCCCTATTCCGTTGCCGGCAGACTCGTGGGTGAGGAGAGGCATTGCATCAACTGAAACCAAAGGATTGCCGGCGTTTGTACCTTTCAGCGACGCACAACCTGTCGGAGAATCCTCAGTGCAGCAGAAAGACACTGTTGAACATTTGTCATCAAAAGACTCAAGACCAGAACATTCAACTGATCAACAGAACGCTGTCTCTTCAACGGATCCTTTGTTTGACGAACAGACACGTCCTGGGAAAACCCGATACTTTTTGCGATCCAGCACTAAAGACTAATAAAAGATCCTGTTCTGTCCCTTGACAATTGCATTATCCCGTTTTCCACGATCAGTTTGAACATTCGTATCACTGTAATTATTTTTGTATATATACACTGAGTTTCGTTCCTCATATTTTTCTTCCACAGCTGAGAGACACTTTGCATACACATAATTGTGAACAAAGGCCGTAGGGCCGCGCGTGTACTTCCTTCTGGTTAGTAGGTCTTGACACTAGGTTAAAGACCGTCGGTTCCTGGGAACTCCTAGGGATTGACTACTGCTACACAGAACGAAGTGCGTCAAGAAACGTTGCGGACGGTCGTAGGGGATGGCATTTTTGAAGCTGATGGACTTGGAAGGAGCTCAAGCGCAAAGGTTCAAGTTGCAACAACTTAGTCGTACCAAATGTTTTATGTTCCAAATATTCGTATTGCTTTTGACTGTTTCTGCATTGTTGGCGGGTGGGGTGTATTACATGATGTCTTGTTTCTTATCTCCTGCTATACCTACTCCTACCTCTAATCCTCAATCTACTACTGTTGCATCTCCCCATTCTTTCTATTTCTTACCCGAACACGAACAGGCTAGACGTGCAGAATTCCGCAACAATTCCTTTATTCAGCTCCTTCACCAGCACCAGTTAGTGGTTAACACTACTAATTGTTGGGTGTGTGGGTTGATGCCACATACCACGGATAAGGGAATCCCATATCTGGTGTTACCGTATAGTTCCCAAGGGTCCGCTCGAGCATTTCAAACAATGTTTCGAAGCGCACTAGATTCTCAACCCAGTCGAGAGCCACGTTCTCCCTACCTTGGCCCTGGCTCGTACTATAAGCCTTTGTCTATAGCGATAGAAGACTTAGATAGAGATATCTATGAGCCGTCGCTCATTCCAGTGGAAGAGGTACAAGCCTATAGGGTCCTGAGTAAGGTCGAGTACAGTGCGCTCACGAGTGATAAACAGCTTAAAAGCTCGCCTCCGATATGGGTCGTACCCCACATTGGTAATTTTTGTTTAATGGGTCGTGGCCGAAGATCGAAAGCCCGACTTGGAGAGAGTGCTTGCGCTGAAAATTACATGCTGCCGATGATCTCGTCTCCTGTGTTTCTGGCTGCCAAGGGTACCTACTTTGTCTGTCATGATCGTGCGTATGCATGGTTGCCCTCTGACTTCATGGGCTCATGTTTTATCGCAAACTTGTTGCCTCCGACGTTTACTGTAGATGCAGATTATCACAAGACTAGAGTTGTGAGAGGCGTAATTAGCGAAGAGGATACTGCCGGTCAAGAGGCAGGAGACTTTTTCAAGGGTTTCCTCCCGTTTTGGGGACCTATGGTTAATAGTAGGAACCTGAGACAGTTGACTCGAGTGGTAGAATCGACAGCTAATATTACTGCCAGTGCCCTTGGTAATATCACCACAGAACTTCAGGCGGATAGACTTATGACGTTACAAAACCGTATGGTTTTAGACGTGATCTTAGCAGATCGAGGTGGGGTATGTAAGGTGATCCATTCGAGCTGCTGTATTTTCATTCCTGATAACGCTCCGACTGTCTATCAAGCCATCTCGAAGTTGCATAAGATCTCTGAATCCATACACGTGGATGTAGGGGATTGGACGCTACTTGGGTGGTTTTGGGGCCTGATGTCGACTTGGGGTTGGAAGATTCTGATGATCATCGGAGTTGTTGTGGCGTTCCTGTCCACGTGTTGCCTTTGTGTGCAGTGCGGTCCTGCCTTATGTGGCCTCTGCGCTACAACGTGTATGAGACAGCCGCCTGTTACCAATGGAACTCGGTTAGACAGAGCTATGCTACAGCAACATCTAGATGGTCTGATGAATATCGAGTATGATTCCGACTAGTGCTTGCCTACATGAGGGCAAAAGGAGCGTCTGAGGTTCTGTGACAATTGTAAGTGGTGTTTTCGACTCGTACGAATATAGTCGAGTTTAGTATCTACGAACCGCAAATGACGAGTTTAGTAAGTGTGCGCAGTTTCGCTGTGCTAACTTAAACCGTTCGTTTGCTACGAGGGTTTTTCATCTGTACCCACGGGTTCCATCTTAGATAAGGCATCCATTTTGTCTCTTGCCCTCAAGTAGCCAGCGAACGGACGTTGTCCGCTTCGCGACCCTGGGACTCCCAAGATATTTGCGGAAGACACATGTTCTTTGTAAGTGTCTTTATGATGAGGGGGATGATACTGTAAGGCAGATGGCCCCGCTCGAGGCTCATCTCGCCGTGCCGGTTTATTGTCTTAGCCGTGCATCTCATTAGGCACGTCCCTTTGATGCCTGTAGTTTGTGTTTCCCGATACCTCCCCTTTTACACCCTTTCCAATCTCCCCACTGTTTCCATCTTCCTCTGCACCTGTCCTTGTTCCTTTTTCGATCTGTTTTACTGCTGATTGGAATGTACCAATGGTGGGAAGATGGGTTTTTACAGTTGGGAACCGCCAAATGTTTCCGCACTTATGTTCCGGACCTTATGAGTATCAAAGCGACTAAAGCGACCCCTCTTGGGGATAATTGTGGGAACCGGGTTGTAAACCTTTGTCTGCTATGTAAACCTATGGGAAAATCGTGTATAAAAGGAGCGATCCACAGAACCAATTTGAAGCAGTCTCCCTGAACTACACTCGTTGTACTTCCGTGATCTCTGTGTTTCCCTGCAGCAAATAAACCTTGAATCTTTGACGCCGAAGGAAGTGTCCCGTGTCTCTGTCATTCGTACGCCGGAGCAGGTTACCCACGAAGGTTTCAGGTGTTGTCCCCTGGCACCGCTGGGTCTTAAAGAACCTAGTCCTTCAGAACGAAAGGGATAAAATGGTGTTCCACCGTGGACATATCATCGGCATACCACCAAGTAGCATTGCACCCTGCATGTAGCCACCTCACATCATTCATAACACCGTTTGGGTGTTACAAGTTTGTGAGGATGCCGTTCGGACTAGCGTCAGCGGCGGCAGTCTTTCAAAAACTGATGCACAAGATGTTCCAAAAAGTGGAAGGAATACAGTACTTCCAGAACGATATACTAGTAATGGGACAGTCTAAACCTGAACACAATGACAAACTACATGCAGTAATGGGAATCCTAAAGAACAATGGACTCACAGCGGAGTGGGAAAAATGCAAGTTTGGAGTAACATCTGTGACATACCTGGGGCATGAAATCAGTGAGAAAGGTATCGAGCCTAAGAAGGCCAACGTGGCGGCAATAAGAGACGCGCCAGCCCCATCAAGGAAGGAAGATGTGAGATCGTTCCCAGGCATGGCTGAATTCTATAGCAAGTTCATTCCACACTTTGCTACAAAAACGCATCATCTGCATCAACTGCTAAAGGAGAGAAATGGATTCAAATGGGACACGGAAGAACAAGAAGAGTTTGAGGCCTTGAAAATGGAGATAAGTGAAGCCATCCCTGTAAAAGGTTTTGATCAGTCGGCTGCATCCATACTAACTACAGACACTAGTGACCGAGGTCTGGGAGCAGTACTGATGCAAAAATCAAATACAGGGGAAGTATCAACGGTCTGCTTCGCATCCAGATCCCTAGCCAAAAATGAAGAGAAGTTTAGTGTAATCGAAAAGGAGATGTCGGCGGTGGTGTGGGCGATGGAACGCTTCAGACAATTCCTATGGGGAGCTAAGTTCCTAGTGCGAACGGACCACAAACCACTTATAAAGGTACTAACCTCGAATGGACACGCACATGCTACACCGCGGATAGCAAAGATGACACTGAGGCTTCTAGACTATGTGTACGAGGTGGTGTACATACCTGCCCCAAGGAATAGAGTAGCAGACTTCTTAAGCAGAGCAGCAGCGAAGGAGGGAGCAGATGACCAGGAACCCCCCGGATGGGAAGGGTACATTGTAGCGACCATGCAGGACATGGAACAGGTCATTAGTGAACAAGAATGGGCGGAAGCATACCGACAGGACGAAACCCTGGAAGCAGTCAAAGGATATGTGACCCATGGATTGCCGGACAAAAGACACCTAGATTGTCAGATGAGGAAGTACTGGGAGGTGAGAGAAGAACTGTCAATAGGGGAGAATCCCACGTTCCTGTTGAGAGGGGACAAAGTCATTCCGCCTCAGCAGTTGGTGGAACACCTATTGGCGATTCTGCATGAAGGACACCAAGGGATCACAAAAACCAAGGCGTTGGCGAGACAAGCATACTGGTGGCCGGCGATTGACAACCAAGTGGAGAAGTACGTGAGGACGTGCAAGTCGTGTTCCAGAGCAGACAAATCGCAAACCTTGATAAGGCCGCAATTGGGGAAATTTCCTATACCTAACAACCAGTGGGAAATGGTATCCATTGACATTGTTGGTACCATCCTCAACCTCGAGGGAGTGCAGAAATATGCCATTGTGATGGTAGACAGGTACTCGAAGTGGCCAGAAGTGGAAGTAACAGAAACAGTGGACACAGAGGCAGTGCTGTCCTTCCTTACGGCAATATTTGTGAAGGAAGGGATCCCCAAGTTGATAACCTGCGACAATGGCCAGCAGTTCGTGTCAAGAAAATGGGAGGCGTTTATGGCCCGTAATGGGATAGAGGTGAAACACACCCCCATCTACCACCCGGCAGGAAACTGACAAATTGAGCGGTTCAACAGAGTGATAATGGGAACCATCCAAGCAGCAATCAGGCCAGGTCAAGATTGGGAGAAAGAACTACCCAAAATGCTATGGGCATACCGCATCACCCCGGGAGCCACGGGGTACAGTCCGTTTTAAAGTGTTAAAGGGCAGAGAACCGTTCACCAAAGACAACATAGCGTGGAAGCACTTTGTAGTGCAAAGCAAATGGTCGCCTGCCGTGGTAAAAGGAAACCTAGAGAAGGCACAGGAGGTATGCACAGAACATTACAACAAAAGGCGCAATGTACAAGGAGTGACCTTAGAAAAAGGAGACTGGGTGAGGGAGAAAGTGGCAACGCTGAAAAAGAAGGGTGGAAGTAAGTTCACGCCACCACTCAAAGTCATTGAACCCTATGCCCGGTCGGCACTGCTAAGCGACGGCAAAGTGTGGTCACAAGATCGGATGGCCAAATGTAACAAGATCCTTAACTGGGAAGTGGATTCAGATGGAGCTATGGACCAGGGAGAAGAAGTGCAAGGACTAGGTAATGGAAGGAGAGAAGAAGAGCTGAGGGAAGAGAATGTTATGGACAAGGCCTGGGAAGAAGAAGACAAAGGGATAAGTAAAGAGACTAATCTGAAGGAAAGCAGGAAGGAGATGAACAAGAAGAGCGGAGAGTCAGAGCAAAGAAGAAATGTAGAAAGAGAAGTGCAGAAGGCCGCCGTGGAAGTGAACAGTGGTGAGAGAGAGATGGAAGAGGTGAGAACCAGAGTCGGCAGAGTTGTAAGGGCTCCGAAGAAGTTTGAGGACTTTACGATGAGCATCAAGTAAGACTGTTATGTTATACATGTGTTTCAAACTGTTGAGGACACTAAAGGGGGGAGATATGTGGTGATGGTCTAGGAACCGGAAGGGCTGCCATTTTAGATAGCGGCCGGACCCGAGCCAGAGCTGGAGCGTGCCCCGGCGCTCCGGGGAATAAACCAAGTTATTTAACGTATCATGGCTGTGAGTGTATTATTTTAGAGGTGAAAGAGCACTCTTACACTTTCTGAAAGTGGGCCACCCAGGTACCATCAAAACTGTATTATGGAAAGTCTTGAATTGCATTTACTTGCAATACTTTTTTTTCTGGTGCGTGGACCAATTTCTTTTGTCCCACTGCGACCTTGCCTATGAATCTCGTTTGCAGATGACATTCAAAAATAGCTGTTCAAGTATTAATGAAGAGAGAAAGTATAGGAAACAACTGATTGGCATGCTCCTGCCTTCCTTGGCCTTGAGCTTTGTGTTTCAGCACCTGGCCTCCTCTGTTTTTAAATTATTTATTTTATTTCCAACATGACAACAAAAGGGGCAAATGGGTTTACATAAGGAGGGTGGTACAGTTTCCTTAATCGTTTATCATTTTATTTATTTGTTGAGGTTCCGACTTAACACATTCAATAAATCAAGAGTTCACCAGTTATATATAATTCATTATCTAGTTCATTAACAAATCCTCTAAAGAAAGAGACAAAATAAATTCTTACTGGGCCAACCTCATGCTCCACAGTTTACCCTAGCTATCCAGATAGTTACTGGGATCCAAATCAAAGAACCTCTCCTCCTCGCCCTTCTACCCTTACATTGATATAGATCACTCTCCAGATGATAAGTAGGGCATAACCCAGCTAACCATTGCTGATAGGAAGGGGGCTTTGCATCCCTCCAAACTGCTTCAGTACAAAAGCAAGCTATTGCCATAGCTACAATTATAATGTAGAGCTTCCCCTTATCCATCTTAAATTGTCAATCCACTCCAAGCAGCATGAGCTGTGGGGTGATCATAACCTGCATGTTTAGAATATCTTGCAGGAAACTACTGATAACTTCATTAAAAGCTCTTAATTTTACACAATTGCAAAACCTGCACAATGTCTGCTTCAGTTCCTCCACAACTCGGGCAGTTGGAGTTAGGCAATTTCCCCCACCTATTCAGCTAAGCAGGAGTATAATATAAGTTATATATAGTTTTAGAATGCTGGCTCTTCAACCCTGCTGATAATAAAATCTCCCGCCCTAACTCCACTGATTGTTTAAACTCTTTATTACTAGGACTCATTGCTAGTCTCCTAGACCTATTATCTTTCTGCAATTCAAAGTCATTCACAATGTAGACGGATAAAGCTGTTTAAATGAGCCCAACCTTCCCTCTCCCAGACTGACTCATCAATTCAAGAACTGGAAGCTGCTCTAATGAGCATTGATGATTATCCACTTTCGAGAAAAAATCCCTAATTTGCAGGTACTTACAAAAGTTTTGTTTGGTGAAGTCAATTTTTTGCTGTATATCCTCGTAAGAGCAAATGCGATCCATTGCAAATAAATCACCTACTTTTCTTATTTCTGTCCGTTCCCAAGCTAAAAAAGAATTATCATGAAAAATATTTCGATTGAGCAGTGATTGCAAGAGAGGAGTAATTAAATTATACCGAGCCATACCCCACATTGCCTTATTTGGCTCTAGATTGTAAAAGCTGCCTTCAACGTTTTAAGAATTTTACCTTTTTGTTGTAGCTTGGTTTTAGCATTCTTAAAAAGAACCCTCTAACTTCAGCGCCTAACATTAATTCATAGATAGAAGGGAGTCCCTCCAAACCTGCACTATGGATCTGTCACCCTGTTATAAGGATGTCCATTTACTACAACATGGACGCCCAATAACAATACCTAGAGTTAGGAAATGCTGACCACCTCTATCCCCAAAGAGCACTCACATTTTTAAGGACCGCCTTGCCCTTCTGTATTTCCAAATAAAAAGATTAATGACACTTTAGGGCACAAATGCATCAAGGTAGGATTTTCTGAGTCCTTAATTGAGATTATTAAGGAATCGTAATTAAGGACTCTCAAAAGCCTATGCATGTAGGAATTGCTATAAAATAGTGATTCCTAAACAATCCTTAATTGCGACTCGCAATTTGCGAGTCGCAATTAAGGAATGGCTCCCCATTTAGGCCCATAGGTATGAATGGGAGATTGCATGCGCAATTTGCGAGTACCAATAGGTGTCAAAAAGACACCCTGTTGCACCCCTGAATTTGTAATGTGCACCTATGTTGCGAACACACTTGCCCCAAGGGCATGTGTGTGCGCAACATGAAACTTTGAAAAATGCACTTTAGTGCATTTTTCAAAGTTTTTGCAAATTACCTACCAGTTTAATTGCTCAGCAATTTGCGGCCCCAAATAGCAAACTCGATATTTAAAAATGGTTCTTGGATTGCATTTAAGGAATCGTAAATTGTGATTCCTTAAATGCAATCGCAATCACAATAAATTGCGATTTCTTTAAATTGCGAGTGCCTTACACCTTGATGCATCGCAAAAGTCCTTTGTGCGGGTACAAACGGCTGATTTTTGCGAATCGCACCAATTGCGGTCAGAAAAAAGGTTGATGCATGTGCCTGTATATCTCCAACGCTGGCTGTAACAGTAACTCCCAGATATGTCTCACTTTGTATGCAACTTTGTATTGTTCCCCTGCGGGTGTAAAGCTTACGTTGGGAGAAAGGGTTGTCTCTCCTATGTACTTGTCTCTCGATAAGCTTCCACCGGAATTGAGTTCTCTTCCTGCATCTTTGTGGGCAACAGGTCCCAACGACGTGGGCCTGCTTGACATCTCCCCTTATGTTTTTCAGTTGAAATCTAATGTGCGGTTGCCACGTATTCCCCAGTATCGTATCTCTCTTGATGACGAGCATTGTTAGCGATCATCTATGATTTGATCGAGAAAGACGTTATTGAGGAAACACGGGGAAACGTGTGCAACAGCCCTGTACTGCCCATTCTAAAACGTACTGATCCTTCGAAACCACCTGTTTATCGTTTTGTTATCGATTTACGGGAGGTGAATAAAATTGTGATTCCTCAGTTCCCCGTTGTGCCTGACATCACGGCACTACTGACTCTGATTCCAGCTTCTGCATCTAGGTTTTCGGTGATTGATTTGAAGAATGCGTTCTTCAGCATTCCCATTGCAGAAGAGAGCAGAGACCTTTTCGGTTTCTCTCTTGGTGGACGCAGCTTCCGGTTCAAACGCGCTCCTCAGGGCTACTGTGAGAGTCCATCGATTTACAGTCAAGCCTTGAAGGGTCAACTGGATGCGTTTTCATTGCCGGCTGGTGCGGCCTTGATCCAATATGTCGACGACTTATTGGTAGCTGCAGATACTCAGGACATTTGCAAAATTGCTACGGTATCACTGCTGCAACATCTCTGCGAGTTAAATCACAAGGTGTCACCTTCTAAACTCCAATATTGTTGTCAAGAGGTAACCTATCTAGGTCACTTATTGTCAAAGGAGGGAAGGCGGTTGACCCCAGAGAGAATTGCAGCAATTGCACGAATGGCTGTGCCAACAACCCAAAGAGATGTGCGTGCCTTTCTAGGTATCACGTTGTACTGCAGGCAATGGATTCCAAATTTCTCATTGCTAGCGAAACCATTGGTAGCTCTTACGTGCAAGGACGTTTCAACTCCTTTACCATGGACGGAAGAATGTCAGAAAAGTTTTTCTGAATTACGTGATTCATTGTGCTCGGCTCCTGTGTTAGGTACTCCTGATTACAGTAAGCCGTTCACATTATATGTTCACGAGAGGGAAGGTTGTGCGTTGAGTGTCTTAACGCAACCTTTTGGTGGTAAGCAACGTCCATGTGCATATTTTTCATCGACCTTGGACCCGGTAGCTAGAGCATTGCCGAGTTGTTTGAGAGCAACAGCGGCAGCTGCGGTGTCCATCCGACAATCAGCAGGATTGGTCATGGATAATATGCTTACGGTGATGGTTCCGCATGCAGTCGACACTCTTTTAAATCGTACGAAAACCCAGCACTTGACGAGTGCGAGATTGTCTGGGTACGAGCTGACGCTGCTGGCAAGCCACATTCAGATAAAACGTTGTAATGTCCTGAATCCGGCGACTTTGTTACCAATTAGCTCAGAGTCAGATGAAATAACAGAACACGACTGTTATTTGAGGACAGAAGAGGAAACAAAAGGTCGAGTGGACCTTAAAAACACTCCTTTGGAAGACCCAGATGGAACGCTGTATGTGGATGGTTCATGTTTTAAATTACCGAATGGTGATGTGACTACTGCATATGCTGTTGTAACGTTGAATACTGTTGTTGAGACTGCAAGATTAAATCAGAATTCTGCCCAAGCTGCAGAACTGATCGCTCTCACCAGAGCGTGTGTGTTAGCGAAAGGGAAACATGTGAATGTGTTTACCGACAGCCAATATGCTTTTGGCGTCGCACATAGTTTTGGACGGTTGTGGAGAGAGAGAGGTTTTCTGACATCGCATGGTACGAAGATTCAGCATGGTCAGCTTGTGAATGATCTTTTGGATGCACTTACGTTGCCTAAGCAAGTGGCGATTGTTAAATGTAGTGCGCATCGTAAGGTGACGGATGATGTTGGTCGTGGTAATGCGTTTGCGGATGAGACTGCTAAGGAGACTGCCCGGAACCTTAGCACTCGAATGTATGTGACGAGTTCGGTTAGGTGGCCTACAGAATCGAGTATGTGTGAGGACACTATCGAGAGTGTGAAAGCGATTCAGAATGAGGCCACCGAGACTGAAAAGATGAAGTGGAAAGAAAGTACGGGAAAGTTGGATGCAAATGGTTGTTGGATTGACTTATCGGATCAGAAAAGATGGATGTTGCCTGATGCGTATGTGCTGGCTGTTGTGACTATGGCGCATGGGTTAGCACATATTAGCGCGAAAGGTATTTGCAAGTTGTTGTCTCCTGTGTGGAAGAATGATGGTATCACAAAATGTGCTGAACGATTGGTTAAGAATTGTATGGTATGTATGTTGTACAATCCTGGTAAGGGAACCCCAACTCCTCCTGGTAGTTTTGCTCCCCCTTCATGTCCCTTTGAGGTGATCCAATTAGACTTCATCCATATGGAGCGATGCAATAACCTGAAGTACGTTTTAGTTGTGGTTTGCGCGTTCTCCCGATGGATTGAAGCCTACCCTCTTAAGGACAACACTGCTTTGTCAACTGCGAAAATCCTACTGAAGGAATACTTTCCTCGGTACGGAATGCCTAGAGTTGTGTGGTCCGATAACGGAAGTGAGTTTGTGGGGAGTGTGATGAAGAGTGTGTGTAAGGGCCTTGGAATTAATCAGAAATTCCATAGCGCCAATCATCCCCAGTCAGCTGGTTTGGTTGAAGGGTACAATGGCACCCTTAAACTAAAGCTAGCAAAGATTCAGGCTACGACTGGTCTCTCGTGGCCTGACGCTTTACCCTTAGCATTATTGTCAACAAGGGCAACTGTACACTCCCGAGTAGGGCTCAGTCCCTATGAAATAGTGTTCGGTCGTCCTGCCAATGTTTGGGGGGTCCCTAGGCCGGGTGTGTTCTGTGATCTTGAGTATCCAATGTTGATCGATTATCTTCATGACTTGACTGCTAAACTGAGGTTAATTCACCAACAGGTTTACGAAGCATTGCCGACGCAGACGGAGGGTCCAGGCCACCAGCTCCAGCCCGGAGACTGGGTGGTGACGCGCAATTTTTCGCGCAAGAAGAACTTGGAGCCAAGATTCACTGGACCCTACCAGGTCCTCCTTGCCACGAGAACTGCAGTTCGTCTAGAGGGTCGGAAAAACTGGGTGCATGCCACCCATACCAAAAAGGTCCCTATTCCGTTGCCGGCAGACTCGTGGGTGAGGAGAGGCATTGCATCAACTGAAACCAAAGGATTGCCGGCGTTTGTACCTTTCAGCGACGCACAACCTGTCGGAGAATCCTCAGTGCAGCAGAAAGACACTGTTGAACATTTGTCATCAAAAGACTCAAGACCAGAACATTCAACTGATCAACAGAACGCTGTCTCTTCAACGGATCCTTTGTTTGACGAACAGACACGTCCTGGGAAAACCCGATACTTTTTGCGATCCAGCACTAAAGACTAATAAAAGATCCTGTTCTGTCCCTTGACAATTGCATTATCCCGTTTTCCACGATCAGTTTGAACATTCGTATCACTGTAATTATTTTTGTATATATACACTGAGTTTCGTTCCTCATATTTTTCTTCCACAGCTGAGAGACACTTTGCATACACATAATTGTGAACAAAGGCCGTAGGGCCGTGCGTGTACTTCCTTCTGGTTAGTAGGTCTTGACACTAGGTTAAAGACCGTCGGTTCCTGGGAACTCCTAGGGATTGACTACTGCTACACAGAACGAAGTGCGTCAAGAAACGTTGCGGACGGTCGTAGGGGATGGCATTTTCGAAGCTGATGGACTTGGAAGGAGCTCAAGCGCAAAGGTTCAAGTTGCAACAACTTAGTCGTACCAAATGTTTTATGTTCCAAATATTCGTATTGCTTTTGACTGTTTCTGCATTGTTGGCGGGTGGGGTGTATTACATGATGTCTTGTTTCTTATCTCCTGCTATACCTACTCCTACCTCTAATCCTCAATCTACTACTGTTGCATCTCCCCATTCTTTCTATTTCTTACCCGAACACGAACAGGCTAGACGTGCAGAATTCCGCAACAATTCCTTTATTCAGCTCCTTCACCAGCACCAGTTAGTGGTTAACACTACTAATTGTTGGGTGTGTGGGTTGATGCCACATACCACGGATAAGGGAATCCCATATCTGGTGTTACCATATAGTTCCCAAGGGTCCGCTCGAGCATTTCAAACAATGTTTCGAAGCGCACTAGATTCTCAACCCAGTCGAGAGCCACGTTCTCCCTACCTTGGCCCTGGCTCGTACTATAAGCCTTTGTCTATAGCAATAGAAGACTTAGATAGAGATATCTATGAGCCGTCGCTCATTCCAGTGGAAGAGGTACAAGCCTATAGGGTCCTGAGTAAGGTTGAGTACAGTGCGCTCACGAGTGATAAACAGCTTAAAAGCTCGCCTCCGATATGGGTCGTACCCCACATTGGTAATTTTTGTTTAATGGGTCGTGGCCGAAGATCGAAAGCCCGACTTGGAGAGAGTGCTTGCGCTGAAAATTACATGCTGCCGATGATCTCGTCTCCTGTGTTTCTGGCTGCCAAGGGTACCTACTTTGTCTGTCATGATCGTGCGTATGCATGGTTGCCCTCTGACTTCATGGGCTCATGTTTTATCGCAAACTTGTTGCCTCCGACGTTTACTGTAGATGCAGATTATCACAAGACTAGAGTTGTGAGAGGCGTAATTAGCGAAGAGGATACTGCCGGTCAAGAGGCAGGAGACTTTTTCAAGGGTTTCCTCCCGTTTTGGTGACCTATGGTTAATAGTAGGAACCTGAGACAGTTGACTCGAGTGGTAGAATCGACAGCTAATATTACTGCCAGTGCCCTTGGTAATATCACCACAGAACTTCAGGCGGATAGACTTATGACGTTACAAAACCGTATGGTTTTAGACGTGATCTTAGCAGATCGAGGTGGGGTATGTAAGGTGATCCATTCGAGCTGCTGTATTTTCATTCCTGATAACGCTCCGACTGTCTATCAAGCCATCTCGAAGTTGCATAAGATCTCTGAATCCATACACGTGGATGTAGGGGATTGGACGCTACTTGGGTGGTTTTGGGGCCTGATGTCGACTTGGGGTTGGAAGATTCTGATGATCATCGGAGTTGTTGTGGCGTTCCTGTCCACGTGTTGCCTTTGTGTGCAGTGCGGTCCTGCCTTATGTGGCCTCTGCGCTACAACGTGTATGAGACAGCCGCCTGTTACCAATGGAACTCGGTTAGACAGAGCTATGCTACAGCAACATCTAGATGGTCTGATGAATATCGAGTATGATTCCGACTAGTGCTTGCCTACATGAGGGCAAAAGGAGCGTCTGAGGTTCCGTGACAATTGTAAGTGGTGTTTTCGACTCGTACGAATATAGTCGAGTTTAGTATCTACGAACCGCAAATGACGAGTTTAGTAAGTGTGCGCAGTTTCGCTGTGCTAACTTAAACCGTTCGTTTGCTACGAGGGTTTTTCATCTGTACCCACGGGTTCCATCTTAGATAAGGCATCCATTTTGTCTCTTGCCCTCAAGTAGCCAGCGAACAGACGTTGTCCGCTTCGCGACCCTGGGACTCCCAAGATATTGGCGGAAGACACATGTTCTTTGTAAGTGTCTTTATGATGAGGGGGATGATACTGTAAGGCAGATGGCCCCGCTCGAGGCTCATCTCGCCGTGCCGGTTTATTGTCTTAGCCGTGCATCTCATTAGGCACGTCCCTTTGATGCCTGTAGTTTGTGTTTCCCGATACCTCCCCTTTTACACCCTTTCCAATCTCCTCACTGTTTCCATCTTCCTCTGCACCTGTCCTTGTTCCTTTTTCGATCTGTTTTACTGCTGATTGGAATGTACCAATGGTGGGAAGATGGGTTTTTACAGTTGGGAACCGCCAAATGTTTCCGCACTTATGTTCCGGACCTTATGAGTATCAAAGCGACTAAAGCGACCCCTCTTGGGGATAATTGTGGGAACCGGGTTGTAATGTAAACCTTTGTCTGCTATGTAAACCTATGGGAAAATCGTGTATAAAAGGAGCGATCCACAGAACCAATTTGAAGCAGTCTCCCTGAACTACACTCGTTGTACTTCCGTGATCTCTGTGTTTCCCTGCAGCAAATAAACCTTGAATCTTTGACGCCGAAGGAAGTGTCCCGTGTCTCTGTCATTCGTACGCCGGAGCAGGTTACCCACGAAGGTTTCAGGTGTTGTCCCCTGGCACCGCTGGGTCTTAAAGAACCTAGTCCTTCAGAACGAAAGGGATAAAATGGTGTTCCACCGTGGACATATCATCGGCATACCACCAAGTAGCATTGCACCCTGCATGTAGCCACCTCACATCATTCATAACACCGTTTGGGTGTTACAAGTTTGTGAGGATGCCGTTCGGACTAGCGTCAGCGGCGGCAGTCTTTCAAAAACTGATGCACAAGATGTTCCAAAAAGTGGAAGGAATACAGTACTTCCAGAACGATATACTAGTAATGGGACAGTCTAAACCTGAACACAATGACAAACTACATGCAGTAATGGGAATCCTAAAGAACAATGGACTCACAGCGGAGTGGGAAAAATGCAAGTTTGGAGTAACATCTGTGACATACCTGGGGCATGAAATCAGTGAGAAAGGTATCGAGCCTAAGAAGGCCAACGTGGCGGCAATAAGACACGCGCCAGCCCCATCAAGGAAGGAAGATGTGAGATCGTTCCCAGGCATGGCTGAATTCTATAGCAAGTTCATTCCACACTTTGCTACAAAAACGCATCATCTGCATCAACTGCTAAAGGAGAGAAATGGATTCAAATGGGACACGGAAGAACAAGAAGAGTTTGAGGCCTTGAAAATGGAGATAAGTGAAGCCATCCCTGTAAAAGGTTTTGATCAGTCGGCTGCATCCATACTAACTACAGACACTAGTGACCGAGGTCTGGGAGCAGTACTGATGCAAAAATCAAATACAGGGGAAGTATCAACGGTCTGCTTCGCATCCAGATCCCTAGCCAAAAATGAAGAGAAGTTTAGTGTAATCGAAAAGGAGATGTCGGCGGTGGTGTGGGCGATGGAACGCTTCAGACAATTCCTATGGGGAGCTAAGTTCCTAGTGCGAACGGACCACAAACCACTTATAAAGGTACTAACCTCGAATGGACACGCACATGCTACACCGCGGATAGCAAAGATGACACTGAGGCTTCTAGACTATGTGTACGAGGTGGTGTACATACCTGGCCCAAGGAATAGAGTAGCAGACTTCTTAAGCAGAGCAGCAGCGAAGGAGGGAGCAGATGACCAGGAACCCCCCGGATGGGAAGGGTACATTGTAGCGACCATGCAGGACATGGAACAGGTCATTAGTGAACAAGAATGGGCGGAAGCATACCGACAGGACGAAACCCTGGAAGCGGTCAAAGGATATGTGACCCATGGATTGCCGGACAAAAGACACCTAGATTGTCAGATGAGGAAGTACTGGGAGGTGAGAGAAGAACTGTCAATAGGGGAGAATCCCACGTTCCTGTTGAGAGGGGACAAAGTCATTCCGCCTCAGCAGTTGGTGGAACACCTATTGGCGATTCTGCATGAAGGACACCAAGGGATCACAAAAACCAAGGCGTTGGCGAGACAAGCATACTGGTGGCCGGCGATTGACAACCAAGTGGAGAAGTACGTGAGGACGTGCAAGTCGTGTTCCAGAGCAGACAAATCGCAAACCTTGATAAGGCCGCAATTGGGGAAATTTCCTATACCTAACAACCAGTGGGAAATGGTATCCATTGACATTGTTGGTACCATCCTCAACCTCGAGGGAGTGCAGAAATATGCCATTGTGATGGTAGACAGGTACTCGAAGTGGCCAGAAGTGGAAGTAACAGAAACAGTGGACACAGAGGCAGTGCTGTCCTTCCTTACGGCAATATTTGTGAAGGAAGGGATCCCCAAGTTGATAACCTGCGACAATGGCCAGCAGTTCGTGTCAAGAAAATGGGAGGCGTTTATGGCCCGTAATGGGATAGAGGTGAAACACACCCCCATCTACCACCCGGCAGGAAACTGACAAGTTGAGCGGTTCAACAGAGTGATAATGGGAACCATCCAAGCAGCAATCAGGCCAGGTCAAGATTGGGAGAAAGAACTACCCAAAATGCTATGGGCATACCGCAACACCCCGGGAGCCACGGGGTACAGTCCGTTTTAAAGTGTTAAAGGGCAGAGAACCGTTCACCAAAGACAACATAGCGTGGAAGCACTTTGTAGTGCAAAGCAAATGGTCGCCTGCCGTGGTAAAAGGAAACCTAGAGAAGGCACAGGAGGTATGCACAGAACATTACAACAAAAGGCGCAATGTACAAGGAGAGACCTTAGAAAAAGGAGACTGGGTGAGGGAGAAAGTGGCAACGCTGAAAAAGAAGGGTGGAAGTAAGTTCACGCCACCACTCAAAGTCATTGAACCCTATGCCCGGTCGGCACTGCTAAGCGACGGCAAAGTGTGGTCACAAGATCGGATGGCCAAATGTAACAAGATCCTTAACTGGGAAGTGGATTCAGATGGAGCTATGGACCAGGGAGAAGAAGTGCAAGGACTAGGTAATGGAAGGAGAGAAGAAGAGCTGAGGGAAGAGAATGTTATGGACAAGGCCTGGGAAGAAGAAGACAAAGGGATAAGTAAAGAGACTAATCTGAAGGAAAGCAGGAAGGAGATGAACAAGAAGAGCGGAGAGTCAGAGCAAAGAAGAAATGTAGAAAGAGAAGTGCAGAAGGCCGCCGTGGAAGTGAACAGTGGTGAGAGAGAGATGGAAGAGGTGAGAACCAGAGCCGGCAGAGTTGTAAGGGCTCCGAAGAAGTTTGAGGACTTTACGATGAGCATCAAGTAAGACTGTTATGTTATACATGTGTTTCAAACTGTTGAGGACACTAAAGGGGGGAGATATGTGGTGATGGTCTAGGAACCGGAAGGGCTGCCATTTTAGATAGCGGCCGGACCCGAGCCAGAGCAGGAGCGTGCCCCGGCGCTCCGGGGAATAAACCAAGTTATTTAACGTATCATGGCTGTGAGTGTATTATTTTAGAGGTGAAAGAGCACTCTTACACTTTCTGAAAGTGGGCCACCCAGGTACCATCAAAACTGTATTATGGAAAGTCTTGAATTGCATTTACTTGCAATACTTTTTTTTCTGGTGCGTGGACCAATTTCTTTTGTCCCACTGCGACCTTGCCTATGAATCTCGTTTGCAGATGACATTCAAAAATAGCTGTTCAAGTATTAATGAAGAGAGAAAGTATAGGAAACAACTGATTGGCATGCTCCTGCCTTCCTTGGCCTTGAGCTTTGTGTTTCAGCACCTGGCCTCCTCTGTTTTTAAATTATTTATTTTATTTCCAACATGACAACAAAAGGGGCAAATGGGTTTACATAAGGAGGGTGGTACAGTTTCCTTAATCGTTTATCATTTTATTTATTTGTTGAGCTTCCGACTTAACACATTCAATAAATCAAGAGTTCACCAGTTATATATAATTCATTATCTAGTTCATTAACAAATCCTCTAAAGAAAGAGACAAAATAAATTCTTACTGGGCCAACCTCATGCTCCACAGTTTACCCTAGCTATCCAGATAGTTACTGGGATCCAAATCAAAGAACCTCTCCTCCTCGCCCTTCTACCCTTACATTGATATAGATCACTCTCCAGATGATAAGTAGGGCATAACCCAGCTAACCATTGCTGATAGGAAGGGGGCTTTGCATCCCTCCAAACTGCTTCAGTACAAAAGCAAGCTATTGCCATAGCTACAATTATAATGTAGAGCTTCCCCTTATCCATCTTAAATTGTCAATCCACTCCAAGCAGCATGAGCTGTGGGGTGATCATAACCTGCATGTTTAGAATATCTTGCAGGAAACTACTGATAACTTCATTAAAAGCTCTTAATTTTACACAATTGCAAAACCTGCACAATGTCTGCTTCAGTTCCTCCACAACTCGGGCAGTTGGAGTTAGGCAATTTCCCCCACCTATTCAGCTAAGCAGGAGTATAATATAAGTTATATATAGTTTTAGAATGCTGGCTCTTCAACCCTGCTGATAATAAAATCTCCCGCCCTAACTCCACTGATTGTTTAAACTCTTTATTACTAGGACTCATTGCTAGTCTCCTAGACCTATTATCTTTCTGCAATTCAAAGTCATTCACAATGTAGACGGATAAAGCTGTTTAAATGAGCCTAACCTTCCCTCTCCCAGACTGACTCATCAATTCAAGAACTGGAAGCTGCTCTAATGAGCATTGATGATTATCCACTTTCGAGAAAAAATCCCTAATTTGCAGGTACTTACAAAAGTTTTGTTTGGTGAAGTCAATTTTTTGCTGTATATCCTCGTAAGAGCAAATGCGATCCATTGCAAATAAATCACCTACTTTTCTTATTTCTGTCCGTTCCCAAGCTAAAAAAGAATTATCATGAAAAATATTTCGATTGAGCAGTGATTGCAAGAGAGGAGTAATTAAATTATACCGAGCCATACCCCACATTGCCTTATTTGGCTCTAGATTGTAAAAGCTGCCTTCAACGTTTTAAGAATTTTACCTTTTTGTTGTAGCTTGGTTTTAGCATTCTTAAAAAGAACCCTCTAACTTCAGCGCCTAACATTAATTCATAGATAGAAGGGAGTCCCTCCAAACCTGCACTATGGATCTGCCACCCTGTTATAAGGATGTCCATTTACTACAACATGGCCGCCCAATAACAATACCTAGAGTTAGGAAATGCTGACCACCTCTATCCCCAAAGAGCACTCACATTTTTAAGGACCGCCTTGCCCTTCTGTATTTCCAAATAAAAAGATTAATGACACTTTAGGGCACAAATGCATCAAGGTAGGATTTTCTGAGTCCTTAATTGAGATTATTAAGGAATCGTAATTAAGGACTCTCAAAAGCCTATGCATGTAGGAATTGCTATAAAATAGTGATTCCTAAACAATCCTTAATTGCGACTCGCAATTTGCGAGTCGCAATTAAGGAATGGCTCCCCATTTAGGCCCATAGGTATGAATGGGAGATTGCATGCGCAATTTGCGAGTACCAATAGGTGTCAAAAAGACACCCTGTTGCACCCCTGAATTTGTAATGTGCACCTATGTTGCGAACACACTTGCCCCAAGGGCATGTGTGTGCGCAACATGAAACTTTGAAAAATGCACTTTAGTGCATTTTTCAAAGTTTTTGCAAATTACCTACCAGTTTAATTGCTCAGCAATTTGCGGCCCCAAATAGCAAACTCGATATTTAAAAATGGTTCTTGGATTGCATTTAAGGAATCGTAAATTGTGATTCCTTAAATGCAATCGCAATCACAATAAATTGCGATTTCTTTAAATTGCGAGTGCCTTACACCTTGATGCATCGCAAAAGTCCTTTGTGCGGGTACAAACGGCTGATTTTTGCGAATCGCACCAATTGCGGTCAGAAAAAAGGTTGATGCATGTGCCTGTATATCTCCAACGCTGGCTGTAACAGTAACTCCCAGATATGTCTCACTTTGTATGCAACTTTGTATTGTTCCCCTGCGGGTGTAAAGCTTACGTTGGGAGAAAGGGTTGTCTCTCCTATGTACTTGTCTCTCGATAAGCTTCCACCGGAATTGAGTTCTCTTCCTGCATCTTTGTGGGCAACAGGTCCCAACGACGTGGGCCTGCTTGACATCTCCCCTTATGTTTTTCAGTTGAAATCTAATGTGCGGTTGCCACGTATTCCCCAGTATCGTATCTCTCTTGATGGTGAACGAGCATTGTTAGCGATCATCTATGATTTGATCGAGAAAGACGTTATTGAGGAAACACGGGGAAACGTGTGCAACAGCCCTGTACTGCCCATTCTAAAACGTACTGATCCTTCGAAACCACCTGTTTATCGTTTTGTTATCGATTTACGGGAGGTGAATAAAATTGTGATTCCTCAGTTCCCCGTTGTGCCTGACATCACGGCACTACTGACTCTGATTCCAGCTTCTGCATCTAGGTTTTCGGTGATTGATTTGAAGAATGCGTTCTTCAGCATTCCCATTGCAGAAGAGAGCAGAGACCTTTTCGGTTTCTCTCTTGGTGGACGCAGCTTCCGGTTCAAACGCGCTCCTCAGGGCTACTGTGAGAGTCCATCGATTTACAGTCAAGCCTTGAAGGGTCAACTGGATGCGTTTTCATTGCCGGCTGGTGCGGCCTTGATCCAATATGTCGACGACTTATTGGTAGCTGCAGATACTCAGGACATTTGCAAAATTGCTACGGTATCACTGCTGCAACATCTCTGCGAGTTAAATCACAAGGTGTCACCTTCTAAACTCCAATATTGTTGTCAAGAGGTAACCTATCTAGGTCACTTATTGACAAAGGAGGGAAGGCGGTTGACCCCAGAGAGAATTGCAGCAATTGCACAAATGGCTGTGCCAACAACCCAAAGAGATGTGCGTGCCTTTCTAGGTATCACGTCGTACTGCAGGCAATGGATTCCAAATTTCTCATTGCTAGCGAAACCATTGGTAGCTCTTACGTGCAAGGACGTTTCAACTCCTTTACCATGGACGGAAGAATGTCAGAAAAGTTTTTCTGAATTACGTGATTCATTGTGCTCGGCTCCTGTGTTAGGTACTCCTGATTACAGTAAGCCGTTCACATTATATGTTCACGAGAGGGAAGGTTGTGCGTTGAGTGTCTTAACGCAACCTTTTGGTGGTAAGCAACGTCCATGTGCATATTTTTCATCGACCTTGGACCCGGTAGCTAAAGCATTGCCGAGTTGTTTGAGAGCAACAGCGGCAGCTGCGGTGTCCATCCGACAATCAGCAGGATTGGTCATGGATAATATGCTTACGGTGATGGTTCCGCATGCAGTCGACACTCTTTTAAATCGTACGAAAACCCAGCACTTGACGAGTGCGAGATTGTCTGGGTACGAGCTGACGCTGCTGGCAAGCCACATTCAGATAAAACGTTGTAATGTCCTGAATCCGGCGACTTTGTTACCAATTAGCTAAGAGTCAGATGAAATAACAGAACACGACTGTTATTTGAGGACAGAAGAGGAAACAAAAGGTCGAGTGGACCTTAAAAACACTCCTTTGGAAGACCCAGATGGAACGCTGTATGTGGATGGTTCATGTTTTAAATTACCGAATGGTGATGTGACTACTGCATATGCTGTTGTAACGTTGAATACTGTTGTTGAGACTGCAAGATTAAATCAGAATTCTGCCCAAGCTGCAGAACTGATCGCTCTCACCAGAGCGTGTGTGTTAGCGAAAGGGAAACGTGTGAATGTGTTTACCGACAGCCAATATGCTTTTGGCGTCGCACATAGTTTTGGACGGTTGTGGAGAGAGAGAGGTTTTCTGACATCGCATGGTACGAAGATTCAGCATGGTCAGCTTGTGAATGATCTTTTGGATGCACTTACGTTGCCTAAGCAAGTGGCGATTGTTAAATGTAGTGCGCATCGTAAGGTGACGGATGATGTTGGTCGTGGTAATGCGTTTGCGGATGAGACTGCTAAGGAGACTGCCCGGAACCTTAGCACTCGAATGTATGTGACGAGTTCGGTTAGGTGGCCTACAGAATCGAGTATGTGTGAGGACACTATCGAGAGTGTGAAAGCGATTCAGAATGAGGCCACCGAGACTGAAAAGATGAAGTGGAAAGAAAGTACGGGAAAGTTGGATGCAAATGGTTGTTGGATTGACTTATCGGATCAGAAAAGATGGATGTTGCCTGATGCGTATGTGCTGGCTGTTGTGACTATGGCGCATGGGTTAGCACATATTAGCGCGAAAGGTATTTGGAAGTTGTTGTCTCCTGTGTGGAAGAATGATGGTATCACAAAATGTGCTGAACGATTGGTTAAGAATTGTATGGTATGTATGTTGTACAATCCTGGTAAGGGAACCCCAACTCCTCCTGGTAGTTTTGCTCCCCCTTCATGTCCCTTTGAGGTGATCCAATTAGACTTCATCCATATGGAGCGATGCAATAACCTGAAGTACGTTTTAGTTGTGGTTTGCGCGTTCTCCCGATGGATTGAAGCCTACCCTCTTAAGGACAACACTGCTTTGTCAACTGCGAAAATCCTACTGAAGGAATACTTTCCTCGGTACGGAATGCCTAGAGTTGTGTGGTCCGATAATGGAAGTGAGTTTGTGGGGAGTGTGATGAAGAGTGTGTGTAAGGGCCTTGGAATTAATCAGAAATTCCATAGCGCCAATCATCCCCAGTCAGCTGGTTTGGTTGAAGGGTACAATGGCACCCTTAAACTAAAGCTAGCAAAGATTCAGGCTAAGACTGGTCTCTCGTGGCCTGACGCTTTACCCTTAGCATTATTGTCAACAAGGGCAACTGTACACTCCTGAGTAGGGCTCAGTCCCTATGAAATAGTGTTCGGTCGTCCTGCCAATGTTTGGGGGGTCCCTAGGCCGGGTGTGTTCTGTGATCTTGAGTATCCAATGTTGATCGATTATCTTCATGACTTGACTGCTAAACTGAGGTTAATTCACCAACAGGTTTACGAAGCATTGCCGACGCAGACGAAGGGGCCAGGCCACCAGCTCCAGCCCGGAGACTGGGTGGTGACGCGCAATTTTTCGCGCAAGAAGAACTTGGAGCCAAGATTCACTGGACCCTACCAGGTCCTCCTTGCCACGAGAACTGCAGTTCGTCTAGAGGGTCGGAAAAACTGGGTGCATGCCACCCATACCAAAAAGGTCCCTATTCCGTTGCCGGCAGACTCGTGGGTGAGGAGAGGCATTGCATCAACTGAAACCAAAGGATTGCCGGCGTTTGTACCTTTCAGCGACGCACAACCTGTCGGAGAATCCTCAGTGCAGCAGAAAGACACTGTTGAACATTTGTCATCAAAAGACTCAAGACCAGAACATTCAACTGATCAACAGAACGCTGTCTCTTCAACGGATCCTTTGTTTGACGAACAGACACGTCCTGGGAAAACCCGATACTTTTTGCGATCCAGCACTAAAGACTAATAAAAGATCCTGTTCTGTCCCTTGACAATTGCATTATCCCGTTTTCCACGATCAGTTTGAACATTCGTATCACTGTAATTATTTTTGTATATATACACTGAGTTTCGTTCCTCATATTTTTCTTCCACAGCTGAGAGACACTTTGCATACACATAATTGTGAACAAAGGCCGTAGGGCCGCGCGTGTACTTCCTTCTGGTTAGTAGGTCTTGACACTAGGTTAAAGACCGTCGGTTCCTGGGAACTCCTAGGGATTGACTACTGCTACACAGAACGAAGTGCGTCAAGAAACGTTGCGGACGGTCGTAGGGGATGGCATTTTCGAAGCTGATGGACTTGGAAGGAGCTCAAGCGCAAAGGTTCAAGTTGCAACAACTTAGTCGTACCAAATGTTTTATGTTCCAATATTCGTATTGCTTTTGACTGTTTCTGCATTGTTGGCGGGTGGGGTGTATTACATGATGTCTTGTTTCTTATCTCCTGCTATACCTACTCCTACCTCTAATCCTCAATCTACTACTGTTGCATCTCCCCATTCTTTCTATTTCTTACCCGAACACGAACAGGCTAGACGTGCAGAATTCCGCAACAATTCCTTTATTCAGCTCCTTCACCAGCACCAGTTAGTGGTTAACACTACTAATTGTTGGGTGTGTGGGTTGATGCCACATACCACGGATAAGGGAATCCCATATCTGGTGTTACCGTATAGTTCCCAAGGGTCCGCTCGAGCATTTCAAACAATGTTTCGAAGCGCACTAGATTCTCAACCCAGTCGAGAGCCACGTTCTCCCTACCTTGGCCCTGGCTCGTACTATAAGCCTTTGTCTATAGCGATAGAAGACTTAGATAGAGATATCTATGAGCCGTCGCTCATTCCAGTGGAAGAGGTACAAGCCTATAGGGTCCTGAGTAAGGTCGAGTACAGTGCGCTCACGAGTGATAAACAGCTTAAAAGCTCGCCTCCGATATGGGTCGTACCCCACATTGGTAATTTTTGTTTAATGGGTCGTGGCCGAAGATCGAAAGCCCGACTTGGAGAGAGTGCTTGCGCTGAAAATTACATGCTGCCGATGATCTCGTCTCCTGTGTTTCTGGCTGCCAAGGGTACCTACTTTGTCTGTCATGATCGTGCGTATGCATGGTTGCCCTCTGACTTCATGGGCTCATGTTTTATCGCAAACTTGTTGCCTCCGACGTTTACTGTAGATGCAGATTATCACAAGACTAGAGTTGTGAGAGGCGTAATTAGCGAAGAGGATACTGCCGGTCAAGAGGCAGGAGACTTTTTCAAGGGTTTCCTCCCGTTTTGGGGACCTATGGTTAATAGTAGGAACCTGAGACAGTTGACTCGAGTGGTAGAATCGACAGCTAATATTACTGCCAGTGCCCTTGGTAATATCACCACAGAACTTCAGGCGGATAGACTTATGACGTTACAAAACCGTATGGTTTTAGACGTGATCTTAGCAGATCGAGGTGGGGTATGTAAGGTGATCCATTCGAGCTGCTGTATTTTCATTCCTGATAACGCTCCGACTGTCTATCAAGCCATCTCGAAGTTGCATAAGATCTCTGAATCCATACACGTGGATGTAGGGGATTGGACGCTACTTGGGTGGTTTTGGGGCCTGATGTCGACTTGGGGTTGGAAGATTCTGATGATCATCGGAGTTGTTGTGGCGTTCCTGTCCACGTGTTGCCTTTGTGTGCAGTGCGGTCCTGCCTTATGTGGCCTCTGCGCTACAACGTGTATGAGACAGCCGCCTGTTACCAATGGAACTCGGTTAGACAGAGCTATGCTACAGCAACATCTAGATGGTCTGATGAATATCGAGTATGATTCCGACTAGTGCTTGCCTACATGAGGGCAAAAGGAGCGTCTGAGGTTCCGTGACAATTGTAAGTGGTGTTTTCGACTCGTACGAATATAGTCGAGTTTAGTATCTACGAACCGCAAATGACGAGTTTAGTAAGTGTGCGCAGTTTCGCTGTGCTAACTTAAACCGTTCGTTTGCTACGAGGGTTTTTCATCTGTACCCACGGGTTCCATCTTAGATAAGGCATCCATTTTGTCTCTTGCCCTCAAGTAGCCAGCGAACGGACGTTGTCCGCTTCGCGACCCTGGGACTCCCAAGATATTTGCGGAAGACACATGTTCTTTGTAAGTGTCTTTATGATGAGGGGGATGATACTGTAAGGCAGATGGCCCCGCTCGAGGCTCATCTCGCCGTGCCGGTTTATTGTCTTAGCCGTGCATCTCATTAGGCACGTCCCTTTGATGCCTGTAGTTTGTGTTTCCCGATACCTCCCCTTTTACACCCTTTCCAATCTCCCCACTGTTTCCATCTTCCTCTGCACCTGTCCTTGTTCCTTTTTCGATCTGTTTTACTGCTGATTGGAATGTACCAATGGTGGGAAGATGGGTTTTTACAGTTGGGAACCGCCAAATGTTTCCGCACTTATGTTCCGGACCTTATGAGTATCAAAGCGACTAAAGCGACCCCTCTTGGGGATAATTGTGGGAACCGGGTTGTAAACCTTTGTCTGCTATGTAAACCTATGGGAAAATCGTGTATAAAAGGAGCGATCCACAGAACCAATTTGAAGCAGTCTCCCTGAACTACACTCGTTGTACTTCCGTGATCTCTGTGTTTCCCTGCAGCAAATAAACCTTGAATCTTTGACGCCGAAGGAAGTGTCCCGTGTCTCTGTCATTCGTACGCCGGAGCAGGTTACCCACGAAGGTTTCAGGTGTTGTCCCCTGGCACCGCTGGGTCTTAAAGAACCTAGTCCTTCAGAACGAAAGGGATAAAATGGTGTTCCACCGTGGACATATCATCGGCATACCACCAAGTAGCATTGCACCCTGCATGTAGCCACCTCACATCATTCATAACACCGTTTGGGTGTTACAAGTTTGTGAGGATGCCGTTCGGACTAGCGTCAGCGGCGGCAGTCTTTCAAAAACTGATGCACAAGATGTTCCAAAAAGTGGAAGGAATACAGTACTTCCAGAACGATATACTAGTAATGGGACAGCCTAAACCTGAACACAATGACAAACTACATGCAGTAATGGGAATCCTAAAGAACAATGGACTCACAGCGGAGTGGGAAAAATGCAAGTTTGGAGTAACATCTGTGACATACCTGGGGCATGAAATCAGTGAGAAAGGTATCGAGCCTAAGAAGGCCAACGTGGCGGCAATAAGAGACGCGCCAGCCCCATCAAGGAAGGAAGATGTGAGATCGTTCCCAGGCATGGCTGAATTCTATAGCAAGTTCATTCCACACTTTGCTACAAAAACGCATCATCTGCATCAACTGCTAAAGGAGAGAAATGGATTCAAATGGGACACGGAAGAACAAGAAGAGTTTGAGGCCTTCAAAATGGAGATAAGTGAAGCCATCCCTGTAAAAGGTTTTGATCAGTCGGCTGCATCCATACTAACTACAGACACTAGTGACCGAGGTCTGGGAGCAGTACTGATGCAAAAATCAAATACAGGGGAAGTATCAACGGTCTGCTTCGCATCCAGATCCCTAGCCAAAAATGAAGAGAAGTTTAGTGTAATCGAAAAGGAGATGTCGGCGGTGGTGTGGGCGATGGAACGCTTCAGACAATTCCTATGGGGAGCTAAGTTCCTAGTGCGAACGGACCACAAACCACTTATAAAGGTACTAACCTCGAATGGACACGCACATGCTACACCGCGGATAGCAAAGATGACACTGAGGCTTCTAGACTATGTGTACGAGGTGGTGTACATACCTGGCCCAAGGAATAGAGTAGCAGACTTCTTAAGCAGAGCAGCAGCGAAGGAGGGAGCAGATGACCAGGAACCCCCCGGATGGGAAGGGTACATTGTAGCGACCATGCAGGACATGGAACAGGTCATTAGTGAACAAGAATGGGCGGAAGCATACCGACAGGACGAAACCCTGGAAGCGGTCAAAGGATATGTGACCCATGGATTGCCGGACAAAAGACAGCTAGATTGTCAGATGAGGAAGTACTGGGAGGTGAGAGAAGAACTGTCAATAGGGGAGAATCCCACGTTCCTGTTGAGAGGGGACAAAGTCATTCCGCCTCAGCAGTTGGTGGAACACCTATTGGCGATTCTGCATGAAGGACACCAAGGGATCACAAAAACCAAGGCGTTGGCGAGACAAGCATACTGGTGGCCGGCGATTGACAACCAAGTGGAGAAGTACGTGAGGACGTGCAAGTCGTGTTCCAGAGCAGACAAATCGCAAACCTTGATAAGGCCGCAATTGGGGAAATTTCCTATACCTAACAACCAGTGGGAAATGGTATCCATTGACATTGTTGGTACCATCCTCAACCTCGAGGGAGTGCAGAAATATGCCATTGTGATGGTAGACAGGTACTCGAAGTGGCCAGAAGTGGAAGTAACAGAAACAGTGGACACAGAGGCAGTGCTGTCCTTCCTTACGGCAATATTTGTGAAGGAAGGGATCCCCAAGTTGATAACCTGCGACAATGGCCAGCAGTTCGTGTCAAGAAAATGGGAGGCGTTTATGGCCCGTAATGGGATAGAGGTGAAACACACCCCCATCTACCACCCGGCAGGAAACTGACAAGTTGAGCGGTTCAACAGAGTGATAATGGGAACCATCCAAGCAGCAATCAGGCCAGGTCAAGATTGGGAGAAAGAACTACCCAAAATGCTATGGGCATACCGCATCACCCCGGGAGCCACGGGGTACAGTCCGTTTTAAAGTGTTAAAGGGCAGAGAACCGTTCACCAAAGACAACATAGCGTGGAAGCACTTTGTAGTGCAAAGCAAATGGTCGCCTGCCGTGGTAAAAGGAAACCTAGAGAAGGCACAGGAGGTATGCACAGAACATTACAACAAAAGGCGCAATGTACAAGGAGTGACCTTAGAAAAAGGAGACTGGGTGAGGGAGAAAGTGGCAACGCTGAAAAAGAAGGGTGGAAGTAAGTTCACGCCACCACTCAAAGTCATTGAACCCTATGCCCGGTCGGCACTGCTAAGCGACGGCAAAGTGTGGTCACAAGATCGGATGGCCAAATGTAACAAGATCTTTAACTGGGAAGTGGATTCAGATGGAGCTATGGACCAGGGAGAAGAAGTGCAAGGACTAGGTAATGGAAGGAGAGAAGAAGAGCTGAGGGAAGAGAATGTTATGGACAAGGCCTGGGAAGAAGAAGACAAAGGGATAAGTAAAGAGACTAATCTGAAGGAAAGCAGGAAGGAGATGAACAAGAAGAGCGGAAAGTCAGAGCAAAGAAGAAATGTAGAAAGAGAAGTGCAGAAGGCCGCCGTGGAAGTGAACAGTGGTGAGAGAGAGATGGAAGAGGTGAGAACCAGAGCCGGCAGAGTTGTAAGGGCTCCGAAGAAGTTTGAGGACTTTACGATGAGCATCAAGTAAGACTGTTATGTTATACATGTGTTTCAAACTGTTGAGGACACTAAAGGGGGGAGATATGTGGTGATGGTCTAGGAACCGGAAGGGCTGCCATTTTAGATAGCGGCCGGACCCGAGCCAGAGCAGGAGCGTGCCCCGGCGCTCCGGGGAATAAACCAAGTTATTTAACGTATCATGGCTGTGAGTGTATTATTTTAGAGGTGAAAGAGCACTCTTACACTTTCTGAAAGTGGGCCACCCAGGTACCATCAAAACTGTATTATGGAAAGTCTTGAATTGCATTTACTTGCAATACTTTTTTTTCTGGTGCGTGGACCAATTTCTTTTGTCCCACTGCGACCTTGCCTATGAATCTCGTTTGCAGATGACATTCAAAAATAGCTGTTCAAGTATTAATGAAGAGAGAAAGTATAGGAAACAACTGATTGGCATGCTCCTGCCTTCCTTGGCCTTGAGCTTTGTGTTTCAGCACCTGGCCTCCTCTGTTTTTAAATTATTTATTTTATTTCCAACATGACAACAAAAGGGGCAAATGGGTTTACATAAGGAGGGTGGTACAGTTTCCTTAATCGTTTATCATTTTATTTATTTGTTGAGCTTCCGACTTAACACATTCAATAAATCAAGAGTTCACCAGTTATATATAATTCATTATCTAGTTCATTAACAAATCCTCTAAAGAAAGAGACAAAATAAATTCTTACTGGGCCAACCTCATGCTCCACAGTTTACCCTAGCTATCCAGATAGTTACTGGGATCCAAATCAAAGAACCTCTCCTCCTCGCCCTTCTACCCTTACATTGATATAGATCACTCTCCAGATGATAAGTAGGGCATAACCCAGCTAACCATTGCTGATAGGAAGGGGGCTTTGCATCCCTCCAAACTGCTTCAGTACAAAACCAAGCTATTGCCATAGCTACAATTATAATGTAGAGCTTCCCCTTATCCATCTTAAATTGTCAATCCACTCCAAGCAGCATGAGCTGTGGGGTGATCATAACCTGCATGTTTAGAATATCTTGCAGGAAACTACTGATAACTTCATTAAAAGCTCTTAATTTTACACAATTGCAAAACCTGCACAATGTCTGCTTCAGTTCCTCCACAACTCGGGCAGTTGGAGTTAGGCAATTTCCCCCACCTATTCAGCTAAGCAGGAGTATAATATAAGTTATATATAGTTTTAGAATGCTGGCTCTTCAACCCTGCTGATAATAAAATCTCCCGCCCTAACTCCACTGATTGTTTAAACTCTTTATTACTAGGACTCATTGCTAGTCTCCTAGACCTATTATCTTTCTGCAATTCAAAGTCATTCACAATGTAGACGGATAAAGCTGTTTAAATGAGCCCAACCTTCCCTCTCCCAGACTGACTCATCAATTCAAGAACTGGAAGCTGCTCTAATGAGCATTGATGATTATCCACTTTCGAGAAAAAATCCCTAATTTGCAGGTACTTACAAAAGTTTTGTTTGGTGAAGTCAATTTTTTGCTGTATATCCTCGTAAGAGCAAATGCGATCCATTGCAAATAAATCACCTACTTTTCTTATTTCTGTCCGTTCCCAAGCTAAAAAAGAATTATCATGAAAAATATTTCGATTGAGCAGTGATTGCAAGAGAGGAGTAATTAAATTATACCGAGCCATACCCCACATTGCCTTATTTGGCTCTAGATTGTAAAAGCTGCCTTCAACGTTTTAAGAATTTTACCTTTTTGTTGTAGCTTGGTTTTAGCATTCTTAAAAAGAACCCTCTAACTTCAGCGCCTAACATTAATTCATAGATAGAAGGGAGTCCCTCCAAACCTGCACTATGGATCTGCCACCCTGTTATAAGGATGTCCATTTACTACAACATGGCCGCCCAATAACAATACCTAGAGTTAGGAAATGCTGACCACCTCTATCCCCAAAGAGCACTCACATTTTTAAGGACCGCCTTGCCCTTCTGTATTTCCAAATAAAAAGATTAATGACACTTTAGGGCACAAATGCATCAAGGTAGGATTTTCTGAGTCCTTAATTGAGATTATTAAGGAATCGTAATTAAGGACTCTCAAAAGCCTATGCATGTAGGAATTGCTATAAAATAGTGATTCCTAAACAATCCTTAATTGCGACTCGCAATTTGCGAGTCGCAATTAAGGAATGGCTCCCCATTTAGGCCCATAGGTATGAATGGGAGATTGCATGCGCAATTTGCGAGTACCAATAGGTGTCAAAAAGACACCCTGTTGCACCCCTGAATTTGTAATGTGCACCTATGTTGCGAACACACTTGCCCCAAGGGCATGTGTGTGCGCAACATGAAACTTTGAAAAATGCACTTTAGTGCATTTTTCAAAGTTTTTGCAAATTACCTACCAGTTTAATTGCTCAGCAATTTGCGGCCCCAAATAGCAAACTCGATATTTAAAAATGGTTCTTGGATTGCATTTAAGGAATCGTAAATTGTGATTCCTTAAATGCAATCGCAATCACAATAAATTGCGATTTCTTTAAATTGCGAGTGCCTTACACCTTGATGCATCGCAAAAGTCCTTTGTGCGGGTACAAACGGCTGATTTTTGCGAATCGCACCAATTGCGGTCAGAAAAAAGGTTGATGCATGTGCCTGTATATCTCCAACGCTGGCTGTAACAGTAACTCCCAGATATGTCTCACTATGCACCTACCCAGCATCCACCAGGCATTCTGCATCATTACATACTATTTTGGTTTTGCTCTTTAACAAATAACGTGACATATTTCCGAAAATCTCTACCTCACTTTCTACTTCATCAATAGTTCAATTCAATTCAAATAATCTTTATTTCGATCGTGAAAGATCATAAAAGATATACAAACGATTTTCATCATTAAAAACATTATAAAAAAAAATATTTTAAGAAAAATACCCCCGACTCATGATTACAATCAAATTACTAGGAAATGCATTTTGATTAATAAAAAAGGGGGAGATATTCATAGAGCTTTAGAGTTCCTGAGAGTTATTGCACGTAAACGCCACATTGCCATCAGAATTTTCGCCATTGCGAACACGGTTGGTGCCGATAAGTCTGTCTTTAGGACTCTGTAAGCCGGGGCATAGGTGCGAAAGCCCAAGTTCCTCAAATAAGGGACCAACCAGTATCTTCTGATTCTGCTATAAGCTCTGCAGAACAAGACCACGTGGAGATCGCTTTCCAGTTTATACTTGCATGCTGGGCACTCCCCTGTTTCCAGATTGCCAACCCAGGATTTAGTAATGGACCTCAGGGGGAGAGAACCGTATGAAAATCTTCCGAGCAGACACATGCATTATAGTGTCTAGTACATATTCGGGACTATAGGAGTCTTTTGTTTTGATGAAATTGTCCGTTAGGGATCCATCCCGTGTAGAGTTGATGGTTTTCTGGAGCATAGCGCTATAAAACAGGTTTGAAAGTTCCTTTCTGGAAAGCCTTACAGCCGCTGCTTTATTTATTTATTTATTTATTTATTTGTGGTTTTGTATAGCGCTAGAATCACTCCATCAGGCGTATCTCTGCGCTTTTGACCGGTAACTCCACGAAATTATTGATATACTGTGAGATGTTTAAATTTGATTTTTGAATAAAATGGTTTTTAGTTGCTTACGAAATGTTAGATGTTCACTACATTGTCGTAAGGTCAGAGGCAGTTTGTTCCACATCTTTGGTCCTAGAGTGGATAGAGCTCTACCTCCATGCCTGGCCTTTTTAACATGGGGGACCACAAGTAGATGGTTGGTACTTGATCTGAGGGACCGCGCTGGGACATAAGAAACAAATCTCCGTTCGAGATAAGTAGGTCCCTGTCCGTTCAGACACTTGTGGATTAAGCAACAAATTTTAAATTTGGCCCTTTGTCTGGCTGGGAGCCAATGCAGTTGCTCAAGAAGGGGTTTGGAGGGAGTTCTCGGAGGGGCATTCAGAACAAGGCGAGCTGCCGTGTTCTGAATGACCTGCAGTTTGTCTAGCACTCCTTCATTGGCTGAGATTAACAGACCGTTGCAGTAGTCTATCCGACTCAGTACAAGTGCTTGCACCAAGGTTTTCCTCACTGAGTTAGGTAGAAGCGGGAAGACTTTGCGAAGCAGGCCGATGGTGTGGAAGCATATCCCTGCTATGTAACTGGTATGCTGTTTAAGAGACAGATCTTGGTCCAGTCGAATGCCCAAGTTCTTCACAATCTTCTTGGGTTCAGGGACAGCCCCCAGCTCAGCAGGCCACCAATCCGGAGTCCAGAGTATCTTAGCTTCTCCAAACAGCATGATCTCTGTCTTGCTGACATTGCATTGGAGGTAGTTGGAGGACATCCAATGTGCTACTGCTTTCATGCCAGCTGAAAAAGAGTTCTTAACTTCGGCGGAAAGAGATTTGAAGGGAAACAGGAGTTGAGTGTCATCTGCGTAGGATACGGGGACAAATCCGTATCTACGCAACACTCCTGCCAGGGGGGCCACGTAGATATTAAAGAGTGTAGGGCTCAGACATGAGCCCTGTGGCACCCCCTTAGAAATCTCAATTTCCGCCGAGCGATATGTGCCCATGGTGACTCTCTGGGTACGATCAGCCAAGAAACTCTTTAGCCATTCCAGGGCTTTGTTCTTAAGGCCAGCGCTCGACAACCGTTGAATTAAGATGGAATGAGATACGGTGTCGAACGCTGCCGATAGATCTAAAAGAACCAAGATGACTGATAGGCCCTTGTCCTGGTAGGCATGGAGATCATCAGTAACAGACAGCAAGGTGGATTCAGTACTGTATTTGGGGCGGAATCCAGATTGGGACTCATCCAAGGCATGAACTTGTTCAATATGTCTAGATAGATGTTGATTGACATATTTTTCTGTGACTTTCCCCAAGAAAGGAAGCAGAGAGATGGGTCTTAAGTTTGTCAAGTCAGACCATGGTAGGGCGGTGTTCTTCCTCAAAGGTCTGACAAGAGCTCGCTTCCATTCTTTGGGGACAGTGCCTGAGATGAGTGAAAGGTTCACTAGTTCTGTAATCAGTAGGCTAAGGTGTTCATCCAAAGTGGGTATTAGTCTGGCTGGTATAGCATCCTCTGGGCTGCCACTTTTGATTTGTTTTATAAGTCGCGATATTTCTTGAGATGAAACAGGGGGAAAGATATCCAGAGATTGTGAGTCTGGTGTGGAGTCAGGGGGGGTAGGTAAGGGGTTCACCGGAGTAATAGTTGAAGCCTGATTGGTATATAAAATCTTATCGTAGATTTTATCTATTTTGTTGGTGAAGAAACATGAAATCTCATCACACAACTGTTGGGACGAAGTATCAGGAGCTTCACATGCTGTTGGTTTAGCAAATGTCTGTACTATTTGAAAAAGAACTCGAGGGGAGTTTCCAGCTTCTTGTATTTGGGTAGCAATATGTGCTTTACGCGCGCAGCGAATTGCTTTATGATAGGAGGATAAAGCGCTCCAATATTTTTCTTTGTCTCCTAGAAGATGGGATGTTCTCCAAATTTTCTCTAATTTCCTGGCTCCTTGTTTGAGAGTTCTTAGTTTATCGGAGAACCAGACTTCTTGCTTCCTAATTGGCTTGGATTTAAAAAGTTTTAATGGAGCAATTCTGTCTATAGTTTTCCTGATTTCATCATCAACTTTCTTGAGAGCTGCTTCAGTATCATTTAAATGTCGTATTGTGGGAGGGTTAAAATTATCTTTAAAAGTGGAATTGGTGACTTTGTGCCACTGTCTACGGATGCAAGGTAGTGTGCTGTGGTGCGTGGGTTTATGTGCCTGGGGGGGGGTTATAAATTCCACAACGAAATGATCGGTCCAGCTCACCTGAGTGGCAGGTGGGCATGAAATTGCGTGGACATTCGAGAAAACTAAGTCCAAAGTATGACCAGCCTGATGCGTGGGTCCTTTGTTCTTTAATGTCAGACCTAGCATTGATAGGTCTGTTATCAATGATTGAGCATCATTGCAGTCGTGTTTCTCACCATGGACGTTAAAATCTCCAACTAATGTGAACTCCCCATCATTATTTATATGTGGGGCAAGTAATTCAATTAGAATGTTGGAGAAATTTTTGTAGGTGCCAGGTGGCCTATAAACTAGGGCAGCTTTATAGTTTTCCTTAGAGGACTGTATCTTAAAAATCAGGATTTCTAAGTCAGGGGAACAAAACGCTTCTAAGATTGTTGCTTTTAGTTCATCTTTGTATGCTACAGCGATTCCGCCACCAATTTTTATAGGGCGGTCCAGTCGCAGTAATTTGTAATTACACGGAATTGCAAGAGTAATGGCCGGTGTGCAATGTGGTTTGAGCCATGTTTCAGTAAGAAAACACAGCTCTGGTTGACTAGAGGATATCATATCCCATACCTCCACCGCGTGTTTTGATAGGGACCTTATATTGCCTAAGATGTTTTTCCTCCCTTGCGGGGTGGTAACTACGGCAGGTGATGGCATGGGTATCAACAAATCCTCACATTGTATACGCGGAGTCTCAGTGTGAACAGTCGTAAATTGTGCACAGCAGGATTTGCAGGAAAAGGGGCCTACCACCTCTAAATGGGTGGGGCAGTTAGCGTTTAATAAATAAGGAACATTTAAGCTTCGCAGTACCTTAGAGGAGTATGTAACTCTCGTCGTTGCGCTGGACGGCGGTGGAACAGCAGGACCTGCCATAGCCCCTAGCCCGGTCTGGCGCGGACGGGCGCAGACGGGCAGGTCTTTGGCTTGTCTTAGGCGCGTCGAAGGCGCCCCCTGCGCACAATCGCTGCGCGCTTGACTCCCGACGAGTGGCTAAATAGCCCCAGTTGCAGTAAGGCTAGAGCGCTAACCGCTCTGAACTACAACAGGACCAGGAAGTGTGTCACCAGGCTCGTACCTGACCCGCCCTCCGCTCAACGGTATTGGATACCGAGTTGGACCATAACTCTGGGACTCCGAGGAACGTACACATGTCCCTAATGTACTTTATCCACGGGATTTTGGTGGCATAAATTGATCTCAATAATTCCTGGAGTTCATTTCTGTAGTGTACTAGTTCTTGGCTACTCCACAGGCGCCTCCAGTAGGTCAGTGGTTTAAGACCCAATTCCTCTGTAATTGGTCGCAATGCCAGGTCCATTCTTAGGGGGAGTAATGGAGTGCTCAAGGGAAGTGCAGCCAATTGTCTTATGAAATTGTTTTCTGCAACCTGTACAGTATGCAATGGTATATGTCCCCATAGCTCGCCTCCGTAAATGACGCCCCCCCGGGCTTGGGCTTTATAGATGTTAATGGCGGGTGCCAGTGGACGGAGAGGTGATTTTTTGGCGATTCTTGTGATGGCACCTGCCCTCTGGGCTAGTTTTGTGGTTGCTTTTATTTTGTGTGGCAGCCAAGTCAGGTTGTGGTTGAGGGTTATGCCGAGATATTCTATTACGTGTACTCTTTCTAGGGTTGTGGATCCTAGATGGGGATTTGGGCAGCTTTTGGGTCTGGGATTAAGGATAATGAATTTGGTTTTCGAAGGGTTTATTTCTAGGCCCCTTTCATTGCAAAACCCCAGAAACCCATTCAGAACCCTCTGCAGCCCCATTGGTGTTTTTGACAGCTGCAGGGTGTCGTCCGCGAACATAATCGCAGGCACCCTGCTGCTGTTCAATTGAGGCGCATCAATGTTAGGGATCCTATTCAGATACTCTATCACCCCGTTCACAAATAAGCAAAACAGGGTCGGCGCCAGAACGCAGCCCTGCCTTACCCCTCTGCGAACGGGGAATTTGTCTGTCAATCTGCCGCCCTTTCCGTATCTCACACGGGCATAATTGTTGGTGTGCAGCCTGACTAACACATGGAGAATATCTCCTGGGATACCCAATTCGGGTAGCACCGCCCACAATTTAGCCCTAGGAACTAAATCGAAGGCGGCGCGAAGGTCCACAAAAACCGCATACAAAGTCCCACCTTCTGAAAGCACCGTCTTCCAATATATGATATTCAGCCTTAATATTTGGTCAACTGTTGAAACTCCTTTTCTAAAACCCGCCTGGAGAGGGCTCAAAATGTCCGTTTCCTCCATCCAGCCTAACAACCTATCAAGAACTAATCTACCAAACAGTTTTTGGGACACATCAATGAGGCTGATTGGGCGATAGTTGGCTGGGAGCAGAGGCGACCCCTTTTTAAATATCGGGACCACCTCCGCTCCCAGCCAAGTATCTGGTATTTTCATTCCCCCCAGCACTGCATTGAATAAAACCATGAGGTAGGGTGCCCAGATTCCAGGTTCATGTTTAAACAGGTCGCCCGGCACCCCATCCAAGCCAGGTGCCTTTCCAGCGGTAAGTCCTGCTATCGCCTTCCTGATGTCATTTATGGTGAAAGGATCAGAAGTCTGTCTAAGAGGGGCAATTGGCATTTCTACTTCTGTGTCCTCATTCTCTATGGAGTATAGCTGCTGGAAATGTTTTTGCCAGACATTTGCAGCTATATTGGGTTCCATTGCGGTGGGTAAAGCCCCGCAACCGTGGTTAATTAATCTCCGGAATTTACGGGAGTCTCTTGTTGCTAAGGACTCCGATAGATTCTCCCAGTGCTGTACATCCCACTCTATCTTAGCGTTAGCTATGAGTGTTTTGTAGGCCTTCCTTCTGGCGGTGATCTCCTCCCTCGGGCTTCCTGCTTTTATACTCGATAGTAAGTTGCGTTTTGCATCTCGGCAAGCTCTATTAAACCAAGTGCATTTATTCAGGCCCTGGGATCTAGGTGCTCTGGTACTGAAGAGGTTGGCTTCAAGCTTTCTAATTAAATGTTCATGAACCTGTGCTAAGTCCTCACTAGTCTCCCTTGTAGAACCTAAGTTCCATAACTGAAAGGCCTCTTCCAGGGTTGGAATGATTCCAGCATATAGGGAGGCTATCTTGTCTTCGCTAGAGGCAAGGTTTTCCCATTTAATCCTCTTCCTATTATTGTCCAGGAGGTATCCCTCTCCATGCTTTTGCTCACATGAGGGACTCTCTTCCAGACAGGAGGTGGCATAGTCTAGTTCTAAAGCATTATGGTCGCTATCCTGTCTGTGCAGTACTCTGAAGTCCAGGACCCTTTTCCACGCATGCAACTGGACTAGGAAGTAATCCAGTCTGGATTCTCTACCCTCCCTGTTGAACGTGCATTTGCTCGGAATGTCGGACCTAGTGCGGCCGCTACAGGCTCTCAAGCCATAGGTTAGATTGAGTGTGTTTATTTGTACAGCCAGCGGTGTCCATGCTCTGGGAGGGGGGGCTTCTGTTGGGGGAACCTGCCAACTTGAATCCTCCTCTAGGGAAGGTCCATCAAGTAGCCCAGGTAGCGGTTCAAAGTGGGAATTAAAATCCCCCCCTACCAGATATGGTACACCCTCTGGAATGGTTTCTAGGAGCCGGGACAATGCCTCAATGGTTTTGGAGGTGGCGGCTATTGGAACTGGCCTGGAGTAGATGTTTATTACAAGTAATTTATGGAATTCCGGCCATTCAAGTAGAACTGCCAGTATATCCTCCGAGTCCACGGTGTATCGTGAAGCTGAGCAACCTAAGTCAGTAGCCACCCAGGTCGCCAGACCTCCAGACGGTCGGCCTCTCCCACCCCAACTAGCTTGTAACGAGAAGGTCTTGAAACCCCTATACGTAGTCTCTTCCCTTGCCCAAGTCTCTTGGAAGAGACAGATGCTTTTTGAGTTTATTAGCTCACCCCACGAATCCGAGTCTATTTTATTGGCCAGGCCTGCCAAGTTCCAAGAAAGCAATTTTAGTGGTTGAGAGTCCTGGAGCCCAGCCCGCAGCGTTATTCGGTTAGTCATTTGTGTTATGTATACTGATTGAGCTAGGCTCTGTGTCTGCTCATGTCCCATAAATGGGCCATCCAGGTTAGTTCCCCTTTCTTCTCTCTGTAAGCCTAGCCCCGAGTTACTGACCGAAGAGTTCTCCTCCCCATTGATGGAGGGGGTTTTGTGGGTGCCTTCATCATAACCTGATAATCGCCTGTGTGCCCTTTCAGGGGTCAATTGTCAATCTACCATTTCGAGACAGTCGTATCGATTGTAAAGTGGTAGAGGCGGTGGCTGAAAATGTCTGGGGGGCCAAGGTGCTTCTCTTCCAAATCCTCCATTGCCCACTCCTCTGCCATTTACAGTCTCCCACCCTTGAGGATCATCATAAATTGGCGGGAATTCAGGCGATGATCGCATTTGGTTGTAGGGGATTCTATTCCCTCACTGATTACCCCCCCCCCAGTTTCCCTGTCGGTTCTCTAGGTACCCTCGTCTCTGATTGTTAATTGTGTGGGTATTTGCTGGATAGAAGAAAGAAAGGGGGAGTGGATGGATGTTATTTTCCTCATCCTCTAGAAAGGAGCCACAAATGTAGGAGACTGTTCCTGGTTCTTTAAAACTCACCAGTATACAGTCACCACTAATTGTTTTGGGTCTCTTTCCTACCCACGAGACTCTTCTAACCATGCGAATTTCGCTTGACATGCCTCTAGGAAGTGGTCTATGTGTAGATAACCAGTTTATTACTTTGTTTTTTAAAGAGGCCCCTGTCTCGTATGTATCCGATTTTAATTCGGGCACCCCAGCTAAAATAGCAGTGTATGGAGCTACCTCGGGTGGAAGATTAACGGTAACTGTTTTTTGCGCTGTTTTGTTAGAGTTCTGAGAATTTTGTTTGTTAGTTAGTGACGATTTAGGTGGACTTTTGTGTTGTAAGTGAGAATTTGTAGTATCAGTAACTGTATGTGTTTGTTGTGCACTAGATGATTGATTGTCATGGATTCCTGCTGGGGTCGCTGGGATAACTAGATTGGCTTTCTGGTTTAATCGTTGGTTGTTGAGTGGTTTAGAATTTTTGGTGCCGATTGTTGTTATTACGGCGTCAATGCCATTGGCCGGTCTCGCAGGGTTAGAGTTGTTTTTGGGTTTCGGGTCGGTGTTAGGGGCTGTAGGACAAGGAACCCCAGGTTTACAAGAGTCCATGAACTGTAATGCAGTTTTCTCTATTTTGATTAATCTTGCTTCCATTTTTATCAAACGGGCTTCCAAGGGATTTAGAATTGATTTGAGGAGGTTTCCTATGTCTGCTAGTGTTATGTCCCCTTCAGCTGACTCAGAACTTTGTTCTGGTAAGGGGACTGGCAGATCAGTAGAAATATTTCTGGCTGGTTCTGGGGGAGGGCCATCTGATGTCGCCGATGGAGGTCTATCCTGTGTAGAATTGGCAGTACTGGGAGCGTTGTGTGTTAGCCCTGTCTTTGATTTTTTGGCCTTCCTTTCCTTGGAGCTCTGTTTCCCTGTTTTACTTTTCTGAATTGCACCCTCCCTTAGACCCCTGTCTGTGTTTTGTGGCCCTATAGAATTTGGGACATTTGTTATAAGAGGAGGTTCTTCCCTCAGTAGGATAGGGATTTGAGTAACTAGCTCAGTATCCTCTCCCCTATTTGGTATGTTTGATGGTTGCGTAATTTGTGTCAACGGCAGCGAGAGGAGACTCATATCTTCAGGGTCGCTTATGGTTCCCTCCGAGAGATCTATGCTGGTATGCAGGTGAGCCCCTCCGCAGGCTCCAAGTTGAGAATTATCAATATTCCGCCTATCCTCTGGGGTTTTTGCCGTTGCTATGATACCCATCGAGGACCTTCAAACCCAATCTATTTCTTGCGAAATACGTCTTTCTAGGAGGGAAATGTCCTCAATTAACAGTGATCCCGCTTTGAGAAAATAGTTATCTATTTTACCTTGAATAGGAGCAGTTGTTATAGGTCCCGCAGCCGCCACATTAGCTTCGCTCCTTGTCTCCATTTTGCTCATTGTAAGCAGAGTAGTTTGGGGATTGGGGAGAGGCTGAGTAAGCAAATGAGATGGAAGATTGTAATGTAAAGGGGGTGGCCCATTCCGTTCTCGAATGGCCTAAAATGGCCCGCTCTTTGCCCGGTCTTCGCCCCGTGCTGCATCCCGCGCTGCGGGAGATTAGTGCTAAGATGTAGGGGGCGTAATAGGCGGTGGGCGGGCCAGCAGGGAGAGCGGACCGGAAGCTGGCAGTCGGTCACGCAGGGACTCCTGGTTGATGGAGTCCCTGCTACGCTCGCAGCCCCGCTGGAAGCCTCTTGCCCGGGTCCGCCTTTCCTCTTCTCCCTTCCGGTATGCAGCCCCTGTTACACCGAGGCGATGCGGCACCCGCGGAGCGGGTGCGGCGAGGTACGGGTCCGGTGGCAGAAACGTCACGGAAGTTCAATCCTGGCAGGCGTTCCTTGCAGGTAGAGTCTGTGTGCAATAATGATCCCACGATAGCAGGGTGGGCGAAGATTTTGTATTCCTCAGGTGGGCGGTGGGCGGGCCAGCAGGGAGAGCGGACCGGAAGCTGGCAGTCGGTCACGCAGGGACTCCTGGTTGATGGAGTCTCTGCTACACTCGCAGCCCCGCTGGAAGCCTCTTGCCCGGGTCCGCCTTTCCTCTTCTCCCTTCCGGTATGCAGCCCCTGTTACTCCGAGGCGATGCGGCACCCGCGGAGCGGGTGCGGCGAGGTACGGGTCCGGTGGCAGAAACGTCACGGAAGTTCAATCCTGGCAGGCGTTCCTTGCAGGTAGAGTCTGTGTGCAATAATGATCCCACGATAGCAGGGTGGGCGAAGATTTTGTATTCCTCAGGTGGGCGGTGGGCAGGCCAGCAGGGAGAGCGGACCGGAAGCTGGCAGTCGGTCACGCAGGGACTCCTGGTTGATGGAGTCCCTGCTACGCTCGCAGCCCCGCTGGAAGCCTCTTGCCCGGGTCCGCCTTTCCTCTTCTCCCTTCCGGTATGCAGCCCCTGTTACACCAAGGCGATGCGACACCCGCGGAGCGGGTGCGGCGAGGTACGGGTCTGGTGGCAGAAACGTCACGGAAGTTCAATCCTGGCAGGCGTTCCTTGCAGGTAGAGTCTGTGTGCAATAATGATCAATAGTTCTACCAGGGTCCAATGTCACAAGAGCGACATCATCAGCAAATGCTAATACCTTGGTGCTATAACCATGTGTAGCCAGAGGGCTTATAACATTATTCCACACAAAACGAAGTAGCAGAGGTTTGATACAGGGCGTGAATAAAAGAGGAGAGCAGAGACACCACTGTCTGGTTCCCCTTGTAATCCCAATTACTTCTAATTCCCTCCCCATCATTTGCAATCTGGCTGTAGGCTTTTTATATAGCATTCGAATAGCTGTACAAAACCCAAGGCCCAGTCCCCTCCTCTCAAGGATCTCCCAGAGATAACTGCATGAGACCCGGTCAAACGGCTTGTCTGCGTCGAGCTGGATCAGGGCCATGGGTGTCTACATCAAATAACGTGATGACCTGGTTTATATGATCCGTTATTCTGTGTCCCAGGATAAAACCTTACTGCCAGGGCAAGACAAATTTTGCCATAAACCTACCCTGATGGGTAGCAAGAATTTTAGAGTATATCTTCCCATCTCTATTAATCAACGAGATCGGCCTATATGCAGGTTCTTCCCTTTCTTTAGGACTACCACAATGTTGGTGGCTGCCCATGAAGCTGGAGCTGAAAACCCCCACTGAGCTTCAAGATTGTATCAAGCAGATCCATTGCCAATACTGGAAAAAACACTTGATAAAATTCCAGCGGGATCTTGTCTGGTCCTGCTGCCTGCCTTGAAGACAGAGAATCAAAAGCCAATTTCACAACCTCTAATGTTATAGGCGGATCTAAAACTGCCTGCTCACTAGCTTCTAGCACCCCTTCATTGACTGCATCAAGATATTCCTGAATCGTACTCAGTTGGGGACTGATCCTCCTTGTAAGGGTTCTGATAATATTCCCAAAAATGCTGACAATTGACTCTGGTGCGTTAACCAGTTGCCAATCCCTGTCTCTGATAACACTGATGCCATTGTGGACCTCCTTTGGACGGGTGCCAAAATCGTACCCGTACTATCACTATGATGCTAGAATGCAGGCTGTGCATGTGAAACTACAGTTTGCCGCAGCTTGGTATCTGCGTACAGATTGCCTCTTGCAAAAGGGACTCATAAAGATCAGTACTGACCTGGTCCTAGGCCTTATAATGTGAGAGGGGCATTCATAGTGTAGGTCTGTAGTACTTGCAGGAGGTCTGTGTGGCTTAAAATGTATTACAAATGTAGGCAAAATCTGCACTAAAGTATAGTTTTGCACTACTTAGGCTGATAGGGAGAAGTAAGGTATCAATCTAGGGTTACACATACTCCAAGAGTTAGATCCACAGCCCTGAACATAATACCTACACTCCTTGTGACACATTAATTGTCATATATCCCTGTCTCAGTTGACCAGCATATTCCAGGCCTTTGACCCTTCTACTGGGCCAAGGTAACTACTCTGCTCTTCAGCAGGAGAATCAAAAGGCCGTCCCACATTAACAGTGCTTGACCTAGTTCCTGGGAAAGGAAGATGTGGGGAGGAAATCTGCATCTGTTAATTAGTTATCACACTGCACCTGGGCTAGGACAGGTCAGTCCCCAGAAACAAAGGAGGAGAGACAGAATTCTGGAACCAACTCACAAGGGGCTCGCCTTTGAAGCTTTCTTGGGAAGGGATTAGGTTGTTGAATCAGGTAGACGAAGAGCTGAGTCTCTCAGAGAATCTTTCTTCCACAGATACCTTGAATTTGACCTATTATAATGTCTCAGAATGCTGTACATGAGGGTTGGGAGAGATGTGGAGTAATGATGTGGCGCTGTAGGATTGGCCAGAAGTGTCTGGCTTCTAGAACTTTCCACCCCACTTAAAAATGACTATACAACGGAGAGATTAATGAGAAGACACTGGACCTAGGAGTGATGACAGAGAAAGAATTCCCAGCTGGAAAGAGAAGCCATCTGATGCCAATGCAAGTATGGGCTGGAGGATTTTACCTCCAGCTGCCCCTAGGACTTAGATGGGTGGCTGGTAGCTAGGACTGGCCACCAGGAGCAAAATGAGACCAGAATTGTCCAAATCGACCCTATGATACAGCTTGATCTCTGGGACCTGCAGCGGTGTCTTCTAGGTTCAGAGCTTAGGACCTCGTGGAAGTTGTTTCCAGAGACTGTCTAAAGTTGCCAAATTGGAATATCCCAGAATTCTGTGCAGGAGGTTTGGGACAGGAGTGGAGTGATGATGTGGCATCTAAGGATTGAACAGGGGTGCTTGACTTTTAGAACTTTCTACCCCCACTTGAAAACCCCAACACAGGGGAGAGACTGATGAGAAGACACTGGGTCTGGGAGTGACAACGGCAAAAGAAAGCCCAGCTAGAAGGAGTAGCCATCTGAAGCCACTGCAAGGATGGATTGCAAAACGTTAACTCAAGCTAATCCCCAGGACTAGGATTGGTGGCTGGTGGGTAGGTGTGCCAACGGGAGCAAAATGAGCCAACAATTGTGCAAATCAGTCCTGCGGGGTGTGAGGCATAGCCTGGTCTCCCAGAGGCCAAGCAGAAGACAAAGTATGTGGCATTTTGCAGCGATTTCGGAAAATGTCCCCGGAAAGGGTCAAGCCTCCTGGGATCCGCACAAACTCAACTTACAATATTTTGAATGGGGGATGGGACATGTGTAGAACCTCTCCCTTAGCCTTTATTTGCCCTGTATGGGTAGCTGTCTGTGTCCTTTGGGCCTCCCCCCTCAGCCCCCAAAGAATAATGAGGCTGTGGGTGCCCTGTATGGAACAAAGGCAACAATGAATAAAGTGTGGTGCAATGCAGCATTACGAAAATAAAAGAATGGCATGAGTCAGCTTCAAATGAAAAGCCAAGAGCGGGCAAGCCACTCATTAGTCGTTCACAACCTAGGAGCGCCCCATTAGCCCCCACATGCTCCAGGAGGTACAAGGGCACCATCAGGGTTTCTTAAAGGGTCTGGGGTTGGCAGGAGCACAGTCCCCTCTGAACACCCACAAAAAGGAACCCTTAGTCTACCAGGTGGCTATAGGCATTAACCTGGGAAAGGTTTTTGATCATTAAATGCACTCCTGGAGCCTGTATTTTTATACCGAGGCTCTAGAGTACATACACATCTGTCAATTGCAGTAAAATCATAGTAAAAGTGAAAGAAATACTCTTGGACATGTTATTGAATTAACAGCTTTATTGACACTACTGATAGTGGAAAAATGCAAGGTTTTCAATTGTAGTGAATGCTATGGAATGTTAGTGCTACCTCATTTACTTTAATGGTGGGTTATAGCGTGTATTAACTATTGATACTGTCTCCATTGATTTCAATGTTGCAAAGGTGAATTTTAACATGCTTCTGCTTTTGGTAGTGTTTAGACACCGTGGCAAAGTCAGTAGGCCTTCCTTATTGATAATGACACCCACTAATATGAAGACATTGCATCTAGTACAGGTGAGGAGTAGTGTGGTCGGGACCTATTATTGGTGTAAGGTTATAGCAAGGTGTACGTGTCACCAAATGTATTTCCGTCTACCGGATTGTACACATTTGTAATTTAATGCATAGTATCTAGTTGTGTATGTAATAAAAGTACTTTTGCTCTTTATCAAGAAAGACACTGACTGGACAACCCTTTATTGAGTGTTGTTGTTGCGTACTAGAGAGTTTGAGTTACTAGCCCACACCACATCTGCTCAGTAGGCACTGGACTGTTCAGCTTCGCTACCCTGAGAGAGTCAAGGGCTACAATGGAGAACTGGATTCCCAGTACAGAGACACTTGCATACTTATTACTTTTGAAGGACTCACACCCTTTATAGCTAATAATACAATTTCCTACTGTCTGCTTATGGATTTCCTGACCCGTACTGATCTAGAATGAATTCTGTCCCCTAGCATAACCACTGCCAAATGAAGTGCAGTCAGTGCAGTGTGGTCCTTCTACAATCATAAGCTGAATGGCAAAATCCACCAGTGGCAGACCAGGGTGTGGGAGCCAGGTTAAAGGGGTCAAGGCTTCACGACCTATCTCATCTGCAATATTGAGGGATATTTGGCAACACAGCACCATGGCATTATTTGACAATCTGTGACTGTCAGAAGTAACTAAAGCTAAAGAAAGAAGGAAAAGATCACAAAGTCGGCACTCCAGGAGGCAGGCTGCATTAATCTTTTTGAGCAAAGGAGATGAGGCTGCAAATTGTATCTATCTATTTTGTGATGCTTCTTTATTCAATCTAAATTCAATTCAGTTTTAATTCAATCTAAATTGTGCAATAAGCTGTGACTCTTGGGTGAATTATGTTTATCCAGTTAAGGCACTACACTGCAGTCTAGAGTGCGACACCAAATGTAGCTCAAACTAGAGAGACAATTAGTTTAGGCTATGTAGTTAAATCTACCCCCAAAAAAGAGCACTAGGTCAGAATATTTTCAAGGAAAGGGTAAGGATTTTTCTCAAGATATTGTCTCTAATTGTTGTGTAGATGTCAATGGAAAACGTCTTCAAAAGAAGAAGCTAAGCAAAATAATTCATTTCTCATAACCCATCTGCATAGGAAGTGACATCACTGGATTTCCCTTCATCCATCCACATAGGAAGTGACATCACTAGATTTCTTATCATCCAACTGCACAGGAAATGACATTTTTGGTTTCCTGTCAAAACCATCTTTAAAAGAAGAAACCAAGCAGGAGGACTTTATTTCCCAGCACCTGCATACAATGGGACATCACTAGATTTTCCATCATCCAAATAAAGTGACAGCACAGGATTTGCAATGATCCATCTGCACAGGAAGTGTCAAATCTGTGTTCCTGTCAAACCCTTTTTTTTGTTTAAAGAAGAAGGCAAGCAAGGGGACTTTATTTTGCAGCACCCATCTGCACAGGAAATAACATCACTGGACCATCATCCTCTGCAAAGGAAGTGACATTACTGGATTTCTCTCCATCCATATTCACACAGTGACAATTCTGGTTTTCTGCCTCACCCTCCATGAATCAACGTAATGGTGGATGAAGCCTGACTGTTGGCAAACTAAAGGCGTGCCAAAGTCAAGCCTGTCTGTGCTCCGCTCCCAGCACTAGGGACTGTGGATCTCCCTCTACTTATTGCTAACCTGCTGCGCTTCTCTGTGCCCTCAACCCTGGCCACCTCTCGTCGCACTACCTTCACTCCACACCACACAAAATGGAAGGAACATTCACATGCCCCTCCTCCAACCTCTCATGCATTCTCCTACACCCTATATCCACCACTCCTGCACCAACCGCACCCAGAATTCTATTAGCTGACACTCATGCAAATCAATGCTCAACACAGACCGAACACCACTCAAACAAAATGCCACATTCTCATGCATGCTGCTCAAAACCCACTTGTTCACCAAGCACGCTACAGATTTATGGGACCTACTACATGACCACACTCCGTACCTGTTCTTCCTTACAGAAACAATGTTAAACCACACCTCGGCACCAGACATCACTACAGCCATCCCCAACTGCTACAAGATCGCCAGGCAAGTAAATCAGTACAAGGCTCGAGGTGGAGTCACTATCATATTCAAACATACCATCAGCTGCATGACCTACATTGACTCCCTCGACAGCGACATGGAGCACTTCACTTTCAAGATGTGCCTCACAGCAAAGTTCTTCCTGGGCGGAATCACTGACAAGATATCAACCTAGAGAATATCGACCTACAGAAATATTGATGCTGAAATATCGAATGCAAGAATATCGACATCCTATCTACAACATGGTAAGTACAAAAAAATATCGAAATACAAATATAGATGTTATAAATATTGTTTTTTCTGTAAAAATATAAATGTAAAATAAAGTAAATAACACTAATAAATAAAATGTACATAGTTAAAAATATCTAATAAGGTTTAAAATTAATAAATAATACATATATAATAATACATTAATTAAACATATACAGAAAATATATAATATATACGTACTTAACAATAAGTTTTAATAATTATGTTAATAATTTATAAATTAATAAAAATATTATAAATTACAAATACATTTACAAACATAAAACAAAAACATAAATAAAAAGTAAATAATTATGTTTAATAAATTAAAAAAATTAAATATACTTTTAATATTTTTAAAATTAATTATATACTACATTATCTAAAATTATACAAAAAATATTAAATAACTAAATAAATAAAAATATTATTCAAAATCAATAAGTAAAAAAAATACAGTAATAAAAATTTTGGATAGCATAGAACTTAAAATTACCATTCCCACTCCAGAGAGCGCAACAGTAGAGAAACCATTGGATAGCGTAGGGGTAAAAATTACTATTCCCACTCCAGAGAGTGCAACAGTAGGGAAAGCATTGGATAGCGTAGGGGTAAAAATTACTATTCCCACTCAAGAGAGTGCAACAGTAGGGAAAGTGTTGGATAGCGTAGGGGTAAAAATTACTATTCCAACTCGAGAGAGTGCAACAGTAGGAAAAGTGTTGGATAGCGTAGGGTTAAAAATTACTATTCCCACTCCAGAGAGTGCAACAGTAGGGAAAGCATTGGATAGCGTAGGGGTAAAAATTACTATTCCAACTCCACAGAGTGCAACAGTAGGGAAAGAGTTGGATAGCGTAGAAGTTAAATATAACATACTTATAAATAATTGTTGTAAATAAAATAATTAATAATTTAATTTTTAAATAACTCTATATCATTTGCAAATACCCAGTAATAATTACTTAACAATAAATTAACAATAAATACCAATAAATAATAATTAATAAATAGTAATGACCAAATATTAAATATTGAACACTCAAATATTTTTCAAAACAAAAAACATATTAATAATTAAAAATTGATTAACAATTGAAAAATTGTAAACAATAAACTTCTTTTTAAATCAAAAAATATTTTTTATGAAAAAATAATTACCAATTAATAAAATATAATTTCCAAATATTACAAAGTTACTACCAATTAAAATATGAATTACCAGTTTAAAAAGTAATTACCAATTAAAAAAAGTAATTGCCAAATAAAAAATGTAATTACCAATTACAAACATTAATTACCAATTAAAAAAATTAATTACCAATTAAAATAATTAATTACTAATTAATAATTAATTAAAAATAAAATATTTATCAATACCAATAAAAAGAAAATCATTACTTAATTACAATTAAATTACTTCCCACCCAATTACCCTATAAACCCATGACCCGTTACAGAACTTAAATGTAAAAATGAATTAAAATTAATTTAAATTTACTAAAAATTAATAATTAATTTACTATAATTAAATTACTTCCCACCCTATTCCCCTATAAACCCACAACCCGCTCCAGTGCTAAAACATAAAATTAAATTAAAAATAACATTATTAAGATATAAAAAATAGTACACATATCATTTAAAACAAATTAAATACTTAACAAAGCAGATCAGCGCTGGGATGCTCCTCGGAGTTACTACGCGCTTTACAAAAACCATTAAATAAATAAATAAATAAATAAAAAACATATAACACATACATATAAAATACATAATAAAATACATAACAACAAACAAATATCGATATTAGAAACATTGAAATTAGTAACATTGATATATTTGATATCGATATTACTAACTTCGATGTTACTTATATCGATTTAAAAAAAATCGATATTACTTACTTTAGGGTCAATATTCTGTCCAACGAAATTCTTGACCTCGATATTCTTCACCTTCGATATTTCCAACTCGATATTACTGTAGGTCGATATTTAGGAATTGATATTTAGACTGTGCACCCCTGGGTGGAACCCTCATGTACAAACCAACAGGACTGCACCAATTTCACCAGCGACATCACAGACTTTGTCGCACCCATCATCATCAATGCCAGCTCTTCTATCCTCCTTTGAGACTTTAACTTTCACTGAAAAGATATCACAGACCCAAACTCATGCTCTGATTTCAGCACAAGTAGAGCAAGCTGCCACTGGAGTAGAAAATTTACACGGGAAGCAGCCCTCTGACTGCGACCGCTCGTGACCCCCTGTGTTTGTAAAATCTCACCTGAAGTCCTCCTAGCAACTGGGAACCATGTTAGGGGATGTCAAATTTCATTTGGGCTTGCCAGCTCACATTCTGGTGCCTTGCGTTGTTCCAGCTGTCATTCTGTTACTCGAACAGGAAAAAAAACTTCTGCCACAAAGCGATTGGTGGAATTCAACAAGAACTCAATGTTACAAGAGTAATATGGAGTCACTAAAATTCTCCAATTCCGCTTGCAGACTTAACATCCCACTTAGGCCTATCAGCAAAATAACAGTTGACAAGCCAGCAGCCATGACTTGGGCAGACCACGCCCTCATCAATTTCTCCAAACACATCCCACACCCCCACAGACTACCACCACCGGAATGCATATATTACACAGTGGGCAGCACCACTGTATAGTTATAGTTAGGTCAGAGTTTCCATAGGAAGAGAATTTTTTTAATTTGCTATTAACTTTTAGCACCGTTTGACGAATCTGTACGAAACTTTCGAGAAACAAATTTCATCTACCTATTTTCATGGAAGGTTTTCCGCCGATCCATCAGGTGTAGCCAAGTAAAAGGGGGGCAAAAAGTTTAAAAATTAGGATATAAAAGGGCTGGGTAGGGTCACCCCGACTTCCAGGCACTTGTTGAGGGGTGTGGGGGTGGAGGCCTGTGGGGCTCAGAGGAAAAAGCTTAAAAACAAATAAAAAAATTAAATCATGCTGCGTGTAGCACAGTACTCCCACAGGGCCCAGCATGGCCCTCCCATGAGGTACCACAGTTCTCTTGTGGTCCTCTGGTGAGGGTCTGTGGTATTTCAGAGGGAGCCACCACTAAAGCTTTACTGCCTCAGTATCATGCAAGCTTCTCTGAGTAAGCTTGCATTGTACGTTAGGACCATGGGCATGAAGCTTGAGTGGTGGGACTGAGGGATTACCTCAGTACCAGTAAAAGTAAATACATAAACAAAAAACAAAATGTGGGTTAGGCAACTTTGGGGGTGCAGAAACAGGATTTTACAGGACATGTGGCACATGGACAAAGACTGTGCCCAGTGGTGGAGGTTGGCCGAATATATATTTTTAAAAAACTAGAAATTCACTGAAATAAAATGAAGGTCAGAGTAATGTTAGAGTTAGGTGCTGGAATTTAAAAAAAGTGATATTTAAAAACTATGAAAAAGAGATGAATCAGTTATACTTTACTGAGCAATTAGAACTTGTACTCCTGCAATGCACTGCTTACGACCTTACATATTACATCAGACATGACGTTGCATGGCATCATTGACGACATGACTGATAACACCATGGTCATATACAGCACAGAGTTACTGATTGTATACATTTGGGTCCATAGCATGGAAATAACATAGGTTCTAGATGTAACTGTGGTTGATCATGAAAAAAGATATATAGTGCATCATTTTCAAATCAATAAAGTTAGGGCTGAAAGTATTACTCCATGTTAACCAAGATAAAAGCTGAGTGTATCTGATGTGGGTTGGAGACGTATATTTGAAAGTGGCATAAAGTTAAAACCTGTTCCAAAATACTGTGAGAAACGCCAATGATTCTGTAGACAACAGATTATCAACCAGTCGATATCAGAGCATGTGCTAGTGTTAAATAAATTCTGTGCATCCAGGATATTCATACTGTGTGGGTGTTTATTTACAGAACTTCTCTGAAACTTTTGAGGCATTGCAATTTGTTGAATTATGTAGAATGTATAGGTGTCGCTTAAAAGATACCAGAAGTAATTTGGAGATCCTGCTTCAATGTCGGACCACATGGTCAATGTTTGATGGACGTTTTTCAAATTTTGGGTTTAAACAATGAATAACGGTTAACATTTGAATCGTTTTGTTTCAGGGTAATTTTAAATTGGGTGAATATTGTTACTGGAGAGTATGTCAATTTTGTTTTAAAAAACGTTCATAAAGTTGTCTTTGCGTTTGAATTGGATTCTTTATTTTAAGAAACCAGAAGTAATTTGGAGGTCACATTCCGAGGTCGGACCGCATGGTCAATGTTTGGCTGGCTTTTCAAATATAGTATAAAAAGCGACTACAAGATGGAGTCTGATTTCATTCAGCGTGGTTAGATGATGACGTTGGTTCACAACGGTCTTTGTTACTTATGGTAAGAGTAATTATGATAATGCTGGACATTATAAGTTGAAAGCTGAACTCTTATATTGAGGAGTTTTGGTAATACTTTATCTTTATTTTTATATTTCAGGTTCCCTTATCATGGGGTTTTAGATAATTGTATGAGCAAATGTTTTTTCAAGGATAACATTGGAATAAGAAGGGATTTGAATCTTCCGGTTGTCTGATTGGTTATATGCAGTTGGCGTTGTATAATGTTTTAAAGTTCTTTAGGCAATAGGTACCGTTATATTTTAGGTGATTACATTGGATATTCTAAAATGAAGGCTGAATTTTAATTTTGTAGAATTTCTACTGATATGTTATTGTCACACTTCACGTTCCCTTACCACGAAGTTTGATCATTGTTGCGCATGTGGATGTTTTAGTTAAGGATAAAATTATAATAAGGAGGTAAAAAATTAGTTATGGGATGGGCTACATATAGTTGGTGTTGACAGTGTTTTTGGAGTTCTTCAATAATTAGGTACCATTATGTATCATTTGTCATTCATGAGGATAAAGATGTTTATATTGTGGATTAGAAGACAGTTGAGAATATCAATACATCACTGAGAATGATCTTAGAGTTTATCACTTGAACCAGTAATTTCGAGCGGAGACACTTTTTTGAATTTGAAAATGCTTATCTGAAACAATTATCCCCAATGCTCTCTAGTGGCAATTCATGGGATACTATAACATCCATGTATTTGTTATGATAGACCCAAGATATATTGTATATTTGAGATCTGTCGATATTAAGTAGGTAAAATTCATGATGTTATATATATATATATATATATATATATATATATATATATATATATATATATATATATATATATATATATGCAAATACCTCGCAGCAGCGAAGCTTCCCCTGGCGAAACACGAGGCAAGGACCATCTTTTTCAGCATTCTTTTTATTCAGCCATTAGACAGATTGTCATAACGCGTTTCGGCCGTCCCAGCGGCCTTGGTCATATATATATATATATATATATATATATATATATATATATATATATATATATATATATATATATATATATATATATATATATATATATATATATATATATATATACTGACAAACACCTAACGCTGTTCCTGGGACACCACAAAAATGCTGGCTTATTCAATTTATCCTCTATTTTATTCACCCAAATATGGTTAACTCTGAATCTTATTCCGAAATTTATTTTTGGTATTTGATATGTTTGGAGTTCTTTCTTGCTTAATCTACTCATCTTGGGGAAAAATACAATTATTTTTAATAGAGCAATTCCGCAGCAACGAATTTGATTGGAAAGAGAACTCTAGAAGAAAGATGTTGGTTCGCCATGATTTCTGGTGTATTGTAGCTAAAGTCTAGGGCAAACATAAAACCAAAAAACGTGTTCCAAAAGATACTGAAACATGGTATAATACTTTATTGAGACATGTAAAATCTCAAATATTCCTTTTGCTTTAACAAAGTATAGGCCTACTTCATGTAGCATGGAACAGATAAATATTGAAGGAATTGTTGATATAATTGCATCTATGAATAATTCTCACTCCCAGGGACCTGATGGTTCACCCATTACATTGTTGAAATAGCACCTGTTTGGAAGAACATTCTATGTTCTTCCAATCTGTGTTCCTGACTCCAGGAAAGGTATCAAAATAATTCCTTTATATAAAATGGTAGATCGGTCAAAACTATCAACCTATTGCCCGTTGGAAAGCTCAGGGAAAATATTTGCTGAAACTATTATATTCCAAATGGTAAACTGGATGAATGACAAACAACATTTATCCTTTGAAAAAGTGTGCTTTTCTCTCTTCACGTTTCACAATTGACAGTTTTATATGTTCCAATTGCTATGCGAAAAATATATATTTAAAAAAGGCAATATTAAAAATGTTGTTGATTTTAGTGGTGCATTTGATTGTGAGGCTCATCCTAAGTTATGACATATGGTCTTAGGCATTCCTGATCACCTATTTCTATTAATGAGTCTTCATTCGAATAACTGGGACTGTGTATTATGGAATCAACAAATACATTCCCATCTGGCACCCTTAACCAGGAAACAAGGTTCTGTATTAGAACAACTACTTTTTTCACTGCACTTATCAGATCTACCAACCTATATAAAATCATCCCACCCCTTTCTTACAAGATTGTAAGATAAAGACATTTTGATCTTAATGTTTGCATCTGATTTGGTTTTAATAGCTCTTACTTACTCCAATGGGAGTACAAAGACAGTTAGATACATTAGAATACACATGGATTCACATTATTTATTGATCAATGAAAATAAGACTAAGATAATTATCATGAGGCCTCATTGTCAGCTCTGCAGAAACAGTATTTTGCTAATAAATGTCTTGAGATTGTAAAAAAACATATATACCTGGGAGTTACAATCAATAAAAATATATTTCAGTCCAGCCATTGTAAATACAACTAGCAAAAGCTAGTTCTGTTGGCATGGGCCTACTCAATTTTTTGAGGATCCAAGGTAAAGAGAGATGTTTCCTCCCTAAAGAAATGTTATACTGCCAAAATTCCTGCCATTGCACTTTATACTACTGAAGTACAATCCACTTTGCTTGAAAAATTAAATAAGTAGAATCGTAACTGTGGAAGACACACTTTTGCATGCAACGTTTTAAGATTGGAAATTGAATTGACAACAAAAACTTTAGTAGCTTCCTCTCAAGTGATATGATATTTCTATCATTTTTTTTTAATCTCCATGATTCTTTTTGAAAAATGTTTATAAGGTGTGAAGTTTCAGATAATACAGAGGGAAACTACTAGTATACCAAATATGTATCATTTTGTTTAAAATCTCTAGATATAACTCAACTGGATGTTTTAGTGAAACTAATTTGTTAATAATGAAAGTACAGTTGAACAATTGCTCAACATAACAGCTGTACCAAATGTGAACATTGTGTAAATATTATAAAACCATTTTTATTGTATAATTGTAATTTTGGAAGAAATGCATTTTTATTTAATATCTAATCCTAGTACAGAGGTCGAAAATGTCATAAATTTTAAGTTTGGAAAACTTCCTATAGGTGAAAATATTTAGGTACATAATAAAGACTAGAAAATTTATTGAGGCTGTGAACTTAAATCATGTTTTATTTATTTGCCTTGGGCTAGCATCTTATCAAAATCAATTTATACAATCTATATTCGTATGGTCTGATGGACAGATGCCATCAGTAGTGTTATTTATGCAATTTGATCTGTAACAATTTTACACAATTTTCTAATTCTTTTAATACTTTGTCATTTTAGCTATATTTACTGTTAGTACAATTTTAAGAATTACCAACAAAAGAGTGCCTATTTAAATGTGTTCCTAACGAGACAATGTGCCCAAGTCATAAAAAACACAGAGATTGAAGCTAATCAATGGGTGGTCAAAAAACTAACAGGACAAAGAAAAAGAAAAACTATTATCTAAAAGAACCCTCACTCACCCTAGTGGTGACATGCTTCATCATGGGGCTCGTCACAGGGGAGACCAAGTATCCCCCTGTGTGCTTCAAAGCCTGCAATCGCAGCGGAGCTGGTATGTCAACTGTGATATGTGAAAAAACAGTGAATGAGTGGTGACATTAAAAGATCACAACCGGACCCCAACAACTTTATTAAAAGGTCCAATTGTTCACATTAAAATAGTGAGATCACTAAGGGTTGAAATTAAAGCCCTGGTGATCTGGTGTAAGTGGTCGACATGTTTCTGCTGTGTTGTGCTGTATTTAGCTCAGCTTTCTTCAGGACCATAGAATAGTGATAGAAAAAATACGTCCTACAGGGGTCCACCCACGCTAAGGGGTGCCCACACCGTTAGGACGATATAGAGGAAAAGTTACACTTTCCAACTTCCCTCAATTAACTCACGGTTTTACCCGCACTCGGTGTTCCTGCACTTTGACTGGATACCATTCTGTCTGAAGAGCAAGTGTGCCCCATGGACGCTCAGTTTGGCTTATTCTTCACATCCCTTTAAATTTCAAAGGAAACGACTCGCCACTGTGAACCTAATTACAGTCCCACTTGCTCTTCAGACAGAATGGTATCCAGTGAAAGTGCAGGAACACCGAGTGCGGGTAAAACCGTGAGTTAATTGAGGGAAGTTGGAAAGTGTAACTTTTCCTCTATATCGTCCTAACGGTGTGGGCACCCCTTAGCGTGGGTGGACCCCTGTAGGACGTATTTTTTCTATCACTATTCTATTTTTTCACATATCACAGTTGACATACCAGCTCCGCTGCAATTGCAGGCGTTGAAGCACACAGGGGGATACTTGGTCTCCCCTGTGACGAGCCCCATGATGAAGCATGTCACCACTAGGGTGAGTGAGGGTTCTTTTAGAAAATAGTTTTTCTTTTTCTTTGTCCTGTTAGTTTTTTGACCACCCATTGATTAGGTTCAATCTCTGTGTTTTTTATGACTTGGGGACATTGTCTCGTTAGGAACACATTTAAATAGGCGCTCTTTTGTTGGTAATTATTATGATTAAGGGGTAGGAGAGTAGCCCTGTTTACCCTCTCTCTCTAGTTGTATTTACACAGTACAATTTTAAGAACATGTAAAATTTCAACAGAACATTTGCAATACATAACAGAGAACTTTCTCACACAGAATAGACATGGTAGATATGAAATGCAATATTTATGCAATTTTCAAATGTATCATATTTTTTTAGTTCAAAATATTGTATTGAATTTTCTTAATGAACAATAAACATAGACATATAAAAAGAAAATTATTAAGCTATAATATCTATTACAATACGTACATCACAATATTCTCATATTCATTTCAATAGATATGAAACTAATCCTATTCAAAGAAAACTAAAAAGGGGAAGGAGGGGGAGGGTAACATCCAATAACAAACTATTGTTTGAGCTATAAATAGAGCTACTATGATATATCAATTAATATAATATAAGAACATTAAAAAGGGGAACAAGCAATAAATATAACATTAAGATGATAAATAAATATCAACATGAATCCAGAATGAGTGATAAGAAACAGAGTAATGACTAACCCCAAACAAAGATAACTGGGCACCTCTTCTAAAGATATCCTATTTTTTTTAACACATCATATGCATTGTACCATGGCTGCTTGTATTACTATTTGTACACAGTGGTTTTGCAGCACGCTCTTTTGTGTAAACATCACATGTCTAACATATCGCACATGCAGAAACATCAGCCATTTGAGCTGCAGAGGGTCAAACAAGCCGTCAGCCTTGCCAAGGAACATGCTGGCACTGGCCAAGCCACAGAGCACCCCAGTATCGATCATATATTAAAGCCTTACCAGGCAGACATTCTGCATAGGCACATAGTAGCCAGTGAAAGGCACTGACACGTTATTAATGGAAACCCTTCATCCTATAGGAACATGATTTTCAGCAATTTGTCAAAACCCATGTTTACAATTGAAAGGAAATGGCTGGTCTTCTACCACTCCCTTTCATCTCACTTCTGGCACTTGCAGATGTATTAGTCATTTAGGTAGCATGGAGGGCCAAGCACATCTTCTACCTAGATTTATGCCTTGACAAGTCAAGCTACAAATGACACCGCCTTCCATTGTATGTGTGAGCCTCTCTAAACCTTTCCCGGCATCATGAATAAGTGCACAGAAGCCCTCAAATGGTCCTCAACTGCTCTGTGTTGAAACCTTTCATTTTATAGGAGCATACACTTTAGCAATTTATTCAAACCCATCCTCGCAGGGGAAAGATTTGTGCATTCTTTGTTACAGTATTGCACAGCAGTCTTAGTGCTAAAAAGGGAAACATTATAAAAGATGACTGCAGTTGTATTCACTTCTTTTACGGGTCTCAATATGATTTGGCGTTTTAGGGTCAACAAACAGTCCTATAAGAGTTGCATGTCATAAGCTTTACAAGTTACACAGACTCCTTTTGGAGATAGGGGCAGCCTAGTGAGATTGGCCTTGAGAAGCAAGCTTTTAAAAACACAGATAAACTTTGAAGTTTAATCTCGTAATAGAATTTTAAAAACAAGGGAGAAAAGAGATTGATGTTCTGCGAGGCATACAGGCATTTTATTTTATCTACCAAAATGTAAGCACTGTCCTGGTTAAGTTTGGTTTCTTTGTGGCTGTTTACAAAGCCAAGAATATGACAGCTGAAAACAATATGACACCATCGCAGGACATGCTTTACAAAACAAGAGTGAAGATCATTGAATTTAGTTGAGTGTTCCTTTAAGGCACAGCGGTCTATCCCATAATCTACAAATGAGATGACAAGCTGCTGGAATGGGTGTGAAAGCATAATCATTTCCCCATTTTAGAAACATTTTATACCATTAAAGTTTGGAATGCTAGCATTTCTTACTGGATTAATAGGGCCACAAACATGTTCCTGATTGTAATGTAATTATTGCAAGTTTATTTGAAAATGTATAAAGTGTGGAGTTTGCACACATTTACCATGAGCAAGTGTTGGCCCATGTATATTGTTAGAGTTTGCGGCACATTTTTGCAGAAGTTACATTCTAAAGTTCTAGACTGTGAATACAAATTGCAGGCAAAATTATACACACTCATTGCTTCATTGTATTATGTCAAATGTTAGAAATAATATAGCATTCTTTGAAATTAACTGAGAATAGTGTGTCATTTAATAATTAAATGATTTTAAGCAAATTACTACACCAGCTACATTCTTATAATACCTTTCCTCACCCCTTCTCTTCCTTCACAACTTCTTCCTCATTGCCGCAGACCTTTTCCCTTGCACAGAAAGCAAATTAGGTTTGCCTTGTAAAAATCAGGTGTTGCAAAAGGTTTGAGCCTCTAATCCTGCACTCCATTCATTAAGGCAGGAGGCAGCGGCTGACCGGAGTGACTATAGACTTCAGATGCACACTATTTTACTTAAGAATAAAGAGAATATGACATACATGCCATGTGGAAGTCAAACGCGATTATACCATTACTCGATTTTTGAGGTGTCTTATGAGAAAAAAACCTTGAAGAGGGTGTTTGAGTTTCATAGGCAATACGTTTTAGAGCAAAAATCAAATCATAAGGATACTCTGTACATCATCCATTCAGCTCTTGCTTCTTGCTATTGTGTTAACAATCTGTAATTTCTCGGCTATACCAGAACACAAAATTTGTAGTGAGGTGTGTTATGAGGAAAAAGCTTAAAGAGTGTGTTTGAGTTTCATAGGCGATACATTTTAGAGCAAAAATCAAATCATAAGCATATTCTGTACATCATCCATTCAGTTATTGCTTCTTGCAATTGTATTAACAATCTGTAATTGTAGTTTAACAGTTCATTCCTCTATCAGAACGAAACAAGAAAAGATAGATAAACCAGGATGCATTTGAGGATGGATTCCTAACATCTTTAAAAGAGTTCTGCCTTAATGGAGGTATGACAACCACTTTTGTGACCAAATTCTTTAACAGAGTAGGTAGTATTCCAACTTTTAATTTAGACTTCCCATTTGACTGTTGGTCTAAGAATGATAACTAACAGGTGAAGCTCGGTCTACTTTAAAGAAACCTCTAAAAATCACTTTCCCGAACTAGAACTTAAACTAAGATCCTTTATACACTTGACTATTAGTTAACACAAGTACAGAATTCCTGTGCCATTTATGGAGCTGTTGGGAATTTGCCAAGAAAGGAAGACCTACGCCATCCTGGAGAGCAAGTTCACAGATTCCATTGAGTCTTAAAAGCATTCTGAGGATGATGAGTGGTAATTGTCCAATAAAAAACAATGGAGATAGTTTATTTAGGTTTTGTTGGCTCAGGGAGTAAATGTAGTAAGCTCACATGACCCAGCTGTCTGGACCCATGTTGTTTAGAGACATGACAGGCAGACCTGCTAGAGCACTTAGAGTCACAAATGGATAGTTTATATAATACAATATCTTGGTAGGAATGTTAAAAAAACAAATTAATGTGGCAACTCACCTGGATCTTTTTTACATTCGCATCTGAAAGCTGAACATAGGCAGTCTTCAATCCAAGAATATTCGCACCAATCGGAAGTTCTTCCAAGAAGGTTTCATATTTTTTGCACTCTGTTGAAGATAGCAGGGTGTTTGCAAGAGAGAACCTCTGTATATTCCTTTACCCTGGTAAACAGGTGCGCCTAGAGTCAAAATGTGTCAAAAACACAACTGCCTTATCTTCTGCTTCTGCACTGGAAGTTACATAGGATGTGTAGATTTGGTGGTCATTATGCCAATCAGAAGGTTCTTACAGTATGAGCAGAAAAAAATGTCTCCACTTCATACAGGCATATTTCATCCTAGCTATAAAAGTTTCTGTTCGAATACTGAACACTGTCTTTTGATGATAGTTAAAGTTTGTGGCAGGCAGAAATTATGATAATTGAATAGTCAATATAGTACTGTAGAATCCTGCGCTGCAGCCTACAATACGCTACAGCTATTTGACTTCCTATTCTTGATTTCCACAAATAGAACCACTCACTTGGTGCTCGTTTTTAATCTTGCAATTGTATATACTTTTTTATTAACCTTAAGCTTTTATCTCTTTCTTAATTTCTCCATGTATGAAGAAAATGTCTTTGTGTTTTTCTAATGGCTAATTTTAAACTCAAGGTGAGCTGCAGGCACTCTGTAACTTCCTCTAACTTGAAGTTTTGTCAGACTTAGCGTTAGCCTGTCCATACAAGAGTATATTAATCTAAACGAAATCCACATGATGCAACACTTGAAGTATTCATTTAATTCTCTGTCAGGCTTTGCAGAAAATCTCCATACTTCTTCACACCATAACTCTACTGTCAGTCTAAAAAAATACAATGTTCCTGATGAATATGCTTTGATTGTTGACCCAAACTTTCAGATTCATTGGGTTATCTTTGTCAATAAAGTCATTAAGCAGTACGTTAATTGCTGTCTTTTCTGATTCATTGACAGGCACCCAGTCTCCCAAAGCATATAAAGTGGAAGGATCAGAAACTGCAACTTCCCACTAGCCATATTTTCGATTATGCCATTCTGCGACCTTCTAATAAAAGAGTTTATTTGTCATCCACAACCATGAAGATCTTCTGCCTCACGCATAGAAGTAGCAGGCCCATTTGCATGTAAAATATATCGGTGTAAAACCATCTCTTGTGAAAAGGACATCAGAACACAGGACCTAAAAGTAACTGTCGAAGCGGAGGGGTCAACTAGAAAGATGGGATGGGGCGACCACCTGGTGAAGCGAAACAGAGAAGATCACAAACGTTGTGGGAAGAGTTGACAACTTGTGATACAGGAAAAGGCCAAATGCGCTATCAAAGACATGCTGATGTACCATGAAGTTTTACTTTTGTCTTAAGAAGAGAACATTAGAACACCAAGTAGTTGTAGTGTCCAGATTGCTCATTCTCCAAGGACCATGTTGATGTTATCACAAATGACAGGGGAGTCTCAGTTCATCTGAATGAAGACAAACAGGCCTGAATGGTCAAAACTGCTGTAGCAAAGCACTTAAAATTACCCTGGATCTCCATTGCAAAATACTTAAAGAGTGCCAATGTTGTATTTCAATACTGAGAAACAAGCTGAAATATACTGCTTTCCTCTCCTTTACCATGGGAGTCACTTGGGAATTTGAGTAACTTTTTCTCACCAACTAAGACAACTGTCACCACTTTAGGAAGTTTCCACTTGCGTTTTACAAATATAAAGCTGCATTTTTGCTTCAGACTGATTTTATAGTGTATGAGAAGACAAAAATGAATATCTGAACTTGTCTCAAAATAGGCTTTGAGTATCTTGAGAGAAAATATTTTATTTTTTCAGTTAGTGTGTTGTTAATACAAAATAAGTGACTGTTAAATAATAAAAATAGGGAAAACAGATACAAAATAACTCATGTAATATCAGGACTATGTTTATTGGGTGTGTGATTTCATGCACCTGAGCAGTAAAGGGGAACATCCTTTACAACGAAACTAACAATGCAGTACCATTACAACGCAGGTTTTACAACGAAAGTCGTTACAACGACTTTCGCTGGAGGGCGCTCTAGGATAGGGAATAGTTTAATTTACTATCCAACACCTTCCCTACTATCCACGGGGACTGGAGTTGGAATAGTAAATTAAAATATTCACTATGCAGTGCCCCCCCAACGCAAGTCGTAGTAACGACTCGCGCTGTAAAACCTGCGTTGTAACAGAACGCGTGGTAATACCACGCGTTGTCCCGTCATACATCCAGCAGTAAATGTTGATAAATGGTGTTAGCATCTAAGGCTTCTCTGTTTGTACAGTATCACATGCCATCATGTAAGTTAGTGGAATACTAATACTACTGAAGTAAAACAGCAGCAAATTGTACTGTACTGGCATTTATATAGCGCTTTCTACCCCTGACGAGGTGTTAATGCACTTTGCCAAAACGTAGCGTGCTACTTCAGGGGACAAAAAGCAAGATCAGAACATAGCACATGTAAGGAAAAGCTTTTAGCAACATCAAAACACTTAAAGCAGCACATTTGTCGACATTTAGAAGCCACAGAAGATGACTTTCACCTACTCAACACATCTGCCATCATTTCATCCATAAAACATTCTGAGCAAAAAATACCTTTCTGAAAGCAAAATCTAACCCTATTGCACAGAACAATAAATTTAGCAGTGAAAAGAAAGGAATGATTATAAAAAAAAGCCAAAACATGTATGTTTATTCAGAGAATGGGGGAGGGACAAATAAATGTTGCACAACCACAAACTTTAAAATGATGTTCATTGGTAATGTCAAGAGGTTTATCCATTTTTTATTTTTAGGCAACAAATGTACTACGAAGGACATTTATTGTATACAAGAATGACTAAACCCTTGATGACATGCATATTAGCCATAACTACGGATTTGTGCAACTTCAGTGGGATTTTACTAGTTCCTACAGAGCCCTTGTCCGTTTTCAGTTGAAACAATGTGTATCAGAGATATTCAGAATTTTTGGTGACAGGCAGCATGGCTGCTGTTTCTTGCAGTGTCATGCTCTGTTTAACACAAAGCCACTGTCACCCCTGCATCCCTTCTCCGCCTGGCATTGTTGTATGTTGAAGTATGCAGACTGCAGCCCAGCCAAAAGACATGGAGGTTGTGTTATGTTTGTTACAAAGCTTTGGCTTGAGCCTTCTGAATAAACAACTATAAATCAACAAATCTGTGACTTGTTTCGCAAATACTAGTCTTGCAACAAGCTCTATGAATTGCAGCTGTGTCCTAAATGTTTTCAGCATTATTTAGAAGCTTTCACAATTTCTCTGTAATATTTCAGAACTATAGAAGAGAAAAATGACGTTTGTAAGTGTGCAATGTACCTTGCTGCCTGTCCCGCGTCTCTGCACCTGCTCTCCTCGTCTTCAAACAGGAAGCATCGCCAGGCCCCACTGACCAATCACAACTCTGCAATGCAGCGTTGTGATTGGTAAGCACCCAGGCTCCCCTGAACGATCACAGCACTGCAATGCAGCATTGTGATTGGTCTGAGTGCCAAGGGGCTGGAGGGGTAGGCATGTTCTCCATGCAGGCTGTAATGCAACCTGCATGGAGAACAGGGAAAGTGTACATGACTAGTCAGTGCGCACTATAGAGTGGGCAAACCACTCTTCCCCTGCTCCCAGAGCACAGCAGCCCCGCCCACCCACAAAGCAGCACAAAGAATAAAATGACAACGCAAAGTTATTAACATTTTATGTTTTGTGCTTTGAACTGCTCACAAGCAGTGGGGCGAGGCTCCTCCGCCATAGAGGAGGAGCCACCACTGAGACAGAGAGCATGCTCCTGGAAACCTGCGTGTATCACCGTGAGTCCCACACATCAAAATGTGATAGCAGACAATCCACCTTCTATTGTAGCAGTAGTATCGCCACCAGGTCACAATCCCATGTCCTAACAAGCATTTACAATGCAATAGGTCTCGCTATGACATTGTTTTGAGCTTTTGGCATTGAAAATGTTATTTTTTTTTTCCCTTCATGAAGCATTAATCAAGTAATGGTTGTGTAATGACCCCCTGTTGACCTCGCATACAGACATACACAGACACCACACTACAAACGGGCACACATGCAGGCACATGCTGAGAAACACACGCACCTCGTGAGACAGACACACTAATACATAGAGGTGCACGGGTGCACCAAAGCATGTGATCACACATGCAGGCACACTGAGTCACAGGCACACTGAAGCTTTGGGTCTGAATGGCCCCTTTCAAACCGGGCTGAAGCCTGACTGATTCCCTCCCCGTCCGACCATCATTCAGAAGGTTGATAGGAGGAAGGATTACACAACCCCAACTCAGTCACGCTGTTAAAGTTGAGTCATTGAGTCAGGCACGTGGCTTCACTTTTAGGGATTTAGCGAGCGACCCTGCCCCAGTCAGTCTACTGTCCTGTCTTGTGACTGACTTTACCAGCCTCATAGCGGTTGACTGTGCCCCAGCCCCGCCAGCCTTTCAGTTGCAAGCTGGACAAAAAAGAACCTTCTCCAATCCCTGCCTCACTCAGTATTGAATCACGTGCCAGAAGTTTTCCTCGCTTCCAGTGGCCTACTAGGAAAGGGGCACACACATGACTGACTCTTTCTCAGTCACACTGGCCCCTCAAAGGCGGCTCTTAGATGTGACTGACTCTGTCCCAGACAAGTCAGCCTCTATGTGGTTGACAGTGCCCATGCCCTGCCATTCCTTCCATGTCGCTAACACGCTTCCTGAGTTTGTAGATGTGAACGAGGGGGTGTTGGGGACCCAAGAGGAAGCACCTAGTCCAGTGACGTAACCAAAACGATGCCAGCCCCTGCAGAATGTGGTGCACCCCCACTCCATGTCTCATTGATATCGGGCTGTCACAGGTATCAAGAGAAGAGTGTTTGACTCTTTGAACGTATGGCCGGGGCGCAGGAGTGAGGAAATGTCAGGATAGTGTGGGTAGTGATGTGTGAATGTAGGGGTATGAGAAGCGAGAGTAGTGATAGAAAGTGACTAGTATAAGAAAAAGTGCATGTGAATACATGGGAGCAAAGCACTGTCAATCACAGGACCCACTTTATGGAAAAAACTCCCTCTGTCTTTGAGACAGTATAAAGAACATCTCACATTCAGGAGACACCTGAAAACTGTACTGTTCAGAAATGAGATCTAGTCTCTATTCTTTCACACCTCTGTTTCCACCGGCTCCAAAAGCGCAGAGATACTCCACTAGGAGTCGATTCAAGCGCTATACAAACCAGCAAATAAATAAATAAATGAGAATTGAGCAAGAGGTGAGCACGAGGAGTACAAGTGTGTGTTTATATGTCTGAGTGACTGCCAGAGCACGCTACAGCTTCCTAACATTACTAAACATATTTACTCATGTGAAGTTGGATATTTACAGAACAATCAAGCTACTTGTTCGTTACATTTACTTCAGTGATTCCTAGTTGTTCTGTTAGACACCACTGTCAAGAGCAAGCCTTGACTGATTGCTTCAATAAGCTGAAAGTAAGGGCCTACATAAACAAACATTGAATTTTCAAAAAGCGATGGTGAAGTACATAACAATGGGTCTTTTGACGGGTGTGTTTACATCGAAGTGTTTGGAGAGAATTACTTTGCGCTTGTTCTGTTCACACGTGTGCATTGTTTATGTGGCTGCGGGTTGATTTTTGGGGGTGGGGCTGGTGCACATAATTAAAGCTATATGGCAGGCCACATGTGGGAGTATTTAACTCATGTCCTGTTCACGCTCGGAACTCGTATTAGTGGGTTCAAATTTATTTCAACATCCATATGATAAATGAAATTCTCTTTTTATTTATTTTTTCTTGACGAAGGAGTACATAATATTTAATGACAAAAGAGAAACAAAGCAAGACAAAAAAGAGACATCGCAAATACTTCCTTCAAATTCAATTTAAGAAAGAAAAATAGTTTAAAAAAATTACATTTGAGTGTATACATTAAGTATATAGATGTATTTTATATAAATTTTGTAATACTTAATGTATTTGCATATTCGTACAAATCTTATCATTGAACGAGTGGATCTTGTTTTAGCCAGTGCACGCTCTTTTTCATAAATATCTGATGAAAGAGCTAGCAATTCTGATAAAGTAGAAGGTTTAGGGCTAATCCATCCCCTCACAATACAAAGACGTACAGTTGCTAATACGATAGTCAAAAAATGCATTGTGTCAATATTATCGTATTTCTTAGACCCCAGAATGACCTCCTTAGTAGTAAAAGATACGTCCAACCCCAAACATAGGCCTGCAAAAGACGTAACCTGTTCCCAGAAATCTAGTAAACTAGAGCACGTGTGGAACATATGAAGGATATCTGATGCCTTCTGACCACATTTAGGACAGCATGTCTTATCCCCAACCCCAGTAGTAGGTCTTCGTAAAGGTTTTTGCCACCCACAGATTTTCTCTGGTGTATAATATAACATAAAAATTGTTTTAAACTGTTGCAATTTGAGATTAACAGAGTGTACAGAGCTCTCCAATATATCTAATGCAAGTATAATTTCAGATGCATCAGTAGTTATTCCGAGTTTCTGACTCCATTTGATAGCTAGATGACTGATATCTGGTTCCCTTGAGTCCAACAGCTATGAATAAATAGAACGTATTCTAGCTGTAAGCGATGGATTGAGATAGTATGCCAGTAACGAGTGAGTTTGTAACAGAGTCTAACTCAGTGACAAATTTCATTTTTCTAGAGATCGTGGTTCCCAAATGTCGGTATTACTGGGTCACAAAAATTCTTATGCGTTGAGATTCTACAGACGCTACAACCGTTATTTACTAATTGTTTGGCGAGTCAATTGCCGACCGAAAAATACAATTCCCATAATGCATTGCCTCGAACGGCAGTTAGGCCCCGCCTCGGTCCTCCCCACCCGCGGTCACGTGGTCCTCACACTCGGTAAAGCAGGTAGGAGAATGTGGACAAGCTCTCCCTCCTACGCGGTACGAGTGAATAATGTAAACGAGCACGAAGCTTCCCAAAGAGGTGAGCGTCACTCCGACTTTTATGAAGGAATCCGCACGCACATTTGATAAAGATGCAAGTTCCTTCAGACGCCGTTAATACACTGTCTCCCCTTTTCCAGATTCCAAACTGGAACAGATCTGAGTAAACAAAAGTTGTGGCTTCCTTCGCGAGTTTTGACCGTCCCACGAGTAAGTACACAGAACGCAACTGCTTTCAGAGCACGTTCGTTTACACGGTTAGAATTGTTTGACTAACTCTGTGAACCCATCCCGCTTCTTTAGATCTTAAGAACCCTAGCACCACGACCCGATACACTGAACGCCAAGTTACCAATATTACTACGCCACACAAGAGCACCTCTAAGGTAATTAATTTATCTTCAGATGTAAATACAATGTGACACAAGTTTTGTCACAAGACCACTCAGTTTCCGATATTTTGTTGCAGAGTGGCTTGCACTGCGTGAATTTACAACACGAGCCTACAAACTACGCTGGGCAAGTCCCAGGTATGTTGGCCACCTTATACCTAATAATGAAAATAGCATTGTAGATCCAGTAGGAAGCACATTACAATTTATTCTTGCAATTTTGTTTTTTTATCACAAACAGTTGGTTTTTATGAAAAGACTCATCCAGCCCTGATGAGAGTCCGGCAATTCAAAAAACCAGGACTCAAAACGCGTCGGCTACCACAAAAAGTGTAGTTAGATCTTTGGACACTCAGAGTTTTGTAAATATTCACCCCCTAATTGGGGAACATCATGTGTTGTTTAAATGCGTAAATGTGATTTGAAGCAAGATATCACAACTGTTTTTCACTGATTTATTGTCATTATATTTGTGTAATTTTCATTGATGTATATGTATTTTTTGACAATTTTTTTGTTGAGTTCTAATGTATCATTGAATGTATCATTAAGGAGATTGTCTATAATGAAACTGTCTGTTTAGTAGATTATGTGTTCTTTTTTAAATTTAATCTAGCATGAAGAATAATTAAATTCAACCAGGCAACATTGATGGCCAGGATAAATGCATTCATTTTCGTTTATTGTTCTATATCAGTAACACATTCAAATAATTGGAGGTTAAGGTAAATTTCTAGTTTTTTTGTTAATAGGCCCTACCTTCCCTCCCTCACTCTTCTTTCGGGCCAAACCCCTTCTTTTTACAAACTTGTAGAGCGGGTCTTTAACCCCTTAAGTGCTGCTGACGGCCAACGGTCGTCAGCAGCGCTACCTCCCCAGTGCTGCGCACGACCATTGGACGTCCATTCAGCACTGGTTCCAATGGACAGCGCAGCACTGGGGAGAGATGTTTACACGCAGCTAAGGTGTTAACCGAGTGGGTTTGTATTGACACCAAGGTGTCTTTCTCATTACCTAACGATTCAATCGATAGCAGTGGACTTGTCCACTGCATAATATGGCAGAAAAGGACACGTTATCCTTCACAGAGAGTCACATTCAAAACCTAATTGCTTCCTCCCCTTTCTCATCTTGATCTTTAAGCACCTCAGCAAAACAACAGAATGAGGTCGATAAACTAACAAGGTTACGTAAAAAACATATAAGAACTGAACTCCATGGTTACTTCCTTCTCCAACACTTGCGGGCAGGCACTATCCCTTGGGGACTGCAGATAAAGAACATCCCGGTGATTTTTACCGAAGATTCGGAATATAAAAAGGGTTTCAGTTATATTAATACAAAATGTAGCAGAGATTTGGTGGTGCACACTATAGAGACGGCACAGAGACTTTGTAGTCAAGAAGAAAAGGAAATTGAGGATCTTATAAAAGCCATTTCTGACAACCCCACAGTATCTGATGCCAAAGCATTAATTGAGAAGGTAGAGAAAGAGATTCAAACCTTTAAAGATCATACAATTAATGTTAAAACTACGCAGTTTGAGAGAGATTCAAAATCATTTAAAATAGAGCAGGTGTACCCGTTCCTCAAAGAAGACTATTACACATCAACAGATTCTAGGCGAGCTCTTACTTCCTTTCAAGGACGGCCAAGAAACCGATTTATAGGTTTCTCTGACACATCATCTTCAGATTCTTCCCCTGATTTGCGATCTGGTCAATCAAACAAACAAGGGAATTCTAACCAGTCTTTTTTAGGTCGGGGAGACCAAATCAGGGTTCGTTTCAAACAACCCTGGGAGACGCGAACACGGAACAGGCAATACAAGAACTAGAGCACTCTACCATAGTTAATCTCTCTAATAAACAACTTACTGCGGACGAAAAAAGGATCCTCAGTCTAGGACTCAAATTTTTCCCCATCAGAGGAACTGATTTTACCAAAATGAAGCTTGAGGCACTTGAATTCTGCCGCAAGATTAGGCTTAAATCCTACTTCTCGGGGTCAGAAATGGTCAATAACCAGGAAATAACTGGCCTGAGAGTCAAGTCCAAATTCACCCCCACAATGAACATACCGAAGCAAATCCATGCTTTTGAGCAGGCTGTTCTTTCATCTATAACAAAGTTGGAAAAAACAAAATGTTTTGTAAAAAACAACATAAGCAGTGGACAAGTAGCAGCAATTCGGAATCTCAAGGCGGATACCTCAATTGTCATAAAACAAGCTGACAAGGGCGGTGCTGTAGTGATCTGGCCCGCTCTATGTATCTGACTGAAGGGAAATCACATGTTGAGAACCGCGAGTGGTATAGACCAGTTAGAGAAGATAATGTATATGAGATTCAGGACAAGATTGGCAAATTAACTAAAGTGGGTTTGGAACAGGGGTTTCTGAGCCCCAAAGAATTTGAATTCCTGAACAGAAAGCAACCAAGAACCCCGGTATTGTACTTTTTACCAAAAATACATAAGAACAGCCTCTCACCTCCGGGAAGACCCATAGTTTCGGGTTGCGACTCTGTGTTAGAGCCATTCTCAAAGTATATTGACTTCTTCCTAAAGCTGTTCCTTCCAAGTGTAACATCGTATCTCAGAGATACAACTGACTTTATAACAAAAGTGGAGGGTTTCCACTTTAATGAAGACACACAGATTATGGCCACACTAGATGTAACATCTTTATATACCCAAATCCCCCAAGACGAAGCTCTGGAGGTGATGGAGTTATCTTTGGACTCTAGGCAAAGACCACACAGGGTCCCCACATCCTTCATTATCTCATTGGCTGAAATATCACTTCGAAGTAATTACTTCAAATTTGAGAATGAATTTTTTGTACAGGTCAAAGGTACGGCCATGGGCTGTCCTTATGCGCCAGAAATGGCCGTGTTGTATATGGCTCAGTATGAGGAAAGGTTTATATACAGCAATAACCCCTTTTCCGGTAACATACTACAGTGGTTGAGGTACATAGACAATGTCTGGCTCCTGTGGCAGGGGAGCCAGACAGAGTTGGACCAATTTTACAATTGGGTCAATACACGACACAATGACATCAAATTCTCTATACAATCCAGCAAAATTAAGATGACATTTCTAGATGTCTCCATTAGCTGCGATGATCAAAACCTTGTCACATCCCTGTACAAAAAGGAAACTGACAGAAATACTATTCTGCACTATAAAAGGACACATCCACAGTGTTTAAAACAAAATCTTCCGTACGGACAACTACTACGGATCAGAAGAAATTGTACTGAACTGGTGGAGTTTGACATGCATGCAGACTCTTTCTGTAAGGAAATGGAATGGAGGGGTTACCCCAGAAAATTATTGAAACATTCAAAGAAAAGAGCCAGGTTCACCCCTAGGGAGACTCTATTGGAGAAAAATATTAAATCAGATTTGGATAAACTTGTCTTTGTGACAACCTATGGGCCTCACACAAATAAGTTTAGACAAATTATTTTGAAAAACTGGCACTTACTCGAGAACTTTGACAATCCTATGTCTAAACCCATTTTTGCAATGAAAAAGAATTTGAGTGTCGGCCAACAGCTAATACGCGCTGACAGCTACATTCCGAAACCCATAAGTAATTTAATAACGCAATGGAATTTACCACCTCTTACCGGACACCACAGATATGGTAACTGCGTTGCCTGCCCTTCAACGTTGGAGGGGGATGTTTTTGATCACAATGGAATCACATGGAAACATAACAACTTTACAAATTGCAAGACAAAAAATGTAATTTATGCAGTGCTATGCCCATGCAACTAAATATATATTGGCAAAACATGCCAACAAGTAAACATGAGAATAACGCAACACAGGTCAAGAATAAAGAAAAAAGTTCTATCTGCCCCTATGGTGGAACATTTCTTGTCCTCAAATCATAGTGACAATGATTTTAAATGGACCATCTTGTCCGCAATCGATCCCAAACATCGCTCCCCTTGCATTGAAAGTGCCTTGTTACGCAAAGAGGCGTATTTGATTATGAAATTTGACAGCATAAATAGAGTGTTGAACTGCATGAGTGAACTTAACAGAGTCTAACTCAGTGACAAACTTCATTTTTCTAGAGATCGTGGTTCCCAAATGTCGGTATTACTGGGTCACAAAAATTCTTATGCGTTGAGATTCTACAGACGCTACAACCGTTATTTACTAATTGTTTGGCGAGTCAATTGCCGATCGAAAAATACAATTCCCATAATGCATTGCCTCGAACGGCAGTTAGGCCCCGCCTCAGGCCTCCCCACCCGCGGTCACGTGGTCATCACACTCGGTAAAGCAGGTAGGAGAATGTGGACAAGCTCTCCCTCCTACACGGTACGAGTGAATAATGTAAACGAGCACGAAGCTTCCCAAAGAGGTGAGCGTCGCTCCGACTTTTATAAAGGAATCCGCACGCACATTTGATAAAGATGCAAGTTCCTTCAGACGCCATTAATACACTGTCTCCCCTTTTTCAGATTCCAAACTGGAACAGATCTGAGTAAACAAAAGTCGTGGCTTCCTTCCAGAGTTTTGACAGTCCCACGAGTAAGTACACAGAACGCAACTGCTTTCAGAGCACATTCCGTTACACGGTTAGAATTGTTTGACTAACACTGTGAACACATCCCGCTTCTTTAGATCTTAGGAACCCTAGCACCACGACCCGATACACTGAACGCCAAGTTACCAATATTACTACGCCACACAAGAGCACCTCTAAGGTAATTAATTTATCTTCAGATGTAAATACAATGTGACACAAGTTTTGTCACAAGACCACTCAGTTTCCGATATTTTGTTGCAGAGTGGCTTGCACTGCGTGAATTTACAACACGAGCCTACAAACTACGCTGGGCAAGTCCCAGGTATGTTGGCCACCTTATACCTAATGAAGAAAATAGCATTGTAGATCCAGTAGGAAGCACATTACAATTTAAAATTAAAATGGACACTCAAAGTTTTGTAAATATTCACCCCCTAATTGGGGAACATCATGTGTCGTTTAAATGCGTAAATGTGATTTGAAGCAAGATATCACAACTGTTTTTCACTGATTTATCGTCATTATATTTGTGTAATTTTCATTGATGTATATGTATTTTTTGACAATTTTTTTGTTGAGTTCTAATGTATCATTGTATGTATCATTAATGAGATTGTCTATAATGAAACTGTCTGTTTAGTAGATTATGTGTTCTTTTTTTAATTTAATCTAGCATGAAGAATAATTAAATTCAACCAGGCAACATTGATGGCCAGAATAAACGCATTCATTTTCGTTTATTGTTCTATATCAGTAACACATTCAAATAATTGGAGGTTAAGGTAAATTTCTAGGTTTTTTTTTTTTTTGGAATGAGTGAGAGCATACGTTATGAGAGTGTTGTCGATTAAGAAGAAAGTCTCAGATTTGTAAGTATTTAAAAAAAGACTGGTGGGGGAGATCGAAAGATCGTTGTAAGTCTGAATAGGTTAAAAGACCTCTATAATCGAACAGCTGACCCAATCTTTCTATCCCACATCTTGCCCAACCATGTCCTATAGAGTCATGAAATATATCCGGGAGAGATGGATTACTCCATGAATTAAAGCATTAATGGTTAATGAGATCTTCAAAAGAAAGCTTTGAGTAGTTAGATTTCATCCCAAATGCGGACCATGTCCCTGATGGTCTTAAATCGGACTCTTTTGTAATAATTGGGATCATTAACCCTGAATAAGAACATTCTAGTATCTATACCAAGAGCCATAAAAAGTCCATGATATGAAGGTTTATCAATTAGCAAGCTTTGTAAACACCAGTAAATGCTGCCCAAAAATAAAGTTTACCGAACCGTTGTATCGGGAATGGAGCAGAATACAAATTAGCGTAGATCAATTTAGCTTGCGGGTTTATATATAGAGCCTGAATCCAATTAATAAATCGATTGGGTAGTCCATTATTGATCAGAATCTTCTATAGTGCTTCCCATACCACCCTATCGAACGCCTTTTCCGCGTCAAGAGGGATCATCCCCAAATTGCTGGATGTCTTATTGGTAATATCAAAAGCTGTTATGGTTGTATTAACATGTGCCGTAGTATCCCTGCCACTTATGAATCAGTGTTGATGTTCAGACACTAATTTTGGCATATAGGAAGCAAGGCGATTAGCTAAAATTTTAGCAAAGATTTTAGCATCTGAGTTAATGAGAGAAATTGGGCGATAAGACCCGCATTCCTCCGCGTCCTTCTCTTTTTTGAGCAAGAAGACAATAATAGTCCAGTCCCAAGAGTTATGGGCCATGGCATATTCACCGATCTGAGTGCCAACCATACAGAATTATCGAAGAATAGAATTTTTGTAAGTTTTACAAAACTCTACTGGCAGAGTGTCGTATCCAATGATAATGAGGATATTGTGATTTCCTCTTCTGTAATATTTTGTTTCAGATTTTCAGCTGCCTCCAGGCTGAGAGAATGATGATCATCAAATCGCAGATATGTTTCACCCAAAGTAGCATCTACTTGAGCATCTTGAGTATACAATTCACCATAGAATTTAGAAAACTGGTCTAGTATTCACTTATTAGAGTTAAACAATTGGCCGTCTCTACCCCTGATTGAGTCAATACGAGTTTTAGCCTTTTTATCTGCTACTTGATATGCCAAGATCTTGCCTATTAGATCGCCACACTCATATTGACTCAGACAGGTTCTATTATAGGCGGCTGCAGCTTTTTCTTTAAACTGGCGAGTCAAAAATGCCCTTGCATTGATTAAGGAGCAGTATATTACCTCACTATTAGGACCTTTAGATATAATCTCCTCTGCGTGAGAAGTTCTAATCTTTTAAGAGTGTCAGGAGCGTCTTTCCACCTCCGTGGATAGTTCCTATTTGAGCAATGGATATATTCCTGAGTGGTACAGTGTATAAAAGCTTTCATTGTATCTCAGACATTGAGGGGAGGTGCAGTTTCCATATTAATTTGTAAAAATTCAGTAAGAATCCCTAGAGTATATGCAATGTATTGTTGGTCAGAAAGAAAATATCTAGGAAATGAAAATGGCCAACTGTGCTTAGTCACAGATGGAAACCGAAAGCTAATGAGCAGCGGATTATGGTCTGATGTTATGCAAGGGCATACTTCTATTTGAGATGTTGCTAATAGGTTGTTACTAACAAGGGTTAAATCAATTCTCGAATAATGGCGATGTGGCCCAGAATAATACGTGAACTCAGGCAATGTGGGGTATAATGTACACCATAGATACGATAGACCATGTAGTCGAGCAAACTCATAAATTGATTGCCGTACTCTACTCATTCTGGGTGAAGCAAAGTGATTTGTTGAGTCAATAGCATAGTTCGGAGTACAGATAAAATCACCGGTAACAATGAATTCGCCCTGCCAATCCAACAATTCCAGCATTCAGTTATTAAATATAGTAGGGTCATCCTGATTTGGACCATATATTGCACAGAGGACAATCTTTCTATTATATATTTCAAGCTGTAATATGACCCATCAGCCACCTGGGCCAGAAGCTTGTTCAAATTTTGTACAAATCAAATGTTTATCTTTAAGGATTGCTACCCCTCTAATAGTCTACACTTGGGCTGATGTATACGCCCAAAGACGCAGAAATAAACCGTACAGTGCCCAAACAGATACTTCATCATCCGGGAGTGACTCGTCTAACCGCCCACCTATAAAAACTACTATGCAGAACACAACTGTCTCTAGACCTAACCAACAGTCAAGCAATGAAGCTTCCACTTCAAAAGAAGGACAACAACCCACTCCTGTCCATTTTTTAGAACCGGGCCAGGACGAAACAGAAGACCCAGGAGGAGCAAAAAGAAAAGAAAGGGAAAAAAAACCTCCGAATACGCGAAGCACGGTCACGAAGAAAGACCCCAAACCCAAAAAGAACACCTAGTCATAAACATTTCAGATACCAACCTTTCATCATACCAAATGGACTGTTGGAAAAAGGGACGTCATTCATCCCTACCACACAAACCAACTTGCTAGAACTTGAAGTCAGCACGTTGAAATTCACACGGAAACTAAAACTACACCACTTCTTTGATAATGTGTTACCTCTTAGGACCGAAGAAAACCCAGATCAACTTAAGGGAATACGACCTTCCAGCAATTACCAAGCACCATGCAGCCACAAGTGCATAGACTTATTTGAAAACTTGGTCAAAAACGACCTGACCAAAATCAACTTCAAAAAGAAAATTCACAACAATATCACACAAAAAGATAAAGACACATTAAAGAGCTTGGCCAACAATCTGGACATTAAATGCACTAAGGCTGACAAAGGCGGCGCCCTTGTGATCCTAAACACCGAGATGTACAATAGAAAGCTCAATGAACACATCAATGATGATACCACTTATATGAGATAACAATCCCACACATCAATTTCAAGACACGCTCCAAGCCATAGTGACCAAGGCTTATGATGCCGGCATTATTGAGGATCGCACGAACAATTACCTTCTACGAGATCACCCTAAGAGTCCGTCCATACACATGACTCCTAAAATCCACAAATGCCTTGAAGATCCGCCATTCAGGCCTATCGTGTCCACCAAAGGGTCCTTGCATGAACCGGTGGGTACATTTCTAGACAAGTACCTTCAGCCCTTAGTTACTAAGATGAAAAGTTATGTTAAGGACACCACCGAATTTCTGTTGAAACTTTCTGAAATCAACATTAACGAACCAGAACCTTTTGTGTTATGCACTGCTGACGTCAGTTCCCTCTACACTTCTATTCCCCACGCAGGGGGTATTGAAGCCATAGAAAAAGCCATCCTCAACAGCGATATAGACCCCCCCATGCAAGAGTTTCTAATGGAACTTATGTTATACACGTTGTATCACAGCTATTTTAAACATGACAACACTTGGTATCTCCAACTATCCGGAATGTCAATGGGGAATTGTGCGGCTCCCACCTACGCTAACATTTATATGAAAGAATTCGAAGAGACACATATTTATGGCAACAAGTATTTCAATGACAGGATTAAACTATACATCAGATATATCGACGACTTATTTATTATCTGGAACGACACCAAAGCTACCTTACAACAGGCATTGAGCGTACTAAACACCAAGGATGAAAGAATACAACTTACATGGCAAATGAGCGAAACCAATATTACTTTCCTGGATGTCACCATCAAGAAAACAACACAAGGATTCACTACAGACTTGTACCGTAAACCTACGGATCGTAATAACACTCTACACTATACTAGTTTCCACCAGGGATCTCTTAAGAAACACCTTCCGTACTCCAAATGTTACGTGTGAAACGCATAGTGTCCGACGAGAACATATTCAAACAGAGAATCAAAGAGATGAGTGATCGATTCGCAGAAAGAGGATACCCAAAACCTATTCTTGATGAAGCCACAGAGCGTGTTGAAGCAATTAGTAGGCAAGATGCTTTGAAAAAAACTATTATGTCGAAGGACCAACGCATGGTATTAGTGTCAACATTTTCTACGTCAAGTGTTACCTTCAAGAAAATCATCCTCAAACACTGGCCCATTTTACAAATGGAACCCGACTTCAAAGACATTTTTAAATCACAACCTATATTTGCCTACACTCGAAGCAACAACATCAAGGAAATCTTGGCTAAAAGCACGGAAACCACAACTGAAAATAAAGGCACTCGTCCGTGCATGAATTGCAACAACTGCAACTGTATTATCAAAGGTAACAACATCACTCACCCCATGAAAGGCAACGCCATCAAACTTAATGTCAATGGCACTTGTGACACATCGAACCTTATTTACGCCCTCAAATGCCCCTGCGGTAAAATTTACGTAGGGAAAACTGAGAAAAATCAAAGTGCGTATTAATGAACATAAGTCGAACATCCGCACTAGGAATGAAAAATCCAATGTTGCTACACATTTTTCAGAATCCAAACATAATATCGCTCAACTGAAATTCATGGTTCTGGAAACCCTCACAAAAAGTGAAGGAAGAGACAATCGTAAATTCCTGTTACAACGCGAAATGGAGTGGATTTATCGGCTCCAATCGATGAAACCTTTTGGATTGAACGATCGCATCGAATTCAGTTGTTATCTGTAACTGTACTTTCATGTGTTTTTTCACTTTTTCATATTCTCATGTTTTACGCATTCGCTCACCTACACTTTTACAACCCACCTCTGAGTGGTGACTTTACTTTGCTCTTTAATACGTCCATGCATGCCCATTTCTTATTGGTAACACCGTTTTGGATTATTTTTTATGATCCATTACAACAGGTCCGTTTCACTGTTCACTTTTACCCTTCACTACCTGTCCCCCGACCTGCCCAATATGGCTCCCACACCAGTCCGTCATATAGTTTTAGTTTCCCATAACCTCGGCTCATCCAATCACAACGCATAGGCGTTATATACCTCATCACGCTCTTCTCCGTATCTTTGAATCTGGATACCGAAATCCGGCGTTGCCACACAAAGTCGTGTTCTCGCAACTAAGTAAGTCTTCCACATTTTGACGGTATATCCCGCTGGTCACGTTTAGTTAGTACATGACTAACGTAGTGTTTTCATTTTTTAGCCTCCTGGCTTTATCCGACGTGCCACATATTCATTTTGTAAGTACGCGGCTCACGCCACAACCTTATCACTTCACTTTTGCCGTATAGAGCCCCAACCACAACCCGGTCACGATGGTTGGTCACGTTACGTCTCCTTCACTTGTCTTTATCCTTTTCCTTAACTAGTCACTAATGCACCTTACCTACACTGTCGAACCTTGAACACCACAGCTTTTTGTAAACTATGAGCACGAGTACCTTGCACTCTTTTTTAACCTCACCAACACTTTTGTCCACATAAGCCTGACTGCTTGTTATATCTTCTTCGTTCTAGAACTCCTTGATAAAGGGCTGGGAAGCCCGAAATGCATTGGAGTCTCAATTGAATGCCATAATAGAATTTAATATGTCATAACCCTGAAACCATCTATAATTGATATGCCACAAATATCATGAATATAGAAACTTGATGAATAAAGGAATTCATTAACATTTTGGAGTCTTTATTGAACCCAAAGGAGTGCCTCTAACACAGGGATGCGCCCACATTGATGTGTGCACAACTTATTATATTCCTGAGTGGTACAGTGTATAAAAGCTTTCATTGTATCCCAGACATTGAGGGGAGGTGCAGTTTCCATAGTAATTTGTAAAAATTCAGTAAGAATCCCGTGAGTATATGCAATCTATTGTTGGTCAGAAAGCAAATATCTAGGAAATCAAAATGGCCGACTGTGCTTAGTCACAGATGGAAACCGAAAGTTAATCAGCAGCGGATTATGGTCTGATGTTTGCAGGGGCATACTTCTATTTGAGATGTTGCTAATAGGTTGTTACTAACAAGGGTTAAATCAATTCTCGAATAATGGCGATGTGGCCCAGAATAATACGTGAACTCAGGCAATGTGGGGTATAATGTACACCATAGATACGATAGACCATGTAGTCGAGCAAACTCATAAATTGATTGCCGTACTGGGTGAAGCAAAGCGATTTGTTGAGTCAATAGCATAGTTTGGAGTACAGTTAAAATGTGAGGAAGTGTGGCTCAGTGGTTAGAGGCGGCAGACCCGGAAGCTGAGATTGGTCCGGGACCAGGGTTCAATTCCCAACGCGGCAGGGTCTTGGGTCAATGTCCGCGGACTCAATAATTCTCGCCTCGGTGCCTACTCTAACCTTGGGCTCCACTCTGCAACTCTGAGCAAAAGCTTGGTTAATGTTCACAACGGCCCCTTCAACGCCGGGGATGCTTGGTCTCACCTTGGGGGTACCCAGGAGGGACCATCTCACAGGGTAAGCCAGGACGGGTTCCCCAGCGGTATACAGCGCCGGGACACCCCGGTGTGGGTAGCTGTGCGCTTTACAAATATACCACATTTAACAATGAATTCGCCCTGCCAATCCAACAATTACAGCATTCAGTTATTAAATATAGTAGGGTCATCCTGATTTGGACCATATATTGCACAGAGGACAATCTTTCTATTATATATTTCAAGCTGTAATATGACCCATCTGCCACCTGGGTCAGAAGCTTGTTTAAATTTTGTACAGATCAAGTGTTTATCTTTAAGGATTGCTACCCCTCTAATAGCTACCCCCTGTGAACTGCACTCTAACAGCTCGGACCCTAACTGTTTATACAAGGCCCGATCCTTATAAATCAAATGTGTCTTCACCAGTACTGCCAAATGTGACTTGTACGTCCTAAGCTCCTCACTAACCAATTGACATTTAAAGATTGAATTTAAGCCAGAAACATTCCAGCTAATACATTTTATTGTCACCATCGGTGCATGCATACATTATATTTCTACCTGAAGATTTAGAAGCTATAAATGAAATCATAAAGTTTTGGAGCGTTCTCTGATAGAAAGTAAGAGTACGATATTCACAAAAATAACAGTTATATCTTTTTGTCTCGCTTTGATCTATTATTTTATTATGACCCCTTCTTCTTCTACTCTCCCGGTGTGAGAAGATATCAGTAAAACCCTTATAGAGCACCGATTACTGCCCCCCCCCATCCCACGAGCAGTTGCCCACCTGACCACCCCATGTCCCAAGAAAGGAATTGTTGGACTTGGCCCTTTTTTCAGGGTCATCCCTGAACTTTTTGCCTTCCTCCTGTATTCTGTCTGACCCTTTTTTGTTGGTTTTATGACTCTGGGCACTTTACCAGTGCTAAAGTGCATATGCGCTCCCTGTTGTAAATTGCTGTATGAATTAGTGATTCCATGATTGGCTGATTTGGTCTACTGGTTAGGCCCTAGTACCGTGCACTGAGTGTGCCCAGGGCTTGTAAATCAAATGCTGCTAGTGGGTTTGCAGCACTGGTTGTGCCACCCACAGAAGCAGCCTGTAAAAGTGTGTCTCAGGTCTGCCATTGAAGAGCCTGTGTGCAGTCTGGTACTGCCATGCTGACCGGGCAAGCGCACCCACTTGCCAGTCCCTAAACCTTCCCTTTTCTTCATATCAGTCCCCTCTATGGTAGGCCCAAGGGCAGGGTGCATTGTAAGTATAAGGTAAGACATGCCCTGGTGTGTGGCATGTCCTAATAGTGAATTACAGCCATTTTCGTTTTTAACTATTGCAAGGCTACCTGTTCTCCATAGGCCAGAATGGGTAGTTAGATTATTACATTTTATATTCCTAACTGACTCAGGGAACATGGTAGAAATTCGAGTTTAGTATGCCTGACTCAGAATGATAAAATACATAGTGAAGTTGGTTTTAACATTCTGTGTTTGAAAATACCACTTTTAGAAAGTATGTATTTTCTTGTCTAACTACCCAAACCTGCCTCTGCTAAGTTGTGTATTACTTGTCTGGAGTTTGAGTGACAGGGCTGGGGGATTCCAAGAGACAGGATGAGTCAGCCCAGTGGTGAATAGAAGGATCTGCATCTAGATGGGAGGGAGGAGTTGCACCTGGGACCTGAATAGGACTGTGCCTGCCCCCCACAGTGCTGGTTCCACCCCCTGTGGTGCGTCTGATGTCTCTACCCTGCACTGTGAAAGGAGAGAAGGAATAATGTCAACAGAGTGCTCCAGGGCTGTGCTTTTCCTCCACAATGCTGGCTCCACCTCCTGTGGGACGTCTGATGTTTCTACCCTGCAGTGTGAAAGGAAAGAAGGAGTCATGTAAACAGAGTGCTCCAGAACTGGTTTGGACTGGACAAAGGCCCCTCTGTCATCAGTGGACAAAGGATTTTGGGGCATAAACATCGGGACCCTGATCCCAGGAAATGAAATCCCTTTTGGACAACAAGAAGAAAACTTTGCTGAGGAGAGGAACCTGAAGAAACTGAGGAGAGGCTATCCCTAAGCTGAAGTGCTGCTTGGGGGATTGGCCTGCAGTGGTTGCCTGACTGCCAAAGAGAGGAGAACGGGACTTTGTGTACTTTCATCAACTTGTAAAGATCTCCAAGGGCTTGGAACAGAGCTTGCCTCCTGCTGAAGTCTCAGGGACAACAGACTTCAACCCCCAGCTCCCCAGAGTTCTTTGGAAGTGCCTGCTGCTATTTTGGGCCTTCTGAGGGACTGCGTGTTGCAAGGAACTAGAAGCGCGACTCAAGAGGAAGAAGCGTGTCGCCGTCGCTGCTGCTGCCATTGCATCGTGGATGTCGCCATTGGAGCTGTCGTATTGCACCGCAACCAGAGAAGCGTCTCGCAACGAAGAGAAAGCGTGTCGCCGTCGCTGCTGCTGTCGTTGCATCTTGGATGTCGCCGCTGTAGCTGTCGTATTGCATCGAGACTTCTTGCATCATCGGAGAAGTGTGCTGTATCTGGAAGATCTTCACATCTTTATTTCTTTGCACCAGAACTTTGCCGCATTTCCATTGCTGCAACACTTTTGTTTTGGAAGGGCAACACATTGTAAGGTACATTGACTCAAAGTGTCGCATTTTAGGAACTGAACAGAACTAAGCTAAAACTACCTTTTTAAGTGAAGTATTGTGTTTTTTTGTCGTTTATGGTCTTGTGTTAAAGCTATATAAAGAATACTTATTTTTTATATAAAACCTGTGTGGTGTCCATCTGCAGTGTTGTCACTTGATTACTGTATGTGGTCACACCACTGCCTCAGAGATAAGCCTGTCTGCACGTGCCAAGCTACCAAGGGGGTGAGCAGGGGTTATTTTAGGAGTGTACCCCCTTACCCTGACTAGAGGCAAGGGTCCCTATTTGTCACAAGTGGCTACCTGTGCCAACTAGAGACCCCCAAATCGAACAGGAATAATAATAATAATTAAGAAAGGGTGACCTTGCGTTAAATAAGTTCAAGCTTAGCAAGAGGTATCCCAGCAAGTATCCCAAGACATTATAATTCATGAATTACAATCTGCATATCTATTTAGAATTCCGTTGAGAGTTATTAAGCGCTAATTTTTCTTCCTGTTCTATGTGAAAAACCTGTGAGCGGCCATCCTTGATGACCTTCAAGCGAGCTGGTTCCTGTAGATATACCGTAGCTCCTAAAGCTTTCCATGGATCGCTAAGTTGTTTCATCCACCACCTTTTATCCATTGTAGTTTTACACAGGTCCGATCTAGCAACAATAGATAATGAGTCGACAGCGACTGGAGAGGTAGGTCGAGCTCTAATAGCAATGGCTTGACGGAGAAGGAAATTGCCCACATAAATGAGAATAGGTTGCGAGCGGCTGAAATTAGACTGATTAGATTGATTCAGGAAAATAGGTAACCGGTGAGCGTGTTGGATTTGAGAATCCCAATCTGCCAGATCAGGGAAAGCCTTCTGGAAAGTCTGTACCATAAATGTCCGAGGGTCTGCCCCTTCTCTACCTTCTGGTATCCCAAATACTTGCAGGTTGTTCCGGCGTTGGCGGCTTTCAAGGTCTTCTTCTTTCCCTAGTACAGCAGAAAGTTTAGTATCATGTTCCTGGATTCATTTGGTAGAGCATGATACAGCAACTTCATTATCAGATAGTCTTTGCTGTAGGACAGAGAGATCAGTTGTAAGTTGTGCCACCTGACCGGTTACTGCCGCCATAGATTGCTGGATTAAGATATTATCCACCTTAAGCTGTTGAAAGTGTTCCTGTGCGGCTCTTTGTGTAATTAATACCTGCATGATTGAAGTTAATGAAGGTTCTGTGGTTGGTTCCAAGGTTGGTGTCATGCTTGATTTATTTGTAGAGCCTACCAACTCTACAGATGCAGGAGTGTCATTAGATAAGTGTATCATATCCGGAGGATCCGCCCCCTTGCCTGCTCTTTGTCTTATTGCCATTAGTTGTAACTACAGGTGATGGGGTAGGGAAAACGCCAGAAAAACTGTGGATTCCCCCCGATAGCCTAGAAACAATCGATTTAAAGTCTCCTTTCGCAGTCACCCATTTATGGAGTGGGCTATATTGAGCTTTAACAGATACCTTAGGCTGTGTTGAGCCGGTAGGATACCCTTGCTGTTGAGTCGAGTTTGCACCCTTTACACCCTTCACTGTTGTAGCTTTACAAACTGTTTTGGTTTGTTTAGAGATCTTGGAATTAAGCTTTCCCCCTCCCCCTTTTTAGAGGGTGGAGAGTCAGCCTCTTCGACCTCTTCAACCTTTTCAACGTCTCCAGTCGAAAAATTAAGCGAGTCATCGATGTTAGTGATACTAGAATCAATAGGCTCAAAATGTACTGGCGCTGAATCTGCTGATTGGGTAGATAACATGTCCCCAGCAGAGAACGCCAAAGGAGTTGAAGCACCATTCAGCGGCTCAGTAAGAGTAGATTTCGTCAATGGGAGTACCTCTTGAGCCGGAGTTGTAACATATCCAGCTTGGTCTCAACCAGCTCACCTATTTGAGTGCTATAATTAGTTTGCTTAGTTTGTTTGGCATTTTGCTTAGTCACGGTCAATGCAGAAATAGTAGCAGCGGCAGAAGTAACAGTACCCACAGAAGTACCAGCAGCCAGTCTCGCTATTCGTTTCTATATTCCCCAAAATAGGTAGCAGGTCAGGTCGACCACCGTTTACCTGTCGAGGAGATTTGGAAGATCCTGCACTGGAATGGGAATCCACTTGTAAATTAACGTCCTTCCCTTCTCCAAGTCTGCGGGCAATTCTATTTGACTCACAGCCATCGGTATGCCCTCCTGAGAATCAATAATATCTTGCTGCACTGCTTCCAAAACTGCATCTGCCATGATGATTTCTGGGGTAATTGCGAGCAGGTCTGTAACTTTTCTTGAGTTGATCAGTTTCAGGACTTGCCTCCCAATTCGCGGAGTAGCTTTTTTTCCACCCGATGCACCGTCGGTTTGCTCCTCCAACAGTCTGGATATTGGATTAAGCAAATTGATTGCCGCCACCGAATTCCGACTTGAGCGACCAGCCCAAGCAGGATTTACCTTCTGAGGTGTCATGAGCTGTAAATCACGGGGATAACAGGTCAGTATGCCTGACAGAAGAGAACTGAGCAGCAGGGGATCCGCCGGCGATGGACACAGCTGCGAGTATTCCCGGATAGGAGAAAATGCAGTGCGTCCTGTCGCAGCATAGGAAAGTAGGTTATTCTTTCTCCCTTTTTCCTTTTAAAGGCTTGGTCCTTTTGTGAGAGACCCGACTATTGTTGCTGCTAGTGCTTAACCTGGTCTCTGCGTGCAGCACAGTGTTCTTGGCCTTAGTATTCATAAATTACATTGTAAGATTCGGGAGCCCTCGTCAGGCACTGCTTCTCAGAGCGGAGTCAATCTGCCATCTTCCTTTCCAAAAAGATGGATGAAATGCTCATATGAGGAAACATGAAAACAAGTACATGCTGGAAATATTATATGAATATACTTGTGGCTACGTATGTTGGCTCTCCCTATTATAAAAGCATGTTGATGACTGGAAACATCGCGTCCAAGTGGTCCCGAGCCATGACGATGCCATCACAGGCATTTTCTAAAATCTAAATTTTGACGTCTCAAGTCACAGAAAGGAATATGTGCTTTGCAAGGAGGTAAGGACTGAGTCTGCCACAGGGGGAAGCAAATAACATGGGGCCTCTTGGCAGGTGTCTTTACAGTAAAGTGTTTAGAGACAATTGGAAGAGCTCTCCGTCGCCCTCCTCGGACAGTCCCAGACGGGAGGAGGGGCCATCACACCCTGGAAATTAAGAAAACGCGAAACGGAGATGTAATTGCCGACAAAACTGTTCACCTGGCCTCTTGACAGGCGTGTTTACAGTTAAGCGTATAGACGCAATTGAAAGAGCTCTCTGTTGTCAGCCTCAGGCAGTCATAAACATGAGGAGGAAGGAGGGGCCGCCATGCGCTACAACAGAAGTAAGCGTGAACTGCGATGCGATTGGCAACAAATGTTCGCTGAGTGAAATCGCCAGGGAGGGAAGCAGGCACCCAAAGGAGGGGCATTCACAAAAACGGTCCAATAACAAGTAACCTGAGACTGCTAATTATAACCAGATGGCGCGACAAAGAGAAGAATTTGCTTTGCGACAGCCACAAAGCAGACGATCCTGTCCGGATCAGCCGGACGGAAAGGTGAAAGGGCTGCAACAAAAAGACCTCCTTTCCAATGATAGCCCACCGTTTAGCATAAACGGTAACGCCAGCCAATGAAAATGAGGGGCGGCGCTTCAAGTGCCCTTCTCAAATCTACTCTCTCACTATATGTCTCGCCGAGCGAGCAGCGCATGTACTGCAACGCTAGGCGAGACCTAAAAAGGGAGACCATTCTTGTTTGTGTGGAGCAGTAAAGGCCACAGTTTACTGGCTGCTTTCACTCACAAGAAATTCGTCATAGGTTCACTGTGTTCTGCATAAGAAGTGCTGGCTTTATATCACCCCGGTAAACATTCACTGACAGACACTTACCTTTGTACCCACTAACCCTTCACACCAATACATCTAGTCATCATACCAGGTGCGTGTGCAGTTAAGGTCAAACACTTGAGGTAGACAAGCTTAACTCATTCATGCAAAATCTAAGTATATTGTGTGTTCTTAATCTTAACATATCCATGTTTCATTCACCTTCAGTCTGTCAAGGCATGCCAAGTGCCCGTCCACTTTGTTTCGCTGTGCTTCAGGCAATCAGGTTCACAGCCTCCACTTCCAGCAGCTGTGCTTCACTCCCCTTCACTTCAACTAGACCCATAATATGGTCATACCACTCCCTACTCATACATGCTCTTAAAGCTGAATGTTAATTACCAACAACAGGTTCTGCCCTCATAATTTCTGGCTTGTCTCATTGACCTCGTCGTCTTGACTATAGCTGGGGTGTGGTGAAGAAGCCTTGGCTACCTGGGCTGGCTGCTCACCTTGTAGATGCAGAGAATTGGCATTTAAGTTGCTCTAAGTCTTGCTTGCAGCTTCTGTTCATATATTCTGAAAGTAGGTCCACACTAGTCTTGCAGCTGTGAACTCAAACTGGGATAGAATTGTAAGGGGCCAGTGGGATAATTAGGCTTGAGGAAGTGGCTACAGTCCTTGGATTGACTGGAAATTAGGGAGTATATGCCAGCCCTGCCTTTGCTTGTGGGCAAAACCTGTTTTCACTCCTGGAACCTGGTGAGGAAAGAAGAAGTGTTTCTCTCTAGGCAAGCTCTGCCATGATCCTGGCCTATGGATCGCCCTCTGCAGGATCATGCCTGGAAGAAAGCGTACCAGAGAATGACTGACTTTTCAAGAAGCATGCCTCAGGCAGTACGTTCCATTTAGTGTACTGGTTAAGAGACTTCTGTTGGTGATTGCTTTGCACATCAGAGGCCCAGAGTTCACCCAGACATCTAAATAATTTGGTTAGATGGTGCGCCCTATAGAGGGAGCCTGACATTGCTAAGAAAATAAACAGAAGCAAGCCTACAAACAAATAAATACAATTAAAAGTTTTTTTCTATTCTGTAGGGCATCTTCCTCGCAACATTTAGGATGCAAGGAGGCCATGAATGATACTCGGAATTATGTGATTTAAGAGCAACCGCGGAAAGTAGAAATCACTAACTTAAAACAATAGGGACAGACGTGGAAGAACTAAAGAAAAAGTGGATGTCAAGGAGCAAATTCTCTTCATCTTTTAACATTAAGCAGCTTCTTGCATGCTTGGATTTGAACAATACGTGAAGCATCAAAAAACACAAAACAAGAAAAACAGTAAAAGCTACAATGTTTAATTTAGAGAGCCTTGTGGATTTACCTCATTTGAGGACACTGCAGCTCTAATGATTCAACATTACAATTAAGGGATCGATTACGATGCAGACAGAAAAGGCTCTGACCATTGGTCGGAGCCTTTTTGACCGCATCGTAATATGCCGGTCGGATTCCTTTCCGACCACCACATTACGATGGAGGTGGTCAAAAAGAAACACAAACGGTCATTCTGACTGGCTTCCGACAGGCTCACAGAGCCCGTTCGTCAGTCAGAATGTGGCCAGTAATCCCATGGGCGGATTTTTTTGCCCTTCGGATTATGATGTTGGGTTTCAGTAGCCTTTCCGTGCCGGCCTTTCCGACACAGAAAGTCTGTCGGAACTCAAATATTTTGTGGACCACCAGTAGGCCTCCTTCAGTGTACTGCCTCGGGGGCACCCCTTGTTGATCCCTGCACACCGTGGCAGGCACCTTGAGGTGCCTGCCACAGGTTGCAGGATTGAACTGCACCTCCTATTTTACAATGTGAGTATGCATTCCGGACGGTTTACTGCCGGAATACATGCTCCCATTGTAAAATATAGGTTTGCGACCGAACAGTGTTGGGTCACATCCTAATTAGTCGGTTGGGATCGCCGACCGGGTGCCGGTCAGTCCTATGACCGAGAAAATCGTATTGAGGCACTTAATGCTGGAAGAGGGAAAGAGGTGGCTACACTGAACGTTCATGGGTTCTTCAAAATCCAAAATGAGGAGCTAGAAATGGAAACCATGCAGTACGAACTGTCGAATTGAGCAGCTGCAATTAGAGATAGTAATGAAAATTGAATTTTTTAAAGAGGTCTATGGGTTTATGTTAGACTTGGCATCCTTTGAGTAGTTTTCCCCTTAACTTTTTGTTTTCCACTGATCTGTTATGCGGACTTCGTTTTTGCTGGCTTAAATACTCTGCTCACTTTACAACTGCTAAACAGTGCTAACGTGCTTGTGCTCTCTCCCTAAAACTTGGTAAAATTGGCTTATAGCCAATTGGCATATTTAGTTAACTTTTAAGTCCCTAGCAAATTGGCACTACCAGTGCCCAGGAGCTGTAAACTCAATGCTACTAGTGGACCCACTTAAGTAACACTTTAATCATGTCTGCCATTGCAGTCTTTAAACTGCCACGTCGACCTGGCAAAATAAATATTTCTCCAGGCCCACTCCTTCCTTTTTAATACACATAAATCACCCCATGGTAGGCTTTGGACAGCCCAGAAGGCAGGGTGTATAGTATTCAAAAAGTGTGACGTGCACTTAAAAATGTTCATGTACTGGTAGTGAAAAACTCTTGAATTTGCTTTTCACTAATGCAAGCCCTACCTCTCCCATAGGCTAAGACAGAAGTCACCTTATTACATCCAATAAGTGATAATTTCCAAATAGGAAGGCCCAGGTATAAATATTGGACCCCAGACACCAACATATCAGTACACTTCGGACCGGTGTATACACTGCCAGGAAGGATTTCTGTACTGCTGAAAGAATTGCCACTCCCCTAGACTTCTGCCCTGCCGACGTGCTTCCTTTTCTCCTGGGTGAGGACTGGACCTACATCTGTTGAAACCAGGACCCCAAAGTGACTCCCAAGTCTAGATGGCTGGCATTCTGACTAGAGCCTTAGGGGCAGAAGGTTTCGCAAACCTTGAACCCAGAACCTGAACTCTGGCATCTGTTAGTCCTACCCACCCAATTGGTGCCAACCCAGTCCTGGACCCTTGGAAGTAGGCCTGAAATTGCTCTGCCAGTCCAACTGTGGATTCAGCAGAACTAACGCATCTCCTCTGCTCAACCCAGAGCTGAACTGACTTATCACCTCTGCTGCGGGGATTATCCCAGGCAAGACTCCCCATCGACTTACCACTCAGTGTCAGAACCACCGACTGTGCAAAGCTTTCCAGATACAGGTCCTCGCATTGCAAATCTCGTCGACGGCAGCCTCAATAACAACGCAGGTTCTCGCATTGCAGCCTCATAGCTCTTCGGTACCGGTGCAACACCTCGACTGCACGATGCATCCTCAATGCTAGGCTTCACATTGCTAGCCGTCGTCGGCACAGGACCTTTCATTGCAGCTCTGCAGTGAATCAGAACTGGTATCGCTTCGCAACGCTCCGCGAATGCTCCATTGCAATCTGAATGAAATTATGACTTTGTGTCGGTCTGGCGCAACCAAATAGCCACAGCTGGAAATTTGTGCTTTTTGTCGCTATTTTTACTGAAATCTTAAAGGCTGCTTATCGCCTGTTCTACCAATTGAACGTGTCATTTTGGTCTTGTTTTATTTATTAAAAATTACTCTATTTTCTAATTTGGTATCGCATTTTTCTTGTGTTGTGGTTTCACTTTATTACTGTTTGAAGTGCTGCAAAAAGACTTTACACATTTGAGGAACTAGAATTCGATTTGGGCCTAGTAAAACATGTAGTTACTTTTTATAATTAGCGTGATGTACCTAGTAAGCTAATGTAGAGACGCAAACCCTAATACGCACACAATATGTAATAATTTAGGGATTAGTATACACTATGTTACACGTTTATGTCTAATCATAAGCAGTACTGCTTGACTTAACCGACGCCATTTTGTGGCCTAGTCCACTCACCGCACTAGTAAAAACCTATCATTGCATTTAGCTCAAGACGTTCTCCTGGGAAACAGTACAACTGTAGCAAACTGCTGCTGCTGCACGTTAGGCCTGTCAAGGTTGTAGGTGGGGGTAGGCTGGATAAGCACATTCCAAGGGGTGCTGTGCGGACTCTCTCGGAGTTAGCAGAAGGGAGTTACCATCACGACCTTGCTATAAAGAGCTGGGCTAAACTAAGAGCGCTTTGTCTCCCATATATGGTCTTTCCCCTGCACCAACCTGTACCAACTTGTATTTTTTTCCTTCTTAGGTAACGGTTTCGAAATGTAACAGTATATATGTGATGTGTTGATAATGTGCCAGCAGTCTTATTGGCGGACCTCGTGGGGTTAGGTCGCAAGGAGCTCCTCTGGCAGAGTTTGTGTGTTATAATAAACGATAGGACCTTCTACACTGCCAACTGACTGATTATTGGTAATTGGTATTGGGGCTATTTGTAAGTATGGCTCTATTTGGGTTGTAATTTATTTTTCGGTACTTCAGTTGGCGACTCCGCCGGGACTCCGCTTTGGGGTCATCCCTCTGTAATCAGAAAGAAACTGGACATTGGAAAGGGTGATCTTGATCGGGGGGAAGGATCGACCGAAGAATTTGGGGTCTGCTCCGCTCTCCAGATCGAGAGAGCCCCAGCTGCTAGTGACCCCACGCCGAAGTCCTTCGGGTGTAACCCGAGAACGGACCACATTGGTCTAACGAGAATTGGCAGTGAAGAACGCACAATCGGACCTGAGTGCACCAGGTGAGTGTCTTGTCTTGTGTTGTGTTGGATATCTTTTGGATTTTGAATTTGGAACTTGGAATTTGGTGGCTTCTGGTCAAGGAGAACTCGAAAAGGGGGTCTGACGGGGCAGTATTGAGACTGCACGTGCGGACGCCCCTATTTTGGATTTTGGAAATAACTAGAGATTAAGACCAGACGCCTTGGTGTAACTTGTGGAAGAAGTTCACACCCGGCCGGACTGCTCTCGGAAACGCCGGTGGCTGAGATTGGGTAGCACTCGGACAAATCTGGAGCGGCGCTAGAAAAAGCGGGCTTAGCCAGAATAGTTCGGGAGGTGAACCATGAATGCTGCCGGATGGTCCTGTGCCAAGTTGCCAGAGAAATGAGCACAGGTTGAAATGGGGTTTGCTTGTGCCTCACCTCGCCAACAATTATGGTTACGGCTTGAGTAGGGTTTCACCCCTCCTCAGTCACTAACCCAATTTCTTACATGCTGTATTGTTTTTGTACATTATTTGGAGTGTATGAAGTATCCATATAAATACAAATTTACATGTACAGCCTAATGCAAGAATTTACATGGAGTGAGCCAGATTTTTTGAAGATTTTCCTGGAGACTTAAAGGCTGCTTGGGATGCTGTCCTTTTTTCTATCGATTTTGCTGCCCATTTGGGTCTTCGAATAATTCCTGAAAGTATGCATACTCAATATAGCTCAGCATCAAGGAGCCTTTATGGCATTTTCATTGCATCCCTTCACTTTTCTAATCAAACCATTTCATTTGTCATTGATTTAAAGCTCCGTTATTGAGTGAGCCTAATTTATTTCAAATGTAATTTATTCAATGTACGGAATTTCTTCTGATTCCGATGCTCTGAAAGGTGCCTTAATACGGGGACACATTGCCTTGTGAAATTGAGATTTAACACCATCTCTGATCCAAACACTGTTTGAGATAAATGTTGAGGTGTCATGATTTTAGAGTAGTGTTGAGCTTCCACGCATGCAAGGTATTAATCTTACCCATTTCACACCTGCAACACAAAAATAGAGGCAAGAGTTAAAAATTTCACATAAAAAAGCTCCTGGTTATAAACTGTGAATCATCACTCTGATTTCCAAATCCAATTAAAATGGTTTGTATGCGATCTACTAGTGTGAGAAAGCCTTCTGGTGATGGGTAAACAAATGGGGGCATCTGATACTGTATTTCTGTGTTGTTGGAGCGCATTCGTGATGTCCCCATTATATACTGGAGGTTTGGATAGATGTTTTTCATTATATGAGAGATGATAGTAGTGTAAAATGTGTTTTCTCGTCTCTCTTCCTCCATTTGTTGTTCTCCTTCTCTTACTGTAGGAAAAGCAAACAATTACTGTTTCAGACTTGAGTTTTCATCTGTGGTTTTCAATGCGTCAGAAATAGGTAATGAACCTTGCAAGAGCTTAAAAATAAGTGCCACTTTTACAGGCAACTCCAGGACAGATGTAGTCTTATACCATTAGCTGTTCCATGCAGCATTGTGGCAGGTGAAAGGAAGCTAGTAACAGCGCTTTAGCCCTCTCCAGAAATTCTGGGTTTGCTTAATGAGAAAAACAGTTCTTCTGTCTTAATGCTGAGGACACGGGAAGTACCGCACAATATTGTGTATAGGGTTGTTTTTCTTCATGGTCAATGTTATAGAAAGACTGGTGCAATTACCTATTTGTTGCGATCACTTTTTGGTGGTTGCAAATCATTTGTCTGATTATAGCACTGGTTTATTTGAAATTATGTAGATGTCCTGTTCTATGATTTGGTAACATTCATATGCTTGCTTATTTGAGCTTAATTTCCCCTCAGCCTTCTAGTCAATTTGGACAAGGCAGGGTGGATTGTCCCTCTGCTATCCTTCATAATATGTTTAGGGTTTGGAACTCTCAGCAATATGCTTAGGTAGTGTTTGGGTTAGATGGTTCCCTTTCAGCTGTAGCCCTTGTCACATGAGAACGAAGCAGGGGGGTGTCCTGGTGTACAAGAGCTGGTTCCCAATGAGTGACCAATGGCAACACTACCATCCAGTGCCCCCTCATTTCTCCCAGTTAAAATTGTATCTAATTATGTGAGCAGGCCTATCAGTCAGGACAGGAACAGGATAAGTATGTGACTGAGTGAAGTAAAAGAATTGCCACAGTGGTCTCCACATGGTCACTGTTTTAACCTGCTCAGGTTTCCATGTGACAGGAAATTGGTAGTGTGAATGCGCTTTGTTTTTCTTGCCAATATGAAGGGCATTTTTGGGAAGTAAACAAGGTGGGATGCTACCCTGGCTTTCTCTAGCTTTCAGAACCACGGCCCGACTGAGAACGCAAACCAGCCTTGGCAATTAAGTCGGACCGGAAGAGCCTGAGCTAGTGAACAGGGAACATCGCACCACAGCACCTTAAAATACTCACTCACACCGCCCTGGTGCAACTAGTCATTGAACACCACAAAGGGTCTGAAAATCGACGGTTAATTTCACCTTCCTCCACAGTTTAGTGCATATTAAACAGGAAAAAACACAAATTCTCCGTCAGCCGACCCCATTAATTTACGGGATTCTCATTTCCGCCTCCTCATTGGAACTGACAAAGCGGGTTTGAATCTCGGTGTTCGCTCAACATCTTGTGATCCTGGGCAGTGCTTTAAATGGGGGGGAAAAGTGCAGGTACTCATCAGATCGAGCTGGGGGGTGTGGCAAGGAGGCGGGGCTACAGGCGGGACTAAGTGTGGGTCTAATAAAAAACATTTAAAGGGCGCAATAATTTTTTCGGTTGCGAATGATGACAAATTGCTTCCCTCTGCAATTTATTGTTGATGCCCTTGCATGTATTAAGTTGTACTAGTTGACAGACTGCTGAAAGGTAACTATCAGGTTTTCCTTTTTGTCAGAGGCACCTGTATATTAAGCAAAATATTAAAAGGTGCAGAAACTTGTTTTACTGAAAATTAAATAAAGGAAAAAAGACTACATCCTAAAATGCAACTCTGACCCACATCGGGTGGAAGGAAGCCATTAGTTGTCATGCTAGTGATCCTTGGAGAAGAAAGTTATCTGGGGGTTTCACAATAGAGCAATAATATTTCACCCTTTCATTCACTTTCAGATACTATGCCACCCAGCAAAACCTATACAACTAACATTTGGTTCAAGAGAAAGAACACTTAAAATATACAATTCAGCACAACAGACTTAGAATTGCAAACAATAATCAATAAAAAAGGAAAAAAGAAAAAGAGAAAAAAGTTGGAGAAGCCCTTCATTCAAAAATTCATTATTTTCAGTATCAAAAATAATTATTTATTACATATAGTAAAAGCATCTAGAACAATTACGCTCAAGGCAAAGTACTGGTGTACAAAAAGCATATCACAAACCAGACAAGTGGCAGACAGAAAAATACACGTTACAATAAAGGTACAATATAAACCGAAATAATGTGTCCTTATGTAATTTTGCCCACATAGGTGTCAACGGCGTTTCGACCACTGTATCACTACACAGTCATCATCAGGACTCACAGTTCACTTGAGCATTACAAATCTGTATAAAAACAATCAGACCAGTCTATCATTGACGGTCGTGCATAAGAATTCGGAGGATATAAGTCACAAAAGTAACTTGAACAAGTCACACTGAATGGTGGACAATTACTTATATCTGTCCATAGTGTCGGGGAATGAAATTCCAAAGTCAACGTTATTTTCCGCCCATTCAATCCGCGGCACAATCCGGGTTCCCGCGAAAAATGCAAAACCTAGTCCAAAATTCTGAAGGGCTAGTAAAGGCACATATAACCATGAACATATGAGCAAAGCTTCACTGATGATGGGGTCAGCAGGCCTGCTGTAGCCACTGTTTCGGATATGGGAGGCACCCTGTACCCACATGCGTTTGATGCTCAAAGCTTCCCTTAGGCCGGCTCCTTCTCCTCAAGTCGAAGGTTTGGCTTCCTCCCTTGGGTGCTTTGGGTTCCCCGGTGCTCCCACTCCTATGGTGTGGCTCACTTTTTTCATGAATACCAGATACAGCCAGCTGTTGTGTCAACTGGTGATGACCAGTCTGGTGCACCTAATAGTGGAGTGGAACCCTACAGATTTCTAACCTGCTGTAGTGGAAATTGGATGGGGCATTGGGAGGGGCAGACATTTGGCACTTCTCGTTCATATCGCTGTACTGCTCACAGCCGCACACTTATGGATGCCTCCACAGCATTGTCCTGGAAAGACATACCTGCGATTCCCCAGCTAACCATAATCCTTCCTTCTTTTGACTACTCTGCCTGCTTCCTCCTTCCAGTGAGGGAATATGTGTCCTGACCTGTAGTGGTGTTGGCGGTTCTTAAGCTCACTGCCTGGCGGGAGGGGTCTAGCCCTCTGGCCACATCTGAAATGACAACTACATTCTTGGGACAATATTTACAGTAGTCTGTGTACCACTTTGCCAATTCACTAATTTTACATGGATTGAAATCCATGTTCATATTATACTTTTGTCACAACACAGTAGTGGTACTCTGTGGGTGTAGAACTCCCAAGCTGGAGTGTTGGGTGTGCATCCAGAAGAAGGCAGCAAATGAAACATAAACCACACCTAAAATAGATGGGTTTTACTTTATTTAGCTGAAAACTGCAGTTCTTTTCCTCAGAAAGTAATGTGAATTTGCATCAATTTGCTATAAAAGGAGGTGAAGGGCTGGCTGTAAGTGTCCCTTCCCCAAGGCAGACAGTCTTTGACATGCAGAAATAAAACTGAATTTCCCCGTTTGTGATTATTGTAGGATGTCAGTAACATTCACTGTTTGGGGAATCTAGTCATTTCTGCATCTGTGGCAGGTAACTGGGTATGGGCCTGTCCCAGTATGGTAAGAACTCAGCCTCCAAACATCCTTCCTTCCAGATGTCTGTGTCAGTCGAAGCCCTGGTCCTCACCCCCCTAAATGGAGGCAACTCTCTGCCTATTAGCCTCCTTAACAATATTCAGACACCCATGAAAGCACCTTAACCACTGTAACACTTCCCATCATTGGCTTGTAGAAGTTGGCCAAATCCACCCACACTGAAGGTATTGTATTGTATTGTAATTGCATTTATATAGCCCTTACTACCCCATACGAGGCGTCAAAGTGCTTTTTTGGCGAGTAGCACGCTACTCCGGAACCCAAGAAGGATTAGTGTTGATTTAGTATAGTGAAAATGTGAAAGTAATTTGAGTGATGGATAGGTTAGTCAGTTATTTGGATTCAGAAGGATAGTGGAGGGATAGAAGAGGGAAAAAGGTTTGCATTTATATAGCGCTTGTTACCCCTGATGGGGTGTTGAAGCGTTTTTGTTTAGAGAGTAGCACTTATCAGGTTTAAAGAACAAAGAAATACCAAAAAGTGCGACTGAGCATGTGTATGACAGCAAAAAAGAAATGCTTGATATCAGACACAAGCATTCTGGAAGCAATTTAAATTGAGATCTATCATCATAGAAATTAATGAGAAACATTCACAAAGCCATGTGACGTCATGTCTTAGTCGTGTTTGAATGCTTACATTGTTTGCTGGTAAATGCGCATTTTCAACTCCGTGCACATCATTTTTCCCCTTCCACTGTGCCCCAGTAAGGTCTATACTAGTATTTTGATAAATCCATTCTAACTCCAAGTATTAAATCTGAATTCTTATGATTGTTTGTTGGGCCTTTCATTTTTTAACTTTGTTACAAAAAAATGAGTCACATTATGGTAAACTTTATATTAGCTTATAAAAAAAAACACATGACTTAAAAATTCCACCCTCCCCACAAAATAATGTTTCTATTCAGCTGCCCCCTCGCTTTAGATAACACTTTTTTGGATGACAAGATTCTCCCTACCTCTACCCTCTGATGTCCCTAGCCCTTACTTACTAGCCCCATGTCCCCTCCGATGCCCCATGTGTCTCTTTACATTTTCTCTTTTTTCAGGTGGTCACACCACCTTTCATCTTAAATGTCCCCTCGTTCATCTCATCAAATTCCTTATCTTGCTTTTTCTAGGATACCCCTCCCCACTTAAAATACCAGTCTGCCACTGCAGCTGACCCTCTGTCCTCACTCAACAGGCCCCTTCCAAAGACCTGTGTCATTCTCGAAAGCCTTGGCTCTTTCTTGGGACACATACCCACCTCTGACTCTCATCAGATGATCCTCATCTCATCCATCAGCTGCTTTATTTTAAACCCACTGCCCCACGTCTGCAGTGTATTCACTAATATCGTTTGCTTGCCCCTTTCTTCTTCAGATAACCCTTCGATTTCTTCAGCTGACTGTGCTAATACAAGCTCTCCTCAGTTTTCCCCTTTCTTGTCCGCCAGCTGATGTGCCATCCTTTCCGTCTTTTTCGCATAGAAGAAAGGGAAAGCCAGAGCAAATGGTGCTTTTTAAAGAGCTTCCCTTTCTTCCTGTGCGTCAAATTTCGGAAGGGGGGGGGGGGGGCTGATTCTTCAGGCAAAAGACAGAGTTGAGCAGCAGGGGCTCTAAGAACGGGGGAAACACTTCAACGCCTCATTTAATCATTAACAAGCTAAAGGTCTTTTAAAGACCTGTGCAGTACTCGGGTGCGGTGTGTGTGTCTGCCCGGGAAGGTGTCTCGGCCGGGCTGACACACACGAGGAGGGGGGGCTGAAGCCCCTTGATCACAATGGATGTTGCGCACCTGGGTCACACGTTGCTCTGCCTTGGCGCCATGGCGTTACTGCCCTCCTTGTGAAATCACCAATATGTGAGCATGCGCCGTAGTGTAGAAATGCTATGCATGCTCACATGACTGTGTGACAGTGAGTACCGGTACTCTATTTAGTAACGGAGAAGTGCCGGTACTCTTGAGGGAAAAAAAGGAAGTGCCGGTACTCAGTACCGGTGAGTACCGGCCCATTTAAAGCACACTGATCCTGGGCAAATCACTTAATACCCCCGTGTAAAAAAAAAAAACACATATAAAAGGAAAGTGTCTATGTGTAATGCAAATGGTTCACATGTAAAACACTCCAATACCTTCGGGGACACGAGTGAGGGCGCAGGAGATGCCTGAAGCAGGTGGGTGGGTAAAACAAGAAAGCAGGTGAAGGAGGTAGTGGGTTAAAAGCAGGGGGAGTTTGTTAAAAACAACAACGGCGGGTGAACACGGTGTGGAGGAGAAAAAACTGCGTACAAAAAAAAATGTACGTGTTTATGTGAAACGTAAATGGCGCTCATGTAAAGCACTTCAATATCTTTGCGGACACGAGTGAGGTTGCGAGAGGTGCCTGAAGCAGGGGTGTGTGTAAAAGAACAGAGAGCAGTGAGGAGGAAGTGCTGGGTTAAAGCTGCAGGGGTTCTTTAAAAACACTTGGGAGGTGAATTAACAAGCAGGGGAGAAGAGAAGAAGGCCCGTAGATGCACTCGTAGGGAGTGGTTGATAACAAATGAAATAAGAAAGTACCTTCAGACTGCTTAGCCAGTGGAAGGACACTAGTAAGTGACCGGAAACCGTAATATGCCATGGCATGGAAAGGCAAAGTAGAACAGGAAGCCTGGAAATTGAAAGCAGACAACATGCTTTCCAATCAGAAACATGTAAAGTAGAGCAATGTTGAAATCAAAGAATGGTAAGTAAAGGTAAGAATTGGGCGGGTAGTAAGCGCCTTTAAAGATTTGTATTAATTACAAGAGATTTCGCATTATTCGGGCTGAGCTGTCAAGGAACACCTGTCCATGGGGATAAGGATGGAACTGTGGCAGTGTTGAGTGAGATGCAAGAGACCAATATGCTACACAGCCTCTGAACCATTCACACCAAGTTACTAGGATAACTTGCAAAAAATATATGATTCAAGTGTACCGAGTGTTCTGGGGCCGCGTCTCGGCTTTCTGGCTAAGATCAAGTGTAGTATCCGTTCATATCAGTTTGAAAGCACAATTTCTGAGCAAGTAAAATTTAATTTAGGGACTTCGACTTTTGAAGTGAATAAATTTGGTTTATGCAAATTTTCATGACGGCCCGACAAGATTTTAACTAAGCGGGAAGAGGGGCACCAGCGTGCTGGTTTGTTCCTTAGGAATGCAAAATAGAACCCCCTAAGCTTTAGAGCACAAGGCTCGTTACGTTCCCTACATCTCTCTCTTTCCTGGCGTTTGAGTGGACTAATGCAGTAGACTTAAAACACCTCCTAACACCCTTCACAAACCTGAACAGCACCCAGACCTCTGGCGAGGTGGATACATGCTTAGGTGGTAAGACCTATAACCCTTTCCTTAGCTCTAGGGCGTGACTGGGCAGTGTTTCTTGCACTGCAGACTATTGTGGTCTGCTGGGATACACCCCAGGTACCCAGGCAGAGGACCCTAGGCAAAAACGGTAAACCGGTGGTAACCCCAAAATTACTGGCAAGCCCCAAAATCCCCCAAATGGCAGACAAAATGGACACTGGAACCCCAGTGACAATCCCAGACGGCATCTCCCCACTGGACAACCAGAAACCCAACACCCAGACCCCTGGGGCAGGCAGCAAGGAGGTAAGTAAGGCTGCACCTTCAGAATCAAGCTCCAACGCTGGGAAGGCTGGTGCCCGAAGGCCTCTGGGCCAAAGGCAGGTGTACCTGAAATCCCGAATGCTGACAAACCAGGGGGCGGGTGGGGGTAGGGCGAGGCAGGGACCAGGCAAGGGACCCCCCCCTTGAACCAGGCAATGGGTACAATGTCTGCCACCGGCACGCCCAGGTCATGCAGAGGGAGGTAAAGGACAAGGAAGGGGCCAGACTGGACAGGGACTTATTCTTGAACAAGGTCCTCAAGCCAGCCGGCTGAGCCGTCAGGCATGATTTTCCTCCTCAGCTTCATCACCCAGGCCATCTTCGGGAAGTACTGGGACTTCTTCCAGGGGGCGAAGAAGGTGACACCCTACAGCACTTTCAGCTTGACAGACAGGATGGGTCCCGGCGATCACAGAAAAGAGGGTAACTGTTGAGATGACCAACCCCAAATCCCAGACCGTGACATTGCGTCGCTCATCCCGAGGTACGGCACCATCATGAACGAACCCATCAAGCTCAGAGACGTCGCAGTTCCGGTAGAGGCTGGGCTTGCATCCTCATAACCGGCAGGCCACCACTCCCGCGCAGCGGGTGCGCCGCTGGAGCGCCAAAGGCAAGCCCGTCCGCGCCCGTCCGCACCTGTCCGACGCCAGAACCCCTGGCTGTCAGACCGGGCGGGTGCCTTGCGCGGCCCAGCTCAGGCACCCTGATACTCTACATTCAGGGTGCAACAAATGTGGATTCAGGGTCACAGAGACTCTCCAGATACCATTAGAGCCCTCTAAGCCCACAAAGCTGAACGTATACAGCCTGAACTGTAGGTCTCTGGTAAAATACCACGAAGATGTATTCGAGCTCCGTATGGACAGGTTGCCGGACCTACTCTTTTTAACTGAGACCTGGTTAACCAGCGACTCAACGGCCATCTCAGCCCTGGCCCTTCCATCAGGCTATGCAATGTCCACTCAGAATAGACCTAAAGGTAGGGGAGGCGGGCTAGCTGTGATATCTAAAACAGCCTACTCCTGCACTCTCTCCCCAGTTACTATATCGGACTGTGAATGCACCCTATTCAAGATCAGAATATCAGACAACTTTACTTTTTCGGGGCTCCTCATCTACCAACCTCCCGGGTCGGCGAACAAGTTTAAAGAATCCTTAACTATGACTATCCCTACCCTTGCACTACAGACAGCCAATTTTAGCATACGTGGAGACCTAAACCTTCATCTGGAGCGCCTTGACTCCCCTGAAATCTCTAACTTTCTGGGTGATCTGGAAGCATGTCAGCTAACTCAGCTAGTCAAAGATCCCTCACACCTGGCAGGTCACTTGCTAGACCCAGTGTTCTCCAATATAGAGGGAATCAAAGTCCACGCCCCCTCCCGCTCATCCGGACTGAACATTTCCTTATCCACTTTTACATCAGCACCACAGCCACTGTACGGCATATCTCCACCCTCCCCCTCGGGAGGCGCCCTTGGCACAAATTAGACGCTCCCTGTCTAGAGTCCAGACTCGAAGCCTGCCGCCCAGTCTGGCCCGGCAATCTGGAGGAAGCAGATAAAGCCTACAGAGGGTGGATCAACAACTCTCTTGACCGTCTCATCCCCAAAAAAATGTCCCGGCCCAAGCGCGAGCAGTCGCACCCATGGTACTCAGAGACACTAGCAGCAGGAAAAAAGCACTGCAATACCCTTGGGTGCGCCTGGAGGCGAACCTACGACCCGTTAGAACACCTATAGGTCTGCCATTAAAGCATACCACAAACTCATAAAAAAACCAAAAGCTGCTTTCTATATTAACATGATTAAAATTCAGTCCCAATCCTTCCAAAACCATCTTTTCACTGATCAAAGACATGACTAAAGCAACAGAGGGAACCAACAGCACAATAGTCTCCAACTCTCAATGCGAAGATCTGGCCTGCTTCTTTATCAATAAAGTAGAGGGGATTTATAAGCTGTTTAATACTAGTAGACCTTCCCCGACACCTGGCCTACCCTCCGGCCCACCTGATCAACCGGACTCCTGCTACTCCCTTTCAACCCTCCCGTTCCTGACCCATAAAGACTCCCGCTACTCCCTTCCAACCCTCCCGCTCCTGACCCATAAAGACCTCGAGCTCCTGGATATAAAGGTAAAGTCTGGGTCACCCGATGACCCTGTCAAACCTGAAACTTTCAGGCAATTCCAGGACTCCATTCTGCACGAGGGCTGGGAAGTGAACAACAGATCCCTCCAGTCATCTACAGTCCCCAGATCATGGAAACATGCTAAAGTTAACTCCCTGCTGAAAAAGCCCACCCTGGACCCCTCCCTCCCAGAAAACTTCAGACCTATCTCCCTTCTACCGTACCTGGCAAAGGTGATGGAGGCCCATGTGAACTCCACCCTGACCAGATACCTGGAAGCACATGGGATCCTGGACGAGTCACAAAATGGCTTCCGGGCAAAACATAGCACGGATCCCGCACTCCTGGCAGTCACAGAGCAACTGAGGGCATCACAGGACTTTGGTCACACCTCAGCTCTGATCCTGCTTGACCTGAGTGCGGCATTCAACGCGGTCTCCCACAAGGTCATACTCATGCGTCTCGGGGAGATCGGGGACAGTGGCGAGGCTCTGGCATGGTTCGCCTCATTTCTGTCTGAACGCTCCTTTCAGATTCATGCCCCAGCCTATTCATCCAGCAAATTCCCTCTTAAATGCGGCGTCTGCCAGGGCTCTGCCCTCAGCCCTACGCTGTTTAACGTGTACGTACGCCCCCTAGCCCTGTTAGCAAAGGAACGTAAGATCAAATTGATCTCGTACGCAGACGACACGCAGCTTATCTTTACCTTTTCCAACAACACCATATTGGACCAGGCAAAATTTCAGGAAGATATCATAGCATCTCAAGCTGGATGACGGAGAACTGCCTCCAACTTAACTCTTCTAAAACGGAGGTGCTCCTGATTGGCCGGGACTCACAGAAATGGGGCGTCCAGTGGTGGCCCCAGACGATGGGCCCTCCCCGATTCCAAAGAAGGAAGTTAAGATCCTGGGAGTCCTAATGGACAACTCACTTTCCTTTGAGTCGCATACAAAAAAGGTGGCTGGTACCTGTTTCGGCCGCCTACGCACCCTTAACGCCATTCTGGGCTTCTTTGAGCCACCCACCAGACAAGTAATAGTCCAGTCCTTGGTCCTATCCCATCTGGACTACTGTAACGGTCTATTGCCTGGTACCAACCTGACGACTACGAATAGACTCCAAAGGGCTCAAAACGCAGCGGCTCGCACTCTTCTTGCCCTTCCTAAACGCTGCCACACTTCACACATCCTCCGCCGACTTCACTGGCTGCCTGTGAAACAGAGAATCCAGTTTAAAACATTCTGTCTAACCCATAAAATCCTATATGGCCATGCTCCCCAAATACTACAGGGTCTTTGCTCTTTCTACGTCCCCACACGTGCCCTACGCACTGCGGACCTCCACCTCGCTCGCACCATTAGGATACGCAAGAGCAGAGCAGGCGGTCGATCCTTCCAATCCCTGGCTCCCGCCCTCTGGAATTCCATCCCCCTTGTGATACGTGCCACACAAGACCACTGGCTCTTCTGGAAAAAAATTAAAACTTGGTTGTTCGCTTCCATTTAGCACGAGCATCTCTGGCTCAGCCTGCTAATCTTGCTCACTCCACTGTCTATTCTATCGCACTTCGCTGGTTGACATGTCTGCAAGTGCTGGGACGCCCTGTTGCCGGGGCAGCCATAAGCTATACAAACATAATTAACATAACATAACATAACGTCAATGGAGTATGGAACATGACATGGCGAGCAACCATCAACCTCCACAAACACGCTGCAGGGAGAGATGGAATGAAACACCCACAGGCAAGCTTGTATGTAGGAGCCGATGATGGGAGGATCAGGTACCCGGGACACCCTTCACCTGCAGGAAGTGCGCAGCCGTGAGCCAGATAGGAAGAGACTGCCCGAAAAAGTTTAGCAGGAGGCAGGATCTGCAAGCGCAGCAGGCACGACACGACCCAGTGCACCGGCAAGAAGATGTGCAACTTCTGTGGAGTAGAAGGTCACAACTAGTACCAGTGCCCCAAATCAGACGAGCCATAGACCAACACATCAGCAGCGGGAGGCATCCCAACCACGAGGAGCACCAGACCAATGGTGGACCCCGCCACCAACGCCAAGTTGAACGAACTCCTGAAGGCCGCCAAGGATGAAGCGGACAAGAAACCAGGACCAACTAGGAAGGTCGAGCAGAAGAAACCAGCCCTGAAGGTGACACCACCCCAAGGACAGGCCAAGTACAACCCCAGGAGGAGGCCATCGCGGAACCAACTACAGCGGAGGAACCCCCCCCCCCCCACCGATGGAGGAGGAACAAGCAACTGGAGCCCAGCATCCCAATGAAGACCCTGAGGAAGGCACACCAGAAGCCCAGCCAACGGATAACCAGAGGGACCAGGACTCAGAGCCAGATGCAGGAGCCGAGGATTCAGGAGAAGTTGAGGAGAAGGCCCCAGCCAAGGCAAAGGGAAAAAAGAACAAGAACAAGACCAACAAGTCCCAGCCAGATGATAACGGCAGCAGCAGCAACGAAAATGAGGGATATCAGAAAGAAAGATCGCAGAGGCTGCGGGACAAGGGAAGAAGAAGGAAGAGAAGGAGAAGGAAAACAGACAGATCAGGTCCAGAGGGAAGACAGGGACCACACCACCACCAGCGGATACCAAAGCTGACCCTGACAACAGCAAAGGAGGGAAGGGAGTCCAGGCCCCCCTCGCCCCCCAAAGACTTGTAGAAAGAGAGTAAGGCCTAGGAAGGATGACTTCTAAAATTGAAAGAAGATCATCAAGGACCAGGAACAAAAGAACACAGAGGACAACTATTTCACAGTGGAATCCAATACGGAGGACAGCGACATAGAGGACGACCGAAACACCCAAGGGGACCCCATAGAAGCTGTCCGAGACGACCTGCAGAGGCTGCGCTGATGCTCAGTGAAGCCCCAGAGACTGGAGCATAAACTCTGACCAGACCTGTGGGATACCGGATAGGCAAATCGTGGACAGTCTGGCCCTGGTTCGGGACACGATCGAGTACGTCAAGGGCAGCAAGGCCTGGACGGCTTTGGTCAGTCTGGATCAGGAAAAGGCTTTCGACAGCGTTTCCCATGAGATAATGGACACTCGGAGCACTGGGACTGGGGGACTTCTTCTCTGACGTGGTGACCACAATGTATAGAGACATCTCCAGCACCGCCTTGTGAATGGCTGGAGAACCGACCCCTTCCCCCTCGTGTCAGGGGTGAGGCAGGGCTCCCCGCTTTCCCTCCTTCTGTTCATCTGCGTGATCAAGCTCCTCGCCGAACGCAGCCGGCAGAACAAGAACATCAAAGAAGTAAGGGCACCAGGAAGCAGGGGACAAGGTGAAGTGAAGTGCTCCCTCTACATGGACGACGTCTCAATCTTCTGCGCGGACAGACCATCTGTGAAAGAGCTGGAGAGGAATTGTATCGAATTTGGGAAAGCGTCAGGAACAAAGATCAACACTGCCAAGTCTGAAATCCTACTCTTCGGACACTGGATCCCCGCTGCCATTCCCCATCAAGCAGGACTTCCTGAAGATCCTTGGAGTCTGGTTTAGCGGAGAAGGTGCAGCGGAGAAGACATGGGAAGAAAGACTGGTGAAGACGAGGCAGAAGCTGGGACTCTGGAGCCTCCAGTAGCGGAGGATCTAAGGGAAGTCTTTGGTCCTGCGGTACGAGACCCTGCCAGTGCTCCATTACGTCGCTCAAGAGTGGCCTGTACAGACCGAACGGTCAAGGCCATTACAAGAATGATCTTCTACTTCACCTGGAGCTCGAAGAGGGACAGAGTGAAGAGAGCGGTGAAGTTCAAGACCCATGACAAGGGAGTGACAGACATCGCCACCAACCTGAGGGGAATCTTCGTGTGCCCCTGCGTGAGGAACACCCTGAGGACCGAAGGTGAGAGCCATGTCGGTTTTCTGATGGCACGCTTCTTCCTGTTGCCAACGTGGAGGTGCCTTGGATGGGCAGGGTGGGTGAGCGCTGTCCCGTACAACTAGGAGACCCCGTGGTTTTACAAGGAAGTGGAGAAGTTCATGAAGGAGTTTGGATTGGAGGCTGCCGCCACCGCCACATGGACCCCGAAGCTTGTCCAATACCAGATACGTGCAAGGGACATCAGCAAACTGATTGGCGCCCTCCCCTCTGCCACAGCGGACCACGTGTGGGGAAACGTTGCATCCAAGTGCCTGACGAACCAGCACAAAGACATTGCCTGGATGGCCATGCAAGGAGGACTTCCTGTGAGAGCCTTCATGCACGCAAGAGGACTCAACTGATACAAGTCCTGCCCGAGAGGGTGCACCGTGGGACATACCATCTCTCTGGGAGTGCAAGTATGCACAGGACCTGCTGAAGGCCCTAGGCATGGAGCTTAGGGCCAGGATTCCTACATGCATCACTGCAGAATCTATGATGTATGGTTTGTTCCCAGGGACACATTCACGAGGGGGCCCACCATGACTGCTGGTGGCTCCTGTGCTGTTTTAAAGATGTTCTCCTGTTTTCCAGAAAAAGCCTGGTAGTAGGGAAGAAGGAGACATCGACTCTGGTGTGCCGTAAGATGATCCATAGCCTCCTGCATTACTACGCTGCACTGGACGGACCAGATGATGATGACGACTGAGGACCGAAAGGGGTCCCCTGGTACTCTAGCACGGGGGGTACCCTGGAGGGGCCACTAACCTGTTTTTGTCGGGTTTTTTTTAACACAGGAAGCAGTTGACGACAGGGGAGAGGAGAAGGCGGATGTTGGCAGGTGGAGTAAATGTAGTTATTTACTGTATGTATTTGACTAATGTGACTGTTTCCCTTCACAGGTAAAAGATCAATGGGATAGCTTGAGCACTTGTTGCCAAGTTTGTTACCAACGACTGACTAATAAATAGGGTGTTGTGGAAGGTGACGATTGATGTATCTGAAAGACACACAATTGATGGACGGAATGCAGAACACATTAAAACATTCACCCCCAGTCAAGAGATCTGGGTTAAATCCATCATTCTTTTGCTCACCCTGCCACCCCAGTTTAGACCTGGCCATATGCAAATCAGTCTTGACCCTGTGCCTCATGGGAACAGTTCAGCCCAAACTGCCAAGCCAGGTCCTCCCTGGACCGGAAACAAGCATCCTAGAAATGGTTTCGGGGTTTCACCCCTCATCAGCCAGGATAGCTTGAATCCAGTGGCACAGTGAGCCAGGGACCCACGTCTGGGCATACCCGGTGCACTTAGGGCCAGAAAGCAAAAGACACACAGTTGATGGACGGAATGCAGAACAAATCAAAACATTAACCCCCACAATGATGTATCTGAACCAGAAACAACGCCTTGGCTAGAGGAAAAAAAAGTTGTTAGGCGGGGGGATTTGACGTTGGAAATACTAGACCTACAGAGGAGACTAACACAGTTCCTATATAATAAAGTCACTGAGATGGAAGACATTGAGATTGTTCGGGTTGCTTGAAAAAATAAGACTGGGCAGGGTGTCTCGAACAGTGCACAAACTTCTCAGAAAGATTGAAGAGAATTACATAATCAGAATTAGGATGGGGGAGGGGGGAGTATAATGAATTTGCAAATGCAGAATTCTGTCAAAATGGTGAATATTTTACATTTACAAAAGTAGTGTTGTTGTAGATTAGTAAGGCACGATTCTTCCTGAAAAACACTTACACATTTGAACATTTTGGTGAAGTGACAAGTACTTTCTCACCGTGTAATGCACACAAGGGCACTCCTGTCAATGGTATAAATATATTTCATGGGTGTGACCATGAAGGAAACTGTAGAAATCAATGAAGTCTGGTAGACAGCCCTAGTAGTTGTAGTTTATTCTTCAAGTCACAGCGTAGTAAATTCCAATATAAGTCTTAGTATAAGCCCCACCAGGAGCAGCCTCCTGGCTGCTCAGCCCATCTTCTCCAACAGCTCCACCTTCAAGTACAAACATCCATAACATTCCAAATGACATCATATAGCTAGAGCACCAGGCAGAGAACCAGGGCCAGGGAGATGCATTACATAAGAAGCAGATTACTACAGAAAAACTTCATCATTTAATAGGAAGGAAAAATATTTCTCCACCGAAGAACATGTTTTCTCTGTGGAGAAATAAAAATAAAAGTACACTAAATGTACCAACACGTTTCCATCAAATTTATGCATGCAGATTTTTCCCTCTGGTGGAAAACATGCATTTGTAAATTTTAGCCCTTGGAGTACTCAAGGGTTTCTTTAAGGGTGTGCAAAATTTGCATAATACGCATTCAAATAATTGTGTGAAAAGAAAAACTGACAGTTTGTGCTATATTTCAGAAAAAAATGTGTCTTTAGATAAATGTTTGATGCAGGGATGCATTTTGCACAAAAGAATTGAGCAAAAAAAACGAAAGCATCGTGAACAACAGCCACTCACAATCTGATGTTTCTGTGAGTTTGCTGTGAGTTTTTAGCACAAATGGCATATATTACACAAAGTGGCATTATGGCAAAATGTTGGTAACAAATTCCAGGAATGCCGGCGTAATTTCAAATTAGCCCAGTCTTAGTTTTTTTGAGCACTCCTGGAATTCTCTTTTAACCCATAAACATCTGAGAATTTGCTCCAGATGTTGAATAATCCTAAAAGAATATTTCTGACATTCATGTAAGGGACCTTGTAACTAGGGCTCTTAGGTTTTAATGGAGAGAAACAGTAAAGATCCATTTACATTTAGACATTAACATGCAGCCCGTCATTGAAAAAAAAAACCTGGAAGAAAAAACAACATTAAAAAAAGAGGTTCAAGCAAATACCTGAAAAGTACAGTATTTTTTATTTTTCACATGAGAAAAATGATAAATATATATTTAAATGTATAAGCCTCTGCACTTTCTGTTCAATGGTGGAGTCACAACTAATGAATATCACAGTTGAAACTAAATAAAAATGTTCATTCTGTAGAACTGCTTGCTAAATTTAAATGAAAAACAAAAAGCAGCAAACACCCACAAAAGATTCCAGCCGTGGACCTCTTGCTTCGTAAAATGCACTTACTAATTAGCAAATAATACTCATCAAACATCAAAAGTAAAAATTTTGATAGAACAATTCTCCAGAAAGAGGATTTTTTAATTTCATGTTATACTTTCATTCATTTACTATGAACAATGGTATTTAAACTTCGAATTGTGTTGTCTACAAAACCAAAATCAAGATACATAGGGGGATATGTACAATAGAAGTGGCGGAGTGAGACATTAGCCATCATGGCTTAACGCCTCACACTGCCACTTCTAAAACGCAAGGCTGCACCATATTGACAACGATATGGTGCAGCCTTGCGTTTTCCCCTGCGATGATGCTACACTTAGCAGTATACCGCCAATGCAGTCACCCTTTCACCATAGTGCAAGGGTGTCTGGGTGCAAGGGAGGATTGTTTATGTGTAGGAGGTGTCCCTTCCTGCACATAAACAATCCTGAAATGCCATTATGGCACTTTCGCGTGTGCTGCTTAATGCAGCACACATGAAAGTCTCAAAATGGCATTTTAAAAAAAGATTGTTTATATACGGGAAGAGGGACCTTCTTGTACATAAACAATCCATGGCATTTAAGTTTTTCGATGTTATGCTGCACAAGGCAGCACACATGGAAAAAGCAAAAACGAAGAGAAATAATACATTTCTCCTCGTTTCGCCAACTTACGACCAGGTTTTACCTGGTCTTAATTTTGGCGCTGCCTCCTATGTACGCTGCCCTTGTACATAGAGGGCAGCGTCAAAATCAATGGGTGTTCATCTCTGCTATTCCATAGTTTAGATTTGCATGGGAGTGAACATGCACTATTTTCCAAACTGAGATCCTAGTATTTTTTAAACCGAGGAGGAATAGAATAATAAACCATTTACATAACAGTGTACATTGTGCCTGTAAATCAGATACTCATTTTAAAGAAATTCAGTCTCTTAACAGCAACTGCACAGCAGATAACTGTAAAAGCAATGTTTGTAAACCTTTCTCTAGAAAGCAAAGAGGCAAACATACTGAAAGATAAATATGCTTACAAAACAAATTGTTCCAAGTTTAAACCGAAGCTGAAAGAGGTCTAAAAGAAGTGAAAGGAAAAGATCAGAGCAACTAATACAATTTTTGGTAATAAAAAGAATATTTTTGTCTGAATGACCTATTCTAGGCAAGACTGATTGTTGAATGCCAGCTCTATTGATTTTAGTTCATGCGAAAATGCATTTTAGTCATTTGAACATCTCATATTCCAATATATCCAAGAGTCTACTGTACGAAAATTAAGAATTGATAGCTATGCTTGAACCTTGTGCTCCCTTTCTCTGATATAACATTTGGCTTACTTTTCAACATAAAAAACTCAACTGCATTTCAAACTAAAACAATTTCAAAAGGTAGAAGTAGTTATCTTGCTTTTGTTCTGCATATTTTTAACAAAGTAATTTCAAAAGTATTCCAGGGAGTCCCAATCATACAAAAAAAATACATATTTGAAGATCATGGAACAATGTTGCAAAATATGCATATATAATATGTATGCTTTAAGGGCAGTTCTCTAAATAAAACAAATCATTAGGACCTATATGGGGGTACAGTGATGCTTAAAATCATGAACTTAGTGCGGTGGAAGCCAAGTCAAATTATGTGCAGGAGACATTGATGTAAAGATCCCCTTTCATGATACAGCGAAACCTATTTGGCAATAAATAATCCATTACCATTTTGTTGTTGAAAGATAAATGTGGCCTGAGCAAAAAGTTCTTAGTTAAACAGGGAATAACACATACCACATGTGTACTCAAACCACCACATGAAAACGTTTCCAGTCTTCACTTAGGATGACCTAAAATAAAATTCTCTGAAAAAAATATGTGCATATAGAAATTGTGGATAATATAAAAATTCCACAGTACTATCTTGCCTTGTCCGATAAAGTACAACTGCCGAACCGTTGCCAGCGCCCCCATAAGCTACATTTACAATGTCTTAACAGGTGCTAGTGAATAAAGTTTCAGAGAAGTCCATTTTCCCACATTATTTTCAGATTCCCGGGGTCCTTGACACTTTTGGCAGCATTATTGTATCCAACTGAATATCACCAGCAGCTAACTTTTCAAGTTTTTTTTTTACTTAAAAGATGTTTAACATTTCACCAAATCAGTTTTGCTGGAGGAAGAAGCAGAGACGACTTCACCGGTCATGAACAATTCCTAGAATAAAAATACATAAATCCATTAGTTGCTGTTGTTAGTTTGCCAAATGCACAGATTCTGCAATTGAAACATTACGCTGTGCCTTGCTGCAAAACTGTTTTAAACATTAGGCTAAACTGAGAAAGGATAAAATACACAATATCTCAAAATGATCCAAGAATAGTGTAGAATTCAAGAATAGTTAATTCACATGATTTTACTAATCAGTCATAATATTGAGGTAATATGAGCAATAAAAGAAATAATACTTTTGGAAAAATTAAAAGTTATACATTAGTTTGAATAAATAAATCAAACACTATAAGACAAGGAAGAAGTATATTCACGAATGTACCATGGATTGGTGAATCTGCACCTAAGGATATTCACAGGGCTGCTACTAACAACTTTAAGCGTTGTGGGCGGGTAATGATTCTAGAAATAACTATCTCAAGAGGTGAGATAACAATTTTTAAAATTACTCTCATTTATTCAATAAACTGAACTTATATTTTGAATACCATTTGGTATTTCATAAACATTTATCAATACAAAATACTATTCTAAAAAAAACACAACAACAAAACAAAAATGTAAAGTTTCATATTTGTAGCAGTCTTCAGCTCACATCCAAGGCCTGCAGCAAGACTGGATAGCAGGTTTAAAATACAATAGATGCAGCAGTAACTGTGGATGAACGTGGTATTATAGTTTCACAACATGCTTCTGTAACAGCTTTCGAAACCACATTGTGTACAAAAACTTACTAAGAAGGTTTATACGATGTATGGTTATAAGCATCCAGAGTAAAGACTCAGGGATATCATTATGAGGTGACATGTCATCCCGCAAATCAGATCCAAACAGTGATGGGGAGGATGTTATGGTTCAAGAGTTTAACATAAATGGAGAATTTCTGTGGATTTTAGATTGTAACCATACCATCTCATCACCTGATATTTAAGAAATGATGGCAAAGTTTCTGAAAGCGACTTTGTAGTTATGATTATTTTGGGTATTCCATAGCCAATGCAATATTTGGTTTGTTATTGACTGTTATTGTCTGACAAATCTGCAAACAATTTGGCAGAGGTATGGTTCTCTCAAGTACAGTTCTTTGCTTTCCCTTGGGATGTTTACCATGTGTTGGAAAGAAATCTGAAGTAGGAGGTGGACGGGAAGGTAGGACACCCAAACCACCATAAAATAAAGAAATGAATTTGGGGAGGGCAAAGCATGAAAAATGTTCTGCCACAAATGTGCAAAGGGATTCATGGTCCCCCTGGGATGTACAGAAGTCCTGTCCCCCGTTCTAAGATGGTAGTCCAGGGTCATCACTTTCAAGAGTTTGCAATAACCATCAGCCTGCAGATCCAGAAGTGATAGCGGGATGCAAGTCCCTGTTTGGAAGAGATGGCAATCAAGCAAGATAGTGGTTGAGCTCACACATGTCAGTACAAGCTCTGCCACCATCTTGCTATGACTGCGATTAAGAAGGCGACTAATTTTGCTAGTTGGGATCACAGGGCACAAGCATTTGCCAGCTTTAAAATAGTTTACGGTTAATCTAAGATGGTGGCTGAGAGAATGGCATTTAAAGGTACAGATAGAAAAAATACATTAAAAAGCATAAACCTCATTGACAAAATGGGCACTAAGGAAAGGGACACTGGTTGCAGTACTTGGCAGATGGATGCACCCTGAAAGCAGAGTCAAATGAAGAGTTTTTAGGTGGCCTGATGGTTAAGCAACGGCATGGCTTTTGGCCACACTCTAAGTCCAGAGAAGAGCCTCATCTAATAGATCTGCTATGCCCCTCCCAGAGTGGGAGCAGGAAGAACTAAACTCACATGGGTCACTGCAGATTTCCACCTACTGTGCTTATAATGCTCACTATCTTGCAACTTATTCTCTTTTGTGCTGATGTCTATATGCAATGCTGTCTTTTCTGGGATTCTATTCAGTTTCTACTTGTTGTTGCCTGCTTTCTGGTGGAGCCTTGTTCTAGTCTTTGTGGGGGCATGAGTAGTAGCGACGGAGGCTGCCAGCTTGTAATAAGGAATGCACTGGGTTTTTGTATATGCCGAATGTCTGGCATAGCCGTAACATAGCACCCTGACTTTCCCTTGTCTTAACCTCCTGCTAGTCCCAACCCTTTCCCATTATTTTACAAAAGCCTGATGGGTGGGTATGGCTAAAGTATGTGTGTAGCAGGTTCTGAGGTTAAGGAGGATGGGCACAAAGGAAGGTCTCGTAACCTGCCCAATGCCAAGTGAATACAGTCAAGAATTAATTAAACACTAAATAGGGTAAGGCTCTATGTGAACTTGAAGTCTCTTTTCACACTCAAAAGGCAGTATGTTGAAGACAGCAAGAAGATCTTGGTTTATCAACTCCAAAAGGGGCTTATGAAGAAGAGGGGAGCTACTCAAACTTTAAAATAGAGCAAGCCTAAGACAGCATGGCTAGCTCAAATTGGAAAAGCCATTTTGATACCACTACAAGGGAGGACAACTTTGAAGTGAGTAGCTTATTAAAAGGTAAAGAATGTGCTTGCAGATGAAGAGGTAGAAGAGGGACGTAAGAACAAACATTTCCAATGTAAAACTTGTATAGAACCAAAGTCCAGGAAATAGAAATAATAACCCTTCACTAGAAATGACCGCTAATATAATATAGCACCGATGCCTCACGTACGATAAATATAGCGTTAACCATCAAATAGGGGTTTGGAACTTAGGTTGGATGATAAGCTTCATAATGAAGTACGATTAACGACTCTTGGGTCATAAACTGCTCAAGAAAATCTTGTTTTCATCTTGTTACGTTTGTTCTGCATTCAGAGACAGAGGTCAAATGCCAGCTTATGTCTTGTTGCAATTTTCTGCTTATTTTATCCTGGTGGTTGTTATTTACTTTTCTTTGTCGGACTGCAAAAATAGAGGATTTTGTAAAAGTGAACAGTCGAACAATTGTGCTGTACAAACACTGACACGAAAGGCTGTGGGGTGTCAAGTTTGTATTCCCAACACAACATATAAATAGCTTGTAAATGGACTGCACAAACATTTCAAACTATATTGCAGTTGTAATGAAAGCACATTTTAGTAATTCTGTATAATGAAAACAAAGATTTTAATAGGATGAAAACCAAACAGATCAAAAAGAGCTTAATAGGATTAAAACAAATCAGATCTCTTTACTTGGTGATGTGCATATTATAAATATTGTTGCTGAAACCCAGTGTCCACAGATTGTAAGTTATATTGTGTTATTGGTAAAATTGTGCGTTTTAATGGAAAATATGCCTTTTGTAAATGACAGTGCCCTACCACATCATGCTTTAGTCATGTATTTATTAAAAGTGAGTTTTTAAACATGAACTGAGAAACATTCCCGCCTCGCCCTGATGACCATGCTATTAGTACACTAAGTAAAGTAAGAGGCAAGTCAGGGTCATGTGTACCTTTATACATGCAGCAAGTCTATTACATCAACCAAAATAGGTTTTTGTTCAGCAGAAATGCTGAACTTGCATATTTGAAGGATAATGTAGAAAAGAGCGTCCATGCGAAATAAAATATTTCTCTAGGATCACACAGTTAAAGGCCAGTTGACGGGTCAAGTACATTACAGTTAGGTCAAGTAGATTATTAAAATCACAAGACCTGTAGGTCTGGTAATATTTTTATGATTTTTCAAGGCAGGTCATTACAGTTTAGCTGAGCATTCACATGCTCACAACATCTCAATCTTGCTATTAACAATAAATGTTTAAATACTTTCAAATGCACACCTTGACTCTACTTCTTGAGCCAGGGCTGAATCCAAAGCTGCATACTACAAAGAGGTTTTGAGGGATTCAGGAAACAGCAATTTGGATGCAAAAAATCCATTAACAAAGAACTTAAGTTCCAGGCAAAGACAATTTTAACTAAAAATCTATTACCTGGATACCACTAAAAGGCATGAATTAAATATAGCAACCAATTAAAGTCTATAGCAATGATACTGTTTGAGAAAAAAGAATCCTTCTGACAGATATAGAACTTGGGGGTGATGAGTTGGTAGAGGGCCTAGCCAATGTGGGGAAAAAGGTCACTGGCAAGTTATCGTCACAATGATTCTTTAGTTTGGTGCAAATGTCTCAAGCGATTCTGATGTGGGCATTATAGGCCCTCTGAGAAGTCACTGGTGCAATGGGGACTACCTCTTGGTCAACTAGATATTTAGGGCCTGATCACGATGACTGTGGGACCGCCCCACCGCCATCGTAATGGAGTTTTCGGCCCGCCACATCAGGATGACGGGCGGAGGGGTGGCGGTCAGAGAGACCGAACGCCACGGATCCGACAGGCTGTTCGTCGGAGGTGAAGTAATACCTACAATGGTGGCGGTGCCTTGCAGGCACCGCTGTAGGTATTTCAATGTCCCTTTCCGCCGGCCCTTTCATGGTGGTGAACCCGCTATGAAAAGGCAGAATGAAATGGATATTGGGGGGCTGTAGTGGGCCCCCTTGCTCCCTGGGCCTCTGACATAGGCCCTGGGGGACACCTATGGTGCCCCTCTACAGATTCCCGCACCATGTAGCAGGCATCGCATGGTGTCTGCCACATAGTGCAGGGATATGTGTCATGTCTATTTTTTGTACTGCGGCATGTGCTGCAGCCTGCAGCACCCACCGCAATACAAATATAGACATTGCGACCGCTGTGATGGAGGTCGCATCCTAATTCAGCTTGCGGACCGCCAACTTGTAGTTGGGTGGTCCCGTTTCCGAACGGATGGCAGTCGGATACAAGTTCGACCACCATCCTAATGGGGCACTTTTAGAGGAATTTCCACACTTGTCTTTCTGTCCTTAACTTCAATGCAGGATGTTAGTGGCCTTAGAACTAGAGATTCTTTTGGCACATCTCATTTAGGTAAAGGAATGCAGCACCCACGAAGTTCTTACAGGGCACTTTCTACTTGAATTGTCATGTCAGCAAAGACTTGCTCTAGGTGTGTAACCAGTGGACCTCTTGCCGTTTATACCAAGGCCATTGAGGTCTGAGTCAATGATGGGACGTCTACTAATTAAGGTGCTACAGAAGCTGGTTGATTTAAGAGCATCGTAGGATTTTGAGTCGAAAACTAGCTCTATCTTGAGGTGGATACTTAGTCAAATGAGTGGGCTGAAAATGAGCGAAGTGGACCCTGTTGTGAGGGACGGACTAGATTAGTCTAAACTGACGATTTCTCAATTTCAAGTGGGAACATTTTTAAAATACAGTAAGTTTCACTTGGAAAGAAAAAAAACCTTCAGTTTATAAGCAGTTATAAGTCTGATATGGTGGGAATAAATCAAAGTGGGTTAAGCAACAATCGCCCAGTGGACATTAGTCTCTGAAACATGCCCATTCCACAAAAACAGACGGTATTAGAGGTCTCACAAAAACAATGTTGTAACATTTTTTAGGGCATCAATGTGGGCGACCTTTTACGGAGTTTTCTTTCAAATAGGCAGTTCAGTGCAATGCATTTGCTTGAAGCCTAAGGGGGCATATGCTGTCTTTGGACCCCTAGAGTTTTAAGCTACATAGAGCAGTGGTTCTTAATCTGGGGTCTTCAACACCTATTTACGGTGTCCCTGGATATTTGTAAAGTAACATTAGCAAATTTATAACATATGTATACATAAAGTACAAGTACAGCAAATCTAGTATGGACTCTTGATGGCCTCAACTAAAGCAGCAATCTTATGCACTGACAAAAATAGAGCATGCCTTAGGAGCAAAAAAACTGTGATTTGCTAAAGTCTACTAGGGTCTAGCATATCGCTTCATATTTTAGAACTAAAACTAGACTGTAAGAAGCTTTAACTTCCCCATTAACAGTAACATTTAAATTTGTGTGTATTTTTTTGTGCGTATGTGTTGGGTTTTGAGGTTCAAACCATAGAAATTGCTTAGGAAGGGGTCAAGGTTTACTCTAGTGATTCAGTGGAGGCTGGCAGAATTTAAATAGTTAGCACAGCTGATGTAGATAGTTGCACAAACACTTAGGAATGAGGTACAGAAGGCCAACACAGTAAGAATGAGGTTCAAGGATTCAGGTACTCTAAATCCTTTCCCTTACCCCTTTCTTAGCATCCATTGAGCCATCCACTCAATCAGTAACTGCTGTTATACAACTCCATGTGGGGGAAAACATGTAGGAACAGTGTGTGGGACCAGTGACACATTAAGAGGAAAAAATCATCTGCATGGTTGCTACAAGGTTCTGAAAGAACTGTGTTTTGGGCAGATTTTTCCGAGTCCTGCTTGCCACCACAGGTAACATTTCCAACCAGTTTGAAAGTAGGAAAAGCAGGACTGCAGAGTAAGGGTTTCTTAGTTACAGAATGTTTTGTACTCTACCATCCACCTCCCCGATCCTAAAAGTAATCACTGGAGTCCATTATAAGATTGTGCAAGTATCAACACATTATTCAGAAAAAAGAGGATTTGGATCTCTCCAGATCACTAGTGCTGAAGAGCCAGGACCCAAATCAAAAAAAAAATAATCAGTCTAAAAAATGCAAATATAAACTTACTTTGTCATAAATTACTCGCACGATCAAAGAGCAGCTTGGACATGTAGCAACCTCCTCTCCATTTTCCAAATCTTCCTGCAACATATAAGGCCAAAGGTAAATAATCTCCATGTCAACGAGTACAAAAAAATAATAATACTTAACATGAAATAAAATGTCCAAAACTGCATCATAGGGTGAAATGTTAAAGAGGGAAATACATGGGGTTTTTTCTTGCCACTATATTGCTCAAAATAAAACTAACTTTTTTTAATGAAACCTTGCAAAGCTTGTTTAATCTTTCCAGAGTATATCAGCCTTTGAACCCTGAACGAGGTCTCCAACTCTCTTAATCCTCTGACTGGCTCCTGGCCTGAATCATTTTAGATCATGAAACTAAGTGGAGGAATTCAACAAATGACTGTCTAGCTGTACGCAATGGTTTTAAGTGCGTGATTTATGGTCGGAGTAATATAATGATACATGGGTATGGCTGTGGGGATTTCATGACTGCTTATTGTCAACGCACTAAGTGAATAACATTTTTGATCTGATTACAATTGTGACTTTTCGACCATTCAATTGGAGATGTTCGCCTGCCCCCAACTGACTATCCAGGCTCTGCCTTCTGGGCTCCATTTAAACCACCTTCAGCTAATCCCAGATTTAGCCTGGGAACTTCTACCACTGGAGCCTTGCATCCTGCGAAGGACTATGAGCCACGAAATAAGGTATTTTACGTCAAAATGGTAACACTGGAATAATAATACAAATATGTATGTTATATTATTGAACAAAGCTACAGCTAGCTTTGCCTCTAATGAAGATATGGCAAGAAAGAGGTGGGTATTTTTACTGACACACTGACTAAGTTTGGAGTAAACTGCTTGCCCAGTACACATCAGTCTCACATTGAACACACTCTGGTTGTTGTACTCCTGCTCTTCTCTTAGTACATATACAGCTGCAGATTAATCCTCCACATGCGATAGGTACACTACTCATCCAAACTTGCACCTGCATGCCATAACAATCCAAGCTTTAGGGAACTATAAGTACCGTTCCCAGGCCATAAAGTAAGACTGACATTTACTGGACATACTGAAGGCCTGCCCATGCAGGGGGCCAGAGGGTAGAGCTGCTGGAGGCCCCAGAAGGTTTACTGGAATACGATCTAGAGTCTATAGACACCGTAAATTGTCTAGAAGGAACTAGAAACGTCTAGGGTGAGAAAAAAAAGCCAAACCAGTGGCCACAGCATATAAATTGGCCAACCAGAAAAGGCAACTAACCAATTTAAAGAGAGGTTAGTAAGAATCGGTGAGCGAGAGAAAGAGAGAACTTGCTGGATGTGGCATTGAGAGTGTTGGAAGGTATCATAATTTAAAAAAGCATTGGCAAAGCCAATAGGATTCCACTATGCAAGATCGATTGCCTTTGTCAATGTTTTTTAAATGTTACACAGCGTTGTGAGCTGCTGTGCTACATAGCTTAAAGTTTAAAATAAAACAATATGATGGAGTCAGACTGCATAATAGCGCTTTATTTTTACTTTAAGCTATGCACATGCAAACAAGTGAAAACAAATATTTTCCCATACTTAATATGCAGTGTATATTCTTGAACAAATGCCCATTGCAGTTACCAGCGTGTCAAAGTGAAACTAGATGGAAGGTAGAGCATGGAGAGGCAATGGCTCTATGGTTAGAGCTGCTGACTTTTAAGCTGGGGAACCAGGTTTAAGTCTCGGCCCTGGCTCAACAGCCGGTGATTCTGGGCAAATCACTTATTACCCTGTGCCTGTATACATTAATGTGTTCTCCTGTAAAGTAACTAGCGCCCATGAAAAGTGCTTCAAGTCCTTCCAGTCAACTTTGTGCCTTATAAAACAAGCTTTGACTAGAGACTGAGTGGGGGAAGCTGAGGAGTTGATGTCTTTGGTTGACGTTTCGGTCTTGTCTGTTTACATCTGTAAGAGCATCATCAGGACTAGAATTTCATCAAGTAAAACCCCTTAGATACACTTGGTGTATGGAGCTGATCTTCGTGTTGGGTGTTATTTGAACAGAAGGATCTGCTGTAGCTCTTATAAACAATGAGAGCTGATTAAGTGTTGTCGTAGTGCTGGTATCTTTATTTCCAGGTAAACGAATGTAATATTTTTAAAGAGTGGAAAACGAGTATAGGGTCAATCTCTCGAGCAATCCCTCGCAGTTTCAAGTTGACTAAAGCAACGATCTAAGGGGTTTTACTTGATGAAATTCTAGTCCTGATGATGGTCTTACAGATGTAAACAGACAAGACCGAAACGTCGACCAAAGACATCAACTCCTCAGCTTTCATGCACTGGAGGACACCTTTATTCATCTTTGATTTTGGTCTTCTTCATCAATTTTGTTGGAGCTTATGAAATGTTATGAACTGATTAGTTAATGGATATATACTGCTTTTCATGACTTTTATTCAAAGTTTTGTTCTATTATTTGTCCCCACGATTTGTTCCTTGGGATTTTTTTCTAATACAATTTACTCTACACATAACCTTCTTTGCCCGTGTGCTTTTTCACTCTTTGTTCCATTTTTTATTAGATTGAATACCTTTGATCAACTGTTCACCAATGCTTAAGTAATCCTGTGGATACATTGGGCTTAATTATTTAATGAGCCTACGATTGAAACATACTGAAATCATATTAAAAGAGTTAAGAAACAAAATCCCTTGTAGTCACCCTCTACATAAACCAGTCATTGCCCAAGCCTACAAGGGTCTATTGGGTTTCCCCACGTTCTTAAGATTGAGTGGGGAAAGGGCATGCTCTGACGAAAGCGAAGTGGTGGGAAAGACAGGCCTGTAACGAGCAGGGAAGGGGCATTTTAACAACATAAGTGAGGTGGTGGGAGGGATGGGCAAGCAACGAATAGAATAATAATAAAGTATGTACAAGTGTGCGGCCAGTGGAAGGATACTGGCACCCAGAAGCAGAACTTGGTCCACACTCCACACCAAGAATAAAGACGTGAAGCAGAGTAAGAAAGGAGGCAGGAGGAGGCACTGACCAACAGGAAGAAAGGAAACGAGAATGACATGGGAGGCAAGTAAAGGTAAGTAATGGGCAAGCTCTAAGCACCTTTTAAGACTTTTGTTTTGTTACAAGAGATTACTCACGCACAGCACAATCGCGGTGTAGGCAAAACATAAAACGTAAGCGCACTATGCAGTTGACCTGCTTTTGTAGGAGTCACAATACAGCAGGTGCAGAGAGTGTATGGGGGTCAAGCACAGTTGCAGTATGATCAAGAATTCAGTTTTAAAATGTGGCTGCAGCGCAACATGGATGAGGACATATTAGGTTAAGTGCACATTACGGTAGTAGCTGGAGAGTGGGTGAATAAGCCAGAGCACCATTTTCACCAGAAAATGGCCAAGGAAAGAAAGAAAAAGCAATGGCACTTAAAAGCTGTACAGGCACTGAAAAATGTATTCATATAGCACTTACAACCCCTCACAAGGACTCTAAGAACATTTCGGCGAGTAGCATGCTACTCTGGAACCCAAAAAGGATTAGTGGTGAATTAGTATAAGGAAATATGAAATGTAATTTAGTGGTGGACATGCAAATCTGTTAGTTGGGTTGAAAAGGATTGTGGGTGGATAGAAGACAAAAGGGTCTAGAAAGTGGTTATTTTGAGCTTATAGCAGTAGGAGGAGGTTTGGGATGAGTAAAGGAGAGATGAAGGGGGAAAGAGTCTCCAGAAGTGGGTTATGGAGAAAGATGAGGTATCGGATGGGTCTAGGAGGGATACATGAGGGGAGGGCTTAGAAAGGCTTGTTTAGGAGATCTGAATAGTAAAAGAGGTTTGAGATGATGAAAAAAGCAGTAGAGAAGGGAAAAGTCTAGAACGGTTATTTTAGGGATCAAAGTAGTAGAATGAGGTTTGGGATACGTCGGAGTGGAGATAAGGGATATATTGAGAGGTATAGGGTGGGAAATAGGGTAGTATATCGGAGAGAGTAGTAGAATGAGATTTGGGATGAGTCAAAGAGTGGAGGTAAAGGATGTATTGAGAGGGGTATAGGGTGAGATATAGGGTAGTGAATTGGAGATACTGAATTAAGAGTAGAGTAATAAATATAAAGATAAATAATTACATGGATGGTATTTATGTATAAGAAAGGTAATATATCTAGATTTAATAAACTCAGAGTTTCAAGTGTTGCAGTACTTTAATTTATTATTTGGTTATATGCATGTGTATATATATGCATGTGTATATATATATATATATATATATATATATATATATACACGCATATATATATTTTCTTTTTAATAATTAAATTGTAAAACAATTGTAGATAAATAATTAGGATAAACATTTTCCTATCTATGCAGTGATCTATATACAAGGTGAACATAGGATATAACCATAGGTTATATGTAAAAAATGTAAGCAGACCTAACGAATATCAATATATTTATAAACATAATTATTATAAACATTTTTACAAAAGAATACACATACCTAGATACATGCATATAGTCCAAATAAATGCTTATACACACACAGGGGTATGCTGTACATGTATGTTTTAGTATGGTAGTTAAGTTTGAACGAGTGAACTCTTTCGTAGTCTTTTAACGATAAGATAGTTAGTCGTAGATCTTATGTTTGGGGGTAAAGAGTTCCATAGTTTGGCTGCTTGAACAAAGAAGGATGTGCTACCTATGGTTTTTATCTTATGTGGTGGGATTTTGAGGCGAGGTGCTAAAACAGAGCGGAGGTTCCTTTGTTGAATGTATTTGGTGATTTTTTCCTGATGAATATCGGCCCTTTTCCATGTATTGCTCCTTGAGTGACACAAAGCAGCTTGAATGTGGATCTTCTGGCAACCAGTAACCAATGTAGGGCCTTCACGGCAGGGGAGATGTGGGCTTGTGGCTTTACATGTAGGAGTAGACTGGCAGCAGTGGTAGTCTTTTAATAGTTGTTAAAGATGATGCATGGTAGATGCTTTTGGCGTAATCGAGTTTAGACACTACAGAAAAAGATAGTAGCCTGGAGCTTGTGTGGAAATCCTAGGTGGTGAACATGAGTCAGAGAGTTTTTATAGTAAAAAAAAAAAGTTTGATCTTGCTAGTTCGTCCACTTGGGCACTCATTAATGGTAATCTAGAGGTTTCTTACTTCTTTAGATACTTTGGGCAGTGTTCTCAGAACATCAGGCCAGGCAGAGAGTGGGTCATAATTTTTCCAATCGCCATATGTGAGTGTTTTCAGTTTGGAAGCATTCAATTTGAGAAAGCTCCATGTCATCCACTGATTAACAGCTCTGAGGTAAGTGAAAATGTGTGAGTTTCCAGTGTCTTTCGGGGCTTTCCAGTTTAAGGAGTATTTGTGTGTCATCTGCATAGTTATAGCATGTGAGGTCAAATTCAATAATCATTGCCGGTAATTACTTCATGTAGATGTTGAAAAGCATGGGCCTAGAGCAACCCCTGATTTTGTGAAGTACAGTTTGGATGATAAAGGGGGGTATGGATTACATTTGTTCTGTTTTGAAGGCAGGGTGTGATCCAGTCAGGAGCAGTCCCCTCTCTGACGACTTCGTAGAGTCTTTGAATTAGAGTGTCATGGTCAACTGTGTCAAAGGCAGCTGAGAGGTCCAAGAGAAATGGTGCTGGAAGATATGCTGAAAGTTCGATAAAAGGTGAATGCAAGTGGGGTCCAGCATGTGAATTTTCCATTTCTGTTCTACACATGGGGGAACCCATAGCATCTATATGCACCAAAGACAAGGCATTCGGTGAAAACAAAGAAGTCCACAAACATTGCAAATCCATACAGAAGTGCAGAATCCTGCTTTTAACACAGACATGTGACATGAACATAGTGATAGGCAGAGACAAGGTTGATGCCCGATGAAATCAAACTGGCAGTGTCAACCATTTTGAAGACTTACTTGAGACTATTGACCAATTACCACTAAAGAGAGATGCCCAACAGCCAACAAGTTTGGAGACAAGCTTCACAATTTCACAAGAAGACCCGACTGTTAGAGTAAGCAGGAACCTTATATATGCACCCAACAACCCATCAGTGGCAAGGCAAAAAATGATCATGATTGGGCCAGAAAGAATGTTCTTTCAAGTAGCAGCCATTATGTAACTTCATTGTGTCACTGCTAGCAGCTGTACAGAAAACATCCTGGTCATTACAATGACAGATACACCTCCTCTCATTTCCGGAGGGGAGTCAGTGAATGATGAGATAGACCAAGTGCACTGCTTGGTATCTTACAACTCCATTGATGATGCAACTGAATTGTTGAAGGCTAGGGGAAAAGGGCGCTAATGGCAAAGGCAAGCACAGAGTAAGCAGTTCAACAGTCCACCTAGCAGCTACCACCTCCTAGACTGTCAAGTACACAGACAATCCTACTTTGACAAGTGTATGCCAAAGGGGTACTATTTTAACTTCAAACGTTTGCAGAACCTCTTCTTATAGAGAGTCGCAAATATTTCCTATGCATTTGTCCTATTTTTATCCTATCCCGAGCCACAAACTGCCCCAAAATAGGAGACCACAAAATATTAGGAATCGTGTCTTCCATCCGAACGGGAATCATTTCTGGCAGTCTTTTGGGGAGGGTTTCCTACCACAAGCCCCGCTCTATCCGATACAACCCCATTGGAATAGGTTTAGCGTCCTCGAGGAGGTGGATTGACTCACGCAGCCATGCACACCCCCAAGAGAACACAAAGAAGGCAACCCAGAGGAAGGCGTTGTAACTCAGGAAAAGCCACTACCCTCTGATAGCTCTGTGACTCTCTCCCCTCAAGTCACAATGATGGAGGAGACAAAGGTTGATCAGAGACTGAACCAGGTACTACCAAATGAACGAGGGGGAGAAAAGGATAAAGTAAAGGACGGGGAAGGTAGTATAAAAATACTCTCGTGGAATGTCGCAGGCCTAAAAAGTAAGCTACCTATACCTGATTGGTCCTCCTTTATGTCCACTTATGATATCTGCTTAATGCAAGAAACCTGGTCCCTTGAGACTAATGAAAACCCTGGTTTTGCAACCTATGACATCCCTGCAGTCACAGGAGGGAAAGGCCGCCCTTCGGGTGGCCTTGCTATATGGGTAGGTCTACACTTAGGCATGCAGGGCGTACAGGTGGACACACACTCGCCTGATATCCAATGTGTTTTGCTAACATCTGTTGGCGGATCCACACTGGCTATTATTAACATCTATTCAAGGCCCACTATGAATGGAAAAGAATCGAGCACTATTCAAGCGCTCAATCATTTCCTTCAGTCACTTGACCCTGCGACCTCGATCATCCTAGGCGGTGATCTGAACTGCCAGTTCGAGCCACTGGGCGGATCTGAGTTGTGTGAGGAGGATGAGGTTGACTTGCTTTGGCAAATTCCCGCCTTAAAAAGAGCCCCAGTAAAGGCCTGGACCCCGTTTGTCTTACAAATTAACGCCTTGACCCTTGCAATGTCTCTGCGGGCATGCAATGGAAGGGGCAACAATAAAAATTCCGGCCTGCCCACATATAACAGGACCAATCGAACTTCCACTATTGACTATCTTATGATGGAGGCTAAAGACTGGGGCAAGTTTAAAGATTTTGAAGTTGTCCCAAGGCATGACAGTGACCACAATGCCTTGGTATTATCGCTTAAACCTGGTGCATTTGGATTGACTAATCCTGCCTCTAACTCCACCCTGGTACCCCCACCATATATTAGATCTAATAATAGGAGAAGAGTTAAATGGCCTTCTTGCCTAGACTCTCCTACCAGACTTGCACAAATCTACCAGTTAGCTGTCCCATTAATAAGTGATATGGGAAATTCCACCTCCCATGGGCAGACTATAGAAATCCACAGAAAGTTAGTTGAGAGTCTTGGGGAAGTATTTTATCCGGTTAGTGGGACTAAGTCGCGCCGGAATAAAACGCATCCCTGGCACAACCATACATGCAAAAACCTTAAGAAAGACCTACTTAAGGCTATTAAATCTAAGGATGTCATTAAAATTAGAACAACTAGACTGTTGTACAAGAAGGCGCTCATTAGAGCAAAGAGTGAGTGGGAGGAATCTAGGTGGGAAGAGTTGAGACAGGCACTGCTTCTAAAAGATTCAAAGACCTTTTGGCTAATTGTCACTTCTTCAGTGATAGGTGAGAGAGACATTGGGGTCTCGAACATCGCCCCTATAGTGTGGGAGGCTCACTTTAAGTCACTTTACACAAGCCCTGAGTTGGAGGATAGTGGGTGGCTGCCCCAGGGGGAGATTTCAGAACTGGCTCTGGCTACACGGGATGATGTGCCTCGGGACCTCCGGCATGAGAGTCGACTGCCGGGGGCCCCGGGGACTGGGAGTTTGGTCCTTTGTACCCGCATGACTCGGGACCCCTTGCATGAGTACCGACTGCTGGGGGCCCCGGTCACTGGGTCTTTTCCTTGTCAGAATCTTACTTCTGAACGGGTCTCCGAGACCTTGGCTGCCCCAGACCCCCCGCATGAGAGTCGACTGCCGGGGGCCTTGGGATCCGGGACCTCGAACTCCCGTACCTGCACACCCTGGGACCCCCTGCACGAGTGTCGACTGCAGGGGGCTCCGGGTTTAGGGACTTCCCCTTATAGAACCCATGGCTCTAACCGAGCTTCCGAGCCCCCCATGGCCCCAGACCCCCCGCATGAGTGCAGACTGCCGGAGGCCTCGGGCCCTGGACTCGGACCCTGTCCTGCAATAGTAAAAAAAGATGCCCCTACTGGAGCCCCCACTTACTGTCCAGATAACATCACACTCAGGGAAGTTGAACTGGCAATTGAGAAATTGCTCCTGAATAAGGCCCCGGGCCTGGATAAGCTTCCTGGAGATCTTTTTAGATCTCAGCCAAAGATCTGGGCCCCATATTTGTTGGTTCTGTTTAATGCTGTCCTACGGGGATCCCCAGTCCCTGAGACCTGGCTGGGGGCAGAGATTCTTCCAATTTTTAAAAAGGGTTGGCCGCTTGCTCCATCAAACTATAGACCAATTAGTCTACTCGATACCACTCAGAAGTTGATGGGCCGAATTCTGCTGGAGAGGCTACTGGGCTGGATGGAGGAAAACAAAACTTTGACCACCCTCCAAGCCGGTTTTAGATCAGGGGTCTCGATCTTGGACCAGATCTTTCGACTCCAGGTCCTATACTGGAAAACTGCAAGAGTAGAGGGTGGCAGCCTCTACCTTGTCTTTGTGGACCTGCGGGCCGCATTCGATCTGGTCCCGAGGGAGAGGCTCTGGACGGTGCTGGAGGAACTTGGTCTCCCTCCTTCTTTACTAGACTCCATAACCCGGCTCCACACTGGGAATTATGCCCAGGTGAGATGTGGGAAGAACGGGGAATTATCTGATCTTTTCCCTGTCACACGAGGATATGCCAGGGCTGCGTACTAGCCCCTACCCTCTTTAGCTTATATGTCAATGGCCTGATAGACAGACTTAATTGTGTCAAGGACAATGATGCACCATGCCTGGTCACTAGCAGGGTGCCCGCTCGGATGTTTGCGGACGACACCTTGTTGTTGTCGCGGACATCATCGGGCATCCAGCGGGTTCTGGATGGGTTTGTTTCTTTTTGCGCCTCGCGGGGTTTGGAGATCAACTTGGAGAAAACCAAGTTTATGATCTTCAACCCCCCCCGAGGCACACCCGCCCCAACCCTACATTGAACGGAACCCCCCTTGAGAGAGTCAAGACCTTCACATACTTGGGAGTGACTTTGACAGAACAATTCACATGGGACCAGCAAGTCTCTAAATCCTCCCTGAGACTAGCACAGATAATGGGTGGCTTACGCAGATTTTGCAGTGCCTCATCCTTTAAACCGGTTACCCCTGCCCTAGAGATATATAAAACACAGGTCAGGTCTGCAGCCTTATATGCAGCAGAACTCTGGGGACACACCAACACATGTAACCTAACGAAAGTGGAACATTCTTTCATGCGGCATTTGTTTGATCTCCCGCAAAGTACGCCTCGGCTCCCATTACGCTTGGACCTGGGCCTGGAACCTATTACTGAGCTGGCGGCAGCCCGACCTCTGCTCTATTGGAGAAGGCTATGGTCTGTCCCGGAGCTGGAACCGTTTAGAGCAGAATTCAAAATCATTTGGGGGCAGTTAAAGACCAAGAACATACCATGGCTGGCACATGTTAAGTCCCTTTTCTACCAAATTGGCCTTCCCCAACTTTGGGATACACCGGAGGATAGCTGTTTGAGGATCCAAAGGACTGTCCTGGTGGCAACTGTAAAAGCGCACAATTTCAAATTGCTACATTGCTCAAATTCCCTGGGCAGACTATCCAATGAGTTCCTCACAACCAAAGTTGAATTCAGGATGGAGGCGTTCCTGGACCTGGTGCAACCTCCACTGGCAAGAAAGCTATACATTCAACTGAGACACGGCTCTCTACCAGTCGGGGAATTCACTTCAAGATGGGCAAAAGCGACGAAGGCTAACTGCCCTGCCTGCAATCATGCCAGGGAAGACATTATACATATCCTCTTTTTCTGCCCAGCATATGGTGAAATTCGGAAGTGCTGGATCATCCCACTTTGCAACAAGCATTGGAAATGCAATAGGTCTCGCAGTAGGAAAGTTTGAGCTATAGGTGTTATTTATTTTTTTGTTTTTTATTTATGTGTTTTTTCTAAATAGCTAAATTAATAGCTTTCTTATTTACAAAGCCAATAGTTATAATTTTTGTAAATGTGACACCTCTAGCATTTGTAAAGCAACATGTTTTGTATTAACGGGACTTATATGTGACTTATATGTATTGATATAAAAAAAATCAATGGCTTTAAAAAACAATTAATAATTAATACGTAAATAAAATGGATTTTATTTTATATTGCCAATAGCTTAACGTTTATTAAATATATTTAGTGAAGATGCTGTGGTTGCGCTGAGTGAGGGTGAGTGAGGGTGAGGGTGAGTGAGGGGTTGAGGGTGAGTGAGGGTGAGGGGTTGAGGGTGAGTGAGGGTGAGTGAGGGTGGGTGAGGGTGGGTGAGGGTGGGTGAGGGTGGGTGAGGGTGAGTGAGTGAGGGTGAGTGAGTGAGGGTGAGAGGGTGAGGGGTTGAGGGTGAGTGAGGGTGAGGGGGTGAGGGGTTGAGGGTGAGTGAGGATGAGGGGTTGAGGGTGAGTGAGGATGAGGGGTTGAGGGTGAGTGAGGGTGAGGTGTTGAGGGTGAGTGAGGGCGAGGGTGAGTGAGGGTGAGGTGGTGAGGGTGAGGGGTTGAGGGTGAGTGAGGGTGAGTGAGGGTGAGGGGTTGAGGGTGAGTGAGGGTGAGGGGTTGAGGGTGAGTGAGGGTGAGGGGTTGAGGGTGAGTGAGGGTGAGGGTTGAGGGTGAGTGAGGGTGAGGGGTTGAGGGTGAGTGAGGGTGAGGGGTTGAGGGTGAGTGAGGGTGAGGGGTTGAGGGTGAGTGAGGGTTGAGGGTGAGTGAGGGTGAGTGAGGGTGAGTGAGGGTGAGGCTGAGGGGTTGAGGGTGAGGGTGAGGCTGAGGGGTTGAGGGAGAGTGAGGGAGAGTGAGAGTGAGGGAGGGGTTGAGGGTGAGTGAGGGTGAGTGAGGGGTTGAGGGTGAGTGAGGGTGAGTGAGGGTGAGGGTGGGTGAGTGAGGGTGAAGGGTTGAGGGTGAGTGAGGGTGAGGGTGAGTGAGGGTGAGTGAGGGGGAGGGTGAGGGGTTGAGGGTGAGTGAGGGTGAGGGGTTGAGGGTGAGGGTGAGTGAGGGTGAGGGGTTGAGGGTGAGTGAGGGTGTTGGCTATTGTGCGCCGGGGTTTACACTACTTCAGTTAGGGCCGCACACTGCATGTCAGAGAAGAGAGAGAAGGGGAAGGGGGAGGAGAAATGCGACACGGCGGGCAGGGGAGGGGGCGGAGCGGGGAGAGGGAACAGACGGAGGGAAGGCAGATAAGGGGAGGGGGGAGGAGAAATGCGACACGGCGGGCAGGGGAGGGGGCGGAGCGGGGGCCTACGTGTGTGATTAAAAAAAGATCAGAATAAACCATGTTTGTGGGCTGGGTCTGCATGGCGATGTTGAAAGCTTAATTTGCTGTGTTTAATTTGGGGTTGAAAGCAATGTGGGAAAGAGGAGAGGAAGTGAGCAGGCAGACACAGAAGCAAAACAGTCTGTGTAGCTGCCTTTAAAAGAGTGGCGGAAATGTCAGGGGGTCTCGAGGAGCCCCTGCAGGATGAGGTAAAGGTGTTTATCAAAGAGGCATTGAAAGGGTTAGCTCACCCCAGTAGGCAGTTGTCTGTCCTTGAGAGACATTTCAAAGGCATTTGCGGGCAGACCTGGACTCTGTGAGGGCTCATGGAAGGGCTGGATGTTTACACCAAGAGGCTCACTGAGGTCATCAAAGTGTTGCCACCAAAGTGATTGCGGGCGCTTAATGAGATGTATACCTCTCGGGTGGCTTTGGTGGAGGGGGCTGGTCTGTACTCCTGCAGTCTGACTGGCGAGCGGCAGAAAGAAAATACTGCTTTTGTATGCGTTCGTTTGGAACGGCTTGGCTTCCATGTTAATTTGTAGTGGGTAAGGCAGGGGCACTCGGAGCCCTGACTGGCTATATTGTGTGCATTTGGGTGGACCTGCGCCGGTTACCAGTCTTTGCACTGGTGGGGACGAGCTGCTCCTTTGACTGGTTTTCGAAGCACTTGTTCACAAGTGGGACTGTCGAACCTAATGTTTAGTACGTTTCGCAGTTGGTGTGCTTATAGGACGATATTCCTCAAGAAGACCTGGACATATGGAGGCTAAGAAGTGACGCAAGAGACTGCATGTTTTGCAGTCCCGTCAGCAAGATAACGCAGTCACAGATCCTGGGTCAAAAATAATACTTATGTTTTCGCTTGTAATATTGTATGCAGCGTTTTTTTGTTTTTTTACATACTAGCAAGTTGTTACTCTTCAAGAAACTGAGGATGCAAATGACTAAATACAAATATAAACAAGGCAGGCGGCTGGGGGGAGGAGAAATGCGACGCGACCAGGCAGGGGAGGGGGCGGAGCGGGGGTGTGGGAGGAGTGCGGGAACAGACGGGAGGGGAGGAGAGTAGGAGGAGGAGTAGGGGAGGCACGGCCTAGCGGCCGTGCAATCAAGAAGTGAGGGGGCGGGAGAGTAGGCAAGGCAGGCGGCTGGGGCCATGTGCACGCGCTTTTAAGCTCAATGCGCATGCGCATTGAGCTTAAAAGTCACGGGCACTGCAAGGAATCGCCACGATTCCTTGCAAGTTGGGGAAAGAGTGGATAAGTCCCAATACTCTCGCTTGCTCGATGCGCATGCACATCGACAGGCGAGACCTAAAAACTTGGGCTTTAGGCACTGTGCTCTTGCCTGTAGAGTCTTAACCTAAGACACTACCCCCCCCCCCATTGTCTTTGCTGTTTCCCGGTTTCTTGTCGGTATGTGAAGAAGATCCGCAATAATCGATAAGGACTAAGGGACGATTGCTTTTACTCTTAACTACTCCTTTGATATCCATTGTTTAATAACTTTTTAACTCGATGTATTTATATTTTAATATTGTGCTTGTATATATTTTATTGCACTTTCATGGTCTTTGACCGAAATAAAGTTATCAAAGTGAAGTAACTTCAAACTCAGAACAGGCAGCGTCTTCAATGTCGGAAACTACATTACCTGAATGATTACCTCTTGTGGAAGAGACAGACTCTGACCAATTCACCACACTACTGGAGCCTTCAAAATGTTAACAGCCTCACTATAGTCAAGTCAAAATTTGTATAGCGCACTACTCAAGTGCCTCTCAAGGCGCTTGAGGGGGGGGGGGGTTAGTTACTTATCAAATAGCCAAGTTTTGAGTTGTTTTCAGAATGAGAGTTGATTCTGTGTAAGGCGGAGGTGGGTGGGGAGAGAGTTCCAAGTTTTGGCCGCTAAGTAGGAGAAAGATCTTCCTCCCATGGTGGTTCTTCGGATGCGTGGAATCGCGGCGAGGGCTTGATTGGACGATCGTAGTTGGCAGGTGGGGGTGTAGAAGGTCATGCGCGTGTTGAGGTATATGGGTCCTAGGTCGTAGAGGGCTTTGTGTGCGTGGGAGAGGAGGCGGAATGTTATTCTCTTGTTGACGGGGAGCCAGTGAAGGTCTCTCAGGTGACCGGATATGTGATTGTGGCGGGGTATGTCTAGGATGAGTCTGGCAGAGGCGTTCTGAATGCGTTGGAGTTTTTTCTGTAATTTGGCTGTGGTTCCGGCGTAGAGGGTGTTTCCGTAGTCCAGACGGCTTGTGACAAGTGCTTGGGTGACCGTCTTTCTTGTTTCGGTGGGGGTCCATCGGAAGATCTTTTTGAGCAAGCGTAAGATGTTAAAGCATGATGATTAGATGGCGTGGACTTGTCTGGTCATCGAGAGAGAGGAGTCTAGAATGAATCCCAGGTTGTGAGCATGGTCCGTTGGTTTGGGCGCGCTGCCTAGGGCCGGTGGCCACCATGAGTCGTCCCATGCGGAGGGGGATGACCCTAGGATGAGGACTTCCGTCTTGCCTGAATTCAGTTTTAAGCGGCTGTTCTTCATCCATTCGGCTACGTCTTTCATCCCTTCGTGTAGGTTGGTTTTGGCGGTATTTGGGTCTTTGGTGAGGGAGAGGATCAGCTGTGTGTCGTCGGCGTAGGAGATGATGTTGAGGTTGTGTTGGCGTGCGATGGATGCAAGGGGGCTCATGTAGACGTTGAAGAGGGTGGGGCTGAGTGATGATGCTTGTGGTACGCCGCAGATGACTTCGGTGGCCTCTGATCTGAAAGGGGGGAGGCCGACTGTTCTTCCGGCGAGGAACGATATGATCCAATCCAATGCTTTTCCTTTTATCCCGACGTTGCTGAGGCGTTGTATAAGGGTGCTATGGCAGACCATGTCAAACGCTGCGGAGAGGTCCAGGAGGATGAGGGCGGCTGTTTCCCCATTGTCGAGTAGTGTTCGGATGTCGTCTGTGGCTGCGATGAGGGCGGTCTCGGTGCTGTGTTTGGCTCGGAAGCCGGACTGTGAGGGGTCGAGGGAGCCGTTAGATTCAAGGAAGGCGGCGAGCTGACTGTTGACGGCCTTCTCTATGACTTTGGCAGGGAAAGGGAGGAGCGAGATGGGGCGGTAGTTCTTAAGTTCAGTGGGGTCTGCTGTAGATTTCTTCAGGAGGGCACTGAGTTAGGCATGTTTCCAGCTTTCCGGGAAGATAGCGGTGTTGAGGGAGCAGTTGATGATATCCCGGAGATGGGGTGCGATGGTGGAGTCTTCCTTGTTGAAGATGTGGTGGGGGCATGGGTCGGTTGATGATCCAGAGTGAATGGAGTTCATTAAGCGGGTGGTGTCTTCGGTGCTGATCGGGTTCCAGGCGCAAAGGGTGGTGGTGGGGTGCTTTAGTTCGGTGTTAAGGGGGGTGGACTGGTAGCCGAAGCGGTTATGTATGTCAGCGACTTTTCTGTGGAAGAACGAGGCTAGAGAGTCACAGAGGTCTTGAGAGGGAGTGATGTCGTTCGTGCCGGCGCTGGGATTGGTGAGCTCTTTGACGATGCTGAAGAGTTCCTTGCTGTTGTGGGCGTTGTGTTCGAGTCGATCCTTGAATGCTGATTTCTTGGTGGATCGGATCAGCTGATGGTGTTTGCGGGTGGCGTCCTTGAGGGCGGTCATGTTGTCTGTGGTTGGGTTTCTTCGCCAGGCTTTCTCGAGGTTGCGGCAGTTCTTTTTGGAGTTCTTGAGGTCGTCATTGAACCAGGAGGCTTTTTTGTTACCTGGCTTGTTGTGTTGCTTTTTCAAGGGTGCTAATTCGTCAGCGCAGTGGGTGATCCTTTGTGTGAGAATGATGGCTGCTTAATTTGGGTCCGAGGATTTGGCGGGAGGGTTTTGGTTTAGCGATGTGGTGAGCTGGTCGGTGGTAAGTTTGTTCCAGTTTCTGCGGGGGACTTGTTGTGGGTGGTGGTGGTTCGGGGTCTTTCTGAAGTTGAAGTGGACGCAGCTGTGGTCCGTCCAGTGGAGTCCTGTGACGTAATTGAAGGAGACGTGCTTGCTGGAGGAGAAGATTGGGTCGAGTGTGTGTCCGGCATAGTGGGTGGGGGTGTTTACCAGTTGTTTAAGTCCGAGATTGGCGAGGTTGTCCAGAAGGGTGGTGGTGTTGCTGTCGTTGTTCTTTTCCAGGTGGAAGTTGAGGTCCCCTAGGAGAATGTAGTCCTTGGAGGGGAGGGCGTGTGGGCTGATGAAGTCAGTGATGTCTTCGCTGAATTGTGTGCGGGGTCCTGGTAGTCTATAGATGAGGGTGCCTCTAAGTGTGGTCTTGGGGTCGGTGTGTATCTGGAAGTGGAGGTGTTTGGCGGTAGTGAGGGTGTCGTTGGAGCTGGTCGTTATGCGGATGGTGTTTTTGTGGACGATGGCGATGCCTACTCCTGTCTGGTTGATGCGGTCCTTTCGGATGATCTTGTAGCCGTCTGGGATGGCTATGGCGATGTCGGGCGCTGATGAGGCGTTCATCCAGGTTTCTGTAAGAAAGGCGACGTCCGGCGTAATGTTGTCTAGTAGGTTCCATAGTTCAATGGCGTGTCTGTGGACCGAACGGGTGTTGAGCAGGATGCACTTCAGGTGGTTGTTGTTGCAGCTCTGTTTGGCGTTTGTGGATGTAGTGTGGGTTTTGATGCAGCCGAACTTGCAGGATTGGCAGGTGAAGGGTCCATGGGTGCGTCCTGGGGCGGCTTGGTGGCAGTCGGGGAGACGGCCGGTGTTGAGTGCAGAGAGGGTTGCGGCGTTGTACGTTAGGCGGGTGGAGTGGGTTTTGTGGGGGCCAGGGGGTCTGGCGCTGGGCGCGGTCCGTCGTAGACGGGCTTACCTTTAGCCCGCTGCGCGTGGACGCTGCGTGTTTGCCTCTCTGCCATGAGTGGAGGGGGCGGAGCGAGGGAGGAGCCGCTGGGAGGCGGGAGCGGGGTGGCGAGTGGGGAGGAGGGGATCGGTGATGCTGGAGGGAGCGGGTGTGGGGCCGCGGGGGAGCAGCGGCGATGTACACTAAAGTAAATAAGCACAATAAGCAGGCACAACAGTATCGGCAGGGGCACGGAGGACGATGAGATTAAAACAATGCAGCCACGATACCAGATAAATGCAGCCTCAGTAAAAAAGCACAATAAGCAGGCGCGCCAGTATTGGCAGGGGCCCGGAGGACGAAGTAATTAAAACAATGCAGCCACGATACCAGATCAATGCAGCCTCAGTACTTATCTCCGGAGGGCAGCGGCAGCGATGGGGCGTGAGGAGCGACCGGCACTGACCAGGTGTACAATTGATTCCAGGGTAGACTTTGAGTCCCATAACTAACCCGGTATTCTTAGGTATTTATTTAGACTCAGTAAAAGTGTTTTTCAAGCTAACCGAGGACAAGCTGGCAGCCTTGAAGACCACGCACACAATTCAGCGAGGACATCGCCGACTTCATCAGCCCACACGCCCTCCCCTCCGCCGACTACCTCCTCCTCGGGGACCTCAACTTCCACCTGGAGAACAACAACGACCGCAACACCACCACCCTGCTGGACAACTTCGCCAACCTCGGACTCAAGCAACTGGTGACCACCCCCACCCACTACGCTGGACACACACTCGACCCGGTCTTCTCTTCCAGCAAGGACATCGCCTTCAGCCACGCCACGGGACTCCACTGGACGGACCACAGCTGCGTCCACTTCAGCTTCAGAAGGACCACGCTACACCATCACCAGCAACAGGTTCCCCGCAGAAGCTGGAACAAGATCACTGCAGACCAGCTTGCTACTTCCCTGAGCAAGAACCCTCCCACCAGCACAACGAACCCCAGCCAAGCGGCCACCAACCTCACGAAATGGATCAACGACTGCGCAGATGACCTCGCCCCTCTGAAAACCCCGCCGAGCAGACCCGGCAGCAAGAAAGCCCCATGGTTTAACGACGAACTCAAGAGCTCCAAGAAGAACTGCAGAACACTCGAGAGAACCTGGAGCAGAGACCCAACACCGGACAACATGACTGCCCTCAAGCTCGCCACCCGAAAACACCACCAACTGATCCACGCCACCAAGAAAACCGCATTCAAGGAACGACTGGACAACAACGCACACAACAGCAAGGAACTCTTCAACATCGTGAAAGAGCTCTCCAACCCCAACGCCGGAAACAACAACATCACCCCTTCGCAAGACCTCTGCAACTCCCTCGCCTCCTACTTCCACAACAAGATCGCGGACATACACAACAGCTTCAGCACTCAACCGACGCACGTCGCGACCGAACCACCGCCCCCCACCACCACCCTCCGTGCCTGGACCCCGATCAGCACCGAAGACACCATCCGCACGATGAACTCCATCCACTCCGGATCTCCGACAGACCCCTGCCCTCACCACTTCGTCATCGCACCCCACCTGCGGGACATCATCAACACCTCCTTTGACATCGCCACCTTCAAGGAGAGCTGGAAGCACGCCGAACTCAGCGCTCTACTCAGGAAACCATCAGCCGACCCCACCGACCTCAAGAACTACCGCCCCATCTCGCTGCTCCCGTTTCCGGCAAAAGTCATCGAGAAGACCGTCAACAAGCAACTGGCTGCCTTCCTCGAGACGAACGGCTCCCTCGACCTCTCGCAGTCTGGCTTCCGGGCCAACCACAGCACCGAGACCGCCCTGATCGCCGCTACCGATGACATCCGAGCCCTGCTCGACAACGGAGAAACAGCAGCCCTCATCCTCCTGGACCTCTCCGCAGCCTTCGACACTGTCTGCCACCGTACCCTAGTACAGCGCCTCAGCAACGTCGGAATCCAGGAGAAGGCACTGAAGTGGATCATCTCCTTCCTCGCCGGAAGGACACAGAGAGTCCGCCTCCCCCCGTTCAGATCGGAGGCCACCGAAGTCATCTGTGGCGTTCCTCAAGGCTCCTTGCTCAGCCCAACACTCTTCCACGTCTACACGAGCCCCCTCGCAGCCATCGCACGCCAGCACAACCTCAACATCATCTCCTACGCCGACGACACCCAGCTGATCCTCTCCCTCACCAACGACCCCACCACCGCCAGAGCCAACCTGCACGAAGGGATGACAGACGTAGCCATATGGATGTTGAACAGCCGCCTGAAACTGAACTCGGACAAGACGGAAGTCCTCATCCTAGGATCCTCACCCTCCGCCTGGGACGACTCCTGATGGCCCCCCGCCCTGGGCAGCGCACCGAAACCAAAAGACCACGCACGCAACCTGGGCTTCATCCTGGACTCCTCCCTCTCCATGACCAGACAAGTCAACGCCGTCTCCTCGTCGTGCTTCAACATCCTGCGCATGCTACGCAAGATCTTCCGATGGATCCCCACCGAGACCAGGAAGACGGTCACCCAGGCCCTCGTCACCAGCCCGCTGGACTACGGCAACTCCCTCTACGCCGGAACCACTGCCAAACTCCAGAAGAGACTCCAGCGGATCCAGAACACCTCAGCACGACTCATCCCGGACATCCGCCGCCGCAGCCACATCTCCGGACACCTGAGAGACCTGCACTGGCTCCCGGTCAACAAGAGAATCACCTTCCGGCTCCTCACCCACGCACACAAAGCCCTACACAACCAAGTCCCAGGATACCTCAACAGCCGCCTCAACTTCTACGCTCCCAAACGCCAGCTTCGATCGACCAGCCACACCCTCGCCGCCGTCCCCCGCATCCGAAGAGCCACCACAGGCGGAAGGTCCTTCTCCTACCTGGCCGCCAAAACTTGAAACTCCCTTCCGACCCACCTCCGCCTGACCCAAGACCACCTCGCCTTCAGGAAGCAGCTCAAGACCTGGCTGTTCGAGCAGTAGCGGACCCCCTCCCCCCCAGCGCCTTGAGACCCTCTGGGTGAGTAGTGCGCTATATAAAATGCTCTGATTGATTGATTGATTGATTGAAGCCAGTAGAGTGATGGCAAAGGAGAAGGCACCACAAGGCGAGATTCAAATGATGCAAGACAAATTGAACTTTGCATCTAAATTCATTCCATCATCAAAGTGTTCATGACAAAGCTCGCACAATTCGCAGCTGGGCTCAAAAGAAAGCACTACCACACCTGCTTGATGGAGGGAGTAAAGCATGACCTCGACACATGGCACAATTTTCTCACACCCTTTAATGGCACACAGCTAGGGAGGGAATCGTGAGTCACCTCGAGACAAATACAGCTTTTCACTGATGTAGCAGGCAGTGAGGTATTCAGTGAATCATAGTATTGCATGAGGTGGCAGACTAGGTGGAAGAAGAAAGACCTGACCAACAACATAACACTAATTGAGCTCTTGCGCATATCAGGTAAATCAGATGATTAATTGAAGGTTAGCTAAATGCCCCATAACACAGAGGCTTGTGCGTCATGTGATAAAACGGCAAACTCAGACCAAACCTTGAGGTAAAAGAAGGACATATACGAGGCACTGCTAACTTAATTTAGGACTTGCTTTGACACCTATAGCTGGATAGATTCAGGACGCTGCCTCTGCTCGGCAGACCAGATGAGAAGGTCTTCCCAGGTGAGATCTGGAACCTGATTGACGTGTCCTGTGATATCCGGTTGGCCAAGCACTGATGGCAGTGACGGCAGAGAGATACCCGAGGAATTTGTTGATATTCAAATCAAACATGGTCATGAAAGAGCTGAACTCACAGCTCATCACAGAGAGGACAGTGAAGCAATTCATGGTGGTGAGCATTTTATAGCTGTAAACCCAGGGCAGAGATTGAAGGCCACATAGCCCCAGTGGTATGCTTCACTGGGCAACAGGTGGGCTGCGATTCAACAAAAAAACTACTTAACAGCAGCCCTGAAAGGATGGGGTAACTAGAGGGGTCAACAAAAGACAAGATGTTGCTCACTGACTTTAGCAGGTAGGTGGCATTGCTATGGGTGAATGGAATGGTAACGCACTCAATTTGATGAATTGCTTTTTAAGTCTGCCTTCACAATCCTCTTTGGGGTTTCGGGGAGAGCAAGCTCATGGCTCAAGCCACCTCTGCTGCAGGAGGAATTCCTCCCACAGAGGGATGTTCAATGAGGCATTGAGTCAGTGACGCAGAAGGTCAGAATTCCAACACAGACCAGGAGGTATAGTGTATTGTAGTATAGCTCTGTTGTGTAGCAGACCCTAGATCCTGCCCACTTTGCCTTTTGAGGGATTATGTTAGCATCAAGCCCGCGGCAGGTAAAACTCTCTGCAAGCATTCAGAAGTATACACCTCAGTAAATTCCAATGTACAGAATTAATGTCCAAGTCACTAAACAATACGAGATCCCAGTAAAGAAATTCATAACTCACTCTTTTCGCCTATTAGCAGCAACTACAGTTGTGCAATGCGATCTACCAAAAGAGGATCATGAAGACGGAAGCTGCCACTCCAAAGCCTACCAAAGTTATACCAAAAAAGGCATGCTATAATTCTCCTCTTGGAGTTGCTACATTTCTGTTTTATTTTAACAGTAAGCAGAAACAATCAATTGTTCATTGCCACTCTTGTTACCAGGGCGCACAAATGGGCAACTAAGAGGTGACATTTCATATACACACTACCTTAGACAGGTGTCAAGAGGTTTGGAACACCAGGCACGAAGCGGGGACAATTAGTGTCAAGAGTAAAGGGATGCCCAAACCAGAGCAGATATATCGGTCATACATCTGAGAGAAGGATTAAACTAGCCTTGGAAGAAAGGGGCTTTTAACGACAATGAGAGCAGACATGATTACATTACAAAGTTTATGTCTGTGAAAACACTGAAGTGATCTGAAATAGTTCCTAGATTTCAATAGATGGGGACTGAGTCGCACAGCGTAGTGGATAAATCTTGTAAAAAAAAAATCAACATTGCAATGTGTCAATTTTGCTAGAATATGCGTCTGCTTTTCATTAGACTCAGTTTAATAAATTTAAAAATGCTAATCAGAAGGAGGCTGGTAGAGAAGTATATAGAAAACAGTGGCCTTGAGATGCCCTACGGCAGAGTCAGTTAATGTGTAAGACAGTTGCAGGCATTATCCAAAGCATTTTTTTCAATAACAACTAAAGAGTATCTTAAACTATAATACAAATAAAGCACAAAAGGAGAAAAGGTGAGAAAACCCGTCTTTACCACCATCACCCATAGGTGCCCTACGCAAAAACATAGGCTGTGTCAAATTTGAAGGTTGTGAATTCCCAGTGAGGAAAAAGGAGCCAAAGCATGCAAGGCCCTTTCAGACCAAGCCAAACTGGTAACCATTTAGCAACTATGAGCAAAGGTAGTGAGTTAAGTCTGGCATTCATTCAGGCTGGGATACTACCAGAGACTTACAGGGACATGCATCAAAGCCTTTTTGCGATCGCAAACGGTGCGATTCTCAAAAATCTCCGTTTGCGATCGCAAAATTAGCTTTTGAGATGCATCAAGGGTCAAGGCCCTCGCAATTTGAGAATTCGTAATTAATTGAGAGTTCTCAAATTGCGATCGCATTTAAGGAATCTGATTTTGCGATTCCTTAAATGCAATGCATTAAAGTAAAAAAATCTGCGATGTCGCTAATAGGGGGAGCAAATTACCATGAAGTTGAACTTCATGATAATTTGCAACAAGCATTTGCAATGCAATAGGCCTCGCATTAGGAAAGTTTGAGATATTGGTATTGTAAATGACAAATTTGTTATTTATGTGTTGGTTTTGAAAATAGCGAAATAAATAACTTTTTCATTTACAATGCCAATAGTTATAACTTTCACAAATGTGACACCTATAGCATTTGTACTGCAATATGTGTTGTATTTAGGTGACTTAGACTTAGATGTTTTGATATTACAAATAACAATGGCTTTTAATTTCTTTTAATACTTAAATAAAAGTTATTGGAATTTATAATGGCAATAGCTTAAACTTTTGTAAATAACTTTTGTGAAGATTATATTCAGTGTATTTTATTGTGACGAAAATTTAAGAACAGAAGTGAAATATTAACATCTTTTTGTGACATTTGTAATAAAGCTTGAAACATTGAGAGAACATATTTGAACCAGTTGTTGTTGAATGGTTGCAAATAGTGATGCTGTGGCGACAGATAGTGATGCTGCAGCGACAGATAGTGATGCTGTGGCGACAGATAGTGATGCTGCAGCGACAGATAGTTAAGCTGCGGCGACAGACAGATAGATAGATAGATAGATACCCCGTAGCATTTTAAAAGGACCACTTGTCTAATATCCCATCACAGGCCTTTTATTAAGGCTAGCCCCCACTGCAGTACAGATACAGCAGAGGGGTACGTTGTTGCAGTGTAATCACAGTTATTATGGGGATAGAGCCAAGGGGCCTAATCTTGTACTATAATAGCAGTAATGTGATGGATAGAGTTAAGGGGCACGGTGGTGCTATATGATAACATCGATAGCGGGGATAGAGCAGAGGAGCACAGCGTTTTGTTATGTGATAATAGTACTGGCGAGGATACAGCTAAGGAGCACGATGTGGTAGGGTGATAGCAGCAATGACGGAGATACTGCAGAGGTCACAGTGTTTTGTTTTGTGATAGTAGTAATGTTAAGGATATAGCGAAGGGCTACAGTGTTGTAGTGCTAGTACAGTGATGGCGGGGATAGAGAGGAGCATGGTGTTTTGTGGTGTGATAATAGTAATAGCGAGAATACCGCGGAGGGGCACGGTATTGTACTTTGATAGCAGTGATGGTGGAGATGAAGCAGTAGAGCATGGTGTTGCAATATTAGCAGTGATGGCAGACATAGAGCGAATGAGCACAGTGTTGTTCTGTGATATTAGTGATGGCAAAGATGCAGCACAGGGCCCATTGTGGTAGTGCGATAGCAGCTATTGCGAGGGTAGAGCAATATTTCTAAACATGATACAACATGAATATATAAGCATTTACACAATTTCACAATAAGTTTGTGCAGTTTTTATTTGATTCACATTATTGCCACACAAGTCTGTTAGCTGTACTTTTTACATCATTCTTTGCAATATGAGCGGAGTATCTCTGGCAAAAGGGGGCTTTGGAAGATGGGGGGAGCCGCTAGTGTCTTTGATTTGCTTGCGCACTAGTGGGCGGTGGCCTCCGCGGGGACGATGTGCAGGAGAGAGATAGATATTGTGCGGACAGCTGCAGAGTTTCTTGATGTTCTCAATGCACAGAGAAGGCGCGCCTTGAATCACAGTGCAGTTTGAGAGACACCCAAAGCAGTAGCAATACCGACAACACTGGAAATGTGCTGAATGTATTAATAAGTACACAAAATGAAGCTTTAACATATTACATGCCTACTATTGAAAGCTGTAAAGACCACAATTGATAAACAGTAGCAGAGTGAATTTGCACGAAGTCCTACTGTGATAGCAGTAATGCTAAAAATGCAGCTGAGGGGCAAGGCGTTGTGATGTAATAGCAGCGACGGTGACAGTAGAGCAGAGGCGCACGGTGTAATAATGTGATAGTAGTGATAGTGAGAATACAGAAAAGGAGTACGGTATAGTACTGCGATATTAGTGATGTTAGGGATAGAGTTGAATAAAGCTATAACATATATTGACGGCAGGCACCGCTAAAGGAATACTTTTAGCAAATAAATAACTGCAAGATTTCCAAACATAATGCAGACAAAATCCATGTACAGTAACACAATTTCACTATAAGCCTGCGTATGTTTTTATTTGTTACACGCTGTTGCCGCACAAGTTTGTTATCAGTAGCTTATAACTCCTTGCAATATCCTGAGTATTTGTAACACAAGAGGGCTTTGGAAGATGGTGGGAGCCGCTAATGTACTTACTTTTCTCGCGCAACACAGTGAGATTAAGCATAACTGTATTCGGAAATCCGTTCTGGGCGGACGAAGTGCAAAATCAAGATAGATATTGTGCAAGTATCTGCAAACGTTGTTGCTGAGCTATGTGGCAATTTATAAATGCTTACACAATTTCACTGTAAGCCTGTGTAGTTTGTATTTACCACTCCTTGCAATATTAGCTGAGTATCAGTGGCAGAAAGGGGCTTTGGAACATGGCGCAAGTGAGACAGCCGCTCATGCCTTCACAACAAAACAGGAAAGCAAGAAGCTAATTAATGCGACATGCCGCCAGCTAACCACATGCTGTGTAACACTGGATGCTACCCCGTGTTTATGAGTGTGTTCACAAGTTAACCAAGAAGAGTGGCGAGGTGAGATGCAGTCGTGCTGCCTGTGCCCTTAAAGTGCGCACAGACAGTACATAACACTTTGAACAAGGGCACGTGGCAGATGAAAACTCCGCCGGTCCTGGGAGGCTTGCGTTCTGTGGATAAAATAACATATCAGCCACATGCTGGAATAATTGCAGCGGACGTTCTTGGTGCACAGGGGTTTTTGTAGGAGGCTTTCGGGGAAGAATGGTTGTGATCACAAGGGAGGGGTTGGGAACAATAGGTATTAAATGCCTCCAGGGGCAGGGCGACATTGCAGCAAGATATTGCAATTTGGAAGCATGAAGGGCAGTTCTATACCGAGTTGTGGAGGGTTTGCCCCGTAGAAGCAGGCGAGGATGTGCAGACAGGGGGAGGGGCAGGAAAAGAGGGCTGCTAGGAGCCATCTGCACTGCTAGCTGGGGCTCATGGAATCTGATAGCTGTGGTCAGGAAGTCCAGGCAGCTAATAGATTGAAACTCCAGGCAGGATATGTTGCGTGGGCACCCGTAATAGGGTGAGGGGCTTTGCCCGCAGTAACACAAGTTGTGAAGGGTGCATGCGTGGAGGGCCCCAGCGATGTTGCTGAGTGTATAAATAACGCACAGTAAGCAGGCAGCGTGTATTCATATTAGCGGTAAAAAGCTGTGCCTGCTTTGTGTAGATATCGCAAGTCATCCTGTGCATTTAAAATAAAAAAGGCTAAACGGGCACAGACGCTGGCGGCTTTATTTTAACAAGAAAAGGCAAATGATGCAGTACTGTATTATGCGGGCACATTGTTTAAAGGCACAGACAGGGAGGGGGTGGGCAGGCTGATTAGCTGCGGAGCGGATCTCTTTGAAGTAGCTCACGGCCTTGAGGCCGTGAAAATTAAAGCAATTAGGGGGGAGGTGGGAGGGAGGCTGATAGACAGAAGGCTCGGGGCAGATGTCAGATTAGAGGGAGGGGGTGGGCTGCCTGCAACTCGAGCGATCATATGGAGAGGGAGGGGGGTGGGCTGCCTGCTGGGAGAAGCTTGTGTGAGGGAGACTGGGCTGCCTTTGATGATCGAATGCAAGCTTGTGCACGAGGAGCTTGTGGTCACGTGATTCACGTGAACTGTTGAAAATCCTCATAGTAAAAGTCAGCTTTGTGGATGGGTTGCAATAGGTCTCTCTGCGAGACCTAAAAACTTTGAAAAAAGCACTTTTGTGCATTTTTCAAAGGTTCATGTTGCGCACACACACATGCCCTTAGGGCATGTTTGTGGCCAACATATGTGCACAGATCAATTTTAGGGGTGCAACAGGGTGTCCTTTTGACACCCTGGCACCCTTGAAATTGCATTCTCAATTTGCGATTCTCTAATTGAGAATCGAAAATTGAGAATGTCTAGGCCCATAGGAATGAATGGGGAGGTATTCCTTAATTGCGACTTGCAATTTGCGAGTCGCAATTAAGGAATGTTTAGAAATCGCTATTTTTTAAGCAATTTCTACATGCATAGGCTTTTGCGATTCCTTAATTGTGATTCCTTAAAAATCGCAATTAAGGAATCGCAAAAGCCAACATTGATGCATGTGCCTGTTAACCTTTAAAAGACTTAATCTGGGATCTTGTTTGTTACGTCTTATAACATTATTTGTTTACAGGAAACGCGGGAAGTTCCGAACATTTTTTTCCTGGAGGGGTATAAAACATTTTTCTGTCCTGCAGTGGAGTCAGTTTCGGGGAGGGCTAAGGGGGGGTTCAATTATATTTGTTGCTTTAGAGATTTGTGGCTCAGTTAAGGATCTTAAGTGAGACTCTCAGGTTTTTCATGGCCTTAAGATGCATGTTGTGAGATCTATCTCTTTTGTCTTGATCAATTGTTACAATGCTAAATCTTGCAGCTTTAAGTGGTGCTATTGAGTCATTGTTGGGGGAGGCCTTGAACAGGAGAAGCTTGTTTTAGTAGGGGGGCTTTAACTGCCATCTGTCTTTTTTAACTTCCTAACATCTACTCATATTAAATCAAGATGAACGATTGGAACACACTCCTGAAGGTTCTGAATTAAACAGTTTCTAACATACCCATAATCTGTTTTTTATCTTATATAAGCTGCTAAACTCATCAAGGCAGCAGTTCCCGACCACATTCAAAGGGAAGGGTAGTCCTACAATAATTGATTTTATTTTTGTTTTAGCTCGCCTGAACTGGTCTACTGTAACCTTTAATATTATCCACAGCCCTTTCAGTGACCATAACCCCTTGTCCCTAGTAGTTGAGCATGGTGAGGTGTGGGCTGGGGTCCTCTCATTAGATGCTAGGTTAACTCACCCTATCTGACAGTGGGAGGCATTTGAGGTGGTTGTAGGTAGATCCTTAGGCCTTCAATCAGTCACTTTTTTCAGCTTGCCAGCAGGAGATAATCATCTGCCTGGATCCCTCCGTTTTAGGGAGAGAGATTTTAAGTTCTTTTGTAACAATCTCACAGAAGGTTTCAGCCTTGCTAACGGTCCCTGGAGATAAGGGCCTGTCAGAATGCCCTAAATGGTTTGATAGCGAGTGCTCAAGGGCCCTTTGCATTCTGAAGTCAGCTCTTAAGCAATCTCCTCGCGACTAGAAGCTTGTAGTATATATTATAAGCGGGCACTTAGGAAACGGAAGTAAACTCTACAGATGTTGGCCTGGGAAGATCTTACACAAGCTGGTGAGTTGAGGGATAGTGTACTTTCTTGGCGGGTCATAAATAGGCCTTGCTTTCTGAAGCCTTTAGTGCCAGCCTTATGTCATATCCCTGCTCAGCAATGGGTAGAACATTTTAAGGGTGCGTATAATTTTGGACTCACTGAAGGGACTGAGGAGGCGGTAGACCTGGTACTGGGGAGAACTAATGTTACTTTTTCCCTTGAGGAAGTATGTCAGGGAATCCAGGCTCTGTTCTGCAATAAGGCTCCAGTACCTTAAGGTATTCTACGGGACCTTTTTCGCGACAACATCGAGGTTTGGGGTTCAGTTTTGACCCTGGTTCTAAACGCAGCAGTAAGGGAGGGAGGGAGGTCCGTTATTTTGGTCTTTTGCCATTATCGTTCCGGTTTTCAAGAAAGGTGACAAGGATAACCCACAGTATTATCGTCCCATTTCTCATACTGATGCAGTTGTGAAAGTCCTTGGCTGGGTCCAATTAGAGAGACTTGCTATGGGTCGACACTATTGAGATATTAACAGAGGCCCAGTATAGTTTCCGGCCGGGTAAATCAAAGATTGATCAGTGACTAAACCCCTACCTAATAGTTAATAAATAAACTGTGGCCCAGCCTGGCTCTTTGTTTCTAGCATTTATGGACCTTACATCCACTTTAAACAGGGTAAATCGGAAGATGTTATGAGATTTGCTCCTTTCACTGAGTGCTGACCCTGATATTGTCACCCTACTAAAGAACCTCCATGCTCACACCACAGCAGCGGTTAGATACTCACAGGGGGTGGGTCTTACAGAACAGTTTAAATGTGTAAGAGGTGTTCTTCAAGGGTGCATACTTGTGCCCTTCCTGTTCACCTTGTACATTAACAGCTTAGAACATGCTCTTCTATCAGCATATGCTGACTGCCCTACAGTAGGTGCAAAATCACCGTCAGCTTTACTGTACACAGACAATGCAGAACTTATGGCTCACACAGCAGTGGGTTTACAGGCTCTAATATACAGGTTTGTATCCTTTATGGACAGTTTGGATCTGACGACCAACTTCACAAAATCATACGTTTTGGTAGTTGGCCCTTGTCGACTAGGTCTAAAGGTTTTACGGTGGGGAGCCATACCCTTTCTAAGTTCCCGGTTTTCTCATATCTGGGAATGCTTTTTGATGCAAACCTGAGTTGGAAACCTTTGGTACAGGGAAAGTAGTGTGATATGAACAAGCCAATAGGGTAATAGCTAGCTATGCCCAGAGACTGGGTACTTGGTCGCCAAGTGTTCTAATAAAGCTTTATCAGTCCAAATGCCTCTTCAAGGTCATATATGGCAGTAAAGTGTGGGGGTACACTTCTGTGCATATGATTCAGCTTGCACAAAAGTTTTACGGTGGATCTGGAGGGTTCCCCAAAGCCCTCCGTCCTTTTCTGTACATGAAGAGCTTGGCGTCAAGTATATTGCTGACTTACCCAGTTCCCACCAACTCGCAGTAATGTTGTACTTGTGGTATTGCTCCTACTTTACTGTGTTTGACACCAGGTTTACTGTATGATTTGAACTGTTGTGTTGTGGTAAACATTGTATAATTGTTGATTTCAAGATATATTAATTGTCTCTGTTGGGAGAATCTTTAAATAAAAGTTAAAAAAAAATAAAGTATATTGCTGACTTAGTGGCTGTAAAGCCTCTGCTGATATGGTCCAGGAAGGGGGCCCCGTTAAGTCGATTGATCCTGACAGACTGTTTGTCACTTGACAATGTGCATAAAATTCCCTGGATCTCTTAAGTAAAGGCGTCTTTCATTAGTTTAGGCAGGGCGGATATATCTTTCATAATTATGATTCCCTGAGCTCTCAAGAGACTTGTTTTCTAAGCATGCCCTTTCTCATTGTGAATGCATAGAGCTTGTGAAGCCTGCAGTGCGGGTACATTTATTGTTGAAAACTGTGAAGGGAATGGAGATTTACCTTTCTCTTCTTAGTGGCGAAAGGGACAGATTACTGGTGGCTTGTTTTAGATAAGAAAAAGTTTAGTAAACATGGCGGTGTCTGTGCAGTGCGCCCACTTATTTTTATCTTTTTGATGTGACTGACCCAATCATGACCTATGGTAGTCTTAGGCACTACTATTCTGATACCTTAAAACAGTACATGCAATTTGTATCCATCTTGGTACTATGCAACTCGTTACCCATGTAAGCGGAGAAGTGCGTTTTTGGTCCCCCAAGGAGAAAATTTCGATTTGGATCTACATCCATTCTCCGGCACCAGATCTGTGCGGGAGCTCCAAATATTCACATAAAGCTGTTTCTGAAAGCTGTTTCTGATAGCTGTTCTATCGACTGAGCGGTTATCCCAGGTGCTTCCATTTCCAAGCTAGAGAACGTAAAGATGTCAACTCCTTGGTTGTAATTTCGGACAACATAGGTTTGGCTTTCTCCTTTCTTTGTTTTTGTTCCTTTTGTGCATAATATTTTTTTAGTTTAACTTTTCTCATAGCTTTGTAGAGATCTATTCTGGCATCCACAAAATTAAGTCTTGCATTAGGGCCGAATGCTAAACCTTTATTCAATAGGCTTATATGATCTTCAGTAATGTTTTTATAAGAGAGGTTTATAATAAAGTCGTTGTCTGGTACCTTTTTCTTTCTTTTTGCTTTGTGTTTTTCTTTCCTTGTCCTCTTTTTACCCCTCCCCTTAGATCTTCTTGTCTCGTGGAATACCTTGTGCTTTGTTTGTCTTTCCCCTTCCTCTCTTTCTGGTTGTCATTTGCAAGAGCCTCATTTCCCCCTGAAAAATTCAATCAGCGAAATGGTGTTGTGGGTTCCTCGTCCCCCAAACTCACCTCTTTGCTTTCCACACTTGAGGATGCTGATTTTGCCCCCGTCGTCTTAATTACTGCAGTTTGCCTTGAATATAGTCAAATTTCTGGCAAATGTGTATACCCAGCCAGTAGCATAATCCCTTTTGTCTCGATTGAATTCTTTGGCCTTCTTCAGCTTCACTTCTTGCTCAGGTTTTTCCAATTTCTTATCCATATTGTTTAATGCGTTTTTTATAACCTCCCTGTCTTGCAAGTTTCCAAAGCCTCCTCCAATTCTTTGAGTTTTTCAATGGCTTTAAGTAATTTTCTATTGGCATGTATGATTAATGTTCACATAAACTTATTACAGCATTTTGTGGTGTCATCTTGCCATTGCTTAGTCAAATCCGGATTCAGGTCACTTAAAGTGGGGAGCACAAAGACTCTTAGTACTCTAGGTATTCTTCCGCAATCCATATAAATTCTCAGGGTTGTCATTTCCCACCATTTATTTTGGTGATTCTTGTATCTGTTGTTCTCAAACCTTCTCCACTGTCATTTAAGTCTTTGCCAAATAATTTCCTTTGCCTTCAATTTTCGTTTAGCCCGTCTGTCTGCCATGATATTTGTGTACTCCTACCCTTCTCCTTAATAGGTGCATTTTTCAATACTAGATTGTTTGTATTAATACAATATATTTATATCCAATTATTGCTTTAACTTTTTCACTGTCCTCCTTTCAAGCTTATAATAATATAATATTGTCCCATTATATTCTCTTAAATTTGTTGGTTATTTCTGTATTTAGTTTTTTTGCATTTCCTTATTCTTTATTGTTTTTCTCCTTTCAAATCCAGCAGTCCATGTGATTTATATTACTTTTCCGCACCCCATTTGCGGTGTTTTCTATTTCCCTTACAACAAGGTTGAATTACTGGAGAAAACCAGGCCGGGATCATGCCAGGAATCGCATTTCACTGTTTACCTCTGGCAGTCGCACTGGTTTCCCGCAAAGTTGCTTTATATCACTTTTTCACTTAGCCGGCGGTTCCGACTCCACTGAATTATATGCACACATTAAATGTACATAGCCCAGGGAGATGGGCGAAACGAGTTATCTTGCCATGAAAAAGCAATAAAAAAATACCAGAACGAAATTGGTGTCCGTGTACCGCTATCAGCTGGCAGCGTTGTGGGAATTTTGTTGAAATATATATATTATACATATATATACAGGGGTGTGGACATATTGTTTGGGGTCAAGGGCAACAAGTTTTAATGTGTATTTTGTCCTTGGGACAAGTAGGCCCTACCCCCTGCAGCACAAACACTTTGGCTGCCAGTTTGCAGTAGCACATTAAGGGCCAAGGAAGGGAAATGCCTGAAGTTAAGTTATTATTTGTGTGCCTATGTTAATGCTGTTCAAACTTGTTTTTATGGTTCATTAATTGAAAGCCTTTATTATTAGGGTGAGCGCTCTAAGTAAATGCAGGTTCTGATCGCACTTCTGATAGTGGTTACAGTATAAAAATGTGTACTCACGGTTTCAAAGTTTATCAATATGAGGCTATGCATAATGCTCCCAGAATGCTCTCTGATTAGATGCAAATATTTGCAGAAGCTTGAGAGCAGAGTAAGGGCTCTTTGCTTTCAATATAAAATGTTCCTAAAAAAAATGAAAGTAGGAAAAAAAAAACATTTTGCTAAACTACTGTGAAATTTCAGGTACCGTTTCTTTGCAGCATCATTTAGTAAAATGTGTAGATGCATGCTAGTATTTCGCAAAAATATTCATATTGGAAAATCAGTGTAACCAGTTTCAATAAGATTATGAGAAACATAAAAATAAACAAGCATTGGCAAAGCCAGTAGGTTTGAAATTAGTGATCAGCTTTTTAGTTTTGCCAATACGTTTTGGCATGGTTTTTGTAAAGCCTTCTTGATGTGAGAGCTGCCGGGCCCTCACCATTACAAGCATTGGCTAAAGCAAAAAAAAAAAAAAATTATACTAAAAAAAAAAAGAACACACACTGGCACATTAGTTACTGCCACTGAACAAAACTACTTTGTGTGCCAATATACTCCTTGTGAAAGAGCTTAATGCCGTCACTCACTGTGAAGCCAGACAGATACAGAGAGAGGGAGAGAGAATTTTAGCAAACACAAAAGGTTGTGGTTAACGCCAGACTAAATTAGGGGCCCTAATATTCAAGAAAGTCTCAAAAGTGCACCCTTGATATATGTCCTTGCATTATGTGTAGCTGTATGGCTTTTGCGAATTTACAAGAATTTATAGAAGTAGGGCAAGAAATTTACTCCTGGAAAATATATGAAAACTGCTGTTTATCATGAGCAAATATGCATGTGTAGATTTGCTCATGCGAAAACCAGAGTGTTTGTAAGGTCATTTTCCCATCAACCACTTTTTTCCCAACTCTAGAAGAAGATTTGCGTCTGCCATTGTCGGGAGTAAATTTCCAACATTTCTCAGTATGGGAAAAGATTAGAGAAGAGTTGTTGAAAATCCTTAAAACATGCAAGTTAGTAGATTTGCACAGACTTAAAGGGCATTCCAACCCTGGAACTATTGCTTACCACTACCTTCATTCCCAGTATGTAGATCTGCAGAAACGTGGCAAAATAAAGGGATTGCTAGTATTCAAAAACTACTATGGTATGAACCCTGGTCTAATCAGAGAGGCTATATAAGAGCTCTTATATAATGAGATAGCTGCCATAATTTGTCGCCGAACCACATGGCACCAAAGGAACAAGTGGATTTTGTTACAGGACAAGTAGATTTAAGAAGCAACTTGCCCCATGGACAAGTAGATATTTTAATAAATTCCACACCCCTGTATGTATGTATATATATATATATATATATATATATATATATATATATATATATATATATATATACACACATATACACACACAGAAGCAGATAACTATGGGTAGTTCTCAAGTTTAGGTGGAGAGCAGCTCCTGTATAGACCACCCTGCAACACCAGCGAAACTCTGAATTTGCTCAAATCAAATGTCTGCTTTTCTATCAACGTTTTTAAGCATAGGCATAGCACATTGCCATTCACGTTGAGATAGAGAGGGACAAAGTCTTTTGCCATTTCAACAATTGATCCATTATATATATCAGGCACCCCTCTTGTTTCCGGTCCAGGGAAGGCCTGGCTTGGCAGTTCGGGCTGGACTGTTCCCATGAGGCACAGGGTCAGACTGATTTGCATATGGCCATGTCTGAACTGGGGTGGTGTGGAGTGCAAAAAAACAATGGATTTAGGCCCAGATCTCTGTACTGGGGTGAATGTATGACATTGTTCTGCATTCTGTCCATCAACTGTGGTTTTCGCATGCGCCCATTTGGGCGGAACTTTTGAATAAATGCCATTTCCGTTAAAAAAAACGCTGTCTCCGTGATTTTACTTGAGCCACTGATGAAGAGCAGACATAGTGCTTGAAACGCGTATGGAGACTTTGACATGGAGGTTTGGGGAAAAGCTGCAACTGTTGCTGCCGGCAGTGGTGTGCGGTAACACCTTCGAGTGTGATGTCTTCATCGGGCACCCCTCTTGTTCACAAAATTTTGCGGCTGGTTCGGCCGCGAAGATATCCCACCGCGTGCAATGCGGATCCTGGGTGCTCGTTATTTTGGGCACTGTATGGAGGGAAGGAGGCCTCACTACCGGGATTCTATTGGGAACAGAACAACTATTTCCTCATTTACCTCCCCCACTTGGGCAGAGACATTATAACTATAATTCCCCTTGGATTAATTGCCTCACGGAGTATGCGGTACCCACCTGGGTTGAAGACGAACTGTTTAAGTTGGGGCAACCATTTTATGGACTACTAATACCAGGATGCCATGCGCCCATTTGGGCGGAACTTTTGAATAAATGCCATTTCCGTTCAAAAAAACGCTGTCTTCGTGATTTTACTTGAGCCAATGATGAAGAGCAGACACAGTGCTGCACTCACGTGATCATCAGAAAAAAATACTTAAGAAGCCTTACCAAGAGAGGGGCTTTGGCTATGCTCAAGTGTTGATAGTTTCTACACGTTTTTGACTGGGCAGCAGTTGTGTCAGTCTCTATTCAAAGTAGGTCCTCTTCCAGCAACAGCCAGTGAGAAGACAAACTCTTTGGTTATTTCTGCAGAGGCTAAAGCACAGACAGAATTATACAGCTTTCTTTATTGATTAAAGAGCGTTTCCCTCAGGCATGATGGCCATGATCGCATCTAGCAGACAGAGAGGAATTATACAGTTTCCCTTATTGATTAAAGATGGTGTTTCCCTCTTGCTTGATGTCTTCCTTCACATATAGCATCATAATGTTAAAGTATAGAGTGATTATTTTATGTGTTTCGCGTCACCAATGAGTGTGACTTCTGAGGGCCGGTTTTGTTATTGTAGCGAATAACGCATTGAGACGCCCATCCCAGTTAGAACAATTGATGTTTGATGAAAATATATAAAATCTGTTATTTTAACCAGAATATCTACCTCTGGTGTGATAAAAAAAAGAAATCCCATTCCAACCTATTTTACACTGCCTCTGTACTGACACATAACCTGGCGGGTATCATTGTCATCTCTGCTGATCTTCAATATAGCCGAGTTATCAGACTGAATCTGCAGCACAACTATTAGTAGCACGCACTTTTACGGCTTTCACCATTTTTCAAGGAAGGAAGGGAGGGTGAAGAGCTGGGCAGGGGTTTCGTGATCAGTGCCTGCTGGAAGGTATGGGTTTGAGCAGTTGGAGTTGCTTTGACCCACGCAGCTGTATCACAGGACCTGAGATAGCTATAAGCCTGGCCAACTCCAGGGTCAGGCTGTCCTATGGGCTGATCCAACAGCTCAGTGTGTGAGCCAGTTTTTGGACTTTTTTGTGGCCTGTTTTCTGATACATGGGGCGGGCTTTTGCTGTTGACTTCCCAGATAATAAACATTGCCTGGAGCAAGCTCAAATCCATGCAGTCTTCCATACGTTGCAAAACACTTATACAGCATGTCTCTACAAGTTCAAAACTGCCCCAATTTGCAAACATGGCCCACTTTTTAAGCAACCTCATTCACTAATGTGGGAAACTTATTTTGGTACCTGGGCCAATTTTCTGTCCCATTCTGACCACGACAGACCGCGGGAATAGGAGAGAAGAAGTGGTGGAGCCACAGAGAAGGCACGCATTCTTCCCTGTCTTTCGAGCATGGGGAGTCTGCAGTGAGAGGCAGAAGTCCAGGAATTATGTGGAGTCTTACAATTCTGTAGCCCCAGGTGAAGCAAGTGTGGAGCACCACCGTCGGCAACAGAAACCTTGCTCTTGGTGTAGACTGCAGCTACATGGCAGTGCTTCTGGCTGGCTTGGGTGTTGTAACAGACTCTGGACTCTTAGAAGGCATTCAGTAGGAAGGCACAAATGGTGAGAGTCCTCAGTCCAGCTCATCAGTACGCAGGGAACAATCAAATGCAGCACTATGCAACTGAAAGGCGACTAATCAGTTTCTGTGAAGGGCCCTTTCACTGCACAGAAACACATGTTGCAACACTGTTGGTAGCTTTTCATCCATATTAGCTAGAGACATTTTTTGTTAAAATCTACAGATCATGCAGGATATGATGGATTGTGTTGTGAATGTGGGAAATCCATAATTATGCGTAAAATACAGCTGATGCAGGAACACATCATTCCAAGAGCCCTGTTCATCACCCAAAATACAAATGAACCGACCAGGTAGTTGTAATAAGAAAAGAAATCCACTGAGACTCTCTTGAAGATGAAGAGTAGTTTATTGGAGCGTCCACCTCCTGAAGAGCAGTAGTGTAACCGAGTTGGAACTGCTCTTCAGAATGTGGATACAGACAGGGCATTGTAGATAAAGGGAGTATGTAGTCATGGAGAAAGCATACAATAAGAGAAACATTCTACTATAACAAGAGAAATATTCTAGTATCACAGTAGTCAAGCCAAATCCCTACCTTCCTTTCTCTCCCACTCTAAGTGACTCACTTGTCAACAATAGATGCCTAAGTTGTACCCGGGTGGAAATAAGATATATATATATATATATATATACACGTCATTAGTGGACCAATATAACTCCCTACTAGGAGTTTATAGCTGAAAAAGGGAATAATATGCAGATTTTGGTGTGTGCATGCCACGATAAATATAGGGCATCTTCCCCGGAAATGTTCCTAAAGGTTTGACCTGCCATAATGTATTGACAGAAAATTGTAGAAATTAGGGGTTAGCCGCAAAACTCCTAATTGAGATGGAGTTACTTACCACAAATCACAATTTAACCAGCATAGGCCTATTCTAACTAAGAGTTCTTTAGAGTGTCCTTGAACTTTACTTTGAATATCAAGATAAGCAGTGTGTTGAGAGGGAAAGTTGAGACAAGTGTCTCTCAGTGTAGTGTGCATGAAGTTCGTTGAGAGGAATGCTATGCGAGTGCAGGATGGGTGGTGTGCCTGTAGTAGTGAAGCATGAACAATATACCTCTATTGGAACAGGATGAGGGGTGTGTGCCAGAGTGATGGTTGGGGGAGAATTCCTTGCGAGGGCAGGTGTATCACATTAAAACGAAACTTTTTCGCACTACTAATGGTTGTTGTGATAAAAAAAAACACTCCTGCTTTGCAGAACCAAGCGTCTATCATTAGGAAACACACACAAATTCACTGCGTAAACCCTGTACCAGTGCACACTGCGGAGTTCCCACTATTTATTTGGTGTTGCGCTCCACTTACCATCTTAAATTAAGATGGTAAGTGGATCTTAAATTAAGATGGTAAGTGGAGTAAAGTCGTTCATGTGGTAGCGACAGTTACTATTCCAATATGGCCGCCAGGATAAACTGTGCCCTATATGTCCCATAGGCCCTATCCTTTTCGTCCTACAAATATGTACCTCAAACCAGGTGACTGTCAGGTTACCAGGCCCCTCTCTTGGGGGCACGCACTGCGTACCTTACTAATAGCGAATCGATCACCGCAGGGACAGGGGTAGAAGTAGGTCTCCGTCTCCTCGTCATATTCGAAGTCTTCGATCTCCACCTCATCGTGAAAAACGGCCATTATTCACCGACCAAAGACACTAAAAGCTCAAGGAACACGAGCTTTACCGGCTACTGGACTGCATGAGGCAATTTCACTACGCGCCTACTGGACGAGTGGCGTATCGCCTGACCTGAAAATGGCTGTACCATCGGATGCTGCCAGTGCACCAGATCTTAATCAGCAGCCATTTCAACAGCCAGACCAACGTTTTCCTTTAGGCAGAAACCCATAAACAAACGCCAATTCAACGAGGTATTGTAACCACGAAGAAAAATAGACAAACATTTAATATAAACTGCCACAATATAACTATATTTGCGGCATCATTTTGCAACCATTGATTATAAATGTAACTGTCTACCAGAATATTTATTGACTCCACTCACATTTGGATCGCCAGGACATGCTTCGCATATCTCCTGATAACCCCTGCATACCTCCCCTCGTTGACATCCATCGCACTTTAGGATTTGGAGGCGGTGCTTATGTCTACCCGCTCTTCGCTGCAGGAGGCACTAGGTCGGGCCTCTTCCCCCTCTGGTGGTTGGCGCTGTTCTTCCGGCGGAAAGGGTTGTTCCTCTGGCACTGTTATCATCTGTGTGGATTCCACTGTACCCAGGCGGTGGCGTTGAATTTGTGTTTGGCGTTGCTGGTTGCGCTCTGATTCTCGATGGCGCCTGTGGTTATCCCGCAGCTCTTGGGGATCAAGGCGTCGTATGTGTCTTTGCAACTGTTGCCGCCGCTCCTGCTGTATCTCCTGCCGCCAACGCAGCAGCTCCGCTTCCAGCTGAAGAAGTTGCTGATGGAAGCCGTCTAGTCTTCGGGAGAAGGACTGGGTCTCAAGCGCCGAAGCCGACTCCGGATCCCCATCTCCCTCCATACTATGTCAGCGGCGCTGGGCGAGGCCAGCCGGTGGCCAGTTTGACCCGCAGCGCACACGCGTGTCATAATGCGAGAGAATGCTGGCCGCTTGTTTATGTTTTACTACACTAAAAGGGCCAAGTGGTGGTAGGTTTAAACAAAGAAAATAATTTTACATTTACAGTATTTTTGTAGCGTACCAATCGATGATTTCTCTTTGTTTTTAGACGATTCGCACACCAAGTAAAGACAAAACAGCAGGTTTTATTCCATATAATGCGGAGAGCAGGAACATGCGTTCTCAAGCAAGCTCGTCAAACATAAATGGGGTAACCCTGTGTCCCTCAGAACCTGGGTGAGCGTGGTTCTGTTGAGCAACGAACAATTGCTTTAAAAATGGCTGTATTAGCTCATTACACACTGAAATTAATAAACCTCTCTGAAAACAACAAATTCAAGTTTTTATATCAGCAAAAAGTAAAAACAATCACGATATACAGGAATTAATTCATTTCATGATGACACAAGTTTCAATAAGTGAGGAACCGTTACGAAAACATGTGATAAACGTACCCCCTTTGCTAAAAGCTTGATTGCTCATGAAGGTCCCATCGGGGAGGAGGCGCTGTGTCGCGATAGTATGGGTCATACGCTCCTTACCCAGCATTCTTCTGGCACTAGCAGGGCAGGCTGCTGCCCCAAGCAGCCCTTATAGCAGGTCATGGAGAGCATTAGCGGGCACAGTTACCACTGGTCTGATAACACGGCAGGTAACAGTACATGCAATATTACAAATAGAAGGCGGTGTTTCTGCGCCTCTGCCTGGACGCTGTGAATTTTCATGTCTACGATGGGGAATAACATGGAAAAGTTGTATTCATTTACCATTTTGAATTCTAGCCAATTTTATGGACATCATGCAACCCACTTTTTTTCAAATGGATATATCGCCAGATATATTGTTGAAGGCAAAAATGGGAGATTTTGTCTAAAATTAGGATTAACGCCCATTTTGGAACTCATTTTAAACCACAGACACTTGAGTGGACAGAATAAGGAGCTTGTGAGTGATGGCTCAGTGGGTTTGTTTTGGTGGGGATTCTAATGCCGAAGGACAGAACGAGGCACTTGTCAGTGATGGCTCAGTGGTTTATTTTGGTGGTGATTCTAATGGGGTTGTGTTTTATCCTTGGGATGATTAGAGCAAGTTTTCATTGGTTTGGTGTTGTATGTGGTTACTGGTGGCCCTGCGAGCTTGTACATGTATGTACCTCTAGGCCCGCAAGAGGTTCTGACGGTCACACAGGTTTATGCGGTACCTTTTGAGATGGGTCACTCAGAGGTTTATACGGTACCTTTTGAGATGGGTCACTCAGAGGTTTATGCGGTACCTTTTGAGATCGGTCACTCAAAGGTTTATGCGGTACCTTTTGAGATAGGTCACTCAGAGGTTTATGGGGAACCTTTTGAGATGGGTCACTTAGAGGTTGGTGCGGAACCTTTTGCAGACCCTCCAGGATATCGCGATTTCGCGATTTGCAGAAAAATCGCGAAATCGGCAGTTTTGTAAAAATGCCGCGATTTTTACAAAACTGCCCGCGAAATCCAGCACTTTCTATTGGCTCCGTGGCTCTCATCACCACTGAGCCAATAGAAAGGGTCAGGGGGTCAGGTCAAAGGGTCTCTCATCCTGTGTGCGCCGTGCATTACCCCCCCTCACCTCACTTGTGCCGCCTCCTCTCACCTGATCCTGTCTCCTGCTGCTCCTGCCTGCTGCTGCCTCCCCCTCCCAGGATTTCACATGGCGGCTGTGCTGTGCTGTGCCAGTGTTTTTCACATGCAAATGAGCCAGACAGGGCCTCTTGGAAATGAAACGCAAAGATAACAAAAGGGTAGACAGAGATGGGGAGTATGCACGAGCTGCTGGAAGCGGAGGAAGTTGCGAACTCCACGTTCTCTCGTGGTTAGAGCCCACAAAGCAAAGCGAAAACCTATTTTACAGAATGCATAAAAAAGATAACTCTGAAATTGTGCTTGGACGTTTCCAAATTGTTATTTTCTGCTCTGTATTTTTAGCATTTGCTGTACACGGAAGTATGGTGATAATTCCTTGACTTTTAAGTACCGCTCCCTAACAAAGTTCAACAGTTAGATTGCACCTTAAAAAGCCCTGGTTAATAACTGAAATCACACCTTTTTTTTTTTACCCCCGAGGACGAAAACCTGAGGTAGCTATGACGGGAATTGAAATGTTTGGCTTCGATGCCGTAGGATAGGCCTCGAACAATCTTTCCCCTTGTCTGAGGTTTCTTCGCATTGTCATTCAAACACTGCAAAGGAAAGCACAAGGTTTTGGCATATGTAGCATATAATTCTACTACTACTGTAACAACTTCTAATTCTACGTATATTGTTATTAATATTACAATAAATAATAATAATGATAATACTAACAAATATAGTAATAAGATTGTAAGGTCCAACTCGTCTGTATTAATTTTAAGGGAAACAAAGTGTCTACATTGTAAATAAACCAAATATACATGGCTTCATGTTGTTAAATAACTAAAAAGACTAAGATATCTGTGTTTGTTGTAGGAAAAATGGCCAAATAAAATGCCGCTAAATTGCCGCTAAATTTCCATATTTGTGCCGCTAAATTTCCATTTTTGTGCCGCTAAATTTGCTAATCCATGCCGCTATATCCTGGGGGGTCTGCTTTTGAGATGGGTCACTCATAGGTTTATGGTGAACCTTTTGAGATGGGTCACTTAGAGGTTGATGCAGAACCTTTTGAGATGGGTCACTCAGAGGTTGATGTGGAACCTTTTCAGATAATGAGGCTCTTAAGGCTCAGAAACCGTCTCCTGTGAGGTGCCTTCACATGGTAAAGAGGCAAAGCTCCATGGGAGGGATAAACATAGGGTTATGAAGTTGGGACATGAATAAGAAGCAAGCAAATCAGAGTGACGAGGGAAAGCCAGTCAATAGTGAGAAATGGGCGGGCTCTAAGCTCTTCTATGTTCATGGTAATGCACAATATGCTCGCAACAGACCGCGCATGCATTGTCTAGTAAGCTTGACCCAATCATCTTCCCAAGCAAAACTCCAAACGGAATTAAAGGAATAAATAACGTCTCAAATTCTCCGGAACTTTCGTCGCATGAAATGTGTCAGTCATTAGCGGATAAGGGAAGGAAATATTTGTTGTTAACTAGTGAGTTGCGGAGATCAGTACATGGATCTTTCTACATGTAACTACACATTTTAAAGAACATAACTGGCTTAGGACCTGACGTATTAAAAAGCTGAAAATATGTTTGAAAGAAATTACAAGCAGCCCATTGGGAGATTCATGTCTATTGTACTTTCCACATTTTTTTGCAGTAGGAACAGGACAGAATGGGGCCCAAATACTGAAAAGAGGGCAGTTGTGATATTGTGACCATGTAGTATGCTCTACCTCCACCCTCTGACTTGTCCCAACCCTCATTTCACTTCTATGATCTCCCAAATAACCATTTCTAGACTCTTCCCTCTTCTATCCTTCCTTTTTCATAGCTCTAACTTTTGCAAAGGCGAAACCGTTGCATTGTAAATGCTTGTTTCACTTGGAGATGTTACAAAAACCGGCTACAGCCATTCTTCGATCTAATTGCTAGCTTCACTCTTAGCCAATCTCCTTCGGACAACTTCACATCTTTCACACCATGTTTTTTGTTATAATACTCGTATAATTTTTGAGCTTTCAACAGGTTCCATTTAACCACTGATGGTGACCACTTACATTGCAACTTCATTTTCATCCTTGCAGTATTATCTCTAGTGAATGACTCTCTACCTCTAAGAATCCTAAATGGACTATTCCCCTAACAGGGTGATACAGTAAGCCCAAATAGTTTTAGATAATTCTTTTTCCCAAGCACCTGCATTTATAGCAGCTTGCACAGAGCCCATAACAACACAGTCCAAACATTCTACAGCTCTGTTTCCAGCAGAATGATAAATCGGAGTGTTTTTTTTCTTTAATGCTGTTCCTAGCCACGAGCGCTTTCCATTTGTCAGAGAAAACTGAGGACCATTATCACTTAAAATAGTTCTGGGAATACCTTCCCTCAAAAAAACTTTAGTTGGTAAAGAAACCAAGGTAGCAGTTTCTACTTTGCCACATGCCTTAAACTCTGGCCATTTAGAATAATGGTCCAATAAGACTATAACGGATTTGGACATACCTTAAGAATGTAGAATAGGACCCAACACATCTGCCAATTCATCCCAGGGGTTGTCAGGACGCTTGCACTCTCCCAAGGGAGGCCTCCGAACCATTAAAGATTTGTCAGCATTTGCAGCAGGGGTGGGTAGTTTCGTATCGCCTGACGCCCAAAACATTAAGATTTATTGCAAGGGCCAGAAGTTTTAATTACTGTTTTGTCCGCAGGGCAAGTAGACCGTAAATAATGGACTGAGACTAAACTATCCTCTGACCTCTTCAAATTGGCAGTCTGTGTCTCGTCCACCTAACCCAGGCACACAATACACAATTTTTAGCAGGATGCAGAGGAGCCTATTTTCGATTATGTAGCCCGCCTGGGCAGTCGAGAGAAGCCAGGTGACATGAGTGATGAATGGCTCGGCTCACCACACGTGCCTCTTGATCACAGTGCATGCGGGCTAAACCCCGTAACTGTACACAAAAGATATGATACTTAATTAAGTGCAGTGTGTTCACAAAGTAAAGCACAGCATGAACTTTGTGCAGCACAGAATTTTACAAACAGCACATTCAAGAGAAAATTGTTTGTATGTAGTATTTTCTTAGAGCACGGGCGAACATGGAGCTTTTGCAGCTCGAGAACACTCCCAGCAATGGAAGGTAGGAGACCAGCTTCTTTGCGCCTTGCTTTTACCCGACTTTTAAAAAAAACTTAATTCACCCTTCTGATCCTGTCCTTTCTTAGCTCAAACCTTGGGCCTCTCCTGCTAAACCCAGGTCACTCTCCTCCACCCCGTTCCCCTCCCCTCTTCTCCCCTCGCATCCGAGGCTTGCAGTAAAGTGCCTGGATTTCTTTTGTCATGCAATTCTTGGGCCCCTCTCTTCGCACATTGTTTGCTGTCTGGGTTTTATGTCTCAGCCTCTTACTGTCACAACCAAATCTACATTAAAGCACCTTACTTTCCCTGATGGGTTTCTCGTGCAGCCCACAGGCCCACCCCTGTTGCTTTCATTTTCGTGAGCCTCTAATTCGTAAACCAGTGTCTGCACTACACTATTTTCTTTCCCCTATAGCTCTGTATTTATTCCTTCACCAGTACCCAAGAATCCGAGGCCAGAAAAAGAAAACAGAAGGGGCAAGGCAGAGTTTGCTCGAAGGCAGGTTTGCAGAGATATATTTAGCAAAAACTAAAAGCCTAAGCCTTACTGTCTGTAATAGAGGTCACCAAAATCTTGCACCTGAAACTGAGAGGTTTTATATACTGTTCTGTGCAGCGCCAAGCATGACATTAAAGCAGCATTGGGGCGCTAGACTTGGGGTGATTTCTTTAAGTCAATAGAAATGCCATCCATTAACATCTGCTACGTGATGCAACCTCAGGCCCTCACACGGACTATAGCCAGGGCCACTGGAATTATGTGATTGAGCGTCTGCAGTGTTTGCCATCCATAATCTGCTGCATACTCCCCAGATTTGAACAAATACAAAATCTATTTCTCGCTCAAACGATAAAAAAAGTTACTAAAAATGCAACTTTGCATTTTGCCGGGCAGTGGAAGCCTCTTTGCAAAGCTGGACTGGGCACGTTTTTGTTGATTATTGCTGTATTTGGATGTTCACCTCATCCTGAGTTGCAACCAATGCCCACAGTTTGTGTTACCAAGTTTGAAAATTATGAAATAATAAACTAATACTATTACAAAATGTGCCGTATTATGCCACATAATTTGCCTTCTCTTGGTGCATAATTTACTCCACCTTGCCGCATAATTTAGTCTTCTCTTGCCACATAATTCCTGACTATAGCTCAGGTCTGAATGACAACAGGTATGCCCTCAGGCGTTCCCATAGCCCAATTTTACCTAATTACAACAATAACAGGCAAGTCTCTGAAAGTTCTTTTTGTCCCTACTACCCCATGTAAACACTTAAAGTTAGGGTTAAAAACAGTGTGCCTGTGCTGTTTAGCAACTTACTGCACTTTTAGGTAGCTCTTATTAAAATGAGTTAACCTTTATGCGAACACTACTAATCTTGCAGGATTAGGAAATGGAGAATCAGAAAATAAAAAAACTTGCCCAGGATCACACAATGTGGCTAAGTGGTGGTGATTCTGGGTTAGAGGCTCATGGCTCTCCTTTGAAAGCTAAGCCACATTCCTACAAGAACCTGGTGCACTGCACGCTAAGATAAGGAAGGTATAATTCATTTTTTAGTTCCCAAAGGTTTTTACATTCCATTGACAATTCATTTTTTGCAGGCCATCCATTAATGATATAGTCTTTCAACACACACAAAGTGCTATCTGTCTTATAAGCTGCTTCCCAGTCCTTGCTCTTTATTAAATCTTCTTTCTCCACATTCCACTAATCCTTCCTATTATTATAGTGTTTATCTAGCGGTAATAGTAATCAACTTAAATAGTCTGCCACTTTGTTCCTGTTTCCCGGTAAGTATTCCACATCATATACATAGTCTAACAGTCTTCAGGGCAATTTAGCGATCCGGGCAGTTGCCTTAATAATGCTACTTGAAAGTACAACCTATGCCAAAGGCTTGTGGTCCATTCTCAGAATGAACCTTGAACCTCATAGGTTTTGTCTACATTTTTCCATAGCCCAAATTTTTGCTAACATTTCTTTTTCTATTACTGAGAATTTTTCCTTCGACGGTGTTAAAGACCATGAGGCATAGGCTATAGTGGACTCCGAGCCATCATAAGATATTTGTGTCAAGACAGATCCTAAACCCTTACTACTGGCGTCAGTAGTAAGAACACTGTGCAAAATTATTAAACCCTTGTAGGGGAACTGCTGTACAAATGTCATACTTAATGCATTCAAATTCTTGGTCTAATTTTACATTCCAAATAAATCCCGCCCTGTCCTTCAAAAGCTGCTCTAACCCATGTGTTTTAGTAGCTAAATTCTCCACAAACTTGCTATAAAATTTGGCAAGACCCAGGAAGGATCTAATCTCTTCCTTAGAAATAGGAGTAGGTGCCAATCTGACTGCCTAAGTAATTCCATCCTTCCCAACTTTGTTTTCCTAAATTTGTTACTGATCTTACAGCAAATTTACATTTTTTAAATTCTGCCGTCAGCCCCATCTCTGTTAATCTACCTCACACTTGTCGCAATCTCAGATCGTGTTCCTCTTTATTTTTTTACTCATAATGAGTATATTGTCTTGAAAATAGGTGAACACCTTAAGATCACCCGGTAGCTTGTGCATCAACCGCTGGAGCACAGCAGCCACTGACGTTAGGCCAAACGTCATATGCACAAATCTGTAGTATAGGTCAAAAGTAGAAACCCACAAAACAACCTTAGTTTCTGCAAGCAGTTTGTTGGTCTTAGGAAGTGGAAACTCATCCACACAATGTTTTTGTTAAGTTCCCTAAGATCAACACTATCTGATCTTTCTGTTTACGAGCGACAACTAAGGGTGCCAGCCATTCACCACTTTCTTTGGGCTCTATTACACCACATTTTCTAGTTTGTTCAACTCCACCAACACAGCATCTCTTTTTTTAATGAAATGTTACGAACTTTGTGAGACACTGGTAACGTTCCTTCTTTGACAATGAACATGTACTCAAACCCAATTTTCCCAGAAAATACTTCAGGGAACTATTCTTTCAGTTCACTCTCCATGCACACTACCGGATCACTTAACATCAGTACTTGATCCTTACGGTTAAGATTAAGAGTAATCTCCAAGGCCCCTTGGTGTGCTCAACCTAAGACTGACGGTCCCTCACTGCAACATATAACTTTCCCAACACTTTTTTGCCATTAAGTTCAATTACCAAGGATTTGTAACATACCATAGGAATTTTGTCTCCCGTATAAGTTACAGGATGAGCACCTGTAGGAACTAAATGGTCCCCCAAAACGGTTGCAATCTTATTCTCCCAAATGGTGCGTTGCACAATTGTTAATGGTGAGCCAGAATTGGAAACGATCTGTATATCGATTTCCCCCAGTCTTCATACAATAAGAGTTTTTAGGTCGAGCCTAGACGAAAGCAAAGCGAAGCTTTGCTGTCTAGGTCGACAACTTATGCAATCACTTTCAGGGGAATGAGGACAGCAGACTGTCACGAGCGTCTCCTGCCGGAGATTTTACCTCGTGAGCGTGCACGCCCAGCCCGGCGCCGTGCACGTCCCCTGCCACAGACACACACATGCACACGCGCGCACCCCCCCCCCGCCCCTGCCGCACACACGCAGGAGCGCACCTACACACACGCACGCACACATACAGAGACACTTCACCCCCGCCCCGCCCCGCCTCGCCGCATACACAGAAGCGCCCCCGGCCGCCGCATACATACAGACACCTCCCACCCCCTCCCCTCCGCAGCTCTCCCCCCACCTGACAACACTCACCGGGCTCTGCTGGCGGGGGTTACACGAGAGCTCCCGCTCCTCGGGGCTCTTTCCGCAGCACTTCTCTTTGCTCCCGGTGTGACTCCTCGGCTCTGCAGCTCTTCTCCGGGGCTGCGGGACAAAAGCTACTCCTCTGCGCAGGCGGCTCCGGGGCTCGCCGAAGCTCACGGGAGCCCCGTGCCGCGGGAAGACTTTTCCTCTCCTTTCTCGGGTGCTCGAGGAGGCGGGACTTCCGGCCAGGCCGCAATGCAATTGGCTGGGCGGCTGGGCATTGTAGGCGGGGGTTGAACTCACCGCCAGTCCGACTCCAGCAGCTGCAAGTATTGCGCTGTATGTGGTACAGTTCTCATTTTCCTGATGCGTGTTACTTTTGTTGAAAAAATTGCAGAATCCATCCCATCCACCGTTCTTCTCCAGCCATTCGCGCTTCTCCTGCTCCAGGTAGTGGTTTTCCCCGGCTTTCTTTCGTTCTCTTCCGCTGCTCTTGGTTTCTTTTTCTCTCCACCCTCTCCTTCCACCCTGTTCTCTCTCTCTGGTTGCCTCCTTCCAAACAGAAATCCGATGACAGGCAAAGCACGCCGTCGCCGGGTGACCTCATGCGGAGGCCCGGAACAGAGGCACTGCCTTCAGTGGACTATTCGTGTCACTAAGTTCTGTGACCGCTCGAGGGAGAACGGCAGCGGGACACCTGTGGGCCTGACGGCTAGTGCTACCTAGAGACACTTTGAAGACAAGAGCGAGTGCTACAGGATGCTTCAGCAGTGGCCCAGATGAGAGTTCTGGCTCGAAGAGACGTGCAGCACTCTGAGGTCACCGAGAGAGTGACAGGCGGTGGGAGCCTGTCCGAGACACCTCACTAGCAGCAGTCGGAAGGGCATATCTATCTGTCTGGGTTTCCCTGAGGGCCAGAATTCTCTTAACTCTGGAACAGGAGGAGGGTTCGTGTTTTAATGCAGTGTATATGAAATCCTCACAACAAGGATTTTGGGAGAGTTTTTTTTTTTTTGATCTTGAAACTTTTTTTCTCGCCATTTCTATTGCATTGAGAAGTCAGGCCTGCCTGTCCTTTATTCTATCGGGCATTTCTCAGGTCGGCCGGTGGAGATTCTTGGGGGCAGAAACTGCCGCTGGCGACTCTGGCACTTAACAGTTAATTTACAGCAGGCACCGAGGGTGCTTTAGAAGAGAGAGGGGAAGGGAGCGGGACTGGAGTGAATATTTTTGCCCTTTTTTGCAGTTTTATGTAGCGCTTACTCGACCCGAAGGCATTAGGGCGCTTTACACGTGCAGCAGTTTCCCGTAGGTCATAGGCCATCATGAACTGTTTCCGATCTACTCTCTGTACTCTGGAGGAGGGGGTGGGGCAAAGGAAGCAAATTAATGAAAGGTCGTATTCTCAAGTTAAAAACCCTCCACGCTAACGTGAGATTCACCCCAGGCCTGCGACCGTAGGCTACCGGCATCTGTGAAATAAGTTTTCACAGAAGCAGCCAGGTACTAAACTTATCGGATAACGGGGCACGTGTTTCTTTCTATTTTGTCTCATTGTGACTTCCGGTGACATTTGGCACATAATTCGTGGCTTTACTCTGAATATATCTGCGGTAAGAAAGGTATAACTTCCCCGAGCTTATTTCTGGAAATAGCTTTAGAAATGCACTGTTTTTCTAAAAGCGAGTGTCAAATGTTGTCACGTCGTTGGCTAACAGCTAAGGCTAAACAATTTTTCAATACCCACGATACAGTCATGCTTCATGGCTGCTTGCAGGGCGCTTCAAAGCACTACAGGGGATTCCAAAATAAACGGAGAGATCAAGGTAGAGACGGGAGAAGCTCTGAGGGGTTGACATTGAAAGTTGGATTTTCTTTTCTCTCTCTCGATACATCGAGTCTGCTGAGCTGACGTTTCACCCGAGAATCGCTGGGGTGCATTGTGGTGAAGGAGGGAGCACCCTCGGACTACCCCGAGGAGTAAGTTTCTCTTCTGTTCATTTATGTCACTGGAGCACAGCGGTGCTAGGCGAATTGGCCCGCCATCGCCATCGATAATAGAAGACGGACAGACTATGGATGCAATGGGCTCCTCACATCTCTGGGGCCCTGTGCCACAATACCTGATGCACTAGGGATAGCTTCGTCCCTGACTGGGCAGGACTGGACGTTCAGGGGTTTAAGTGGGATGAAAAAACTGGGTAGTCTCTCAAAAGGGCGTGATCGATGTAATTAATGGCGTGGCTAAAACATTTCAGCTAAAAATCTGTGTTTTGCATAGTGTGCCGCCCCACTGGTATATTGCCTCTTCTGTCATTGTATCCAGATGTGTAATACAACATGTAACATTGCACTTACAAGAAGCAGGACTATTGACTTTACCAATGGTTGTTAGGCGCATAAGACAAATAAGACACAACAATGGCTTCGTTGTATAGAATATTCAAAATGCTTCAGTTCTGATTGTGCAAGAACTAGAACAAGCCTCTTTGAAGTTACATCAGAGGCAGTGAAGGGTGGCACTGCTACAGAGTTACGATTTTTTTTTACCACCCTGATGGAGAAGGCAAAATGGAGAGCCCGCTAGAGATGCGTCTCGGCACCTGCTTTTTAGAACTGCCAGTGCTGGTGCCAGTGCCTGTAGGACCCGGCCCACTTAAAGCCCCATGGACGTTGTTGTATTGGAGCGAGCGACAGGACGTCACGTAGGAGCGCAGTGCTTAGAAAAAGGGACTCAAGGCACCCAGTGTGATTTCCCTGATCCAGTGTATACCATGCTTGCTAAAGTGAAGTGACAATGAAACTTGTGTAGGGACACCTGGGCATGCGCCTAAAGTGAACTATGTATTTCAAAGGTTATTTTATCCATTGGTAAACTGCTGCATTTTGATGCATACACTGACATTTTAGCTCAGTGCACAGTGCAATGGCCAAGTGTGCTCGTTTGCTTTTAAATGTAATACATTGAGATTGATGTTTTAAACAATATAGTTTGAGTGGAATTTTAGGAGATGTTTATAAAATCGGAATGACCAACAGTTCTGCTGCCGAAGCCAACATGCTCCAAATCTGCTTTCTCCATCACTTGTAATGGCCATACAATATTGCACATTTTTTGTAGGCTATGAACTGAGAATGTACAAAGGGTCTTTTGAGAACGCTTCTGGTGGTTGCTTGCTTCACATCAGCATCCTGGTATTCTGAAAATCACACACTACTTTCAGATGTGGTCTCTAGTGATGACCTATTTGTAACATAATTCATAGGATGCCTCACCCTCACACCCCCGCACCATCACACCACCTCACACACCCTCACCCTCACACACCCTCACCCACTCACCCTCACACGCCCTCACACCCTCCCCGTACACCCTCACCCCCACTCACACACCCTCACCCACACACACCCTCACACTCACACACCCTCACAGACCCTCACCCTCACACCCCCTCACAAAGCCTCACCGTCACAAAGCCTCACCCTCACACACCCTCACCCTCACACCCCTTCACACCCTCACCCCCACCCCTTCACACCCTTTCACACCCCTCACTCCCTCACCCTCACCTCCCCCTCACACCCCCTCCCCCTCACACCACCTCACCCTCAGACCCCCTCACCCTCAGACCCCCTCACCCTCACACCCCCTCACTATCACACACCCCCTCACTATCACACACCCCTCACCTTCACACACCCTCACACACCCTCACTCACCCTCACTCACCCTCACACACCCTCACTCGCCCTCAGTCGCCCTCACACACCCCCTCACTCACCCTCATACCCCTCACCCTCACAAACCCCTCACACCCCTCACCCTCACACCCCTCACCATCCCTCACCCACCATCACCCTTACACCCCCTCACACCCCCTCACTCTCACACCCCTCCATCACACCCCCTCTTCTTCACACACACCCTCACCCTCACACACCCCCTCACCCTCACACACCCTCTCACCCTCACACACCCTCCCTCACCCTCTAACTCTCACACACCCTCCCTCACCCTCTCACCCTCTCACTCACCCTCTCACCCTCACACTCACCCTCAATCACTCTCACACCCCCTCACCCTCGCACCTGGTGCTCTGTGTGTCGCTGTGTGTGTGTGTGGCATTGTGTGTGGCGCTGTGTGTGTGTGTATGTGGCGCTCTGTATGTGTTTGTTTGTGGCTCTGTGTGTGTGGCTCTGTGTGTGTGTGTGTGGCTCGATGTGTGTGTGGCTCTGTGTGGGTGCAAATGCAATAGGTCTCACATTTGCGAGAGATTAAGCTATTGGCATTGTAAATGACAGTGCCATTTATTTATCTGTTTTCAAAACAAACACATAAATAACAATTTTGTCATTTACAATGCCAATTGCTCTAACTTTTGCAAAGGCGAGACCGTTGCATTGTAAATGCTTGTTTTCCTCATTACCTCAACTCCCGACACCATCTCATCAATGCTCTGAATGCAATCCTCACTCTCGGAGTCATTCCCTTGTTCAACTACAACTTCTGGATTCTTCATGACGCATTGCACTGGAATTGCCCCTTTTCTTGCTACAAATTTTGGCAGAATGCCAAACTATTCTACATTAAGCACACTTAGCTTATGTCCTTTGTTGCCACACCTCAAATCAAACAGGACCATTATCAATTAGACCCTGGTACGAGTTTAGAAGATACTTTGTTCCCACTCTTATCCCTGATCTCTTATCAGTTCCAGAGACCTTACACACAGACTCAGTAAATTCCCCTTCTTTTTCCCCAGCTATTGCGCACCTCTTAGACATTTCAGCTTTTTAAATAATGGCTTTCATTTAATTAAGCGGAGCATTGTCACATACCAACAATTTTTCTTGCACACCAGTATTCACTGTGTTCATATTTATTTGACCACAAATTAATTCATGTAATTGACCAAATTTACAATTAATTACTAACTTTTGAAGCGCTGAGACGTATTCTTCCACAGTTTCAGTTTTGCTCTGTTTCCATTGAAAAAAATTATACTTATCAATTGCTGCACAAACTACAGGTTGATAATTACTTTTTAGGACTTCTAAAGCATGTCTGAAAACATCAGTATCATCGGCACCCCTGACTTCACCATTTCAATATAAACCTGTAACTCTTCAGAATCAAGGCTGTGTAGTAAATTGTTTTTCTCGTGAACGGTGGAAAACTCCTCCCCTCTTTACTCTCCAATAGCCAGAATGTAGTTCACAAAATATTTCTTCCAATCAGGCCATTCCATCACATGTTCTCAAGGTTTGGAAAGAAATGGCACAGGTGGAGTAAGTGAAAATGTTTGTGCACATATGTTGACTAATTAAATGCCAGGATTCCTGCCAGAGCTCACCTCTCTTGACTATCGCAAAATTACTGGCACAACTCCTATCATTCCTCCCAACACTTCTGAATGAAAAATGTCTTATACCCTGACATTTGATCATGTTACATGCTGCTGGTTATAGTTACCTGTAGCTGATGTTCCCTGGTTTGTTTGAAAAGGCTTAATAGCTTTTACAAATGTTTTACCATGTATATGCAATGTCAGGATTTAGGCACCATGGAAACATCCAGAATATCTGCCAGAATAAGCATCAAGCAACCTTCTGGAAGACAGCCCTGATCAAATTAATCGTCTGCACCTGTTCCTTGGTTTAAGCAATTAGAAGGCGATCTTTGTGAACATTATAAAGCACCCAGAAGGCAGCCTCATCAAGTTAATCATCTGCTCCTGCTCCTGTTCCTTGTTACAAACAATTAAAATGTGACCTTTATGAACATTCTAAAGCAGTCTTATTTAAAGACTGTCCACACTCCTCCCCTTCGCTTAGCCTCTTGTGGTAAATAAATTTACCTAATCAGTTTTTCCGTATAATTATCATTACGAGACAGCTCATTCAAATGAGAGGCAGAGTCCGTGGTATCTGAGTCATACGGGTTTTAATGGACAAACCTCGAGGTTGGAGATCATGTTCCGTCACCACTAGGGTTCGGGAAGGGACAGTCAACGTTTTATTAACATTACACATTATATATAGTAAAGTAACATAATTGAATCCAATACAGTAGGCGTAACAGGTGAAAGAGAGCGAGATAAGAACACATGTGCGTAAGAGGAGGCGTGAAAGAAGGCGTGTAATAGGCGTACACGGAGGCGTGCACTGTACATGTCAGAGAAACGTCACAAGAATCGTCACATGTGGGTGGATGCATAGAGAAAGTTGCAGAGTCAGCAGGAAGTGCGGATGCGCGCGCAGCTAGCATGACGTGACATAGACGTGTAACTGGGGAGAACCTTAACACTAGTAGAGGAGACAGAAGTCTGGGATGTCAGAACGACCTGGACCTATAACATATCTAGTATCTTATGTTTGGAGGATGTATTATCTGGAGTAAAAGGTCTCTCGGGCAGAGGCTATTCTATACTGAATGCTAGTGCGTGCATATGTGTCTACGTGCGGGGCCATGGGCCTACTATGGCAACGGGAACTGTAAATTACTTGCATGGAAACAGGAAGGCTTGCTCTTTGCTCTGCAGCCGGGGAGATGTTTACCTAAATCACTAGACAGGAATGTATTTTCGAGGAGGCTGAACAGATAACTTGAAGGCAAAATACTGTCTTGGCAGGCAGGCCAGGTTGAGCCAGGCACCGCTTCGCTTGGCAGGAAGTAAGGCAGAGGTTAGGGATACGTGTCCATGCTGCAGCTTTCAGAGGCAGAAAGTAGAAAGGGCTCGGAGACAGAAATCAGGGCCTAGCTCGGCAGAGCCAGGAAAAACGTAAAAGTGTACCATGTAAAGACGTTGGCATGGCATGGTTAGGAACTGAATTACCGATCCATTCATGGTGGATCTGAAAGAGGACATGTTAACGTTGGACGCAAATGTATTTGCGTCTTCATATTCGGTCATGGAGGGAAATTACATGTACTTTTAAGCACGTACATGGAGACGTTGGGGTACACGTTAGGGGACATACCTGACCATAAAAATTTCAATTACCTCATTCCCTCCTTGTCCCCTACGTTCCCTTCAGGATATATCAATCTTCATGAGTCCATCTATCTGTTCATATAACATCATTTGTTCATCTTTTTTCATTCGGGCACGAGAACGTGGACTTGGATGGGGAATACATGATGTGGCGCACAAGCCGCAAATCGCTGGCCCACATTGTAGACATAGACAACAACTGAATACTATGAGTAGGATTATTCCAAGGAATGATAGGACTTTCCATCCCCAGGCTGATATCACGCTCCAGAACCATCCGGACCAGGTCCAGGTGCCTGGATTCTGGTGTATCTGACTTGCAATCTTGTGGAGCCGAGTTATGGCTCTATATACTGACGGTGCGTTATTAGGAATGAAAACGCAACAACTGGATCCGATGACTCTACAAGCCCTGCCCCTATCTGCCAGGATGACGTCAAGGACGAGACGATTTTGAAGAACGACAAGTCTCATAGCAGACTGCTCGTCTGTTAAGTTACCTAGGGCAAAAGTAGTTTCATTCACTACTGCTTCAAGGGTTCTGGTCAATTTACGTATCAGTTTACTATTTGAGACAGTTCCCAAATAAGGAAAGAATCCTTTATTGAAATCTGTGTATTGTTCCCATGTTGTTTCAGTGTAGTCGACAATCGGGAGATCTCTCTTGGGTCTACCATGAATGAGATGAGAATTTCTATGGTAGTCAGGTGGGGCTAGAAAAACAGGTGGCAGTAGGAATGCAATGTAACAAGTACCATCTCAGTCTAGAGGTAAACAGATATAAGCTGTATGGCCACAAATGAAATAGGAATGTCGGGAAGCTTTGAATGTAGACTTGCCTTTATCACTGAATTCAATAACTGTATTAGAATCACTGTGTCCTAGATGTACTGAACCATTCTTTCTAACACATAAGTCACCCTTCACTGGTAAAACTGATATTGAGGGTAAGTTTGAACTAGTTTCTGACTGGACATTCAAAATCATGAGGCTAAGTGTAAAATTACCTAATCCATATACTTCGTTTTCTAGATCGGTACCTGTCATTTGGGGAAGACCCTCCTTGTCTGGGAAACATGCCTTATTCATAACTGTATTCAGGTCTCCCCATATCCAATTACCTTGGGAAACTTTGGACTTACTGTCTAACGAGGACATTAATGTAAACCATGCACCACATGAACCATTATGTGTAAACGGGTAAGGGAAAAGAGGCAAGGCTCCCGTCATTTTCTGGTAGGGAGGGAGTCGGCCACATACCCAGCAATTAGTGGCATTGCTGGACTGGTGAGAATGATGTAGCATACGGATGAAAGAATTGTTGCGCAGTGCAAGTCGATAAGAAAGTTCGTGCGGGGGCAGATCACTAAAGGTGTGGTCTGCAGTGTCATTGAAAGAAGAATGTGCTTGTATAGGAAAATATACGTGTAACATATAGCTTAGGCATATAATCGTAAGACTCAGAAAAAACATGACAATTAAAGTTACAATACAACGGCTTCGGAGATTCTTGCAATATTTCTGTTTCTTGATCTCCTGTCTATCTCTCTCACTATGTGGGTCTATCTTGTACATGTCGGGAACCTGTCTAACCGCTTCACCCAGGGGGGGACTTAAACAATTAAACTGTCTGACTTACTAGACCTCAACTTTAATTTATACTCCTGGGACGGAGTTTTCTCTACCAGGGGGAGTTTAGTATCAATGATTGGAATGCGGCAGTCCTGGGAAACAGTTTTTGGCGGAAGTCCATAACACTTCTTGACGTGGCTCGAATGGAGCCAGTTTTTTCTGCCTTCGAGTTTGACTGCAGTCCTTGTGGTCATCAAAACGATCTTAGATTCCTTCCAGCGGGGCTCCAGAGGGCTCGACCGGTCAAAGTTGCGGATGTAGACGTAGTCACCAGGGACGATCTTGTGTGGCTTCACCTCGGTGTTGTCTGGAAAGGCTGCAGCGACCTGTGAACGACATGATTGTAGTGCAGACATCAAGGAAGCAAGGTAATCTGTCAGCATAGTACTGTCAACATCGGTTAATTTACGGGGCAGAGGCGTCCCCCACATATTCGGTGGCCGGCCAAAAACCACCTCATACGGGGATAGCCCTGTCCTAGAATGGGCTACCATTCGCATATAGAAGAGAGCAACTGGAAGGGCTACTATCCAGTCTACTCCTTTTTCTGCACAAACCTTAGCAAGACGAGTTTTCAGAGTCTGATTGTGTCTTTCTACTAATCCAGCTGCTTCCGGATGCCGAACACAGTGGAACTTCCATTGGTAACCTAACAAAAGGGAAACCTGCTTCATGAGCTCGGACGAGAATGGCTGTCCGTTATCTGAATACACGACACGAGGCAAACCAAACCTCGGGAAAAATTCGCGAACCAACTGCTTGGCAGTGGTCACGGCAGTGTAATCTGGGACTGGATATGCTTCTGTCCATCGGGAAAGTGCACATACAACTACGAGGACGTACTTGAATCCTCGGCATCTGTCCATCTGGATATAATCCATCTGGAGGACTTCAAAAGGGTGATCAGGAGGATGAAATCCACCTTGCTCTATGGGAATGCCTTTACCTGGGTTGAACTGACAACAGATCATGCAAGTACGCACTTTCTGTTTTGCTGCTGCTCGTAAATGCTTATTGAACCAAAGGTTTTGAATACTGTCTAACATGGCTTTTTCTCCCAAATGTGCAGGACTATGTGCTGTGTTAATGATAACTTGAACCATAGAGTCGGGGAGGAACCATGTGGCTTTTCCCCTCGTCATCCATCCCTGTTCTGTCTGGATCGCTCCTAGTTCTGTCCATTTTTTGATTTCGTCTGGAGTAGCATGTGTCTGTATGTCAATTACATCTAGTGCGGGATCCCTAACTGTCATGCAATGTGTTGGAACTACTGTCTTTGTCATATCAGTCGTATGAGTATGAGTCTGAGCTGTATGCTTGGCTGTTCGATCTGCCAGGTCGTTACCCTGGGAAATGGTATCTGTGACTTTCGTATGTGCTTTACACTTCATGATGGCTATGGCTGTAGGCAAATGTATTGCTTCTAACAGAGCTTGAATGAGGGGACCGTGCTGTATCTTGGCACCGTGGGAAGTTAAGAAACCTCTCTCTTGCCAAAGGACTCCGAAGTCGTGTACAACTCCGAATGCATAACGGGAATCTGTGTATATGTTAACTTTCAGGTTCTTGGCTCGAATACAGGCTTGAGTCAGAGCGATGAGCTCTGCAGCTTGGGCAGACAGGGTGTCAATACGATGTGTTTCTATGAATTCAGTTTCAGTGGTCACTGCATATGCGGCCACTAACTCTCCTGTACTTGTTCTCATACATGAACCATCCACATAAAGTGTCAGGTCTGGATCTGGTAATGCGATGTCTGTCAAGTCTTGTCTGGGTTTCGTCATAGTGGTAATGACTTCCACACAGTCATGTGACATGGGGTCTGTTGTACTCAACGGTAAAAGTGTAGCAGGATTCAGTGTATTGCAGCGTCTGATCTCTATGTGTGGCTGGAATAACGTCAATTCATATCCTGTCAGTCGTGCTATAGTCAAGTGCTGAGTCTGTGTTCGGTTTAAAAGAACTTCCACGGAATGTGGAACCTGTACTGTCAATTGGTGTCCTAATACTATGGAATCACTTTGTCTGATTGCTAGAGCTGTTGCTGCTACGGATTTCAAGCACGCAGGCAGAGCCTGGGCTACTGGATCTAATGTACTGGAAAAATAAGCGCATGGTTTGTGTGAACCTGCTTGATCTTGGGTGAGTACTGACAATGCAGTACCTTCGCGTTCAGTGACAAAAAGTGTAAAAGGCTTGCTGTAACATGGTGTCGCTAAAACAGGAGCTTGACATAGGGCTTTCTTAAAGTCGTCAAAAGCTTGTGTATGTTCCTGAGTCCAAGGGAGGACAGTCGACGACACTGCCTCCTGGGTTGTCAACTGTATAAGGGGCTTGGCTAGATATGCGTACTGAGGGATCCATTGTCTACAGTAAGAGGTGAGGCCTATGAAGGCCCGTACTTCCTTTTGTGTCTTGGGTTGTGGCATATGTACAATTAACTGGATGCGGTCAGGTGTTAGCTGTCTCCCCCTCTTGGACAGCAAGTGACCAAGGTACACAACTTGCTGAACACAGAATTGCAGCTTCGAAGGAGACACTTTGTGTCCCTTGTCGGCCAGAAAATAAAGGACTGTCAGAGATGCATGTTCATATTCTTGTTCACTTCGGGCGGTGATCAATAGATCATCGACGTACTGAAGTAGGGCAGTGTTAGCAGGCATGTGGATACTGTCAAGTTGTCTGTTCAATGCTTGGCTATAGATACTCGGACTTTCCGTGAACCCTTGAGGTGCACGTGCAAATTTAAAGATTCGGCCATTTAAACTGAATCCGAAAAGGTACTGGCTTTCCGGATCAATGGGAACACTAAAGAAGGCATTCTTGAGATCTATTACAGTAAAGAACACCGCTTCGGAATCAATAGCAGTCAATAGGGATGAAATATCTGGGACCACTGGATACTGAGGTATGATACATTTGTTAAGCTCTCTAAGGTCAATCACTAGTCGATAAACTGGAGGTGCATTTGGATCAGTACGTTTGAGAATCTGTATGATTGGAGAATTACAAATATTGGAGTCAGTTTCTACAACCACTCCTTGAGCAATAAGCTCGTCTATGATTTTCAATAAGGCTGCAACAGCCTCAGGTGGCAATTTATATTGTCGGATTCTGGGCAGAACAACACCTTCTCTAAGAGTAACACGATATGGTGTAATATGCATACAACCTACATCAGTCGGACCTTGTGCCCATAAATGCTGTGGTACCTTCTGTAATCGGGGATCAAAATCTCTCAACACATAGTGACCCTTGAAGTCACGTAAAAACAATCTCACTCCTTCCGGAGAACAACAAATTACGGCTCCTAGAGCTTTCAGCGTTTTAATACCAAGCAGGTTTTCTGGACATGATTTCGTAAGCAATAAATCTGTAGTACGGGGCAATGGACCAACTGCAAGGGGAACTGGTTTCGATACTTCATTAACAATAGGTTTTCCTGAAAATCCAAGGGAAACATTCTGTGAGCCTGAGAGGGGTGCCCCTGGAACCTCGTCATGACTAATGGTAGTTCTGCTTGCCCCTGTGTCAATCAAAAATGTTCTGTCTTTTCCTAATACCTGACTATGTACATAAGGACCCTCTTGATCTACAGGAATCTCGATGAGAGGCAAACCTACTTCCCTCTCTAGGCTATTTCATGAATACTGTTGGTAATCTGGATACTCGGATTGTGCATACTGATACATCTGCTGTGTAACATGCTGTGTTGCGGCAATGGGCTGGGGCTGTGGTACCGCTACGGTCTGTTGTGGAATCTGCATAGGCTGTACATTCTGCGGAGTATGTTGCTGGACCTCTTCCTGTCTAGGCGGACGTGGCCTTTCTTTCGTTTTGCCTGTAGCTATGTTGTGTTTGAGGACGGCACAATCACTTATAAAGTGACCTGGCTGCTTGCAATAATTACAATTTCCTTTAACAGGACCTGTTGGATGATTAGTCTGTGTGTTCTGAGTGTTACCCCTCTTCTGACCATCTGCTGGAACAGACTGGGCAACTAATACTTTCATTTTAGTGTCTTTCAGGCGTCTCTGTTCATGATCGTGTTCCTCTCTAATTCTGTTCTGGTGGTACTGTAACATTTGTAACATTTGGGAAGGCGTATTTGCTTGCCATATACTTTCGACTTTCAATACTCTGTTCTTAACCTGGGGTAAGGAATTCTCAACTAATTTGGTCACGAAGAGATGTGGATATGACTCGCTACTTGTTTTCAGGCCACTATTAATAATAAAACATTTCTCGAATCTAGAATAAAAATCACTAGTGTCTTCGTCTTGCTTCTGTTTGCAGGCTGAGATTGCATCCCAATCTTCCTTCTTAACTGTCAGTAATCTAGGCAAAACTTGTACTAATAACCCTGGTAGTGCTTTAGTTTTGTCCCCAAGACCTAAACCTGGGGTACGTGTCTTGTCTTCTAATTCGGCCCAAATAATCTTTTTATCTCCCACCTCCCATTCCTTCTCTTTCAGTTTCTCGTAAATCCCTGCTGGCAACAATACTTTTAACATTTTAAGAATGTCTGAATATGTGTAATCACCCATAAGTAACATATCTTTCAATTCACGGTGAAAACCTGCAGGATCTTTATCGTGACAAGGTACAATTTTCTTCATCTCCAATAATTCCATTTTAGTCAAAGGAGTGTATACGAATACGCGTTCAAGCGTATCATCTGGTTTCCGGATTGGATGTACTTCTCGTAAGGGATTCTGTCTGTCTAGGTGATATGGTTGTCTAACTGGGGGTGGAACTGGAACAAAATGTGGAGTTAGGAAAGTTCTGAATTTGTGACGTTGTTCTAGAATCGTATTAATCAAATCTGTACCTAGGCCTCTCCATCTTTTCAGAAGTAAGTCGTCTAATAACTCATATAAGGGACCTGGATCAGAATGTTGGTTTTTCATACTGTGTAATGAGATGTTGGATCATGTACATGCCAACTAATCGCTGTTCGTCTGGGGAAAGACTTAAAAATGTCTGCGCTACTGCGTCATCATTATATACGTGGCTATCACCAGCCCACTGTACTGCGGACCGTGCCAGTTTCTGTTCATGCATTGTATGAAGTTCGTAGTAACCTAATCTTTCTTTCAGTATATTATCGGTCTGTTGGAATACATGTTCAAGAGAACATAGTTCTGGAATGGGGGAAAGGAAACGTTTCTTGTTTTCTAGACGAATGGGTCTGTCAAAAGGACTACTTAAAGGATACTGTCTAGGAGGTTTCGCTCTACCTACATACGCTATTGTATCTTGCTGTACATCCGGACTCTCTAATTCTTCCTCCTCTGAGGACTCGTTTTTATCTGACTCAGCTGCCCTTTCTATTTACAACAAGGGGTGGTGAGGGACAGAGTCTCTGAATTAAGCAGAAAGCTCTCACCCAGTCAAGAGATCAGGGCTAGATCCAACACCGTTTTTTAGCTCACTGCACCATCCCAGTTTCAGAACCTGGCTGTATGCAAATTAGTCTGTTCCTGTCCCAGTGCATGATGGGAACAGGGCAAACCAAACTACAAAAGCCAATTCTTACACTGGTGATGGATCAAGCCCTGATCTTTGGACTGGGTAAGAGTGGTCTGTTTAACTCAGGCACTCTGTTCATCACCACCCCCTTTTCTAAATCGTTTTTGGCCACTATAGGTGTGGCAGGGTATACTCAGACATGAGTCCCTCTCTCACTGCTCCATCAGGATTCAAGCAAGCCGGGCCGAAGAAGGCTGAAATGCCAGAAACCGGTCCCCGGTAGCTTGTCTCCTTTCTGGTGAAGAATTGGCTTGGTAGTTTAGTCTGCCCTGTTCCCATGATGCACTGGGCCAGGGACAGACTGATTTGCATATAGCCAGGTTCTGAGCTGGGATGGGGCAGTGAGATAAATAACGGTGATGGATCAAGCCCTGATCTTTGGACTGGGTAAGAGTGGTCTGTTTAACTCAGACACTCTGTTCATCACCACCCCCCTTTTCTAAATCAGCTGCCCTTTCGGCATTCTGTCGGGTATGTATCGCTACTATTTCTTTACGGACCTTTCTAGACATAGCATCTATACATTTCTGTCTGTCATGTTTACCTTCCGCAATATTTTGACTCCATTTTGTCAGTACTTTCATCTCTTCCTTAACAACACCTGTCTGATCTTGTTCCCTTATCAAACAATTAATCAAAAATCGTAGTAGTAAACCTTGTGTCTCTACTTTCTGATATGCCATGGCTTCTCGAACACATTCTGGTCTCTCTCCTGTTCTAATAAAATGATATATGTTGTCTAGATGTTCTTGCATTTCTGGTAATAACAGCAGATAATCTGTCGTAGACGTAACGAGGCTAACATCATGTCTCCTGCCTTGCCAGGTACTGGATCATATCTACAATCCGTTAGATACTGTTTAAATTTTTCATGGGGCATCGCTGCCGGAGTACGCTGTGTAGCTAACTCTCTCATTGTCACTCGATGTAATTGTGGCGGGGTGTGATAGGGACCTCCTGAAGCACCCCCTGAGTCAGAACCATGAGCATGACTTGACGTCATTGCGTGTGGGAAAGGTACATTTAACGGGGACGACTGAGTCGCATCTGTAGCAAAAGGGTTAAGAGGACCAGAAATAGAGGGGCCAGTAGCAGCAGCAGCAGGAGGGGAAGTGACAGCAGGTGCGGGAAGTAAATCTCGACGTGGAGGGGTCGTGGCTTGATCAGCAGGAATATGCTGTGGCAGATTATTATTAGCAGGATGTACGGGTACATTGGTATATGCGGGAGCTACATCATCTAAATAGGAAGAAAGGAAAATATCTGCTGCGGTCTTATGGTGACGTACTTTAGTCGGAACCAATGGTGGTGGCAAGTTACAGGGTACTTCCGGGGTCTCCTTAGGCAGACCCTCGGCAAGAACTGGATACATGCCTGTAATGAGTGCATTTCTTTGGCGGTCTAATTGTTCTGATCTTACTTGTTCTCCTTCTTCTAGTAACTCTTTTTCTTTGGCTTTTTCGGATTCTTCTCTACTTCTCTCTGCTTTTCTGAATGCTTTTTCTGTTCTTCTATGTGATTCTTTACGCCACAATTCTATGGCATCTTTCTGAGATTGTCTGGCTTTCTTTTTCCATAATGCTTCTTCTACTCTCATGATGCACTCGGCATCCCATGTCCCTGAGACAGGCCATCTAAACTTCACTTCTAGGTTCTTTGTGTAGTCCACCCATAAATCTAAGTACAACACAGCGTCTAAGCCGTGCTTGTGGTACATAAAATATCCTGGAGTGTCCCTAGGCGGGACAGGAACTGCTTCTTCGAGTATCCCTTTCCTAGTTCCTATCTGACGTAACTTCGGAAACAGCGGCATTATTACTTTGACTCGAACACAATAAACACAGTAATGGAAAGCAAACAGTCATTCATACCACGACATAAAACACATTAAAACATTTCGAATAGATACTGTCTAGTACATAAAACACAATACTTGGAATCACGTGAGATAATGCAAGAAGACTCGAATACTGAATCACTGAATCACTAGATGCACTGCTAAACAGTACAGGCCGGTCCCATGAAGAGACACGTCATACCGCGCTCACCTAAGTGAACACGTACGGACCAGGACTGTGTACCCAGACCTGTCTTGACCGGACACAAACTAATGCACCCGTCTAGATGCGTCCCTAGCAACGGTACTCACCGGGAGCAATACTTGAACTTGAACTTGAAGGCCTCAGACTGGACTGGACTTCTACTGGTACTGCTACTGCTACGCATGCGCCTCGACACTTCGGAACAGGTGGGTCTCTGGATACCTCGGACACTGCTACTCTCGGCTGGGCTCTGGTCGGGATCCTCCGCACTCCTCACCGCCTCGTCTGGATGTCGACCGCAGTCTCCGTCACCACCGTAGGCCTGAGGGAGATACAGGAAAACCTGCAGATGCGCATAGGTGTCCGTCACGGCTGTGGCAGGGGGCAAGGCCTGCGACGCATCGCCGGCGCGTGGGGTGGGGGAGGGGTTCCTGTTCGGGCGCCAAATTATGTGGTAAATAAATTTACCTAATCAGTTTTTCCGTATAATTATCATTACGAGACAGCTCATTCAAATGAGAGGCAGAGTCCGTGGTATCTGAGTCATACGGGTTTTAATGGACAAACCTCGAGGTTGGAGATCATGTTCCGTCACCACTAGGGTTCGGGAAGGGACAGTCAACGTTTTATTAACATTACACATTATATATAGTAAAGTAACATAATTGAATCCAATACAGTAGGCGTAACAGGTGAAAGAGAGCGAGATAAGAACACATGTGCGTAAGAGGAGGCGTGAAAGAAGGCGTGTAATAGGCGTACACGGAGGCGTGCACTGTACATGTCAGAGAAACGTCACAAGAATCGTCACATGTGGGTGGATGCATAGAGAAAGTTGCAGAGTCAGCAGGAAGTGCGGATGCGCGCGCAGCTAGCATGACGTGACATAGACGTGTAACTGGGGAGAACCTTAACACTAGTAGAGAAGACAGAAGTCTGGGATGTCAGAACGACCTGGACCTATAACATATCTGGTATCTTATGTTTGGAGGATGTATTATCTGGAGTAAAAGGTCTCTCGGGCAGAGGCTATTCTATACTGAATGCTAGTGCGTGCATATGTGTCTACGTGCGGGGCCATGGGCCTACTATGGCAACGGGAACTGTAAATTACTTGCATGGAAACAGGAAGGCTTGCTCTTTGCTCTGCAGCCGGGGAGATGTTTACCTAAATCACTAGACAGGAATGTATTTTCGAGGAGGCTGAACAGATAACTTGAAGGCAAAATACTGTCTTGGCAGGCAGGCCAGGTTGAGCCAGGCACCGCTTCGCTTGGCAGGAAGTAAGGCAGAGGTCAGGGATACGTGTCCATGCTGCAGCTTTCAGAGGCAGAAAGTAGAAAGGGCTCGGAGACAGAAATCAGGGCCTAGCTCGGCAGAGCCAGGAAAAACGTAAAAGTGTACCATGTAAAGACGTTGGCATGGCATGGTTAGGAACTGAATTACCGATCCATTCATGGTGGATCTGAAAGAGGACATGTTAACGTTGGACGCAAATGTATTTGCGTCTTCATATTCGGTCATGGAGGGAAATTACATGTACTTTTAAGCACGTACATGGAGACGTTGGGGTACACGTTAGGGGACATACCTGACCATAAAAATTTCAATTACCTCATTCCCTCCTTGTCCCCTACGTTCCCTTCAGGATATATCAATCTTCATGAGTCCATCTATCTGTTCATATAACATCATTTGTTCATCTTTTTTCATTCGGGCACGAGAACGTGGACTTGAATGGGGAATACATGATGTGGCGCACAAGCCGCAAATCGCTGGCCCACATTGTAGACATAGACAACAACTGAATACTATGAGTAGGATTATTCCAAGGAATGATAGGACTTTCCATCCCCAGGCTGATATCACGCTCCAGAACCATCCGGACCAGGTCCAGGTGCCTGGATTCTGGTGTATCTGACTTGCAATCTTGTGGAGCCGAGGTATGGCTCTATATACTGACGGTGCGTTATTAGGAATGAAAACGCAACAACTGGATCCGATGACTCTACAAGCCCTGCCCCTATCTGCCAGGATGACGTCAAGGACGAGACGATTTTGAAGAACGACAAGTCTCATAGCAGACTGCTCGTCTGTTAAGTTACCTAGGGCAAAAGTAGTTTCATTCACTACTGCTTCAAGGGTTCTGGTCAATTTACGTATCAGTTTACTATTTGAGACAGTTCCTAAATAAGGAAAGAATCCTTTATTGAAATCTGTGTATTGTTCCCATGTTGTTTCAGTGTAGTCGACAATCGGGAGATCTCTCTTGGGTCTAACATGAATGAGATGAGAATTTCTATGGTAGTCAGGTGGGGCTAGAAAAACAGGTGGCAGTAGGAATGCAATGTAACAAGTACCATCTCAGTCTAGAGGTAAACGGATATAAGCTGTATGGCCACAAATGAAATAGGAATGTCGGGAAGCTTTGAATGTAGACTTGCCTTTATCACTGAATTCAATAACTGTATTAGAATCACTGTGTCCTAGATGTACTGAACCATTCTTTCTAACACATAAGTCACCCTTCACTGGTAAAACTGATATTGAGGGTAAGTTCGAACTAGTTTCTGACTGGACATTCAAAATCATGAGGCTAAGTGTAAAATTACCTAATCCATATACTTCGTTTTCTAGATCGGTACCTGTCATTTGGGGAAGACCCTCCTTGTCTGGGAAACATGCCTTATTCATAACTGTATTCAGGTCTCCCCATATCCAATTACCTTGGGAAACTTTGGACTTACTGTCTAACGAGGACATTAATGTAAACCATGCACCACATGAACCATTATGTGTAAACGGGTAAGGGAAAAGAGGCAAGGCTCCCGTCATTTTCTGGTAGGGAGGGAGTCGGCCACATACCCAGCAATTAGTGGCATTGCTGGACTGGTGAGAATGATGTAGCATACGGATGAAAGAATTGTTGCGCAGTGCAAGTCGATAAGAAAGTTCGTGCGGGAGCAGATCACGAAAGGTGTGGTCTGCAGTGTCATTGAAAGAAGAATGTGCTTGTATATGAAAATATACGTGTAACATATAGCTTAGGCATATAATCGTAAGACTCAGAAAAAACATGACAATTAAAGTTACAATACAACGGCTTCGGAGATTCTTGCAATATTTCTGTTTCTTGATCTCCTGTCTATCTCTCTCACTATGTGGGTCTATCTTGTACATGTCGGGAACCTGTCTAACCGCTTCACCCAGGGGGGGACTTAAACAATTAAACTGTCTGACTTACTAGACCTCAACTTTAATTTATACTCCTGGGACGGAGTTTTCTCTACCAGGGGGAGTTTAGTATCAATGATTGGAATGCGGCAGTCCTGGGAAACAGTTTTTGGCGGAAGTCCATAACACTTCTTGACGTGGCTCGAATGGAGCCAGTTTTTTCTGCCTTCGAGTTTGACTGCAGTCCTTGTGGTCATCAAAACGATCTTAGGTTCCTTCCAGCGGGGCTCCAGAGGGCTCGACCGGTCAAAGTTGCGGATGTAGACGTAGTCACCAGGGACGATCTTGTGTGGCTTCACCTCGGTGTTGTCTGGAAAGGCTGCAGCGACCTGTGAACGACATGATTGTAGTGCAGACATCAAGGAAGCAAGGTAATCTGTCAGCATAGTACTGTCAACATCGGTTAATTTACGGGGCAGAGGCGTCCCCCACATATTCGGTGGCCGGCCAAAAACCACCTCATACGGGGATAGCCCTGTCCTAGAATGGGCTACCATTCGCATATAGAAGAGAGCAACTGGAAGGGCTACTATCCAGTCTACTCCTTTTTCTGCACAAACCTTAGCAAGACGAGTTTTCAGAGTCTGATTGTGTCTTTCTACTAATCCAGCTGCTTCCGGATGCCGAACACAGTGGAACTTCCATTGGTAACCTAACAAAAGGGAAACCTGCTTCATGAGCTCGGACGAGAATGGCTGTCCGTTATCTGAATACACGACACGAGGCAAACCAAACCTCGGGAAAAATTCGCGAACCAACTGCTTGGCAGTGGTCACGGCAGTGTAATCTGGGACTGGATATGCTTCTGTCCATCGGGAAAGTGCACATACAACTACGAGGACGTACTTGAATCCTCGGCATCTGTCCATCTGGATATAATCCATCTGGAGGACTTCAAAAGGGTGATCAGGAGGATGAAATCCACCTTGCTCTATGGGAATGCCTTTACCTGGGTTGAACTGACAACAGATCATGCAAGTACGCACTTTCTGTTTTGCTGCTGCTCGTAAATGCTTATTGAACCAAAGGTTTTGAATACTGTCTAACATGGCTTTTTCTCCCAAATGTGCAGGACTATGTGCTGTGTTAATGATAACTTGAACCATAGAGTCGGGGAGGAACCATGTGGCTTTTCCCTTCGTCATCCATCCCTGTTCTGTCTGGATCGCTCCTAGTTCTGTCCATTTCTTGATTTCGTCTGGAGTAGCATGTGTCTGTATGTCAATTACATCTAGTGCGGGATCCCTAACTGTCATGCAATGTGTTGGAACTACTGTCTTTGTCATATCAGTCGTATGAGTATGAGTCTGAGCTGTATGCTTGGCTGTTCGATCTGCCAGGTCGTTACCCTGGGAAATGGTATCTGTGACTTTCGTATGTGCTTTACACTTCATGATGGCTATGGCTGTAGGCAAATGTATTGCTTCTAACAGAGCTTGAATGAGGGGACCGTGCTGTATCTTGGCACCGTGGGAAGTTAAGAAACCTCTCTCTTGCCAAAGGACTCCGAAGTCGTGTACAACTCCGAATGCATAACGGGAATCTGTGTATATGTTAACTTTCAGGTTCTTGGCTCGAATACAGGCTTGAGTCAGAGCGATGAGCTCTGCAGCTTGGGCAGACAGGGTGTCAATACGATGTGTTTCTATGAATTCAGTTTCAGTGGTCACTGCATATGCGGCCACTAACTCTCCTGTACTTGTTCTCATACATGAACCATCCACATAAAGTGTCAGGTCTGGATCTGGTAATGCGATGTCTGTCAAGTCTTGTCTGGGTTTCGTCATAGTGGTAATGACTTCCACACAGTCATGTGACATGGGGTCTGTTGTACTCAACGGTAAAAGTGTAGCAGGATTCAGTGTATTGCAGCGTCTGATCTCTATGTGTGGCTGGAATAACGTCAATTCATATCCTGTCAGTCGTGCTATAGTCAAGTGCTGAGTCTGTGTTCGGTTTAAAAGAACTTCCACGGAATGTGGAACCTGTACTGTCAATTGGTGTCCTAATACTATGGAATCACTTTGTCTGATTGCTAGAGCTGTTGCTGCTACGGATTTCAAGCACGCAGGCAGAGCCTGGGCTACTGGATCTAATGTACTGGAAAAATAAGCGCATGGTTTGTGTGAACCTGCTTGATCTTGGGTGAGTACTGACAATGCAGTACCTTCGCGTTCAGTGACAAAAAGTGTAAAAGGCTTGCTGTAACATGGTGTCGCTAAAACAGGAGCTTGACATAGGGCTTTCTTCAAGTCGTCAAAAGCTTGTGTATGTTCCTGAGTCCAAGGGAGGACAGTCGACGACACTGCCTCCTGGGTTGTCAACTGTATAAGGGGCTTGGCTAGATATGCGTACTGAGGGATCCATTGTCTACAGTAAGAGGTGAGGCCTATGAAGGCCCGTACTTCCTTTTGTGTCTTGGGTTGTGGCATATGTACAATTAACTGGATGCGGTCAGGTGTTAGCTGTCTCCCCCTCTTGGACAGCAAGTGACCAAGGTACACAACTTGCTGAACACAGAATTGCAGCTTCGAAGGAGACACTTTGTGTCCCTTGTCGGCCAGAAAATAAAGGACTGTCAGAGATGCATGTTCATATTCTTGTTCACTTCGGGCGGTGATCAATAGATCATCGACGTACTGAAGTAGGGCAGTGTTAGCAGGCATGTGGATACTGTCAAGTTGTCTGTTCAATGCTTGGCTATAGATACTCGGACTTTCCGTGAACCCTTGAGGTGCACGTGCAAATTTAAAGCTTCGGCCATTTAAACTGAATCCGAAAAGGTACTGGCTTTCCGGATCAATGGGAACACTAAAGAAGGCATTCTTGAGATCTATTACAGTAAAGAACACCGCTTCGGAATCAATAGCAGTCAATAGGGATGAAATATCTGGGACCACTGGATACTGAGGTATGATACATTTGTTAAGCTCTCTAAGGTCAATCACTAGTCGATAAACTGGAGGTGCATTTGGATCAGTACGTTTGAGAATCGGTATGATTGGAGAATTACAAATATTGGAGTCAGTTTCTACAACCACTCCTTGAGCAATAAGCTCGTCTATGATTTTCAATAAGGCTGCAACAGCCTCAGGTGGCAATTTATATTGTCGGATTCTGGGCAGAACAACACCTTCTCTAAGAGTAACACGATATGGTGTAATATGCATACAACCTACATCAGTCGGACCTTGTGCCCATAAATGCTGTGGTACCTTCTGTAATCGGGGATCAAAATCTCTCAACACATAGTGACCCTTGAAGTCACGTAAAAACAATCTCACTCCTTCCGGAGAACAACAAATTACGGCTCCTAGAGCTTTCAGCGTTTTAATACCAAGCAGGTTTTCTGGACATGATTTCGTAAGCAATAAATCTGTAGTACGGGGCAATGGACCAACTGCAAGGGGAACTGGTTTCGATACTTCATTAACAATAGGTTTTCCTGAAAATCCAAGGGAAACATTCTGTGAGCCTGAGAGGGGTGCCCCTGGAACCTCGTCATGACTAATGGTAGTTCTGCTTGCCCCTGTGTCAATCAAAAATGTTCTGTCTTTTCCTAATACCTGACTATGTACATAAGGACCCTCTTGATCTACAGGAATCTCGATGAGAGGCAAACCTACTTCCCTCTCTAGGCTATTTCATGAATACTGTTGGTAATCTGGATACTCGGATTGTGCATACTGATACATCTGCTGTGTAACATGCTGTGTTGCGGCAATGGGCTGGGGCTGTGGTACCGCTACGGTCTGTTGTGGAATCTGCATAGGCTGTACATTCTGCGGAGTATGTTGCTGGACCTGATCCTGTCTAGGCGGACGTGGCCTTTCTTTCGTTTTGCCTGTAGCTATGTTGTGTTTGAGGACGGCACAATCACTTATAAAGTGACCTGGCTGCTTGCAATAATTACAATTTCCTTTAACAGGACCTGTTGGATGATTAGTCTGTGTGTTCTGAGTGTTACCCCTCTTCTGACCATCTGCTGGAACAGACTGGGCAACTAATACTTTCATTTTAGTGTCTTTCAGGCGTCTCTGTTCATGATCGTGTTCCTCTCTAATTCTGTTCTGGTGGTACTGTAACATTTGTAACATTTGGGAAGGCGTATTTGCTTGCCATATACTTTCGACTTTCAATACTCTGTACTTAACCTGGGGTAAGGAAGTCTCAACTAAAGTGGTCACGAAGACATGTGGATATGACTCGCTACTTGTTTTCAGGCCACTATTAATAATAAAACATTTCTCGAATCTAGAATAAAAATCACTAGTGTCTTCGTCTTGCTTCTGTTTGCAGGCTGAGATTGCATCCCAATCTTCCTTCTTAACTGTCAGTAATCTAGGCAAAACTTGTACTAATAACCCTGGTAGTGCTTTAGTTTTGTCCCCAAGACCTAAACCTGGGGTACGTGTCTTGTCTTCTAATTCGGCCCAAATAATCTTTTTATCTCCCACCTCCCATTCCTTCTCTTTCAGTTTCTCGTAAATCCCTGCTGGCAACAATACTTTTAACATTTTAAGAATGTCTGAATATGTGTAATCACCCATAAGTAACATATCTTTCAATTCACGGTGAAAACCTGCAGGATCTTTATCGTGACAAGGTACAATTTTCTTCATCTCCAATAATTCCATTTTAGTCAAAGGAGTGTATACGAATACGCGTTCAAGCGTATCATCTGGTTTCCGGATTGGATGTACTTCTCGTAAGGGATTCTGTCTGTCTAGGTGATATGGTTGTCTAACTGGGGGTGGAACTGGAACAAAATGTGGAGTTAGGAAAGTTCTGAATTTGTGACGTTGTTCTAGAATCGTATTAATCAAATCTGTACCTAGGCCTCTCCATCTTTTCAGAAGTAAGTCGTCTAATAACTCATATAAGGGACCTGGATCAGAATGTTGGTTTTCATACTGTGTAATGAGATGTTGGATCATGTACATGCCAACTAATCGCTGTTCGTCTGGGGAAAGACTTAAAAATGTCTACGCTACTGCGTCAACATTATATACGTGGCTATCACCAGCCCACTGTACTGCGGACCGTGCCAGTTTCTGTTCATGCATTGTATGAAGTTCGTAGTAACCTAATCTTTCTTTCAGTATATTATCGGTCTGTTGGAATACATGTTCAAGAGAACATAGTTCTGGAATGGGGGAAAGGAAACGTTTCTTGTTTTCTAGACGAATGGGTCTGTCAAAAGGACTACTTAAAGGATACTGTCTAGGAGGTTTCGCTCTACCTACATACGCTATTGTATCTTGCTGTACATCCGGACTCTCTAATTCTTCCTCCTCTGAGGACTCGTTTTTATCTGACTCAGCTGCCCTTTCTATTTACAACAAGGGGTGGTGAGGGACAGAGTCTCTGAATTAAGCAGAAAGCTCTCACCCAGTCAAGAGATCAGGGCTAGATCCAACACCGTTTTTTAGCTCACTGCACCATCCCAGTTTCAGAACCTGGCTGTATGCAAATTAGTCTGTTCCTGTCCCAGTGCATGATGGGAACAGGGCAAACCAAACTACAAAAGCCAATTCTTACACTGGTGATGGATCAAGCCCTGATCTTTGGACTGGGTAAGAGTGGTCTGTTTAACTCAGGCACTCTGTTCATCACCACCCCCTTTTCTAAATCGTTTTTGGCCACTATAGGTGTGGCAGGGTATACTCAGACATGAGTCCCTCTCTCACTGCTCCATCAGGATTCAAGCAAGCCGGGCCGAAGAAGGCTGAAATGCCAGAAACCGGTCCCCGGTAGCTTGTCTCCTTTCTGGTGAAGAATTGGCTTGGTAGTTTAGTCTGCCCTGTTCCCATGATGCACTGGGCCAGGGACAGACTGATTTGCATATAGCCAGGTTCTGAGCTGGGATGGGGCAGTGAGATAAATAACGGTGATGGATCAAGCCCTGATCTTTGGACTGGGTAAGAGTGGTCTGTTTAACTCAGACACTCTGTTCATCACCACCCCCTTTTCTAAATCAGCTGCCCTTTCGGCATTCTGTCGGGTATGTATCGCTACTATTTCTTTACGGACCTTTCTAGACATAGCATCTATACATTTCTGTCTGTCATGTTTACCTTCCGCAATATTTTGACTCCATTTTGTCAGTACTTTCATCTCTTCCTTAACAACACCTGTCTGATCTTGTTCCCTTATCAAACAATTAATCAAAAATCGTAGTAGTAAACCTTGTGTCTCTACTTTCTGATATGCCATGGCTTCTCGAACACATTCTGGTCTCTCTCCTGTTCTAATAAAATGATATATGTTGTCTAGATGTTCTTGCATTTCTGGTAATAACATCAGATAATCTGTCGTAGACGTAACGAGGCTAACATCATGTCTCCTGCCTTGCCAGGTACTGGATCATATCTACAATCCGTTAGATACTGTTTAAATTTTTCATGGGGCATCGCTGCCGGAGTACGCTGTGTAGCTAACTCTCTCATTGTCACTCGATGTAATTGTGGCGGGGTGTGATAGGGACCTCCTGAAGCACCCCCTGAGTCAGAACCATGAGCATGACTTGACGTCATTGCGTGTGGGAAAGGTACATTTAACGGGGACGACTGAGTCGCATCTGTAGCAAAAGGGTTAAGAGGACCAGAAATAGAGGGGCCAGTAGCAGCAGCAGCAGGAGGGGAAGTGACAGCAGGTGCGGGAAGTAAATCTCGACGTGGAGGGGTCGTGGCTTGATCAGCAGGAATATGCTGTGGCAGATTATTATTAGCAGGATGTACGGGTACATTGGTATATGCGGGAGCTACATCATCTAAATAGGAAGAAAGGAAAATATCTGCTGCGGTCTTATGGTGACGTACTTTAGTCGGAACCAATGGTGGTGGCAAGTTACAGGGTACTTCCGGGGTCGCCTTAGGCAGGCCCTCGGCAAGAACTGGATACATGCCTGTAATGAGTGCATTTCTTTGGCGGTCTAATTGTTCTGATCTTACTTGTTCTCCTTCTTCTAGTAACTCTTTTTCTTTGGCTTTTTCGGATTCTTCTCTACTTCTCTCTGCTTTTCTGAATGCTTTTTCTGTTCTTCTATGTGATTCTTTACGCCACAATTCTATGGCATCTTTCTGAGATTGTCTGGCTTTCTTTTTCCATAATGCTTCTTCTACTCTCATGATGCACTCGGATCCCATGTCCCTGAGACAGGCCATCTAAACTTCACTTCTAGGTTCTTTGTGTAGTCCACCCATAAATCTAAGTACAACACAGCGTCTAAGCCGTGCTTGTGGTACATAAAATATCCTGGAGTGTCCCTAGGCGGGACAGGAACTGCTTCTTCGAGTATCCCTTTCCTAGTTCCTATCTGACGTAACTTTGGAAACAGCGGCATTATTACTTTGACTCGAACACAATAAACACAGTAATGGAAAGCAAACAGTCATTCATACCACGACATAAAACACATTAAAACATTTCGAATAGATACTGTCTAGTACATAAAACACAATACTTGGAATCACGTGAGATAATGCAAGAAGACTCGAATACTGAATCACTGAATCACTGAATCAGTAGATGCACTGCTAAACAGTACAGACCGGTCCCATGAAGAGACACGTCATACCGCGCTCACCTAAGTGAACACGTACGGACCAGGACTGTGTACCCAGACCTGTCTTGACCGGACACAAACTAATGCACCCATCTAGATGCGTCCCTAGCAACGGTACTCACCGGGAGCAATACTTGAACTTGAAGGCCTCAGACTGGACTGGACTTCTACTGGTACTGCTACTGCTACGCATGCGCCTCGACACTTCGGAACAGGTGGGTCTCTGGATACCTCGGACACTGCTACTCTCGGCTGGGCTCTGGTCGGGATCCTCCGCACTCCTCACCGCCTCGTCTGGATGTCGACCGCAGTCTCCGTCACCTCCGTAGGCCTGAGGGAGATACAGGAAAACCTGCAGATGCGCATAGGTGTCCGTCACGGCTGTGGCAGGGGGCAAGGCCTGCGACGCATCGCCGGCGCGTGGGGTGGGGGAGGGGTTCCTGTTCGGGCGCCAAATTATGTGGTAAATAAATTTACCTAATCAGTTTTTCCGTATAATTATCATTACGAGACAGCTCATTCAAATGAGAGGCAGAGTCCGTGGTATCTGATTCATACGGGTTTTAATGGACAAACCTCGAGGTTGGAGATCATGTTCCGTCACCACTAGGGTTCGGGAAGGGACAGTCAACGTTTTATTAACATTACACATTATATATAGTAAAGTAACATAATTGAATCCAATACAGTAGGCGTAACAGGTGAAAGAGAGCGAGATAAGAACACATGTGCGTAAGAGGAGGCGTGAAAGAAGGCGTGTAATAGGCGTACACGGAGGCGTGCACTGTACATGTCAGAGAAACGTCACAAGAATCGTCACATGTGGGTGGATGCATAGAGAAAGTTGCAGAGTCAGCAGGAAGTGCGGATGCGCACGCAGCTAGCATGACGTGACATAGACGTGTAACTGGGGAGAACATTAACACTAGTAGAGGAGACAGAAGTCTGGGATGTCAGAACGGCCTGGACCTATAACATATCTGGTATCTTATGTTTGGAGGATGTATTATCTGGAGTAAAAGGTCTCTCGGGCAGAGGCTATTCTATACTGAATGCTAGTGCGTGCATATGTGTCTACGTGTCTACGTGCGGGGCCATGGGCCTACTATGGCAACGGGAACTGTAAATTACTTGCATGGAAACAGGAAGGCTTGCTCTTTGCTCTGCAGCCGGGGAGATGTTTACCTAAATCACTAGACAGGAATGTATTTTCGAGGAGGCTGAACAGATAACTTGAAGGCAAAATACTGTCTTGGCAGGCAGGCCAGGTTGAGCCAGGCACCGCTTCGCTTGGCAGGAAGTAAGGCAGAGGTCAGGGATACGTGTCCATGCTGCAGCTTTCAGAGGCAGAAAGTAGAAAGGGCTCGGAGACAGAAATCAGGGCCTAGCTCGGCAGAGCCAGGAAAAACGTAAAAGTGTACCATGTAAAGACGTTGGCATGGCATGGTTAGGAACTGAATTACCGATCCATTCATGGTGGATCTGAAAGAGGACATGTTAACGTTGGACGCAAATGTATTTGCGTCTTCATATTCGGTCATGGATTGAAATTACATGTACTTTTAAGCAAGTACATGGAGACGTTGGGGTACACGTTAGGGGACATACCTGACCATAAAAATTTCAATTACCTCACTCTTCGCCTGCCACTTACCTGTTTCCCGGCTTCCAGGACTCTTTCTTGCTAGCGCCCTGGTTCCTTCCACTGAGACCTCACTGCAAAGGACGTTCTACATCAGTCTTGCACTTCAATGGAAAAACAAGAAGAAAAGGAGGGACGCATTAACAGGCTATTTCGCTACGTGCTGAGCTCCGTCTCAACATCGTGCTTGCAGACAAGGTCACCAGTGTTTTTGTTCAACTTGTACATTCTGTTGGCAGGGCTATGCTAGGAAGGACTTGAGTGAAGCTAACTCTGTCCAAATTAGCCTGTGGGTTTGATGCTGGAATCATACTCAATACAGTTTCGAAACTTTGATGAAGGAACCTTTATGGACTGCCTAAAAACAACAGACAGCCAAACTAAAGGTTAGTTTGATATATAAAAATCTTTCAAGAGGTGATACCTTAACAGATATATCTAATACTAGACTAAAGCCATATTGTTTGTTTTATAGCTAACATATCTGCCGGTACCATTCATCAGACTGGTGTGAATGCCTGCTGCAGTGTTGCGGTTGAGTAGACGAGCCACAGCATCTTTGACTCCACACGCTCTCCCCATCCCAAACCCCTTCCCCCTGGGATTTGCTGTGGAGCAGTCTTCTGTAAACTGAGGTCAAGTCTCGAAAGGATTTGGGAACTAGTGTTGCTGCTCCTTTGGAATCACCTTGGATAAAGGATACAAAAAAATGAGAAAAAAATCAGAGGAATATGGGACGAATGTCACAATATTAATACGATGTGCACAGTACCTTCTTAGTAGGTTGTGAGGTCCAGTTATAAGCCAGACAGGTGAGTGTATCATTGGTTAAACAAACACGAAAGACAGCTTTACTATAAAGTGCCAAATATTTCCCAACTTGCTGGTGTGCATATTACCCTGTGTGCATGTAATTCCCAAAACAGCAATTGCAGCTTAACGCACTAAAGATGTGCGTAATACCGTTTGAAGCTTTCCAATGCAACTAGCCCAAGAACAAAAAGGTATGTGTGTGTCACCGTAGTAATTCTAGACATGCAAGTGTGCGTATCTTTGTACTCGCTCACACGAGGGACTGTTTACTCAGTGTCATGAAGTTCTTCACTTGAACCATGACCCCACTGTGATAATGCTTACCACAGCTGCACTGCACACCAGACTCCATCTTTGCGACACACAGAAGATCTCTGCCCACGTTAAGTTATGTTCCTATTAGGTGCACGTACAGCTTGCGTGTCTCATTGCACTTCTCCAGCTGAGTAAGATGCCACCGCCATCAGAATGGCAGAGGAAGGTAGTGTTCTAGTTTTCTAATTGCCCAACTGCGCCATCGCCTTCATGCACACGCAGTTATAGTACAGTGACGTGACTATCCACATCGATTACTTCCTCTTTAACAGCCTGCTCTCCCCTACGTACATCGGACAGATAAAGTGCTGATACAAACTTCCCCTCCCACGGATGAGCTGGACCGCCTTGCTCCATTTGTCAAAAGAACACTTGTGGTCCGGAATCGGCACAGTAGGTTCTCCGTTGTCAATTTGAGGTGATGAGTCGCAAACCAAGTAAAGGTAAAATTGCATGTTTATTCCATACAATGGGGAGAGTAGGAAAATACGTCCTCCTTATGTAAGATTTGCACCAACTGTACTCCGACGATTCTCTTTACATTCCGTCCCAGAACCCAAGGGATGTCACACCTATGACCTCTACTGTGGCAACCAACAACAGATCATGACACCACCACAATAATCAGTTGTATAATATTCCTCAAAACGCTTTTGAAGTGATTTCTTAATGTTACTATTTTAGGTTTAGATTTTAGAACGTGTTTTTAAAAAACTGGATTTCACTACTTTATCCCAATTGTTTCTTTTTTTTCTTTTTACTGGCAGTGACATAAAAAACAGCCCAAGCCTCTAAAGATTCAGCAAGGTGGGAATCTCAGAACTAGGGTATTGTCGCCACACAGCTTTTAATATACAACAAAGAGAACTGATGGATCTGTAGGTGTCTGGTTGTGAAACGCTGTTAGAATTTATTTTCTTCATAATAAACATGCATAATTAACCCCTACAAAATGTGCCAACAATTGGGAACACCTGTGAGTAAGATTTACATGGAAAACTGAGGCGGAGGATAAGTAACAGGCATAACCAATGTGGAACAGGAGGGAGAGAAGAAAAAATTGATGGGAAAGCAGCAGGGAAAGTACACCATGCCAAATCCACCGTGGAGGGTGCACAGACAAACCTAGAGCAACATGGAGTGCAGGAGAGAAGTACACGAGTAAGGCAAATAGAAAAAATATGCACTCATGGACAGCCTACTGTGAAAGAACAAGCATTTGCAATGCAATAGGTCTCGCATTTGCGAGAGTTTAAGCTATTGGCATTGTAAATGCCAATGCCTTTTATTTATGTTTTAAAAACCAACACATAAGTAAAAGGCATTGTCATTTATAATGCCAAGAGCTCAAACTCTCGCAAATGCGAGGCCTATTGCATTGCAAATGCTTGTTCCAGGAAGTTACCAGGCACTGATCAGGGACCGGCCTAAGCACAGCAGACCCAAAGTATTTTCAGATGCAAAAGGGGGTTCCCGGAAGTGGATTTGTTGTTGTCACCAATTGATGTCAAAGTATTTAAGGTGCCCGATCAAGCGGGTGTTCATTGTTGTGATGACATCCTCTGGGTTGTGCAGCATTGCACCCAATTTATAGCATAGGGAAAAAGTGGCAAACATTTTCTCAAATAATTCATTAATTCTAAGTCTCTATCGTGGTCTCTTTTTCCTGTGCTTTACTGCATGTGAGATTCCAACCATTACCTATCCTCAGGGGTTCAGTAATTGTGATTCACTGCACGTGTGAGCATGACCAGATCTTTAAACAGCAGTCCCTAACCTACTGGGGTTTCTATTTTTGTGCTTTACTAACATAACGTGGGCATCTTGGCGCTGAATAACAGATGTTTATTGTTACACAACTCAATGGTACTCATTTTATTGACCTCAGAAAGCTATGAAAGGGTGAGGGGACCCGCAGGGAATTGAACCTGTGAGCCCAATGCAATGGATGCATTAGTCCACTAAGCTACCAGACCCGGCTAATGTGAGAGTTTGACAGGATCTTTAAACAACTGTTCCTATCCTAGGGGCCTCCGTTTCTTGCCTGCCCACATCTTTAGATAACAGTCCCTAACCTTGGGCGTTCTGCTTCTGTGCTTCAATGCTAGTAACTCTCTCCTTGTCCCCTCTAGTGCTCAGACATAAGCCCAGCTGTGACTGGCATGTCACAGATGAAATCCTTGGGATTAAAGTTGACCCTTGCCACATCACAACCACTACTACTCTCCTGACGCTTCTTGTGATCTTTGGGAAATTGCTGGCTGCACCAGTGACTCACTTGGACCGCGTGCAGTTCCTTCAGACTAGAAATGTTTAGTCTATTGGCTAGAGACTGTCTGGGCTCCAGAAGCGTCTCCCCACCTCTGCCTGCAGCCTACCCCCTCACGCCTCGCAGAGTGATGCCTCTTTTAGCGCGCGCTGCCTGATTTCTCCCGAGGCCCGCGTGCGCAGAGCTGCTGGATGTAAATGTTCGCACTGACCCAGGCAATGCATGGATTACCCAGAGGTGCTGGAGAGAGCTGCTCTGCATGTCATTGTTCATAGGATGTATTATTTACTGATCTAGAGGCTGGGCATGAGTGCCAGAAATTGCCTATTGCAGAAGGATTGCCCTACCCAGTCCAGATCGGTTCTCTAACCCCTTCAGCCCCGCACGCCGCTCCAGGCATTCTACCCTGTGGGTGCAGTGGCTGACCACAGCCTCCTGCCTACACTCCGTAGATCCTCTGTGAACAGTCTCTGTTACCCATCCAATGCCTGCTTCAGAACTAGGCAACCCCTCTTGAGATAGCACATGGTGAAATAAACGTTTGTGGCGTTAGTTCCTGGTACTAGTCCAAAGGTGATGTTTACCCTGTGTAAAGTCTGCCCTTCTTCCATAGGTGCGCCTCTGTGTAATGTTTCCTTGAAAATGTCACCCTTCACCGACTTAACACCACAGAGCCTTTTTTAAACGTTCAGGGAGGTCTGAACTTGTGGTACTGTCTGTGTCACTTTACTCCGCTGACCCTCTTCTCACTACAGTACAGACAGGAAATACGAGTAAACAGCACACCACAGAAAGCTGTGCGCCATCTGCATCTGCTTCTGAGGGACTGAGAAGTAACAGGCTAGCAGGGAGCAGGGCAGACATAACCCCAGCTGTGACTGGCATGTCACAGATGAAATCTTTGGGATTAAAGTTCGCCGTTGCCACATCCCGGCCATGGCTACTCTCCTGCCGCTTCTTGTGATCTTCTGGAACTTGCTGGCTGCACCGGTGACTCACTTGAACCTCGTGCAGTTCCTTCAGACCAGAAACGTTTAGTCTATTGACTAGAGACTATCCGGGCTCCAGAAGCGACTCCCCACCTCTGCCTGCAGCCTGCAACCCCCTCACGCCTCGCTGAATCATCCCTCTTTTGGCGCGCGCTGCCTGATTTCTCCCGAGGCCCGCGTGCTCAGAGCTGCTGGGTGTAAATGTTTGCAATGACCCAGGCAATGCATGGATAACCTGGAGGTGCTGGAGAGAGCTGCTTTGCATGTCAATGTTCATAGGATGCATCATTTACTGATCTAGAGGCCGAGCATCAGTGCCAGATATTACATATTGCAGAAGGATTGCCCTACCCAATCCAGATCGGGCCAAATCAATAGTTGTTCCTTGAAACCATTTCTCGTGGGGACCCAGGACCACTATTCTGGATGGATTCCTTAGTCATCGGCAACTAGAAGATTATTTTTGGGCATTATTACACTTGCTTCCACAAGCACGGCCAAAGCAGATATGTGTGCGCATATCTCCTGTCCGGGCAGGCACGCGTTTTGCTGAAAGGAATTTAGCAAGAGCTAATAAATCAAGCGCTCGGTGGGAGCGTGTGAAAGCTCCTATCACAACAAAGGAGATGCCAGAGAGGAGATGCCATGCACGCGCACATCGCCTGTCTGGCGCGCACATGGTTTGTCTCCCTTCGCGAACGAAAGTGACAACAATAGTCTCGCAAGTCGAAGCAGCGCATGCGCTGCGTTCACTAGCGAGACCTCAAAAGGTAGGGCTTGAAAAGCAAGTAATAGAAGGTTAGAAGCCAGCCATTCAAAAGTGGTGGTAAAGCTGTGATGTTCCATGGATTAGACAAACAATATATTGACAAGCTGTAACATGAATACGAAGCAGGGAAATGAGTGACACAAAAGCAAATCAATGGTAATCAATGAGTGGGCTCTAAGCCTGTATGTATGTTCTAGTAGGTAAGACCTAAAAAGTACTTTTTACCCCCATCCCTCCACTGGTCTTACTTTTAAACATGTCACCCTAAAAGATAATCATGCCAAACCAGTGATATTCAAAGTATGGCCAGGGGACCGCTTGCGGCTCTCCTGACCTTTTACATGCGGCTCACCCAGAGAACAGTAACACTGCGCCTGTTCAACTTCGTACTCGGAAAGAAATTAAATAAACTGGCAAGCATTTATTTACTCTACTGTTGGTAAAGGAAAACAAAAAAGGAAGGTGTTCGGCACTTGCAACAGACATATATAAATATGATTGTCTCTTCTAAATGCAAAGTAGAATGTACAAAGTCAATAGGTCTCGCCTATGTGAAAGCTATTGGGTTTGCCAATGACTTTTAGCCCTGCTGTTCAGCGGCATGGCATTGAGTACTGTAGAGTGCCATTGTGTGGAGTAGAGGGGTGTTATTTGTAGTAGAACAATTGTGGGTGTAAGTAACTAAAGTGTCTTATCAGGACGGCGGATAGAGTGAAAGCAATGAAAATAAGACACCAAACATTTCAAATTATTGGAAAGATGTGCAAATACATGCAGTGCTATGAATTGAATAACTATAAAGAACACCCAATGTAAAATATAAGCGCTCCTTTTGAAAACATTTGTCACCCTTCTTTTATAATTATAGAGCATAATTTAATGTGCCAGAGTGTGTCTCAATATTACTAGAATGTCTATAGAGATGGCAGATATGGCAAAAGCAACATGAAGAAGAAGCCATATGCCAGTGTTAAAAGTAGGAAAGCACATTGCATGTATCAGGAATAATAATGAAATATTTATTGAAAAAATAGTGCTTTGCAAAAAGATGAGGAAGAACATGTGCACGTGGTGGGTGCTCCAGGGAGGAGCTAACACAAGAAAAAAAGAGAAGCCTTTGAGAGCTAAGCAATCAAAAGATTACAAATGGGAGCACCACCGAAAACAACCAATGATATGCTGCTGTGGGCAGGTTGTAAGCCCAGTGAATAGTAAACAATACATCTTGCAGCACAATGCATGCAAGACCATAAAAGTGCATTTCAATAAAATGCAAAAGTGTTTCAACTTAGTACACAAGGTTATATCATTGCATTGAGAGGACATTTTTAAAAGTGATGGTTTTCAATACATAAACATAAAAACATTCATGCCCCCCTTCCTCCCACCCTGACAATAGTGCCAATAGTGTGCCAAACATGGAGGGAAACTGGCGTGTTGAGAGCGATCTCTCCTCGACAAAAGTTCCTGCAGGCCTTCTTCCCCACCATAATTGAGCATGATGGCAACTCTCCAGTAGAGGCTGGTGTCAGAGGTCGAGACTGACTCTACCCAGGGCTTGGCGCACAGAGGCCCTGAGCAGAGAGGCTTGCACTGGAACCTGTGAGGTGCTGCACTGCTCAAGGAGGGGGGAGCAACCGGGAAGACACAGACATCACGCCCCTGACAAGAGTGAGAGCCATGCCCAGTACCTCTGCACTAGTGAAGCAAGTGAGGGGAGTGGGAGACCTACCACCCTCCTGCAGAATGCCCAGGCCCTGCTAGGAATAGTCACCTTGCTTGTGGAGTGCCTCTGGGGCCTTGGGCCGGATTGTGGGGCAAAACCTTCTGGCCTACTTGTGCTGGGACACATCCCTTCACCAGATGGGATTGAAATCGCTACAGAGGACAATCTGAGGAACCAAACTGAGAAGCTAGAGTTGGCCAGAGAAGAGAAGTTCTGATTAACTGTGGCAGCCACCAGAGGAACAGCAGGGGGAGAAACACCAAGGGGCAAAGTGCACAGCGATAAAGACTTGAAAGTGGGGAGGCGAGAAGGAACCTGGACCCCATGTGTTGGACTTTCCAAGCAATATGATTCCCCCTCCGGCTCAAGAAATCATCTATGCTCTAGATGATGGGGGGGGGGGGGGGGGGGGACTGTTCCTCCTCCTTTCTGTACCCCTCCTGCCCACTGGACACTTCTTTCATCGTTGGCTGTGACAAGGTCCAGTCGGGCAAACTTAACAAATATGTCTTATGGAGTAGCAAATCATGGTTGAGTACAGAACTGGAGCCGGGTAATGCCTCAAAGGGTACGGCGAGCACTCCCAGTGCAAACTGTTGCAGGTGTTCACGGAGTCCAGGTCTGCCTTAGAACACAAAATTCCATTCAATAGCGCCATCCTACATTCAGACTTTCAAAAGATAACAGACAGAATGGATACAGCAGAACCCACTCTGAAAGAACACACAATGGCCGTAAAACATCTTGAAACTGAACTCCGCCATCTCACGGAATACACTAACCAAAAAATACACTCACCAATTTTATGCACAAGCTGAGGCCGCTGAGAGAGGGTCCACACACAGTAATTTAAATTTTGTGTACATCCTGGAAAAGGCGGCAAGGTAGAGAAGGTTACTTTTTAGTACCACACTCCTGGGAGGGTAGATTTGGGTATACTCACTTCCTTCTGTGAGGGATTTCGGACCATTCTCCAGTATGCACCACATTAGGTACCAGGACATTGACATTTGCAACGGGGTGGCGATTGGAACTCAAGGAAATCTGAGACAGTAAGTAACACCTACTCCAGTCAACAGATTACTACTTTGCAGAAAATACACAATAAGTATAATCAAAATTGACAGTATGGTAGTTATACAAGATGGTATTTGGTGCCAGCTTCTCTCTAGAATAGTAGGTAAGTGTTGAGAAAAACTCAAGATGGTCAGGGAGCTGGAGGCAAGACAGCCATTGGGATGGAGAATATGTGTTAAACCAAGATACTGCTCTAGTGCATAAAATTGCGCTAGTCAGAGAAGACTATAGGCGGCTATTAAATGATGAGGCCAAAACTATACTGCACGCCAAACACCACAGACTTTAGGAGGTGAGCAATAAAACAGGCAAACTCCTGGCATGGTTGGCCCTTGGGATGGGCAGAAATGGGGTTCACAGGTCAAAAAATTGATGGGATGGCTAGTTAAATCCTCACTGGGAGAGTATAGGCTTTTGCCAAACAACTAGAAGGAGTATACTGACCCGAAGTCTGGTGCTTGGGGAAAATGTGGAAGGTTTGTAAACGATATCCCTGCCCCCAGTTTGAAAAAAAGAAGGTAAGGATTGATTAGTTAGGAAAATAGAGGCCAATGAAATTGGTGAATCCATTAAACAACTGAAGAGTTGGAAAACCCCAGGGACCAATTACCTCCCCTCTGAATTTTTTTAATGCCTGCGTAGGAAATTGAGTGAACCCCTTATAGATGTATTGTGTGTCATGGAAAAAGGGATGCTTGCCAAGGGACATCCAGCAGACCACAATTGTAATAATGAATAAAAAAAGGAAAGCTGGTAGAGGACTGTGCATCATACAGGCCCATCCTGTTGCTTAATATGGAGGCCAAAATACTAGCGAAAGTGTTGGCTAACTGCCTCTATCGTGTTATCCACAAACTGATCTCTGCAGATCAATCAGACTTTGTACCCCACAGATCTACCCTGCATAATCTCCAGCAGCTATTCAGGCTCCATCGAAATCTGGATTGACTGTGAGAACCTGCTGTGCTGTTGTCCTTGGATGCCACAGGTGCATTTGATCAGTGGCCCTACTTGATGGCGGTCCTCCAAAGGGTGAGATATGGCCCGGAATTCCGAGCGTGGGTGCGGCTGCTCTATACCTTTTCCACCATAATGGTGCGAGTCAATGGGACACTTCTCTGTAGCATTTCCGCTGGGGCTCAGGATGAGGCAGTTATGTCCTTTTTCTCCCCTGCAGTTTGCTCTCGCAGTAGAGCCTTAGGCGAAGTGGATGAGATGAGATGCGTTAGTCTGAGGCCTCTGTTGGGACCCAGAGTGGGAAGATAAAATCTCCTTATACATCGATGACCTACTGTTATACTTTTGTGAACCCAGAGGGCTCAATCCCATGGGTGATGGAAATGCTTAAAATATTTGCCAGATTTGCAGGGGTGAACATCAACTGGCACAAGTCTGTGGCATATTCGCTGTCTGACTAGTGCCTTACAGAGACCTAGGATTGCCCCCTAGAATGGATGCGTAAGGATTTTATGTATTTGGGGATCTTTATTATGATAGATCCCAAAGAATTTATGCGCCCCAACATTGGCTGTGTTAGATGAGTACAAAACAGATGTAGTACAGTGGGGAGACTCCCTTTGTCTCAACTGGGGCGAGCTGTGCTATACAAAATGATTACGCTGCCAAAGTTCCTTTACATTATACAGAATACACCATATGAGATCCCGGACAAATACTTTGACACAGTGAACACAACCGCATGATCACTCCTGTGGGATGGGAAGCCCCCAAAATTGCATTGAATACACTCACTAGGAACCAAGATAAGGGAGGCATCACACGGCCTGACCTGTGGCTTTACTACTGGGTAACACAGTTGCTGGTGGTGAATGCTTGTGCATTTGCGGATCGTCGAAAACCATTGCTGATGGCTGATAAAAGGGCAATATCCCTCAGGGGGTATATGAGAAAACTATACACAGAGGGGCAGTCTGTGGTGATGCATGTACCAGCGGTGACAGTCATCAAGACATGGAAGAGGGCAGCCTGAGAAATGGAATGGCAATGTAGACTGACCATGGGTACTTCCCTATCTGTTTGCAGATCTTACCTAACTTGAAGGTTTTTTTGAAATGGGAACTTCATCGGTATAGCTCAGCTATGTGTTGTGTGGACATTCCAGTATGGTTCCATTTTCCGAGCTTAAGCGTAGTATGCATTGGCAGTCTCACAAAAATATAAATACCTGCATGTCAAACATACACTGACCAAATACTCAGCCCAACTACAGGAGTTAGCAGGGAAATCCCTGCTGGAGTATGGGGAACTTTTGTCACCACTACACTCACATGCAATGTCACACATATATAGGACTCTATTAAATAACTGCCACCATCCCCTGGAAAGACAAAGACAAGTGGGAACTCAATTTGGAAAGGATAGAAAATTCATATTGGATGGAGGCCTGTATGTACCAGAGGGAAGTTGAAATCAGATCAGGCTTTCGGTTGGTGCAACTGAAAATACTGCATCAGGTATTCTACAAACAGACCAGGCTACATCACATGGTTAGATCAGATAACAGGCGCCTGCGCGGAAGATGCCAGCAGGCAGCACATTCGAACACACTTTATGGTTCTACCTGCGATTCACAGACTTCTGGACAGGAGTTTGCAACCTCACAAATACCCTGGGATCTGAGCAAGATTTAAATGTGCAGTTCTTATATTTGGAAATATGGGGAGACCAGTCATCAAGGCATGAACTGTTATTCTGTAATGTCGCATTGATGGCAGCCCTTCAAGAAATAGTCAGACATTGTGGCAGTGTGGCTCCCTGGCACCTCCTCAGGTGAGATGAGTACAAAGGTTGGACTGGTGCATGCAGGCCGAAAAAGCTGTATAACGGTGCCCCCAAAAATTTGTGAAGATTTGGCCAGCCTGGCAAGAAATTTGAGATTAGGAGTTATTTCCAGGGACTGGGGGTGCGGAGAGGGTGCAGTATTTTTTATTACAAGGGCATAGTCACATAGATGTGTAGCCAGGCAAACAGAAGTCTGCACTGTACATATTTCAGCCAGGATTGGGATGACTATATCTACCCTGGCATCTCTGCTGGACGTATGTCAACATTCATTTTGCCAACTGTACATTGAGTTCGCCAACTTGATTGATGTTTCTGATATATGCTAAAAGTGAACCAAGAGGCAGGTAGGTTGTCATGTGCACTGTGAGAAGTTAGCCTGGCATATGATGTCCACTAGTTCTAGTGGGCACCTTGCACCAGTCTAATCGACCCTTATTGATGGTGGTTGTAAAGTCAACCTTATAGAAAGCTATCCTAGTGGTAGCATGGGCCAGCAGTCCTCAGGCTAAGAGTTCAGAGAGCGTATTAAGCAAGTTGTTTTACCAATTATAATCCCTTGAGTACCAAATGAAAGGACACCACACAAGGTATATATCAAATATATATGTATTTATTCTAAACACAACTCCTCTGCACTCTTTATGAGGTCAGAGGTAAAAGTAAAATACAAGTTACTCAATTACTATACGATAAGTTGCACAGTATACGTTATGCCCTAGGGGCCTCACAAACCATATAATAAAATAGTGGTATAAGAACCACGAGAGAATTAGAAAGCAGGCCTGGGGCCTGTGGAATCGCTGAGGCTACTCTAAACAACCAAAGGTTAGGAAGTAGGAGGCCCACGGGATACGCGTGCAGTGTCTAAACACAGGCGCTGGTTACCATTGACTTTCTATGGGAAACCTAGAAGTTACAAATATACAATTTAAGGACACTTCCGGATGGACTACGATGGAACCCTTTTAAACGAAGGACAGTTCTAGAGACAAGACCAACGGGAGCACCGGAGTACTCGTGTTACCCCACCCAGGGAAGCCGGGTGCATAGATGTCTTTTCGTGTCGGGTTTCGTCGTTTTCAATGGAGAGCTGCAAAGAAGTGCTCCAGGTGACCAGAGGAAAAGTGTCCTGGTGGATCCAAGGGTGGATCGAAGATCTGTAGAACCTGAAAGCAGAAGGGCAGAGTCTGGGTCACTTGCCAGTGACCAGGATTAAACCAGGAAGGAACCAGGCGATGTCGGGTGATTTCAGGTGAAAAGGTGAAGCTTGTCTCTTCAGCCATGAGGTCCAGGAGGCGTCGACGACGACCAGGAGCTGGATTCTAGCTGTCCCACGAAGGACCTAGTTGATATCCGGTATCCGGATTGGACCCAACAAGCCTTGGCAAACGCAATCCACGCAGAATGTCGAGATTGGCTTCGGTGCAGACCAGCAAGGTCTGTGGCGCTTCTCCTTTGTAGGGAAGCTGCTGGAGCAAGCCTGGAGCAACCCGGAAAGCAAGTTAGATTCAAAATGGAGTTTTCCAGGGGCTCACTAGCCAACGGACTAGGAACCGGGAAGGCGCGTCGAGCTGAAATGCAAGAGCGGGCCCCACGCGACACTCGTGGAGCGTGGGGGCCTGAGTTTCGGTGTAAATGGTGCTTGGGGCTGGGGTTTCTTGTACCCCAATGCACAACTTCGAGATACCTCAGGAGTCGATGCAGTTAGCAACATGCAGGATGTCCAGCAGTTCCGGTCCCACGTCTCTCGTGTCCGCCACGTGTCTCAGATTTGCTGTGAGCGAAGGTCGGGGTCAGAGATGTCTGGAAGTCCGTGTCCTGTGTCACAGATTCTTCGGGATCCGGCGGGAGCCTCGAAAATGCAGACCGGCAAAGTTGCTGTTGGTGCCTGTTTGAACAGGGTGGTCACTCCTTGACCACAAGGGAGATGCCTTCCATCTTGCAGTCGAAATGGAATGTCGAAGGTCCAGGATGTATGTTTCAAAGTTTCGGCCAGGGTAATCTAAAGTCCTAGTGACTGGGCTCCTATACTTATACTAAGTTTAGGGGCTGGACTACCCTTAAGGTCCCTCCTATGGGTGGACATGGGAAGGGGTGGTTACACCCCTTTCCCTTTGTCCAGTTTCGCGCCAGAGCTGGGGTAGAGTGCCCCAGCAACCGGTTTGAACTGGGAAATGCATGGAGCACCTTGTGTGCCTCAGGCAGTGTCTGGAAAGCATTCCCTGAATGCAGCCCTCCCTGCCCCAATACACTAAAGCCTGTCTGGGGACAGGAAACCTATTGTCCAGGCCTCCCCTGACGGAGTTTCGTCCAGCTATAGGAGGTCAGACTCGTGTCTGTGGCAGCAGCATCCATTTTGTGATGCTAAGGCTCTGTTTAACTTTAACCGGGTAAACCAGTAACTACATGTCTTCTCCCTCTAGAAGGGTGGAATACTACCCCCGCCCCAGGACTGGCGGGGGGGTGGGGGTAGTGTTCCAAAGTGTTTGACACCTTACACGACATGTTTTGATAAAGCCAAACCAAAGTTAGCATTAACCGCAAGGAGTATAATGCACTTAAGAGTATATGGTATGGCTATATCATAGAACAGCTATAAGGAGATGGTTGCGAAAGCTGCAGAGGGACTCAGCTCATGCTAGGGCACACTCTCACATAAAACCAAGCACTCTGCCTCCAGGATTGTCGAGGCCTACCATAGGAGTAGCTTATAGGTGTATATGTGTCTATATATAAAGGTAGATACAGGTATACTATATCTAAGTAAGGGGTGATTACACCACCTTACCCAGGCTGTGTGAACAGACCTGTGGTGTCAGTTTGGAAGGCAAACCAGGGGTGGCACAATACATGCTGCTGCCCCTGGTAGGCCTAGGGTGCACCTATGCCCTGGGTACCTATGGTACACTATACAGGGGCTCACAAGGGTGACCCAGTAACCAATCTGGTATGTACCTAAAGTACATGGTATCAATTTAGAGAGAGAACAACTGGGCTGGGGGCCTGATTACCAGAGCCACAGCCACACTAAAGTCGAAAAACCAGAGAATCACAGCAAAAAGTGGGGGTAACCATAGGAAGCAGACCCTACTCTCCTACATGCACCATCGAAGTTGCCTAGGTTGTTGTTATACATGGACAACATTATACCTTATTAAATCAAAGCACAAAAGAAGGTTTTGTACAGCGCACATCCTGAACTCATGTATTTCAAGGTGCTCGCATATGTGGTAACGAAGAAAAAGAAGGCAAAGTGAAATAAAACAATTGCCTAGTCTAACACAGTTTGGTCACATGGAGAAACCAGGATTGAATCCAGGTTTTCTGGTTTTGCATTGTTCAGCCACTAGGTGGGTTTCTCTTTCCCTCTCTTTTCACATCAAAAGTTATTGAGTTGTCTTTAATTCAAATGGCCCATTAGTTTAGGGTGTGGATTGGAGACAGAAACTACATGAAGGCTCAGCTTGTTTTGGGCTTGAAGGTCCAAGATAACATTGAGCTAATCCACAGCCAGGCCCTTGGCTCAAGCCTTCAATGGCTCACCCACCTCTATCACATAAAGGCAATTAATGGGACAAAGGCATAGGAAGGATATGCTTTGACTGTCATCAAACAATTTGGTGAAGCAGTACCAACACCACAGTGCAGGACTCCTTGTTTCGAGATTAATAATGTTCTCTCTACACCATATTTAGTGAGTGTACTAGGAGGCAGGGTGTTGTCTCTGTTGGTTTCAGTCAAGTTTTGTTATCACATACTTACTACAAGTGTTTAGTTTGATTTAAGTTTAGCTATTTCTGCTAAAAAAAAAAAGGAGCAGAGAAATAGGCTGAGGTAGTGATTTACCCAAGACAGCACAGTGGGTCATAAGTATTGTATTGTATTGTATTGTATATTGGATTTATATAGCGCTTATCACCCAGGGGTCTCTAAGCGCTTGCCTTGGGAAACCGTCCTGGCTTTTCCCTGTGAGATAGCCCCTACAGGGCATCCCCAAGGTGAAAGCCAGGCATCCCGCCGCGGAGGGGCCGTTGTGGAGATTAAGCAATCTTAATGCCCAGAGTTGCAGAGTGTGAACCCATGATTAGGTCAGGCACCGAAGCGAGAATTATCGAGTCCGTGGACATTTGAGCTCAAGACCCTGCCGCGTCGGGAATTGAACCCTGGTCCCGGGTCTGACCTCTGCTTCAGGGTCTGCCTGCTCTAACCAGTGAGCCACACTTCTCCACTAGGGCCGTCCGAGATTAATAAATGCATGCCTTCTGGTTCCATAGTATCCATCTAGCTAATTACACAAAAACTGGGGTGTGATTAGTTCTGATGGGGAGAGTAAGGTTCTACTCTAATCAAAGAAATGTTGCTGTGGAGCTTGCCCAAACTTTAAATACAGAGTTCACAACCAGCATATTTTGGGAATGTGGTAAAGTCAGGTTTAAACATCATGACTCCAGGTGTCATGGATAAAACATTCCCACTCTCCCATGTCTAGAGGTAGGGGCTGGGTGTTCGTGTCTGCCCACCTCAGTGAATTACTCACTTTGTTGAGAGGGTCATTGTCAAGGAGTTTTTCTGTAGTGCTTGCTACCTTATCTGAACTTGTTTCTAGGCACTCCTAATGTTTACAGATAAAAGACTAAAGGCAGAACAAAATTGTGAGGCCTAAGATTCTACTTCAATCCAATTCAATAATAGTTTCTTCCTTTGTACTCTTGGCTCACCCAAGGTGGCAACAAGCAAGAAGAGAAGGCTTACCCCAGTGAGTGGTAGAGGGATAGTGACTCAGATACAGTGCTACAGATTAATGTCAAATCTAGGACTTCTAAAGGCCAAAAGCGTAATCTAGAAAGGCAGTCAGTAATGAAAGCCTTAAAAAAACTCCATAACTCACTGTTCATATCATGTGAATGCTTTGCTTCCCCTATGCCTAACTTATACTCCGGCTCTCACTATGCTGTCATTGTGGCCCTCTGTCATACTACAGACCATACTTTTAGGTGCCCAGGGAAATCTCTGTGAGTACTAATTCAGCAAACTATATTGCATTATGAAGTTCACAGAGAGGATTAAAGACAAACCAGTTCCAGAGGGAACAAATGCACTAGGGCAAGGAACGAAAAGTTATTTATTATGCTCATTGTCCCATTACTCACTGTATCGGGATATGCAAAAGCGATGTATGTTCATCTCATTCCTTTCCAACCTACAGCAAAATGTACACACCAAAGTAATGCAACCCCAATTAATTTGTGCATTTTTTGTCTACCTAGCCCATTTTCCTGGCCTTGTAAACTGTTTCAACTTCACATATTACAACTATACTCACGAAATGCAGATCCTTTTGAAGCTGGAACAACCATTTAAAGTCATGATGTTGTAACTCTGCAATGTCTGATGGCCTTGGAACTTTGGATGATGAAGAAACAATGCAATCTTAATGCCTCCAATACTAAAATGCTCACTTGTGGATCCTGACAAAATTGTAATTATGCCCTTGTTGCCTCTAGAAAAGGAAGTGTCCAGCCACGTGTGTGTGTAAGTGAAAGGCCTTGGCGTGATCATGGACTTGAAGCTCTAACATCTGTCTGAACGTCACAAGATCCTCATTCTGTCCATTGAGAATTCTTAATTTCTTTTTCCCTACCTAGGTCTCTCAATGCAGGATACAGGTTTCACTGGTCCTTGCGTAAATTCCATTGTAGAATATGCTAACTAACTTTACATTAGGCGCTCAAGAAAATTAATTATCAAGCTGTAAAGATTCCAAAATGCTGCAGCGGGGAAGTGGATCAAGATGGCCACCACCTGGTAAATTTGCACTGGAGGACTCGGATACCGGAGATTTAGACGGCTTTTTTTGAGGTGTGCTTGTCACATATGGTTCCACCAAGAGTGGTGGCCTGAATTATGTACCGCGCTGCAGTTAAAAAGAGTGGGATCGGGCCAGATGATCGAACAAGGCCCCTACTACCAGCAGCCGTGGTACAACCCACACCCAAAATTATGTTATACAGGATAAAGAGTGGAGGCGGACATGTTCTGTAGGAGTGTTGCAGTGCAACAATGTTCACCAATGTACAGTGCCAGACATTAACCATGGATCCAGTTGTGAATCCCCTTAACACAGAGAAGTGGTACCAGGTCAGTGCAACTGTTTACCCAAGAACAACTAAATTAAGGAACAGACCTTACAGAAGACCACAAAGTGAAGTATTCATTACAGAGAAGGCTTAGAAATCTATGGCCTTAATCCATTGGAGATATATGACAGACAAGCACAGCACAGTGAGGTGTGTACTCCATTCCAGCACATGGGGTGCCCAGTTCAGGCATCCCCATTCAGTTTTTGAACTTTGGGAAGGAAACATTTCTCCATAGTACAGATGACATGATGGTTTGAGGGTGCACCTTGTAGAGCACTGAAGATTTAGTCTCCTAAATTGTATGGGTGGATTGTGAGGAAAGGAACATTTCTACGCCAGCTAGGAAAGAACTGAGGAGACGGAGAGGCCCCCTTCGACAACTCCCCACACCCAGGTGAGGGGTGGTGTAAGGGAGGTGTTTCCCTTGTGACAGTAGGACCACTCCTTGCTGGAGTACAATGGGTATCCAGGAGTGACCCGGGACAGAACGCAGCTATTTTGCAATAATGCCGGCTCATTATCTTGGGAATAAGACTAATAGTTCAACCAGTTTTCTCCAGAATCCATAAAGCCCTGCTGTTTAAAACACTTGGATTGCATTTATGTCTTTTAGGATGGAAATGTCCCTTGCATGGTGACTGATGTGAACCCCTGCCCAAGGGCGCCAGCTGCAATGATGTCTGGATTCTTGGTGCAGATCTTTTTGTCATGGGTGAACACGTATCATGCATGTGCGCCATGACATAGGTCTGTCTCGTGAATTGCGGTCTTGTTTGACCAAGAAAGGCTTCCAAAGCACTACCCTCATAGGGGTAAAAAACTCCTGCCTTTGCCAGGAGTTGGTACAAAAGGGGGTGGTGATGGACGGAGCATCTGAATCAATCAAACACTCACACCCAGTCAAAAGATGTGGGTTTAATCCATCACCGTTCTTTAGCCCACTCTGCCACCCCAGTTCAGACATGGCTATATGCAAATCAGTCTGACCCTGTGCCTCATGGGAACAGTCCAGCCCGAACTGCCAAGCCATGTCTTCCCTGGACCGGAAACAAGCTTCCGAGGACCAGTTTCTGGCATTCCAGCCGTCTTCAGCCCGGCTTGCTTGAATCCAGTGGCAAAGTGAGCAAGGGACTCACGTCTGAGCATACCCTGCCACACTTATGGCGGCCAAAAGCGGTAAAAAAGGGGGTGGTTATTATTTGCAATTTATATAGACCCACTTATTAAAAAAATTCTTTTGAATGATTTGATTTGTCCAGTGAGATCCAGGGGTGGTAACACGAAAATACTGGGGTATGCAGACGATCTAGCCATTCTGACAGACACTCCTCAGGCAGCACTGTCAGAGATCTCAAACTTAACTTCACAGTTTGGCAAGTTGTCTGGATACCATTTAAATAATTCCAAGACTCAAATTATATGCAATGATAAAACCATGTTGGTTGATCCTCGGGTTATTGGCAGGGCCAAATACCTAGGAATTGTAATAAGCTCTAATCCCGAGGAAATTGTCGAGATCAACCTTAAACCACTGTTAGGAAAGATAGAAAAAGATACTAGAAAGTTTAACAATCTTCAATTAACACTGATGGGTCGCTGCAATGTTGTTAAAATGATTTTTCTACCAAAAATATTGTATCTTTTTAGGGCGATTCCTGTTTTGTTTGAGCAAGTATGGTTTAGGAAGCTAGAGCATCTAATCTCATGGTTTGTATGGGCAGGTAAAAGACCTAGACGAGCCCACAAATATATGACGTTACCCAGGGAGAGGGGGGGTTGGTCTTTACCAAACTTTCAGCTTTATTATTGGGCAATTACATTAAGACACATTGCTGTATTAATGGACTCTGTGGACTTAGAGGTCTCTGAGCTTTCTACGTATTGTTTAATTTATGGGGAAGAGGTCAAGGGGTTACTATTCAGGCATATCGATTTTGCGTATTTCAAACGTGTGAGGTTTAAAGTCTTACTGGCAGCCTTTAAAGTCTGGACCCCTGTTCGGAAACTATTTAATATAGGAAGGATACATGTGTATACTCCGGTAATGGGTAATACCCTCCTGCCTGAAATATTTGCAGACGGGTATTTCAGAGAATGGACTATACATGGAGTTATAATGTTGGGGGATTTGGTCTCTGCTCAGGGGGTGCGGACATTTGAATACATAAAACATAAATTTGGTATTAGTAACCAGCATTTCTTTAAGTTCTTACAGATTCGCGACTTTCTCTCCCGGAAATATGTTAGTTGGACCCCTATCCCACTAGTTGAGGCTATCAGAGGGGGGGACTCTAATATCTCTATAATCTATAAAATGTTGAATGAAAGGCGGAGTGATGATCTACCTAAACACTTTAACCGATGGCAGATTGGTTTACAAGCTGGGCAGGAGGTTTGTGAAAATTCATTATGTTTTAGTTATACTGCCACTATATCTGCTAACCTCCAGGTACAATGTTTTAAAACATGGTTTAATTTGTATATAACTCCACGCCGTATACAACAATGGGGCGGGATCACAGGAGTTAATTGTCCTAGGTGTGGGGAGATAGCAGCTGACAGTATCCATATGTTCTCTTCTTGCTCTAGTTTAACTCCACTGATAATTAAAATAGAACAACGGTTGGAGCAAGTGTTCGGTTATCAGATACAACTGTCTTCGCAAGCCATTATATTGGGGGTGGCAGATATAAGTATGACGTTGCCAGAACGGAAGCTATTTTATATAGCTATGGCTACATTTAGATTATGTCTAGCAACAGTGTGGTTAGATCCTTCTCCCCCCTCAGAACATGAGTGGTTTAATAAGTTTTTGAATGTTGGGAAGTGGGAGTTGTTGGTTTTCAAGAGGAGAGGCATACGGGCTCGAAGAGAGGGCGAATCAGTTTGGGAACCGGTAATTAATTGGCTGGATAATTTAAACTAGTAAAAAAATTTAAAAAAAAAAAAAATCTTCATTGTATATAATGAAACATAATGGGATTCACCTGTTTCATAATATGAGTTTATCATATTTTCTTTTTCTTTTCTTTTCTTTATTCTCTCCCCTTGTAGCGATCCCTGGGTGGGTGGGTTAGGGTGGGGTTCTGGGGTATAATACAAAAATGGGTAGCAATGACACAGATGTAATGCACTATGTATTGTATATTTACTGTTTTATCTTCTGTTTATATGCCGAAATGTGATGTCTTGCTACTCTTTAATAAACATAAAAAAAAAAAGGGGGTGGTGATGGACGGAGCATCTGAATCAATCAAACACTCACACCCAGTCAAAAGATCTGGGTTTAATCCATCACCGTTCTTTAGCTCACTCTGCCACCCCAGTTCAGACATGGCTATATGCAAATCAGTCTGACCTTGTGCCTCATGGGAACAGTCCAGCCCGAACTGCCAAGCCATGTCTTCCCTGGACCGGAAACAAGCTTCCGAGGACCGGTTTCTGGCATTCCAGACGTCTTCAGCCCGGCTTGCTTGAATCCAGTGGCAAAGTGAGCAAGGGACTCACGTCTGAGCTTACCCTGCCACACTTATGGCGGCCAAAGGCGGTACAAAAGGGGGTGGTGATGGACGGAGCATCTGAATCAATCAAACACTCACACCCAGTCAAAAGATCCAGGGAAGGCATGGCTTGGCAGTTCGGGCTGGACTGTTCCCATGAGGAACAGGGTCAGACTGATTTGCATATAGCCATGTCTGAAGTGGGGTGGCAGAGTGGGCTAAAGAACGTGTTGCGTGCTTATCTAGGTTCCTGATCGATACTGTGACCTTATGCCCCTATTCGGCTATAAATCCATTTATTCCCTATATTGGCATAACCGTTCAAGTGCGATTTTCTGAAAAGTCATCTCTGGCCTCACACGAACAGAGCCACATTCCAGCATGACTCTCTGCTACTTCCTTTGCGACCAATTAGTGCAATGACAGAGCAGCAGTCACTATCTGATATTCCTAGATAACACTCCGAGTTCTTCAACAAGATAAAAACTTAGCAAACCTGGAAATCCCCGCTTGCTATGTTTTGATTAGTAATGGAACTCTAATGAGCAACTGATAACTGTCACTTCCTAGTGACATCTTTAATTGACGTCTTATGTCCAGCAAACTTGCGTCAAACCCGGCACCTGTCAGGTATAAATATTACCAACGTTGCCTTAAGCAATGTGAGATACGAGCTGCGAGTTCGTTGCCTGTTGCTGATGCCAGCTGCCTGCATGACCCTGTGTTGGTAAAAACTAGCACTCTGTCGCTGCAGCCTGCTATCCTGTGGTGGTGAAGCTGCTGATTACCATTATCGCCGCTACAGCGCGAACTATGGTGCAGTACGCTTAAGGAGCTGAAACAGCCGTCCTCTGCGAAGACATCCAGCCCAGCTGCCCGCGGACGCTTTCACCCCTCCTTCCTCGACGCGCTGAAGAGAGAAGCCGCTGCATTTCTCGTGCAGAGAAATCCAGTCCCGGCGCTTCCAGTTTACCCTCGCGGGTGACTGGGATATCGAGAGAGACCCCTGAAGGAGATACCAATCCTCCATCATTCTATTCAGAGGTATGGTGTTGACTAAACCCTTAGACGAGAATTCTTGAAACAAACCTTGGCAAAACCAACTTAACTTAAGCTACTTACTTACTCCCCCTTCTCACGTGTTAGGCTTAGGTCAGGCACACTGGGGTAGGCTTAGTTAGAAGCACCAGTTGAGTATGTTAGCCTAATGTATATATGACTGTATATATGTTTTATTACTTTTAAACCATTGTATGGCTAAGAAACCATATCAATGCTTTTACAGTTCTATTTCGCAATACTTATCTTACTGTACGTACTTTTTATAATAACAGTTATTGCAATTGTGGCAATACATTTCTCTTGTACGAGAAGAAAGACTGTTCAATAAATGTTAACCCTTTATTGATAAACGCCCGTCTCTCTATTCTCTACATACTGTGAAAGTAAACTGCACTAGACTGACTGAGTGAAATCTGTGTCTATTGTTTCACACGACCCTAGAGATCGACTCTTGATCTGAGGAGCAAAGTTGTCATGTTGCACGGTTGTTGGAAAGCTGAATCCCTTCTTGTCTGTGCCAAGGAAGCTGATCACTTCCTATGCAGAGAAGAAAGTTTCCAGTGACCTCTGAGCTAGTTGGTAACACAACCCAATTAAGTTTAGCATAGTCAGTGGAGGCCTGGAATATCCGCAGTTCCACGTCGATACTACTGTTTATGTTATTCCAATGCGCAGGGCCTAGTGGGAAACTAGGAACTACACTACAAACGGTGATGGATTAAACCCAGATCTTTTGACTGGGTGTGAGTGTTTGATTGGTTTAGATGCTCCGTCCATTACCACCCCCTTTTGTACCGCTTTTGGCCGCAATAAGTGTGGCAGGGTATGCTCAGACGTGAGTCCCTTGCTCACTTTGCCACTGGATTCAAGCAAGCCGGGCTGAAGACGGCTGGAAGGCCAGAAACCGGTCCTCGGAAGCTTGTTTCCGGTCCAGGGAAGGCATGGCTTGGCAGTTCGGACTGGACTGTTCCCATGAGGCACAGGGTCAGACTGATTTGCATATAGCCATGTCTGAACTGGGGTGGCAGAGTGGGCTAAAGAACGGTGATGGAGTAAACCCAGATCTTTTGACTGGGTGTGAGTGTTTGATTGGTTCAGATGCGCCGTCCATTACCACCCCCTTTTGTACCGCTTTTTGCCAGGAGTTGAGCAGCATGAGTAAGTTGGTGCCATCATACTGTGTAGTGATCAGTATAAGTGAACACGCCTTTTTACCTTAATCACTGGAGGGAATCTTACAGATTCACTTATGTAAAGTTCTGCTGCTCTGTGCTTAGTTTACCCTTGGCCTACATGAAGTCGGTATATAGTGCTGTGCAGTGCGTATGTGTTGTGTGCATGTGCTGGGTGTATGCGTACCTGTGAATGGTAAATTACGTGGAAGATTCTAGGTTCCATTTTGGGAGACCCAGGGCTGACTGGAGGAGCATGAGGGGTAGAGGAATCCCCCCAGACAGATTTTTGGATTGCTGTGTTCCCGTGAGCTGCGTGCGACAATGCATCGGAGGAGGAAGTGCCAGGTTCTTCAGTACACTTCAAATAGTGCTCTTTGATTACGAGGTAGGTCACTCTGGAGAGGCATGGGCACATCTTAGGAGGGAGATAGGACCGATAAGATTATCATCAAGAGTAGGGATGGGGCAACATTTGATACACATATCACTGTGGCTGACATCAAGGTGTGAACCTCCCATGGCCTTTGTTGTGGAGCTATCCGATTTGAAGTCCCTCCTGCTTACTGACTGTTTTCTGAAGGAAGGGCAGATGAGAGGGCACGTCAGAAGGAAGCAGACCCCGAACACAAACTTCAAAGACTCAGATCCTAAATCACATTTGGTTTCTGGAAATGAGCTATAAGATGGGGAGCTTGAGGCCTCTAAAATGATCAGCTGTTGAGCAGCCAGTTGGGCTGTGCGAGGAGGAGAAGCGCTGCAAGACGTCTGCCTATGACCTGGACTGGGGGTTAAAACATGCCAGTCTCCCAGCTGTGTGAGGGTACATCACCCAGGGAAAATTGAAGACCTCCTGCCCCTGCAGTACCAGCACCTGCCTGCTTGCCAAGACCAGTGTGCCCTGTGAGGAAGAGGAGATCGCTGGAGGAAACGAGGTCCAGTGGGGGGTCCTGGCGAGTTGATAAAAGGTGTGAGAGAAGACAACTGCTGCACGGATTTGGTCATTGACCCTGTGCAGATTCAAGACGGCGACCTTGTACACCAGAGGGGGCTGCAGTGAAGTTTGCCATGCCACAGAGGTGACTTTTAAAATACTCATGGACAAAGTTTTCTCAATAGGAACAGCAATTTCTAAACTGCAGGTTACTGTGTCTGACATGTCCATGGAAGTGACTTTTTGAGGTCAGAGGTCACATCTTTCAACTCACAACTAGATACATTTGAAAAACAGAGAAGTTGAAAGAACGGCAGGTAAAGAACCCCTGATTTACAGAGGATTGAGCTTGATGAGAGAACATTTGTCTTTATGGACTATCTGAACAGATGAAAAAAAATAATACAGCCTTGTTTTATTAACATCATGTTTCCTAAACCTCTGGAATTCCAGAGAGCACATTAGATCAGACCATGGACAGTGAAGACAGGAGTTAGCCGAGACCGATCATATGTCTCCTATACCACAGCAACACCAGAATGGTCCTTCAGGTGGTGAAAAAAATGAGTGTACCATGTTTTTGTGGAAGGGTGTCGGGTATCCAGCTAACAGCAAGTCAGAGGTAACTAAAAGGGAGAGCTTGCTACCTGCATGAACAAGGGAATACAAGAGATGGTGTCTAGCATACCCATCAGAGCACCTGAAAGATGGAAAGGAGAGAAGGACAGAATCCGAGGACTGGAACAGATTGGAATGGACTGTGAGCAGGAAACTGCGAACTAGGAAAGTCAATAAAATTGAAACTAGGAAGTCAAAACAAATATAAACTGCAAACAACCAGAAAGAACAAGCAGGAAAATAATAGACACTCATAGTTCATATGCGCCCTGGAGTGTGATATGGTTGTGAGGTAAAAGATCTACAAAAAATAAAGGAGCAGTTGATCTCACAGAGTCTTAGTGGACACTGAGCAGCTCTTATGGAAGAACAGTGCTGATTGAGTCTCTGTGCCAGAGGCAGCAAGATTCAAAAATTAATTGGCACCCTGGGGAACAATAATGATGGTTTCAACACAGACACGAGAAAGGACTAAAAGACTAGTGCAGGAAGCAGTGAATACAGTACTAGGCTCAAATGAAAGAAGGACTGGGTTTGGAGAATAGGATTGGACTAGACGTAAGCATGCATAACTAAGAAAGCTGAAATCAAGACTGGGAAATCTGCAGAAAACAAGGGCAGTATGCATACAGATTAAAGAACACTTCAACAAAGGACAACGTTTGTACACAAGGACAGACATAGACAGGTCAGAAAGTGTGCAGGCTGACATAGAAAATATGCCTAACACAGAGGCAGAGACTAAATGCCAGGCCCAGTTTCTTGGAAGTGATACTCTCAAGATGACCTCCTTCTGGCAGTACCGACTCTGAGTTTTATATTTCACTGGAGTATCAATGTGTCCAAACAAAGGGGAGGGAAGTTAGAGTGGGTACTGCTGGGAAGAAAACCTGTAAGAATAAAGGCTAGTCAACAATTCTTAGTTCTACTTTCATGAAGAATTGTTTTTACATTTTCACACAAGAAAACGCTGGCTATTTACACTAAGAGAGCAAAGTCCTGAATTGTGGTTCATTAAATTAAATGATCCAAAGTTTTTGATATTCCTAAAACGAGAGCTGTAACAGTTTGTTTCAAGGTACATTACCAGTTCTCAAAACAAGTCTATATATCCAAAGACAAATCTCTACTGGGTGGAATAGGCGTTAATTCTCAATGTATCTCTTGTGCTATGGTTGGCTGATCTCTCTTCAACAACCACTAAGGCAGACCTAAATGTGCCCCACCCCCCCCCAACTATCAACTTTACAGGAGTGCTGTTTTTCCCCAATTTGCCAGAAGAATTTCTGCTTGAGCGCCAGAAGGTGGTATCTGAACCAAACGTCTAAGGAAGGTGAATGGTAGCTGAAAGCATGCAGTTTGAGAGTGCAGTGTCAGAAAACACATGCCGCCTTGATCAGTAGGAATACCAAACAGCTCTCTGAAATCAAGATAACCCTCTTGGGTGTTGGCTCCTTGTTGCCGCAGCTCCTTTCAAAACAAACACGAATAACAAGCACAGCTAAAAAGACACAACCTCTTTAAAATAGGTGCTGTTTCAGAAGGTGGTACCCTCAAGCATGTTCCAGAACTTGCACTTGCTGCCAAAGGAAAACAACAATGAAGTCATCAAAGTCAGCAGAAACAGATGAGTAATCCGAGACAGCAGGTCATTCAAGTATGTTCCAGACGTACACCTAATGCTAAAGGGAAACAATGTCACCAGAGTCAGCACAAAAAGATGAGTCGTTAGGGTCAGCGGGTAATTTGATCATGTTCCAGAACTGACACCTGATGCCAAAGGTAAACAACTAATGAGTTATCAGAGTCAGCACAAATTAGTCACATAGTGAAGCCCCTTACTGGCATGAGTGTTAAAGCACATAATAGCAATAAAGGTATTAAAGTAATTCCCCATTTATTGTTGTTTAAGCATGGGCACCTTATTGGGAAACATACTGTTGAGATGGAGTTTTAATACTTGTTTAATTCTTGGGGCAAGGAGTCTCAACATCACTCACCCTCGAAAGTCCATCAATAAAAGGGAAACAGAGACTCTCTCTGGCAGCATCGAGCATTGAAGTGTCGTAGCAGGAGGGGGGCATGAATGGCAATTGTGGGCTCGTAGGATCTTCTTCAGGACCATACCCTTTCCAGGCAACAAGATATTATGGTGGGTGACCATGGCACATTTTCATGTGCTTGATAGCACTAACTTCATACTCCCATTGTTTATTTACTACCCTGGGGGTGGTCGGGAGCAAGATTTGCAGACAGCTGGTATTAATAAGCGCTGCAGAGGGAACCCAAACAAACAAATCTTGCCGCCATTCACGGCGCACCCTAGGGCCATGCCCCTTTTCCGAGGCCACGCCCCTCTCTCCCGACGCCTACTCCCCATAAATTATGTGTATCTTTCGTACGCGCAGCGGGCGAGCGCAGCGGGCGTGCCTTTTGCGCGCCTAAGGCAAACCCGTCTGCGCCCGTCCGCGCCAGCTCCGGGCCTAGGGCCAGCCATGCTGTTAATCCTCAACCCGCGCAGAGACTCACATGGACCAGGTCACAGCTTCTGGACATTGGTAAGAAATCCTGCACCCCCGCCACCATATGCAATCTCCCTCTCCCTAACCCACCTCTATATAAATGTCATAACTGCCAATTAACTCTGCGCCCCTATGGGACTTGCCCCCAGGCCTGTACAACCAGTCGTCCCTCTCCCATCAAAAATTACACTATGGGATTGGTGAACTGCGGCTCCTTACCCTGTCACGCAAATGACATCTGGTTACTACTATCTTCCACCTCCTGGGAGCCTTTATTTCTAACTGAGACCTGGATTAAAGACTTCCCCAACCCTGACATATCACTGGCCGTACCCATCGACTACCGCTACACCGGCCTATGCCGCGAAGGCTCCAAAACAGGTGGAGGAATCGCAGTAATTCTAAAGAACCACCTGAACATCACTTCCAGGAAAATTGCGAATATAAAGCCCATTTAAGCACTTTACTTCTCGATCACGGACTCTACTACAGCCATCTTCTCTGGGATTTTGGTATACAATCCTCCGAACGGCCCCCAATCTGCCATCTCTGAATTGCTGGCAATCACCGCAGATCTCTCTATCAAACATCCCCACTTCATGGTACTGGGAGATTTCAACCTACACGTTGATATAAGCAGCTGCAATCGCGCCTCCCATTTCTTAGAATCGATGGAAAACCTAAATTTGATACAAAAAGTTAAGGGCCCCACTCATACAGCCGGACACACCCTTGACCTTATCTTTTCAAACCACGAAAAATTAAAAACCCTTTAAAGTCTGCCTCTGACATGGTCAGACCATTTTCATATCCCATTTGAGGTATCCTCAACCCAAATTGTCAAAAAAGAGTCTGCCATCAGAACACAAGGCAGGAAATGGCACAATATATCATGTTCTAACTTAGAACAACATTATCATAACAACTTAAACCCGTTTCCCGATAATCTAAATGAGGCGGTGTACACATTTAGCAATGATCTTACAACTGCTATTGAGAAATTAGCTCCGTTACAAACCCTCACCTCCCGCAAACAAAACCCGTCAGCTCCCTGGTTCACTCAGGAACTAAGAGATCTAGAAGCAAATGTAAAAAGATAGAACGAAAGTGGCGGCAGGCCTATGACCCAGAAGTCAAAGCGCTCTACAGACAAACCCTCAAACAGTTTCGTAAACTTAAACGCAACTCCATGAGCACCCATTTCGCGGACTCCATTGCTAAAGCAAAAAACTCTTCCAAAGCCCTTTTTAATATCGTTAAAGATTTTACCAAACCCAATGCTATGTCCACCTCAGTCCCCCCTTCCCAAGCACTGAGTGAAAATCTATCAGACTTCTTCGAAAAGAAAATATCCAACATTGCGGAAACTATTCTTCAGAACGCCACCATTACTACCGAGGAACCTGTCAACATCAGTAAGCATGCATTCACCGTTTTCAACCCTCTTTCTAAGGAGCATGCCCTGAACCTACTAGTGAAATGTAAATCTGGCTCTCCTCTAGATCCAGCCCCGGCATCCATCATGAACAAAATTGCCCCACTAATTATTGACCCCCTCCTTGAAATATGGAACTCCTCCCTACTCTCAGGTATGGTCCCTTCCGCCTGGAAACACGCCATGCTTATCCCGATCCCAAAAAAAACTGGCATTGACCCCTCCTGCCCAAGCAATTACAGGCCAATTTCACTCCTTCCCAAGCCCGCTAAGGTGCTTGAAAAAGCAGTCCAAGAACAACTATCCCATTACCTTGAATCCAACTCTTTGCTTCATGATTGTCAATCTGGATTCAGACCAGATTTTAGTACAGAGTCAGCTCTTCTTGAGGTATCAGAGTGGATTCGAGAATGCACGGATAGGGGTGAGGAGTCCATGTTGGTTCTCCTCGACCTATCCGCAGCATTCGACACCATCTCCCATGACAGACTCCTGTCTCGTCCGCAAGAGGTCGGTATAAGCGGAACTCCCCTCACCTGGATCAAATCTTTCCTCACTAACAGATTCCAACAGGTGATGCTGGGATCTTTCCTTTCCATCAAGAAACCACTGATATGGCGCGTTCCGCAAGGTTCTGCTCTCAGCCCGCTTTTATTCAATGTATATTTAAAACCTCTGGCAAAAGTGATTGAATCTTGGGGCGTCAAAGCAACCTTTTACGCCGAGGACACCCAACTGGTGTTCTCCTTCAAAGATCGCCCCGAAAAATCTTTTCATAACTTTCGCCAATGCATGATGAATATTGCCTCTTGGATGTCGGCTAACAACTTAAAGCTTAATACGGACAAGACTGAGGTCCTATTTTTTTATCAAAAATCACCCATACCCTCCACCCTATGGTGGCCGACTGAGCTAAACCCTCCCCCTGACCCTGGTCAAACGGCCCGTAACCTGGGCTTTCAATTTGACACTGCCCTCTCCTGTAAGACGCAAATTAATAAAGTTACCTCAGCGTGCTTTGGAAAGCTACACATGATAAAAAAAATCATCCCATACCTGCCAATAGACTCACGTAAAACAGTAGTCCACTCTCTCATCACAGCCCATCTGGACTATGCAAATAGTCTATACGTAGGTGCCCCTGTGTATCTCATAAACCAACTTCAGAGAGTCCAGAACGCAGCGGCCAGGCTGATCTGCAACATCCCCTTCCGTCACTCTATCTCCCCCCATCTGATCAAACTTCACTGGCTCCCAGTAAGACGCCGCATCCAATTTAAAGCCTTAATTCTGGCCTTTAGAGCGATTAATGATCGAGGCCCTCTCTACCTGCGCCACAGAATTAAACACTCACAAGCCTCCCGAAACCTCAGATCCAACCATCTCCGCCTTATGATCTGCCCCCGTTTTTGCCTGGCCCGCACGGGAGGAAGAGGCTTTGCAGTGACCACCTCCAAACTGTGGAACCAACTCCCCATAGAACTTAGATTCTTGACGTTGGAGCCTCTATTCCGAAAAAAACTCAAGACCTGGCTTTTCTCCCTTGTCTAAATTATCTAAACCCAGCATCATCCCACTGACCCTTGGAGAGGGTATATCTTCAGCGCCGGGACACCTCCATTGGAGGTAGCTGAGCGCTCTACAAACTACTAAATAAAATAAAATAAATAATTATGAAAAACATGACGACTCTTCATAGACCTGGGTAGGTAAAGGTAACTCTGTTAATCTAAGAGTTTACTTCAAATGGCCCAACAAAACATGGGTGAAAACGATGACAGTGTTTGAAGGTTACATTTTTTGTAGAGAACCACACTTTGCTTCCAGGCGAGAAAGTAGACAAGGCTGTTGATGATGGTCAGAGACATGTTTGTACCCGTGCTTAATTTGAGCTGGTCGTTTCCGGTGCCCGGCACCGTTGCTTAATTGTCAACACCGACGCTTAAGTCAGTCTGCCACATGGTGTCGGTGTTTGTCTGATTGAGAGATGAGAACAACATTTGTTTACTAATTCAATATACATTTTAATACCTGTCACCCAAGTTATTGTTATAGCTTTGGAGGACTGGAATAGTCTGGACTGTCACACTTCTAGGAGTGTGATGGTTAGTTGTGTGTGTATTGTCATTGGCAGCGCTGGCAGTGGAAATGTGGGATGAAAGCTGCAGTGGCTTCCTGAAGAGAGTTCTGGCAGTATTTTTTTTACAGTTTGGCCTGCTTGAGTAGCAGTAGTAGTAATAGACATTTCTTGAGCGCATATTTCACCCTTAGGTCTCAGACAGAGTTAGAATAGCCATGACTTAAGATCTTTATGAAATTTGTTATGGTTCGTTTCCTGGCGGAGTTGTATCGGCAATAAGTTCTATAGCTGCGGGGCAATTTTGGAAAAAGGCCTATCCCCATTTTTAACCGTGCGGACCTTGGGGATGTTCAAGAGGGGGCATCTTGTCTGATATTTAACCAGTTTCTTTGCCAGATAGATAGGCCCCTGGTTGTTCAAGGTTTTGTGGGTAAGGCAGCATAGTTTAAAAGAGACTCTCTTTTTTATCGGTAGCCAATGGAGGATCCTAAGACTGGGGGCTGATGGTGATCGGGAAGGCAGATTAAGGACCAATCTGGCCGCAATGTTTTGAAGCGCTTGCAGTTTTGAGAGAAGTCTTTCATTGATGGATGCAAACAGTGCATTGCCATAATCTAATCGGTTGATGATTAGGCCTTGTACTAGTGGCAGCCTAGCGCAGAGGGGAATCCATTTAAATATTTTTTTCAAAGAGCACATTTGTCCGTAACTAGTATGCATAAGGGAGTTGATATGGTCCTCCATGGACAATTTGTTGTCCATGACAACTCCCAGGTTACGAACAGTTGTTTTGGGGAATGGGAATGGTCCAAGTGAGGGAGGCCACCAGTCTGCGGTCCATATGTTAAATGCATCTCCAAAGACCATAATCTCTGTTTTGCTCGCGTTGGCGAGCAGATGATTAGTTGACATCCATTTGTTTACTGATGTCATGCACTGTATAAATCTGCGCCGTGCCAGTTGGGTCAGCATCAAGAGTGATCAGCAGTTGCGTGTCGTCAGCATAGGAGATTGTGCCGAAGCCATGGTCTCTGACATTGCAACGCATTGTCTGTGCTAGATGCGCCAAGTGTTTGAGGCACAGGATGAGACTAGGAATGGAACTGTGACGTAAAGGCTGCAATAAAGGTAGGAACCTAGGGTGATGTTCATAGTTTGCATAGAATGATGATATGAGAAGGGCTGCATGATACGAGTTGTTGTAAGAAAAACTTAGCTTCCCACAGTAACTCAACCCATTTGGAATAAGACCTGAGGATGAAGCAAAAAAGGTATTTCTTCAACTCTTAGTTAACCAGCTCAGTTTAGCCATCTGTTTCTAGATGGAAACTAGTGGAAAGATGAGATTGGATTTTCAAGGCAATACATCAATTTTTCCAGAAACGGAAAGTAAATTGAGGACCTCGGCCTGACATTAGTCTTCGGTAGCCCATGCAGACTGACCACATAATTTAATACCAGGGTCACATTGTCACTAGCAGGAGGAAGACGTTTGCAGGCTATAAAGTGATCATTCTTGGAGAGTCTGTTGACTACTACTAGGATGGTAGTTTTACCATGATCCTCAGGGAGACCTGTGTTGAAATCCAAGGAAATATCTTCCCAGAGCTGATTAGCAGTGCGTAAGAGTTGTAAAAGTCCTTTATTGTTTAAGTGGTCAGATTTGGCTTGACTACAGATCCCACTTTGCTGAAAGTAGGCAAAAACATATTTTCCCCAGTTTGGCCACCAAAAATTGTAGTTTACTAATTTCAAGTTCTTTCGTTAGGTTACATAGGCAGAAGGCACAAATACTTCCATTTATCATGCTCACGTGTAAAGATGACATGTTTTCAGTTTCTTTCAACACACATTTGCTTGTGCGCCCGCACGAGATAGTGTACTCAGAAATGGTGCACCTGTCGTCCTCTGAGAGGCGAAAACGTAGCTTCCGGACTGGAGTGTAATAATATCTCTGTACAAACTTGTAATGAATAATTTTCAATCGGCAGCTGGAGGATATGTTAGCCGTGACCGAGCAGCAATATTTCCACTGCTCGTCAGTGAGTTCGTCATTTAGTTCAGAGCTCCAGTCGACCAGCGCCTTAGACAGCCGGTGGGCGCTGCTCACGGATGGCAGCATACAGTTTGGACACCAAGTGTCTGCCATCCGACACCAGTAACATATGCAACGGCAGCACTGTCCCCGGCTCCTCTGGGAAACTAGGGAGTATGTCCCGCATACCCTGACGAAGTCTAATATAATAAAACACCTCCATAGGTGTCGGGGGGCCTGTCCGGAATATCTGATCTTTGGTACGGAACAACCCATCCTGGAACAAGTCACCCCATGTAGTAAGGTGAACGTGTTTGCACATGGACCGAAACCCATTTTCCAGTAATAGCGACAGCTTCGGTGGTATGCAAGGGGCAGTGCCGGTGAGTAGAGCATGGGCGCTCCAAGCAGTTTAGTCACTCTTCTCCAAGAGTCAATCGTACAAGTAACAGTGGTAGCAGGCGTCTCGACATCACTAAGCAGTTCCATAAGCATGCCCTTGAGTGGGAGTGGATGTACTATCCAATCCTCTGCTGCAATTTGCGGCATGAAGGGGGCAAGGTTAACCCAGTGATAGGCGTGTTGCGCCTGAGCGCTGAGGTAATACACTTCCATATCAGGGACATCGAATCCGCCCCTGTCATATGGCTGTGTCAGGACAGTACAGCGAAGGCGCGGTTGTTTTCCGCCCCAGAAGAGGCGAAGCAGCTCAGTTCGGAGCCTCTTGAAAAAATAGGGCCCCGGGTAGTAGGGAATGTTCTGGAATAGGTATAGAAAGCGCGGAAGGATGACCATTTTTATCAGGGAGGCTCTGCCTGCCATCGAGAGAGGGAGGGCCAACCACCGGGTCACGTTGTCCGTCAGCTCTGAGATAGCCACTCCATAATTCAGCCGAATCGTGTCCTCCTTATTGAGCGATATCTCAATGCCTAAGTATCTCAGGTCAGAGTCACACCACTCTAAGGGGTAGTCTTATGGAAAGCGGGTAACCGAGGCCGTGAGGGGGAAGAACTGCGATTTCTGCCAGTTAATGTGCACTCCAGACATGCCGCCAAACACTATAAATTCTCTCAGGAGTGGGTTAAGGTGTTGTTGTGGGTGCCGCACATATAGCGTAACATCATCTGCATAAAGGGAGATCCCAATCTGCCTCTGGTTACAGTTAAAGGCGCTGGCCTTATGCAATTGCCGGATCCTGCATGCCAGTGGTTCAATTGCCAAGGCAAAAAGCAGGGGCAACAGGGGGCAGCCCTGTCTGGTCCCTCTTGTGATCGGCATCTGGGCAGAGAGCGCCCCATTAATGATGACCCTGGCGACTGGAGAGGTGTAGAGTAGTTTCACCCATGCAATGAATATCCGAGGTAACCCCATCCTGTCCAAGATAGCCATGAGATAGCCCCACTCCACGGAATCGAACGCTTTGGTGGCGTCCAGAAACACAGCAGCGACAGGTAGCTCAGGCGCTATGGTGGGTATAAACGAGAACAGTGTACGAAGGTTATGCGATGTGGCTCGCCCTGGGACAAATCCAGATTGGTCTGGTAACACCAGGGTACTCATGAGCAGGGACAGCCTAGTCGCCAGCACTTTAGCAAGTATTTTTGCGTCGCAGTTTAGTAGTGAGAGGGGTCTATAGGCGTCAGGTTCAATCGAATTTTTCCCTGGTTTCAGTAGGGAGGTTATCGCCACCTCCCTCATTGAGCCCGGTAGTATCCCCACCTCAAGCGACTCTTCAAAGACCTCCTTCAGCACCGGTGCCATGATGTTTATGTAGCACTTGTAAAATTCGGCCGGAAGGCCGTCCAGCCCTGCAGCCTTGCCATTGCTGAGGGACATGATCGCCTCCCTGATCTCATCTAGTTCGGAAGGACTCCCTAGGAATGCCCTGTCGCCGTCACTCAGCCAGCATAGCGCTATGTCATCTAGGAAGTTCCCGAACTCCACATCGCCCTCCTGCTGTGTGGAATATAACCGTTTGTAGTGCTGCAAGAAGGTTTCCTGCATTCTCTTAGTATCCTGATAGGTCCCGCATTCGCCATCAGCGATTTCTAATATGTGGGTGGCATGGCGCTGGTGTCTCGTGAGCGCCGCAAGTACCTTTCCCGGCCGGTCCCCCTCGCAATAGCGCCTAGCTGTCCAGTACTTGCCTCGGAACTTCACCTCTCTGGCAGCTTCCTCCTCAAAGGACGAGAGTTTAGCCCTGAACTCTTTCGCCAGGTCAGGACAGGGATTTCTGACCATCTCTGCTTCCAGCGCTTTAAGCTCCAATTCAAGGTTAGACAACGTGCGCACTATGTCCCTGAGTATACCACAGCTCTTAGAAATCGGGACGCCCCTCACAGTCACTTTAAAGGCTTCCCAAATCGTTTCCACCTTATCGACCGACCCCTTGTTCCTAGGGAAGAACGCTTCTATCTCCTCCCCAAGTTCATGTTCAAAGATAGGGTCAAGCAGGGCAGAGGAGAAGAGCCGCCACGGCGGACGCACTCTGGCATATCCAGGCAGTTCCAATACAGCCAGCACAGGGCAGTGGTCTGAGTAAGTACGAGGTAGATGTTTCACCTGAACGACGCCCCCGGCCAGACCCCGCGAGACAAAGCAGTAGTCAATCCTAGCCCATGAGCGTGCGTGCGCCGTGAAATGCGTGCCCTCTCTAGATGCTGGGTGTGTGTGCCTCCAGCTATCTAATAGGCCTGCCTCCGTCAGTATGCCCTGAAGAGTATCCCGTGCTTTTGTGTTGTATTGTCCACTACCATCTGATCTATCTGTCCCAGGATTCAGTGACAGGTTGAAGTACCCCCCCCCCAAATAATGTGTGTAGCCTCGATCTCCAACATATGGCCCCACAGTGCCAGAAAGAACCCGGGTGTGTCTATATTGGGTACGTAGCAGTTAACAAACACAATCACATCAGTACCCAGCCTGCCCTAAAGGATCACATACCTCCCCTCAGTGTCCACCCTCGCACCCAACTTTTGGAAAGGCAACGCTTTATTGATTAGAATAACCGTACCCCTCGAGTAGGTGGAATATGAGGAGAACTCCCGAACTACTGCCCATCTACTTGCGAACTTAGGGGCGCTACATGGGTTTAGGTGGGTTTCCTGAAGCATCGCTATCTGCACATTATGCCTATCCAAATAAGTGAGTACATTTCTGCACTTCCTGGGGTCATTAAGGCCCCGTGTAAAATGTGGGCCCATATTACCATCGATGCCCAGGCCGCTGGCGCAAACCGCCTCTTAGTTCCCATTTGAATAGTTACCAAATAAAGAGACGGGCGCTGGGAGCAGGAATCACAAGAACAGAGTTTATTTCTCATGAGGAGAGCCAGTCATTTCGGACACGAAACACAGTGTCTTTCAGGAGGTGCTCTAACAAGTGAGCTGAGACTCCGTCTTTTATACTTTACAAAACACTTGGCATTACAATCATGATACTGTGAAACAAGGAAAATACATCCCCATAATCCTCGTGTCAATCCTACCCCACATGTGTTCACAATAGGGACCCTTGACCTGCTGATAAGAGGGGAGGGCAATCACGCAGCTGAGTGTTCCGTCAACTGTTTAGGATGTGTGCGCCTGATCATAGCCCAGGGGGTGGGGTGGCCAGGATCAATAGTGGGTCCTTTGAAGAGGAGTGACTCCATATAATAAGCAGTAAACAGCATCTCCTGGCTTAGGCGATGACCTCAGACATGTGTGGACAGGCAATCGAGGAGGGAGGGTTTACTAACAGAGGGGTTATTTATGAAAAGGAGAAGAGGTGCTGGTCAGGCGCGGCCATGACTCCCAAGGACAGGGTCTTGCAAAAGAAGAAGGTTTATGACTTGCCCATGTGAGGAGAAGGGAGGGGGAGCCAGGGTGGACACAGGGACAGAGTCACATAGAGAGAGAGAGAGAGATCTTATGACCCGTACATGAGAGAGCGGGGGCAGTCAGGTGCAGCTGGGGAGGGCTATGTCAGCTAAGGCGAAGGATGCCTCTTCAAGAGGGAATGGGGGGGTTTGTGCGGGTCAAGCAGAAGGGTTGCCTTTCACAGCAGGGTCGCGCAGAGGGAGAGGGTTTCATGGTCTATGCATGAGAGAGGGGGTTTAAGATACGCGCAGGAGGGAAGCCGGGGATTCCAATGGGTAAAAGGCCATGGTGCCTAGAATGGCTGTACATATGCATATGGGTACGGGCTCTTGCTGGCAGAGTGATACGGTCAATGCTTTACGGTATTCATGGTGCGCGCAGGGAGAGGAGTGGGGAAAGGGAAATGAACGTTGCTTATGTACATCAATATTTCTAATTTTCTACAGTCGCCCCTTTTTACATAGCAAAGTTCATTTTCGCAATCGATGATGGTACATATAAACAGGTGCGGTCGAAGAATTAGCATTTGTCAATACTAACATATGGCATATAATCATGGACAGTTGATGTGTTTGGCAGAATGCAGCACATAGGAGATTGCATTTGTCAAGTTCCTATCGTTTCAAAACACTACATAGCATAAATGTTTCTGACTTAAAAATGTGACCAATGAACATTTTGACCAAGTAGTCCGAGGGTGGAGTTCAGTTCAATACACAAGATCCCTTCGTCACAGTGTCTTTTTGTAGTGAGCCATCACTGGTAGGCTCTAGTCCGTGTATCTTTGTTGGCGTTGTTGAGCACCGGCGGTGGAGCTATAGGTCCAGCTCGGTTCTATCCTTACGCGTTGCAGGGTGCGGTCAGTCCTCTGCTGTTAGACCACAGTCCTGTTCCCTAAACAATCCGTTTGGCGGCGCCTTATGCTCGGCACCTATATTTCCGTGGCAACACCCTATTCCCATTTGAATGCAGTTCTTCCTTTTGGCAAAAAGTCACGTGAAAAAGAGGGTGAGTGTGGTTCAAATAGTCGATAGGAGAGAGGGCGGAGTTGGGTCAGAGTTCCTGGGACACACAAAAGGGACCAAGGGAGCAAAGGATAACAAGCAGGCAGGCCCATCAATCGGGCCCAAAGAAGGGGAACGGAGACTCCAGGCACACGTGGGTTAGCAGACGGAGGGCTTCAAGGCGGCCCGTCATTTTTCATTTCCCACGTTGAAATTGCGGTCTCGTCCCGTATCTTGTTGCTCTGCAGCTCCACCTTTGGTCGAGGTCACACGTATCTCGAGATCTGCAGCCAGGCTGTGCGTCACGTCCGACCCTTCTCCTTCGGTGATCGTGAATCTTTGAATAGGTACAAAACAAGTTTTTAGAGAACTGGCAGAAGAAGACATCTACGCATGTGAAGTTCTCCCTCAATCCTACGCATTTGGGAGATACGCTCATTGGTCACAGTCAGAGGTCTATTACCAGGCAGTGCATATGTCGGCATTCTTATTGAGTTCGTGCCAAGCTTATTCATCATCGATATATGCCACATATAGAGAAAAGTCATACTCTTATCAACTGTTCATTTCATCAAACTCAACATTTCGGAACTTCCAGGGAGACTCGTCTTTCCAACCTTGGCCTTAACAGTTCTTAACATTTTCCTTCAAGGTTGGCTAACCCTTTCAAACAGGGCGGGGGTGCCATCATCGAGAGTCAGGTAAAACAGGTTTCTCTCGAGGGACGACAGTTACTCATGGTCATCATACTTATATCCGGGACGGCAGCTGGGGTCTATCAGACGGGGCGGGGATGCTTCGGGTGCTCGCGCTTGGGTGTAAAAGAGGGTGGGGCAATCTGGGCATTGGGGGTCAATCTAGACGTTGGCGTTCGTCTCTAATGAACAGAAATAAGGTGCCATTGACATACAGTTCCCCTATAAATGGCCAGATTGGGGGACCTTAGTCGTCTTGCCTGTCCTTTCCTTCTCAGCCAATTCAAGTTCATTTATTTTGCAGAAAGGAGAGGTAGTAATATGGCGAGATACAATCATTTTAGTTTCGGTCAATTTCGCTGAACACCTTCGCGTTCAATAAGTATCCAATCAGACTGGTGCCGGTGGGGCACAATTTTACCACAAAGAGGGAGAGAAAATAGGGAGACTCTCATAGAGGGTGAGAGTCGTCCGCAATCTAAACGAGCCATTCGGTACACGTATGACATGTAGAGAGAGGGAGAGAGAGATAAGGGGGTGGTGAGAGAGAGAGAGAGAGAGAGACGTGTACGAAAATAGGTCATTTAGTGCGCTCACAACACAGAACAGCAGAGGTCAGGTAACACGCAAATACAGACAGAGGGAAGACATAAATCCGTACATTACATACACACAAACTCAGACAAGGAAGACAGCACATGCATTACATATATATAAGACATTCACGACAAAACAGAAAACAATTGTTAGCCAACAAGATCTGTTTTATATCCTACGTATCTTTACTATCCTATTTATCTACGTGCTTAGCTCTTCTTACCCTTCCCCCCTTTTCTTTCTCGCCTGTTATCTCTGTGAGTATTCTCAATTGCCAATACTTACACCTCGGTTAGTCGATCAGAAATTAACCTGGTCGCGCTATTTACCCATGGTTGGATCTTAAACCATTTTTCAGTTTCTTCCTTTGGTGGGAGGTTCTCCAGGCTGAGGCAACGGCAAGTATGGATCGGGAGAACAGTCGGACAGCTTGGCTATATCTATAAGAGTGTGAGAAAAGGGGGGAGGGGCAGTGCATTTTGAACATCAGCAACATTTCTAACTTCCCAGACGGGTGGTGCCGTGGTAACCCTTACCCACACATTTTTCTTTGTCCTTTCCCGACCTAGTCAAACGTCTAGTTACATTATCTAACGTGTTATTTCTAGTCAATTTTCGTCATACGGTACCCGTCCAGTTTCTGTCATACGGTACCCGTCCAGTTTCTATGTCAGTCCATCCTCCCAGTCGCTATGTTCTAAGGAGGAACAGTCATGTTTAAGTCTACGTCTTTTTGAAAACTTATCGTCATAACGACTACGCACATATTCCCTCTTTCCCTTTTTCGTCGGTGGTTTGACCATCGTTCTCCCACACTTCAGCCGACGTTCTGACGTGACCTGCAGAAGGGAGGAGAAAAGAAGGGGTGGGGGGGGGCAGCATTCAAAGCACATCAGCATGCAGTAGTCCGAAAATGTTTTTACCTACCACATACTCGACCTGTCTCCACGTACTGCATTTCTTTACCATCTCGGCGTTTAAGCCCAGAGGGACCAGTAATGTCAGATAGATAATCATTGACGATCTGCGTATCTACATGAGTTACTTGGTCGCAACCCCTTTTGCTGGGTGCAAGGGTGGCGATCAGGTGGCCTTTCTGTGGTGTCGTTTTAAGGGCGTCTAAAACACCTTTCCGGCTGCCTGTGACACATAATGTAGCTGCTAAATATCTGGTCCTTTTTAACCTTCAGCTTTCATCATACTTATTCTTCGCTCATAGTAGCAAAAACATCCAAAACTCATTAATGCAACCGCTACAACTATGCTTTCTTTTTCAAAATACTTTTAATAAAAAGTGTTGATGTATAAATACAGGCCTACAACCCAGTGGACCGGCCACAGAGCAGATTGAAACTGTACACAAGAAGAACGAAGTTGGTGGCAGCTCATTGCATAAAGTGCAGCAGTGCAATAAAATCGTATTAAACTTCCCTACAGAGCAAGCATGATGCATGTCAGTAATTCAGTTTTAATTAATTCATAAATTCATTATCCAATGCTCATTCTTTATCTAAATTACACCAATTCATTTTCCAAATCATAATCAGTACCCACCCTAAGTCAGTTCTTTGTCCGAGCACATACTCAATATCCTTCATATCTACTTTCATTATCCAAAAAACTGCATACATATCTTCGGGACAAAAAGCTGCGCGGTCAGGGTGCAACAAAGTTTATTCAAAAAGTCTCATTTTGTGTCGGCGCCATTTTGGGCGAGGTCAGGCTCGTTCCAGCATAGTCAGAATGTCTCCAACTACTCGTGGTTGGACCAGAACCTTCCGTTGGTAGTTCAAGAAGTTTTGCACAATGTGGTAACAGTTTAACAACAGTCAAAGAGTGAGGAGGGCGGCAACAATTTTCCTACCGGGTCACTCTGGTGTTCCACCGGAACTGAACAAGTCTGTACCTTGGCGGTGTTTTAGCCATTTCCAAACTGAGGCTGGCGCCGGCAGGAGTGCGCCGATGTCGCGGTTCCAGTGAGGGGGACGGGGGCGCTCATGCGGAGGGGTCGGGGCGCCCCCCGGCTCTCATAGAATCTTCAAGGTTGAGGAGAGAAGGCATGGGGCGCGTGCCCGTCCTGGGCAAAAGACCGCTTTTCGATGTGGACCCTCTTTAAGCAAAGAGCGTTGGGGTGCCGCTGGAAGCCTCCACCTGGAGGGAGGTGGGGGAGGCTCGTTCGCGCCGCCTCCCCCTTCCAGCGACCCCGCGCCGTTTTTCGGCTCCAGCGCTTCGGTATTGGCCGTGCCAGCCATTGAAGATGGGGGGGGGGGGTCGGTGGCTGAGGCAAGACATCCCCCCCTTGACATGTGGCGGGACTACCTGTAACTATCCAGGCGTTGGCATGTGGCGGGACTATCTGCAACTGTCAGGCGTTGGGTGTGGTTGCAGCCATTATAGCTCAAAGAAATGCCGTCATCCTCGCTTTGGCTTCGGCCTTCGACGAAAGCCGGATCGGGTGAGAGAGAGGGGTGGTCGGTGGCCGAGGCAAGACAGCCCCCTCTCTCCCCGCGGCCTGCAGGGCGGCAGAAGAGGGAAAGGTGGAGAGGTCCTTATTATTCTTTGGGCCGCCTGCCCAACAGCGTCTCCTTCTGACCGCGGCCAGGCGAGCCTCGCATGCGTCGAGGCCTCGCCTTCCGGATGGGCGTAACCGCGGACCCGCTGCACTTCGGCAGCTTCCGGAATGGGGGTAGGTACCTATTGATTTGTATCTATTTCATGTGACCGTTATTTGGGCGTGGTGGGCAATGAGGCAGACATGTTGGGAGCAGGAATAGGCAGTGGAGCCTAGCTACCTCGTGGCTATTTTTGCCGTCAAACTTTTCGCCATTTTATATTTCTTATTACGAACTGTTTCTAATGTTTCTTATTTTTAGTGAAGTCAAGAGCTCATCAGGGAGTTACTGACTTAGCCCGATTTCTTTTTATTTTTCCTTCTTTTCCTTAGCGTGTTTCGAGCTAAAGTTTTCTGTTAGTAGGGAACGGTGATCACTTCATATTTTTTTTTATGTGTCCTTTTCACTAGGGGGAACTTCTGGCCGGACCAGACGGGTTCCCTCCAATAAATGGTCCGGGTTGGAACTAGATTATCGATCAAAAGGGGAACATATATTCCTTCATTAGGGTATCATCCTGGACAGACCAAAGGATGTACTTCCACTTACTAGGATAGCCTCCTGGACGGACCAGATGATCTACTTCTACTAAATGGCCCATGAGTGGGGAGCATATGTCCTCCATAAGGGTAGTCTCCTGGGCGGACCATGCGAGCTACCCCCCAAATAACCAATCAGTGGGGAGTGGGTAGGACTGACGAATTCACAAAGGGGCATAACCTACCCTTTACTACTTGCAAAGACTAGATAGAATATTTCTACTCCACGTTGTTTGCAGGCAGAAAATACCTCAAACGAAACAATTCCTGGAACAACAATGTCCAGGCAACCAATCAATCAGTGGGGAGAAAAACAGGCATGACGGATTACAACGGGGACAAATGTCTGCATTACCTGCCCTTCGCTATCCATAAAGGAAACAGGATATTCCTATTTGTCTCTGTTTGTGGACAGGGAAGATCTCAAAGAGCAACAATCGATTATTAATCGATTTCAAACAATCAGTGGGGAGAAAAGTAGGCATGACGGATTACAACGGGGACAAAAGTCTGCATTACCTACCCTTCTCTATCTGCAAAGAGGGACGACGTTCCTATTCGCCGCTGTTTGCAAACAGAGAATGTCTCGTTCTCGAGAAGAGAACCAATATGTCAAGTAGCATTCAAAGCTAAATGAACCAATACCAACAATATCAGTATACAAATACCGATTCCAATACAATCAATCAATCAATCAGATGGATAAAACCATCCTACCAATCGGGCGCAAAAACGCCCTACTTAATCTTACCCGGACCGGACCACACGGACGGTTCTTCGTCTTCCTCCTCCAGCGCCCGATTGTTCTCTTTCTACATGCAGCATTCCTGTGGGATTCCAGTCAGGACAATAGGTCGCTCGAGAGAGGTCCGTTCAGAATTGGTGAAGTTCTTTCGATCGGCAGCCGGGCGAGGGCCCTCTCAAGGCAGGTATACTCCGATCATTTTAGACGTTCACTTCTTCGTCTGGATCTCTCTTACCGAACCTTATGTCACTGATGGACCCCGCGTTGGGACGCCAATTGTAAAATGTGGGCCCATATTACCATCGATGCCCAGGCCGCTGGCGCAAACCGCCTCTTAGTTCCCATTTGAATAGTTACCAAATAAAGAGACGGGCGCTGGGAGCAGGAATCACAAGAACAGAGTTTATTTCTCATGAGGAGAGCCAGTCATTTCGGACACGAAACACAGTGTCTTTCAGGAGGTGCTCTAACAAGTGAGCTGAGACTCCGTCTTTTATACTTTACAAAACACTTGGCATTACAATCATGATACTGTGAAACAAGGAAAATACATCCCCATAATCCTCGTGTCAATCCTACCCCACATGTGTTCACAATAGGGACCCTTGACCTGCTGATAAGAGGGGAGGGCAATCACGCAGCTGAGTGTTCCGTCAACTGTTTAGGATGTGTGCGCCTGATCATAGCCCAGGGGGTGGGGTGGCCAGGATCAATAGTGGGTCCTTTGAAGAGGAGTGACTCCATATAATAAGCAGTAAACAGCATCTCCTGGCTTAGGCGATGACCTCAGACATGTGTGGACAGGCAATCGAGGAGGGAGGGTTTACTAACAGAGGGGTTATTTATGAAAAGGAGAAGAGGTGCTGGTCAGGCGCGGCCATGACTCCCAAGGACAGGGTCTTGCAAAAGAAGAAGGTTTATGACTTGCCCATGTGAGGAGAAGGGAGGGGGAGCCAGGGTGGACACAGGGACAGAGTCACATAGAGAGAGAGAGATCTTATGACCCGTACATGAGTGAGCGGGGGCAGTCAGGTGCAGCTGGGGAGGGCTATGTCAGCTAAGGCGAAGGATGCCTCTTCAAGAGGGAATGGGGGGGTTTGTGCGGGTCAAGCAGAAGGGTTGCCTTTCACAGCAGGGTCGCGCAGAGGGAGAGGGTTTCATGGTCTATGCATGAGAGAGGGGGTTTAAGATACGTGCAGGAGGGAAGCCGGGGATTCCAATGGGTAAAAGGCCATGGTGCCTAGAATGGCTGTACATATGCATATGGGTACGGGCTCTTGCTGGCAGAGTGATACGGTCAATGCTTTACGGTATTCATGGTGCGCGCAGGGAGAGGAGTGGGGAAAGGGAAATGAACGTTGCTTATGTACATCAATATTTCTAATTTTCTACACCCGGACATTCCAGGATATTATGGAAACGGTACTCAAGGCGACATCACCCATGCTCATCATTGTGGTCCTGAAAAAAGCCCATGGCCAGTGTCCCAGCCCTCAATCGGAACGTACCAATTACAAGTCTCTCTGCTGCTCGGAACATTCGCACCATACATTCACTAATGCTTACGCACATTTCGACAGTGATCCCTGCATACATGCCATGAACATCTCCCGCAAAACTGCCTCTAGGCTCAACAACACACACCCCAACAGTCATACACCCTCCCACCCCCCACATGCAGCAATGCAATCCCCCCGCACCAACTCCTCCCCCTCCCACTGAAGCAACCCAAACTTGCCAGTACCGTATTCCCTCCCCCCAACCCGAACCCCGCACTCAACAATCATAGAAGAACTGTGTGGGGAATCCCCTTCTGGGGACATCAGAGGTACACACCAATACACCCCAACCATCCCCTCCCGCCCCGCACAGGCCATACGGGAACAGTCAGAGAAGGGGGGGTGGTGCCTGGTATACATTACCCCTGCAGGTCAGGGCCTGTCCATCATGCCAATGTCTCTCGCGGCACCCTCCCCAGTTGGAGAAGATGCCAATCAAGTTGAGTGAGCCGGACATGCATCCGCCGCGGTCCACACCTCCTCCAATACTGCCATCACCCTGGACATTCCAATAACAACCTCAATCCCGGAGTTCATTGTTCGACCTGTTCGCCAATCCACAGCCAGTCCACTCAGTGGGGATACTGCAATCCAGTCCCTCAATCCAGTGCAGAACATCCAGGGCTAAGACAATCCACAGTATTCAAAATGAATGCCAGTATAACAACGGAAGGACAACCAGCCAGCAGCAAAAGAGGTTACCTCATTCTTCAGCGTTCTCCTCTGAGTCTCTGTCCGCATCTCCATTTTCCGCATGTCGTCTGTCTCTTCTGGCATCCCGGAGTTTCTTAATGTATTCCTCTACCTGCTGCGGATTCGTGAAAAAATGTTGTTTGCCCTCATGGGTCACCCTAAGGCGCGCCGGGTAGAGGAGTGCGTAGTCCACCTGCAAGCCTCTTAACTTTTTCTTCACATCCAAAAACTTCTTCCGCTGTTCCTGCACCAGAGGTGTAAAGTCCGGGTACACTGAAAAGGGTACTCCATCGCATGACAAGTTTAGATTTGTCCGGGCTGCTCGCAGTGCCGCATCACGATCGCGGTAGTTAAGCAATCGGGCGATGATAGGTCGCGGCTGCGCTCCCGGCTTAGGCACCGGACCCAGAGAGCGGTGCGCTCTCTCGACGATGAATTGACCAGAGAAAGCCTCCCTGCCCACTGCAGCGACCAGGATCTTCTCTACATATTCCTCCATGCGACCAGTGTTGGTGGACTCCGGCACACCCGTGACGCGAATGTTATTGCGCCTACTCCTCGCCTCCAACTCCTCGTTCTTTGCCGCTATCACCCGTAGTATGTTGTCCATTCTGGAGAGGCGCGCATTGTGAGATGCCGTTGAATCCTCCGAGGCAGAAATACGTCGCTCTGCTTCCGTCAGGCGCTCTTCATGGACCTCCAGCTTCTGTACGACCCCATCCATCCTGGAGGACAGGCGGTCCACCTTATCCACTATCGTGGCGAAGCCCTGCCTCATCTCTTCCAGCATTATTCGCATCTCAGGGGCCATGGACGTGGAGGGGGGCTCAGCGCCCGATGGGTTATGGGCTCCGCTAGCGCCATTCGTGCCACGCAGCTGCTTCTTCGGGGGTGCAGGCTCAAAAGAGAGCTTAGGTTGCTTATTATCGTTCTTCCCCATAGTGCTCCTCTTGTAGGGGCCCGAAGTGCCCAGCGAGAGGCGATCTGTGTGGCGCTCACCGCCCCTCGACAACCCTTTGCGCATTCGCACCCCCCAGTACAGTGTCTGCGCCGGTTGCAGCGCCCACCGCGTGAGGAGCAGGTCAGCAGCGACAGAGCGACTCCCCCGCCTCAATGCGTCTCAGCTTCAATGCCCAGGGCCAGCCGATAGTGATTACGAGGGGGGGCAAATGTCCCAGCTGGCCACGTTGTGTGGGTGGCGGGTAGCGGTGTGCCGGAGAGGAATGAGCAATGTCCACGCTTGTGAAGCCCTGGGGGGGCGGTGGGTGGGGTAGGGGGAGGGAAGGCCCAGCGCACCTCAACCGGGCAGCAGCTTCCACAGTCCGACCCAGGTCTGTGGCCCCCAGTGGTTATCCGATGCTCCTCGACCCCCAGGCTCTGGAAGCAGCAAGCTCACAGCAGGATCAGGGGCATTGCCGGCAATCCGATGTAAAGGACCGGGGCCCCGGTCAAGCAACCTCCCGGTGCAGGCGGCAGGCTACAGTGTCACCCACACTCCCAGCAGGACTCAGGGCCGCCGCCCAGCACCACCACGCGTTGGTACAGCCACAGGGGGAGGAGGACTCACCGCCGCCGCCGCCTTCCAGTCACCGGCGGGCCCCGCACTCCCCGGACAGGCCACTCCGTCTCTGAGGCCTACCAGCCTCGTGGTGAGCCTCGTCCTCGCGTGACACAGCGCCCAGGCTCTCGCACCCCGTCTTCTCAGCAGTGCTTCCCGGTCAGTGTACTGGGTCGGCCAACTCCGGCGCCGAACGTCCAATCGTCCCCAAATTTGGAGCGGAGCTGCAGGACAGGAAAGTCCACACTCGTTGAGATTTTCAGACGAAAACCTGCAGGCAATCAGGATGAGATCAGGATAGGGCTGACCAGGCAGCCAGAGCCTAACTGAAGTGCGGCCATTAGCTCGTGCGCCCTCTAGCGCCCCCTGGTTTGTTTACAGTTACACTTCTTCATAGGCACATTATTATCCCTTAGAACATTCTGTACACGGACCAGGTACACTGCACAAAATGTTGTCCATTCGGCTACAGCTCTGGGTGGGTAGAATAAAAAATTACAGCCAGACCAGATATCAGGCACAGCGAATTGGACCGGTTTATTATTTAAACTGCACCATATATTTGTCTAGGCAGAAGAGTATACCCTGTACTGAAATGAACCACTTGCATGCCACCTTAACAATTTTGGATCCTCACACCTCATTTGCATGAGCTGCCTGAGGGGGCTGTGGTCAGTTTGAATCAGGAAGTGAGTACTAAACAGGTATAGCCTCAACTTCTTCAGTGCGCAGACAACGACAAAAGTTTCTCTTTGTTCCCTGGGGAGTAACCTCCTGGAAATGAAGGTTATATGTTCGTCTAGGCCCTCTTTAGCTGTGATAACACTGCCCCTATGTTATATTCTGAGGAATCTGAATGATAAACTTCTGGAAGAAGTCAGGAGCCTTGAGCACAGGGGCTGTCTACATGGTATGCTTAAGGGAGTCAAATGCTTTTTAGCATGCCTCCATCCAAATCACATTTCTGGGCTGTTTCTTAGAATTCAGTTCTGTCAAGAGGCAACAATGGTGCTATGACCCTTGACAAACCTCCTGTATGCCCAAGAAGGCTCTAACTTCAATCTGGGTTTTGAGGGGCTCCCAGGCCATGATAGTCTCTATCGTGGCCTGGAGGGGCTGCACCTTACCCCTGCCCACCAAGTGTCCCTAGTAAACCACAGACCCCTGCTCCATCGGGCCTTGATAGTCAGGCCTGCCTGTTTCAGAGCCTGAAGCACACCATGGAGGTAAAAGAGGCGGTCCTTCCAGCTGCTACAATAGATAGCTATGTCATCCAGGTAGGCAGCTGAGAAGTCTTCCATACCTATAAGGACCTGGTTAATCAACCCCTAAAAGGTGGCAAAAGCATTCTTGAGTCCAACGGGCAGCACACACAATTGGTAGTGGCCCTCTGGAGTGGAGAAGGTTGACCTTTTGTTGGCACCCTCTGTTAGGGCAATCTGCCAGTGATCCAGCAAAAGGCTAGGATAAACGTTTCACAAATCAACAATTGCTCAAAATGAGCCCTTATACACATTCCAGATTCCTGACTATTTCGCTGGGGGTCAAGTTTTATTTCACTTTGATCTGAATTTGTTAATGTCTAACTAACCTTCACAGATCAACACTCTTCGTTTTGTCAATGGACCATTAGTCGAGTTGATGGTGATATTAACAAATTCACTAATCTATTTCATATCTTTCAATAAAATAATCACAGACTTCAAGTAAGATTCAATAAATTTGATCTAATAACTCATTCAAATTGAACGCTCATTTGTACAGATTCACAGTGCAAACTCCATCAACTCTCATGGGAGAGAAAAATTCATTTATCAAATAACATTCAAAATAAACAAACACATTAAGCAATCCAAACGCATTTGGAGTGCTACATGAAGAGACAAAAGACTCAATAACTCATACTTTGCAAAAGATATATAAATTCAAGACAGAAATATAATTACCGAGTGGTGAAATGGGGAAACCCAACCCCCGGCCAAAAGGATTGGTGGAGGTCACCTGATAAAGAGTCAGGAGACAAAGACTATAGGACAGGTGCAGGATAAGATTTATACTTACTACACTTCTCTAGAACCCGACGCACAGGAGCACAACCCTCTCTTACACTCTGTCCCTACTCAATATTCTTCTGCAAATCTTCAATCTAATCAGACTGCACTTCAGTATTGAATCTTCCCAGTCTGTTCTTCTCCAGCAGCAGCTCTTGCCCACTCCTCACTCAGCATCTACGTTGTCTCAATAATCTATCATCCATCAGCTATCATCTGTCATCTTTTTAGTCACTCAAGTTATACTCTTCAATTCTGCATATACCGCCCTCAAAAGTTGCAAGTATTCATGAATCATGGACTGTGATTGATCACAGGCGAGAGTTGTTATCACCTCATGCTGTCATCCTTTATTTCTTAACTCAATTTTTGTTTAGTAAACCCTTCCCATTTAATTTATTCAATTTGCAGGAACATTTCCTTTCACACACATTCACAAAGCAAATTTGATACAAATTTTATATAATTCTACAGTTGAAGAGCATTCCCAGGCATCCGTCCTTGGTTCTTGGCAGCCTGTCAATGATCCAGTCATCAGGTCACTTCAAAATTCTCATGCGCAGACTCAATTCGCATTACGTTTCACCCGTCATCTTTTCCTTTTCCAAAGACCATGTCTTTGCTAATATCAGATGTAAAATGTAAATTGACTGCATTATAATTCAATGAATTTATAAAAGCAGTAGCACTCTCCACATCACCATCCCATACTATAAATAAATCATCAATGTAACGCAACCAAGTTACGACATTAGTATGGTAGATCTGTTCATATTGTTGCATGAGGACCAGCTCCTCCCACCATTCCATGAACAAACAGGCTTAACAGGGAGAAACTGGTTCCTATAGCAACACCCTGAATCTGCTGGTACATTTTGCCATCAAACAAAAATAAATTATTTTCCAAACAGAACAATAACATTTTTAGCAGCATGTTAGTATGTTATGCATAAATGATTGATCTATTCATTAGGAAATATTCCACCGCCCTCATTCCATCCTTGTTTTTGATGCATGTATATAAGGCGGAAACATCAAGCACTATTAATAAATAAGTAGATTTCCACATAATATTTTGAATTTTCCTCTTATCCTGCACAAATGATTTAAGACCCTTGACAAAGTCTTGTATAATATATATGCAATAAACAACTTGAGCAATCTGGGGGCCTACCTGTCCATGCAGAAAGCTCTAGCAAGACAGAGTCAGGATTCAAGATGAGATGAGGGCATGTCAAAGCCAATAGTAAGAACTTCATACTTACCGATGTACAACACAATGCTAATTTGTGCACCACTGCCTATAGCATCACACACTTCATCTCTCAATGTACAACACAACACACATTTGTGCACCACTGCACATGACACTGCACCTTGAGACCCAAAAGCACTTTCCGCACCTCTCTCTCTCTCTCATGCTTTCAAATGCACATCCCACACGTTATGTTCTTGGCAAGTTGTTCTACTCTGTGACACCTCCCACTTTAAAACTACGAGCAAGATTACATGAGAGAAATCTTCAAAGAAAACAAGACATAATCAGTACTTACATTCATGCTAGGGTAAAGTGAAACACCAAAAGTCAATTAAAATGATGGTAGTCAAAGGTCATCACGCGATGTCAAACCATAAGAGTGCCTCTAGCACTACACAGCTTTAACCAGCCAATCAGCTCAATAACTCGGGGGACAGGATGGGCATCTGTTTTTGTAACTGATTTGAGCCCTCTGTAGTCCACACAGAACCTTAAATCAGGTGTGGCGCGCGGTGGGGCAGTTTTTTGTGCCAGAACCACAGGACTGGACTAGGGGCTACCAGAGGGTACTATCACCCCCAATTCCAGAATTTTAGAACCTTCACACTTAATACTGACCCTCCCTTTATCCGACAGCCTGTAAGATTTATTCTTAACAGGGATGTTATTCCCTGTGTCCATATTATGGGTTCACAGGTGAGTGTCCCAGGAATAACTGAGAACAGAGAGGTGTTCTGTCCCAACATTTGGTGGCAGTCTCTCTGATGTTCATGAGTCAGACTGGGGGAAAAGATTACTCCCTCCACAGACTTATCTTTCTCCTTGGGGTCTAAGAGGCCAGGGAGACGTTCGCTCTCCTGCTCCTTTTTTCCATCTGTCAACAACAGCATTGTGAGCTCAGACCTCTCAAAGTGGAGTTTGGGATGATTGAAATGCAGCTCCCTTTGGTGTTGCCTGGGGGTCTTGAAGTCCACCCGGTAAGTGGCCTCACCCTTTCTGTCAATCACCTCATAGGGCCCAGTCCAGTGGTGCTAGTGGACTCTGGGTTCCACAGGTTCCATAACCCACACTTTCTGCCCATGCTGCAATTTCACAGTGGTAGAACTTTGGTCATACCACTCTTTCATTACAGGCTGACTGGATTTTACTTTTCCTGAAACTTGCTTCCACAACTTAGCCATTTGGCTTCTGAAAGCCAGCATGTAGCTCACTCCATCCTGAGGAATCTTCCTGGGAGCTTGCTCCCATCCCTCCTTCACCAAACTCAGGGGTGATCTTACAGGGTGTCCTACAGAACCTCAACTCCCTTGCGCGGTACCTCCCTGTAGGCAAATAGCAGGCATTGTAAAATGAGCTACTACTTATTATCCAGGGCCTCAGGTAGACCTCGAACAATGCCCTTCAGGGTCTTGGTGAATCTCTCAACACACCCATTTGTTTGTAGATGGTAAGAGGTGGAGAACTTGTAGGATACCCCACACTCCCTCTACATTGACTGCATGTGTGCAGACATTAACTGTGTTCCCCTGTCAGATACAACTTGCTTGTGGAAAACCCACTCGGGTAAAAATCCCCATCAATGACTTTGCCACTGCAGGTGCAGTCATGGTCCTCGGAGGGATTGCCTCTTGGTAGCTAGTGGCACTATCCACCACAACCCGGATAAAGCTCTTGCTTGATGCAGTCTAGGGATTCATAGACTCAACAATGTTAATGCCCATCCACTCAAAGGGTATGCCCAGGACTGTGGAAAAAGATTATTTTTTGTAGTTCATGTCCCATCATACACCCTCTCAGTCGAGTCCCCGAGCCCATCATGTCGGAAAACAAGCAAACGAGAACACGAGCAAACCCGATCACGCGCACACAAAAGTTGCACATGCACTCTCCTTCCTCTAAAATTCAAAGGTACATTCTTATGGTTCGGGCGATGCCGAGAAACAACTTCCTCACTCAAACTGTACATTCCTATGGTTAAGCCGATTCCGAGAACAAGACCCCTCATTTGTAACCATTTCCCTATAATCAGGCCGATTTCGAGAAATAGGCCCCGTTTTGCTAAACCACAACAACCAATTCCGAGAAGAAGAGCCCCCGTTTGCTGAAAGACACAACACCAGACATCCTGTCAACGACCAGTTCTCTTTTTTCTCTCTCTCTCTCTCTCTCTCTCTCTCTCTCTCTCTCTCTCTCTCTCTTATCTAAGGAACCAGCCTAGGATTATTTCTCAATGCTCTGCTTCTGCCGTGACTTCCTCATGATTAAAGACACAGTCACGCTTCTTCCTGTCATGACTTCTGTATGATTTTGACACAGTAGCGTTGCTATGATTTCTGTAAAATTACGACACGGCTATCCGAGTTTTACTGACTTCTGTATTGTTACAAACGCAGCGATTCGAGTTTTACTCAAGGGAAGCTCCTTCCTCTTTTCTGTGTATAAATACTATGTCCTCTTTGATGAAAGTTAGAGATTCTTCCGATCCTCCTCAGGTGACGGAGCTCTCCCTTAACTCGAGTTACTGAATAAAGACCCTGAATTCGAACCACCACGGACTCTGCTCTTCATACTTGACCTTTTCGATATTATAGAAATTCCAATCAAGGTAAATTACTAAAATATTTACCACAGCAAATTGGCGCCCGAACAGGACCTTCCCTTTCTCCCCACACGCCGGTGATGCAGACCCAAACCGGTCTCTTCAAGACATCGACGGACTTCAAAAGAGTGCACGCTGTAGGGTGTTCCTGCATGAACTCTTTCGTGTCCGAGAGAGGCTGTACCGAGGTCTGAGCATCCATATGAGGCGGCGAGGAAGACAGCGGAAGTCTCGACCCAGAGCCCGAAACCTGTGAAGATTGCCGAGTCCGAGGTCTTCAGAATCCCGCCGAGTCCCCCGATCAAGAGCGCAGCGCAACTAGTACAGTGTCCAGATCTTCAAGATCTATAAGTTCTCTGCACCTCGGTGAGTACTGCTGGGGGTGTATCAAGACGGGTTCTGATTTTTCAGAGCAGGGTCAAGACGGGTTCTGATTTTTCCGAGCACGTTCAAGACGGGTTCTAGGTTTCTAGAAAACAGTATGTTTGTATTCTGATACTCAGGTTATATCAAGTTATCAAGTGTAAGTTTTTTGTTGTTTGTTGTTTGTTGTTGTCACAATGCCTTTGTTTTCGAAGTTGTGTAAACTAAGTATCCGGAGAGGATTACTGGAACAAGATGTACCAGTCCCCCCAAAGGATACTCCTGGTTTCCTTATGTACACCAAGTATGGCATAGGTGCCGTTTTATATTTGGATTTGTGGAAAGAGTACACTCAAGATTTAGAAATTGCAATTAGATGGCCAAAGAGTGGCACATGGGATTTGAATTGTATCATGGCAGTTGAAAAGAAATGTTGAGAAAAGAAAGCAAGGCCCTCGATGTTAGAGAGTATTGAATTATGGCAAAAGGAAGCACATCAAAGGGAACAGAAAGAGCAAAGGAAAGTAGAGAAAGCAAATAGAATGTCAGAAGAAAGTACGATGAGAAAGTTATGATAACAGAATGCGGATATTAATTTTGAACAAAGAAAGAGGGAGGCCTCTGCCTCCGTGACAGGAATGTATCCCGTCCTTTCACAAAAGACAGAGCCCGATGATAACCCTAGTATTCCCACAGCACCCCCATGTCCTAAAACTTCCTCTGCTTTCAAAGACTTCATTACCACCTACTTAATGTAACCTCCTCCTGCTTATACCAATCAAATAACGGCCAGACGAATAGTCACCCAGACCGAAACCATCTCTGACACCTCAGGCAGAGATCCACCCATGTTAGAATGTGATTACGACCCAACCCCAGGGGAAGGTTCACAAGTAGATATCTCCCTTTGTCTACGAGAAGCCCTAGAAGGTATACAAGAGGTACCGAATGTTGCAAATTGCCTAAACAAGATTTACGAAACTCTCCGAACAGGAGAAAATTTAGAAACCCTACAGAAAGCTATCAAAAATAGACCCATAGCGCATAGAAAATGCCTCTCACGATTCATGATCACCTGTTTTATCAGAATGCTAGCCAGTGCAGGAAAAAGAGTTCCTGCTGATTTGTTACAACTAGATCAAGCAGTGGTTACAGGTAGTTATAATAAGATAAAAGAAATAGATCTCTTTATTCCACTCTTTAAAAGCAAGGTTTCTGATTTCCACCGAAAAGACACCCCTACTCAGGAAATAGACAACGAGAGTACAGACAGGGAAGAAGAAAATCCTTTTCAAGGAGCAGTACGCTCCCATATCCCTCGTTCCCAGAATAGTGGACAAATAAGGATTAAAAATAAGAAATTGTCAGCTCCTACAGATAGGTTGTTCCAAAGAACACAAGACGCTCTAGATGATAGGATGGACGACGAACCTCCACTCACTACCCAAGAAAAAAAACTAGCCCGATCAAGCACCCATTGGGTATCTCAATACTCTATATTTGGCCCTGATATAGTCGCTCAAATGTTTTTATCGATCCTCTAACATCCCAAAGGCTAACAAGCATCTATATGGTTCAACACCTCATTACGATGTACGAAGATACTGGTTGCCCGCCCAAAAAGTTACATTCTCTCTTACGAGACTGCTTAGAAGGGAGGTGGGTGGCCAGGGGACAAGAATTCCTTAATATCTTCCTTGACCTACGACATCGATATGTTCAATACTTTTCAGACAGTTATGATTCAAATCCCCATTACTATGACCAAGGACAGTTCCCCCTCCGAGAAGTACATCCCGTTGTAGATTCTGGAGGAAAGCTACAACAAACATTTGTCTACACACCCCTGACAAAAATAGAAATACTAGAAATGAAGAAAATGGTCCCTTCTCACGAAAAAAATCCTTCAGGTTTTCATAGGGAACTCAAGGATATTCTTCAAATGGGTTCCTTTACCTATAAAGATCTCAACATTCTCCTCAAAGTCCTACTACCTCAAGGGACATACGACAAACTAAAAGGAAAAGATTGGGAGGGAGAAGGGAAAAAGATATTATGGACAGCTTTAGAGACAGAAGAGAGTACTCGTGCTGCTGGACAAGGCCTGGGACCTCTAGTCCTAGAACTCCCTCGCCTTCTCCCGAAAATACTCTCCCAGTTGCTGACCACTAAGAAAGACGATTGGGATGCTATCTCTGCATGCAAACAGAAACCAGATGAGGATATAGGGGACTACTATACCAGGTTAGAGAAATGTTTTCTCATCAACAGCAGCCTCTCCTCAGGTGGAGACGCCTATACTCGATTATTTGTCTCCAAATTCGTAGAAAATGCTTTGCCTTCGATCAGAAATAGAGTACTAAAGGTAGAGAGTACTTGGCAAGCAAGTTCCCCTTCACAAGCACTTCAGATGATCCAATGTCACCAAAATAGGATTAGAGACGAACAAGAAAAGAAAAGAACGAAGGATACTAAAATGAAGGTATTGGTAGCACAGACTAATACAATCCAACAGACCCCTAAACAAGCTCAAACGTCACAAGAAAAAGTTACTTGCAATTATTGCAAAAGGCTAGGTCACTTTGTGTGTGACTGTCCAGTATTAAAACATAATATTGCCACTGGGAAGACCCAACCCTGTAACTATCCCCCACGACCCTCTGTTCCCACATCAGCTCCTCCGACTGATACTAAACCTGCTACCCAACTCTATCAGTACCCAGTGTCATCCTATCCTAAATTCCCCTCAATTTTATGAGACAGCTGGAAGGAACATGACAGTCGTCCACTGATCCCGGTCGACCAAAAGGGTCCCTATGTAAATGCTAACCTCTTAGGTAAGGAAACAAAATTCCTAATAGACACCGGGGCCAGTAGGACAACAGTACAGCACAACGAAGTTCCCAAGGTACCCCTCTCTGGCTCGAATAGTATTTCCTTGGGTTTCTCAGTTACACCAGTCATCAATAAGGTTTCTGAACCAGTATCACTTCAAGTTGGTCCTCCTACAACATCCACTGATTTGGTACTTACTAAGTCATGTCCCGAAAACGTACTCGGCATCCAGACGTTAAAGGAACTGGGTGCTGTGATATGCCTTTCCCCGGAAGGAATACAACTATTCCTCTGAGATTTCAAAGGTCATTTCACCACACGAGAATTAGACATCAGACTAAGAGACATTCCTGCTACATTATGGGCTACAGATCCGACTGACGTAGGGTTCATGGACATTACACCACACATGGTCACATTAAAGGAAGGTGTTGGCCTACCTCGTGTCCGACCATACAAGTTACCTCCAGATGCAGAACAAGCCCTCATCCATATTATCGATGACCTAATACAGAAAGGAGTAGTCAGAGAGGTACCTTCCAACATATGTAATTCACCAGTCTTACCAGTAAGAAAGAAAACAGATGACGGTGCACCACCAGTTTACCGACTAGTGGTCGACCTACGTGAATTAAACAAGTGTGTGGTACCACAATACCCTGTGGTCTCTGACATCAGTACTCTGCTAACATCTATAGATCCTGAAGCCACACATTTTACTGTAATTGACCTGAAGAACGCTTTCTTCAGTGTACCCATTCACCAAGACAGTCAGTACCTATTCGGATTGTCACTACAAGGTCGTAGCTTCTGTTTCACAAGCGCTCCTCAAGGGTACACAGAAAGTCCCAGTATCTACAGTCAGGCACTTAAAAGACAGTTAGATGACATTGTTATGCCCTCAAATACAACATTGTTACAATATGTCGATGACCTACTGATCACTGCACGCTCTGAACCAGAATGTGAACAAGCATCACGGATTGTCCTAATGTTCCTTGCACAACATGGCCACAAGGTGTCACCCTCGAAATTACAATTGTGTTTACAGCAGGTGGCCTACCTAGGACACCTACTGTCAAAGGAGGGTAGGGCACTCACACCTGAAAGAATTCAACTCATTTTTAACATTCCTGTCCCTAAGACACAGAAAGAAGTCCGTGCCTTTATTTGCCTCACGTCCTACTGTAGACAGTGGATTCCTCAATTTGCATACTTGGCCAAACCCCTGATAAAGCTAACGACCACAACCTCTTCCCCATTGCCATGGACACCTGATCATACTTTTGCTTTTGACACCCTTAAACAAGCATTATGCTCAGCACCAGTCCTAGCTACACCCGATTATGCCAAACCTTTTGTCCTCTTTGTCACAGAACGGGAAGGTACAGCCTTGTCAGTGCTCACACAAACACAAGCCAACAAACATCGTCCCTGTGCTTATTTTTCTAGCACTCTTGACCCTGTTGCACAAGGCTTGCCTGCCTGTTTGAAATCTGTCGCAGCTACAGCTCTAGCACTACGACAAAGTGATTCCATAGTACTAGGACATTCTCTTGAATTACAAGTTCCACATGCAGTAGAACTACTCCTGAATAGGACCCAGACACAACACTTGACCATAGCCCGCCTCACAGGTTACGAAGTCACTCTGTTCAAACCCCACATCATCATCAAAAGATGCAATATCCTGAACCCAGCTACATTACTGCCTACTATTCCAGTTGACAATCAGATTCATGACTGCTTAGAAGTAGTCGAACTAGTCACAAAGCCCCGGTCTGATCTTACAGATCTCCCTCTAAGTACACCAGAACACACACTGTTTGTAGACGGTTCCTGTATGCGCCTCCAATCAGGCGAACTTTCAGCAGCCTACGCTGTCACTACAGAAAATACAGTCCTCTTAGCAGCTAGGATATCCGTACATTCAGCACAAGCAGCAGAGCTAATAGCTCTCACATAAGCATGTGAGTGGTCTAAAGGAAAACGAGTCAACATCTACACCGATTCACAATACGCATTCGGGGTCATCCATAATTTTGGCATTCTATGGAGAGAGAGAGGTTTTCTAACCTCTCATGGAACAAAGATCCAACATGGAGATCTTATCCTCCAGCTACTAGAAGCAGTACACAGACCCACAGAAGTAGCTATACTAAAATGCAAAGCACATACCAAAGTCATAGACTCTATCACTAGAGGCAATTCTCTCACGGACGCCATAGCTAAACATGCTGCTCAGACAGGAACACTAAGCACTGAAACCATCACTAGAACTATCTGTCCAGTTATCGATCCCACCAAAGATGTAGTAGACATCCAAAATCAAGCCACAGAGACCGAAAGGAGAAAATGGGAAGAAGAGGGAGGTACACACACAGATCAAAGGTTGGGTAACAAAAGACAAGTCCAAATGGTTTCTCCCTGACATAATGGTTCCCGTAATGATAGAAACTGCCCATGGTCCTGCCCACCTAGGAGAAAAAGGAATGTTACACAGTCTGAATTTGATATGGTACAACAAGCATCTGCGTGCAGCAGCCAAACAAAAAGTACGAACCTGTATGATTTGCTGTCAGTACAATCCCGGGAAAAGTGTATCAGTTGAACAAGGAGGGTTCCATCCTCCAGATCACCCCTTTGAAGTCCTCCAAATGGATTATATCCAAATGGAAAGATGTCGAGGATACAAATATGTCCTCGCAGTAATCTTTACCTTAACCCGATTGACTGAAGCTTACCCTGTCCCAGACTATGGTGCCCAAATGACAGCTAAACAATTGGTTAGAGAATTTTTCCCAAGATACGGGTTGCCCAGAGTCATCTACTCTGACAATGGACAACCCTTCTCCTCTAAGTTAATGGAAGCAGTTTCCCTACTGTTAGGTTACACCTGGAAATTTCATTGTGTCAGACATCCCCAAGCAGCAGGCCTGGTGGAGCGGCACAACCAGACATTAAAAACCAAATTGGCCAAAATATGCGCTGACAAGCAAATAGACTGGGTGACAGCTCTTCCAGTTGCCCTGTTCTACATGCGAATGGTGGCACATTCTCGGACGGGCCTGTCACCCTATGAGATCACATATGGGAGACCTCCAAATATCTGGGGTGTCCCATCTCCTAAAAAGCTAACTGACATTGACGCAAATGTACTGACAGATTACTTGGCTTCTTAGATGTCTGCACTACGTTATTGCCATTCACAGGTGGCTGCAGCCTTTCCAGACAAGACCACGCCCGACGAGCACTCCCTTCAACCTGGCCAATGGGTGCTCGTCAGAAATTTTGACCGAACCAGCCCTCTGGAAAGAAGGTGGACGTCTCCCAAGCTGGTGCTGCTCACAACGAGGACCGCCGTCAAAGTCGAAGGACGAAAAGGATGGCTCCATGCAAGCCACTGCAAGCCTTTCCACGGACCAATTCCTTCGGACACTGTTGCTGATCCCGAGACCAGAGACACTAAACCATCAGACTTTAAAGACACTGAAACGACAGACTTTATTTCACCCCTTCCAGAACTTTTGCCCAAAGAAGAGTACAAATCGCGGCTGCGATCTTATCCAAAACAGACTTGAAACTTTGTGCCTGACCTCGACCTACCAGTGGCTAATTAAGCCCAAGACGGACGCTTGGTGAAGCGATTGCTGGGAAGTGTCCAGTCACTGGCACATACTTTACTCAGACTAAGCAGCCGAAATCATGAAGACAAAGACTCACTGCGCAAAACTATCACAGAACAAAGTTCCCGTTTTTCTTTCTATCATGACTTATTTTCTGCATCATGGCTTGTCTAGGTTGGTTTCTTCATCTAGCTTTCCCACTTTCTTCCTCTACGCTTTTGAACAACACTACTATGCATTCACATGTAGATCTTCCCCCGCATCTCGAAAGTAGGAGAAAAGAATTCTTCAATAACACATTCATCTCCACACTCCATCAACACCAACTAGTTATCAACAAAACCAACTGTTGGGTCTGCGGCTTAATGCCACACTCCGTACACAGAGGTATGCCTTTTATCCCTCTCCCTTTCGGCTATGCTGGATCTACCTATGCTCTCTCTATGATATTCTCCGCCTCTGTTAGAAACATCCCTGAAACCAAGACCAAGAACACTAGTACCTGGAACGAGATAAAACCAAAGACTGTGCGCGCTGTTCAAAAGATGGTAGATTTCACCGCAACATGGGGACGAGCGGATAATAGTGAAAATACCAGTTATTCCGTCTTTAACGACACTACCTCCTTTAGAGAAACATTCTCAGTTCAGAAGAGACAGACAGAGCAGGGAGGATGGGCTGTGCCTCATAAGGGCCTGTTTTGTGTAAGAGGTAAGGGCAAGGGTCAGAAGATGGGAGACAGTGAGTGTAATAAGACGTACACCCTACCTGATTTAAACTACCCGACAATGACCACCGCCCCCAACACTTATTTTATTTGTGTACCTCACGCACCTACTTGGCTACCTCAAGGCTGGTCCGGTAAATGCTACATTGCATTTCTCCTCCCCCTACCTACACCACCCCAGCAGATTATCATCTAAGTGATCCTCCAACCGTGATTAATAGACGGCGAAGGGGGGTCATGGATGCTGAAGACGCAGTGGATCAGGAGGCTGGCGATTTCTTCAAAGGAATCATACCTTTCTGGGGGCCCATGATCAATAGCCGCCACATAAGACAACTGACTCGTGTAGTCCAGGGAGCCATAAACGAAACAGCTGGTACATTAAGTAACATCACCACTGAGATGGCTTCCGATAGACTCATGATGTTACAGAACCGTCTGGTCCTAGTTATCATATTAGCGGACCGTGGTGGCGTATGTGAACTGATCGGATCCAGCTGCTGTATATACATTCCAGATAATGCTCCCTCAGTATATGCTGCCATTTCCCACCTGCATGTACTTTCAAAGAAGCTAGACACAGACACCGGAGCCTGGCCCCTGACGGGATGGCTCTGGGGCCTCCTGTCCTCATGGGGATGGAAGATCCTTACGATACTAGGTTTTGCTCTAGCCATTCTCTTCACCTGTTGCCTCTGTATTCAGTGTGGCCCAGCTCTCTGTAGTTTCTGTACCACTGCCTGCATTCCCAAACCCCAGACCAGAAATAAAGAAAAGGAAAGAATCATGTTACAGGAACAAGTAGACGGCCTAATGAGTATAGAAGTAGACTAATAAGAAGAAGAATTTTAAAGGGTGTATTATGGGACAAGGAGGGAATGGGGAAAAAGATTATTTTTCGTAGTTCATGTCCCATCATACACCCTCTCAGTCACGTCCCCGAGCCCATCATGTCGGAAAACAAGCAAACGAGAACACGAGCAAACCCGATCACGCGCACACAAAAGTTGCACATGCACTCTCCTTCCTCTAAAATTCAAAGGTACATTCTTATGGTTAGGGCGATGCCGAGAAAAAACTTCCTCACTCAAACTGTACATTCCTATGGTTAAGCCGATTCCGAGAACAAGACCCCTCATTTGTAACCATTTCCCTATAATCGGGCCGATTCCGAGAAATAGGCCCGTTTTGCTAAACCACGACAACCAATTCCGAGAAGAAGAGCCCCCGTTTGCTGAAAGACACGACACCAGACATCCTGTCAACGACCAGTTCTCTTTTTTCTCTCTCTCTCTCTTATCTAAGGAACACCTAGGATTATTTCTCAATGCTCTGCTTCTGCCGTGACTTCCTCATGATTAAAGACGCAGTCACGCTTCTTCCTGTTATGACTTCTGTATGATTTTGACACAGTAACGTTGCTATGATTTCTGTAAAATTACAACACGGCTATCCGAGTTTTACTGACTTCTGTATTGTTACAAACGCAGCTATCCGAGTTTTACTCAAGGGAAGCTCCTTCCTCTTTTCTGTGTATAAATACTATGTCCTCTTTGATGAAAGTTAGAGATTCTTCCGATCCTCCTCAGGTGACGGAGCTCTCCCTTAACTCGAGTTACTGAATAAAGACCCTGAATTCGAAACACCACGGACTCTGCTCTTCATACTTGACCTTATTGATATTATAGAAATTCCGATCAAGGTAAATTACTAAAATATTTACCACAGGACAGGCAAGGGATTATGGGGGGGCTTTTAGCCTCTGCCCTGTCTTCCCACTGGCCTGGCATGTCACAAAAGTCCTACATAATGCATCTGATGAATTCTTGATCCTAGGCCAATAAATGTGGGGGACTGACTGTGCTGAGGTCTTGTCTTGGCCCAGATGTCCTGCCATGGGAATTTTGTGAGCCAGCTCCAGTAGGAAGGCATTGGGGGACCACAAGAGCCCTGGTGGCCCCATGCACAGGAGCCTTAGGCTCATTGTAAAGGAGGGTGTTTTCCCAGTAAATGTGATGACTCCCAGAGGCATCACCTGCTGCTTAGGCTTCAGCCTGTTGCCTCATACCCACAAGAGTGGGGCACTCCCTCTGTGCCTTACAGAACTCCTCCTTGGTGGGTCCTCCTTCCACATGCCATCCAGCAGGCTCTGGCAGGTCACTAAGGGAAGCAATGCCCTACTCAATGTGCTCAGGGGCAGCCACCGCAGGTGCCCCTTCCACCTCACTGAGAAGACATTCAGGGGCTGGATTCTCACACCCTCTGATTTTCCCCTTGTTAGCAGCTGGCTGGGCCATTGTTCTAGGTTCTAGCCCCTTTTGACTCCCATCATGGGCAGCCATGGTCCTTGTTGTAGTACAAAACCAGCCAGGTAACCCCAATATCTCCACATGAGCCTTGAGCTCCACTCTTTCCAGGTAGTGTGCTCAAGGTCATTACAAAGTAAACAGACCACCAGCATGGCAGGTCTCACAGCAACCTTCAGAAGACCTGAACCCTCAACACTCAAATGGAACAAGGGCAATTGGATAGTGACCCTCTCTGTTGTCAGCCACCCCAACTTGGTTGAATACATTGGGAAGCACTGGCTGTGGGGACACTAGCTGCCTCCTTACCATAGTGATGCTGGCACCTCCATCCCTCAGAGCCTTAACACCTTGCCCATTGAAGGTGGCACATTGCCTATACTTTGTAGTATTTGAGGGCACATGGATCTTAGGAACCTTCACGCTGTCACCCAGAGACACCAGGGTAACCCCACTAAAACCCCCCCTCATTAACTGGAACAAACTCCTCTCCCAGCACTACACTAGCTACTCCAGTGGAAGGTGGTGCTCTTTTTGGACCCTTGGGATCCCCTTTGAAGTGTCCATACTCAAAGCATTAATAACCCTTGATAGTCTTGCACTGCTGACTTTTGTCAGGGTAGTTTTCCTTCTGGTGGCCAGATTGCGCACAAGACCCTTTCCCTTGTGAGATGTTTTGGGGCCTTTAAAAAACTCTATCTTTTTATCTCCCTCTCCTTCTTCTGGTGGGAACTATGACCACCCTTTTGGAAGTTCCCCCCAGATGCCTTCTTGGACACTCTCTTGCTGACCCGATGTTCGCCTCTTCAGCAAGCTTCCCGGGGTCAGGAAGCTTGCTATCAGTCAGGTGTTGGTGCAGCTCTGGAAAGCAAATATCAAGCATGTGCTCTTTCACAATCAAGTTATACAGCCCTGAATATTCATCAACCTTGCTGCCCCTCACCCAGCCCTTCAGTGCCTTGCTGGCATAATCTAAAAACTCCACCCATGTTTGTGATGAGATCTTGTGACTACCCTGAATCTGACCTATATCTCTATATGTAGGAGCTGGCTTTCTATATAGTGCACTGAAACAAAGTACACTGTGCAGAGAGTCCAGTGGATCCCCAATAGGTGTGCGGAGGTAAAAGCAGATCAATCTAATGCTCCTTTTGTGGTAGCAGTTAGGCTTATCAGAGGGTAGTGCTAAACATTTGTTGTCAAACACAGAGGCAATAAATGAGGCACACACTCAAGAATAAATCCGAGACCAATTAGGGAAAATAAACTCTTATCTTTATATATATTTTTAGAAACCAAGAATTATGTTTACTGTTAATAAATGCTTTGTATGTCAATTGTTAACCAAATGCAGTTCAAGACACAAATGCTTACGGGTTTTAAGCAACAGTGGTCAATACCGTCAGGCAGTGACTGCCATGGTCAAAGGGAAGAAAGCATATGGTTAGATAGCCGAGTACCCCCAACAAATTTACCATTGCGGACGATGGAATCAACACTCTGCCACAGAGTTTTGAGAGACAATGGTTGCCCAGAGTTCATGGGAAGTTCTACTCCAGGGGAGTCAGGGTATTAGAAGTCCCAGGTCTCGGACTCAGCAGGCAGATCTGGGTTACCTGGATCGGAGGTGCTAGAGGTCTTGGAATGCAGGGTTGGTTTTTCACTGGCGAAGTTCAGCTACAGGTTCGGTGAGGGCAGTCCGTTGCAGTTGTGACAGTCATGCCCAAGTTGCTACTTTCACGTAGTTAAAGCCACCAGGGAGTTGGTACAGGCTCACAGGAGCGGGGCTGTTTACAGCATCAATTGCAGGTACTGTGAGGATCCCTCAGACTGGTAGATGCTTTTTAGGAGTTGGTTACCAGTCTGGTGGCCAACAAACTTTGGATGCTGCAACTTTTGGTTGTTGGGGTGAATCGCATCATCTTCATCCCAGCAGTCTTTTACCAGTGATGTGCAGGGGACTAGCACCACTAGTACAAAAGGAGGTTCAGGCAGTTGGCGAAGGCTGGCAAGGTTCCGGGGTTCTTTGAGGCTGCACAGGTTTCAGGTAGGTATGGCAGGCCACAGTTGTGGAGTCCTTTTGCAGTTGGCAGGGTTTGAAACCGGTTTCTTATGCAGCAGGGCTCAGTTCCTGGTTCAGCAGCACACCTTCTTCCTTAGTCTTCTTTTGGTCAATAGAATCTGAAGTCAAGGTTTTGGAGAGCCACCTACATACTGAAATTATGGGTATTACAAGGGGTGATAGGTAGTAGCCAATGGGCTACCTAAATTTAGAGTGTCTACACCCTCTAGTGACTACTTCCTGTGGGAAGAGACACCACCCCAGCCCTGATTGGAGGTTTTCTCACCATCTCAAGATGGTGGAATTTCAGGAGAGGTGTTTACCTTTCCTGCTCCACCCTAAGGGTGGGGCAGGTTGAGGGGGGTCCATCCTCTGCATCCAACACATTTTCCCCCTTTCCTCCAAAAGTGGAGCAGGAAAGGGGGCTTGGCCTCCCCCACTATCTTGGAGTACCTGGGTTGTGTTTCAAAGGCAAAATTGCCTTTGAAGCTTCCTGTCCAGGAAGGCTATCCCGTCATGGAGGACGTTTGACACACCAACGCCCAAAGCAGGTATTATTTCTGTCCTTTGAAAGTGCTGCTCTCACCCGATGAGGGGGCAGGCTAGTGGAAACCGACAAGCGACCCCACTAGTCTTCGGTTTCGTTTCAGGGGACCCTCTAAAAGGGTCTCATGTGTAAATATATTAATATATTAATAAATCCAACACGGGCATCAGCGAGGATTTATTTGGTACCAAACATCTTAGAATCCAATGAAGCCTTCATGGAGCTAGGAATCTCGTGCTGACGAGTATCCAGCCTATATATTCATTATGGCTTCCCTGTTCACTTACAATGTTGCAGAATAGACTGGACATTGTAGCGGCATATCTGCTCGTGCTGATATGCTCACACATAATGTATAATGCACCCTGCCTTAGGGATAAAGGCCTGCAGTAGGGGTGACTTACCTATATCTTAAGCAGTGTTGGGGTGGCATGGTACACAGGGCTATGTGCCATGTCGACTCTTCAGAAGTTCCTAAACCAAGACATGCAGCCTGCAGTGGCAGAGTGCGTAGCCTGGGAGAGGAGGCCCTGGGGTGGCAAAACCAGAGCGGCAACCTCAAAGGACTCTTTTTAGTACCCATGCCCTAGGTACCAGGGGTACCCTTTACTAGGGACTACAGGGGTAGCTGAAGTTGTGCCAGTCGTGGTACAATATTTTGGGGAAAAGATCTGGCACTGGGGACCTGCTTGGCAGCGACCCAGTTCATGTACAGTTTGAAATTACATCAGGCATCAGGCTAAAAGTAGGGGCTAACCATGCAAAAAGAGGCACTTTCCTACATGACCTCCCCAAACGAAACATGATGAGGCTAACTTTTCCCTACAGAGTCTTCATCATCTAAGTGGAAGACCCTGGAAATGCCATCTGCATTGGCATGGTAATTCCTAGGTCGGTGTTTCAATGTAATGTCCGTTCCCTGTAGGAATATAGACAACCTTAACAGCGCTCTCAGAGGACAGAAACAATACTTTCATTGGGTGTGGGTGTTTCACACCTCCTCCAAGACGGGATGGCCTTTTCGGTTGGGGTATGAGCCAACGGAGAGGTCTGTGGTCGGGTTGGACAAGGAAGTGAGAACCAAACAGGTATGGTCTCAGCTTCTTCAGGGACCAAATCGCAGCAAAGGTTTCCCTCTCTATGGCCCTCCAACACTGCTCTCTGGGGAGAAGTCTCCTGCTTATGAAAGCAACAGGTTAGTCGTGGCCATCGTCATTGGTCTGGGATAGGACTGCTCCAATCCTATTTACAGAGGCATCTGTCTGTAAAATGAACTGCTTGGAGTAATCTGGAGGTTTTAGAATGGGTGCTGAGCATATCACTTCTTCCAAGTTGTCATAACCCTTTTGACAGCTCACTGTCCAGTTGAACTTTTTTGGCATTTTCTTAGAGGTCAATTCTGTGAGTGGGCCACAGTGGACCCATATCCCTGCACAGACCTGTAGTACCCGGTCAAGCCAAGGAATGCCCTGACTTGGATCTGGGTGGCTGGAGTTTCCCAATTCAGAATGGTCTGGATTTTGGGCTGTAGTGGCTGTACTTGGCCTCCTCCAACCAGGTGGCCCTGGTATCTAACCTTGCCCTGCCCTATCTGGCACTTACTTGCCTTGATAATGAGGCCAGCTATCTGCAGAGCCTCCAGAAGCATTTGGAGGTGGTTCAGGTGATCCTGCCAGCAATATCATCAAGATAGGCTGCACTATTGGTCTCCAACCCAGCAAGGACTTTGTTCACTAACCTCCGAAAGGTCCTTCAAACCAAAGGGCATCACAGTGAACTTGGAGTGCCCATCTAGATTGGAAAATTGTGCTTTTTCTTTGGCTCCAGGGGTCAGACCTATTTGCCAGTGCTCTGATGTGAGATCAAAGGTACTCAGATATGTGGCTGCCTCTAGCCTGTCAATAAGCTCGTCATATATTGGGATTGGGTGTGAATCTGTTTTCGTGACTGCATTGAGGCCCCTATAGTCCACACAAAACCTCATTTCTTTCTTTCCGCCCTGGGAATGAGGCTTTGGGGCTAACACAACCGGACTGGCCACATGCTTTCTGTTGGGTTCAATGACACCGAACTCCAGCATCTCGCTTACCTCAGCTTTGATGCTTTCTTTGACATTGTAAGACTGCCTGTATATTTTGTTTTTGACAGGTAGGCTGTCACCAGTGTCTACACCATGTGCATATCAGTTAGTCTGACCAGGGGTCAAGGAAAAGAGCTCAGCAAACTGGTTGAGGACTTGCCTGCAATCGGCCTGCTGTTGGGCAGTGAGGGTGTCTGAAAAGATCACTCCATCAACCGACCCATCTTTAGGGTTGTGAGAAAGGAGAACAGCGAGTGGCTCATTCTCTGCCTCCTGGTCCTCATCTGTGACCATGAACATGGTCACATCAACACTGTTATTGTAGGGTTTAAGGCGGTTTACAAGTATCCGGGTATCCTAATAAAAGTTCAAAGGGAGAACACCCTACTCCCTTTTGTGGTACCTCTCGGTAAGCAAAAAGCAGGCAGGGTAGCAAAACATCCCAACTCCTTCGACTTTTTTCAGGTAGGCCACCAATCATGCCTTTTAGGGTCATGTTAAATCTTTCAACAATCCGATTTGTTGGTGACATGGTGTGGTGAACCTATAAGTCGCACCACACCCAGCCCACGTTTGTTTCAGGTATACAGACATGAAGTTGGTACCTCTGTCTGATGCTACGTCCTTAGGAATGCCAACCCTAGTAAAAATACCAAGGAGGGCCTTGGCTACTGCAGGTGCAGTGGTGACCTTTAGGGGAATGGCTTCAGGGTACCTGGTGGCATGATCCACTACAACCACAATAAATGTATTCCCTGATTCTGTTGGAGGGTCAAGGGACTGACCATGTCAATCTCTACCCTTTAAAAGCGTACGCCAACCCTTTGAAGTGGAATTAAGGGGTCTTTCAGGTGGCTATCTGTCTTGCCACTACTCTGGCAGGTAGCACAGGAGTTGCAAAACTCCTTCACCTTCTGGGACATTCCTGGCCAGTAGAAATGGTTAACTAACCGATTCCAGGTTTTGGTCTGGCCAAGGTGCCCAACTAGAGGAATGCCATGGGCCAATGTTAGAAGAACCTCTCTAAACTTCTGAGGCACTACCACTCTTTTAGTGGTACCAGGTTTGGGGTCTCTGGCCTCAGTGTATAGGAGAGCCTCGTCCCAATAGATCCTGTGCGGGAACCAATGACACTTAGGAAAAGGATTGCACACCTTGTTGGTATTCGTTTACGGAATACAGAAGTGCTGATGTCACAAGCCATGCTATACCAGTCTCAGGCCGCAGGCGAGCAGCAAGTAAAAAGGCAGCAGCCAAGGGGGCCTGCGAGGAAAGCTGGAGCCAGTATGGGCTGGCGCATACAACGCAGCGGATTGAGAGCAGGCAGGGAGCCGTGACTGGAGCAGCGGGGTAGTGGTGATCGGGGTACGGCACCTGTGACATCGCGGGACTCATTAGCTGCGGACTCAGGTTACAAGGAGCCTCTGTTGCAATTTGAGTGAAGTGACGGTGTGCTTAGTTCCAAACGATTGTGCACTGTGTAGCTGCATGCACCACCCCACACTGTATTGCTATTCTTCCCAAAACTACAACTGCTTCCAGCTGCTGCCTGTCCCTTGTAGCAGGTAGTTGGCCTCCAACCGGCCCCCACTTGGCCCCCAGAAAAGCCTCAAGGCTCCAAGGACCCTCTGCTCCAAGGATACAGGGGCCAGAAGCAAGGAGGCAACTAAACGGCAACAACAGCACCACAGATGTGCTAAGAAGAAGAGCAAAAGGCACTGAACGGCTTGGTCGACCTGCATACTCACATGCCAGGACATATACACCCTCCATACGTAAACAACATCAGTAATGGGTGTGGGGGGTGGATTCACTGGGGTTAGTTCCCATTGTCTGATTTGGTTGAGCCCATGCCGCAGAAGCCGCCTGGCTAGGTCCAGTTGTGGCTTGCAACCAGGTGAGCTTCCACCCCTCCCCAGATTCCACGTCACTACTGCCATTTCGGGACTCTAAGCTATCGCAGCCACAAGAGCCCTGTGTACCATCACATTCCGTGACCATTCTGTCAGGAAGAACTCAGTCACCTCTAACACACCCCTAACACAGGACGTAGACAGTTGCGTAGTCAACTGCCTGATTATCAGGAAAGAGAAGTGCTGAATGAGTTAGCACGTAAATGGGTTACAGATACTGTAAAGTATGACGTTCAGTCTGTTATGGAAGTCTTCCGTCAGTGGGAAGCACCCACCCAGAGATATGTATTCGAAGAGATGTGTGTATACCTTTGCGAAGATTTGCAAGACAATGATCCAAAACGCAAAATGCAGGAATTATTCCGTATGCGATTCAAGTTCTACGAAGGCATGATTGTAGGTGCCTATGCTGAACGAGCAATAGATTTGTTGTTATCTTATAGGAGTAAGGGAAACAACTCTAGATCACCGTATGAGGATGACATGCCAGGTAGGAAAAAGGCGCGACAGTACCCTATGAGAGAAGTTCCTCCAGTTTGGAGGGAAGGTGACGTAAATGCGAATCCAGCAATTCTGCCACATTTCCAGCGTGTATGGGTACATGTCCCTTGGAAAAGATCTGAAGTTTTAGCTCTAAAACAGACATTACCTGATCCTCGTAAAAACCCTGCAGGATATTATAAGGAATTATCACAGACTGCCAGCTCATGTATAATGAATTTAGCAGATGTCGATATGTTGTTCGGGAATGTTGTTCCACAGCCTTTATGGAGTAAGATTCGTCATGCAGATCATGATCAAGAATTAGGTGACACATGGGCTAATATCACTGCTGCTGATGCTAGACAAGTTGGTGGCTCTAAACCCGAGCCTTTGGTAGCAGAACTTCCTGGTAGAATTATCACATATATGAAGACTTTAATGCCTGTATTGCGTGTGAATTGGGACAAGTTATCTGCGTGCAAGCAGAAGAAAGATGAGAATGTGTCTGACTTCTTCACGAGGTTTGAAGAGACTTTCGTCGATCATAGTGTTCAGGATATGGCTACCGAGGGTGGCCAAAGATTGTTTGTAGACAAATTTGTACATAATTTGCTTCCTGAATTATGCAATAAACTGAAAGATTCAGAGAGTGCTTGGGCTGTTTCCACGTCAGCACAGATTTTAGCCACAGCCCAGTACTACGAGAATAGGCGCAAAGACGAGTTAGAGAAGGCAGACAAAAAGACAAAAGATTTGAAAACTAAAGTCCTTCTCCAGCAAGCTTATCCGCCTCGTACTGCTAGTCAGCACGATTATCAGCAACCACAGCAGTATTCGAGAAACTCACAAAGAAATGAGTCTTCTCAACAGCGTTTACCGTATGGTCCCAATCAGTATGCGTATTGCAAGGAAGAGGGTCATTTCAAGAATAGTTGTCCAGCTTTATTACGACGTTTAAATGATGTTTCTGGTGCAAGAGGTAGAGGTGTCCAACAGGCTCCTAGGGGTAGGGGCCGTGGAAATCTCCCCCAGAATGCACGTCCTTTTCCGCCTCAGAATTCCATGAACAGCTTTGACCAACAGAATAATGCGTCTTCTAGGACAGCTCAGTACTATGCTGATGACTATTACGCAGAAAACGAAAATGAGGGTAATGATTGCTAGGACAGCCGTGGACAAAGAGAGGGAGTTGTTTCAGTTCCAGTAGATCAGAATGGACCTTATGTTGAGGTGATTACATCAGGTGTGTCAGAACCTTTTCTGCTGGATACTGGTGCTACAAAAAGTTCTATTATGCACTCAAAACTTCCTGGCGCACCTTTGTCTGGCGAAATGAATGTTTCAGTAGTTTTTTCTGGCGCCCCGGTTAGAAACCCGATTTCTAGTCCTATGCCCCTTTTTGTTGGCCCACTTGAATTAGAAGCACCCCTCATTCTTACAACAGGTTGTGGTGAAAACTTGTTAGGTTTGGATTTGTTAAAGAGATTATATGCGACTTTGTACTGTTCTCCTTCGGGAGTACGACTTACCCTAGGTAAGAAAGTGATCTCCCCAATGTATTTGTCAAGGGAAAATATTCCAACAGAATTGTCATCTCTTCCGGACATACTTTGGGCTACTGGTTCTAATGATGTGGGTCTTTTGGAGATAGCGCCATATGTCATAACATTGCGAGCCAATGTTAGGTTGCCACGTATTCCCCAATACAAGATCTCTAGCGAATGTGAAAAGGCGTTGTTAGCGATCATTTACGATCTAATTGAGAAAGATGTCATTGAAGAGACAACAGGCAACATTTGTAACAGTCCTATTTTGCCTGTTTCAAAGCGTACTGATCCTTCACAGCCACCTGTGTACAGCTTTGTGATTGATCTCAGAGAAGTGAACAAGATTGTTGTGCCACAGTTTCCAGTTGTTCCCGACATTACTGCCCTATTGACCATGGTTCCAGCTTCAGCCACTTGGTTCTCGGTGATTGATTTGAAGAACGCTTTCTTCAGCATCCCTATTGCTGAGGAGAGCAGAGATATTTTTGGCTTCAATTTAGGAGGACGAAGCTTCCGCTTCAAACGCGCTCCTCAGGGCTACTGTGAAAGTCCATCTATATTCAGTCAGGCTCTGAAATCACAACTTGACACGATTGTTCTACTCTTATTCAGTACGTAGACGATTTGCTAGTCGCTGCAGATACTGAAGAGATTTGCAAGAAAGCCACATTGTCATTGTTGCGTCATTTATGTGACATGAGGCACAAAATCTCTTTCGAAATTGCAATTTTGTCGACAAGAAGTGACCTACTTAGGTCACATCTTATCGAAGGAGGGAAGGAAACTGACCCCAGAGAGAATACAGGCAATTGCAAGATTGAGTGTCCCAAGGACACAGAGAGAAGTGCGTGCTTTCTTGGGCATTACATCATATTGCAGACAATGGATACCAAATTTCTCACTGTTGGCCAAACCTTTGGTGGCATTAACCTGTAAAGATCAAATGGTTGTTGGGTCAAATTGTCAGAGCATCAGAGATGGCTGTTACCCGATGCATATGTGCTCGCAGTGGTGACAATGGCTCATGGAATGGCTCACATTAGTGTGAAAGGAATCTGTAAGTTGTTGGCCCCAGTATGGCAGAATAGTGGCATCCCAAAATGTGCAGAGAATGTGGTCAAGAACTGTATGGTGTGTTTGAAGTACAATCCCGGTAGGGGAACCCCAACTCCAGCTGGTCATTTTGCGCCTCCAACGTATCCGTTCGAGGTTTTGCAGCTCGATTTCATCCACATGGAGAGGTGCAACAATCTGAAATACGTGCTTGTTGTTTTTTGCGCTTTCTCCAGGTGGGTGGAAGCGTATCCCCTTAAGGACAATACTGCCTTGTCCACAGCCAAAGCCCTGGTCAAAGAATTTTTCCCTAGGTTTGGAATGCCTAGAATGGTCTGGAGTGATAATGGAAGTGAATTCGTGGGACGAGTGATGAAGAGAGTGTGTGAGAGTCTAGGCATACACCAAACGTTCCACGCTGCAAATCACCCCCAATCAGCTGGATTAGTAGAGTGCTACAACGGCACCCTAAAACTGAAATTAGCCAAGATTCAAGCCAGCACAGGTCTTAAATGGCCTGACGCCCTGCCTTTAGCACTCCTATCTACCAGGATGACTGTCCATTCTAGACTGGGACTTAGCCCCCACGAGATAGTGTTCGGTCGCCCAGCTAATATATGGGGAGTGCCAAGGCCCAAGAAACTCAGCGAGATAGAGCACCCTGTACTGCTTGACTATTTGCACGAATTGACAACTAAATTGCGTGTTTTACACCAACAGGTTCACAGTTCCACTCCGCCAGCGTCTGATGATCCAGGCCACACAATTGAACCTGGCACCTGGGTCCTGGTGCGAAACTTTCAGCGAACAAAGAACGAACAGCCGAGGTGGACCGGCCCATACCTCGTCCTTCTTTCCACAAGATCAGCCGTTCGGGTGGAAGGAAAGAAGAACTGGATCCACGGGATCCATTGTAAACGGATCCCTCTGCCTCTGCCCTATGACCGATGGGTCCAGGAGGGTGTCGCCGACTCAGAGACTGAATCTGTGCCTCGTTTCTTACCCTTCAGTGATGCACGTTTGAAAGGAACTGGTACAGAAAAGGAGAGCGATCATATTCTGCAAGGATCTGTGCCATCGTCAATGCAGTTGGACACTACAGAACCTGAAATCTTGTTTGAAGACCACACCATACCAGGGAAACAACAGTATAATCTGAAGCCAAGAAAAACAAACTAACAACGATGAACTAATAAAGTTTTCTCTCCCCCCCCCTGCCCCCCCCCCCCCCAAGAACTATTTTTGATTGTGCAGCTCTCTCACCCAGGGCACTTGCTCATTTTTGATTTTCGAACCGCCATCCGGTTCTGCAGCTAGGGTCGCGGTTGCCGTAGTCTTTGGAAGTGCAGCTGGAGACGGTTAGGTCGACAGTTCTGGTTGGTCTAAGGGAATTACCCTGGACTGAATAGAAGCACCCCTTAGCAGAATCAATCTCCCACCGCGGGCAGCAACTTAGAGGATGGAGTTTCCAAGGGTAGAGAGACCTGCTAGATCTACGAACTTTGAAAAGAGAGTATGCGCTGTGATGGCAAGAAAACAATTTTTGATAATATGCATTCTAATGTTATGTAGCATAATGACGTTTTTGATTGGCTATACTCTATTCACATTTCGAGTTACATTTGTACACAACACTCAGCCCACACCTCCTCCTACTGTCTCCCCGCATTCTTTTCACCCTCTGCCGGAACACGAGTCTGCCAGAAGATTAGAATTTGTAAATAACTCATTTGTCCAACTCCTACACCAGCACCAGTCTGTCATGAACACCACGAATTGTTGGGTATGTGGACTTATGCCACACACAACAGATAAAGGTATTCCATACTTTGTCCTGCCATTTAGTTACTATGGTTCTCTGTGGGCTTTCCAGACAATGTTCCTGTTTGCCATAGAACCGTACCCCCCGCGTCCCACAGGAAGAAATTCAAGCAACAAGGCACTAGTGGCAGGAATCAGGAATATGAGCAGGGATATTGACACCTATCGAACTATTCCCAAAGATGAGTTTGTCCCATACAGTAGATGGAACATCACTAAGTATGGAATTTCCTTGAGTTTGAGTCAGCAAGCAAAGAAATCCTCCCCAATCTGGATAGTAACCCACCAAGGTCACCTATGTCTGCAGGGAAATGGCAACAACCCTAGAGCCCAGTTAGGGAAAAGTGTCTGTACTGAGACTTACGTTTTCTCATCTCAGACCTCCCCTTCATTCTTAGCGGCTAAGGGTACCTACTTCGTCTGCCACGACAGAGCGTATACATGGTTGCCCTTTGACTGCTCGGGCACATGTTTTGTCTCGTTTCTGCTGCCACCCACCTACACGGCCGAGGCAGATTACCATCGAACAAGGACAGTTAGGGGTGTCGTGAGTAAAGACGACACTGCGGAGCAGGAGTTTGGAGACTTCGCAAAGGGTTTTCTGCCGTTTTGGGGGCCTATGGTGAACAGCAGGAACATTCGCCAATTGACGAGGGTAGTTGAATCCGCTGTGACTGAGACGGCCGGTGCCCTTAGTAACTTGACTGCTGAGCTCCAGTCGAACCGACTCATGACTCTTCAGAACAGGGTTGCCCTAGATGTCATACTTGCAGACCGTGGTGGGGTATGTAGAGTGATCCAATCCAGTTGCTGCATTTTCATCCCTGATAATGCTCTGACAGTGTACCAGGCCATCTCCAAACTGCACAAGATCTCTGATTCCATTCACGTGGATAAAGGAGATTGGTCCTTGATGGGGTGGTTCTTGGGAACTGATATCTGCCTGGGGATGGAAAATTCTGATATTCATTGGGATGATCTTAGCCATTCTGTTCCTGTTCTGCCTGTGTGTGCAGTGTGCTCCTGCAATATGTGGCCTCTGTGCTGCATCATGTGTAAGGAAGCCTGTGTCAAGGGACGAACTGAGCAACAGGATGATGCTACAGATGTATTCATGACTTCATGAATACAGATTTGGACTCAGATTAGCATGAGTTATTGCCTATATAAGGGCAAAGGGAGGGTCTGTGGTTCTGAAAATTCTGGACCCTGCTATAATATGGTACCGAGGCCCAACACTCGTGTCACAAAATATCATCGTACCATGACGAATTTTGTGTCGGCAGACCGGTAATGATTAGGACATTATCCCTATGCATTTGCATCGTGATTGAGTGATGCTATCACCCTTAAATCATGGTTTCCGTGTCGAACCCTCGAGGTTCCATTTTGTGAACGGTATCCATCTTGTGGCTTGCCCTTACATAGTCAATTGATTGAGGCCGAGTTTGATCTGAAAGGACACGTCCACCTTAGCTGACTTCCCCATGACCTGGCCGAGCTGACTCCACTGCTTCCAGCCAAACCTGTTCGGGCGGTTCCTCGCCCAGTGGCCGAGTAAGATAGCATCAAGGCACAACATGTCATAAACCATTCACTGCATACAAACCATGCTTTATAATACACACACCTGTCCCTGTTTCTTGTTTATGACTAGTTTTACGATGAGGAGGTGCCCGATTTTATTGGGGTTTCATCGATATCTGATGGGAGTTCTGGGCCTGGCTGGGCCATCTATCACAAACTGGACATACGAAAATGTGGGTTTGCCATCATGACTTTGCTTTTTCATTATTGTGGAAATATGTATATGACCGTATTGTAAACCGAAGAATTCTTGCCTGCAACTGTTATTTTTGTATAAAAGGAGAAGGCTGGTTCTGTAAAAATTAACAGTCTCCTGGGAATCTACACACCGTGCTGTTGTACTTCTAGGACGCTTGTTACTTGGTTGCAGCCAATAAAACTCGATCTTTGACTTCACCTAGAAGACTCTGTGTTTCTGTGGTCCAGAACAGGAAGAACTCAAGCGGTCTTTGGGTGTTTTCCCCTGGCACCACCGGGTTCCTAAAAACCCGGCACCTCAGTATTATGGCCAGCAATTTACTTACTCTGAACAACTCCGCGAACAACAACTGCAACAGAATATGGTCTGCCTTACCTCCACTCTTATTACTGATCTACAATCCATGTTAGCGGATTACAGAAAGAGATTTCTACCAAAATCGCCGCCTCCTTCTGAAGCACCTCCTCTACCTCCTATAATACAAAGTCAACTTCCATCTTCTCGTTAATCCGAAGTACCTTTACAACAACTATCATCCTCTGTGGAAGAGGAAGAAGAGCAGGAGGAAGTAGAGATACTGCAGGAACAACAACAAAAACTTGACGAATGGGACAATTATATAATTCTTCCACCAGCGTCTCCATCTCTGCCACAAACTGATTCGCCTCCAGACGACAAAGGAGGTTTCCATAATTTTGAGCTTTCAATCCCTGTGAATCAGCAGAACTGTTTCCTTTATGAAAGGAGCCTTTCAGGAAATTGGTCAGATCCATACCCATTATTGATTATATCTGGGACCAAGGTTTGCAAATAGTGTGGACTCCAGCAACAGTACCGCCAGTCTTACCAAGAAGACTTGATAAAAAGTATAAGGCTCCTGATGACCAGATTCAGTGATATCACAAGCAGCGCAACGTTGACCAAAAAACCCTTCAGCACCAATATCGGCACCCCCGGACAAGGCGGGTAGAAGACTTGATAACCTAGGCAAGCGTTTCCCAACTATGTCTGCATTAACGGTCAGGCATCTAATTCCCTGGCGTTATTAGGCCGTTACAATAGGCAAATGTGGTCAGATATTGCCTCTAATATTAATAACCTTCCATCAGACGTCAAAGAAGAGGCTAAGAAAAAACTGCTGGAGGGCAATCTTTCCGCCTCAGAGATGATAGATTGTGCGATGGACATTGCTTCCACCGGTTTCTGCCAACTGGCCAGGGCGGCAGTTTTAAGATGCCAGGGATGGCGTAAAGCGACAACATTCAGGCCTGAAATTCAGACCAAGATTTTAGATCTGCCTTATGACAGAGAGGAACTTTTTGGAAAGCATATCGACAAACCTTCACAAGAGATAAAAACAGATCCGGACACTGCTAAGGCCCTTAGCACTCTAAAGTGTAGAAAGATGCCGTTTCGTGGTGCACGGGGCAAGGGTCAGTCAACCTACAGAGGAGGCTACCAACAGTACCAATATCCAACTTATACCTCTTCCAGCCAACACTATAGACCTCTATTTGCCCAACGGCAACCACCTTGAGCTGCCTACAACAACTCTTCTTTCAGAGGGAAGGCAAAATAACAGAACAAGGTTACTAACTGTCACCAATAACCTTCCCCTACAGCCAGCTGCTATTCACCTACTGTTAGAACCGGCTGTCTCTAGTTGGCAGAGGTATGCACTTCTGACAAATAGGGACACTCCTTTTCTAGTCAGGGCAAGGGGATCACACCCTTCGATAACCCCTGCTCACCCCCTCGGTAGCTTGGCAGAGCAGTACAGGCTTATCTCAGAGGCTGTGCGTTAAGCAATTATGACCACATACAGTAACACAGTGAATACACTACAATTGGACACGACACCGTAGTATTATAAAAATAAGTATTTTTATATAAGGCTTAGCACAAGACCAAATAACGGCAAAACTGTACACAATCGGAATAAATACGTTTAGGAAGGAAAAAGGATAGTTCAAAGGTAGTTTCTTCTTTAGCACAAAAGTCTTTAGTATCAAGCAAATCTTCTTCTGGGAAACAGTTCTTAGCAACAGGGTAACTCACACGGGAGCTACACAACGTCGAGGCAAAGATAATCCACAGGTTCGGCGTTGACCGCGAGGAGCGCTGCGTCGGGCCTGGAGTCACACGGACCCCCAACAACACAGTACCTTTAGGAAAATGAAGCACACGATGATCAGCGGCGTCGAGCACTCCGGCGTCGCGTCTTCGGTGTCGATCAGGCCTCAGCAGGCGTTGTCGATGATTCAGTTGCACAGAGTGAACAGCGCTCACGGCGTCGAAGGGCACACGGTTGATGCGATCAGCAGCGGTGCAGACACGAGGTCCTCTGGAGCTAGAGCCATACTCCCACTCACTGGCGTTGCTGCTGGCGTCGGTCGGGCCCAGCGTCCGGTCGTCGTGATTGCTGTTCCTTTCAGAGGTGCTGGATTCACACTTCCAGCAAGATAGCACTTTTAGCAGATGAAGTCCTTTAGCCCTGTGACTTCAGCAGGAGACTGGCACTCTTCCAGTCCTTGGAGATTTTCTTAGCAAGCGTGAGAGTACACACACAGTTCCTCTCTCCTGGTTCCTTGGCAAAAATAAAGAAGCACGGCAGGATTCCCCCAACAACAGCACACTGGCAGAAGGGGTAGGCAGTCCTTTAGATCAGCAGGCTTCTTGTCCTTGGTTACAGGGTTCCTTGTCAGAAGTGATCTGATTTCCTAGTTCAGGGGTCCTTCTCTTATACCCCTTTTCGTCTTTGATCCCTTTGTCTATGCCGGGGATTTCCCAACATCCTGGGTCTGTGGTGGGTGGAGCTAGGCAGTAGCACCTGGCCTATTCATTGAGCCGGGCCGGGTCCTCAGACGCCCCGCAGGAGGTGGAGCCAGCATTGACACCGGCAGGAGCAGAGCTATCGTCCTCCTGGCAGGAGGTGGGGCCAGGATCGTCCATGGCAGGCACAGAGCCATCAGTCGCTTGGCAGGAGGTGGAGCCAGCATTGTATCAGGCAAGGCAGGCTATCAACAACTACTCTCCCCCTACTCTCAACTTAATGTCCCACTCATCCCACACTGACTCATCCAGACCTCTTGGAGCCACCCAGCTCCTGTCACACACACGCAAGACCAGCAGAGACCAGATATGGTTAGACAAGAAAATAGATACTTTCTAAAAGTACTATTTTCGAACCCAGAGTCCAAAAACCATCCACACCAACGGATGCGTAATTAAACCCCGAGTTCAGGGATACCAAACTCGATATTGCACCGTACTCTCCGAGACAGCTAGGATCATAGCATTAATAATCCCGGCGGCCCATTCTAAGCAATGGAGAGCAGGCTACCTCGCAATAGTGAAGCACGAAGATGGCGGCACTTCACTATCAGGACATGCCAACTTGGTCAGGCTTGTCCTACCTTACCCTTACAACGCACCCTGCCCACGGCCTACCATAGGGGTGACTAACATGAAGGTAAGGGAAGGTTGGGGGCTGGCAAGTAGGTATACCTGCGCAGCCTGCGTGACAGTACAAGACTGCACGTGGGTCTCGCAATGACCGACCCGTAGACATTCTTTTACGAGGCCGCTCCTGTGGGTGGCACAACACGTGCTGCAAGCCCACGAGCAGCATTTGCATTTACAAGCCCCGGCACTCCGGGTGCACTGGACTAGGGACTGACAGTAAACCAAATAAGCCAAACATGGATACAATAGACACATCAATTTAACATCGGGAGCACTTGCGCTATGGCACTGATCAGCAGTGACACGGCGCCCAAAGCATATACCAGCAAAACATCGTAAAACAGTAGAGGCAAACAGAAAAAATGGAGGAGAGACTCAAGCCAATGATGTCAGGTCTAACACGTGTCCCCTCCAGCTGAAATGTGGGGAGATCTACCCTTAACCTAGGGAGTCCTCATCACTAAGGCGGAAAAATCTGGACAGACCATCAGCATTGGCGTGCTCTGTACCAGGGCGGTGTTCCACCGTAAAGTCCATCCCCTGTAGAGAAATGGACCACCTCAACAGTTTCGGATTTTCACCCCTCATTTGCATCAACCATCTGAGGGGCCTGTGGTCTGTCTGAACCCGGAAGTGAGTCCCAAACAGGTAGGGTCTTAGCTTCTTCAGCGCCCAGACCACAGCAAATGCTTCTCTCTCTATCGCACTCCACCTCGTTTCCCTGGGAAGTAACCTCCTACTGATGAAGGCTACAGGCAAGTCTCGACCCTCTTCATTCACCTGAGCTAGAACAGCCCCCACGCCATGCTCTGAAGCGTCCGTCTGAACAATGAATTCTCTCGAAAAGTCGGGTGCCTGGAGTATAGGTGCTGTGCACATTGCAGCTTTCAGGGTGTCAAAGGCCGTTTGACAGGCATCAGTCCAGATCACGTTTCGTGGCTGCTTCCTGGAAGTCAGCGAAGTCAAGGGGTGCACGATGTTGCCGTAATCCTTGACAAACCTCCTGTAATAACCCGTGAGTCCTAAGAAGGCTCTCACGTGCGTTTGGGTTTTGGGCGGTGCCCAAGCCGGGATGGTATCAATCTTGGGTTGCAGGGGGGCAACCTTGCCGCTCCCTACTTGGTGCCCCAAGTACACCACAGAACCCTGCCCAATCTGGCACTTACTGGCTTTGATTGTGAGGCCTGCTCCGCGCAGGGCCAACAACACTTCCTGGAGGTGGCGCAAGTGTTCCTCCCAGCTGGCGCTGAACACTGCGATGTCGTCCAGGTAGGCGGCACTGAAGTCCTCCAGTCCAGCCAAGACCTGGTTGACCAACCTCTGGAAGGTGGCAGGGGCATTCTTCATCCCAAAGGGCATCACCCGGAACTGGTATAGCCCATCTGGTGTGGAGAATGCTGACCTCTCTTTTGCCCCATCAGTCAAGGCGATCTGCCAGTACCCAGACGTTAAATCAAACGTACTAAGGTACCGGGCAGCCCCCAACCGATCGATGAGCTCATCAGCTCTGGGGATGGGGTGCGCGTCAGTCTTCGTGACCGAATTGAGTCCTCGGTAATCCACGCAGAACCGGAGTTCTGGTGAAGCACCAGGCGCCGCAGCCTTCGGGACCAAGACCACTGGGCTGGCCCAAGGACTGCTAGAGGACTCAATCACCCCCAATGCGAACATTTTGGAGACCTCCTCCTTAATGTACGCTCGGACCTTGTCAGTCACCCTGTAAGCCTTGTGCTTCACAGGAGGGCTGTCTCCGGTGTCAACGTCATGGACACACCAATGCGTGACACCCGGAACCAAGGAAAACAGATCCGGGAATTGTCCCAACAGTTGGCGACAATCCTGTTTCTGTTCAAGGGTCAGTGTGCCAGAGAGGACCACACCATCCACCGACCCGTCTTGCTCTTTAGCACACAGGAGGTCAGGAAGAGGCTCACTCTCCTCCTCCGTTCCATCATCTGTAGCTAGGAGCATGCCCACTTCGGACCTTCCTAAGTGGGGCTTCAAACGGTTGACATGCAGGACCCGCAAGGGGTTCCTGGGAGATTTCAAGTCCACCAAGTAGGTGACATCGCTCTTCTTCTCCACAACCTTAAACGGTCCAGTCCACCTGTCCTTGAGCTCACAAGGTTCCACAGGGGACATGACCCACACTTCCTGACCAGGCTGAAGCTCTACCAGAGTGGCATTCCGGTCGTACCAACGCTTCATCTCCTCCTGGCTGGCCTCCAGATTTGCCTGAGCAAGTTCTCTGAAGCGCCGAGTCTGGTTCGGAAAGGCCAGCATGTAGCTGTATACATCCTGGGGAGGTTTCCTGGGAGATTGCTCCCAGCCTTCCTTGACCAGACTCAGAGGTCCTCTTACCGGGTGACCGTATAAGAGCTCAAAGGGGCTGAACCCTAGAGACTTCTGCGGCACCTCACGGTAAGCAAACAACAGGCATGGCAAGAGGACGTCCCATTTCCGCCTCATTGGTTCTTCAAAACCCATAATCATGCCTTTCAGGGTCCGGTTGAATCTCTCAACCAGCCCATTTCCTTGAGGGTGGTAAGGAGTGGTGAACCTGTAGGTTACCCCACACTCCTTCCACAGAGACTTCATATAGTTCGAAATGAAGTTGGTGCCTGGTCGGACACCACCTCTCTGGGGAACCCCATTCGGGAGAAAACACCCATTAGTGCCCGTCCCACCACGGGGGCCGTCACTGTTCTGAGAGGGATGGCTTCCGGGTACCTTGTGGCATGGTCCACCAAGACCAGGATGAACCTGTTGCCCAGGGCTGTCTTGGGGTCCAGGGGCCCAACAATGTCAATACCCACCCGGTCAAAGGGGGTGCTGACTACCGGAAAAGGTTGGAGGGGAGCCTTCTGCTTCCTTCCGCTTTTCCCACTTGCCTGGCAAGTGCGACAAGTCTTGCAATGGATGTCTACATCCCTACGCATCTGAGGCCAATAAAAATGGGTGACAAGCCTGTCATAGGTCTTGTCCTGCCCCAGATGTCCAGCTAACGGTACGTCATGAGCCAAACCCAGTAGGAAGGCTCTGAAGCGCTGGGGGACCACCAGCACACGGGCTGACCCAGGTTCAGCAGCCTTAGGCTCGCTATACAGGAGGTCGTTCTCCCAGTACACAAAATGTGACCCTGACTGATCACCTGAGGATTGGGCTGAAGCCTGCTGCCTCATGCCCACAAGAGAAGGGCACTCCTTCTGTTCCGCACAGAATTCCTCCCTGGAGGGACCACCGTCCTGCTGCCAATGGGTCAGCTCGGGCAGATCTCCCAGTTCGGCAATTTGTTCCCCTGTGGGCTCCAGGGCATCCCCCTCAGGGTCTACCTCCTCCTGGACCACGGGAACTACGGGGGCCGGCTTCCCGCGCCTCCTGCCTCTTCCCTTTACAGCTGGGTCCTGGGCCGTACTTTCAGGCTCCGGGACCCCATCAACACCCTTACTCGCTGTCATCGAACGAGTGGTTGCACACGCCCACTCTGGCACACCCAACATCTTCAAGTGCGCTGCTCTCTCCACCTTAGCCCAAGGTGAGTCTTCTAAATCATTGCCCAGGAGACAATCGACAGGCATGGCGGGCCTCACAGCAACCTGAAGAGTACCTGAAACTCCCCCCCATTCAAAGGAAACCTGAGCCACCTCACACTCTTTCTGGGAGTTGTCGGCAGCTATCACGGGGTAGAATGCGTGGGGAACCACCTGCTCTCGGGACACCAAGTGACACTTGACAGCTGTCACACTCGCTCCGGTGTCTCTGAGGGCTTCCACTCTCTGGCCATTAATGGTCACCCACTGCCTATATTTACTAGTGTTACTAGGCAGAGGGGGTGGAGGGATCATTTGCATGTCTCCTAGCGAGACCAGGGACATTTCTGCGGGACCCCTCCCACCATGGACAACCATCTCTTCCCCTCCCAAGGCTACACTTGCCAACTGACGAGGGGGTGCACGCGGCGGTGCATTCGAATCCTTTTTGGGACACTGGGGGTCATAAAACCGGTGTCCCACCTGCCCACAACCGTAGCAGGTTAGGGGGCCCCTATGAACAGGTTTACCCGTCGGGGCCCCTGACTTCTTCTCAGGGGGAGGCTGGGAACTTTTCCCTTGGTTCCCTTGGGGATTATTTTGGGGCCCTTTCTGAGACTCCTTCTGTTTACCCTTGTCCCCCCCACTCTTCTGCTGGGGACCCTGCCCACCTTTGGCTGAGTCTCCCACTGGACCCTTGTGGACCCTGGTACTGACCCAGCGGTCCGCCTCCTCAGCAAGTTTTCTAGGGTTAGATATCTTGCTATCAATCAGGTGCTGGCGCAGCTCTGGAAAACAGTTATTAGACAAGTGCTCCCAAGCAAACAAATCATAAAGAGCTTCATAACTTTCCACGTTGCTGCCCTTTACCCAACCATCCATGGCTCTGCAAAAATAAGACACATATTCAACCCACGTCGTACCAGGCAACTTCTTACATTCTCTAAAAGCTTGTCTGTACTGCTCGGGGGTTAAGCCATATCTCAACATTAAAGCATCTTTCATATGAGCATACGACATCCTATCCGCTACAGGCATGTCTAACAGGGTATCTCTTCCCTCCTTCACAAAGCGACCCCACAACCCCGCTCCCCAATTCTTCTCAGGGACCTGGTGGGCCAACAATGCTAACTCATATGCTTTAAACCATTGACCAATATCTTCATTCTTATTGTAATCTTTGATCACATCTTTCGGGAAGTAAAACTTACTTTCTGCAGGCTCGGATGGAATGCTGCCACCAGAGGGATTCAATTCTAACTTTTTAGCTTGGATATCCAGTTCCCTCAACCTGGCTTCACGCTCCAAAGCTAACTTCTCTCGTTCAAACTCCAACTTTTTGATCTCTAAATCAGCTTCCCTTCTACCTCTCGCATTTTCTAACTCCAACTGCCCATTTATCTTTAGCCTTGCCATCTCCATGTTGTAAGCTCGCTCTTTCGCCCTTTCTTCTCTTTCTTCAGGGGAAAGACCTTTGGAGGAAACACTGCTTCCGGGAGAGGCCACAGGTCCATTCACTGGCACCTCCTCATCCCCTTCCTCTGTGGGTACCACCACCACATCAGAGGGATTTCTCGATTCCCACCAGGCCTGCAATGCTTTATAAAAATCATCTTTTCTCGAGAGGCCGGTGGTAGGAACTTCAAACTGGTTGCAAAAGTGTTTCAGCTCATCTTTCTTGTATTTCTTTAGCTTACTCCTCTCGAACTCCTCCACAACAACGATAGCAGGGGCAGTGACTCCGTTGTCACTCATGGTTAAACTGGCAGTGTTCAGAAAATCAAGTTTCCGGAAAGCGGAGAACAAAAATAGGATCCTTCCGAATCAGATTGTGACTGCGTTATGGTCTGCTTTCACTATGTAGCGCACACTAATCACTGTACATGGGTCATAAATGCAAGGTCCAAATCCTCACCGCTGACCCACCAATGTTAGAACCGGCTGTCTCTAGTTGGCAGAGGTATGCACTTCTGACAAATAGGGACACTCCTTTTCTAGTCAGGGCAAGGGGATCACACCCTTCGATAACCCCTGCTCACCCCCTCGGTAGCTTGGCAGAGCAGTACAGGCTTATCTCAGAGGCTGTGCGTTAAGCAATTATGACCCCATACAGTAACACAGTGAATACACTACAATTGGACACGACACCGTAGTATTATAAAAATAAGCACCCTGATCTACCGACCCCCTGGACCACGCACGCAATTCAGCGAGGACATCGCCGACTTCGTCAGCCCGCATGCCCTCCCCTCCGCTGACTACATCCTCCTGGGGGACCTGAACTTCCACCTGGAGAACAACAACGACCACAACACCAGCACCCTGCTCGACAACCTCGCCAACCTGGGACTCAAGCAACTGGTGTCCACCCCCACCCACCTCGCCGGACACACACTCGACGCCGTCTTCTCATCCAGCACAGACATCAACTTCAGCCACGCCACAGAGCTTCAATGGACGGACCACAGCTGCGTCCACTTCACCTTCAAGAGAACGACGACCCACCAACACCAGCAACACACCGCCCGCAGAAGCTGGAACAAGATCACAGCAGACCAGCTCGCCACCTCCCTGAGCCAACACCCTCCTGCCAGCTCAGCGAACCCCAGCCAGGCCGCCGATAACATCACGAAGTGGATCTGCAACTGCGCGGACGAACTCGCCCCGCTGAGGACCCCGCCCAGCAGACCCGGCAGCAAGAAGGCCCCATGGTTCACCGACGAACTCAAGAGCTCCAAGAAGAACTGCCGAGCCCTCAAGAAAGTCTGGAAAAGGGACCCAACACCGGACAACAGGACCTCCTACAAACTGGCCACCCGGAAACACCACCAGCTGATCCGCGCCGCCAAGAGAACAGCATTCAAGGACCGGTTGGACAACAACGCACACAACAGCAAGGAACTCTTCAGCATCGTGAAAGAGCTTTCCAACCCCAGCGCAGGAATTAACGACATCACCCCATCGCAAGACCTCTGCAACTCCCTCGCCTCATACTTCCACAACAAGATCACGGACATACACAGCAGCTTCAACAACCAACCAACGCACACCACGGCCGACCTGCCACCCCCCCCCACCACCACCCTCCACGTCTGGACCCCGATCAGCACAGAAGACACCATCCGCACGATGAACTCCATCCACTCCGGATCACCAACCGACCCCTGCCCTCACCACGTCTTCAACAAGGCCGACGCTGTCATCGCACCCCACCTGCGAGACATCATCAACACATCCTTCGACACCGCCATCTTCCCCGAAAGCTGGAAACACGCCGAACTCAGCGCTCTACTCAAGAAACCAACAGCGGACCCCACCGACCTCAAGAACTACCGCCCCATCTCGCTTCTCCCGTTTCCAGCCAAAGTCATCGAGAAGACCGTCAACAAGCAGATGGCCGCCTTCCTCGAGACGAACGGATCCCTCGACCCCTCACAGTCCGGCTTCCGAGCCAACCACAGCACCGAGACCGCCCTCATCGCCGCCACCGATGACATCCGAGCCCTGATGGACAAAGGAGAAACAGCGGCCCTCATCCTCCTAGACCTCTCCGCAGCATTCGACACGGTCTGCCACCGCACCCTAATACGGCGCCTCAGCAACATCGGAATCCAGGACAAGGCGCTGGAATGGATCATCTCCTTCCTCGACGGAAGAACACAGCGAGTCCGCCTACCACCGTACAAGTCAGAGGCCTCCGAAGTCATCTGCGGCGTCCCCCAAGGATCATCACTGAGCCCCACCCTCTTCAACGTCTACATGAGCCCCCTCGCGGCCATCGTACGCAAACACCACCTCAGCATCATCTCATACGCCGACGACACCCAGCTGATCCTCTCCCTGACCAACAACCCCGCCGCCGCCAGAGCCAACCTGCACGAAGGGATGAAAGAGGTAGCCGAGTGGATGACGACCAGCCGCCTGAAACTGAACTCGGACAAGACGGAGGTCCTCATCCTGGGCTCTTCACCCTCCGCCTGGGACGACTCCTGGTGGCCTCCCGCCCTGGGCACCGCACCCAAACCGACAGACCATGCACGAAACCTGGGCTTCATCCTGGACTCCTCCCTCTCCATGACCAGGCAAGTCAACAGCGTCTCCTCGGCGTGCTTCAACATCCTACGCATGCTACGGAAGATCTTCTGGTGGATCCCCTCAGAGACCAGGAAGACCGTCACCCAGGCCCTCGTCACCAGCCGACTGGACTACGGCAACGCCCTCTACGCCGGGACCACCGCCAAGCTCCAGAAGAGACTCCAGCGGATCCAAAACGCCTCAGCCAGACTCATCCTCGACATCCCACGATCCAGCCACATCTCCGGACATCTGAGAGACCTTCACTGGCTTCCCATCAACAAGAGAATCACCTTCCGCCTCCTCACCCACGCACACAAAGCCCTACACGACCAAGGCCCGAGCTACCTCAACAGCCGAGTCAACTTCTACGCTCCCAAACGCCACCTCCGATCAGCCAACCACGCCCTCGCCGCCGTCCCCCGCATCCGAAGAGCGACTACAGGAGGAAGGTCCTTCTCCTACCTGGCCGCCAAGACCTGGAACTCCCTCCCGTCCGACCTGCGCCTGACCCAAGACCACCTCTCCTTCAGGAAGAAGCTGAAGACCTGGCTGTTCGAGCAGTAGCGGCACCCCCCCTCCCCAGCGCCTTGAGACCCTACGGGTATGTAGCGCGCTTTATAAGTGTCACTGATTGATTGATATATAAGGCTTAGCACAAGACCAAATAACGGCAAAACTGTACACAATCGGAATAAATACGTTTAGGAAGGAAAAAGGATAGTTCAAAGGTAGTTTCTTCTTTAGCACAAAAGTCTTTAGTATCAAGCAAATCTTCTTCTGGGAAACACAGTTCTTAGCAACAGGGTAACTCACACGGGAGCTACACAACGTCGAGGCAAAGATAATCCACAGGTTCGGCGTTGACCGCGAGGAGCGCTGCGTCGGGCCTGGAGTCACACGGACCCCCAACAACACAGTACCTTTAGGAAAATGAAGCACACGATGATCAGCGGCGTCGAGCACTCCGGCGTCGCGTCTTCGGTGTCGATCAGGTCTCAGCAGGCGTTGTCGATGATTCAGTTGCACAGAGTGAACAGCGCTCACGGCGTCGAAGGGCACACGGTTGATGCGATCAGCAGCGGTGCAGACACGAGGTCCTCTGGAGCTAGAGCCGTACTCCCACTCACTGGCGTTGCTGCTGGCGTCGGTCGGGCCCAGCGTCCGGTCGTCGTGATTGCTGTTCCTTTCAGAGGTGCTGGATTCACACTTCCAGCAAGATAGCACTTTTAGCAGATGAAGTCCTTTAGCCCTGTGACTTCAGCAGGAGACTGGCACTCTTCCAGTCCTTGGAGATTTTCTTAGCAAGCGTGAGAGTACACACACAGTTCCTCTCTCCTGGTTCCTTGGCAAAAATAAAGAAGCACGGCAGGATTCCCCCAACAACAGCACACTGGCAGAAGGGGTAGGCAGTCCTTTAGATCAGCAGGCTTCTTGTCCTTGGTTACAGGGTTCCTTGTCAGAAGTGATCTGATTTCCTAGTTCAGGGGTCCTTCTCTTATACCCCTTTTCGTCTTTGATCCCTTTGTCTATGCCGGGGATTTCCCAACATCCTGGGTCTGTGGTGGGTGGAGCTAGGCAGTAGCACCTGGCCTATTCATTGAGCCGGGCCGGGTCCTCAGACGCCCCGCAGGAGGTGGAGCCAGCATTGACACCGGCAGGAGCAGAGCTATCGTCCTCCTGGCAGTAGGTGGGGCCAGGATCGTCCATGGCAGGCACAGAGCCATCAGTCGCTTGGCAGGAGGTGGAGCCAGCATTGTATCAGGCAAGGCAGGCTATCAACAACTACTCTCCCCCTACTCTCAACTTAATGTCCCACTCATCCCACACTGACTCATCCAGACCTCTTGGAGCCACCCAGCTCCTGTCACACACACGCAAGACCAGCAGAGACCAGATATGGTTAGACAAGAAAATAGATACTTTCTAAAAGTACTATTTTCGAACCCAGAGTCCAAAAACCATCCACACCAACGGATGCGTAATTAAACCCCGAGTTCAGGGATACCAAACTCGATATTGCACCGTACTCTCCGAGACAGCTAGGATCATAGCATTAATAATCCCGGCGGCCCATTCTAAGCAAAGGAGAGCAGGCTACCTCGCAATAGTGAAGCACGAAGATGGCGGCACTTCACTATCAGGACATGCCAACTTGGTCAGGCTTGTCCTACCTTACCCTTACAACGCACCCTGCCCACGGCCTACCATAGGGGTGACTAACATGAAGGTAAGGGAAGGTTGGGGGCTGGCAAGTAGGTATACCTGCGCAGCCTGCGTGACAGTACAAGACTGCACGTGGGTCTCGCAATGACCGACCCGTAGACATTCTTTTACGAGGCCGCTCCTGTGGGTGGCACAACACGTGCTGCAAGCCCACGAGCGGCATTTGCATTTACAAGCCCCGGCACTCCGGGTGCACTGGACTAGGGACTGACAGTAAACCAAATAAGCCAAACATGGATACAATAGACACATCAATTTAACATCGGGAGCACTTGCGCTATGGCACTGATCAGCAGTGACACGGCGCCCAAAGCATATACCAGCAAAACATCGTAAAACAGTAGAGGCAAACAGAAAAAATGGAGGAGAGACTCAAGCCAATGATGTCAGGTCTAACACCTACCTACTTCCAAAGTAGGAGGCAAAATGTCCCATTACCTGCAAAATTGGAAACAAATTACAACAGATCGTTGGGTCTTAGACCTAGTACAATTTGGTCATTCTCTGGAATTCATAGAACCACCACCTCTAACCTCTCTGCAACCTCGTGTTTACAAGCATTTAGACCTCTTAAAGTTAGAGATCATTTCCATGATTCAAAAGAGAGCAATAGAAAGCGTTCCATTTCACCAGAGGAGAAAAGGATTCTACTCCAGTTTCTTCTAGGTTCGCAAGAAGACAAAAACGTGGTTCAAATCTGGATTTGAGAAATCAAATTCCTCAAAAAACAGTTCTTCCTCAGGCTCACCATCCAGAATGTGTTACAGCTTCTCAATGGAAACGACTATATGGCTTCCTCAGACCATCACGGTGCATATTTCCACATACCCATACACCAGAAACACAAAACATTTCTCAGATTTGCAGTGGGTGGCAGGCACAATCCGTTCCGTGCCTTTCGGGCTCAAATCGGCCCCTCACATATTTGGAAAATGCCTAGCACCAGTAGCAGCATAAGTCAGGCAACATCCCCACCAAATTGTTCCTTACCTCGATGACTGGCTAGTCAAGGCTTCTACCTGCAACGCTGCAAAAGCATCTACAACGGTCTGTCTATGCCTCTTCGGTCAACTAGGTCTCACCTTTAATCTGCAAAAATCAGTTCGACAGCCCTCCCGGCTACTAACTTTTTTAGGAGCCATCCTTGATACTACCTTAAACAAGGTTTATCCCACATTGGAAAGACAACAAAGGTTAATGGCTTTTGCGAACCGCAAACGAAGAAGAAAGTTTCTTTCCGTATGCCTTTACAAATCTCTCCTGGGCATGATGTCCTCTTGTATTCTTCTCATCCCTCACTGTCGCCTGCACATGCGTCCTCTGTAGGAAGCTCTGAACATCCATGGTGCGCAGGTCAATGGAACATTCGACGACTTGATTCAAATAACTTAACCCATGGTTTCCTCACTACTCTGGTGGACACAGCTTCATCATCTGTCAAAAGGCTTACCATTCCTTCCGCAAGCCTCTCTCCTGGTGATAACAACCTCTGAAAGGCTCGGGAGCTTTTCTACAAGAATTTCAGATCAGCAGCAAATGGTCACCATCTTAATGGAACCTTCATATAAATCTTCTCAAACTAAGAGCGGTGTTCCTTGCTCTACAAGCCTTCTTACCCCAAAAAAAGAATTCCTATGTGATTGTCAGGACAGACAATACTACGTCAATGCACTACTTAATCAAGCAAGGGGGAACATGATCTCTACCTGTGTCTCAAGAAGCTCAACTGATTTGGAATTGGGCAATTCAGCACAAGGTCTCACTGACAGCAAAGTATGTACCAGGGAAGTAGAACACCATAGCAGGCTACAAACATCCTGCCACGAGAGGGAGTTGAATCAAAGCACTCTCGATCCAACAGGGATCATTGGGGAATGCCTTTTCAATAGCATGTTCTGGCGTATTTGCCTTTGTTTTTCCTCCCATCCCTCTCCTTCCAAAGGTGCTAAAGAAGATAATGGGGGCAAAATCATCTTAATAGCCCCAGGGTGGGCCGCCAACACTGGTACACAGAACTCCATCTTCTGTCACTGCAACCTCCATTACCGCTCAAACCGATTCTGTCTCTATCAACGATGAACCAGGGACAAGTACAATATCCAGACCCCAGTTCTCTGTGGTTATCCGCTTGGCTCCTTAGTCCCAGGCGTTTCAACACTTAAAGATCCTACAGGTATGCAGAGAAGTCCTATCTTGGGCTCGAGAGGACACACACACAAGGCCCTCTACGACCTAGGACCCGAATGCCTCAACACACGACTATCCTTCTACACCCCCACCCGCCTATTACGTTCGTCCAATCAAGCCCTCGTCGCAATACCGCGCATCCATAGATCCACCATGGGGGGAAGATCCTTCTCCTACTTAGCAGCCAGAACCTGGAATTCTCTCCCCACCCACCTCCGCCTTACACAGAACCACCTCTCCTTCAGAAAGCAGCTAAAAACCTGGTTATTCGATAAGTAAAGCACCCACCCCCCCTCAGGCGCCTTGAGACCCTCTGGGTGAGTAGTGCGCTATACAAATCTCTGAACTTGAACTACCAACAAAACATACTCTTTAAAGTGGAAACGATTCTGTATTTGATGTAGATCAGCTAAAGTGCACCCTCTCTGGTCCCCTCCAGAGGAGATTTTGCCATACCTCTTACATCTGGCATTTACAGGTTTGGCTCATGCTTCAATCAAAGTACACTTAGCGGCTATCTCTTGTTTCTGGAGAGCATCTGGGATCCCCTCTCTATGGTCCAGCAGACTGATTAAGCAATTCCTTAAAGGATTGTTCAGGACTTTTCAGCCTGTGAGAACTCCTCCTCCTACATGGCAACTCAACACAGTGCTTGCACAGCTGATGAAGCACCCTTTTGAACCTATACATAGAGCTGATCCAAAGTTCCCGTCTCGGAATGTCGCTCTCCTCCTGGCCCTTACATGGGCAAGGAGAGTTGGTGAACTCTAAGCTTTCACTATCCAGGAACAATTTTTACTGTTTAAACATGATCAGGTCATTCTGCACACCAATCCTAAGTTTATGCCTAAAGTCCCCTCGGACTTTCATCGTAACAAATCAATTGCACTAAAATCTTTGTCCCCAAATCCTGAAATGGCAGCTGAACATTCATTGCATTCCTTGGATATAAAGCAGTACCCAAAATTCAATCTGGACAGAACCTAATCCTCCGCAATTCCACTCAATTGTTAGTAGCTTACAGCGCACCTAGGAAAGGTTTCCCTCTTACGAAGCAAAGCATCACTAGATGGATAGCAAGTGCAATTCCTTTCTGCCATCAACAGGCGGGCCAGCCTCTGCCGTCAAAGGTCCATGCTCACTCTACTAAAGCCATATATACGTCTATGGTGCTGTTTGCCAGTGTGCCCCTACCAGATATCTGCAGGGCAACAACCTGGAAGATGCCACACACATTCACTAAGCATTACTGCTTGGACTCTGAGGTCATGAGAGATGCAGTAGGACAAACGGTGCTGAGACATCTTTTTCAATGAAGGTGAGCCTTTCTTTACTTCCCACCATCCATTTTCTTGGCGCACAATTTCTATTCCTGTTTGATGTGTATTTATTTACTGTTATGTATACACAAAACATTGTTACATATTGCTTGTATGATTATGTATCTTTATATATGTAAAAAAAAAATATATATATATATATATATATATATATATGAAATGTAAGGAGCTGAAGAAGGCACCATGCCGAAATGCATCTGCCATCATTTCCCTGTCTGCCTGAATAAAGCTGGTTTCTCCCAGGAATCCCCTCTGGCCTCCGACCCTTTCTTGTTTGGAAGGGTGTTCTTTCATGTACTTTGCTCCAGCCAGAGGAGCACCCGGATGGCCCCGCTGCATCCAGAGACCTGAACAATTACTGGCACATCTGCCCTGCACAGCGACGTCACGACTCGGGGTATCGAGAAGTCCAGTGTCCACCTCCCATTTCAAATCAGCACCGGCAGAGTGAGGTATTCTGCCTCCATCAGGACGCTGTGCCCCATGGCTGTCCCTGCCGAATTCGCTCGTTTGGATTTCGAGGTAGTAGCAGACCGAGGGGACCCAGGGAGAGACTGGTGGACTTTGGTGGACCCCTGCGCACAGCCTCGCTACCTACCTGCATCATTTGGACATGTCTCGTACCACTTAGACAGCATTCCCCACACCGCCGACCCAGATGCACTCACTCTTTGCATTCTGGGAGTTGGAGTCCATTCAAGTCAAAAATTTTATTTGTATTGGTACTCAACAGAGGACCACAAAAGAAATTATTTACATTTTACATGTATAAAAATGCAACAGTATTAATACAAGGATAAAAATTGTTTTAAGAATTTGTACAAATTGTAGCAAACGAATTCATTCAAAGGTTGACCACACATAACTAAGAGTTCTCTCCCCTTAGTAATTCTGCAGGAGCGGAATATAGGATTGAGGTATCTTGTACGAGCTAAGGTTACTTTGTGATTAGGACACACGAGTAATAAGTGCTCTATAGTTTGGTCACCCCCTGCACACAAAGTACACAGAGGAGATCCTCCTGGAAGCCATCTGGAGGTATATGCTAATAGTGGTAAGATGCCCAACCGGTACATAGTAATCGCTCTCCTTACACCATGTGTCAGGGTAAACCCAATATACGGCCGAGTTTGCTTGTATTCAAGTATTTCCACAAACGGCTTGTAGATGGTTAATTTATTGCAGTGTAAACAGTCCAATTCGTAGCTCAATTTAGGGGTAAAAAATGGAGTCCATTCAATCCACACGGCATCCAACAGGTGAGTTCAATCAACTTGGGGGAGGAGCATCCAGACCTACACATTAGGAGATGCAGGATTGGGACATTCAGTTGAAGCTGTCCGTGAAATGTAAGGCGCTGAAGAAGGCACCACGCCGAAAATGCATCTGCCATCATTTCCCTGTCTGCCTGAATAAAGCTGGTTTCTCCCAGGAATCCCCTCTGGCCTCCGACCCTTTCTTGTTTGGAAGGGTGTTCTTTCATATATATATATGTGTGTGTGTGTGTGTGTGTGTGTGTGTGTGTGTGTGTGTGTGTGTGTGTGTGTGTGTGTGTGCGTGGGTGCGTGTGCGTGTGTGTGTGTGGGTGTGGGTGTGTGTGGGTGTGGGTGTGTGTCTGTGTGTGTGTGTGTGTGTATGTTTATTAATTCCATAGTAAAATGTGCTAATTACTGCACTTTAGTCTGATTCAAGCATGTGAATCTATGAAACATTCCAATACTGGAGTAAGACAATAAGTTACTTACCTGTAACTCTAGTTCTCCAGAAGAGAAATCTTTCATAGAATGGCATGCGACCCAACCTCCTCATCTTTATGTCTCTCAGTTACTTCTATTTGTACGCACTGAGCTTAAAAAAATCTGAGGGACTAAAGCTTCACTCAGGAAGGTTCTACAGGATGGTGTCATCTGGTTGGTTGTTTTCTAAGTTTTGTCCTTTTTTAAATAAGGACTCTGATATGTTACTAAATAATTATGCCATAGGCCTTTAAGTGCTTTGTCTAGTGTACCAGAGACTCCCATCTCGATGACGGATAATGATTCAAGCATGTGAATCTATGAAAGATTCCAATACTGGAGAACTACAGTTACAGGTAAGTAACTTACTTTCTTTTCTAGAGCTGTGGTTACTGGATTGTGATTGCCTGGCTATATACTTTTAGCACTGTGGCCAGCATAAATATTCTTCACAGGTCTCATTTACAGCTTACTTGTCGTGGGGGTTCCTTTCGTCCTTCCCACATCTTTGGCCACCTTCCATTCACGAAGGCTTGGCCCACCTCAGCTTAATTGCTATATCAAAAGAGACAGAGAAACTTCACAGCATTCAATCAGCTAGGCTCAAGATATCAATGTAATATATTCATGACTATGAAATAAGTAAATATTGTGGTATTGTTGTTCTCCTTTTGGCCGATTCACAGTTAAGGTAAGGAATATCTTTAGCTGTAAAGGGTATATGAGACACTCTGCCATCTGGAAGTGCAGGTTCTTTGTAGCTGTTTTTCTGTATATCTGGTGTGGCAATACTGAGTATCCAGGAGGTCTGGCAGTAGGAAATTTATAAAGGTCTAGTACAAACAGTCGTACAAATCGAGTGGATTGATTTAGGTCCAATGACCTTCTAGAACCAAAGACACCTAGGGGGTGTCAAAAAGAAGTGGCGGCTTTTCACTGGCTCTCCTGGACTAAGAAGCCCCTATGAATCGGTCTGTGAGAAATGGAGTTTAGTATTAATTATTCCAATAGATAGACAACAACCTGACCAGCATCAATGGAGTGTGGGAGCAAGGGGGAATATGAAGTATGAGGGAGGAAAGCAAAAAAAAGGAGCATGGAAAAGAGGGGAGGGGATCACTTGAGGGAGGTTAAAAAGAGAATGCGGAGAGAGGGAGCAATGAGAAAGGAGAAGAAAAGACATCAGGGATGAAGTAGGACAAGGGTGGACAAAGGAGTAAGTTAGAAAAAGGATTGGAGGAGGGAGGAAAAATGGAAAAGGGGGAGGAATTAGAAAGGGAGCAGGGAAGAACTCACACAGGAGAGAGGGCAAAATGAGAGTTGAAAAATGGAAGAGAATATAGGAAGTCAAAAAGGGAAAGCGAATTGGCAGGTAAGGAGAAATGCAAGTAAGACCAGGAAAAGAGAGTACAATTTGGATAAAGGGGAATGACCGAGACAAGAAGGAGAATATGGGTCTCAACAACTTTAAAGCAAAAACCAATTTGTGTGACACTGAGCATTTGGCAATCCATGTTCCCTAAGTAATATGGTCAGTCAGAGGGTGAGAACATTGCATTAAGCGTATAGGTAGGAAACATAGTGCAGAGGCCTTTAAACAAGTTGTGGTCCTGAAGATCAATCAGGTTCGAATTATGAAGTGGTAGTTTGGAATAGTTTGAGCCTATGGGGTAGGCAGATGTGGAAGTTTTTTTTAACTGGTTTGTTTATTGATAAGAAAGTTCCAATCATCACATGTGTAAATCGCAGCTAATGTGACATTAGAACTTCAAGTACAGAGTACAGAACTTAGTTAGACAGCCATTTTATCGTGTCAAGCGTAAGATGCTTTTCTCTAGCCATTTCCAATTCTAAAGTTGGAGATTCACATAGGTTTCCACGATATGCATTCCACCCACTCACTTTCTGTCCCATTTCTTGGGGCATCCTCTGATTTTGAATACTTCTTTTTCTGCCACCATATATTTATCTAGCTCAGCCGCCCATGAGTTTATCGACCGCTGACCCACCACCCTCCACTTCATTGCAATAGCTCTCTTCACCAGCAGATAACCCAAGCTAATCAATTGTTGTTCTGTTTCAGTGAGGTCGGATAGTTCCCAAATATTAAGGAGCCCCAATGATGGAGTGAGGTGAATCTGTTTATTTAGTGCATCTTGTGAGTATGTGGTAGCCCCTTCCCAGAGGGGACGCAGGGATGGGCAATCCCAGATAGTCTGATAAAAGGTAGCATCCTGGTGGCAACCCCTTAAACAAGATGCATCCTGTCGCGTCCCAATTTTAGCTAGTGTAACCCCGGAGAGGTAAGTTCTATGTAAGACTTTTAATTGAATGAGCTGAAAGCGAACTGAAATGGCCACCCCTCTCGGTGACATCAGCACTGTCTGCCAGTCATCATCGTCCATGTCGCCAATGTCGGCTTGCCACCGGCTACGGAGAACTAGAAAAGGGTCAGTAAGTTATTACACAGCTTCTGTAGGTTAAGGAAATGGCCTTCTCTGGGAGTGATTCAGAGAGTAATCAATCATTAAGAGGAGATGATTCCAGGAGGTTACTCATGTCTGGCAGAGCGGTTGTTAAAGCATGCAGATTTGCAAATATCGAAACGCCACCCCCAGAGTCATTTTGTACTTCTCTTGCAGTTCCGGGAAAGACAGGACTTGTCCCTTTTTCACAAGGTGGCCTATATTGGAGAGTCCTATTGTGTCCCATTTGTCAAACCCTCGGTGATGGCACAAGAGTCCCAGCTTCTGTGTGTACCACAGCGGGGTGGACTGCGTTAGTTCATCAGTCCAACCCAGGCGTTTGGTTGCCTGATGCCAGACTTGCACCGTGCATGCCGTGAGGCACAAAAACCTCCCTTTCCGGACCTTCATGTAGAGGGCACCTAAATACCCTTTCTGACCCATTTGGTACTTGTCAAGCATATATGCGGGGTCCAACGGACGGTATAACCAGTCGTTTACTGAGACGAGTTGGGAGGCCCAATAATAGAGTCGCATATCTGGGAGGACGATCCCTCTGTCGTACCACCCCTTAGACAATTTGTATAATGCAATATGCGGCATCCCTCCACTCCATAGCAGTGACCTCAACTCACTGTCGATACTTTTGAAATACGAATCAGAGATTGGTTATGGGAAGTTCTGAAGGGTGTATAAAAACCGAGGGAGGGCCAACATCTTAAAGAGGACTGCTCGGCCCAGTAACGACAGAGGAAGGGTTTTCCAGTGGGTGACATCTTTTTGAAGTCTGTCTAGAGGGGCTGCCAAATTCTTGTTGTAGGAGAGACAAGGTTCGGGGGTAATAAAAATCCCAAAATAGCTAAAACCATCGAAGGCCACCTCCAGGTCGCAGCCCGGGGGCAACCAGGGGGCCTGTGGCCATGGAGAATATATGTAACTGATTTTGTTCAGTTAATGGGTAGTCTGAATACTTGCAGAAGTTAGTAAAGATATGTAGGAGGCTGTTAAGGGATGCACGAGGAGATGCTAGGTACACCAGTATGTCTTCGGCATACAATGATATTCTATCTTCATGATCCTCACTCCATTTCAGTCCCCTAAGGGACACATCTCTCCGTATCCAGGAGGCCAATGGTTCCAGAATCAAAGAGAAGATGAGAGGGCAGAGTGGGTAGCCCTGTCGGGTGCCTCTACCCAATGTAAATTTTTGGGATAAGCGGTTATTAACTTTAACCTGGGCTCGCAGGTCCGGATATAACAATTTGATCCAACCCCAAATTTTCGGGCCAGACCCAAAACACTACAACACCTGAGAGAGGTAGGGCCATTCTATAGAATAAAATGCCATAGAGGCATCCAGAGAAAGCACCACTGCATCTTCCTGTATGTAGCGCTTTACAAGGAAACATCAAGATAAGCATAACATAACAGTGTTGCTAGAATGAATTCAAGAGAGTTGAGGAAAAATGTAAGTACACGATATGCTATAATGACCATAACGAAAGTGAAAAACAACGAAGTGTACGAGAGCCAAGGACTAAAGATAGCAAAATTACAGGGTAGTATGGCTCAGAGAGAAAGGGCTGGAAGAGTGATAGTTGAGACAAAAGAAGAGAGATGGGGAAACGTTTGAGGGAGGAGGAATAAAATGGGTATGATGAAGATGCGCAGGGATCGTGTGGAAGAGATCAATGAGCAAAGGGCGAATTGGGATGAGTGAGATGAGAAGAAAGAGATGACTGGTGTGGTCGTAGAGTGAGAGGGGGGAGGGAAGTTTACAGTAGAATAGCGGGGAGAGTCCAGGTCAGAGAGAGAAGGTCCAGAGATCTTAACTCTTCTAGATGAGAAAAGAGGGTAAGGTAGTAGGATAGGGGAGAATTAAGGAGGAGCGGACGGGGAAAGCAGAGAGAAGGGAGGGTGAAAAAGAAAAACTGAGAGACACAGAGTAAATATGGACAAGTGTTAAGCGTACGGAATTAAGGGCCCAAGTAACGGTTGAGAAGGTGCAATTTCAGGGCTTTTTTTAACCCACTTTCAAAATTAACGCTTGCCCCTTCACCACTGCTTTGTACGCTTCCCACAAAATCTGTGCAGTAAAGTAGTGATCTGTCTGGGTAGTCAAACTTTCCCTAATGTCTGGGATTTTGAGCAACCACGGATTGATAGATATAGCACTACGCCTATGCCTATGTTAAAAATAGGTGAGCTCCACCCACACTGAGGAATGGTCGGAAATACCCCTAGGTAGGGCTCAAGGATGTCTAAAGTGTCCAATATCCGCCAGGTTAGTGAGAAAGTAATCTATGCGGGACATACGCTTATGTGCTTTGGAATAAAACGTGAAGTTAATCATATCTGGATGCAGAGAACGCCACACATCCACCAGGCCCATGGAAATGTGGGAGTTTTGAGGTACGATGTTAGCCGTGATAAGATAGTCAGGGGAGAGGTACCAGACCAGTAGGCATGGTGAAAGTTCAGAGGTGGAAGCTTTATCAATGTGAACACTGAGAGACAGTCTTTGTGTCATGGTATGCTGAGACAAACATCTAAAATCACCTAGTCATAATAATAGAGAAGAGTTGCAAGGATAGTTGAGAGGGCACCATTTATCTGTGTCATCTTTTAAAACATTCTAGTTTTGTGAATATTACCAACTGCCATTTATAATCAGTAATCTCAACTTACTGGTAGGGTAATATCAACATGCATTAAACTATTCGTATGCTAAAAGTTTCCTAATGTTTTACGACAATTTTAATTTTTCAACGTCTACCTTTTCTTATGAACAAAAGGCCATTTGTTCGCTATTTTTAAAAAAAAAACAAAATTCTAAATTGCTAATTTTGCTACTCCAAATCGCTATTCCCTATTAGGAATTTCCTAATAATATTTACCTATTTGTATGTATGAAACATTCACAATTTGCGAATGAGAATTTTGCACATGCAGTTTAGCACCAAATGGAATGAAGTGGTAATCAGGTGCAACCTAACAATCCCAGAGTGCCTCAGACCCTTTCAAGATGGCTGCTTTTTATATGATGGCGAGGACGATATGAATGATGGCTGGTCTGCAGAGGAGGAGGAGGCAGGAAAGAATTTCTAGGGTCAGGATTACCCTTCTTGAACAAACAAAGGAGGAGATATTTTATACTTAGTAGTCAGGCTATTTTAGACCTGGTAACTGAGCTTAAACCCCTTATAGGAAGAAACACTGCTAGGAGTATTGCTATACCTCCTCATGTGCAAGTACTCTGCTCCCTTCAGAGTTTAGCCTCTGGTAGTTACCAGGGTGTAATGGCAGTAACAGGTGGTGTTTCCTAAAGTTCCTTATCTCATATTTTTATAAGGTTTTGGATGTCATGTTGGGAAAAATTAATAAGCATATATGTTTTCCTAACACACAACAGGACTTACAGCATACCAAATTACCTTTGTATCATATTGCACATTTTCCACATGCAATTGGTTGTGTAGATGGGACTCATGTAGCAATATGCTCACCATCTGCAATGTGCATTTGCTTTGTAATCACAATATTTGTCACTCTTTAAACATACAGGGTGTGGGTGATTATCACAGACTTTATTGCATGCAGTGTGAGGGTTAGTACCACAGACCTTATTGCTTGTTTCCCAAGCAGCACATATGACTCCTACTTCTTTAGGCACAGTGACATTTACAATTGTCTATCTAAAGGAGACTTTGATGATGGGTATTTGCTTGGTAAGTGGTTTGATAATCTTAATATATATCTAGGCTGGGTGCATTTTCACAAGTAGTAATATTACATTTTTTGTTATAATGGACATTGCTAAAGCTTTACAGCCTTGGATTTTACCTCCATATCTCAACCGAAGCACCCAAAGAGTGCAATATAGCCCTGACAAATAATGTAAAATAACAGCAACCTGTGCTATATTGCTGTGAGAAGCTGCCTTGGTATATAATGTACACTTATGCAAGTGGACACCCTGCACCAGTCCAGACAATTATTATGGTGATTTAGGAGGTCTTAGACACCATAGAAAGCTCTCTAAGTGGTAGCAGTGGAGAGCAGTCTTCAGGCTTAGTCCAGAACTAGTGTAAAGCAGCTTGTTTTATCGAAACACAATCTTATATGTATAGATTAAGTGAAAAAGAACCACACAAGGTAGTTATAAAAATATGTATCTATTATATAATACTCTCTAACAAGTTTAGATATCTCCTACCTGGAGATATGCACAATGCACACAATACTTTGCGTGGAAATCACTGTAAGTAGCACAGAATACACAGTGGACCCGGGGGGGGGGGGGGGGCAGGGGGGAGGAACCAACCATCTATTAAGAAAGTGGTATAAGAAACACGACTCAGGTAAAGACAAGGTCTAGAGGACGTTGAAGTGCTGTACCCCCAAGGTGAGTAACTAGGAACCACACAGAGACCGTGTGCAGTGTGGGAACACAACCTCGTTATCTGTACAAGTCAACATGTAAGTCGCAGTTGGATTTTTAAAGATTAAGGACCATTCCCAGTGGATCTTGAAGAAACCCCATGGAAGACAGAAGGTTGGAGAGCCACCCCACCGATGCATAGGTGCGAAGTGGTGTTGGAAACCACTGTCGTTTCTTATGTAAGGCTTCAGGAAAGTGCCACTACTGGAGAAGGAGAAAGTGTCTGGTGGAATCTGAAGGTGGATTCTAGTTGAGAGGTACCTGCAAGCAGATGGGACAGAGTCTATGTCACTCAGGGGTGGCCAGGAGATTTGAAAGACGAATGCCCACCGATGTCAGGTGTTGCAAGAGAGTTGATGGTGACCTTTACTTTGCAGCTGTGAGGACCAAGCAATTCTGAGGAAGACCAGGAGCCATGCACAAGCTGAACCACAACGGATGATTGTCGAAGAAGGTGCAGTGTCGTGACCAGCAAGGTCCAGGGGGCTCACCACAAGCAGGGGAGTCAGGGCAAGCCCGAGCAATCAAGGGAGCCCAAGAGAAACAAAGGTGATCCTCAACAGGACCTACAGGGCGGAGTCATTGGAGTCACAAGAGGACCTCGAGCAGCTCACCAAAAGATGCAGGCCAAGGTGCAAGCAATGCAGTGTGGAAGAAGATTCTGGTCACTGGAGATGTTCGAAGTTGGGGCTATTTGGAGCCTGAAGATCTTGATGGCAACGGCAAGTCAATGCGGTGCACAGGGGTTTGGTTCCTGCAGGTCCTACGAGGGATACTGTCCTCAAAATTGGTGAGAGGACAGGGCAGGTGATGGCGCGTAGAGTTACCTGCTCAGTTACCATACTCACCTGGGCCCATAAACATTCACACTTTGAACAGGTAACCCGGCCTTTACCATTTGCCAATCAGGATTTTAATTTACTCTAGGACTTGTACCTATACACATTTGACTTACCAATCCTTGTCACCTGTATTTAGGTCCTAAGGGATCAAATGTGTTAGAATAATAGGTAGAAAAATAACATTTTACCTTCATAAAATACCCACAGACTCAGGAACGTTTTAAACGCTTTATCTATGTAAGTTCTTATTTGCACATGTCCATAAAAACTTAATAAGAGAGTTTTCAAGCAAGAATATAAGAAACAAAATGAGTAACTGTAGAAATATTACATGACTTTCATTAGACATTAATACCTGGGAAGGGTGAGAAAGGGAAACAATTCAATGACATACCCACACAGATTTATATTTACTCAGAAGGGTGTAAAGACCAACCCTGGCCACAGTCTGGTATACAGAACAGGACTCCCGACAGTTCAGGTGCCAACAGGGCAGGTCAGGTGCAGATCAGGACAAGACAGGTGCGGACCAATGCGGATCAGGACAGGACAGATGCAGGTCAAGACAGGTACCCTCAGCTAAGTGCAACGCCAGCTTCACATCCCTCTCTGCGGCTAACAGTCGGACCCCAATTGGGTAATTGATTCTTCTCCCTCAGCAATTCCTGATTCTTCTGATAGAGTGCTCCTCCAGCACCCCTGCTCTCAATCTCCTATAGCGTGCGTTGGGTCAGTGACATGTCAGCTATTCGGACAAGTTGGACAATCTAACTAGATAAGCCTACCTTAGTTATACAATTTTCCAGGGTAATGTACCACCCCCCAGTGCTGCAATTTTGTGTATTCCCTTGATTTGATTGGTCAAAAGATGAGGAGAGGTCATCACACCATACCAGTTATGATATCATCTTCATCCAATATTCAGAATCAGTGTTCCCGCCCATAATTTTTACTTTTCCATGCACTTTTATTCCACCCAGCATTAAATGTTTCAATTTTATACATATTGTATTCAATCAGTTCCTCTTGAGAGGTCAGGCGGTCATCTTCCCAGGAATATTACAAGTAAGTCGGAACTTGGCTGTCTTTCAATGCCAATGCTTCAGAGTTTAGAGTTCCTCTGCGCAGACGCAGCCTTTTCAAGATGGGGTTCAGAAACTCTTGTCGGGCCCAAATACGAGCTAGCAGCAAAGTCAAAGAAAAACAATTTAGAACAAGGAAATAAATGAACGCACTGTATACCACTTATCTCTACTCTATTCCCATTACTTTATTTTAACTACAGCATTAATAGTTAAGCAGAACGAACAAAGTTTAGTTAGAGCAGCAGCATGTGCTTTGGTATGTAAAACATGAAGCGGCCATCTTTAATACTAGTGCGTAGCTGCAAAGAATTCCCACAAAGCGAAAGACGTCACACCACGTGAGTGTGGCAGGTGCATACGCAGAAAGTTTCCTGCATTTTCGGAGGTCAATTTTAGACACTCGGGTTACTGTTACTAAAAGCACATAGGCGAGCTTCCCCTAGATACTAGAAATGTCGTGTAATGCAACTGTTAGTAAGACAAAACATATTGATTAGTTCATTATATGTTATTTCGAGAGGGTTGATTCCAAGCAAGTCTATTTACGCATGAAACCTTGCTCCATCACAGGCCTCGAGAGCTGTGGAGAGCCACCACCTGTGTTGCATAACCTTTTGGGGTCCGTAAGAGCTCAGGATCAGCAGACTGGTCAGCTTAGTTGCGGTGCCTGCGAATGCAGGGAAGTGACTCCTTCACTTCAAGGGCGATTCCTTCAGGTGTCTTTGATGCCCACAAGCCTTGGAAGGTTCCTGTATGGTGCACAGACACAGATGAGGCAGCAGACTGGAAGACAGACGAAGTCTGGCCCAAACGAGGTCCAGCAAAGTCCAGAGTGCCCAGACGGTAGAAGAAGAAGTGGTATCTGAATTGAATCTTGTCCCTCGACGAATCAAGGGACCCACCCACAGCTAAGCTGTTAAGAACACTTAGGAAAGGTTTGGGACGATTCAGGGGACCCTCCCAGGGGAGGGTCTGGACAGTTGGGAGGTTACTCCCATGTCCTTTGTCCAGTTTTGCGCCAGAGCAGGTTTGAACTGGACTATGCATGGGGGCACCAAATGTACCCCTCATGCAAACTCAGTGTTGTTGGCATGCGCACCTACCCTGCCCCAACACACTAAATCCTGTCTGGGAGGTGGTCACACCTCCCTGTGACAGGATGCCTATTGTTCTGCCTTCCCCTGCTTGAGCTTGGCTCAGCAGCAGGAAGACAGAATTGTGTCTTTTGTCGGCCATTTTGGGATGTCTGGGTCTGGAAGACTGACTGGTACAGGGGACATGGAGAGCCTAACAGAGGGCTCTTCTGGATTCGTTGCAGCCAGCTTCGAGATAGTCGTAGCGTAATACGCAGTGCCCCTCTATATGGCATAGGGCTGCTTCACTTACATCTCGGGAGAATGGACTCCGTAGGCTGTATGGGTGTCCTGCTCATGCAGGGGCACCCTCACTCTTAGAACTAAGCACCCTGCCTTTAGGATTGTAAAGGCCAGCTATAGGGGTGACTTTTTAGGTTTTAAGTGCAGTGACTATAGATATAGGAAACCTATATCTTTCGTAAGTGGTGCTAGCACCAGCTTACACAGGCTGCAGTAGCACACCTGTAGTTAGTTTGGATGGTCTCCCATGGGTAGCATAATACATGCTTCAGCAGAGAGACTGGGGTTCTGATTAGCAGGATCCCAGTCAGATTAGTCAAAAACAGCTTAGCACCAGGTAAAAAGTGGGGGTAACCATAAGAGCAGATCCTACTTTCCTACAATTGCATAATACAGTGATTAGAAAAGGACTCCTCACTGTTGATTCTGATTTGGATTCTTACATTCAAGAAGCGAATCCACTGCACAAACTACTGCTAGATGCTTTGAGAGGTGCCAAAGGAAGGGCAAGATGTGCAGATATAACTACTCATTATTTTTAAAGGTAAGTGTAAAAAGTCAAATTTGTACAAAGCGAAAGACAACAGATTTGCTCTGACTGAACAAAAAATGAACCTAATTTTCAGGCTTTGGCAATTATCGTTATTTTCCTAAAATGTATCAATGTGTTAGTAAACCTGACATTGATTACATTTTCAGTCTGTAACAAAGAACAAAACAAGAGTTTCAAATTAAAATGTTCTAATGCCTTCTTCTTCCTCTCCAACACTGCCCTTCTCTGTGGTTTCAATATTACCATTTGCAGAGACATCACCACCTGTAGCTAGACAACGAGTGTGATGCACATTCATGCCGTCAGTAATAGAGAGGCTACTGAGTCTTGAAGCCTCTTTACTTTAACCACCACCTAATTCATCAGAAGCAGCTGTTTATTACTTTGAATGTTACCTGCACAAGGCCATGTGCAACATTTCCACAAATGAGCCTCATCTCAACCTGCATGTTAATCACGTACCTTGATAAAGTGACAGTAGAATAAGCAAAACGGTTAACTGATCTAGTGAACCCATCAAGGTGTGGTATATATTGGTGATGTTTGCCCTTATGTGAGACACTTTCTTGTTGCCTAACAGAATCTAAGTTGGTTACTGCCTCTGTTAACTGATCAAATTTGTCATAAAGGGTTCTTTACCCCTCCTCAACTTTATTTGTGAGTTTATCTAAACCATCTTTGATGGAATTAAGGATTTTGTTAATGCCCACTAACTGTTTACTAACGTATTTTATGTTTTTATTTTGTAGGGGCTCCACTGCTAACATGGAGATATCTAAATCATCCAACAAATCTAAAGTTTCTGACTCCTCATTGGGTGTAAAAGGAGCAGAAGATCTTTGATGCGGAGCACTGTGATGCTGCTGTAAAAGCCTCCAGCACAGTTGTATTTCCCTTAAAGCAAGTTATTGTGTTTCCCTTGGTATTGTGGATTCCTCAGATCCTTCTGGAAAATCTGGTAGGGTTGAACCTTTTGGTCTGCGTCTTGAAGGCTCAGGTGGTGACATAGTGGGTGGTGGTTCATTGCCTTCCTCCATATCAGATTGAGTGGCTTAGATGCCTCCGACTTTTACTGCCCTCTATGTGATGATACATATGTGTTATATGCAAAAGACTGTTACTGTTTGATCTTTAAAGAAAACATGTTTTTGAAATTTCAAAGGATAAATAAAACTTCCAATGCCTAACTTCATAAGCTCCCAATGTGCGTTATTTCACATTTCCTAATGCACATTTCATTGTTAATAAAAGTCTTCATGTGCATAGGTAAACCTAACTGTATGTCCTACATCTCTCATAATGCAGCAGTAAGATAAATCCATAAAATACTGCAAACACCCAATATGCAATGTGTCAGGGCAAATTCAAGATGGTGTTTACTATGATAATCCTAGTGCCCTTCCACATCTAACACAAAAATCCAGTATGAGGCAGGGAAAATATTACAACAAACACAAAGACAGAAGTCTGGTAGGAGAAAAGCAGGGTCATTCAGCAACCAAACTGGTTATACATAAGAACTGCCCTGTTTGTTCCCTTTTAAGGGAGCAAAACCTATACATGTGCTTCAGGTAGACCCATCATGCAGGATTCAACACTGGTGTTAACTGGGGGGAGGCAGGCCTCCAACCTGTGTATTCCATTGAGCTTAGAGGAGTCCTGTTTGTCCCTTCAGGTCCAGACTAGTATGTGCTCTGGGGAGGAATTGAGATCTCATTAACACTTTATACAGGCCAAGTACAGGTTGGGAGAACTTGGAGATCTAAAGCTAATTAGCCTCCAGGTACTTCAGGTAGAGAAATGGTCCTTTATAAAAGTTACTTTTCCTTAATATTTATAACAAATCAGACTTCACCATTGAATTGGGTTTTTAATCACTATTAAAACTAGCTGTTTCATTATTTTTAACAGACTTTTAAGTACCACACACCCTACCTTGTGGTCTACAAGGCTTACATAGGGCTTACTCATATTTAAGAGGGATTCTGCAACAGTCAGACAACAGCGGTAGACCGGAAGCCATGTTTTCTGTGACACTTGTGGATGGGGCAATAGGTGCTACAGTTCATAGGTGACATTTAACTTTATCCCATGGGTGCAGTTACGCACCATATACTATGGCTTTATAGAAAAGTTAAGGCCACTAATAAGGTATTAGCCAATTCCTACATGTTTGGGGGGCTGAGCATGTACTCTGTGCAGCATTATTCCAGTGTTCAGAGTCTAAAATCCAGCAAATACATTAGACAAAAACCAGAGGTGACCATGCAAAAGGGGCATTTTCTAACATAATTGATTTGTGCTGGAGCAAGATTGCAGGACTACTTTATTTGTAAGGGTGGGCTTTGTAGGTTGACTTAGTGAAGTGTGAGATATGTTGTGGGCATCAAAAGAGTTTTTTTTGGGAAAGTTGACTTTAAGGAAGCACCTATTCGTTTTTTCAGCAGGGGACTTCTCTTCATGGTTGGCCTAAGATTTGCAGTGTTACCATAATGTCCCTTATCACATAAGGTTTTGGGGAAATTTCAATGTATTTAATAAACAGTTTCCCATTTGAATAGAAAAAAATGACTTGCCTTTAACTGAGCATTCTAAGTTACTATTTACATGTGCATGTGTAATTTTAATATATTATTATAATTGTGTGTAAAAACGATAGACAACTGCAGATTTTAACGAACATTCTCAAATAAGGAAGCACATGTGCCAGTGATATGCAGAAAGAAGCAGATGTGTATTCTTGCCTCCTCTCCATCATACTAGAGAATCTGTCAAGTAGATCCTTAGAGACTGGGTCCAAATAATAATGCGCTCACATACATTTTGAAAAAAATACTCCACCTGCAGAAAAAAATTCTTAAAATTTAGAAAATAGAATAAAAAGTAACAAAACAAAAGCAGCGCATGCTATATTGGAAAAAGCTGTTTTAAAATGAAATACAGTATGTGAACCCTAATTTTGTGTTCCTAGGTCCAGCTGTTGCTCTGACAATCCATAACAAGCATTGGCATAGCCAATAGGTCTCGCCTTTGGTACCTTATAAGTGTTTGGTTATCCATCACAAAATCCTTGGTGCAACTACATCAACTGTTGCATGGCTAAACACATATAAGGTCCCAAAGGCGAGGTCTATTGGCTATGCCATTGCTTGTTTCAAATTCTCAGCAGTCTGTGGGGAAGTTATATCTTGTTCAATAAAAAGGCTCTAGTTTATTGATGAATTTGGTCAGTGTTTCTCTGGAGGTGGAAGAATAGAGCTCAGGTTAAGGCTGGTGGAGAGCAGAGAAGGTTAAGTAGCAAAGAGGTAGGGGAAAACCACACAATCAACTAGCAAAAGAGGAGGTGCCCAAGACTTACTGCCCATTTGATGGAAAGGAGTTCATCGAAGTGGATTCACACGAAAAGACCAGGGCAAATCAAGTTAAGAGTTAGATCTAAAGTTAAATGTTTGTTTAAAGTTTGGGAGGAGGCTTCAGAGCCAGAATAGGTTAACAATGCTTGGGGCAGTGGAAGGGGACAGTGATAATTGTACTAACAATGCTAGAGAGATTTAGAGTGTGGGGTTAAACTGCAGCATGATTTATTTTATGAGCTCCACTTGCTTCTGAGTAAAGTGGTCTTTTCCACAGAACACAAGAGTCTGTCGCCTCAACTATCTTTCAAGCCTAAGGAGATGACCTGGATGGGTTTTCATTATAGCCCATGTTGCACACTGCAACAAGTCTGTGTGCTGGTTTTGTTTGTAAAGGGAACAGTGCTAACGTCTGAGCCTCCCCACCCTAAGCCAGTTTTTCGAAAACAGTCCATATCCATGGCATAGAGTTAGTTTTTGTTGGTCCTGAAAAATATTTGTGGTATAGACTTCCAACTCAATACACTACTCCCACCTCTGAAAGTGATGAAGGCCCGTACAGAGATTTTGAGCTATGCACAAGTTAAGATTAGATCAGTTGCCTAAAATCGCCCGACTGTAAATCAAGAGGGTTAATCATTCAATAAGTATCTGGCAATATAGTACTACAGTACACTTTTGTCCTTGGCTTTAGAAATGAGCTTAAAACATACTCCCGCCATCAATAATGAACAAAGCGGCACAAAAGGGGGTGGTGATGGACGGAGCCTCTGAACCAATCAAACACTCACACCCAGTCAACAGATCTGGGTTTAATCCATCACCGTTCTTTAGCCCACTCTGCCACCCCAGTTCAGACACAGCCATGTGTAAATCAGTCTGACCCTGTGCCTCATGGGAACAGTCCAGCACGAACTGCCAAGCCATACCTTCCTTGGACCGGATTCAAGCTTCCTTGGACCGGTTTCTGGCATTACAGCCGTCTTCAGCCAGGCTTGCTTGAATCCAGTGGCAAAGTGAGCAAGGGACTCACGTCTGAGCATACCCTGCGAACTTATGGCGAACAAAGTGGTACAAAAGGGGGTGGTGATGGACGGAGCATCTGAACCAATCAAACACTCACACCTAGTCAACAGATCTCGGTTTAATCCATCACTGTTCTTTAGCCCACTCTGCCACTCCAGTTCAGACACGGCCATATGTAAATCAGTCTGACCCTGTGCCTCATGGGAACAGTACAGCCCGAACTGCCAAGCCATGCCTTCCCTGGACCGGATTCAAGCTTCCTAGGACCGGTTTCTGGCATTACAGCCGTCTTCAGCCAGGCTTGCTTGAATCCAGTGGCAAAGTGAGCAAGTGACTCACGTCTGAGCATACCCTGCCAACTTATGGCAAACAAAGCGGTACAATAGGGGGTGGTGATGGACGGGGCATCTGAACCAATCAAACACTCGCATCCAGTCAACAGATCTGGGTTTAATCCATCACCGTTCTTCAGCCCACTCTGCCACCCCAGTTCAAACACAGCCATATGCAAATCAGTCTGACCCTGTGCCTCATGGGAACAGTCCAGCCCGAACTGCCAAGCCATGCCTTCCCTGGACTGGATTCAAGCTTCCTAGGACCGGTTTCTGGCATTACAGCCGTCTTCAGCCAGGCTTGCTTGAATCCAGTGGCAAAGTGAGCAAGTGACTCATGTGTGAGCATACCCTGCCAACTTATGGCAAACAAAGCGGTACAAAAGGGGGTGGTGATGTACGGAGCACCTGAACCACTCAAACACTCACACCCAGTCAACAGTTCTGGGTTTAATCCATCACCGTTATTTAGCCCACTCTGCCACCCCAGTTCAGACACGGCCATATGCAAATCAGTCTGACCCTGTGCCTCATGGGAACAGTCCAGCCCGAACTGCCAAGCCATGCCTTCCCTGGACCGGATTCAAGCTTCTTAGGAGCGATTTCTGGCGTTACAGCCGTCTTCAGCCAGGCTTGCTTGAATCCAGTGGCAAAGTGAGCAAGGGACTCACAGGGTCAGACTGATTTGCATCTGGCCATGTCTGAACTGGGGTGGCAGAGTGGGCTAAAGAAAAGTGATGGATTAAACCCAGATCTGTTGATTGGGTGTGAGTGTTTGATTGGTTCAGATGCTCCGTCCATCACCACCCCCTTGTGTACCTCTTTGTTCGCCATAAGTTGGCAGGGTATGCTCAGACATGAGTCCCTTGCTCAAGCGGTCTCCTCCTATGCAGCGCATGCGCTGCGTAGCCGAGCCCTAAAAAGAACTGAAATGCTGGCCTTGGTGTCAGCTTCTTGGAAAATACGTAATCCGAACGAGCTATAGAATAGCTCAAAGAGCAACACAGTCATTTCTCGTGGTGATTACTGCTTTCTTTTTAGTATTTTTGTTTTTATTAAACTTAAGGAGAACATTTTTTTTAAGTATATGCCCTAGCAATTGGAATTATTTTAAGGTTATACATTTTGGAAGGCTCCGTAGCTATAGAACACTTATTTTTTTTCACATACAGTTGCAGCCAATCGTGGGTGAGGGCAGGCGCGAGGGGTCTCGGGAGGAGTGGGTTGTCCCAGAGTTGGAACTTTCATAGATTCCCATGCTTTGTATCATTCCCCGTCGTCGGAATGGGAGCCTCGGTAGTATCACAACCATAGAAACAAAAGAGAAAAAATAGGCCTAGGCCTCATCTCCTTTTGTATCCTATCACCCTCTTTGTGCAAAAGAGACCTAACTTTTGTCGGGACCAATCAGAGCAGCCTCACCCCCTAGAACCCTCCTGAGAGAGCTCAGAGCCTCAGATTTTTCTACCGCACGTTGTGCTAGGGAGTTTCATTCTACTGTTTATTTCTTCAAGTTTTCTACTTCAATCAGGACATGTCTGACAAGGAGACGAAGGCCTTATTCAGGTCCTGTGCGTCTTGTGGAAAAAAGCGTCTTTTTGTGGAGGATAAGCATGAAAGCTGTATCTATTGCTTATACCCTGACCACAAGGCCACAGACTGCAAAATTTGTAGAACCTTCTCTACTAAGACACTTCGTGACAGAGAGGGACGGCTTTTGACCTGGCTTCAAAAAGTGAAGACACGGAAAGAGGTTCTTCCATCGGATGAAGAGGATTCGCCATCTCTGGCTTCCTCTCACAGGTCCAAGAAGAGGGGTAGGTCTCCTCCTGGTTCTTCTTCAGCTGAGCCCCCTTCTAAGGCCCCTCATAAGATCTCTGACAGGTCTGAGAGGGCTAGTCCCCTTCAATCTCCTCACGGAAGTGAAAAGGAGAGGCAGGGACAGGATGCTGGATTAGTTACAGCCTCTAAGGACAAAAAGGAGGTTTCTATTACTTCTCCTCCGTCCAAAAAGGAAAGGACTGGTGACAAACACTCTACAGGCACTCCAGGGATCGTGCCTGAGAAAAAACAGCGTCCGTCGACGACAAAAACATTAGGTACGTCGACGACGATTACTTCTGGCAAAATTCACGCTGCTCCCTTGGCTCCGTCGACGGGCTCGTCGTCGGTAGCGGTTTCAGTGTCGATGACTTCGTCGTCGTTCAAGGTTCCTGGTTCGTCGACGATAACTTCTTCAACGTCGACGATGGTGGTCTCCGGAAAGCTGCTGTCGACGGCATCGTCGACGACGAAAACCACGTCGACGACGACAAAGACTTCGACGACGACAATGATGGTGATGACGACGAGTTCGTCTATGAGACCGTCGATGATCATCCCGTCGACGACTACCAAGACTCCGTCGACGAGGTCTTCTGTTCCGTCGACGATTCCGTCGACAATACCGTCGACGACCTCCGCACCGTCGACGACGGCTCCGTCGACGAAGCCGTCGACGGGTAAAAAACTGCCATTTCCTCTGCAGAGAATGAAAATTACACCTGAGATGACGTCTCCTCAACGAGTTTCGACAGATCTACCGTCATTGCTTCTAGATGACGATTCGGACGAGGATGAGGAAAATGAAGGCCATTTTGGGGATGCCTACAGTCCCTCAGACTTAAATGTAAAACAGCAGGAGACTGACACGGAGGAATACTATGAGCAATATGACCAACAGGTGCATCAATATGTTCCACAAGGACTATGTCCACCAGGTTTAGGGCAGGACATGGTGGCCATGCCCGCCTCTTTAATTTCTGACTTGCAGTTGATGCTGCAGGACTATAGGAACAGGTTTCCTTTGGAACAGTCAATGCAGTCTACGCAACCTCCACCTCAGGCGTTGCCACAAGCGCAGCCAGTGGTCGAACTTCCTCCGTCACAAGTGGTGTCTCTCACACCACCAACGGTCATTCCTAGGGTCCTTTCTCGGACACCGGATCCCGGACCCTCCACTCCTATTCAGCAGGATACCTCTTCGGATGATGAGGTACAGGTGGATCCCTTGACTGATCCATTGCAGGACCCAGACTTCGATCAAGGAGACAGAGGGTTGCAAGATCCAGACGTCACTGGTCGGGATACTTCTATTTCCCCTCCGGTTGATATAGGGGGGTTTCATAACCTCATGGAGAGAGCTGCAAGGAGGTATGGACTACCAATTTCAAAGGAAGAGTCTGAATGTTTCCTGTATGACTTTAAGGATCAGTACAGAAGATCGGTCAAGTCCATTCCTATTATTGAGCATGTGTGGGAGGAAGGTATGAAGATAATGCAAAACCCAGCCACTGTGATTCCGGTTCTCCCCAGGTTGGAAAAGAAGTATAAGACTCCGGATGGCAGTCCAGCTTGTCTTCTTGGGCAGCCGAAGCCTGATTCAGTGATATCACAGGCTGCTCAAAGCAAGTCTAAGAACCCATCAACACCTTTGACTACACCTCCGGACAAGGACAGTAGGCGCCTGGATAATGTGGGGAAGAGGTTTTCTTCCATGGCCAGCTTACTAGTTCGAGCAGCAAATGCTCTCGCCATTCTAGGCAGATACGATTGCCAGATGTGGTGTGACATGGAGCCGTTCGTGGGACAACTGCCAGACTCCACGAGGGAAGAGGCAAAGAGAGTTCTGATGGAGGGAGAAAAATCATCCTCTGAAGTTATCGATGCACTATGGACATAGGTTCCACAGCTTTTCGAGCATTGGTAGGGTCAGCTGTGCTTCGTCGCCAAGGTTGGTTGAGAGCCACCTGGTTTCGCCAGGAGGTCCAAAATAAGATCCTGGACCTCCCATTTGATGGAGAGATGCTCTTTGGTAAGCATGTTGACGATGCCCTGCAGAATATAAAAAAGGATACAGACACGGCGAAGTCTTTGGGATCACTCAACTACTGTAAGGTCCCATTTAAAGGCGCTCGTGGCAAAGGTTTCTCTTCATACAGAGGCAACACCCAACAGAGATATTCCTCTCAGTCTTCGCAATCTTATGAGACTCAGCATTCAAATCAACGGCAGGGACAATCAGCGTCTTACTCTCGCCAATCTCCGCGAGGGCGCCAGAACTGTCAGGGACGCGACAACACCAAGAGACAATAGCTGCCTCCTGGCTCTACCTACTGTTCCTCCCCTCCCAGTCACATCAGTGGGGGGCAGGATATAATTTTGCCTGACCAGCTGGAAGTGTATAACATCGGACCAGTGGGTCCTGAATATTGTTCAGAGTGGCCATACGTTGGAGTGCCAAGACCTTCCTCCAACGAGAGCTCCGGGCGCCACCCGCACGAAACATCTGGGACTGCTCCACCTCGAAGCCCACCAATTGTTCCTCAAGGGAGCAATAGAACCGGTACCTCTCTCTCAGAGGGGCAAAGGTTTTTATTCCAGGTTCTTCCTGGTTCGGAAGACGGCAGAGACTTGGCGCCCCATACTAGACCTACGAGAGCTCAACACCTATCTCATCAAACTCAGGATGGTCAATCTCCAAGAAATTCTTCCTCTTTTGAACCCAGGCGACTATTTGGCGCCTCTGGATTTAGAAGATGCGTATTTCCACATTCCAATACACCCAGCTCACAGATAATATCTGCGATTCACAGTGGGAAAGAGCCATTTCCAATTAAAGGTGCTTCCGTTTGGCCTTCGGTCTGCACCTCGAGTATTCACCAAAGTGTTGGCACCAGTAGCAGCTTTTCTACGAAAACAATCCCTGGAGGTTTTCCCTTATTTGGACGACGGGCTCGTCAAGGCTCCATCTTTCAAGGACACCTCTCAAGCTGTTTCGGTGTACATTCAGTTGTTCAGTCCCCTGGGCCTTCAATTGAACAAACACAAGTCAGTTCTACAGCCCTCCAGATCCACAAGGTTCCTTGGGGCCATCTTAGACACGACGCAATGCACAGCTCGTCCTTCAGAAGAACGTCAACAGAAGTTGATCATATCGGCTCGCCAACTGTTCTTCAAGAAATGCCTTTCAGTCAGACAATACAAGTCCCTCCTCGGGTCTATGTCATCCTTCATACCATTAATGCCTCATTGCAGGCTGCGAATGCGTCCTCTGCAGGAAGAGCTAGACAAACAATGGTGCCAAGCAGAGGGATCATTCAACGACAAGGTGTTAGTGACACCAAAAATGAGAAAGGCAATGGAATGGTGGCTAGTGCAGGGCAATATCGCACAGGGTCTGACGTTCAGAGTTTCACCATCCCCTCTGATCATGACAACGGATGCCTCTTTGGAAGGCTGGGGAGCGGTGCTCCGAGAGCTGCAAGTCAGCGGGCACTGGAGTCCAGAACAGCGTTAGTGCCATATCAATTTTTTGGAGCTAGCGGCCATTCGTTTGGCTTTGCAGGCTTTCCTTCCCAGGGTCCGAAATCATACAGTGCTGGTCCGGACGGACAATACGACGGCCATGCACTACATCAACAAGCAAGGAGGAACGAGGTCGCACACTCTGTCCAAAGAAGCTCGGAGGATCTGGGATTACGCGATTCTACACAACATCAGCTTGAGAGCCAAACATCTGGCAGGCTCTCTCAATGTCAAGGCGGATGCCCTGAGTCGCCAGACAGAGGTGAATCACGAATGGGAGTTAAATCAGTCCATTCTGGAGAGTGTGTTTTCGATCTGGGGGGCACCAACCATCGACCTTTTTGCCTCTCCAGGGAACGTCACCACCAAGGATCTCTGGGGAACGCCCTTTCGATGGCCTGGTACAGCGCATTCTTTTACGCTTTTACGCCAATTCCCCTCATTCCTCGAATACTCAGGAAAATGAAAGCGGAACCGTGCAAGATGATTCTCATTGCACCAGCTTGGCCCCGGCAATTTTGGTACACAGGACTCCTTCTACTCTCCCAAGCTCATCTGATTCGCTTACGACCAATTCCTTACCTATTGTCGAGGAATCAAGGACAAGTTTACCATCCGGATCCGAAATCACTGCACTTGACAGCGTGGCTCCTGAACACAGAGAGTTCCGTCATCTGAATCTCTCCCAGGAATGTAGAGACGTTTTGTCCCAAGCTTGAGCACCGAGCACTAATAAGACTTACAAGGTTAAATGGAAGAGGTTCTGCCTGTGGTGTCAGAGACAAGATCTCCATCCTTACAAATCTCTACCTCATCAACTTTTGCCATATATACTATCATTGGCAAAGTCTGGGTTGGCGCATTCATCTGTTAAGGTACATCTTGCAGCCATATTGAGGTTTAGACGCAGTACTTCAGGCCCTTCCTTATGGCCCTCTAGGATTATTAAACAATATTTAAAAGGCTTGTTTCGAATGTATCCTCCAGTTCGCCCTCCTCCACCAGTTTGGCAACTCAATCTTGTCCTGGCTCAACTCATGAAAGCTCAGTTTGAGCCGGTGCACAAGGTGGACTTGAAATTCCTGTCTTGGAAGCTTGCCCTCCTCTTAGCTCTAACATCAGCGAGAAGAGTGAGTGAGCTTCAAGCCCTCTCCATAGTGCATCCATTCCTGCAATTTTAAAAAAATGTGCTTATCCTTTGCACCAATCCGAAATTTATTCCAAAGGTGCCGTCTGAGTTCCACTTGAATGAACCTTTGATTTTAAAGTCTTTCTTTCCGCGCCCTTCAACGCCTGCGGAAAGCACATTACATTCTTTGGACATTCAAAGATGCTTAAAATTCTACTTAGAGCGCACACCACCCTTTCGGAAATCATTCCAGTTGTTTGTGTCCTACAGCGCACAACGGAAGGGGTTTCCTTTGGCAAAGAGTGGCATTTCCCGCTGGATCTCCAGTGCGATTCAATTCTGCCATCAGGAGGTGGAAAAGCCTTTGGACAGAAAAGTCTGTGGCACATTCCACAAGGTCTGTGGCATCGTCGGTGGCTCTTTTCTCTGGAGTCGCCATTAAGGACATATGCAGGGCAGCAACGTGGAGCAGTACACATACCTTCACAAAGCACTACTGCCTGGAGTCTGCAGGACAAGACGACGCAGCTGTTGGTCAAGCAGTGCTGCGGGATCTTTTCCATTGAGAGGTGAGCTTTCCCTACAATCCCTCCATCCTGGTGAGCACATTTTGTTTCTTGTTTGCTATGCTATAAGTTTATATGCTTTATGGTTATGTGATACCATGTATCTACAAAATGTGTCTTGGTTATTACTGCTAGCTACTCTGATACAAAGCATGGGAATCTATGAAAGTTCCAATACTGGGGCAAGAAAACAAGTTACTTACCTGTAACTTTGGTTCCCCAGTATTGGTAACTTTCATAGATTCCCAGGCGCGCACCCTCCTCCCCTGGGAAAGCTCAGTTTTTTTGACAGAGATAGTGGCGCTTTGTACAACGGCTACGAAAATCTGAGGCTCTGAGCTCTCTCAGGAAGGTTCTAGGGGGTGAGGCTGCTCTGATTGGTCCTGACAAAAGTTTGGTGTCTTTTGCAAAAAGAGGGTGATAGGATACAAAAGGAGATGAGGCATAGGCCTATTTTTTCTCTTTTGTTTCTATGGTTGTGATACTACTGAGGCTCCCATTCCGACGACGGGGAATGATACAAAGCATGGGAATCTATGAAAGTTACCAATACTGGGGAACCAAAGTTACAGGTAAGTAACTTGTTTTACACAGGGGTGTCAGGTGGAAATAAAAACAATACAACAAATAAAATTAAATTTTCCTTTCCACTGGGTCCCGCGTCTTCACTGCTCCTGCTTTCCTGCCTCTGACAGGAACAGGAAGCAGGCAGCCAGGGTCCATCCCCTAGGCCAATCACAACGTTGCAATGGCAGTGTTGTGATTGAACGGGACGGCGCCCAGCATGGGGCCAGTGGGGTGGGCATGTTCTCCATGTAGGCTGCTATGCACCCTGCATGGAATATGGCAGAGTACGCATTACTGGTTTGGGAGGCCCGAGAGGGCCAACCCAACTGTCTTTTTGCACTTAGGAGTGGGCAAACCACTCCTCTCCTGCCCTGCTCAAATAGCAGAGCAGCCCCAGCAATGCGCAAAGCCAACATAAAATGGCAATATCCAAAAGTTATTACCATTTTATGTTTTTGCTTTCTAGCACTGAGAGAAAGCAGTGGGGCGAAGGTCCTCCTCCCTATGAGGAGCCGTCCCTGTTCACATACACCAGCCTATTCTCCAACTGTGGGGGTTAAGGCTCACTTTTGGCGATGGAGAATAGACACATCGTCCTGTGAGGTGCACTATAAAGCCAGTAATATCATGTAAAGAGCAAATCTCTAGGACATTACTTGTAACTAGAGGTTTATGGGTGACTTTTCATACAGCACACCTCAATGTGTGTATAGCACAAACCTAGTTGAATTGATAGGGACTGCTGAACAGACGTCAGAATCTTAAGTACAATACAACTGTTTACAAGAGGCAGGCCAACCTTTTCTATAGTGAGAGCTACTTATGATTAGTGAAAATCATCATGAGCTACTAAAGGCCGAGCAACTCACACATTGTTCCCAGAGTCCCCTCCACACCCGCTTCATTGACTAAAGGGCCTCTACAGAGAAAGAGATACGCATTTAGTGTATGCAATGCACAACATGAAACCAGAAAACCTGGCATTGGTCCTGGCTTTCCTCTTGAACAAATGTTTGGATCCTTAGCTCTGCAGTCACCAGCTCAGTAGACTACAATCATAAGAAATTATAGGGCTCTGCTGAGCTGTGCAAAGCTACCAGCATACAGAAAATAAACTGCATGTATGTCTCTCATAACTTGTCATCCACCACACTACTATGTCCCATAACACAGTAAATGCACCTCAGTGGTCATCACGCATGACATGGAAACATGTCCCATATAGGTTCACAAAACAATGACAACGCCATTCCTATCACATAGCTTACATGGCCTAGCTTGCAGAGCATGTAGGTGAGAGCTTCAGTGCTCCACTAAGGGGTAGGTAATACATGCTATATAAATTCTGCAATACAATTATTTTGTTACACCATGCCCTCTTTTTCTTTATTATCAGGCCTGATGGCACCTTGATATGCTTTCAATGTAGGGTGTGCACTGTGCACTATACAAAAATCTCTCCTGACAAACTCATGATGCTCCATGTAGTTATAACCTATGCAAGATGTATGGAACACAACTTGCCTCTTACATCATTAAAATAGCATTGTCATCATGGATGGTGGGAGACCGTGACTGTTTCAAGGTTTAAAAATGATCACTTCTAAAAATGCCTCTTAAGGCACTGATATAATTTGATGTTCTTATTAAGTGGTTCTACATGTTGGAGAAATAAAAATTGTGATTTGTTTTTCAAAATATGGCATTTTTGTATGACTTCTGTGTCACGTTTTGCAATATTTACACATGTATGTTTGCGCAAAGAAGGGGTTATACACATAAGCATGGCTCATGTCTCAGCTTTCACTGTTTTACTCGTGTCTCAGCGTACCTTGTTTATTGGCTGTACTTACAACTGAAAAATACAGCCACTGTATGAGTGAGGTACTTCTTATTTTAATGAGATCAATTCAAAATGCTGTGTTAAGCCTTATGTTCATTATGCGTTAAAATGAACACATCATTTTAAATATCTCCCGTTATTTAATTAAATGGAAGCAGTGTTTTACAGGGGTTCTTAACAAATCAATAAATAAAGTTCCTCCTGCAAGTTGTCCATATGCATACATCGGACCCAGGAACTTAATTTTACATTTCTCTCATTATTCCATTGAAATGTAATGAAAAGAAACGTAAAATTATATTCCTGTCTCCTGTTTGTGGCCAGAAACAACCTTAAATGTACGTTATTTAAAAAGGAAAGATCCCTTTAAAACGCTGCTTTAACTTAATGTTAAATTAAATCAGCGTTTCAAACAGATTTTTTCTGACAAAATACGCCCGATACTTCAATTCCAGCGTCAGCGCCTGGGCCGAGTGGGGGCTAGGACTCAGTGCCCCAGAGTGCCCCGCAAGCAGCCCACTGCATCATCAGCCGCGCCAGGAGGCGCCACCTTTAAAAGCTCAGACGGGCTCCCGCAGCGCGGGACACCAAATACTTCAATTCCAGCATCAGCGCCAGGACCGAGTGGGGGCTAGGACTCAGTGCCCCAGAGTGCCCCGCAAGCAGCCCACCGCGTCATCAGCCGTGCCAGGAGGTGCCACCTTTAGAAGCTCCGGCGGGCTCCCACAGCGCGGGACGCCCGATACTTCAATTCCAGCATCAGCGCCAGGGCCGAGTGGGGGCTAGGACTCAGTGCCCCAGAGGGCCCAACAAGCAGCCCCCGCGTCATCAGCCGCGCCAGAAGGCGCCACCTTTAAAAGCTCCGGCGGGCTTCTGCAGCGCAGGACGCCCGATACTTCAATTCCAGCATCAGCGCCAGGGCCGAGTGGGGGCTAGGACTGAGTGCCCCAGAGTGCCTCACAAGCAGCCCACCGCGTCATCAGCCGCGCCAGGAGGTGCCAACTTTAAAAGCTCCGCTGGGCTCCTGCAGCGCGGGACGCCCAATACTTCAATACCTACCAGTGTCAGCGTCAGGGCTGAGAGGGGGCTAGAACTCAGTGCCCCAGAGTGCCCCGCAAGCAGCCCACCGTGTCTTCAGCCGCGCCAGGAGGCACCACCTTTAAAAGCTCCGGCGGGCTACCGCAGCGCGGGACGCGGGCGGGCAGCGCCTGGGCCAAGGGCGGGCCCGTCTTTGCCCGTCACAGACCGGATCAGGCCGGACTGGGCTATCCCCCTTTCATTCACCTGTGAACTGTTTCATTACTGCTAATGAACTCAGAGGTACTGTGTTCCACTATTATATTCCCCTGTGGCATTTTGTAAGTGATACCTAAGCAGGGGTCACTTATCATAAATTACTATTTACTTCTCCCCCTAGTGGTCCCTCTAGTTGGAATACTGTCAAATGTTTCTTTGCTTCCTTGTGAGCTACAGTGATCCAAACTTGTTTGTATCATGGGTAAAAGGAAGGCTATGGAGGGGTGGCTTGTAATCACATAAACGGGCTAAAAATAATTGTGTAATGGACAGGATTGATTCCCTTGTACTTGAGTGTGAAGACATTCTAGCCACAGAGATCTCTATGCCTACTAGTGATGCACAATCTCCATCTCCCAGCCCTGCCCTACGAGCTAAGTCCACCATTCCTTCGATGTTCTCCAAACAAGATAGGGGCAAAGCACCCAAGCATAGTAATGAAACGTTGCATGCATCTAAGCAGGTACAGATAATAGAACCCAGCCCATTGATATACCATCCCCTCATACAAAATCTCCATCCATACTCAGTCCACCAGAAACTCTGTTGTATTGCCCTAACAGGTTCGCAGTTTTAGCGGATGTTACCAACACTTCGGAAGTTGGTGAGGCTGCAACTCTGATCGGTTCTGCTGGTGCAGGCAATAAGGAGGTGGATGGCTCATCCTAGGGACTGTACCAGCTAGTAGCTTTGCTTAGACAGGAGATAGGGGCTCTGAGAGCAAAGATTGAGGAATTGTCTGCTGCGATCAAATTTCTGACTCCCAGTCAGACAGTTCATAATCAGCAGCTATGCTCTCCGATAGACGAGCGCATACGCTCGCAGCAACCTCCCTCTTACGCACAGGCTCAAGGTACTCAAACAAGTGGACGCCCATTATCCCATCAGTCACAAAATTGGACACAGCACCCCCCCCCCACACACACAATGGGCAGAGTAGGTGCACAACCTTGCGTCCTCAGAATCCAGTGCCGCAGCAATTTCCAGCCTCCTGCATGGTATCCAATAATACATCTGGACCAATACATGTAACAGCCTCCGGAAAATCGGCTGGGAATTATCGCCAGCAAACACCACACATAGAAGGGAACAAAGTTTACATGATGAATGTCCCTAAACTAGGCATTGCAGCAGGTTATGAAAGCGAGGAATCACTTATAAATAAGTCAATACACTGGATCCGACATGTTAGGGGGTGTTGTTCACGTATTAGGGAGGTCATGGTCAGGGCAAGGAGGCACACAGCACGTACACATGCACAAGATTATATCGAGCTGACTCTAATAAATGCCTTTATGGCTGAGAATCTTGTCTCCCTTGAGTTTCGCACCTGCCCCCCGACCCATCATTGATTCTGCTTAGGAGGCTCCCACTGACCTTCCCCTCAGGAAGAGCTAAGGATCGATACCCGGCAGGCTTGCCAAGTGCATCCTCGTCCCTGGATGCCAATGATTGACTACTGCTTGAGACTCTACCAGGACAGCAACTACAGACACCCCTGCCACCAATGTTTTTAGCTCACCCAAATGATCCAGAAATGCTACATGCACTTACCACACTCAAAACCCATGATATGCACACTAACTTCCAGCTAAAAATGATATCATGGAATATCGCCGGCCTTAGTAATAAGCTATCTTTACCTCATTGGAATGATCTGGTAGGGAGTTTTGTTATCTGTGCCTTCCAAGAAACATGGAGCATGACTCCTTTGTACAAATCGGGTTATAGTTGTTTCTGTATTCCTGATATTACCAAAGGGAGGGGTCATCCTTCAGGAGGGTTGATTATTTGGGTTAGTATTGCCCTTAACTGCACCACACTTAAATGCAATCACTTGAGCCCTGACATTATGAAACTTAGTATCAAGTGCAAGGGGGGGGGGGTTGAGTTGGACTTTTTTAATGCCTACATAAGGGGGGTAAGAGGGGGCAACACTTCACCTGCTCTTATGATACTGGAACAGGGCCTTTCAGATTCTTCGCCGAATTCAAGATATTTAGTAGCTGATAATTTTAACACTACATTTGAGCCCCTTAGTGAAGAGGAAATAGTCTGGATGGTGGAGGAAGATAGAGCCTGGGGTGTACCACCCCCTGTAAAACAATGGTCCCAGGTGGTTATTCAATTGTATGCACTGACTTTGGAATATGGGTTAAGGGCAGTAAACGGTAGGACTCGTTCTGATGCCGAAGGGGCAGCTACTTTCAACAGGGCAACCAGCCTTTCCAGAATTGATTATATACTAGTGGATGTTAGGCTTTGGGGCTGTGTCCTAGACATGTTAGTGGGCAATACAACCGACAGTGATCATAACCCTCTCTGTATGTCGCTGAAGTCCCCTTGGGCACATCCTTGTCATACTTCACTTAACCATACCTATTCCTTGACTAAAGAGGTGATACCCTCTAACTCTACAACAACAAGGTGCCAACTCTCCTGTTTGCTGGTGATAAGCTACTGATCTCAAAGACACCAGCAGGTCTTCAGAAGCTTTTGAACAGATTCCACCTTTTTTGTTGTACTTGGGGTCTTGTCATGTCAAGTCAACTCAAGTCAGGAGATTTGTATAGCGCGCTACATACCCGGAGGGTCTCAAGGCGCTTGAAGAAGGGTGGGGAATTACTTGTCAAATATCCAAGTTTTAAGTTGCTTTCTGAATGCTAGGTGGTTCTGAGTGAGACGAAGGTGAGTGGGGAGTGAGTTCCAGGTTTTAGCTGCGAGGTAGGAGAAGGATCTACCTCCCATGGTGGTTTTATTGATGCGAGGAACGGTAGCAAGGGCTTGGTTGGAAGATCGTAGCTCGCGAGAGGGGGTGTAGAAGGAAAGTCGTGTGTTGAGGCATTCGGGTCCAAGTTCGTAAAGTGCTTTGTGTGCATGGGATAGGAGGCGGAAAGTAATCCTCTTATTGACGGGGAGCCAGTGGAGGTTTTTCAGGTGGCTAGAGATGTGGTCTTTACGCAGGATGTATAGTATGAGTCTGGCTAATGCGTTCTGGATGCGTTGGAGTTTTTTCTGGAGTTTTGCGGTGATACCGGCGTATAGGGTGGTTCCGTAGTCCAGGCAGCTTGTAACCAGTGCATGGGTGACTGTTTTTCTGGTTTCGGTGGGGATCCAGAGAAATGTTTTTTTGAGCATGCGGAGAATGTTGAAGCATGATGATGAAACGGCGTTGACTTGTCTGTTCATAGAGAGTGAGGAGTCCAGGATGACGCCCAGGTTCCGTGCGTGGTCCGTTGGGATGGATGCTTTTCCAAGGGCCTCTGGCCACCAAGAGTCATCCCAAGCGGAGGGGGAGGTACCTAAGATAAGGTCTTCTGTTTTGTCTGAGTTCAGTTTCAGACGGCTGTGCTTCATCCACTCGGCTACTTCTTTCATTCCTTCATGTAGGTTGGTTTTGGCGGTGTTAGGGTCTTTGGTGAGTGATAGGATCAGTTGGGTGTCATCCGCGTAGGAGATGATGTTGAGGTTGTGTTGGCGTGCGATGGTCGTGAGGTGGCTCATGTATACGTTGAAGAGGGTGGGACTGAGTGAGGACCCTTGGGGTACGCCGCAGATGACTTCAGTGGCCTCTGAGTTGAATGGTGGGAGGCGGACTCTCTGGGTTCTTCCGGTGAGGAACGAGGTGATCCATTCCAGTGCTTTTCCTTGGATTCCGATGTTTCTGAGGCGCTGTAGAAGGGTGCTATGGCAGACTGTGTCGAAGGCTGCGGAGAGGTCGAGGAGGATGAGGGCGACTGTGTCTCCATTGTCCAGTAGAGTTTGAATGTCGTCTGTTGCTGCGATGAGGGCGGTCTCCGTGCTGTGTTTGGCTCGGAAGCCGGACTGTGAGGAGTCGAGGGATTTGTTGCTTTCGAGGAAGGCGGCGAGCTGGTTGTTGACGGCTTTTTCGATGACTTTGGCCGGGAATGGAAGGAGCGAGATGGGGCGGTAGTTTTTGAGTTCGGTGGGGTCCGCTGTGGGTTTCTTCAGAAGGGCGCTGAGTTCGGCGTGTTTCCAGCTTTCTGGGAAGGTGGTGGAGTTGAGGGAGCAGTTGATGACGTCTCAGAGGTGTGGTGCTATGATGGAGTCTGCTTTGTTGAAGATGTGGTGAGGGCATGGGTCTGTGGGGGATCCTGAGTGGATGGAGTTCATCAGGTGGATGGTGTCCTCAGTGGAGATTGGGTTCCAGTTATTAAGGATGTTCAAGGGGGGTGAAGGTACGGCGGAAGGTTGGGTGGGTTGGTCTCCGGGTTGGTTGTTGAAGCTGTTGTTGATGTCTGCGATTTTGTTGTGGAAGAACGAAGCTAGGGAGTCGCAGAGGGCTTGAGAGGGGGTGATATCATTGGAGTTGGCTGAGGGGTTGGTAAATTCTTTGACGATGTTGAATAATTCCTTGCTGTTGTGGGCGTTGTTGTCTAGTCGGTCTTTGAATGCGGTTTTCTTGGCAGATCGGATTAGTTGGTGGTGTATGCGGGTGGCGTTTTTGAAGGCGTCCCTGGTGCTGGTGTTTGGGTCTTTTTTCCAGGCCTTCTCGAGGGAGCGACAGAGTTTCTTCGATTTCTTAAGATCATCGTTGAACCAGGAGGCGTTTTTGCTGCCTAGTTTGATTTGACATTTTTTCAGTGGTGCTAGGATGTCGGCGCTGTTGGATAGCCATTGGGTGAGGTTAATGGCTGCTTGGTCGGGGTTTGAGGAGTGGGCAGGGGGGTTTTGAAGAAGCGATGAGGAGATCTGGTTGATGGTGATTTTGTTCCAGTTTCTTCGCAGAGTAGGTTGAGGATGGTTGTGAGTGGTGGTTTTATTGTAGATAAAGTGTACGCAGCTGTGGTCTGTCCAATGGAGAGTAGTGGTGTGAGTGAAGGAGACATGTTTGCTGGAGGTGAAGATAGGGTCGAGTGTGTGACCTGCGATGTGGGTGGGCGTAGTGACAAGTTGTTTGAGTCCGAGGTTGGCGAGATTGTCCAGAAGGGAGGCGGCGTTGCCGTCATTGCTCTTTTCTAGGTGAAAGTTGAGGTCTCCCAGTAGAATGTATTCCTCGGAGGGGAGGGCGTGTGGGGTGATAAAGTCAGTGATAACGTCGCTGAATTGTGCACGGGGTCCTGGAGGTCGGTAAAGGAGTGTACCTCTGATTGTGGTCTTGGGGTCGGTGTGGATCTGGAAGTGAAGGTGTTCGGCGCTAGCAAGGTTGACGTCTGAGCTGGTTGAGATGCAGATGGAGTTCTTATAAATACTTCGATAACCAAGTTTATGACCCTTAATCCCCATAAATCTTTTAAGAGTAACATCACTCTCGATGGGACCTGTCTTGAGAGAGTCAAAACCTTTGACTATCTTGGGACACACCTCTCTGACAAAGTCCAATGGAAATTCCATCTGGCTAAAATGCTTCTGTCTCACAAGCGTGCGGCTGGAGCGATAAGTAAAGAACATCGTCTGTCATATAGCAGGCCTATTTCCCCAGCCCTCACTGTGTACGAAGCCAAGGCAGTCAGTTCGGCCCTCTATGGGGCCGAATTATGGGGTTTTAATAATCTTGACGACCTTGGTACCTTGGAAAATAAGTTCTTTAGAGATCTCCTTAGGCTGCCCCAGGGAACACCTTTAACCCCCTTGTTATATGACTTGGAGTAGGCGACATATTAAAGATCTGGCCAAACTTTGCCGTTTATTGTTCTGGGCACGCCTTAGGTGCACTGAAGAACTTTCAAATTTTGCTAAAGAATTCACTGATGTAATGGCACTGGACACTAGCAAAAACATAAAATGGATTTCTAATGTCAAGGATTTGCTGGGAGCCCTGGGGTTTAAAGAGTCATGGGCCTCCCAAAACCCCCCGACAAAAGCTGATCTCAAATGTGCTTATTGGGTTTGGGTAGATGCTAGAGATCACAGTAATCCAAACCTAGGCAGGCTCACAGAAGAGTTTTTCATTATAAACCATCTAGAGCATATGAACCCTACCTAGATGTGATCCAGACCCCCAGAGACAGGACTTTATACATTCAATTTAGATTAGGCACAATTCCAGTTGCCGAATTCACTATGAAGTGGCGTTCCGGTAATCAGACCACTAAAGAATGGCCGTTCTGTGGGAATACCAGTGAGAGTATCGCACACCTTATGTTTGCCTGTCCTGCTTACTCCCGTATTAGATCGAGTTGGCTAGTGCCGATTTGTAAGCAGCTAGGCACTTCTAATCATTGTGAGGCTCTCCATATATTGAGAACAGATCCTAGAACCTTGTATGTTTGTGCTGTTGCTAAGTTTCTGGGACGAGCCTGACAATCTGGCACAGGGCTCCACAAAGGGTTCCCTTAAACTGACTTGGCGCCAACATGCATGCGCATTGTAAGATTGAAGTTGACATGCTGCCTTTTGATTTAGATAATGAATTTCCTCATTTTATATTGACCCCCCTGTTTTAAAATTGTCTCTTTTAACCATATTGCCTATTTATATAGCCGTTTCAAGTTTTACATTTTATTGACTCAGTGAGAATTGTGCTGCATGTTTTTATCTATTTCATATTTTTGTTTTAACATGCTCCAAATTTAACTGAAGAAGAGAGATCTTTGTTATACCCTTTTATCTATTTATGTATTTCTGGGTCTACATTGATTTTCTACTGCTTTTATGATATATATATTGAAATAAAGCTTGATTGATTGATTGATTTTTTCTGACAAAATAAAGAATCTGTGCATTTTGATGCCCAGAATAAAGCCTTTCACAGGAATCTTTTTCTAACAAAAAACGTTTCTCTATTCCACAAATCTGAGGCTGGCAGTTTAGTTGTGCCTTCAACGCTGTTGCTCTGGTCGCACAAGTCATATAGGATCAAAGTGCGGTGCTTGGTAGCAGAAGGCAGTTGTCGTGGTTCGCCATGGGCAGTTTAACACTGCTAATGCCAGGCCAGAATCACTCACTTTGCCTCACCCTCCCCCAGCTAAAGCTCAATAGCCAATGGGAGCAGTTGGTTCCTGAAACAGCAGGCAGGAACGCATACGAGGCTAAAAAGGTCTAAAAATATACAAAATGACCATTACAGGGTACAAAAGTGGGCACAGAGTCTCGAGCCACAGACAGGTTGTCAGCGAGATACACAGTCTAAATATCGATTCCTAATTGTCGACCTACACAAATATCAAGTTGAAAATATCGAAGGTACAGAATTTCGATGTCAAGAATATCGTTGGACAGAATATCGACCCTAAGGTAAGTAATATCAAATTTATTTATATTGATATAAGTAATATCAAAGTTAGTAATATCAATAGCATATATATCGATGTAACTAATTGTGATGTTACTAATATCGATATTTGTATTATTTTTATGTATTTAATTATGTATGTGTAATATGTTTTTGTTAACTATTATAATTTTTTTTAATTATATGTCTATTATTTGTATATATTAATAATGTAATTTTTAAGTAACTTTTATGTTTTAGTACCGGAGCGGGTTGTGGGTTTATCAGGGAATATGGTGGGAAGTAATTTAAATATAGTAAATTACTTAGTAATTTTTAGGAATTATACATTAATTTTAAATAATTTTTGTTTTTATTTCTGTAGCGGGTTGTGGATTTATAGGGGAATTGGGTGGGAAGTAATTTAATTGTAATTAATTAATGAACTATAACTTTTTTGTTATGGATAATTATTTTATTTATAATTAATTATGAATTGGCAATAAATTATTGAAATTGATAATTTATTTTTTTACTTGGCAATTCATGTTTTTAATTTTTATTTAATTTTTGTAATTGGTAATTATTGTTTTTAATTATTATTTAATTTTTTTAATTGGTAATTCATGTTTGTAATTGGGAAATAATTTTTGTGATTGGTAATTCATTATTTAATTGGTTAATAATTGTGTTAATTGGCAATTAATATTTTTAATTGGTAATTATTTTTATTAATTGGAAAATATTTGTCATTAATTGGTAATCAATGTTTTATAAAAAGTATTATTTGGTATAAAAAAATGTTTTATTGTTTAATAATTTTTAAATGTAAATTCATTTTAAATAATATTTTTTTGTAATGAAAAATATTTTATTGTTTCATATTTATTATTTGGTGAGTAATATTTATTAATGAATATTTATTGGTCTTTGTTAATTTATTGTTAATTAATTATTTAAATGTACTTGCTTTGAATAATTAATAATTGTTTGTAAATGATGTAGATTTATTTTAAATTTTAATTATACATTATTTTCAATATAAAAATTATTTATAAGTATGTTATATTTAAATTTTACGCTATCCAACGCTTTCCCTACTGTTGCACTCTCTGGAGTGGGAATAGTAATTTTTAACCCTACTCTATCCAACGTTTTCCGTACTGTTTCACTTTATGGAGTTGGAATAGTAATTTTTACCCACCCGCTATCCAACGCTTTCCCTACTGTTGCACTCTCTGGAGTGGGAATAGTAATTTTTAACCCTACGCTATCCAACGCTTTCCCTACTGTTGCACCCTCTGGAGTTGGTATAGTAATTTTTACCCCTACGCTATACAACGCTTTCCCTACTGTTGCACCCTCTGGAGTTGGAATATTAATTTTTACCCCTACGCTATGCAACGCTTTCCCTACTGTTGCACTCTCTGGAGTTGGAATAGTAATTTTTACCCCTACGCTATCCAACGCTTTCCCTACTTTTGCACTCTCTGGAGTTGGAATAATAATTTTTACCCCTACCCTATCCAACGCTTTCCCTACTGTTGCACCCTCTGGAGTTGGAATAGAAATTTTTACCCCTACGCTATCCAACACTTTCCCTACTGTTGCACTCTCTGGAGTGGGAATAGTAATTTTTACCCACCCGCTATCCAACGTCTTCCCTACTGTTGCACTCTCTGAAGTGGGAATAGTAATTTTTACCCCTACGCTAGCCAACGCTTTCCCTACTGTTGCACTCTCTGGAGTGGGAATAGTAATTTTTACCCCTACGCTATCTAACGCTTTCCCTACTGTTGCACTCTCTGGAGTTGGAATAGTAATTTTTACCCCTACGCTATCCAATGCTTTCCCTACTTTTGCACTCTCTGGAGTTGAAATAGTAAATTTTACCCCTATGCTATCCAACGCTTTCCCTACTGTTTCACTCTATGGAATTGGAATAGTAATTTGTACCCACCCGCTATCCAACGTTTTCCCTACTGTTGCACTCTCTGGAGTGGGAATAGTAATTTTTACCCCTACGCTATCCAACGCTTTCTCTACTGTTGCACTCACTGGAGTTGGAATAATAATTTTTACCCCTACGCTATCCAACGCTTTCCCTACTGTTGCACCCTCTGGAGTTGGAATAGAAATTTTTACCCCTACGCTATCCAACGCTTTCCCTACTGTTGCACTCTCTGGGGTGGGAATAGTAATTTTTCCACCTACGCTATCCAATGCTTTCCCTATTGTTGCACTCTCTGGAGTGGGAATAGTAATTTTTACCCCTAAGCTATCCAACGCTTTCCCTACTGTTGCACCCTCTGGAGTTGGAATAGTAATTTTTTACCCCTACGCTATCCAACGCTTTCCCTAGTGTTGCACTCTACGGAGTTGGAATAGTAATTTTTACCCCTACGCTATCCAACGCTTTCCCTACTGTTTCACTCTATGGAGTTGGAATAGTAATTTGTACCCACCCGCTATCCAACGCTTTCTCTACTGTTGCACTCTCTGGAGTGGGAATAGTAATTTTTCCCTTATGCTATCCAACGTTTTCCCTACTGTTTCACTCTATGACGTTGGAATAGTAATTTGTATCCACCCGCTATCCAACGCTTTCCCTACTGTTGCACTCTCTGGAGTGTGAATAGTAATTTTTACCCCTACGCCATCCAACGCTTTCCCTACTGTTGCACTCTCTGGAGTGGGAATAGTAATTTTTACCCCTACACTATCCAATGCTTTCCCTATTGTTGCACTCTCTGGAGTGGGAATAGTAATTTTTAGCCTTACGCTATCCAAAGCTTTCCCAGCTGTTGCACTCTGTGGAGTGGGAATAGTAATTTTACATTCTACGCTATTCAATGTTTTCATTACTGTAGTTTTTTTTGGACTTTAAATAGTAGTTTTATTTATTTATGTATTTAATATTTTTTGTATTATTTTAGATAATGTTGTATTTAATTAAGTTTAAAAATATTGAAAGTGTATTTAATTGTTTTAATGTATTAAATATAATTGTTTATTTTTATTTATGTTATTATTTTATGTGTGTAGCTATTTTTGTTATATATAGTATATTTTAATAATTTATAAGTAAGTAATTAAAATAATTAATAAAATGTATTATTAAGTAAGTATATATTATATGTTATGTTTATATTTAATTAAATTTGTATTATTCAATATGTATTATTTATTAATTTTAAACATTATTAAATATGTTTAAATATGTTTATTTTATTTATAAGTATTATTTACTTTATTTTACTTTTTTTTTTAAAGAAAAAAAACACAATATTTTTAATAACGATATTTTTAACATCTATATTTTGGTTTCGATATTTTTGTACTTACCATGTTGTAGATAGGGTGTTGATATATAGATTAGAGATGTTTGGGGAAGAAGGGTTAAAGTAGGGGTGGATGGGGAGAACATGGAGGGTCTTGTGGTAGGGTAGGTGTGGGTTTGGAGAAGAATTGGATAGTTGGAAGGACAAGGTGCTGAAATGAAGTTCGAAGATGGTAAAGTGTAACTTGCCACTGGAGCTGCAGAACTTTTAATGTATATGCTTTCTCTTACATTCTCATTCTCTGTGCTTCCCTTATGCACATTGCAGTGAACTGATTTTTAAGGAATTCAAACTTCTGTGTTGGTGAGGGAAGCAGTAATCGGATAACAAAAAGCATGCATTATTCAAACACCAACTTCTTAATTGGTCTATACCCACTCGCTGCACATATCGAGAGAGCCAATTACTCCATACAAGCTTGATTAAAAGTTTCAAAATGTTCCTTTTTTTTTGTAAAGTTAAAATCTTCCTCAGCATTTTGTTTGAAAAACTTTTGTCACATCTATCAAGCGCCAGGACGAAGAAAGTAGATGTAATATAAGATATGCACTATAGCTATCAGAATGCCTTTAGCTTCCAGACATTTGGGCTGATTACGATGGCGGACGGACTTCAGTCCGCCCATCATTGTATCGCAGAATGGGACCGCCCGCCTACAAGGTGGCAGTCCCACAGGGGTAATTACAATGTGATCACCCCCACAGCAGTCGCAATGCCTATATTTTATATTGTGGTACAAAAGGGGGTGGTGATGGACGGACAGGGTCGGATTGGGATCACAATTCGGCCCGGGCACTGACGAAAAAAGTGGCCCACATTCAAGAGGCGTGGCCCATATTTAAGAGGCGTGGCCCACATTCAAGGGGCGTGCCCTTTCATGAAACACCATTTGCACAGACAAGGAATGAAAGTGGGAGGATACTGTTCTTGCACACGACACAGGGCCAAGGTGCCAATGGCCTACATGCTGAGCAACTAAAAAAAATAGCAAGGCCCCTTTTTGTCACAAAATTATTCCAGCCCTCCAGCACAGGAGCACCTGAAAAGCAGCAAAGCCCCTGCTATTACTAACCTACTCAGCCCTCCCCAGACCTTCAGCTCAGGAGCACATGAACAGAGGTAAGGCCCCTGCAATTAGTAAATTAATCAACCCTCCAGGCCTTGGGAAAATGTCCTGGCAGGGGAGCACAAAACACAGCTTTCTGGGTCATCTAAGGTAGCCAGGTAGCCAGGGGGGAGGCTGAGGTGAAGCTGGTGCATGGGAAGTGCCTTCCCAGTGTGTTCTGGCAGTTTCAGTATTTACCATTTACTGTAGTATTACCCTTGTACCTGTGTATGGTACCCTTTTGTAACTTGCACACAACACTTTTCTCTTGTAACACACTGTTTGCTACCTCTCACTTTTGTTTGCTTTAGATACTTGCACAAGTGCCACCATTGCCTATGTAACGTTTGCTCTTGTGCTGGAGTGTCTGCCATTAATTGCAGTATTATACCTCTACTTGTATTTTGTACGCTTTTGTAACCTGCACACATATCTCTTTTTCCTCCTGTAATGTATCGTTTGCTCCTCTTGTATTTTGGTTGCTCACTATTGTCACTTTTGATTCATGTAACTTAACGTTTGCTTTTGTAATTTGTCCACTTATAATTTTCTCCTCATGTATTATTGCTGTTCCTAGTGTGAAGCGCTCTGACACCTTCGGGTAAAGTCCGCGCTATATAAAATCGCATAAATTGTGGAGAAGTGTGGCTCAGTGGTTAGAGGCGGCAGACCCGGAAGCTGGGGTCGACCGTGGACCAGGGTTCGATTCCCCGCCTCAGCGGGTCTCGGGCTCAAAAATTCCACGGCCTCGACAATTCTCGCTCCGGTGCCTACTCGACTCACGGGGTCTCACTCTGCAACTCTGGGCAATAGCTTGCTTAATCTCCACGACGGCCCCTCGCGGCGGGATGCCTGGCTTTCACCCTGTGGACACCCTGCTGGGGCCTCTCACAGGGGAATACCAGGACGGGTTCCCTAAGCAAGCGCCAGGATGCCCTTTGGGTGACAGGTTGCGCTATATAAATACACCTACATTTACATTTACATAAATGAATAAATAAAAAAAACAAAATTATTCCAAACATCACCAGGCCCCCACAGCAAGACCCATTCTACCTGGCCCACTATGCCCTGAATGTGAAGGGCTGTGGGCGAGGTGTTAAGACTAACACCGTTTCTGGGCTGCATGGGCGCCAGGGGGTCGAGGTGCAAATGGCTCAAAGGCCTGAGAAACACCTGGCCCCCAGGGAGGCCGATTATTGCAAACAATCACCCCTCCCCAGCCCAGCCTCAGCTTGATTGCTTGGCAGGGTAGGGGTGAAGGAGAGCCCACAGCTCACAATCGCTGTCCGGCCGCACAGCGAGGCTGCTTTCATTTTCTCTGTCTGTCTCAGTGCACTCTGTGGGCTGTTTTTTTTTCTCCCCTTTCCTAGTCCACTCTCTGTGGACTGGGACAGGGGAGAAAAAAAACGGCCCACAGAGAGCACTGAGGCACCGGCCCTTCGGCCCATTCCCGAATGCCCGCATTGCCAATCCGCCCCTGTGGACGGAGCATCTGAATCTATCAAACACTCACACCCAGTCAAAAGATCTGGGTTTAATCCATCACCGTTCTTTAGCTCACTCTGCCACCCCAGTTCAGACATGGCTATATGCAAATCAGTCTGACCCTGTGCCTCATGGGAACAGTCCAGCCCGAACTGCCAAGCCATGTCTTCCCTGGACCGGAAACAAGCTTCCGAGGACCGGTTTCTGGCATTCCAGCCGTCTTCAGCCCGGCTTGCTTGCATCCAGTGGCAAAGTGAGCAAGGGTCTCACGTCAGAGCATACCCTGCCACACTTATGGCGGCCAAAAGCGGTGGTGATTTGTTAAAACTGATTACAGTTTGGATGCCAAAAAAGATTAGTGAAAAGTGAAACAAATTTACTTTAATTAGACTTTCCTGTAAATCGGTCGGCTCTCGAATGAGGCCATATGTTTAAGAGAGTGACCACATCAAAAATAAATAGACAAAAAATACAGTTATAGGGATAATGCAATTTCGCAGAGGGTGACCTAATGGAAGTCTATGGATGCTGGTTGAAAGTTATTTTTTAGGTGGGTGTATGTTTTTTTAGGTGGGTGTATGTTACTTAGAACAGAGTTGCACTCACCAAATGAGGAGTAAACACGTTTGTGGAAGAAAGAAATACAAATGTAAAATGAAGAACTGTTTCTTGTTTGTTACAAAAAGTACTGGAGCTGTGAAAAGGGTAGACAAAAGAAGTGGACCGTTCTGAGATCAAATACGGAACTCGGTTGCTTTTCGTGTCCTGGCATTAGGATATCACCTTATCTTAACGAATTTCAGACTAAGGCCGGATCTCACTAATTTCTCTCCGCCGCGTCCAACGTCCTCTTCGAGCTCCAACAAAAGTCCCTGTGTCACAACATGAGAGAGAGAGAGAGTGGTCCATCCTCTCACGCCTCGTCTCCTCAGCTTCCCGCTGGCGCTACATTGTGACGCCGGTGACGAGTCTCGCGGGCCGGGGCCGGTTTGGCCGTTGGTATGAGCTCCCGCAGGCGCCCCCGCCATGGAAGGGGACGGGGAGGGGGAGGTGGCCGGGGAGCGCGAGGATGAGGAGGAGGAGGAGGAGCCTGTGATGTCCCTCGAGGAACAGCTGCAGGCGCGCGCAGAACGGATAGATGGACTCCGGGTGCGTGTTATGGACCTGCACTTGGAGCTGCTGCGCTGGCAGGTGGAGATCCAGCAGGAGAGGCAGCTTGTCTTACAGCGCCAGCTGCGGCGTCTGGACGCCGAAGCCATGAGGGACGTTGTCCGGAGCACCAGAGAGACAGTGCGCGACCAGCAACGCCAAGCTTTGCTGCAACGGCGCCGCCGGACTCTTAACGGGGTGGAGGAAGAAGGACTCCTATTGCCGGTAGTGGAAGAAGGGCAACAGCAAAGCTCTTCACTTGAGCCGGTGGAGCAACTGTCTCCTGAAGAAGCGGAGGAACAAGGGCCAGCCGAAGAGGTAGTAGGACGTAACTCGCAGCACGATGAGCTTATGTTACAACAAGGCGAGTTGGAACGTCCACCACCAGATGGAGAGGACGTGCAGTGTGCCACAGCCACAGAAGAGCAAGGAAAACATATCACCACCTCGGACTGAGGTGTGCCCCAAAGGTCCAACCAATGGTCTGAAAAGCATGGACACTTACCATCAACTCAGATTGAGTCATGCCCCAGCAGCCAGAAGAGCAAGGAAATCATACCACCAGCTCAAACTGAATGGTGGCTCAAGGGGCAGAAGAGCATGGAAAACATATCACCAGCTCAGACTGATCCAGGCGTCAATGGTCAGAAAAGCATGGAAGTATACCATAATCTCAGATTGAGCCATGCACCAACATTAAGAAGTGCAAGAAAACATACCATCAGATCAAACTGAACCATGTCCTAGTGGCCAGAAGAGAATGGAAAACATACCATCAGCCCAGACTGAACCATGCTTTAATGGTCAGAAGAGCGTGGAAAATATACCACAAGTTTAGACTGAGCAGTGCTCCAACGGTCCGAAGAGCATGGAAAATGTACCACCAACTTGGCTTGCCCCATGGCCCACCAGACAGAAAAGCAAGGAAAGCATACCACCAGCTCAGACTGCACAATGATTATATGATCAAAAGAGCATGAAAACACACCACCAGCTTATATTGAGCCATGCCCCCAACAGTCAGAAGAGCAAAGAAAACAAACCACCAGCTGAGACTGAGCCATTCCCCAATAGCACTACTGCTCTCAGAAGGTGGCCATTTGTCCCCCCTTCCTGTCCACCATGGCGCGCTGTCCTTTAGGTCAATAAATATTAAGACAAATAATATTTTTTATAGTTCTGATCAATATTTCTCAGTTTACTTTGATTATGGCCATAAGATCTGGAGCCTGCCTTAGCTCACTGGCAAGTGTCATTAAAGCCACGGTTCAGAGCCCCCCTTCAAGCTATTTTTATTTTGCACCAGTCTTTGGATACAATCAAAGAGAGGGAGTAAGACTTTTTTTCTGTGGGTACACTCCACTTCACAACTATCAATCCACATCCAAAGAGAGTGACCTCACTATAGACTATTGGTGCCCCTCAGCCTACAACAGGAGGACCCTCTTGTTTTAAGGAGGACTATTACCAAGCAGGCTAACTAGTGGCATGCTTTATCATCAAGTCCTCACCCAGATAAAGTTTTGTACCTGGATGGGCTCAACCTTGATATTCAAGGGAGCCCTTTGTGTGTTACGATAGAAGGATCTAAATTTAAAATTGTCTTCATTTTCCCTTAATTCTTTATGGCTGATTCTGGAGATCCTTTGTCAATGTTAAAAAGGGTGATATGATGTGTACTCAAACATCACTTGGTCTACATTTTTTAGCCGTATAACTTTGTCTTACTGGTCAAATGTTTTTTTCAGGACCTTACGAGTTAAAGATCCCTAAGCAGCACCATACTCTAGGTTGCTATATTCTATATTGATTCATACTTTAAGATTGCTTCAATTCTTCTCTCATTCTCACTTATTGCAGCATGCCATTCATACAAACCATACTTAGAACTATCTGTTGCATATCTGTAGGTCAGAGAAAAAAAACATTGTAAGGCTGTGGCAGCATGTGTCCCAAATAATGACAATACTCAGTGGGCACTGCACACAAAGTCATTTAGTGTAAGTACGCAAGTGGACATGCAGTTTCCTTTCCTTCATTATCAGGCTGTCTCACTAATATCCAAAGCTATTGTGGAGGCTTTTGACTTAGCATTTGTTTTTGTCTGTGTTAGGATCTTCATGAATACACTCTACACACATTATCCAGTGCATGCTTGTTTCAACTGTTTCAAATGTTTTCATAACACATTACTAATATACAGATGACTATGGAAAAACCTTGTGGTACAAGCAATCTGTCTATTCATGTCAAACTGTCTACTGGAGTCAAAATCCTCACGAATATTATTGTGTCAGCTTGATTGATACATACTCATTGGTCAATTTTTTAAGTGCTCCAGTGAACATTAGAGGTGGCCAAACCTTGTAGTCACACTCTGAAAATCAAAATAGGGCACGCAAGTTACAAGCAATTATACCATAGAAATCGGTAACAAATTGAAAGTCACAGGAAAGTTTAGAAAGGGCTTACTTCTTCTAAGGTACGCACTTGTAAAGAGCCTAATTGGCTTCTCTAGGCTAATCTTCCTGTACACTCTACTCTTGGCTGTATTTAGGACCCTCCCACGTAACCTCTGTCTCTGAATCTAGAGAACAACTTGCTTTTTGTTTTTATATACTGGTCTTCAGCCATAGAGGCAACAGAGCACCACCCCTCTTTTTTCTTTCATGTTGCAGACAGCCAATCAGATTGCTTGCTCCTGTGGAACTGCGAATTCCGCGGGAGCAAGATGGCCCATGATGAAAAAGGTCCTCAGGCCTCCCACGGAAGAAACGGGCGATCAATTGTCACTATATCTATACATTTTGAACCATAATTTCTCCAAAACTACTGAACAGATTTACACCAAATCCTAAAAAGCACAGTTTCTGAGTAAGAATCTACATTTCTTCCAAATTTGGTGTAATTCTGTTCAGTTGTATTGTTTGTGTTATTGTCTGATGTTTCCTATGGAAAACAGGGGAAATAAAGTGTTTTGCCTGCTTTACAAATCACCCTGAAACACTCCAGGAAAAAGTTGAGGTGGCTTTTTGGACAGATTTGTAAAGGTTCGTGATACGACGCTATGGTTATTAGCAAAACAAAAAAACACTCTATGAAAACTCTGATTCATGTATAACTACACAGTGGCAGCCGCCCTGTCTAATACATATTTTCAATGAAAAAAACATAGTTCAAAACAATGTAATAGTTAGGTATTGTAATTTTATGTAGGATTTTTTAACATAAAGTTAGATATTATTACCATACCTAACTATAATGTCATTTTAAACTTTGTTTTTTTGTGTGAAATTCTGGGATTTGTATTTTTTACATAAAGTACAATCTTATGACAGTACGTAACTATAAAGTAATTGTAAAACTTGTCAGCCTTAGGATGGTTTACCCTCAAACTTATTGCTTTACTCCTCCATATGTTTCTGATCTTGTTTTTGTTGGCCATAGGCCATTATGTTTTGCATGTCCTGATAGAGAAAAACTCATAAATTATTTTGTTTTTTTACAATACTGTAAGGCCTGCTTCTCCAATAGGATAACATTGGATTTACCTTATTACATTTAATAAGCTGTATCGTCCAAAAATTGAAAAGAATGTGATTAATTCCGAAAACCCTTTTTCTACTCCATTTAACCTCACTTCAATGTGTCCCTATCAGGCAATTAACAGTACCTGCTATATCTTTGTCTTTTTGGCATGAAGTTTGTAGAGTTTTTAATCCAAAAGCTTCATCCCGATGTTAGATATCCGTGTTGCACCTTTTCTCTAACCGTTTAATCTGCAATGCGAATAAGCAGTGATGGTCTGTATTCAGTAAAATTCCGGTTGATACTGTGTTGCAGCTTGTTACCTCACAGAGTTCCGATATTTGATCAAATGTGGATTGCCTAAAGACAAAGGTTTGTGTAACTTACTTTCAAACAGCTGTGCTGTCGGCATTACTTTTATGAGTTTCTTGTGGGTTTGTAACCGCTTTTATTTGTTTGCAAAGTCTTATATAGCGCAAATTTGACCTGAAGGTATCAGGTATCAGATCACTATACACGAGCATCAGCTGCGTTACATGAGAACAAATTCATTTTTGTTAGACCCAGGGAGATTAAGTGATTTGCCCAGAATCACAGGATGTTGCGCTTCCTTGCCGAGACTCAAACCCTGTTCCCCAGATTTGAGATCGACCGCTCTAGCCGCTAGGCCACATGCTCTCCGCAACGGTTGATTAGTTAAATCTGTAATAATATGCAGTGGTCTGTGTTTAGTAAAATTCTGCTTGATACTATGTTGCAGCTAGTTATCTAATGGAAAGCTGTCTCGCTAAAATGCAGAGAGCCGATGTTTAATCAAACAGTCGATTACCATAGAAACGTTTTTCATATAGCTTACTTTCAAAACAGTCGATTACCATAGAAACGTTTTTCATATAGCTTACTTTCAAGCAGCCGGCAGTGCTTTTACGAGTCTTTGTTTTGTTCGTTTTCATGAGTTTTTTAACGATTAGTCAATCGCTGTGTTCTGCTTGTTTCCATTTTCTGAAACAAAAGTGAACAGAGAAAGTTTATATTACGTAAACCTCTTACTCAATATTTTAACTGGTTCCATGACGGAAGCCATTAGTGGTTCGCTAAGCGGTGGGTGTTGATCAAGTAACAGCATATTCAAAGGCGAACATTCTTCAGACTTATTTTAAAGAGGTCCCATTGTCCATATTGCTTCCACAAGTCTGCACTAGCTGGATCTATAATGGTGTCTTCCGGATTCCGTACATTTGAACTATTTAGGACCTTGTATGTTCACGTTGCATTTTGGGTTTTGTAGTTCCTAATGGTTTCAGTCAAGTAATCTTGTAGATTTCATTTGCATTAAAGTCTGTTTACTTCGGTACGTAGTGAAAAACGTTATTTATCGTAATCTACATAATATTTGTAACTGCTGATTCTGTGGCAGAAGACTGTGTGGCTCTTTAAACTTTCTTCCAGTTTGCATTCAAAGCAATCCTGCTGTCAGTGTTGCTTACGTGAGTCTTTAACTGGGTGAATCTTAGTGTGCTCCAGTTTTCGCAGATTTGAATCCTAATGTTATCTCATTGCATTCCAGATCTCATAGTTCATATAGGTCATATTTCCGATGTCCAGTAGAGTTGATGTGGAATTAGAATCTGCCTACTTCAGACAATTCATTTAATCCACTAATCGCACTATTGAATTTTAAAATTAAATAGGCTTCTCTTTGTGTAAGTGTTATCTCCAAGTCTCCTCCTCTTTGATTCGGCTTGATAGCATTTAATACAGTACATTTCAACTCCTTTTCTCTGTAGTTTCTTTTCATGAAATGGTTCACCATTAGGCAGTAGCCACCTTGGTTTTGATTTGTGAACAATGCTGGACATTGCATTGTTTCACCTCTTGATTGGTTTGGCCAATGTATAGTTTTCGGCATGGGCATTTAATTGCATACACAACATTTTTTGTTTTACAGTTCGAAAATTCCCCATGAGTCCATTGAATTTTGTTATGTATGAACACTGAGCTCTCAATCGTTGAGTCACAAACAGAACTATTCCCACACTTGTGATTTCCTTTTATCAGTTTGAGATTTCATTGTGATCTTAAATCAGTGGGTAGCAGGGGCAATGTCAGCCTGTACTATTTGTTGACCAATACTATCATTCTTCTTTAATGCAAATAGCGGAGGTTCAAAAGGGTGTTCTAAATTTTGTATAAGGTGCCAATTCTTTCAAATATTTTGCCGGAATTATTTTGTGCGTGGACCGTAGGTGGAGACACACACCAATTTCTCCATTGGTTGCTTTGCTTTTTTTTATTTAAAAGATGATCCCTGGGTATATACCAAGCCCTTTTTATTGCATATTTCAGTAGTTTGTTGGGGGTATCCTCTTTCTTTCGATTGATACCATAATGACTCTGCATGTGTTTTATAATCTTCTTTTCAAGAACAGTTTCCCCTGATTCTGAGAAATTGCCCGTAAGGCAAATTATCCCTCAAGTTTCTGGGCTAAAAACTTTTATAGTGAAGTATCATGTTCTTGTCTGTTGGCTTTTTATGTAATGTAGTAGACAATATATTTTCAATGGGTCTAACTTCAACGTCCTGAAATGTGAGGTTCGTTTTGCTTTTGGTTAAACTGAATTGGATATCAGGGTGTCTACTGTTTAACTAACCATGAAACATGGCTACGTTTTCTTCTGTTCCATTCTGTAAGCACCAAATGTCATCAATGTAACAATACCACTGCATCAGATGTTCAGCAAATGGGTTCTCATTATAAATCCAGCTAGTGCAGACTTGTGGAAGAAATGTGGACAGCATGACCACTTTAAAGTAAGTCGGAAAAATATTCGCCTTCGAATGTGCTGTTACTTGATCAACACAGACCACTTAGGCAAACCACTACTGGCTTCCGTCATGGACCCAGTTAAAATATCGAGTAAGAGGTTTACATAACATAAACCTCCTCTGTTCACTTTTGTTTCAGAAAATGGAAACACGCAGAACACAGTCCCATATTAGCTCCCGGATTAGGACATCCAGTTGTTGGAGCCATGCCACAAAGATCTTACTGGAAGATTTGCGAAGAAGTACTGTAATCCCGGGATCCTCACCATTTTGGAGATTGATATGCGAGCCATAAGTGGTAGTCGCAAAGATTTCCAAAATATAACACAGGGCCTAAGGGAGCACAACGCCCTTCCCAGGTTTCCCTCGCACAGTTTGTCTAGCCGGAGATATAGTTGGATACCCAGATATTTGAAGGTCACAAACGACCAAACAAGTCCTGCAGGAAGGTCTGGTGGTGCGGAACTACCCTGGAGACAGGGGAACAGGCATGTTTTGGTCCTGTTGACTTCTAGTCCGGTCAGGGCCCTGAATTCATCAAGGCATCTGATCGCCCCTAGGCTCCCATGGAGTCGCAAGATAAGTAAAGGAGGAGATCATCTGCATAAAGAGAGATAACGTGCTTGTAGCCACCTACCAGTATGCCACTACCTCTGCCCTCCCTTCGGAATAATTCCGCTAGGGGTTCAATGCCACGAGTAAATAGCAGAGATGATAGTGTGCAGCCTTGTCGAGTACCTCAGGAGGTGTCATAAGCAGCATAGACGGTAGTACCAATCTTAGCTCATGCAGTCGGTCTGATGCAGAGCAAATTAACCTAATTAATCCAAGCCTTCCAATTTCCAACTTGCGCATGACCTTTGTCAAGTAGTCCCACCATATCGAGTGAAAGGCCTTCTCGAGGTTCACTGACATGAGCATCTCTTCCGGTAAGTTTTGGAACTCAGGGTGGTAAAAGTAGTGATTGAGGGCCCGATTCACAGAATGAACTTACTACTTTTGGCATTCACAGAATGCACTTACTACTTTTGGTATTCACAGAATGAACTTACTCATTTCGGTATTCACAGAAGTTAGGACTACTAACTTTAGGACTCCTAAATGCCTTCTGTGAATACCGAAAGTCTTAAAATTAGGATTTTTCTCAATTTAGTAGTAGTAAAGTTAGGACTCCTAACTTTAGGACTCCTAAATGCCTTCTGTGAATACCTAAAGTCCTAAAATTACGATTTTTCTCAATTTAGTAGTAGTAAAGTTAGGACTACTAACTTTAGGACGCCTAACTGCCTTCTGTGAATACCGAAAGTCTTAAAATTACGATTTCTCTCAATTTAGTAGTAGTAAAGTTGGGAGTCCTAACTTTAGGACGCCTAAATGCCTTCTGTGAATACCGGAAGTCTTAAAATTATGATTTTCTCAATTTAGTAGTAGTAGCATTTAGGAGTCCTAAAGTTAGTAGTCCTAACTTCTGTGAATACCGAAATGAGTAAGTTCATTCTGTGAATACCAAAAGTAGTAAGTGCATTCTGTGATTGCCAAAAGTAGTAAGTTCATTCTGTGAATCGGGCCCTTAGTCTCCTGAGATTGAGGGAGGTGCTATGGTGCAGAATTAACCTATTCTGGTCTCAATGGACCAGGCCTGGCATGTAGAGTTGTAACCTGGTCACTAGAAATTAACTCAGGACCTTGAATTCCAAGTTGAGCTTGGACAAAGGGCAGAAGTCAGTGACAGGAGCACCAGAGATTTTGGTTTTTGGAAGGGGAATGACAGTTGCACGTCGTGTAGTGTCTGGAAGGTAGTTCGCCATCAAAGACCCAGCGTATAGTGTCTCCAGTCTTGGGGTTAGTAAGCTTTTGAAGATCATATCGAACTCCGCTGGGACTCCATCAGGGCCAGGGTTATTACTAGTGGCCATTTCCATAATGGCATGTCTAATCCCCTGGTCTGTCACAGGGCCCCCATGCGCTCTTGTTCCTCTGGCATCAGAGATGGAAAAGGGAGTCAGTCCAGGAATTTGTATAGTGCGTTATCTGGGAGGTTCCCTGGGTCACTATATAAAGCTTCATAGTATTTGTGGAACTCGTTGTTTACGTCCCCTGGAGAATAGATGTGGGTCCCTGTTGCTGATAGCAAGTGTATGATGGGGGTACCTTGCAATTCAGGCCGCATAAGCCAGGCCAGCAGCCTCCTTGATTCGCCTTCTTCATTATGGGCTTTCGCTATATAGGTTTTGTAATCATGGCAACTTAATCATTCTAATATGTTGTTATAGCGCTCTTTTGTGTCTAACAAGAGGTGGTGATTCATTAGGTCGGGTCTTAAGGTGTTGTCTATTGCATGGATGTGGCATCTAGAGTGTGTATTTCTCCATTGAGGTCTTCATTGGCGGCGATGGATTGCGCCATGCAGTGACCGCAACAACATCCATGAAGACATCCCAACTCTACGAGGGTAGATGAGGCTGTACCCTGACTGTTTTCAAAATACTCTGTGATGGCCGTTTGTAGTGATTCCCTATGACAGGGGTCCTCCAATGCCCCCAGTTGGAGGCACCATGTCTGAATCGCCAGCCTATCACCTATTGGATAGAGCACCAGAGTAAAGGGCTATGGTCAGAGAAGGTTTGTCCTAGATATTCGCTGTAGGTGGTGTATTGACTCAATCTCCTTGAGCATAGGAATCTGTGCTATCTTGTGTGGAGTGAGTATATGTGGGAGTAGAAAGACTAATCTTGTTCTATACCATGTTGCGTGTGCCAAACATCTGGCAGCTCCCAGTTCTGTAGCCACTCCCTGAATCCTGTTGCTATCCTATGGCAGATGTCCCTGGGAGAGGGGGCGTAGAACGGTCTAGGAACACATCAGTGACAAAGTTAAAGTCTCCATCCATCAGCAGGGCTCCCTCTACCAGCGGTCCTAATGGGTCCAACAGTGACTGAAAAAATGTTAGCTGATCATTGTTGGATGTGTATATACTCCTCAATGTCGCTACCTTCCCCAGTAACCTGCCCTTCATCAGTACATATTGTCCCACTACATCAATCAACAAATGTAGGAGGGTCAATGATCGTAGTAGGTCAATTTGGAGCTCCATTTTAAATGACTGCCATAGCAATGCTCTTGCTGTCACATCTTGGGAGGCACAACTAGAGGCCAGAAATACATCAGCAGATTGAGTGGGCTTAAAAATGTCATGCTTTGCCAAATCAAGCACTCTGTGTGGCTTTGAGGTTAACTCAAACGTTTTATCGATATATGATTTAATGCTATAGAGAAAAGTTGTTGACAGGTTGCCTAGCTCGTGATTGGTCTACGCCTTTCTGTCTTTGTGTGAGGTTGCTAGCTCTGAATGCTAGCTCTGAATGTATAGTTGGAGAGGGAGTAAATCGATTGGTATGAATTTAGGCTACTGTTACTATATCGCCCTTAACTGTTGATGAATGGCTCGCATGTTGATGAATGGCTCGCACCGGTCTCTAGTATCATAATTCCCAGCACCTGTATACTGCTTGGGTGTGGTTATTGACCATTATTTGCACCCTTCACCTTCTGATTCGTTGGTTCCTGCACAGAATTGTGACAAGTGCTGGTTTGAACAGTTGATTGATGTGCCTGAAAGTGACGGGCCCCCACTCAGCCTCAGGCAGGACGCAGTCCTTCACCTCTCTGATGCACTGGTGTATGTAAACACCTTTTGCAGCATGTCATACACAGTCAAAAAATCCATACACAATAGGCGCATCCAGAGCACAGGCATTTTGATGATTGAGAGGCCCTTTTCGCCTCTAGATGCTCTTGTAATCTCAGAAATTGACTTGCCCAAACAAGAACCAAGGCTAAATTCAATGCTGCCCAAACAACACTATAGCAACCCCCACAGTTACTGGACATTACCCATGTAGATTCGCCCAACAAGAAACTCACATTGACCTGGGACTGACTATCCCTTGAGAACTATGCCAACACAACGTAAATATCCACATCATGGAACACCAGAGCAACATTAATTGCCAGCAAACTACTGAACTTAACACACATTTGGTGGACCAAGCACATAATGAGGGTAAAATAAGTTGGACAGTCACCCATAAACCCAGACTTAACTCCACCCCTCAAGATCTGAGTTGCTTTCTCCCATTGACAGGACAGCGGTGTATTTACTGGACTCAAGTAACTGGACTCAATGATGACATTCCTTGGGTGACAGTCTTACAGACTTGACCCATGCCGCCTTTTTCATTAGTTATGCAGACTTTTTGCACATACTTCCATGGACTTGAAGAAGCATACATTTAGTTGTTTTTTACACTTCTATTTTCCATACCATTATCTTTTAATACCCCTTTGCCAAGAGTCAATTTACCCATGAACATATGGCACAGGCTACTGTATAAACGTGCTTATCAGACCCCTGGCATCTTCCAGAGACACTAGCCTAATGCCTTGATTTAATCATAGAGACATATATAGAGCTGTGCCCAGTTTTCCACTTGTTCTGTTCCTTGCATGGTTGGTTTTTAAACCCCTTTTTCCAACCATTGTGAATGGGGATTGATTAAAACACAAGCAATCATAAGATGATATTACCTGTTTTGCAGGACATTTCCATTTGTCCTTTTCTACGTTGATGCTCGTATGATGACATTGATACCATGCAGCCCGCAGAGGAAATTCCGCATGTGACAGAGCATCACCCTCTTCTTGATCTGGCGGGGCTGCTCTTCCTGAACAGCGAACTGTGTAGGTAGATACCAATGGCAGGTGGTTCTTATTTAAATACGGGTTGCTCTGAATATTATGGGTCTCTCCCTTACTCGTGTCACAATATGAGGCCCCTGTTATGGGGCCCTGCTCCACAAAGATTTAAAGATGCTTCTTTTCCAACACAAGCCAGTTTACTATGATTTAAATAAAGCTGCACTGCCATCTAGTATCACTATTGTCTACAGAATGTAAACATTTACAGGCCCCTTCTTGTATCATAGATCTTTCCTATACATGGAATTTTAATTGATGGTCTTATTCTCAATGATGACTTCGTAGGCACAATACTGCACCTCATTATCCGTAGCTACAGCCCTATCTCATGCCCAGATTTGAAGGTCTCAAGTAGAGGCACATGACCCATCCTTGTGGGAAACAACTTGCAGTGATCACAATCTTCACCTGCACAGTGTGTTTTTCACCTAAACCAGAGGCCATTACAGATTGAGTCACCATTGTATCAGTTTGCACATGTTAGACTACATGTAATGTCAATTACATGGTTTCTTATGGTCTTTTTGTATTTGTTTACTCTGGATTTGTATAGGTGCAATACCAGTCAATACTTGCCAGCTTCTTTGTCACTGGTTGTATTTTGTTTCTCTTTTCTTTTTGCTGGCAGAGTGGTACCATTGGTCCTGAATAATTCCTCGTGTCCTTCTTTAAGGCTATAAAGTAGGCAGAAACACATCAACCTTTTCCGCCCTACGCTCTGTGTTCCACACAAACACGTTATTCTTACAGAAGCCATCTCTAAGTATACCATCTAGCAAAGTGCTCCTCACTGCTTTATGGCTTCCTCTAGTGCCATAAGGAGAGACCCCATGATGAAGCATGCCACCTCAGGGTTGGTGAGGGTGTTAGTCCTTGAAATGGAACAATTTATTCCCTTACACTGAGACTTCAATGGGTACTTACCCCTGAAAATGCCCTACATTACTACATACTACATTATTATTACTACATATTACATATTACATTACATATTATTACTACATACTAGAAGGCATAACATGGCAAGCCCCTTCTCAATGAAAACAAAAAATGCTCATGTTCATGAGCATTTTTTGGTTTCATTGAGAAGGGGCTTGCCATGTTATGCCTTCTAGGGGCCTCCCATGTTTCTGTGTATCGTTGTTTGATAATGTATAGAATGTTACGTCTAAAGAGACACGCTACTTTGTGCTCTTACAGCAACCTTAAGTCAGCAAGCAGTGAACAGCACAGATAAAAAGCTTCCTGAAAAAAACAGATAAAAAATATCTCAGAATTTTCTCTAAAGGGATATGTGATACTATTACCATAGCTGCAGATTCTTCCACAACTGGGCCCCATCAACTTGAAAGATGTGCTTCTCATACGGGCACACTGAACATTTCAGAACTAGAAGTAATAGTTGGATCACTGAGTGTAGCGAGCACCCTGAAACATATAGGCGAAAATGGTGGCTCTGTTTTTCAAGGGCATAGCCCGATGAGCCCAAGTATGGATGCATTAGTCCCCTCTGTAGAGCACACATGGGATGATAATTTTCTCATGAAGGTGTGGCAGGAATAGAAGTGCTCATCTCAGAAGGAGGAAGGTGAAGAAATGAGCACTGCAGACCACTTTAACGTGGGCAACTGTGGTAAAAGCACAATCTTTTACAATCCTTAGTGAACTCATTTTAGTATGAGGAGTTGCAGCTGCCCCAACTCTGGATGGCCATGCAGAGGTGTTACTTTATTCTGCGGTTATAAACAAGGATCACATTAGTTTTATTGGGTTTCAGCTTAAGATATTTGTGTCCCATCTATTTCTAAAATAATTGGCTTTCTTTCAAAATGATGATCTGAGGTATTGACACATTCTGTACACATTAAAGATTTTCAAGGGCATAGCCGGATTAGTGTATTTGCATCCTATTGCATTAGGCCAGTGTGTAGAGCACATACGTGAAGCTTGCTGACACATGAAGATGTTGTGGCTGAAAAAGAAGTGCCCATCTGAGAAGGTGGAGGGTGAAGAAACATGTGCTCCAGACCACCTTAACTTGGGTAACTAGGGTTATGTTATGTCATATTAAAGAATTTGTAAAGTGCAATGCTGCCCCAGTAACAGGGCGTACCAGCGCTATCCTCAGAGGAACCAGTTGCAGAAACAAAACAAACAGGAAGGACCACAGGAGGTTCAGACAGAACACAACCAGGTCTTCAGAGCTTGCTTTCCTGAAGCACCAATGGTTCTGAATGGTCCTGATAGATAGGGGAAGTGTGTTCCAAAGACAGGGCACTTTGGTGCGGAAAGTGTGGCCTCCTGCTCTTACTCTTTTAACATGTGGAACACAGGCCAAATTAAGGTTGGCTGAGCACAGGGCCCGAGGGGGTAGATATGGAAGAAGCGGATTGTCCAGAATATGGGCCCCCTGGGAGACAAGGGTCTTATGAGCTGTGCACAAGACCTTAAAGTGGGAATGCTTGTCCACAAGGAGCCAGTGCAATCTGCGGATAAGTCTAGAGACCTGGCAGAACTTCAGGACAGAGAATAAGAGCCTTGCTGTTGCATTATGAGCCAACTGGAGTTTTCTAATCACCATCGTATTAGATCCTAGATATAGGATGTTACAATAGTCTAACCTGGAAAGAATGGCTGACTGAATAATAACCTGTTGAATGTGGGGATAAAAAAATCCAAGAATAGGTTTGAGCCCACGTAGAAGCCCAAAGCATGTGCCTACCACCGATTTCGCCTGATGGTAAAATCAGGATCTATTACAAATTGCAGCAATCTGACTTAGTATGAGGAGTTGCTTCTGATCAAGTGCTGAATGGCTACATGGAGGTGTTCCTATGCTCTGCAATTGCAAAGAAAGTTCACCTTGGTCTTATTAGGGTTTAGCTTTAGATAATTATGCTCCATCGGTTGCCAAATGCCAAGTTGACAGATGTGAAGATTAGTTTTTGGGAATGAATGTAGATGGATTATGAATTGCGTACGATCGGCATAAGATATCACTTTTCAGCCAAAGGAGTGAATAATCTTAGACCAAGGCCATATATAAATGTTGAAGAGCACTGAGAAAAGTACGAAACTTTGATATACACTCAGAGTAAAACAGCTGTCAGCAGAATTGAAGTGACCAGGTTGTAAGCAATTTCATAGGCCAACCAAAAAGAAGGAAAAACATTTTAAAGCACCCTTCAAGGAGCCATTTTCCTTCAGACATTGAACTAAGATAGTATGGTTAACCATGGGGCAGGTAGAAGAGAGGTTCAAAAGGACCACTTAAGCTGGGTCCCCCTTCACAATTCCCCTTCCCTGATGCCAATATCAGGGCTGCTCCAGTTTCACTTCTGGGGCAGAATCTTAATTGGCAGTGGACTAAGATGTCAACATTCTCTAGGAATAAGACAACTGTGGGGCTATACCAGGGCAAAACCTGGAAGCTAGCCTCAATACTCCCACTGCTGAAAAAACACAATTTAGATCCTAAGGATACCAACAATTTTCGACCAATTTCTCACCTTCCACTGCCGGGAAAATTGGTAGAGAAAGCCATTAACTCTCAGCTTAGTGCCTTTCTTAATGAAAATCAGACTCTAGATCCTACTCAATATATGAATTCCGAAAAGGACACAGTACAGAGTCAGCCCTCATAAAATCTACAGAAGAAATTAGGGAAACCCTGCACCAGGGAGGCAAGGAAGCACTAATTATGTTGGATCTCTCGGCAGCCTTCGGCACGGTCCATCATGACCTATTGATGGATCGTCTGTCAGCATGTGGGGTCCAGGGCAAAGCATGGAAATTACTAAAAGAAAACTTTCTAACTGATAGAACACAAATTGTGTCTTTGGATAAATTCCACTCTTAACCTTTTTCCCTACCTTGTGAAGTGCCACAGGGGTCATCCCTTAGCCCTACTCTTTTTAATGTTTACATATCGTCCATGTCCCCCTTGATTAGATCCTTCATCTTTTGTCTTACCTCCTATGCAGATGACATGCAAATTGTTGTGTCTCTGCTGCCAGGGCAGGAGTCAGGAAAGAGTAAGAGGTTACACGACTGCATGGAAGAAATTAAGATTTGGATGACACATAATTGCCTAAAGCCTAACTCAGGCAAAACTGAGATCGTCATGTTTGGAAACAATGCCATCTTTTGGACCCCCGACTGGTGGCTGGAAGAATTGGGCACTCTTCCTAAACCCACTAGGAAAGCTAAAAATCTAGGAGTCTTAGTGGATGACAAACTAAACTTTGTGATCAGATAAATGCTGTTGCTTCAGCCACATTTCATTCTCTCAGAATGATAAAAAAAAAGAATGCTGTTCCTTCCGGAGGACAGTTAACGCACTGTTTTCACATCTCTTATCATGGTTGGATTACTGCAACGGCCTCTACTTCAGGAACAATATTTAAACAAACTGCAAATTCTGCAAAATGGGGCAGCAAGACTTCTTACGGGCACACCATAATTTGTCTTGCTTTCCAAGGAAATCAAAAGACTTCTTTGGCTACCAGTCAGAAAACGAGTGCACTTTAAATCTTTATGCACTATTTTCAAGGCCCTACAAGGACTAGTACCAGAATAACTGAAATAGCGGTTTCAATGGTATACCCCTAAAATAACCCTGCACTTACTAGGAGCTAAGCTGGTGACAGTACCCCCATCAAAAAGGTACATGGGAGGGAGAGCTTCATCACTTGCCCAGCAAAGGCCTGGAATGACCTTCCCTGCCATCTTAGGAATGCCACTGACCCTGGTCATTCAGGAAGGACTAAAAATGTGGCTTTTCAAAGCGTAGTACCCCAATAATAATCTGTGCTCAGAGGGTAGTAGCTAGCGCCAGGACACCCCCTGGGAACCGTTGCGCTATAGAAATTTATATAACATAACATATATTTTCCTCAAGGACTGAACGCATATGGGAAGCAAGGGGATGGAATCACAGTTGCTAGAATCCTCAGCGTTTAATTTAGACTTTTATAACAGAGGCAATAGCACCCTTTTTTCAGACTGTGGGATCCTACCCTTCAGGTAGAGATATGTTAAATAGATTGAATACTGTTATGTATTTTGCTGTTTCTAACAACTTCCAGATGAATATTCAACAAGTTTTTTTAGACTGATTTCAGTCTAAATTACCGCCCTGAGACCCTCGAAGGAGGTCGCTCCCCTCGCTGCTCCTCAGCCTTAACCTGGTATCGCAGCGCTGCTCGCGCTGCTTCTGCTGAACTCGTTTTGGATTAAGCTGCTCTGCCATCACCTAATTGAAAGACTGCGCATTGTTTGTTGATTGATTGGACATTGCTGCCTCTGCCTTAGATTTCATTGCCCCGATGTGCCGCTAGACTGCTCATTAATTATTTAATAATTTCACATTGCTGCCTGTGCCTGCTTGCAGAATCGCGCCTGATTGTGCCGATCTCACTGGTGTGTTGTGACCTCCATTACCTGTACCTGTACCCCAAGCTCGTCCCGGCCGCCTTTTGGCTTGCAGCCATTTTGTTGTTGTTGTTGTTGTGACCCCCAGCCCGGCTCTCCACCCCGCTACCCACCTCCCAGCTGATCCTCCCTCCCACTGGAAGCATTGAGCCCGCTCCCTCGCACCAAGCGCTGTGACCGCCCTGAGACCCTCGAAGGAGGTCGCTCCCCTCGCTGCTCCTCAGCCTTAACCTGGTATCGTAGCGCTGCTCGCGCTACTTCTGCTGAACTCATTTTGGATTAAGCTGCTCTGCCATCACCTAATTGAAAGACTGCGGATTGTTTGTTGATTGATTGGACATTGCTGCCTCTGCCTTAGATTTCATTGCCCCGCTGTGCCGCTAGACTGCTCATTAATTATTTAATAATTTCACATTGCTGCCTGTGCCTGCTTGCAGAATCGCGCCTGATTGTGCCGATCTCACTGGTGTTTTTGTGACCTCATTTACCTGTACCTGTACCCCAAGCTCGTCCCGGCCGCCTTTTGGCTAGCAGTCATTTTGTTGTTGTTGTTGTGACCCCCAGCCCGGCTCTCCGCCCCGCTCCCCGCCTCCCAGCTGATCCTCCCTCCCACTGGAAGCATTGAGCCCGCTCCCTCGCACCAAGCGCTGTGACCGCCCTGAGACCCTCGAAGGAGGTCGATCCCCTCGCTGCTCCTCAGCCTTAACCTGGTATCGTAGCGCTGCTCGTGCTGCTTCTGCCGAACTCGTTTTGGATTAAGCTGCTCTGCCATCACCTAATTGAAAGACTGCGCATTGTTTGTTGATTGTTTGGACATTGCTGCCTCTGCCTTAGATTTCATTGCCCCGCTGTGCCGCTAGACTGCTCATTAATTATTTAATAATTTCACATTGCTGCCTGTGCCTGCTTGCAGAATCGCGCCTGATTGTGCCGATCTCACTGGTGTTGTTGTGACCTCCATTACCTGTACTTGTACCCCAAGCTCGTCCTGGCCGCCTTTTGGCTTGCAACCATTTTGTTGTTGTTGTTGTGACCCCCAGCCGGGCTCTCTGCCCCGCTCCCCGCCTCCCAGCTGATCCTCCCTCGCCCCTCCCCCTTCCACTATCCACATATGACTGATGCATTTACGCGCAGCGTTCACGCGCAGCGGTCGCGCCCCATGCGCGCCGAAGGTGCGCCAAAGGTAAGCCCATCTACGCCCGTCCGTGCCTGGACCACGCCCAGCGCCAGACCCCCTGGCCCCTGCAAAATCCACTCCACCTGCACAATATACGACGCCGCAGCGCTCCTAGCCCTTAACCCCGGCCCACTCCAAAACTGCTACCAAGCCGCCCCAGGACACACCCATGGACCCTTCGCCTGCCACTCCTGCAAGTTCGACTGCACCAGGAGCCACACCAATTCCACAAAGTCCAAACTGAGCTGAGACACCAACCACCTAAAGTGCGTACTGCTCAACACCCGCTAGGTCCACAAACACTCCATTGAACTCTGGAACCTACTCGACACTACATCGCCGGACGTCGCCTTCCTTACAGAAACATGGATGAACGCCTCATCAGCCCCTGACATCGCCATAGCCATCCCTGACACCTACAAGATCATCCGAAAGGACTGCATCAACCAATCAGGAGGTGGCATCGCCATCGTCCATAAGAACACCATCCGCATCACGACCAGCTCCGACGATAACCTCACTACCGCCGAACACCTTCACTTCCAGATTCACACCGACCCCAAAACCACACTCAGAGGCACCCTTATCTACAGACCCCCAGGACCCCGCACACAATTCAGCAAAGACATCGCGGACTTCATCAGCCCACATGCCCTCCCTTCCGAGAACTACATTCTACTAGGAGACCTCAACTTCCACCTGGACAAGAAAAACGACAACAACACCACCACCCTTCTGGACCACCTAGCCAATCTCGGACTCAAACAACTCGTTAACATCCCCACCCACTCGGCCGGACACACGCTTGACCCTATCTTCACCTCCAGCAAGCACATATCCTTCGATCACACCACAGCCCTCCATTGGACGGACCACAGCTGCGTTCACTTCCACTACAAAAAATCCACGACCCACAACCCTCCTAAACCAATTCCCTGAAGAAACTGGAACAAAATCACCACCAACCAGCTCTCCTCGTCACTTCAACAAAACCCCCCTGCCAATTCATCGGATCCTAACCAAGCAGCCACCAACCTCACACAATGGATCACACACAGCGCAGACGAACTAGCACCCTTGAAAAACCACCTAATCAAGCAAGGTAACAAAAAAGCCCCCTGGTTCAACGATGACCTTAAGAAATCCAAGAAGCTCTGTCGTACTCTCGAGAAAACCTGGAGAAAAAACCCTACCACCGACAACCTGACCTCCCTCAAGAACGCCACCCGCAAACACCACCAACTCATCCGATCCACCAAGAAATCAGCATTTAAGGATCGACTTGACAACAACGCCCAAAACAGCAAGGAACTTTTCAACATCGTCAAAGAATTCACTAGCCCCTCCGCAGGCACTAACGACATTACCCCCTCCCAAGACCTCTGTGACACTCTATCATCATTCTTCCACAACAAAATCGCCGAAATACATAACAGCTTTCAAAACCAGCCCGAAGACCAACCCACTCCACCCACCCCCGAACCAAAACTCCCCTCTAACAACCTTTGCGCATGGAACCCAATCACCACTGAAGACACCATCCGCCTGATGAATTCCATCCACTCAGGATCACCAACCGACCCCTGCCCCCACCACATCTTCAACAAAGCAGACTCCATCATCGCACCCCGTCTCCGAGACGTCATCAACTGCTCCCTCAACACTGCTACCTTCCCGGAAAACTGGAAACACGCCGAACTCAGCGCCCTTCTGAAGAAACCCACGGCTGACCCCACCGAACTTAAGAACTACCGCCCCATCTCGCTCCTCCCTTTCCCCGCCAAAGTCATTGAGAAAGCCGTCAACAGTCAGCTCGCCACCTTCCTCGAATCCAACAAATCCCTCGACTCCTCTCAATCAGGAGAGGAACTACTGGCGGGGAAACATGGCGGCGGCAGGTTGAGCCACGGCAGCACTCCGCCTATGGACTCCTGCAATATCGTGGAAAAGGAGATCTAGACTGTGCCTCTGCAGCGCATCGCATCGCCCACTATGCTTTCTTTGAAAATCAGCCTGGGGCTCCTCTGCTGACTTGCGTTCGGTGGGTTACCGATCGTTTGAACCCCCGCAGCTTACCTCCGACAAACAGTGGCGTCCCTCCGCCGTATCGCTGCCTCCTATGTGTTTGGGGGAGGAGATTATAGCAGCGCCTGCAGCTGCAGCGGAATACGCGGAGATCGCGGAGCTCACAGGACCCTCGGCAGAGCTCCCTTTACCGGTGAGTGAGCAGGCTCCCGGAGACTTTGAACAGCCGGTGCAGTTGAAAGAACCCCCACGTTGGCCCGCGGGGGGATTGATCTGGTCCCGAGCCGCCCTGGAGCTCAGGAGGGGCCGCCGAATACGCGATCTTATCCCAAGGCGGTATGGGGTCAATTTAGAATCTCGAGTGCAGGCAGACTGCTGTGGGGAGGAGATACTGGAGGAGAAGCTGCCCCAAGCCAAACAACGACGTCAGCATAGACGCCGGCAGAGTAAAAATCGTCTCAGCGGTAACAGTGAGGAAGAGAGCAGTGGTGGTGAGTCAGAGTGCTTGTACTCTGAGGGGGCATTGGCCAGTACTGAGGAACCCACCAAAGGAGGAAAAGGGAAGGTGATAAGGCGTTTAAGAAAGAAACATGATTCTAAAGTAAGAAAAGAACTAAAAACACTAAAAGAATCAAACAAAGTACCTTTTTTTCAAAAACCTGAATTAAAAAGTAATCCCTCCACTTTTAAAGCAGACACAGCTACTAATATAACCAATTTGGAGGAGTCAAATGGAGGCTGTGACGCAGATGTAAAGGGGCTAAAATCTTATACTAGCGCCATTAATAACACTTTTGCTGATACTACTGTCAGAACTGACAATAAAAAACTGTCGTCATACCTAACTGGTCAGGTTAAGGCGAAACGTTCATATACTCCCAAGTCAGCAAAAAATAAACCAAAGAACTTGGTCACAACCTCCAAAATAACTCCCTCATTGCGTTCTTACTTTAAAGTGGTCCCTCAAGTGGTACTGTTAGGTAATAGCCCCCCCTCCCCCTTGCAGCAAGAAGGAGATACTGTTTCTGAAATACGGAAAGCTCCTGAAGAGGCTTCTAAAGAGGTGCTAGGATCTTCTACCGAGGACATGGAGGACATGGAGGCTACGGCAGGCGCAAGCGTCCCCACTCTTGATCTCTCTCCAGACCTCAATCTAGAAGGTCCAGAACGGCAAAATGAATGGCAAAATGATATTAATACATCTGCAACTGCCAACCCCATCGAAGTCAGTAAGCTAATAATATACAATAACAGTGACAAGGGCAAGGGCAAGGGAGTTAACGACGGCAAATTAGACCAACTGTTCTCCTCTACGTCAGGAGAAACTGGTCGAGGAGACATAGCGGACTGTCATGTTCCCATTAATTTGGAACAGTCTGCACCTTCTTTGTCCTGTTTAATCCTTTAGCCCAACCATTACCTCTGGCTCCTCCGAGTATAGCGTCAGGGCTGAGCTTGCAGTCGGTTTTTCAAGAAGCCGGCTCAACAGCAGCTACTACGGGTCGGGAAGATTCCAGCCTTGCCAATGACACCACTCATGTCTTGAATACTGATCTGGTATCCACATTGCAGGCTTCTTTTCAGGCAATGTTTGCAACCTTGGCGTCAGACATCAAAAAGGGCTTTGAGACCTCTGCATCAAATCAAGCTGATATTCGGGGTTTTTGTCAATCCCTTGATAGTAAGTTAGGTGCTCTTACTACTAGGACAGAAACTCTTGAAGATGCCGTCACAGAAGTGAGCATTAATTTAAGTGCCACAAAAGCTGAAATAATAAACCTCAGACAAGAAAACCAGAGCTTGTCCGATAGGATGGAGATTTTGGAAAACCACGCACAGAGGAACAATTTACGGATTTTGAATATACCAGAGGAGAAAGAGGGTTCTGACATTAAACAATTTGTGGTCTCTCTCTTAAAAGAAGCGTTAAGACTAGACATGTCTGAGCAAGAAATAGCTAGGGATATCCAACGTATTCATAGAGAGCCTTTCCGAAAAAACCCTCAGAGAACAAAACCCAGAAAAGTTTTGGTTAATTTTCTTATTTACTCTGTTGAAGAAACCATTTTGAATATTGCGCTGAAACAGAAGGTGGTAAATGCTAAGGGATTCAATTTCCAGATTAGATCAGACCTGTCTAGGATTACGCTTGACAGACAGTGGGAGCTTGGCAAGAGGTTGGAAGCCTTCAGGAGTCAGGGAGCCGTTGCCCAGTTGGTCTTCCCTGCGGCACTAAGAGTTATGTATAAGAACACTATGCATAACATAAGAACAGTGCAGGCCGCAGACGAATTCCTCCTAAGTATGGGAAGGAGGACGGAGTCTCCTAAGTAATGTGGCTCTATACTATCTGTTTTTTGAGATTATACTAGTTATTTTTCTCCTTCTTCTGCCCCTGCCTGGTTCCTGGTGAGTCTACTTTTGGCTTGCTAAAGCCGATTTTGACTCCGCTAATATAAATCTTAAAAGGCTTAGACTTTTCGTCTATATTGATATAAAGTGACTAAAATACTCTAAATAGAACACTTATGAGTTACATAGTACATAGCACATAGTACGTACTGAAACGATCTTGGGCAGGTAGAGAAGAAGGAAAAGGAAAAAAAAAAAAAGGGGGGGGAATAGGGGAAAAAAAAGAAGACAAAGAAAAAAAAAGAAAAAAATAACATATAGGTGGAACACTTTTAGTATCGGTTAGCACTTTTTTGATAAAGTGGGTAACAAGATATACAGTCACTTAGGGCCTATTTCTCACTCTATTCCACTTAGGTCTTTCCTCCTAATTTTTGGTACATGATTGGTACATGGTTGTGGTGGCAGGGGTCCATAGTGGGGTGCTATCTCTCTGGTGAGACCAGATAGATAGAGAGGGGGTTTCCCGTGGGTGGGGGGTTTGGGGGGAGGGGGGCTAGTGGGTGGGGAAAAAGTAAAAACTGTCCTCTAAAACGTCCTTTAAAGCATTTTTTGGAGGGGAAAGACATGAATGCATACAGCTCATTTACCTTTGTCTGGCACTATTGGCCGTCAGTCCTGGTAATTTTCTTCCAATATAATGCATAACTTACGCATTTTATCCTGGAACACTAATGGTCTTCGGACTACGCCAAGAAGAAACATCATCATGCAATATCTTAGAGATTCTGCTGTGCAAGTACTAGTGCTCCAGGAGACACACTTGGCAGAAAACGAAATGCAAAATCTGTTGCGTAAGAACAAATGGATAGATTTTGGGGTCATTACATCACAAACTTCACATATTAGGGGGGTGGCCATTCTCTTTAAAAAATCTATTAGGGCAAGGCTAATCTCTAAACAGGTAGACCCTTATGGGCGATGGGCAATAGCTTCTGTTATTATCTTGGGTGCATCATTAACGATAGTAGGATATTATGGCCCAAACCAGGACGATCCATCAGTTTTGACTACACTTTTTTCACAACTATATTTATTTCCAGAGCCCGTTATCTTAGCAGGCGACTATAATATAGTTCTGGATCCAGTATTGGACAAATCATCTTCCAATAGGGCTAAAACTAGGATGTTTTTGTTAAACAATATGAAAGCATTGAATTATGTTGACATCTGGAGGGCACTTCATGGGTCTCAAAGGGGGTACACATTTAAGAACTATAAATTTCATCATCAGTCTCGGATAGACCTAATTTTGATCAGTCACATTTTGGTTAAACAGGTAAAATCAATCGCCCATTTACCTTTTCACCTTTCTGACCACACAGCCATCATTTTTGAACTTGAGGCTCCTTCTAGGCACTCTTTAAGAAATTGGTCCTTTGATAGATCAATTCTTGCTTCACCCAATATCATAGAAGCATTAAATCAGGAAATTAAGTTTTTCTGGGAGACTAATCAGGGGTCTGCCCTACCTGGGATTACCTGGGACGCCTTCAAAGCCACATTAAGGGGTTATTTAACAAATCTATCGTCATATAAAAACAAAACCTATAGGGAAGCAGTAGCATCTCTTGAACTAGAGATCGCAGGGCTTCAAGAAGAGATTGATTCAAGCCCGGTAGCATCAGGGACCCCCTTAGTGGAGCTGCAAGACAGATTAACGGTCTTAAAAGGAGATCTCTCCTCAGTTCTGAATACTCGGGTTTTAGAGAGATGGGAGGTTAGCAAGCTGGCCCATTTTGAATATGGGGAAGGAGCCGGAAAGCTCCTAGCCTGGAAGTCTAAAACAGATAGGGCCCGAAACAATGTTAGTTCCATCTGTAAGGATGGAGTATTATACTCTACAGATGAGGAAATCAGTGGAGCCTTTAGAAGCTTCTTCACTGAAATATATCAAGAGGATAAGAGGGTAGAACCGAGCCAAGCAAGGGACTGGTTATCTGGTATCTCTCTTCCGACCTTAAATTTAGAACAAAGGGATGCCTTAGATCGCCCCATTACACAGGAGGAAGTAAGCTCTGCCATCTCTAAAAGTAAAAAAGGTAAGGCTGCAGGACCTGATGGGCTACCCTCCGAAATTTATAAACTAATTTGCTCAACAACTCTCTCCCACTTAACGGACCTGTTCAACAGTATTCTATTGGATGGCGCCTTACCTCCAGCATCTTGGGATAGGGCCTCTATAACTTTGATTTTAAAACCGGGTAAACCTGCAACTAGCTGTGGGTCATACAGGCCAATCTCAATCCTTAGCACAGATTACAAGATCTTTGCATCTGTGCTTGCAAATAGATTGGGGGGAGTTGCGGATAACATCTTGCATGTGGACCAGAAAGGATTCGTAAAGGGAAGGCAACCTTACGAATTGACTTATGATCTTATCGGTGCAATAGACATGGCCACACTAGCATCGCTTCCCTTAGCTGTCTTTACCCTGGATGCTACAAAAGCTTTTGACAGGGTAAACTGGATATATTTAGAGGAAGTCCTGAAAAAGATTAATCTAGGTGATAATTTTAGGAGAGCTGTTAAGCTACTATACAAAAACCCTTCTGCCTCGCTATTGGTTAACGGTGAACTCACTGAGTCATTTAACATTACTCGAGGAACCCGTCAAGGGTGTCCTCTCTCACCACTTCTGTTTGATTTATATATTGAACCTTTTGCTCAATTAATTCGGGATAACATTAATATAAAACCTTTTATTTTCGAAGGATGGGAGAAGAAGGTTGCATTGTATGCGGATGATGTTCTTATTTTTTCATCCGAGTTGGGCTCGTCCTTTCCTACCGTTATATCTATCGCGGAAGAGTTTGGTGCAATATCAGGATACGAAGTGAATGCATCAAAAACGGACATCATGGTCTGGAATCACCCCGTACCGATCACAGGGGTACAGCCTAGTACTACCCTCAGGTATCTTGGGTTAAACATTTATACTGACATCAATAAGATTGCCCCCTTAAATTTTGCTCAGGTGGCTAAGGAGGCTCGAAGATCGATGAGATTATGGTCTGCCCTACCTATCTCCCTGATAGGCAGGTCTAACCTGGTCAAAATGTCTATTTTACTGAAGATTATGTTTTTGTTTAATACTATCCCTCTTTTTTTTTATCCATCTCTGATTGCCAAACTCCAAACCGAAATAAATAGATTCATTTGGGATAGTCATACGCCTAGATTATCTTGGAAGAAGATAAGACGGCGTCGAGAAAAAGGGGGCCTCGCAGCACCAGATCTGCAATTCTATGGATGGGCCTTTCAACTTTCCCATATCAGGATGCTCTTAAAGACCCCTAATACTGCTGGGTGCGGGAAATTTTTTTCTGCACTCCTTAACCCCTTAAGTGCTGCTGACGACCATTGGACGTCCATTCAGCACTGGTTCCAATGGCCAGCGCAGCACTGGGGAGGGATGTTTACACGCAGCTAAGGTGTTAAGGGGGAAAAAATTGGGCCGACGAACTTTTTGTTAAAGTTTGGCGACCCTAAATACTTTAAAAAAGTAAAGCTAAAGGTTTTGAGAGACCTTGCCAGAACATGGGCGAGTCTAAGATGAACACTCAAATTGGATTACCATCTAGGTAGGGCCCCGCTATGGGACTCCCCAGGAGCGCCGTCTTGGCTTTTGGATAGCTTAGCTCTCCCAGTCAGAGAGGCCGGATTCACATCATGGGGGGAATTGTTTGTTGAAGGAACTTTACTCTCATGGGAGACCCTGAGTTCTATAATAGGAACTCGTTTCTCACGATTTAAGTTCCTCCAAATCCAGAGTTGGTCGCAGGCCTATAGTCAAGGCAGGGGTAGGTTTAAAATAGGCATCGATAGTAATATAGTAACCCATCTGATGGATAAACCACCTTTCAAAAAAGAGATTACATTCTGGTACAACCTTATTTTGGATGAGATTGATGGCGATTTCCTGCTACCCCTCTCGCTATGGGAATCATACATCACCAATACTGATGTGGAGGGTCTGTGGCTAAAATCATTTAAGATTCTGAGAGAGACTGTCAAACCATCTTGGCTCCGCCGTAATCACTTGTTCACATTGCACAGAGTGTATTACTCTCCATTGCGTCTATCAAAGTTCCCCAATAATAATCAGGTGGCATGCCCTAGATGTGGTTTGGTAGCAGCATCAGATATTCATATGTTTTTTGAGTGTCCATTTATATTATTATTTTGGAATGAAATTTGTTCTTCCCTCTCGATAGCAATAGGTGCGCAAGTTAGCCTTAGCCCCATGTTAGTTTTCTTTGGTATTATACCAGAGCTTGACGGGATGTGTAAAAAATTGGTATTCTATAGCTGTTTGTTGGCCAGAAGAGAAATTTGCAGACGGTGGAAAGACTCCTCTCAATCAGGCTTCCAAGCCAAACACAGCACCGAGACCGCCCTCATCGCAGCTACAGACAACATCCAAACACTACTGGACAACGGAGAAACAGTTGCTCTCATCTTACTTGACCTCTCCGCAGCCTTCGACACAGTCTGTCATAGTACCCTCATACAACGCCTCAACAACATCGGTGTACAAGGAAAGGCATTGGACTGGATCACATCGTTCCTTACCGGAATAACCCAGAGAGTCCGCCTCCCCCCTTTCAAATCAGAGGCCACCGAAGTCATCTGCGGCGTACCACAAGGATCATCACCCAGTCCTACCCTCTTCAATGTATACATGAGCCCCCTCGCTTCCATCGCGCGCCAACACAACCTCAACATCATCTCCTACGCAGACCACACCCAGCTGATCCTCTCCCTCACCAAAGACCCAAACACCGCCAAAACCAACTTACACGAAGGAATGAAAGAAGTAGCCGAATGGATGAAAAACAGCAGTTCAAAATTAAACTCGGACAAAACAGAAGTCCTCATCTTAGGATCTTCCCCCTCTGCCTGGGATGATTCATGGTGGCCACCGGCCCTCGGAACCGCACCCACACCTACAGACCACGCAAGTAACCTGGGCTTCATCCTGGACTCCTTCCTCTCAATGACCAGACAAGTCAACGCCGTCTCATCATCCTGCTTCAACATCCTACGAATGCTCAAAAAGATCTTCCGTTGGATCCCCACCGAAACAAGAAAGACAGTCACCCATGCACTGGTCACAAGCCGATTGGATCACAGCAACACTCTTTACGCCGGAACCACAGCCAAACAACAGAAAAAACTCCAACGCATCCAAAACGCCTCGGCCAGACTCATCTTAAACATCCCTCGGCATGCTCACATCTCCGACTACCTGAAAGACCTCCATTGGCTCCCTGTCAACAAGAGAATAACGTTCCGTCTCCTCACCCACGCACATAAATCCCTCTACGACCTGGGACCGGAATGCCTCAACACGCGTCTATCCTTCTACACCCCCTCCCGCCAACTACGATCATCCAATCAAGCCCTCGCCACTATTCCACGCATCCACAGATCCACCATGGGGGGAAGATCCTTCTCCTACTTAGCGGCTAAAACCTGGAATTCTCTCCCCACCCACCTCTGCCTCACTCAGAACCACCTCTCTTTCAGAAAGCAACTAAAAACCTGGATATTCGATAAGTAAATCACTACCCTCCCTCAAGCGCCTTGAGACCCTCTGGGTGAGTAGTGCGCTATACAAATTTTGGAACTTGAACTTGAACTATGATCTGTGGGCTCTCTTCCATCTCTCTAAGAGAAATAGGGGCGAAATAGACATACAAGATGCTGCACTCTTATGAGAGATCAAATCTCACTAACCTGTCCCAGAGAGAATTTGTTATAATCACAGATGCTTTCAAGATTTGCATTTGAGAAACCAGCCAGGCATGGTCTGCGATGATTGAACTGAATTAATCAATCAAGTACACTTTTGGAAGGGATTACGTTTTGCAAATATGTTGTTAGGTGGATTTTGTGCTTGAGGTAACTAGTCATGGCTTTCACAATGTTGTGCTTAACAATCCTTCTTTGTGGTTTCATACTTGGCAACATATTCCTGTAAATATGTTCAATGCCACTTCCATTCTAGAGGGATACTACATAGATTTTCAGGCCTCAGCTTTCATTAAATCAGACACTGCAAATTGTTCTTGGCTTTTGAGGTTTTGTAGGATTGTGGCTCTCCAATTGACACCAACTCATTGTTGAAGCCACCTGGATGAGAGAGAGAGAGAGTCTGTTAGTCACCAGGCTAGAAGATAGGCTGGACAGTGCACCTCCACATTAAACTTGCATCAGATTTTAATAGAGGGAGAAATGTTTTCAGCAAGATTTGGGTGAGTGTGGATGTACTAAGTATAAAGCAGTGATCAGTCTATTCAAGACACATTATGTTGTTGATGCTCACAAGCCCTGGCAGGAATAATGCTGACTCGTGACACTTCTGAGGGTTCCACAATGTACTGCTGGTTTGATTGCCCATAGAGAGTTAGGGAGACCATATATAGAAGATCTGATAAAATTGAGGCCTATTATCGCCTGGCTAAAAATTTGGGTGAACCCGGAGGCGACACTAGGCAGAGAAATCTTATCAGATTGCCTAAAGAGGGACAAGTGTATGCACATTCCTTGGCTCCTTTATGTGAAAAATACCTTAGAGGAACTAGGTTTTGGGAACCTCTTCTTTCATCCTGCATTGATTGTAGCCCAGAACAAACAGCAGGTGGGGAGAATTTTCCTGGAGCGGAAAACCCTGTGCAGAGATGAGGCCGAAGGGTGTAAAAAGACTGTGAGGGCCCATCACCAAGTAAAAAGCGTGGAAGGTATGGAGCCATACTTGTTTCTCATGCATAATGTACAGGATAGGTTCCTGATGTGCCGATTCAGATTGAACCTACTCCCATTCATGTTGGCATCTCCAGCGGGGTTTGTTACATCACTAGAACAGAAGGGGCCCTGCGGCTGCGACAACAGGTCTCCGCAGGACTCCCTTCACTTGGTTTTACTCTGCCCTTTTTACTCAATGCCCAGACGCAAATACCTGGTAAATATTTTGAGTAAAGCTAACCTGGCTCACGCTAGGGATGCATTAGTTTTCTTACAGAAAGCGGAGGACCCCTTGACACTGTGTAGCATTATGAACTTTATTAAGGTAGCACTACGATTAAGGCTCACTAGAGGGGAAGATTGAAATCTTTTTATCCTTATTTTTAAATGTTTAACATGGCTTTACTGTTGCAGTTATGTCGTGTAAATTCATTGTACAAAGAATCCTGAAATGTTTAATGACTTTTTACTGTGTAAATATGAATGTGCTTTTATGGTGTTTTTTAATCACTGAATAAAGATTCTTGAATTGAATTGACTCGTGTGTGTATTGCATTGTGCATGGCCTCTTGGCACCAGTTAATATAAACCCAAGTTGTCCATAGTTTATGTGAATTTTCGGGCTCCCTTGTTAATGGTGTCATCAGTGTGCAGAGTAAAGTCATCAAATACTGCCTCATTTCTGTGACACATGGACAGACAGATAATTATGGCAATAGTTTTAGGTCAAGTTTCAAGATGCACTAGGTGGGTGGTAGGCTACTACCACCATGCATGAGAAAAATGTGTCATTGAGTAGTAACAAAGCAGCAGCTCAGTGCTAGCTGAAACCAAATCTGTTATATTGTTTAAGACAATAATCTCTTAAGAACTACACCACCCAGACCCACTGCTGTGTTGTGACCTATAATCCCATAGCCATCTCAAATCGCATTGGCTGGCACAGGTTTCAGTCAAGGCCAAGAAGTTCAACAGGGAATCAATTAGCAAGTCATGTACTTTTCATTGATGTTTAGTGGAGGTTTAGAGGCACAGCAAAAAATCCACTTAGTGCATGCCTCTTACTTTAATCATTATTTGCAGAGGTGATAATAATTTTAATAGGATTAGTTTGGGAGACGTGAATAGCATCTCATGAAATGCTCTTCCTGGTGCTTGGTGGCTCTGCAAGAGTAGCCTTCTTGGGCCCAGTGCACCTTTTGGGTGTTTTTTTTTATCATCCTTGGGTACCACTGGTCTGGTGCATTGTGAATTTCCAGTGTTGATGTAATGAGTGATGTCACTGACCATGTCATGAGTGATGTAATATGTGACATCATCAGCAGTGCATTGCGGGCGCGTGAGTTATAGTTAGCTGAACTAACTATAACAGGGGAATTTCAATGGTTTTGTATGAGTGAAATGTCCAGCTAACTATAACATGTGTGAAACCTATGTTTTTTTCAGTGAATTTCTAAGGTTTTTTAAATGCTAATTCCTAACTATAACGTGGCTGAAACCTATGTTTTTTTTAGTGAATTTCAAAGGTTTTGTAAATGATAATTTTTAAATGTATTAATTATTATCTTTTTTATACTGATTTACTACATTGTTTTGAACTATTTATTTTTAGATATTTTATTTTTTAAATTACATATTTTTAATATAACTTGAAAAAAAATATTGAAATTGTAATATTTGTTTTTTTAAATTTGATATATTTTTTAATTTATATATATTTTATATAGCAGGCAATGATATCCTATGGAAGGAAATTCAAGTTACTGTAAGTACAGTTAGAATTACTTTCCAGGATCAGTAGTGGGCTGAAAGATGCAGCACTGAGGTCTCTCCTGATAACAGGTGAGTAAATCGGAATTCGTAGTTCGGCTGATTTTAGAGGAATATTTTAAAGTTCCAAAACTCCACACTTAAAAGAATTTCCAAGTAAAACCACTCAATGTTACCCTATGGAAGGAAATTCACTTAGCAGGTAAGTAGTGTTATCATTACTTTTTCTTACTCAGTGGTGGATCTTGGATCCAGCACTGGCGCATCTCCTGTAAACAGTTGAAAGAATGCGCTTAAGTCATACAGGCGAATTTTTTAGGAATATTTTTAGTTGTGAAAATAGACACTAAGGGCCATATGTATGAAAGTTGCATTTTGCAATTCTCAAATAGCGATTTTTTAGTGAATCTCTATTTGAGAATCGCAAAATGCTATGTATGTAGGATTTGCAAATAATTTAGCGAATTCTACATATTCCTTAATTGCGAATCGCAAATTGCAATTCGCAATTAAGGAATACCTCCCCATTCATTCCTATGGGCCTAGAGGCCCATAGGAATTAATGGGAAGACATTCTCAATTTGCGATTCTCAATTAGAGAATCGCAAATTAAGAATGCAATTTCAAGGGTGCCAGGGTGTAAATTGATACTTGTATAGCGCACTACTCACTCGCAAGGGTCTCAAGGCGCTTGTACGAATACCGCTGTGGAACCCATCCTGGCTTTCCCTGTGATGCGTCCACTCCTGGGCACCCCCAAGGTGGAGGCCAGGCATCCTTAGCGTTGTGGGGGCCGTTGTGGAGATTAAGCAAGCTATTGCCCAGAGTTGCAGAGTGGGACTCCATGATTGGAATAGGCACCGAGGCGAGAATGATCAGGTCTGTGGAATTTTTGAGCCCAAGACCCGCCGAGGCGGGGTATTGAACCCTGGTCCCGGGCTAGACCACTGCATCAGGGTCTGCCGCTCTAACCATTGAGCCACACTTCTCCACCAAAGACAAAAAGACACCCTGTTGCATCCCTGAAATGTGCATAAGTGCCCATGTGGCACACACACATGCCCTAAGGGCATGTATGTGTGCCACATGGCACTTTGAGAAATGCAAAAAAGTGAATTTTTCAAAGAAATCGCAAATGACCACCAACTTGAAGTTGGTGGTAATTTGCGATTTCTTATGGCCAAATAGCACTTTTTCTGGGCCTCATACATTGCATTTAAGGAATTGCAATTTGCGATTCCTTAAATGCAATCGCAAAATAGGGAATCGCAAATTTGCGATTTCTTATTTTGCGAGGCTGTTTTGCTTACATACATAGCACTTAGCAATTTTGCGATCGCAAATGCCGAAATTTGGCGAATTTCGGCGTTTGCGATGGCAAAATTGCTAAGTGCTGTGTATCATTTGAATCGATGCCACAGGAAGTGAAAATCTGCTCGTCTTTTATTTTCTTAATATTCACAACTTGCTAGCAGGCATTCGGCACAGAAAAACACATCAGAAGTTCAAACGCCAGGACGCGTTTGAGGAGTCAATCCCTTACATTTTCTGGGGCTCATGGAGAACTTGAATCAGCAATCATTAAAAGAGCGCATCCATCTGAGGATTTATTTCGGACTTCACATCCCAGTAAGCAAGGTGAATGCTCACCAAGAGTCAGCCAATCATGGCGCACGATATCGCTTAACAGTCAGGTGAAGCCGGTTTTGCACTTTTCACACTGCAGGACCCTTGAAAAAGAGGAAAACTCGAAACATGTTGGGCTGTGGCGTAATGCTTTTATTTACTGGAAAATGTTCTGCTTGACCGAAATAAAAGTCTTTTGGGGAAAGCAGAAATGCCTCTGCGTGCGGCCCGCCTTTTGGGCAACCCCACCGAGCGTGATATATATATATATATATATATTACCTACTGGCGGTCGCCAGTAGGTAGTTATAGTTAGGATTGTTTTCCATAGGGAATCCGCAACATTCTATTGGGAATAACTTTAGCGCCGGTTGAGGAATCTGCCTGAAAATTTCCTGAAATTTGCCTCGATGCGCTTCGCTCCTTCCCTGAAAGTTTGGGGGGGATTTGTCAAGCGGGGGCCGATATAAAAGGGGGGTCCCAAAACGTGTTTTTTCCCCATGTTAATTTCCATAGGGCGGTTGGACTCACTTTTAGACCGAACGGCTGAATGGATTTCCACCAAACTTGGCAAAATTGTAGGGACTGGTAGCCCGATGTGCCTTTGCTATGTCTCAAGATATGTGCTCCAGTGGATTTTGAGCAATTTAGGTTCAAAAAAATATATATATCTATAAGCGCGCCCCGGTGCGCACACCGGGACGCGCTCCAGCCCGCTACGCGAGTTTGCAAGCGGAAAGCTGATTGGCTCTCGGGTGTCTGTCAACATTCCAAACAGTCTGGAGCGGCCGCCATCTTGTGTCTCGGTAGGATCGAGACACAAGAGGTGGCAAAAACATAGGGGGAAATGACCAAAAGGGGGCAGGGTAGACCCCCCCTGACCCCCTAGGTTTGATGTGGGAGCCATAAAAGGGCTCCGCGGGGCAAAAAAAATAATAATTTTTTTTTCGATTTGCGCGGGGGTGCGCCCGGTACACGCACCGGGAGCGTACCGGGGAGCGTACCATGGGGAAAAAAGAATGACAGATTTTTAAAAAAATGTAGCATTTTTTTATAAATTGGAGGTAGTTCTAAAAAGAACTGTTTTTTTATTCTTTTTGTTGTTTTATATTTTTTTTATTGTTTTTTTGAACATTTTGTACTTTTTTTGGCTTTTATGAACAATTTTATATTTTTTTTGGAATTTTTATGGGGACAAACAAAAAACAGGGAATTGTAAACGGCTCAACTGGAGCAAAAAAAATCAGGAAAAAATTAAGGTTTCTTTGGGCACTTGTGGTTGTCACCAGCACGGTTGATGAGTTTAACACTTTGCTCACCATAGCAAATTGTACGCCCACAAAATATGCAAACTATTTTGAAATTTCCAAACTGGGTTTGGATGTTTGGGACCATCTCCCTTTTCCCTGGTCCCGATGGAGTGGGTTGGGTACTTTGGGAGGTGCTGGGAGAAGATTGGGGAGGGTTTCTGGTCAGTTCTCTGACCTCTGCCGCACTATAGTTGTTAGGGTGCCGGCGTTGCATGTGGCGATCATGGTGTTGTTGCCAAAAGAATATTTTTTGGCAGGGTTCCCCCTGGAAAGTACAGTGCCACAGATCAAACAAGTAACCTTTGGCGCATTTACTTTCTTGAGGCCCTTTGGGATTTTAAAAAATCCCACACAATGTGCTCCTTTGGCTTGTAGGGGGTAGTATCTTCTGGCAGGTAGCGCCTCTCCTCCTTCTCCTCCTCTTCTTCATCTCCACCACTGTGGTGTTGTGGTGGTCCTTGTGGTGGTGGTGGTGGTGGTGGTGGCTGAGATGCTCCTGCTGCTGCTGTTACTGTAGCCATTTCTTAGTACAAATGGGTACAAATAGGTCTGGAAATAGGTCTTCCTCACCCAAAGTACAAAGTGAGAATGAGGAAAAAAGGTGGGGGCTTTCATCATTAGGAAAACAAAACTGTCCTGAACCAATGAAAAGTGTTATTTTCAGGTCACATGACCAGGGCTTTCATCATTTGGAAACCAAAACTGTCCTGAACCAATAAAAAGTGTTATTTTTAGGTCACATGACCCGACGCGCTTACGCTACGCGCCCCGGGGCGCGCCCCGTGGTGCTTACGTAGCGCGATTGTATGCGTTCGGGTGCTTCCGGGTGCGCTTACGCCGTGCGTATCACGCGGACGCGGCTACGCGATACGTCACAATGATGTTTTCGTTCGCGGCATTAGTGCTAACGGGACGCTCACTGGTACGCGCACCGGGACACGCCGCAAGACTACGCTTACCGGTGCGCTCACCAGTACGCGCACCGGGAGCGCTCAAAGGCCAAAAAATAAAAATATACATATAAAAAATAGTATTACATAAATATACAATATAGGATTCATTATAAAAAATATTATATTTGATAGCATAGAAATTTGCTATTAAAAAAACTTTGAAATTCACTGAAAAAAAACATAGGTTTGAGGCCCTATATATAGTTAGGAATTAGCATTTACAAAACCTATGAAATTCACTGCAAAAACCATAGGTTTCACACCAGTTATAGTTAGGAATTAGCATTTAAAAAACCTATTAAATTCACTGAAAAAACCATATGAATATGTGTTTCAAGGGTTACATTACATTACACTGAAAAGAGGTCTGTCACTCTGTCACAAGGATGGTGTCATCAGTGATGTCATGAGTGATGTCACTGACCATGTCATGAGTGATGTAATATGTGACGTCATCAGCAGTGCATTGCAGGCGCGCAAGTTATAGTGAGTCCAACTAACTATAACGTGGGAATTTCAATGGTTTTATGTCAGTAAAATTTCCAGCTAACTATAACTGGTGTCAAACCTATGTTTTTTTCAGTGAATTTAATAGGTTTTTTTAAATGCTAATTCCTAACTATAACTGACGTGAAACCTATGGTTTTTTCAGTGAATATATATATATATATCCACAACGTAATCCCGAAGTGCAAACAGACGGACCGGCGCAACACCAGGGTACAGACTCCGTAAGCAAGGCTGCAGGTAAGTAAGGTTTATTATTTTTTTTAAATATATTTTTATTGATCAATTACAAGACAGACAAATAGGCAATAATTACATACAATACCTGCAAGTTATATGTTTCACTGCATTTAGGACAAAGGTCGGAAAAAACATATGCATTAAACAGTCGCTATTCTGTCTCTATTTCTTCGCAGCTCCAATTCCACCACAGGTGATATACATATCTCTCCCCTATAGGAATTCCACTTTGACCATTTTCTATCCCACTTCTTCGGGCACCCCCTGGCTATAAACACTTCTTTCTCAGCTACCATACATCTGTTGAATTCTTTCAACCATATTGCCTCTGTCGGCGTCGCCCCTCCACCCGACCCTCTCGCTATCTCCCTTTTGATCAGTGTGAAGTCCAGCGTCATGAACTGCTGTTCCGTCTCAGTTTTGTCAGTATCATCCCATATATTAAGCAGGCCTAAGCCGGGCGTCTGGCTAAACGTCTTCCCCAGTGCAGATTGCACATGAGTCATGGCCCTGTCCCATAATTTCCGCACTAACAGGCATTCCCACGCCATATGTAAAAAGGTGGCCGTCTGTCGGCAGCCCTTCAAACAAAGGTCATCTTGTCGAGATCCAATTTTCGCTAGTCTTATTTCCGTCATATAGGAGCGGTGTAGGACACGAAGCTGGATTAGCCTAAATCTAAGCATGATTGCCGCCTCTCTAGGTGACATTAACGCCTGTCGCCAATCTTCTTTGTCTATCGGCCCAAGGTATTCCTCCCATCACTCCTTAAGCTTTCCGAAAGAATTAGGCATATTATTACTAAGTTTTTTATAGGTCAAGGAGATCGCCTAATTTGCAGATATCTAAATACTTCTCCCTAGGCCAACTGATAGGTCCTTTGTAACTCCTCAAATTTGAGAATCGCTCCTCTTTTAATCAGGTCTTTGACTGTCGAGATACCAATGACATCCCATCTGTCAAACCCCGGATGATAGCAAAGCATGCCTAACTTCTGTGAAGACCACAATGGCGTTGCCTTAGTGAGCACCCCTGCCCAGCCCAGACGTGAGTTAGCTAATCGCCAGATCTGTATCATATGTGTGAGTGGGGCCAATATATCTTTGCTTCTTAGTGCGGGAATACAGAGCCCCGAGATACCCCGACCTTTCCATCTGATACCTTTCCAGGGCACATGCCGGGTCATCTGGTGGGGCATACAGCCATCTATTTACAGCCACCAAGTGGGAGGCCCAGTAATACAACCGTATATCAGGGAGCGCAATGCCCCCATCGTACCACCCTTTCATTAATTTCTGAAGCACAATTCTCGGGGCACTTCAATCCCACAACAGAGTGCGAATCTCCCCCTCCACCGCTAAAAAATAAGCATCTGAAATCTTGTGCGGGCAGTTCTAGAGTATGTACAAAAATCTGGGGAGGGTCAGCATTTTAAAAAGAGCAGCGCGGCCCACCAGCGACAGAGGCAGCGACCTCCAATGTTTAACATCTGAGCGCAGCCTAGCCAAAGGGGGTACCAAATTTCGGCTTTAAAAGAGAGCCGGATCTGGTGTTATGAAGACTACGAGGTATTTAAAGCCATCCGCCGTGACCTGCAGCTAAGCATGGGCGGAAAATCCGTTCCGCTCGCGGATTTTGCGGATTTTCGGTAAATTCGCAATCCGCGAACTCCCGCGAATTTACCGAAAATCCGCAAATCCGCGAGCGGCGGATTTTTCCGGGGGCAAAAGTTCAAGCCTGCCCTGTTGTAACTATTTTAGGATGGCGCCGGCAAGCTGCCAGCGCCATCCTAAAATAGTTACTAAGTTAGCTTCAACAGGAAGCTCTAATAGATAAAATAAAGCAGGTGCTCGCAACTGCTTTATTTTATCTATTAGAGCTTCCTGTTGAAGCTAATTTAGTAAGTATTTTAGGATGGCGCTGGCAGCTTGCCGGCGCCATCCTAAAATATTTACAAATGCCCTTCCTGTGACCCTTTCTGTGGAGCTTTTTCTCTTCATCTGCTGAACTGATCTTTCTCTGACCTTTTATGCACACAAGAGGCATGTGAACTCGCATGGAAGCCCCGCACGTTTGGCCCCGCGCACACACTCGCTGTTTGCACCGTCTTCCCGCCATTCACCCACTATGATGGACAGCTCACTCAAGGGACCCCTGCGCCCTTCGGGGCGATTGCATAGTAACACACACATGGTCGCTCGAACTAGTTGATGCTCAAATTCAGTGACTCATTCATTAGCCCAAAAACAATCATGAGCGTCTTCGAGGCTGGACAGGTGTGCCTCTTCCCAAATCTACCGTGGAAAGTCAGCTGTGATGCTGGGTAGAGGCCTTTGCATCCTTGACTTTCATGAGCGCAATCCCCGTGCTGTTCCTGTGACCAGGAGCTTCTGTCTCTTCATATTATTGTGTTCGCACGGGTTGCTGCAAGTTCGCACGCGTTTTGTACAATTTCGCAATTTGCGAAATTGTACAAAACCCTCGCGAACTTGCAGAAACCCGTGCGAACATAAAAAAAAAAAATCCGCAAATTCGCGAGAATTTGCGGATTTTGCGGATTGCGAGTTCGCAAATCCGCAAAATCCGCGAACGCGAGATCCGCAAAATTCGCCCATGCTTACCTGCAGCCACAGTCTTTAGAGAGACGGGGGGTCTGCCCATGTAACACATACAGCACAGACTTACTCCAGTTGATTGTGTATCCTGATTATTTCCCAAAGTTTGTGAAAATGTTAAGAACAGTGTGGATCAATTTGTACGGAGAGGCAAGATATAACAATATGTCATCGGCATATAGAGATATTCCATCTTCACAGTCATGTGACCATCTAAAACCCCGCACCATTGCATCTCAGCGGATCCAGGCCACCAAGGACTCTAGCATAAGGGAAAACAACAGTGGTGACAGAGGACACCCCTGTCTGGTGCCTATCCTAAAGGTGAATTTTCAGGACGTATAGTTGTTGACTCTTACCTGTCCCGAATGTCAGTATATAGCAACCGCACCCACCGTATAAATTTAGGGCTCAACCCAGCTCTTGACAGAACTTCAAAAAGATACGGCCATTCGATCGAATTAAAGGCCATGGATGCATCAAGTGACAGTATGACTGCATCCTCCTCCAAATATATCCGATGCGCCATCACATTATGGTGTCGGCGGATGTTAAGGGCAGTGTTTCTCCCAGGCATGAAGCCAGACTGGTCCGGGTGCACCAGAGAGGAAATCACCGTTCCCAGTCGTGTGGCAAGGACTTTTGCCAAGACCTTGACCTCAATGTTAATTAGTGAAATCAGCCTATACAAGCAACAGTTGTCTAACGGCTTTCCGGCCTTATGGACAACAACTATACTGGCTAGACGCTGGTCAGGCGACAGAACTCCCCTCTCCCAGCTTTCTTGATACATTGCCTGCAGGTGCGGGAGCACTTGGGAGGCCACAGCCTTTAGGAACTCCACTGGGATACCATTTGGCCCCATCGCCTTCCCAGACTTAATTTGGCCAATCGCCTTTTGGATCTCCTCACACAATATATTTGCATCTAGCGTATCCCTATCAACATCCGAAAGCGTTGGCACGTTACTATCCGCCAGAAGCTGACGCGATTCTTCCTCCGTATATGTCGTAGAGAGAGAATACACTTTATCAAAGTAATCTGCAAATGCCTCCGCCACATCCCCAGGGTGCTGCAGAACCTCCCCATTAGGCAGCGTTAATCGGGGCACCCACCGCGCACCCTGCTCTCTTCTCTCCAGCCACGGAAGCGTCTTTCCTGCCCTATCTCCAAGCTCATGGAGCCTGACCTGGGTAGCCACCTGTTTAGACAACATGTTTCATGTGATTTGATTTTATACTCTTCCTGATTCAATGCCATGCAATGTAGTGCCTCCTCTGAAGGATTTAACACATGAGCCGCCTCAAGTCCTCGAAGGGCCTCTTCCAACTGCACAAGAGTCTAACGCCTTTTAGCAAGATACTTAATTTTCAATGACACGGCGTACCCCTTCAGAACCACTTTATACGCCTTCCATAATGTTTGCGCCGATTCCACCAACCTTAAATTTTCTTCCAGGAAGTACCCTGTTTGCACTTCGAGCTCCCCCTTGATATCCGGAATTTTAAACAGCCACGGGTTGATGACAATGGTGCAGCTCTGTTGCCCTCTCCATGAGTGAACTCCACTCCCATCGGGGAGTGATATGAGATGCCTCGGGGATATGTCCAAGGATTTCTAAAACTATTCACAGAGGTCGTGTTCGTTAAAAAGTAGTCTATTTGAGAGAGACTACCATGCACACTAGAAAAATACGTGAAGCCTGAGTCTATGGTCTGTAGCTCCCGTCCCACGTCTGAGAGGCCCATTGCCGCAGTAAATTACATCATTAGGTCATTTGGCCTAGCTCCCTGTCTCTGCGGTACCTGTCAACCATATCATCCATTGTCATGTTATAGTCCCCACCCATTAGCAAAGCACCGTCAGGAAGTTTGGTCAACACCCGGCCTAATTCCATCAGGGCATCCCTACTCAGCGCAGGTGGCAGATAGACAGACACTACATTCAGGGCCCTACCCTCCCATTGGGCCTCAGCTACCGCAAACCGCCCCCGGATCCACCCATGTGTTGTGAATGATCAAGGGTGTGTTTTTCTTAGCTAGGATACACGTGCCACGAGATCCGGTGGTATAATCTGCATGCACTAAGAGCCTATATCCCCATCTATTAAGTGCCTTACTTTTATTGCCAACCAAGTGGGTTTCCTGTAGTAGGACGAGATCTGGGGCCTGTCTCTTCAGGTACTGCTGGATGACACCCCTCTTTATTTTATCACCATTGACATTCCAGGAAAAGACAGATAGCACTGAGTCGAGTTCAGTCCCCATCCCCAGTGCGGTGACATTCAAAGCCCCATAGTTCAATAATACAGCAATCACTTCTGCATGCAACTCGCAAGCATAGGCAGCACCATCACATCTCAGTCTGTCGCATTGAATAAGAACAAAGAAGACAAAACATTGCAACACAGTATAGTCACCTTGGAATTCAGCTCCAAAACATATGGTCCAAAAACTATTGAATCTGCAGCATATGAGTTCACCACATCTTTGACAACTGCAAAAAACTGCAAAACACCCCCTCCTCCCCTTACCCCCAAATCCGCCCCCCTCCCTGCCTCCCTGCCCGTGGATTTAGAACTACCCACCCCCAAACACGGCAGAGTGCCTCTCATCCCCCGAAATGCTGAAAATGCAGAGGGATCCGACCCCCCTCCAGCAGACATATATCACAGATATCGTGTTTTAGAGCCATCCTCTTATAACAGTAACAAAGCAACGTCATATCACATCTATATATCCAGCAAATAGTACCATATCATAGACCACCGAATACAAAAAACAGTCTTGCATAAGTGAGTTTTCCCACCTCCCCGCCCAAGCCCCCATGCTTGCGTATATTGCCAGTTCTTCAGACCCACGCTATCAGTCCTGCTCCTCTAGTCGACTGGTCTCTGCTGTATCAGTGTTCACCGTCTCCGTCCGGACTCCTCTTTGTGTTTCAGATCTACTACGGCAGTGCCTCCTACGGCCCCGCTGCGCTCCAGCCCTCCATCCAGTCCCAGACCGCCTCTGATGAGTCAAAGAACCATGATTTGCCATCCAGCTCCACTCGCAGCCGTGCTGGGAATAACATCGCATACTTCACCTCCCGATCGCTCAGCTCCTTCTTCACCGCTTGAAAGCTTCTACGTTGTGCCTGGACTTTGGCCGTGAAATCTGGGAAGAACGCCACCTCATAGTTATCTATCTTCAAGGCGGGCTGGATCATGACGCCTGTAGAATTATGTTTCTATCACAGTAATTGAACACCAGAGCAATCAGGGGTCTCGTAGGTGTTCCCGGCTTAGACCTACCACTCGGTACCCTGTGGGCTCCTTCTATAGAGAAGTAGCTGGACAACGTCTTGGGCTTCAGGCGTTTTGTAATTAGCTCCTCCACATACAAATCTGCAGCCGGCCCCTCCGTCCTTTCCGGAACTCCTAAAATTCTAATGTTATTACGGCGGGCTCGACCTTCGTAATCATCCAGCTGTTGCTGCATTTTCTCCTGCCTCTGTTGCAAGTCAAGCATCTGTCTCTGGAGCTCTGATGTATCAGTCTGCAGGGCACCCATTACTATCTTAAGTTCCTTTACCTTCTCAACCATTTTCTTAAAGTCCGCTATTAGCAGTGATACTTCAACAGTGACTGAGTCCATTGAAGTACGTACCCCTCCTATCGCTGCCATAACATCATGGAGAGTAAACTCCGATCCCGGCGCAGGGCCACCACCGCCCCATCTCTCTCCGATCGCGGTGAATCTCCTTTGTCGCCCATTTTAGTCCATGCAAATTTCGCCAGTTGTTTCTGGGCGTTAGCCTTAGGACCTTTCCCTCCTCTAGCTATAATGATAGAGCCTCCAATCGTCAGACGAGTGCAGAGGGCGGCCAACAGACACAAGCGCATTCAAGTGATGGAGACAACCCAGGCAGAACCCCGCACCGGGAGGTGTCCCCCCCCCGGGGCCCGACAACCCAAGCAGGTCCTCACTCACCACAGATGAGCTCAAGAGTCATGGAACAACTGCCCCCGTGACTTGGTAAAAATGTCCTTGCCACCTTGTCAGATTCTACAGGCAGACCTTTTCCACAGTTATCTTCGGTACCAATATTTTCCGTAGCTCAGAGAGTCCAGGGGAGGGGGGGGTCCGACACCCACCACGACAGTTCAGACACGAAAACAAGGGCCACCAGGAGCAGCGTTACACCCCCAGCGCACCATCCACAGCCAAGGTCCGCACCTCTAGTCTCTGCGGCGGTCACCCAACAGGATAATCAAGTAGGATAATGTCCTTACAACAGTCTCATCAGGCTGCAGCTCGCAGCGCCCCACGTATTCCTGGTGTCCATAGGGGAGCTAAGCAGGCTGAATACAGTTGCCTATCCTGTCTACTGAGGCAATGATCGACATACCACTCTGCACACTCTTCCTCCACTTAGGCCCTGTACATGGTCCCAAGAGTGGGTTGTTCTTCCCCATGAAGTGGGCAATAGTCAGCATCCAGACCAGCTGCTGACGTTATGTAGCTCCCCCACCACAAGTATATTATCAGGCTTCCACGGGGTGTTCAAGCGCCACCACTTCGAGGTGCATGCTGCCCAAAATCATGCCCACGAACTTGGATGGCTCGAGGTGTCCGGGAAAGGGAAGGAGCTCGTCTAGGGGCAGCAGCCATTCCCCACGGCTGCAAGCACGCCCCCTAAGTAAGGTTTATTTAAACATCATTGTCCAAATGACGCGTTGCAGCCGCCAGACATGTGGCCTTGTTCACATAGCGCTTTATTTGAAATGGTGCAGTATATATAGGTGGCAGTGTTTTTTCCATGCTAGTTGCAATGAATAGGCATTTTACTACATGTGACATGCTTTTACTGTAGCCCTGCTTTACTGCGATAAGTGACTATCAGCAAAATTCTGCCATGGAATGACATAGTAAACAGACTCAGTGATAACAGTCAATATGAAGCAGAGAGCAAAAGACAGGCTATGAAAATGAGAGTATTCGCGCTCTACACTCTTCGTGGTTCTAGCCAAAACACGCGCCTGACACATTAAGTTGCTTTATAATTAGCACACTTATGGCTTACCGCTGCCCCAATTATTAAGAGTACTGTTTCTAAATTGAAGGCCGTGTGTGCCATTGAGAAAATAGGGAGCTATGGACAGCTGACAGGTATGGGGAATCACGTGCCGTCGGAGTGCCCGGCACGAAGTAGACAGTGCACGATAAATGAAAGTGTGAGGAGCCTGTGGATGAAAATCCGCATTGTGTTCAACCAAGTCCATCATGCCCGATAGCGCTGAGAGATTTCACACGGAAGCCTATGTTTCAATATTATCGCATGAAAGTGAGGTGGTTCGCCACTGGAATAAACATAATGAAAAAAGTGAGTGTGAGGGATGTGTGCTGTGATATTTACAGATACAAGGAGGCGTGTGTGCTTAATGCGCATACATAGTGCTGGTGTGAGTATTGTGATATGATGCCTCCTCATAACGGTGCTACTAATTAAAAAAATTATTAATGTAGCAATTGCGGAACATATATAATAGCAAATGCTATTGGTTGGCCCAATGTCGCCCATTGATACCTATCAAAAACGAGGCATTCATCATACGGAGAATAAGTCAAGTGACTAAGGTCTCACGTGAATCCAATTAAGGGCAAAGTCAATTCAACTGTCAAGAAACATCCTGTTTGCGCAAAGATGGCAGAAAAATGTATAATAATAAACTAATAAACTACAAATCCCAAATACTGTTACTTATTAGTAAAAAATGAGGTGACCTTGTCCCACTCTCGAAATAAATGGGGTCATGTGCTGAGTGTATATACAGTGCAGTAGTGTCACGCATCACAGTTGGCTCAAAGCATGTACAACCAGATATATCAGGAAATATATACACTGTACAAAAACATGGCAAATATTACAGAGGGAACACATCAAAATTCACACACCAATTTACAGGAAATGATGTAGAACCTCCCTGGTGTTAAGGCCTGTGGGTGTCTTGGTGTTGACCTGGAGGATAAATCTGCTCTCCAACTGATGCAGCAGCTTCTTCCTGTTACCACGACACCTCAGTGTGGGTATGCAGTCAAACACAGAGTATTGGAGGATATATATATATATATATATATATATATATATATATATATATATATATATATATAAATATATATAAATTCAATTAGCCTGGCAGCCGCCAAGCTCCGCTCTCCTCAAGCCTCTAAGCGAAGGCGGTTCGTGTGTAGGTTGCGAGCCTCAAAATTAAATCGAAACCTGACTTTCCGTTTTGAGTCAGAGAACACACGAACAACTTCTTGCTGGAGAAATGTCTTTTAATGCAGTTCAAAGCAACAAAACTCTACGCGTTTCAGGAGCTCACCTCCCTTGTTCACGAGTGAAAGTGTTAGACTCACAATAGGTTTTAAATAAACATGTGTCATACTTGTGAATAGTCATAGAAAGCAGACTAGCGCTGCAAAGTAAAAGTGAATAGTTACTAACGAAAACATACACCCATATTCAATATGGTATACAGCCTCATATTATATATATGTTAAAGAATGCAATTTGGCAATTTGTATATGCTCGCAGTTGCATACAAAAAATTCATCAATTGTAGGGAGTTCAAAATTAGGTCACTAATTTCAGGATGTCATCAGAACTTTTTATACTAGCTACTAGCTAGTTAACCTCTCCTCAGTTTCAGCTTTGCTCTACCGATTCAAATAAGGTACCAGCAGTTATCTCGCCCCAGTGGGCTTATTTTTAACAGTCCTTTTTGGCCATAATCCAAGAGTTATTCTGCCCAAGTGGGCATAACCTCATAACCCCCTTTATGTTAACGGTCTCCAAACGTTTCATTCTCTCCATTAATCATCTCACATCACGGCTGTCACAAATTCATATTTTCTTCCTCTTCATTTCTTCATTAGTATCTATGAAAATATATAGACAGAAAAAACATTAACCACACATATTCTACCATTAACCCTTTGTGATTTTAAAATCATCATTTTTGTGTTACAAGACAATTCAACTTCATCTTTGAACTCCTAAAGACTGGTATGGTTCTAAAACTGTGGTGACACTTCAGATACTTCACCAGAATTTCATATCATTGTTACCTTAGGTCTGCCATTACATTCTCTCACTATATTTCTCTCTTATTCCCCCTGAAAAGTATTAACCATTTCAAATGCACATTCTATACAATCACCCCTGAACAGTTTAAAAGAGAGAAATATAGCACAGAGAACTCACCGCATATGAGGTAGAACTTTTATCTTTGGGGTTAAGTTTCTGTCCCTCGAAAACCTTTCATTTCACGCAAAGTCGGATAGACCTGTTTTTCATTACTAGGAAGTTAAGAATCAGAAAGTGGTTTACCAGCAAGGAAACAGACAAATCTGTGACACCTAGAGAGAAACCAAACAGTATGAGCATGGCTGAAGCAGAACTAGTACACTCATTGAAAGTTTAGCAGAAGAAGTAGACAACACTAGCTGTCCCTATGAAAGAGGGTCAATCAGTAGACCCAGTAATAAGCAATTTTTAAAGATCTCAGTGAATATAGCCCCTAAAAAGCCCAAACTGTGTATATCTGGTCGTGCTAGACCAGGACAAAGTCACAAGTTCAGGCCGACTGCGATGGAGCACAGGCTGGTTACAGGGACCTAGCTAGGACCACTGAACAAGAGTACCATAAATCCTGGTTACTAAATGTAAATGTCAAATGTAAATGTAAATGTCAAATGTCATGGTACTTATAGAGCGCACTGTCACCAGACGGTCACCTTGCAGTGTTGCCTAATCGGCTTCCTGGCGCTGATACTCATACCGCTGTGGAACCCCTCCTAGCTTTCCCTGTGAAGTGTCCACTCCTGGGCACCCCCAGGGTGACGCCAGGCATCCTTAGAGTTGTTGGGGCCAGTGTGGAGGCTAAGCAAGCTATTGCCCAGAGTTGCAGCGTGGGGCCGGTGATTAGAATAGGCACCGAGGCGAGAATTAACAGGTCCAAGGAAATTGAGCCCGAGACCCCGCCGAGGCGGGAATCGAACCCTGGTCCCTGGCCAGAACTCTGCATCAGGGTCTGCTGCTCTAACCATTGAGCCACACTCAAGAGCCATACTAAGAGTTGCAGAGTCCAGCATTGAGGATCTGTCGAGCAGCCGAGGCAAAGTGAGATCCTCCTTGGAGATGCATCACACAGCGTCGGGTTCCGAGGAGTTGGGATGCAAGATACTGCATCATCATCGAGGAGGCTATCAACGAGGGTCTTGTGATGAGGAGTCCTGCATCAAGCTGGTTCTGAGGAAGCTGCAGGGCTTGCGATGCAAAGTCCTGCGTCGTCATCGAGGATACGATTAAAGCGGGTGATCCAGTGTTTCTGGACCCACAATCTCTTTATCTCTTTCTTTATTTTATCAACTTTACTGACTCTCTTGAACTTACTTACTTGCTATCTTGGTCCCCCAATGTATCTTTTATAAGTGCACTGAGGAGGAAGAGTTTGTATTTCTCGTCCGATCAACTACAATACAATTAACAGTGTAACCAAATGGCCACACAATGAGGACCAGGAATTGGTAGCCAAGTTCAAGGGTGTTTATTACAAATTAGTAATTAAGTTCAAATAAATCACTCTCACGACCATACTGTAGAGGTACAAAATTACAAAAGGGAGGCCAAGCCTCCTAAAGAAGTTTAAATAAACACGAATTAAACAGACAAGCAGCTCAGTTGCTGCGATACAAAACAATAGCATGTGAATCTGATGCTTTGAAATTAATCTCAATTTGTCCTTTTTATACATTAGCAATCTAAGTCTTTCTAGCACAGACCAGGACACAGGAATGCTAAAGGTTCAGAATCAAATAGTTCTTTGGAAGAGGATAGGGCTGAGGCACTGGATTTCAAGTAGCAGTACTGCAGATATTCGGTCGAGAGAATCAGTGTAAGCCAAAGTCACACTTAGGGCAGAAATCAAAGGAGCTAGGAGGTAATCCTCTTAAAGTCCATTCTGGGCAGTTAGGGAATGAAAGAGTTCAGCTAGGAGTTTAGGGAAGGTTCTGCATAGAGTCTATAGAAAGATTCAGCAAAGAAGTCCAGAATACAGTCTGCAAAAAAGCCCAAAATCCTCTTCCCGAATCAGCCAGGGCAAACAGTAAGTTATAATCCGTAAAGTCCAATCAACACCCTTTTGGTCACATCATCAATAGAAGTCCATTGTACATGTTTCAGTATCCACGTTGCACACTGCAACATCCAGGTAAAATCCCACACTAGACTTGGGAACACTGTCTTGTTCATACACTCAGGTAAGAGATGAATAACCGCAATAATTAGGCTTCAGTTCTTTTGTGCTGTCATCAAGGTTTCTTTCTCAGGCTATCTGTCTATTGCTGTTATAATTTTTAAAATCTATTCTAGACGGGAAACATCCATTACAACGCAGTCATTACAACTCACTACTTTTACAACTCAACAGTTACAACAGAACTGCCTTTACATTGCATGCCATTACAACGCATGCCATCACACCACATGTCACTACAACGCATGTCCTTACAACATATACCAATACAATGCATGCCATTACAACTCATTATAAGGTAAGTAATGGAGATTTTTTGTTTTAGGGTGAGTATTGGTTTTGGGTTACATGGGAATAGTAATTTGTACCCCTACACTATCCAACACTTTCCCTACTGTTGCACTCACTGGAGTGGGAATAGTAATGTTTACCCCTACACTATCCAACACTTACCCTACTGTTACCCCAAAAGTATTATGTGTTGTAATGGTATGCGTTGTAGTGGTAGTTTTAACAAATGCGTTGTAATGGCATGTGTTGTGAAATCATGCGATGTAATGGTAGTTGCGATGTGACAACTGCGTTGTAAAAGCATGCATTGTAATTGTTTGCTTTGTAACTTCATATATTCATTCTAGACTAGCAATGCATGAGAATACCTGCATCAAAATCAAGTCAGCAGAATATGGGAACACAAAATTATGAAATGCAGTATAATGAAATACAGGCCTCTAGAGTAAATGCTAACTTAAGACATCAAATCAATGGTGTAATTTAAAAAATATGCTTGTGCACATTTAAACATATACAAATATAATTTCTTTAGTACCTTTAGTATATATTTCATTGGAATATAGTGAATAATCAAATTAGACAATAGTAAGTATGACTGAGAACTACTTTTAAAAAAGCATACATGTAACATTAATGCCAACTTTGTCGTTTGACTTGTGCTAGGACACTACATATATTAGAATAGTTGAGACCTAATAACGATGTCCCTAACAGTTACACAGACAATATAGCACATGTTTAGGAATCATGAGTAAAGTTTCAACAATGAAGTAAAGAGGATGATGGAAAGTAAACTACTCATTACTAATATTCATCCTTGCAATATAGCAAACATTATAATCCATAAATCTTTTAGTTGCAATGAAGTTTATACATTTTGTTATTACAGATCAATCACTTTGTTAATCAATATCTAAGGATTATTTCTAATTCATTTACATTAAAATGCATCACTCTGAAGAGAGGCGGAAGGACGCGTGTGACTAGATCCTGTAAATCGATTGATTGGCCACAGACTTTGAAGTCGTTAAAGAAATTATTCGAGGATACCTGTGGCTGATGCATACGGACCACTATTTTGAATCAGATGCCCATCGCAGAGATTGTAAAGCATCTGCGTCTTGGCTTCATACCTTAACCCGCCCCCTGTCCTGAAGAAGACCCACCTAGACGCTCATTACAAATTGCCAACACATTGGGTCGAAACGTCAACGCATTTTATATGTCAACACAGTGCCCATGATTATAGTGCAACCCTTAAATGAACTCTGGGTCATATGCGTCGAAATTGTAAAGACAAACACTCATTATTATTTTTAATGCACATTTAAATATATAGAAATATAATGTCTTTAGTACCTTTAGTATATATTTCATTGGAATATGGTGAATAATCAAATTAGACAATAGTAAGTATGACTGAGAACTACGTTTGAAAGTACATACATGTAACATTAATGCATAGTTTGGCGTTTGACTTGTGCTAGGACACTACATATATTAGAATAGTTGAGAGCTAATCACGATGTCCCTAACAGTTACACAGACAATATAGCACACGTTTAGGAATCATGAGTAAAGTTTCAACAATGAAGTGTAGAGGATGGCGGAAAGTAAACTACTCATTACTAATGTTCATCCTTGCAATATAGTAAACATTATAATCCATAAATCTTTTAGTTGCAATGAAGTTTATACATTTTGTTCTTACACATCAATCACTTTATTAATCAACATCCAAGGATTATTTCTAATTCATTTACATTAAAATGCATCACTTATTTAATGAAAATGGTTCCTAAATTAAACATCAGATGTATTTATTTTGACAGAAGTAAACATTCTATATGAGAGACTGTACATCCTACAGTAAAGGCTTTCTACAACAGCAGAGTCAGATGCAACATGTGCATGAATCATTATGACACAAATGAACCATGTGCAAAGAGTGCGTTCATTTTGTGCATCAGATATCATTCTTGTTGTTTAAAGAATGGGCAATTTTGCACTGCACCAAGTGGCTGCGTTTAGGATGTGTCACTCAGCTGCAGTTCCTGGAAGGCTATGGACTGCGATGTGAAGTCCTTGTGTCTGGAAAGTCCACATAGCTGAGGCGATGTACCGATTCTTCTCAGGGTTCTTTTGTGCAGCTGAGAAGATGCGTCGGTTCTGCAGGATCTACAAATGTGCTTGTAGAGCATGTTCAGGCCCTCTTCCAACAGTCCAGGAATGGTGTGGCACTACTAGGCAGAATGGAGCTCACGGATGTCAGAATCCAGGGGCTGGTTTCAAGGCTGTTGGAACCTTCTGTCCCTGAGGATCTAGTCAGGAGGCCAGTCAACTCGGCCATGAAGTCACTCTAGGTTCCTTGGTTCAATAGATGCAAGTGTGAGAGTGCTCAGACAGAGACTTTGTGATGTGCAAGAGTGGTAGGTGACAGTAAGCGTGGGCGTAAAATCCGTTTCGTTTGCGAATTTGTGGATTTTTGACAATTCCGCGGTCCGCGAATCTCGCGAATTTGCCCAAAAATCTGCAAATTTGCAAGCTGCGAATTATTTTGCTTGGTCGCGCTTGAAAAATACAATATCGCGCGCACGGCTTGACTTACCGTGATTCTGATTCCGCGGAGTTGTTTTTCTCCCGGTCTGCGTGTGCTGCGCCATTTTCGATCTTGCTGCGTGATCGCGTGAGAGTTTTTCGAACGCATTTATGTTATCGCAGCTCGCCATCTTGCACAATGAGAGTTTGACAACGCGAGTATGTCATAAGGGCCCGCGATCACGCATTGCGGGAGTAAACAATGCAGTACACGTAGATGCGGCACGCAGCTGACTTCCTGCGGGAGATTTGAACAGCTCACGTTCCCAAAATTGCAAAAATTGCAATCCTGCACAAGAAATCCACAGCAGGAAGCATAAACCTTCTGAAAATGATGATTTTGATCAGAATAACTCCCCAGATTGACATTTGGCTGCACTTTTTGGTGCAAGGAGTTCATTTTTGGGGGGGGGGTGGGAGGAAGGTAGTGCCCCAGAGTCTCCAACTTCCTGTTCCTGTCCAGCAGGCTCCTCCCAGTGCTTTGTCAATGTCCTGGTCACTTTTGATTTGGATCTGGACCTGGAAGGATTACTTTTTGTGGCTGCTGCTGGATATTTGTATTTGAGGACTTTTTGGACTTTGGAGTTTGGATCACTTTTGGACTTGAGATTTTACAAGTAAGTTGGTGTTGTTTGTTTGGGGCATTGCAGTTGAGGCAACTACAGTTTTAAAACTTTTTTCACAACATAACAAATATATATATTGTGGGTAGCCACAGTATCCAGTAGGCCCAGGGTTAGTCATGGGTGCATGATACAACTGTTTCTGTGATTTCTTTTAACTTAATTCTCATTTATGTCATGGAAGTTTAGCTCACTGTTATATGTTGATTTTTTTTAATTTTGGGGTGCCTGTAAAGCCTCACTAGCCAGTAGGCCCAGGTGTAGTGAGTGGTGCATGGACCTAGTCTTTCTGTGGGGTGTCTTGAATTTAATAATCATTGAGGGCATGGATGGCATTGGATTGTGGTGATTTATGTGTGTTTTTCGACTTTTTGGGGTGTTGGGGCCTGGCCATGTGGGTGGGGGCCATTTTGAGGCCTGGTACAGGCAGGGCCTGGCAATGTGGTGGGGTCAATGGGCCATTTTGAAGCCAGGCAGTGTGCTCAGGTCTGCACCCAGTTGGCCTTGCTTTCAACCATTATGCCCAGGGGTACTCAGTGGTGCATGGACCTAGTCTTTCTGTGGGGTGTCTTGAATTTAAACATCATTGAGGGCATGGATGGCATTGGATTGTGGTGATTTTTGTGTGTTTTTCGACTTTTTGGGGTGTTGTTGGGGCCTGGCCATGTAGGTGGGGGCCATTTTGAGGCCTGGTACAGGCAGGGCCTGGCCATGTGGTGGGGGTCAGTGGGCCATTTTGAAGCCAGGCAGTGTGCTCAGGCCTGCACCCAGTTTGCCTTGCTTTCAACCATTATGCCCAGGGGTACTCAGTGGTGCATGGACCTAGACTTTCTGTTGGGTGTCTTGAATTTAAACATAATTGAGGGCATGGATGGCATTGGAATGTGGTGATTTTTGTGTGTTTTTCGACTTTTTGGGGTGGCAGTAACAGGGGAAACACCTTGAAGGGAGCCCGGTTTGACTCTGTTGAGTGAGGGAAGATGGCGGCCGAGTAGCTGAGGCCGAAAGCAGTAACAGAACAGTGGAGCCCATGACTACCTAACTCTTCGTTGGATGGCGCTACTCGTTTGCCGGTCGGAACACGGGAGACAAACGGTAATGGCATCTCGTTTATAATCGTGGCTGCGGTGCAAACGGCTTGGTTCGCAGAGCAAACGCGGATGTTCCTTGTGCTCACCTGCGTCTCGGTGCGGCCGAGCGCCCGCGGACTGGTTCCTATCCCTGCCTCGGTCTGTGCCTGCCTCGGCGGGCTGGCTGATGACGAGAGCCGGCGGAGATTGCGGTTCAAGGTTGACCTGAGGCGGGCTGGAGGGATTTCCTCGGTGGTGGTGGCAGTGTGGCCGGCGCCTGCAGTGCCTGCAGCCTCCCGGCATCGGCTGAGAAAAGGAAGGCGGGGCAAGGACAAGACTCCGCACAGCGGGCCAATGGGACCTGAGCAAAGCCAGAGGCGGATACAGGGAGCAAAATTGATTGAGTCAGAGGACGAGCAGATTTCAAGCAGCGAGGCAGCAAAAATTGAAAGCAACATCAGTAACAGCATAATCAGAGCAATGGCCCCCAAACTGAATACAGGTACAAAAACTGCCACAGAAAAGAAGAAAAAGACTGGGGGTGAGACGGCACCAGCAGAAGCAGAGCAGAAAGTGCAGTCCCCCCAGGTAAAGAAACAAATCGCTTCCAGAACAAGACAAGCCTTGGCTGCGGCCCCCACTGCTCCTATTGCTGATTTTTTCCCTAAAGTGATCAAGGAAAAAGGTTTAAAAAATATCTCAGCAATGGAGGGGGGGGAGAATGATCAGCCAACAGCTGAAAATTCAGCCACGCCAACACCAACACTAGACACTCGGGATGTGGCACACGCGATCAAAGATGGGCTCGAACATGTGAAACACGGGGAAGAAATTAATAACCAAACATGGAAGCCCAATGTTATTGAGAAATCAGAAAATGATGATAGCAAACCTACCGACCAACCAACCGAAGGCGAGACAATGGTGGGACCCTTATGTGGTGGACAGGTTAGTTCTGAAACAGGAAATCCTCAATTGAATAAGGCTGATATGGGCAAAGATGAGCACACAGCAGATGTTTTGCTTGAGCTGGAATCAGCAGAGACGCCTAAAGTACCTCAGGAGCTTTTGGGGGGTCGTCCTGAGATGGAAAAATGCAAGGAGAACGAAAAAGTTCCGAGCGAATGCTTCTTCTCTGTGTCAGAGGGGGGCGAGTGGTCAGAGGAGGATGATAGCTCCAATCTTGGATCAGATCTGGACACAGAGAGCGATCCTGAGCTGGAATCACCGGCAACAGCAGTAAAATCACATAAAACCCGAGAGAATTCTCAAGGCGAGCTGAGTTGGGACCACTCATCAGCAATGCCACTGCAGGGCAGCCCGGGAGGAGCGGCGGCTCAGATGTCGCTTCTGGAGACTATTCATAAAGAGATTTTGGCACACAGGGAGGAAGCCCGACAGGAAAGCCGAAAATCTAGAGCAGCAGTAAGAAAGATGCAGGGCGCAGTAAGGAAGTTATCCAAAGTCTGTATCAACCTGGGGGATCGAATGACCAATCTTGAAGATAGAGTGGTCTCAACAGAGACGGAGGCTGCAGCAGCAACCAACAAAGTCGAAGCCCAGAGCTCACAAATAACAGACATCCAGTGGAAGCTGGAGGATATGGAAAATCGGCTCAGGCGGAATAACCTCCGGATTCTGGGGGTCCCAGAGGGAAGGGAAGGGTCCGATATAAGGGCCTATGTTACTAAACTGTTTGAGCAAGCATTCCCTGAGTTATCGAGTTGGGACTGGGCCACAGAAATTCAACGAGCTCACCGTTTTCCGTTTAAAATCAAAAGGGGGGCGAAAGAGGATGAAAAACCAAGAGCAATTCTCATCTTTGTAAGCAACTTTTTGCTTAGGCAGGCGATTTCAGAGAAAGCAAGACCAGATGCTAAGAGGAATGTAGATGGGGTATCCTTCTTTGTGCGTCCTGATTTCTGCCACACAACAGTAGAGAGACGCTGGCGACTCAGACAACTGATAAAACCGTTCAACGAAAAGAAGATGCAGGCCTACCTTGTAAACCCAGCCCAACTAAAAGTTATCAACGACGGGAGAACAATCTATTTTTCCTCAGAAATAAAGGCCAAAGAGTATTTGGAATCTCACGGGAAATAAAGTAATAGTCGGGCAGAAGTAAAGTAGAAGCAGTAGACATTTAAAAACATACTCTAGGGGGAAAAAACAAAAAAACAAAAAAAAAAAACGACTGAACACTGATATATAAATGGAAAATTATGGCTGGCAGGATGCAATGTAGAGGGGGGTAAGGGGAGTTAGAAATGGCAAATGATTGGTTCTGAAAGGGCTTCACTGTTCATACTGCGTCCATCACACGCTCAGACCAGGTCTGAGCGTCTCACGAGCAAGGGAGGGGGAGTGTTGGGGAAAGAGGGGGGTGGGGGAGTGCAGTAAGGGAGGGGGAGGGGTGGGAAGGGCAAAAACAGAAAAAATGGAGATAAGGAGTTTGGAAATGGAATATGTCAGAGCTAGTAGTTATTCTCAGAAAATAATGATGATCAAGATTCGACAGGGAATGTTAGATCAACAATTTGGGAAAAATGGCAAATACGACTATCATTAATATTTGTACGGCTAATGTAGGCGGCCTGAACGACCAGAGGAAAAGACTTAATGTAGAACACTTTGTAAAATTTAACAATATTGATATCCTTTGTATACAGGAGACCCATCTCCCTTGGGCAAAACAAAATCTGATGAAATTGAGGGGGTATGAAATTTTATCTTGCTCCACACAAACATCAAACATCAGGGGGGTCGCTATATTGGCTAAATCTTATTTGGGGGGGGCCAAACGTCACAAATCTGATAGCGGTGGTAGATGGGCGATTGTAGAACTCAACCTTGGGTACACCCTATGTGTAGTCTATGGGTCAAATCAAGATGACCCTGAAGTATTTGATTTTCTGGAGGGAGAGTTAGCAAACTGGCCAACACCCATGATAATCTGTGGGGATTTTAATATATCGGTGGATTGGAATGATCCAGCGGGCTACTCTGGGAGGAAATCAAGGGTATTCCGAGCCTTGGATTCCCTCAAGAATTCCCATGGGCTTAAGGACGTCTGGGGGGAAAAGGAGCCTTTAGACCCAGGCTACACCTACTTCTCTTTCCCTAATGCGAAATATACCAAGCTAGATTACTTCTTGATCTCCCTCTCGGAAATGAATAAGGTTGGCATCAGGAAACTCCCGAAATCAATATCTGACCACAACCCATTAATTATGACCTGTACAATTTCAAGTATGGAGAGGAAACAAAACAGCTGGTCGTTCGAGCGTAAGCTTCTGTTAGATACCAGATTTGTAGAACACATTAGAAAATGGGCAGAGGAATTTTTTGATATCAATAGATACAGCACATCCAGAAATATGGTTTGGGAAGCCTTCAAAGCCTCTTTGAGGGGGGAAACAATTAGTTGCTCAGCCAGGCTCAGGAGGGAAGATAAGAGTGAGGTAGAGAAGCTGATGGATGAACTTGCAATGATAGAAAAACAGCATATTAGGGAAATTAGTATGGGGCAGGATGGTCACGGAAGCCTTACAAGAATTACCAATACCAAAGCTAACCTCCAGAAAATAGCTACGGAGAAGGAGGCTAGAAGCTATCAAGCAGCAAGGGCAAAACGGTACGAAACAGGGGAGCAGGCAGGAAAAGCTTTAGCCCTGCAGTTAAGACAGGAGAGAACTAAAAACATAATTCCCTGTATACAGGACGAAGGCATAGAGTTTACAGAGCCTAAAGAGATACTGAGAGTATTTCATGGGTTCTACCAAAAATTATATGATGAGGAGGAGCAGATCAGAGAGCCAAGGCCGGGCTTTACAGACAGGGGCCCCAGAGTAACTGTACAGGATCGGGAAGAATTGGAAAAAGATATACAGATAAACGAGGTAACGAAAGCCCTACATGAGCTAGCCGCGGGTAAGGCCGCAGGTCCTGACGGGTTACCCCTAGAAGTGTATGTGTGCCTAGAAAAACAGATTACCCCTATATTGATTGACCTATTTAATGGGATTCTATATACAGGGAGAGTACCAGAATCATGGAAAGAGACAAAAATCATTATCTTTCATAAGAAGGGGAAACCCAAGGAATTACCAGGACCATACCGCCCCATATCGCTCATAAATGCTGACACAAAGCTATATTCAAAGATCTGGGCGAGTAGATTAGGGGGGATGATTGGCAATCTCGTGTCTCCGTGGCAGCACGGGTTTGTGCCAGGGAGAGGCACCACAGACCATATTAGAAGGGCAATAGCATTGTTCGACGCTCAGGGTGCCGCGGGGGGGGGAGATGGCCATGATTCTCCTCGACGCGGAGAAAGCCTTCGACCGCGTGGTCTGGGATTATCTCTGGGGTATATTGGGAGGCAGAGGGTTCGGTAACAATTTTTTGAGGGCAATTAAAGCCATGTATTGTAACCCAGTGGCTAGGGTCTCAGTCATGGGGCTTCAATCTGATAAAATAATAATCAAGAGAGGGACGCGTCAGGGGTGCCCCTGCTCTCCAATTCTATTCTCTATGTATATAGACCCCCTTATACAAAGAATCCTGGCCTCAGGACAAATAAGCCCAGTAGTGGTCAATGGATTCACAACCAAATTATTGGCTTATGCAGACGATCTGGCCATAACCACTGTGGACCCCCACCAAGCTATGCCGGAAATTGTACAATTGGCCAAAGAATTTGGCAATTGCTCTGGGTATAAGTTGAATGAGGGGAAAACCCAGATCATCTGTACCAAGAATATTAGGAAAAGTGATCATAGGTATGTAGAGTGTGCGACGTATCTTGGGGTTAAGATTAATTCATCAGTTGAGAAGATGGTTGAGGAGAACTATCTTCCGCTGCTGGGCTCAATTGAAACAGAGCTTAGAAGAATTGATGTCCTGCATCTATCCCTTATAGGTAGGGTGAATGCCCTAAAGATGACCATGTTTCCCAAAATATTATATCTTTTTAGGGCTATTCCCCTATTTATAGGGGAGACAATGATCAGAAAAATTGAATCCACGTTTGTCAGATTTGTGTGGCAGTACGGTAAAATCAGACGATCTATAAACTATCTATCTTTACCGGTGGATAGGGGCGGTCTGTCATTTCCAAACCTTAAACTTTACCATTTGGCATGCCTGTTCACACAAATGAATATATTGATTCAATCTGAACCCTTGCCAGCAGTAGGCTATAATGGAAATCAAGATCCTCCCTCCATCTATGAGCTATTGCTAGGTAGAAAAGCGTATGGGTTATTACAGTGTGAAGTGGAACTGAGATTCTACAACAGGACGAGATATAGGATCATCAAAGGGGTTTGGTGGACGTGGAAATCCATAAGTAAAATCCTAGGAATCCCGAAAATAAATGCTAATACTGATCTGTGGAAATCATGTCTATTTACCCATCTTGGACAGAACGAGAATAGTTTAATTTGGAGGGCACAAGGGATAAGATGCTTGGGTGATGTTATGTTGGGAGAGAATATATATAGTTTTATCGAAATACAGCGGAAGTTTGGGATCCCTGGGAATCACTGGCTGCTATACTGGCAAGTCATTCAAACTATCTCAGCAATAAGACCAAAACTAGTGATGACACCAAACTGCCAACTGATTGAGTATATAAAAAGAGGGGGAAGGAAGATTGGTACGGTCTATAATTTTCTGGTGTCCGGGCTCCCAGATGATCTGGATAAAACTGAGGTGGCTTGGTCACGTAAGTTAGGGGACCCAGACGTAGATATAGATCTGGCCTTACTTTTAAGTAGTAAAGTATTTCGAGCTTCAAACTTAAGGGCCCAACATTACAAGACGGTGTTTAACCTTTATTACACCCCTGCAAAGCTGTTTGGGTGGGGGTTAAGGGAAGACGATAAGTGCCCAAGATGTAACACAGGCCCAGCAGATTTGATACATATGTTTTACGGCTGCTCTAGTCTGGCCCCAATTTGTGGTGAGATAACAACCTTTTTGAGGGGGCTGCTAGGTAACAATATCAACCTATCCCCCACTCTAGTTCTTTTAGGAGTGGACTCTAAACTTAAGGTTGTGAAACACGCACAAGCATTGTTATTTATTGCCGCAGCGGTACTCCGTATGCTAATCTCTGCTGGGTGGAAAGATTCCAACGCCCCTACATTTCAGATGTGGATGTCTAGGCTGCTGGGTATCCACAATCTGGAAGCCTGCCTGTATGAATTAAAGGGTAGAAAGAAGCAGGAGTTTGGTAGGAATATTTGGGCACCGGTTAAGATCTGGAGAAACCCTGATTCATGAGATTGGTTGGGATTTGGCTCCTTTGTTCTATTTTTTAAGAATCTTGACTGAATGTTATTAACTTTTGTAAAGCTCTGATTAATGTACTGCATATTATGAAATTTCTTTTTTTTACATTTTATAATATATATTGTATCTATTTATCTGGATATGTACTGATTCTGTAATTTTAACTGCCTTATCTCTAATAAAAAATATTTTAAAAAAAAGGAATGTGGTGATTTTTGTGTGTTATTTACTTTTTGGGGTGTTGTTGGGGCCTGGCCATGTGGGTGGGGGCCATTTTGAGGCCTGGTCCCGGCAGGTCCTGGCCATGCTGCTGGGGGTCAAGGGTCCATTTTGAAGCCAGGCAGTGTGCTCAGGCCTGCACCCAGTTTGCCTTGCTTTCAACCATTATGCCCAGGTTTAGTGAGTGGTGCATGGACCTAGTATTTCTGTGGGATATCTTGAATTTAAACATCATTGAGGGCATGGGCGGCATTGGATTGTGGTGATTTTTGTGTTTTTTTTACTTTTTGGGCTGTTGTTGGGGCCTGGCCATATGGGTGGGGGCCATTTTGAGGCCTGGTACAAGCAGGGCCTGACCAGTTGGTGGGGGTCAATGGGCCATTTTGAAGCTAGCCAGTGTGCTCAGGCCTGCACCCAGTTTGTCTTGCTTTCAACCTTTATGTCCAGGGGTACTCAGGGGTGCATGGACCTAGTCCTTCTGTGGGGTGTCTTGAATTTAAACATCATTGAGGTCATGGATGGCATTGGATTGTGGTGATTTTTGTGTGTTTTTTTGACTTTTTGGGGTGTTTGGGCCTGGCCATGTGGGTAGGGGCCATTTTGAGGCCTGGTACAGACAGGGCCTGGCCATGTGGTGGGGGTCAGTGGGCCATTTTGAAGCCAGGCAGTGTGCTCAGGCCTGCACCCAGTTTGCCTTGCTTTCAACCATTATGCCCAGGGGTACTCAGTGGTGCATGGACCTAGTCTTTCTGTGGGGTATCTTGAATTTAAACATCAATTCAATTCAAAAGTGCTTTATTCGAGTAATTACTCATAAAAGCAGACAAACAAACACATAATAAAATACAATTAAATTACAGAGTCAGCATGACTTTGAGCACAAACACGTTAAAAAGGAAGTTTAAAAACAGATTTCATCAAGTTATAACCATCAAGGTGCAAAGTTCATATTATAAAATCATACATAATTAAAAATTGATTTAGTAAGTTTTCGTCAGATAGACTCCAGGCATGGGAACAGAGAATAGATAAACTAGCAGTCTCTGATCAACTAGGCAGAGAGTAGTCACCCTACTAGCAATCTCTGCCTAATTACCCACGCCCACCCCAAATACTTTGCAGTCGCTATGATAATCCAGTTTAAGGGGGTAGTTTTAACAATGCGTAAGGCTACCATGGAGCTTTTAGTACCCAAATTTCTGCACATGGGGGCCAACCAGACACGTCTCGGAACAGAATATGCTTGACAGACAAACAAAAAATGCCCCAGAGTCTCTTTCCCTTCCCCACAAACTAAGCAAGTTGCTGGACCTCTATTTCTCCATTTAGATGTTAAGTTACCAAGAGGTAGAGAGCCAGCCCTCAGTTGAAAAAACAGTTTCCTGTCCATGGGTTTAGTTATGATGTCCCAGTACATTTCAAACATTGGAAACAGTTTAGCTTCAAGGAAGGCAGTCGTCATAGACCCGTTGTTGTTGCTAAGGAGGCTCATATTTTCAACATGTTCCCAGTAAAGGTTTTTTATGGACAACTTTGATGGAAACGGTGACCCGGTTGGATCCGACCACAGTTCACTCAACCCTAGTTCACTTAGTGCAGTTCTCAGTGATCTAAACCATTTAATTTCATGAAATCGATCTGCCTTGATTACATCAGCAAATCCTTCTGCATATTGTGACAACTCAGGGGTGGTCCAGATTCTACGCCAATATAATATCGGTCGCAGTTTACACATAGCCGAAATTTCCTTCCTACCAAGATCATATCTGAGTGGCAAGAGGGGACTGCTCTGTGGGGTGCCAGTTAGTTTACGGAGGAAACTATTCTCTAACCTCTGTAACTCCTGGAGGTTCTCTTGCCCCCACAGTTCTGCCCCATATAGTGCAGACCCTATTGCTTTAGCCTCATATATGATAAGTGGCGGTTTGATTGGCTTAGTTAAAGATTTCGTGTGCTCCTTAATGATGGTACCAGCAAGCTGTTTATGCCTTAATATTGCCAAATCCAGGTGGTGATCCCATCTGTTATTGTTTGAGATATGTATCCCCAGATAAGTAAAGGAGTTCACGACTTCAAGGCAGCGCCCACTCAAGGTAATTTTAGATTTATATTTCCTACTAGGATTAAAAACCATGAGTTTTGTTTTCGCTGCATTTACCTCCAAACCATGATCACAACAAAATTTGTCAAAGATTACCAATGCCTTTTGCAGACCACTTGGGGATTTTGATAAAATTAGGGTGTCGTCTGCGAACATTAAAATTGGAACTTTTGCACCAGCAAGGGAGGGAGCATCTACGGGCTCAGCTTGCATAAGGGGAACAATTCCGTTTATAAAAAGAGTAAACAGTGTTGGAGCCATTGAACAACCCTGCCGAACCCCCCGCTCGACAGGGAAGTCAATAGTGTCATTACCATAGCCACCCCATTGGATCTTAGCATAGGTGCCCTCATGGAGTCTCATGATCAAGGTTAGAATAATCATCGGGACCCCCAGGGCGGCCAGCACCTCCCACAATTTTGCCCTCGGCACCAGGTCGAATGCAGCCCGTAAGTCAACAAAAGCTGCGTAGAGGCTGCATCCGCCCAGAACCACTGTCCGCCATTGTATAAGTTGGAAGCGAAAAACCTGGTCTACAGTGCTTGTTGCTCTGCGAAAACCCGCCTGAAAAGGGGATAGGACGTTCTGCTCCTCAGCCCAATCAAGCAGATTATTGACAATAACACGTCCTACCACCTTTTGGACCGTGTCTATTAGGCTGATTGGGCGGTAATTACAGGGTTGGGCACGATCCCCCTTTTTGTATACTGGTATAATGACGGCACCCCGCCAGGAAACCGGAATTTCAGCACCTCTGGCTATATGGTTTAATAAAAGGCAGATGTACTTACTCCACCTGACGGTGTCATCTAAAAAGACATCCGCCGGAACGCCGTCATTACTCGGTGCTCTGCCCCTATGAACGGATTTCAAAGCAGACAGGATTTCGCTTAACATAAAAACGTCTTCGTCTGCGAACAGATAAGTGGGGTTAAAATTGCTAGCAAGCTGATCCCTAGAAGAGTACTGCTCGCTAAAAAACCTAACCCAAGCGTCATGAGGGACATTATTGTTAGGAGGCTCTGGAGATGTATCATGACCCCATTTGACAATGTGCCAGAATTGTCTAGAATTTTTACTTTCACTAGCACATCTCAGTTTCTGCCAATGATCTTCGTCCCAGTCTCTTTTTGCCCTGGCGATACAGTTTTTATAGTGCTTCCTAGCAGACCGAGTCTCACTCAGATTGTTATTTTTGATGGCAGCTCCTAATTTCGATCTTGCTATCCTGCAATCTTGGTTATACCACTTTGCTGGTTTAAATGGACGAGCCCTGTTGTTTCGTACGGGTTTTAGAAAAAAGTTTTTGACTTCGTCAAAAAGAGACGTATGGACTTTTTTAACATCATCTTGTCCATTTGCAAGATCAGTGATATTTTCCAGTGCCAGAGTGGCCTTGTCTACCGCTGCACCTATCTTTTCAAGGGCCTGCTGGTCCGTCTTAACACCAGACCATCTTAACCTACGCATATTATTGGATTGCGTAATCATTGGTGGCACAAGTAAGTGACAATTAGTTGGGGGGTTTACATTAGCTGTCCACCAATTATGCGAGACACATAGCGGGTCATGGTCACTTTCTATTCTGGCAGTAACTACCATGTCAATAAGGGATGGCCATAGCGATGTACTACAGATAACGTAGTCAATACGGCTTTTGCTTCGCCCATTGTTAAATGTCATGGCGGGAACACGGTCTGATTGGGTTCGGCCTTTCAGGGCTCGTAACCCATGCTCCAAGCACATGGCATTTAGACCTAAAATGTCAGCTGTCCATCTAGTTATCGGGGGGGACTCAAGTGTGGGAATGTCCCAAAGTTTATCTTCCTCCGAACCCAGTGGAGAAACACCAGTGACTAGAGGTTCGAATGTCCGATTCAAATCACCTGCAATTAAGATGTTTTTTCCCGCAGATTTGATCTCAAGAATAGTAGAAAGGCTCATAAGAACCTCGGATCTACCTTTACTACCACCTCTGGCATAGATATTATATATATCCATGGAGAGGGGTAGATCACTGGCCAATCGTATAAGCTGAATATCTTTTTGGTCAAGTTCCACATGTTTTGCAACAATCTTTAAAGACTGCCTAATCCATATGGTAAGGCCCCCCATAGGCCGCCCTTTTGGACCCTTGATGGCAGGAACATGAAAGTTTACATACCCCAAAGCGAAAGTAGGCTCACACGCCCAAGTCTCTTGAAAAATACAGAGGTCGTACCTATTTATGAATTCAAACCAGTCTGCGCTGTCCATTTTGGAAGATAAACCAGTCACATTCCATGACAGAAGATTCCCTGAAATTGATGTCATAGGAATACCATCGCTTGTAGAATGCGTGTTTAACACCTTACCCCCTGTGACCTGGTCTACACTCGTGACATTCGGTACCCCAGGTAAATCAGCAATCAAAAGCCCCAGCGGGCTAGTTGTTGGAGGGGAACAAGCTAAACCTAATGAACTTTTGGCATAAGCAGGCACAGACACAGCATTACAGATAGATGGTTGTCAATCACAATCACTTAGATTTGATAATGAAGAAAATCGATTTTCCAACCCCAGACCCCAGTCCACTGAAGCAACATCCTTCCTCCCCCTCTTAGTCACAATGTTCCATTTAGTTCTTAAAATACTTGGGTTTGGTCGGCTTCCCTTTCTTGGGTAGAAGAAGTCCAAAGTCAATGGAACAATTGAAGTTGTTCGCCTTTGAGGTGGTAAAATATTTGGTAGGATATTAGGCAAGACCCCAGGGTCAGAGAAGTGGAGAACAACACACTCCCCTTTAAACTTTTTTACCCTATCCCCGATCCACTGAACCCTTCTAGCTTTGACAAGCTCTTCAGAAAGTTGCTGCTTTCCCCAAGGAGTAATTACCATGTTGGTGGTTAACCATGATAGAGATTTGTTTCGTAGAGAAGATGTTGTTTCCCTCTCACCTTGAGCCAAGGGAGGAACATTGGCAAGGACAAGTACCAGTGGGGAAGCTTCAACCACAAGTTCGAAAGTCCCATTTTCAATGAACGGGTCTTCAACAGCAGGAGCAGGGATCGAGGCAGTATGAGAATCACCTGGAAGAGTGTTATTACTTGCCGTTAGGGTGTTTGGTACAGGGACAGGGACAGGGATAAGACCACCAACGGCTGCAATTACTGATTTGTTGACAGATTCCTCTATCTTTGCAAAGACACTTTCCGGAAGTTTCCCTGTCTCGTCTATAGATTTTTGTAGTAGGCCTTCCAGACGGTTGACCTCAGAAGTTAGCTTATCTATTTTGCTAACCAGGGGTTTCATCGCACCTTTGATTTTTGAGTCCATTAAAGTTAATAATTTATTAAATTGGGCATTCGAAAGTGTAATATACGCCTCACTAGTCAGGTCATGCTCCTCTTCCTCAGAGTATTTCCTCGGGGGTTTGCTACTCTGTTCTTGGCTGACCTGAGGCATTCCCGTTTACCCAGAACGGGTGCTGGAGGAGAAATAGGTTGATCCTGGCTAATAGTAATATCAGCCAGTACCTCGTTGGCACTCAGATCTTCAACTCCAGCAACGGTACCACTTGGCTGTATAGTAATGGTATCTGGGAACAAATCAGGAGTGGCACTATTAGTGCTGTTGTTTATTAGAAGGCCAAAAGGGTCATCAGCCTCGATGTCAATAAATGGAGATTGAGCAGATGAGTCTATTCCCAAAGAGGCTCTTCTATCGAGGTTAATTTTTTCTACTACCTGCACCAGATAATTTTCTATAGTATTAGTCGAAGTGGTTAACTTTTTAGGAGGCATAATGTACTTTGTGAGCAACCAAAGTCAATGTAACTTACGTAACAGGCTGGTCGGCAACTTGCACAGCTCAGCAACGACAGCTCCAGGGCAGCGAGCCAAGAGACCAGGCCCAACCCAACCTTGGCCTACCTCAGACGGCCTCAGACGGCCCGCCCTTTGCCCGGGCTTCGCCCCGGGCGCTCCCGCGCGCGACTCGCGGGGGCGAGGGGCGTTCCGTTCTTTCAAGCGCCTCCGGGCGCTCGTGCGGCGTCACTTCCGCCGCCGGGTCACCTGGGAGTTGTAGTGTAGACGGGCGCTGGAGCGCTATGGAGCTGAGCGCTGGTAGCGCTGGCCGTTTCCCTCACGGCGTTGGTAGGGCACTGGAGCGCTAGAATGGCAAGCTGTCTGCTGTCCTCGATGGCCGTTCACCTCACGGCTTATGGAAATGAATTTAAACATCATTGAGGGCATGGATGGCATTGGATTGTGGTGATTTTTGTGTGTTTTTTGAATTCTTGCGGTGTTGCTGGGGCCTGGCCATGTGGGTGGGGGCCATTTTGAGGCCTGGTGCAAGCAGGGCCTGGCCATGTGGTGGGGGTCAAGGGGCCATTTTGAAGCCAGGCAGTGTGCCCAGGCCTGCACCCAGTTTGCCTTGCTTTCAACCATTATGCCCAGGGGTACTCAGTGGTGCATGGACCTAGTCTTTCTGTGGGGTGTCTTGAATATAAACGTCATTGAGGGCATGGATGGCATTGGATTGTGGTGATTTTTGTGTGTTTTTTTACTTTTTGGGGTGTTGGGCCTGGCCATGTAGGTGGGGGCCATTTTGAGGCCTGGTACAGGCAGCGCCTGGCCATGTGGTGGGGGTCAATGGGCCATTTTGAAGCCAGGCAGTGTGCTCAGGCCTGCACCCAGTTTGCCTTGCTTTCAACCATTATGCCCAGGGGTACTCAGTGGTGCATGGACCTAGTCTTTCTGTGGGGTGTCTTGAATTTAAACATCATTGAGGGCATGGATGGCATTGGATTGTGGTGATTTGTGTTTGTTTTTTTACTTTTTGCGGTGTTGTTGGGGCCTGGCCATGTGGGTGGGGGCCATTTTGAGGCCTGGTACAGGCAGGGCCTGGCCATGTGGTGGGGGTCAAGGGGCGATTTTGAAGCCAGGCAGTGTGCTCAGGCCTGCACCCAGTTTGCCTTGCTTTCAACCATTATGCCCAGGGGTACTCAGTGGTGAATGGACCTAGTCTTTCTGTGGGGTGTCTTGAATTTAAACATCATTGAGGGCACAGATGGCATTGGATTGTGGTGATTTTTGTGTGTTTTTTGACTTTTTGGGGTGTTTAACTGATGTTCCTCTGGCTTCCATTGCTTTTAGGTGCACAAGAGAACCACCAGTGCCAGGAAGAAGTCCTGCAGCGGTGTGTGCAGCACAACGTCATGTGACGTCACTTGTGGCCACAGACAAGACAACTCTGCAACTCGTAAAACTGCGGCCTGCTGTTCTGGCATCTGAGGAAGATGGCCCCAAAGAAAGGTGGCCGTAGTTGCCAGTGCCACTGCCAGTAAGAAGGAGCAGAAGAAGCAAGTGGCACCACCTACCAAGAAGACTGGTGTGCCCACCGACCCTTTTTTGGGAGAAAAAAAAACTCGCCTGCAGCAGCAGCGGTGTCTGCCGGGGACCAAGCTGGAAGCAGCACCTCCGCTTCATTGGGCTCAGTGCCACCACGCCAAGTTAGGTCCAAGACCATGAGTGCTGCTACAGCAGCCACTTTGGTTGTTCAATCACCATCGACCAGTGATGTTGGCTCATCACAAGAAAGTACCATACAATCAACGTCGGGTTTAACTCAGCTGACGAGTGTTCAACAACCACAGCCGCAACGACAACCACAGGTGCAACTAGTACAAGTGTAAGTACATGGGCAAGGAGAGGCGCAAGGAGAGGCGCAAGTAGCGGCGCAAGTAGCGGTGCAAGGAGAGGCGCAAGGAGAGGCGCAAGTCGAGGCGCAAGGAGAGGCGCATGGAGAGGTGCATGGAGAGGTGCAACTAGAGTTTCATGGAGCGGCACAACTGCCTACAACGCTTGTTCCTCCAGAAGTAGGGGCACATCAGGAAATTGATATTCAAGCGGAGGTACTATCATCCGTGGAAGCCACTCCTCCTGAGGATGATCCATTGTCTTCCAGATCCCCAGCAAGAAAAAGTTCAAGGGGGGCTACTACTACTACAAGTTCTTCTTCAAGCCCCCTTCATTCTGATGACCTTGATCCTGATTGGAACTCACAAATGCAGTCTGAGAGTGAGGCACGCCATCAGCCGACAAAGGTAGCTAAGCTTAAAAGGAATGTTCCCACAAGGCTTCGACTTTTGTGTGATGACGACGAACAAGAAGTGGTGTCTTCTGCTGCTGATGAACATTCTGACGACGACCCAGTCATCACAGACTTCACTCCAGCCCCAGCGGGCATGGAGCAGACAGACATTTTCACCCTATCCCGAATGGCTGCTGAGCGGGATGTTGGCGGCGTTGCACTGGTACCACCACCAACGCAATTAACTACAACACCAACACGACCTACAGCTTCCATCTTTTTTTGTCAGAAGGGCCGGCAGGGACCTCCATATAGCTCGACCTCCATTACCTCAAGTAGTGGTGCTGTAATGAACAAAAGAAACAAATTCAGCCACGCCCATCCTCCACTTCATCTGTCATTGAAAGTCAAAGTAGCACCTCCACCACCAGCAGACATCTCCAGTCCCCAGTTTGGGACTTCTTTACTGTTAGCAAAAAGGCAGAAAACATGGTCGTTTGTTCGATTTGTAAAGTATTCGTTAGTCGGGGTAAGCTTGGTACCAACTATGGTACCGGAGGCCAGAGAGGTCATCTAAAAAAATTCCACCCTATCCAGTGGTATGCACACCTAAGTAAGATCGACGAAGTCCAAAGTAGAACTGATCCAAATGTATCCATTCACATTGCATCTGATGTTGACGAGGGGCTGATTGTGCAGGGGGGAAGTCAAGAACCGAGCGACATTTCTTCTGGTATACCCAGTACCCCTGGCAGCAGCACTGCAGTGGTAGCGCCCACACCCTCTACCCCTGCAACATATATGAGGCACACCAAGAGTCTGGGACAGACACCAATGCAAAAAAGTACATCCATGAGCCTAACTGGTTTGAAGTCTGCATCATCATCATCATCATCACGTAAAACGGTCCAGCCCACCATTAGAAGCATGTTTTGGTCTGAGGCGCCATTTGAACGCAACCACCCAACGGTACATCTGTATAACGCAAAGCTGGCTAAAATGCTAGTGCTGGACCTTCTCCCTTTTTCTTTCGTGGAAGGGGTGGGGTTTCTAGAATTTGTGGCAACAGTCTGCCCTAAATGGAAGGTTGCTAGCCGGTCCTATTTTGCCAGAGTTGCGGTTCCAGCACTACATCAAGATGTGCTGGAGGTGATTGGGGCAGCTTTGCAGAAGAGTGCTGTTCACACTATCCACTTGACAACAAACATGTGGACAAGTTGCCAAGCCCTTGATTACATGTGCATCACTGCAGATTGGGTCTCTTTTGCAGGGGTTAGAGACAAGTCAAGTGCAGGTGTTGACCCGGACACAGTTTTTCAAGCTACTCGGAAACATGCAACATTAGCCATGTTTGCCATGGAGAAAACTCATACTGCACCTAACCTTTTGGACGAGTTTGATAGGAAGGTCTCTGAATGGCTGCATCCAAGAAATCGCATAGTTGGTTATGTTTCCACGGATAATGGCAGTAATATAGTTAAGGCCATGCAGCAAGGTGACTATTTCAGAGTGCTGTGTTTGGCACACAGTATTAACATTGTGGTGCAAGATTTCTTGAAAAAAGAAAACACAGTCAGCAAGTTACTGACCACCTGCCAAAGAATCTGCACACATTTCAGCCATTTTTTTTAGGCCCGGAAGGATCTGAGGAGCATTCAACATGAACGTAGACTGCCAGTCAAAGGACTCATCCAGGAGGTGGCAAGATGTGGGAACTCAACTTTTTACATGCTTGAGCGTCTGTCTGAGCAGTGGGGGGTAATAAATGATTATGTCTATAAACTGGGTTCTACTATGAAAGACATGAGGCTAGAGTTGGAGGAATGGAAGCTAGTTGCAAGCCTGACAGACATGCTTCGTCCTTTTGAGGTCTTCACGCGTGAAGTTAGCAGGGAGGGCTGTTCTTTGGGCAAAGCTATCCCATTGTTGGTCATGCTAGAGCACCAATTGAAGGCGGTGTCTTCAACGTTCCGAGATGATGCTCAAAGCAAGATGTATATCATTTGGCGGAAAGGTTATTAAGCCGCCTAGTTGACAATGAAAGGCTTAAAAACATACATACAGAACAACATTACATTTGTGCCACTATTCTGGATCCACGGTATAAAAAGGCAGTGGCCAGCAAAGCATTCATTCTTTTTGATAAAGCAGATGTTTCAAAGTACAAACATTGGCTAGCTGTGTCAGCCAGTCGGTTCGAAAAAGAGCGGCAGAAAATTCAAGGAACTGGCAGAAGTACAACTGAATCAGCAGGCCATCCGAGGTCAAGCTCCACTTCTGAATCTGTGGCCGAAGGGAGTCACTTTCCCTCACAGCCGTTAACGACACCAGCAGCAACTGTATCATCGCCCTCACCTGCACCAGGCCAAGCCATAATATTGTCGGAAGAGGATTGGCTAACTCATCAAGGGTTTGCTTGTTACAGTGCTGCAAAGGCCACAGGTGGTACGCAAAGTGGAGCAACCTTGGAGAACCTTGAGTCGATGGTGCAGGCCTATCTGGATGACCCAACAGAGGTCTTTGTTAATAAGAACCCATTGCTGTATTGGTACAGGAAAATGCCTCTATGGCCACTGATCACCAACCTGGCTCTAAATTATTTGTCCTGCCCACTCGCAAGTGTGTCTTCTGAACGTGTTTTCAGTGCTGCTGGTGCCGTTGTAACTTCAAAAAAGACCCACCTCTCGCCCAAAAATGTGGAGAGGTTAACACTGATCAAGATGAATCAGCACTTCATACCACCATATTACAAAATACGTGAATGCACGCAGGAAGAAGAGTACACCGACTTAGGTGACGGAACTTCTTCTCTGTTAGCTGACCTACTCCCGTCTCAATTCATAGAGTTTGAGGACGAGCTCTACTTCCCTGACACCGATGCCTGAAAATGACTTCCTTTTTTTCATCCTTATTCACTTTTATTCCTGTGTGTCTTTCTTTGTTGTGCAACTTTCACCACAACAAAACTCTAATCACCTAATCACAACAAGTCCATCAGCAGCACTGTCTTCATCTTATTTTCCTTATTGATTTGAAGGTGCCACAGTCTGCATTCCTGAGGTTCACAAGTTCACAACTCAATCATGCTCCTCTATACTCCTCCTCCAGACTCCCCCTATCCATTTCCCTCAAGGCAGATGGATGGATTACGACGAGTCCCCTCAAGTGGGACTGAAATTACTGACTGACTACATGCTTGCTGATTGCTGACAGAGTTACTTCTGATATTGACAGGAGAGGCTTCCCTGTGGGCCCTCACTTTCCGAAGAAGATGCAGACAAAAAGTAGAACAGGTAATGAATAATTGAGAAGATGGCATGCAGTGGACAGCAATGGCTGTCTGGCTCTGATGAAACCAATTGCTGTTTGTTTTTTATGCATGAAATGATGAATCATATGTCTTGTCTTAGTTATTTTTTAGTCTTTTACACAGTAATTGTAACTGATGTCAACTACTCTGTTTTTTTTTTACTTTGTTTAATTCAAATTGTACTTCAAATTCAGGGGCCACTATGTTGCATTTTACCATATGCAAAATGTCCTTGGAGTGGACTCACTAGCCTATATACCATGATGATTGATTAAATAATATATATTTTTTCTTTACAGTCACTCGCTGGGATGGATGGATCATCAGCGTCGGTTTACGGAAGAACTATGGCCAATTGGTGAGTGGCAAACAGGTAAACCAGTCTACAACAACTACTACAGCAGAACTACATGTCTGTCTATTCTTGGTATGTAGTGGTCGAGGGCGAGGCAGTGTACTGTTGTTGTTATGCCAGGCAGAGTCCACTCCAGACAGCAGTTCATGTAAAATTGGGGCTATGTGGCTTGCTGCATACAATTAGATATGCTTTGTCTGTCTGACAAAGAGCCTAGGTATGCTACATCAGGTTGCTTCACTCAGTGGTGCCTGCCTTGACCGTCTGCATGGCACTGCCTCAAGCTTGGGCCAAACATCAGTTATGTTTGCGAAATTTGCTGTTTTTCGCAAATCTCGCGAAATTACAGAAAAATTGCAAATTCTTGAGCGGAACAGATTTTTGGCCCATGCTTGCGGCAGGGCCATGCAGACGGTCAAGGCAGGCACCACTGAGTGAAGCATCCTCCTGATGTAGCATACCTAGGCTCTTTGACACAAACAGACAAAGCATATCTAGGGTTTAGGGTTCAGTGCGATTTACTAGGGTTTTTGGGTTTAAGTTGGTAGGGTTCCCGCTGAATCTAGGGCTCAGGGCCCGATGCAGGCTCGTTCATAATGATGGTGGTAAGGTTTTAGGGGGGTTTGGTGTTCTTTGGTCCAGAATTGACAGAATGTTGGTCTTTTTTGGGGTTTTGCGGGCGCGTGCGTTTGGGTGAAAACTAAGTGAAAACTAGTCGTAGACCTTCTTCTTCTTCTTCTTCTTCGTCTTCAAAGAGCGCAGTGGTTCGATTTTGTTCTGCCTTGCTGAGATTCTTGGGAATCGCTGGAACAAGTGTCCAGGTAAGTTTCAAGAGGATCGAAGTAGTGGAAGTGCTGAAAACAGCAATTTTTTGTGAACAGCGCAATTTGCCATGTTTTGAATATACCAGTATTGCATGTTTTTGGGGGCTGTTTGGGGGTGTTCTAGATTTGTGGGGGTGGGTCGGCGGGTCTGGGAGCACTGCTGGGATAGTATAATTTTGATTGCGAGTGGTTTGAAGAAAATCCATGGTGGAAAAGGGGGGTTTGGGCCTAGTTGCAGACAGCGTTTTGGCATAATTTAAACTGAGGCCTAGCAGTATTGCGTGTTTTGGGGGGGCTGTTAGGGGGGTTCTAAATTTGTGGGAGGGTCTGGGGGCCTGGGAGCACTGCTGGGATAGTCTAATTTTGATTGCGAGCGGTTTGAAGAAAATCCTTGGTGGAAAAGGGGGGGGTTGGGCCTAGTTGCAGACAGCATTTTGGCACTATTCAAACTGAGGCCTAGCAGTATTGTGTGTTTTGGGGGGCTGTTTGGAGGTGTTCTAGATTTGTGGGGGGGGGTCTGGGAGCACTGCTGGGATAGCATAATTTTGATTGCAAGTGAGTTGAAGAAAATCCATGGTGGGAAAGGGGAGTTAGGGCCTAGCTGCAGAGCGCGTTTGGACCGATGTTGACTGGTTGGCTGAAAATTTTCTAAGTGTGAAATTTTGCATTTTTGCTTTTTGCCTGTTTGGGAGTGTTCTACTTTTTTGCGGGTGGGTTGACGGGTCTAGGGGCATAGCTGGGAAGGTCTAATATCGGGCGCAAGTAGTTTGAATAAAATCCATGGTGAAAAAGTTTTTCCGTTTTTTGCTCACTTGCCTGTTTTTGAGGGGCTGTTTGGGGGGCTTCTAAGTTTTTGGGGGTGGGGTTTGAGATCTGGGAGCACTGCTGGCACAGTCTAATTTTGATTGCATTTGTTTTTCAGAAAATCCATGGTAGAAAAGGGCAGTTAGGGCCTAGCTGCAGAGAGCATGTGGACTGAATTGAAGGTAGGCCCGAAATTTTCTGTGTGAGTTTTTGCATTTTTGCTTTTTGCCTGTTTGCGGGTGTTCTGCTTTTTTGTGGGTGGGTTCATGGGTCTGGGGGCAATGTGGGGAAGGTCTAATATCGGAATCAAGTAGTTTGGAGAAAATCCATGGTGAAAAAGTTTTTCACTTTTCAGACTTTTCGCTCACTTTTGTGTTTTCAGGGGGCTGTTTGGGGGGGTTCCTGGTGTTTGGGGAGGGTTGGGGGGTCTTGGAGCAATGCTGGGCATGCCTAATTTTGGTTGCCAGTGGTTTGGAGAAAATCCATGGTGGGAAAGGGGAGTTAGGGCCTAGCTGCAGAGCGTGCATGGAGTGATCTGGGAACTAGGCCTACATTTTTCTAAGTGTGAGTTTTTGCATTTTTGCTTTTTGCCTGTTTGGGGGTGTTCTGCTTTTTTGTGGGTGGGTTCAGGGGTCTGGGGCAATGCGGGGAAGGTCTAATATCGGAAAGTGGTTTGGAGAAAATCCATGGTGAATATGTTTTTAACTTTTCTGACTTTTCGCTCACTTTTTTGTTTTCGGGGGTCTGTTTTGGGGGTTCCTGGTGTTTGGGGAGGGTTGGGGGGTCTTGGAGCAATGCTGGGCATGCCTAATTGTGGTTGCAAGTGGTTTGGAGAAAATCCATGGTGGGAAATGGGAGTTAGGACCTAGCTGCAGAGCGCGCATGGAGTGATCTGGGAACTAGGCCTATATTTTTCTATGTGTCACTTTTCCAGTTTTGCTTTTTGCCTGTTTGGGGGTGTTCTGCTTTTTTGCGGGTGGGTTCAGGGGTCTGGGGGCAATGTGGGGAAGGTCTTATATCAGAATCAAGTGGTTTGGAGAAAATCCATGGTGAAAAAGTTTTTCACTTTTCAGACTTTTCTCTCACTTTCGTGTTTTCGGGGGGCTGTTTGGGGGATCCTGGTGCTTGGGGGGGGTTTGGGGGTCTTGGAGCAATGCTGGGCATGTCTAATTTTGGTTGCAAGTGGTTTGGAGAAAATCCATGGTGGGAAAGGGGAGTTAGGGCCTAGCTGCAGAGCGCGCATGGAGTGATCTGGGAACTAGGCCTACATTTTTCTCAGTGTCACTTTTTCCAGTTTTGCTTTTTGCCTGTTTGGGGTGTTCTGCTTTTTTGCGGGTGGGTTCAGGGGTCTGGGGCAAGGCGGGGAAGGTCTACTATTGGAATCAAGTGGTTTGGAGAAAATCCATTGTGAAAAAGTGTTTTCACTTTTCAGACTTTTCGCTCACTTTCGTGTTTTTGGGGGGCTGTTTTGGGGGTTCCTGGTGTTTGGGGTGGGGTTGAGGGATCCTGGAGCAATGCTGGGCATGTCTAATTTTGGTTGCAAGTGGTTTGAAGAAAATCAATGGTGGAAAGGGGGGGATTTGTCCTAGTTGCAGAAAGCGTTTGGCACTATTTTTAACTTAGGGCTCGTTAGGATTAGCAGTATTGCATGTGTTTGGGGGTGTTCTAGATTTTTGCGACTGGGTTCTGGGGTCTTGGAGCACTCGTGGGAATGTCTAATTTTGGTTGCAAGTTGTTTGAAAAAAATCCATGGTGGGAAAGGGGGGTTTTGGGCATACTTTCTGAGTGCGTTTTGGCACAATTTTAAATTAGGCCTCTGCGAGGTAGGCAGGTAGCAGTATTCTGCACGTTTTTGGGAGGGTAATGTGGGGTGTTCTAGATTTTGGGGAGTGATACTGTCACCTCTGAAACGGAAAGTGTTATTTTTGCACTACACAGCGTACCTTATATTGTTTTTAATCCGTGGTGTTTTTATCACTTACTGTTGTGTTTTTCCATCAACAATTACAGGCAGGCTTTTACCCTGTGCCATCGAACAATGTACTCAGGCTTTCCATTAGCGATCCGCAATTCCGCATCAGGCAGGCAGTGGACAGTGTGTCTGGTCACCAGGATTGATCGACGGAGCATCCGATGGAATGAAGGAGTACCGCGAATAAGAGGAATGGCTGGATGCATCAACTTCACACAAATTCAACAGGACAACTACAACATACAGTTACAGTATCTTCTTAAATTCTCCTTATCTTTTAAATGATATTGTTGTGAACTTGAACTTACTTCTACGAGTGTGACTCTGTGCGTTTGTTTGATCTCTGCTTCAAGTTCATCCCTCCAGCTATTTGATACGTTTTTTCTAATTTTAAAACTAATTTAATGTTCTAATAATAAGTCTTTATTCTCTCTGAGGGCAGAGAGGCAAATTAAATTGTGTAATTACTGCAGCCCTGTACTGTCAACTTGTTTCTTTGTAGTTACTAGTAAGTTGCAGTAAGTAGTAGTACTACTTTTCAGTAACCTAACCATCCATTTAGCAAACAACTTCATGCATGCAGTAGTGCACTTCCTTTATGTCCCTAAGATTTATCAATATCTTCAAATCCTAAGATTTGTTTCTCTTCATTTGTTGTTTGTCCATGCTGTGTTTTTTTCCTCTCTACCAAACTTTCCCAAAAACCCCCATTCCCATCCAATTTGCAAACCCTAACCCTATTGTCCCGGGCTGTGTGGTATTTCATTGAGGTGTGACTGACAACAACAATAAATTCCACACACTTGCTGGGGAGGATAAGGTCAAAGCAACCAAAATCATTCCAATTAGAAGTTCATGTGCGCCATCGTGGATTGATGATCATCAAGAACATCCTCCTCCTACACGACGTGAAGAATCAAATGCTTAATGCTTACGTTACGTTGATGTGTCCTTTGCCTTAATTTCTTATAGCAGTCAAACTCCATGCAACTACTACTTATATTTACATTAATTTAGCACTGCTTAGGCTACAATTTATGGCACTGTTCTCTACCGTACTATCTATTGTACTGTTTCTAATGCTACGCTCAGGCCACTCAATGTTTCATTTCCTTTTTTTCATATGCTGCCACTGCCAGTGTGTACCACTACTGCTACTAGCACAACAATGATATTGCATCCGTCGAGGATTCAAGTCAACAACCAACCTTAATCACCATTTGCAATGCAGGCAGCCCTGTGGCTACCCCTATTCTCAAACACGAATCACAGGTAAGATAAGCATTTTGGAGAAGTAGAATAATTGGCTAGGACTGGGAGGAGAGCAGAGACTGACAGTACTACTAGTAAAGTACAGTAGTAGGGCTACTGAATTCACTAACTCGGTTACTTGCATTTTGGTACATTTCAGGACTAGATGTTTCATACATGCTGGTATGTTTGAAGAAACCAAATGTCCAGAAATCACTGCCGACCCCCACACAAAATAATATGAACGTGTATGCTGTGTTTTGGTATGAAAAATATAATTATTAAGAAATATATATTATTGATGTTGTTGCCACAAAAATAAAATAAATTACCCCAACTCACCCCCCCTCACTAACCAAACCAATGTCCAAAAGTCCAAAAGTCCCCTTTCCCAAACACCCAATTCCCACCCCCCAACAGTCTTTAAAAAAGGGGCAAGGGACAGTCACTTCCTACGGTGGCGTAGTGTGGACAGCTCGTGCTGCACGTCCCGCCTTTGCGGAGGTCCCGGAGCTGGCGCTGATGTTTTTCGCTCAACCGCTCCAGGTAGTCCACTTTTTTATGGAGCCGGCGCTGACGTACCATCCAGGATCTGGGGGGGCAGCTGATTTTGTTGCTGCTGTGCGGCGGCGGCGGGAGGCTGTCAGGCCACGGCTCTGTTTGGCTGGAGGCTTCTGGCTGGTGGACCTGGGGGCACTGGAGGAGGATGTAGTGGTTGCTTTCTCCTCCTGCTCCCAAGCCCACAGCCGCCAATACTCAGCACAAATAGCCTCCAGCTTACGGGCCCTGGCCCGGACAGCCATCTCCTTGCGGGTGAGCTTTTTTGGAGTAGCATCTATGAAGAAAGAAAGAAAAATACTGTAGCCAATAGTCTTTAACATAAAGTTAAAATAATTCAACGGAAAGTTGACTCTCAGTAACACCAGCAAGTAGCAAACACAGTATAACATTTTGGCATGTATCTTTCCGCCGTCTTTGTAAGCCTGTGACATTACTGGGAGTTTCAGGAGAATTCCACTAGCAGCACTATGGGTGGACTCACTACTACATACATAGTCAGAGAGTACTAAAAAAGTCCTTTTTTACTTTTTTCTCTTGTTTTTCAAAATAAATTACTAGTATGTGAACTTGTGGTAGCCGGCATAATGGCAGCTCACTCAGCTTGCACCCAAGAAATACAGACACAAGCCATGATGACGCAGACTCGCAGTACTTTAACCGCATGCGCGCTAGCGGAATTCCGCTAGCGCGCTGGGTTTTTCAAAATCGCACTTTGCGTGACGAGCTGGGCTCGTCATCAGTGTGCGAGCGGGCTACACCATGACGAGCCCAGCTCGTCATGAGTGTCGAAGGGGTTAAGCAGTACATGCAGGTGGGGATAGGAAGGTCTTACTTTTCTATAGGGGTGGCACTGCCACTGGCCATACTTCATCCACTCAGCGTCTGCTCTACTACATCATACACCCCTGCTATCCATGAGGAAAAAGAAGATAACATCCAGGCTTCCAAAGTACGTCTATGATTCTTCTTAATGTCTCAAATGTACCAAAATTTCTTTTTGTCAACAACCAACTAACACCCTTTTCATAATATTTTGGAATCCACCGTCTTCTTATCTTGACTTGCATTCAAAGAAACATTCTTTACAGTCATAAATATTAAGACTCGCTCGTCCTTCGTTTCACCCTTCTTTCACTTTTCGTTCTTCACATCCCTAAACTACATCTGATATGACTTGGCTTCACAATAAAAATTTGCCAGCTGAGTTGAAGTGAAATAGAGGGGGCCATTGCTTACCCGAGAAGTACCGCCGCTAATGCTATTACAAGTCAGGGTTGACTGTCTTCTCCGTGATAGCCCAAAAAGTAGTTCTAAATTAGTAACTGTTCTTAACAGAACAGTGTACTTATACTAGTGTACTGTGTACTACTGTACAGTCCATCATACACTCCTTTGCGAGCCTACTCAAAAAAATTTCAATAAGTAAGGAGTATAATAACTTACCACCATCCGCAGCCGCTGAGTCTTCCCCCCCAGCCCCCAGCGCCGCCGCATCCAGCACTAGAGTGTACCCCTCCACACTGCTGGCCCCGGCACTGGTGGTCATCTGAGCCGCATCAGATGTTGTGACGTCTAGGAAAAACATGTCATATTTTCAGATGCCATACACAACCCCCTATTTTGTCTCGTAATGGAAGAAAATGTTACATAACATATTTTTTATTACTGGGATTGAAAAAAAGTAACGGTTTTGGGGAGGGTGTTACCCGTTTATATGCTTATTCCATTAAATGCTACACTTCTTATGACAACTGATGAATGCTTGCTTAACGTGCACCATTTTTCTAATTACAGAAAGAAGATTCCATTGCCCTTCTGCCAACAGGACGATTCAGCAACTACTAGTAAGTCATCACCAGCAGTACTTTAAGTGCTTTAAAGAAGGTGGGAGCTCCCGCACAGTTATTCTAATAATTTCATGTGTTTGTTAACTATTATTAAGTTTGAGTAATACTACTTTCATTCATGGGAATGTTGTTTAAACTTTAACGTCATCTTCATCCATCACCATTGCTCACTCCGAATACTACGCTATTAAAAACAAAGAAATAATGTTTTCATTTCTTAATTGAAAATAAAACTTTAAAACTAACAAACACTGTGTGGTTTTTGTTCACGAGTGAGTGAGCGGAAGGGTTTGAACTTCTGCACTTGGCAGTCATGTTTCAGTGGCTCAGATAGGCCAGGACTCGACGGTAGTCTTCTTCTGTTCTTCTGGGTCGTAAAATCATTGGTCAGACACACTAGATAGTCGGTCAGGGGATTGGGGGTTCAACTTCTGTTCGGACTGAGGTATGTCGAAAGTTGAATTGCACCTATCATTAACAATGTCCTATTTCTCTTGTCCATACTTCTTTATGTGCAGAATAGTCCATGAAACACTAGCGGTATGGGATGTGCTCCTCTCAAATCAAAAAGGCAACTGCTACCTTTTACTTGGTGTAAACAATGACATTTTGGAAATTGTCAAAGCACTTACATTAAGAAGACTGGAATAGACAGCAAGGGCAACCCAGAGGACTGCACTCAGTGCCTAGAGCTATTGCTAGATCAGAGTTTTGTTTAACACCGTTTGCCGACTGGGCAAGCTTAGCTACCTACACAGATAATAATCGGAATAGTAGTAGCACAGAGAGTGATGGTAGAGGCAGGATAAGAATGTAGAAAGTAGTCTAGATTAGAAGAAGGTCAAAGACTATTTTGTAAAACATAGAATCAGGAAACAGTTTGTAATGAATAGGAGCTGTAAAAGTTAGGGAAGTTAGAACTTACTGGGGCCAGCAGAAGAGCCTGCAAGGGACCGATCCTGTCCACCTTCTTCCACCGGAGTCTCAGTCGCCTTGCCCCTGGGAGGTGCTGATGATCATGAAATAAAGAAACACAACATGGATGATTGTTTTTTTGAAATATTTGATTTCTTTGAACACAATCTAAAATTATCTCGGGGAAACAAATTAACAACAATTGCATCTGATCTGGACAACTAGGAGGATAATAGTACAGTATTGCAGGATTCGCAGACCGTCTAATAGGAAAGGTATGTAATTCACTAACTACACCAACAACAAAAAGGTTCTACTACGACTGCAATCACTCAGCAGCACGAGACGTCGCGTGACAGACACAGTCTGTCATCATGATTGTCGACCACTAACAAATGTCCTATAACAAGTAATAAATAATATACTCAACGTTTCAATCCACCACTATCTCTTCAAGGTGGCAGCAGCAGGAGTACAAAGAAGGACTAGACTTGAGTCTGCTGTCTCTAGCATTACGCAGTAATGCTCTCAAATGAGCAAAAGTTGCAAACAAGTAAGTATAGTAGCAACGCCAATAACCAGGCGAGCACCTGCAATGACAGAAACTATTTAAACATTAATTTACCTGCAATGTAATCGAATCAGCAGCATTCGTACTCTTCAGGAAAAAAATAGATTAGCAATATAACAGAGCAGAAGAAAACAAAGTAGTTATTAAAAAGCTACTCACCAAGGCCAGGGATCTCAAATCCTAGCAGGTGGAGCATGTCCTGCTCCCGGTCGAGGATGTCAGACCACCGGTGCGTCGCTTACTGGTAGGTGCGCCGGACCCCAGACTCCCTATGCATGGCCCAGCACACCTTCTCCCACAGCTGGCGACGCTCCCAGAGGCCATAACCGGAAGCAATCCTCCCACCTGCTGCCACGGTCTTAGGGAGGTGTCGCTCAACATAAAATATCAAGGCGGACACCTCTCCTGCAGAAAAGACCTCCCTGGCCTGGACTTCCTCCCCCCTCAAACACCCGCAAGGGAGCCGGCTACGGGGTGCTGGGCCCTTCCCCTTGCCCTTGTCGGCTCCCTTTGCCATGGTCCTGTGCACAAGAAGTAAAGAATAGGTGTGAAAATGAAATAAAATAAGGGAGAGAGCTAAACAAATAAAGTAGGTAATAAAGTAACAAAAAGTTGAAAAAAACACAAAATATAGATGTAGGAAAATAGAGAGATAGATAATAAGCAAAAAAGTGCAAAAAAAAGTTCAGAAATACAAAGGATTGCAAAGATTAGAGATCGATTGAAAGGATAGCATGCCCAAAACCATAGCAATGAATGAAAAACAAGATGGCCCTGCCCATAGAGAACGACGTGGGTAAGTTTGTGCAATATTTCCCCCGCAGGCACGCAAAAACGCCTGCGAACCCGTAAGTGCGCCTCGCGCACAACGTGAGCATGCAGCTAGCCCCCGGAACCGGTAATACGCAACGATAACAAGATGGCCGCGCCCATGTAAGACCGCATGGGTAAGTTCGCGGTCGATGCACTGCAAGTGGCTCGCGAACACGCAAAAAAAATCCGCAAATTCGCACAAATTCGCGTATTATGCGGATCGCGAATTTGATTTCGCCTGAATTCGCGAATCGCGAATTTGCAAATTTCGCCCATACTTAGGTGACAGATCCTCCCCTCGTTAACTCAGAGTGGCCCATATGCCAATACCCACCTTCCCTTTGTCTCAATGTGTGGGAGCAATAAGCAAATACCAACTACCAGCTACACCTAGTCATGTGAGCCAGGCTCAGGCTGCAGGTACCAAATGGTTAGTATGAGAAAATGGCAACTTTCTTAAAGTGGCATTTCAGAATTGTGACAAACAATCCTGAATTTACCATTAAAGAGGGCTTTTAATTACAATTCTTATGCACCAATCCAGACCTGTATGCTTGCTCCCAATTGGAAGTTACAGCTTTTTATATGTAACAAGGTAATTCCAATTTCATCCTATAGGAGAGGTAATTCCTGTTGTAGTGATGAACTAATTTTGTGTTTTTCATTACCAGGACATGTAAAACAAGCTGTGTGTGTGCTCGAGTGCTGAAATAATTATGATGAGGGCAGTACGAACTGCAGATCGTAGTTTAGCAGACTTACAAGGATGCCAGTACTAAAATAGCAGGTTGGGCCAAGGCTGCAGCATTGTAATGGGGCTCACCTTCAGAGCTTTATATGTGGGTCACGTTATATGGAAAGTAAAAGATACATACTGTAGGTTAGGAGAGAGACCTAAATGCTGACCTGCGTGCATGTTTTTTAGTTGTTGTAGTAGATAGTGCTGCAGGTGAAGATTGAGGTCCTTTGGTGGAGCTGTTTATTGCTGCTCTAAGCAATAGAAAAGTGCTCTGCAGGGCAGGTGTACCGGCAGAGCTGTGTGTCTCTCCCAACACTGGAATAGCAGGAGTGGATGCTATATGTTGTATATAGTGCACTAGCAGAGCTATATGTTGTGTTCATTTGTTGAAAAGCAGAGGTACAAGAGGTCAGAACTTAGCAAATGTGTGCCAGCTTCAATGTATTAATATGCTTGATCACTTATGAATGATATGCATCTAATACAAAGCAGGAAAAAAACTATAAATAGATTGAAGTACACTTGTTAGAAATTGTAAGTCCTAATCCTCACTGCAGACTACCAGTGTTAGAGATAGGGGTTTGTAGTTGGTAATGGTTTGCACCTTTGCCCAAGTAGTGACCCTTGCTGCTTGCCAGGGTAAGGGAGTTAATCCCTTAGTCAACCCTTGCTCACCCCCTTGGTAGCTTGGCATGAGCAGGCATGCTTATCTCAGATGCAGTGTGTAAAGCATTTGTGCACACATACTGTAATACAGTGAAAACACTACAAATGAACACCACACCAGTTTGGAAAATAAGTATTCTTTATCTAAACAAAACAAGACCAAACGACAAAAATCCACAACACTTACACCACGATATACTCAAAAATAAGTTATTCACACAAATAAAGCTTGTAGCAACAAAAAACTAGCTATTAAGACGTCGTGACAGATAAAAATCCTGAGTACGGCTCCGACTGCGAGGGGCACGGCGTTGGGCACTGAGTCACTAACACCCCTAAAAAACAGTACCTTGGCAAGGCAAAGGATGAAAGCAAAGACGGTGCACTACGTCGGGGAGGTGATGCTTGGGCGGTGACAATGGGTTCAGGAAGGCACCTATGTCCGGTATCAGCTCCGTGTTGATGAAGCACCAACGTTGATGAGGTCGGGATGCAGTGCGAGTCGGGGCAGTGGTTCGTGAGCATCACGAGCAGTGCCTCCCATGCTCTCCATGCCACTGAACTCAAGCTATTCTGGCTGATGAGGGGTAAAACCCAAAACCGGTCCTAGGATGCTTGTTTCCAGTCCAGGGAGGACCTGGCCTGGCAGTTCGGGCTGGACTGTTACCATTGGGCACAGGATCAAAACTGATTTGCATATGGCTGGCTTCAAACTAGAATGGCATGGGGAGCAAAGAAAACAATGGATTTAAGCCCAGATCTCTGTACTTGGGTGAATGTATGATATTGTTCTGCATTCTGTCCTTTAATTGTTCTTATTGCGCTCGGTTTTGGAGCACGCAGCGGCCTGGGTTACAGCGTCTGAGTCTATACGGTGCGGCAGGGGTCTGGGCTGTGGTGCAAGACGGGGCAGTGCGTCATGCACTTCACGATTGGTGTCCACGGCTTAGTTGCAGGTCGTGGCATCACTGCCCGGCGTCGGTGTTGCATTTTCCCTCTGTGGCAGCTGAAATGTCAGTTCCAGATGGAGGAAGATAGAGGAAATTACGTATTTGTGTCCCGGAGACTTCAGAACATTAGGAAAATCTACCCCAAGCCCTTGGAGATCTTCTTCAAGCAGGATACACAGCACACATACACTACAGGCCAACCCCAGACAGCATCCAGCAAAGGGGCAGTACTCCTCCTTCAGGTTCCCAGCTCTTCTCCTTGGCAGCGGTTCCTCTTGAGTCCAGAAGTATTCTAAATTTTGGGGTCTGGGCCCCAATATTTATACAGCATTTTCCTTTGTTCTCTGGTGGCAGAGAGGCTCTTTGCTCAGTCAAAACCAGTTCTGTCCTATCTGGTCCAGCTTACCGTCAGGAGGTGGAGACAGCATTGTGTAAGGCAGACCAGGCCAATTCAGGTGCAAGGAAATCTCCTCCCCCTACTCTAAATGCAGTCCAGGTATATTCAGCCCAGCCATGACTCATCCAAGAAAGGCAGGACACACCTCAACTCCACCCCCCCCCCCCATGGCTGTCTACAGTGAATGCACATCCCCAGCCCCTGTCACTCCAAAGCCAGACAGTCAATCCCCAAACCAGTAGAGGTAAACAGGCTGGCTAAGCAAGAAAATACCTTCTTACGAAAAGTGGCCTTTTCAAACACACAATATAAAAATCATCTTTACTAAAATATGCATTTGATACTCTGTGTTCAGCCATACTAAACTCCATCTTTCTTTCTTGTCCCAATGGGAAGTTACGCTATATTTCAGTATCAGGCCATCTCATACACATCAGTATTCGTCCTACCTTTCAAATATACAGCACCCTGCCCACAGGGGTACATTGGGCCTACCTTAAGGGTGACTCACATGTAATAAAAGGGAAGGTTAGGGCCTGGCAAGTGGGTGCACTTGCCAGGTTGACGTGGCAGTAGAGAATGGGCGCAGACACTGCAGTGGCAGGTCTGAGACCCTTTGAAAGGCTGCTTGTGTGGGTGGCACAATCAGTGCTGCAGGCCCTGTAGCAGCATATGACTTAAAGGTGGTGGGCACACCCAGTGCACTGTACTAGGGACTTAGTAGTAAGTCAAACAAACCAATCATTTAAACACCAATCCATATTCACAATATACATAGGGATCACTTTCACTTTGGCACTGATCAGCAGTGGCAAAGTGTTCAAAGGATTTAGACCAGCAAAAACGAAATCCAACACATACAGGAGGCAGAGGCAAAAAGACAGGAGAATACTCTGCCAAGGATGCCAGGTCTAACATGTGTCCCCTCCAGCTGAAAAGTGGGGAGAACTACCCACCCTCCTGGGAGTTATCTTCACTAAGGCAGAAAAATCTGGTCAGGCCATCAGCATTAGCATGTTTGGTACCAGGGCGGTGTTCCACCGTAAAGTCCACCCCTGTAGGGAAATGGACCACCTCAACACTTTTGGGTTCTCACCCCTCATCTCCATCAACCTCTGAGGGGCCTGTGGTCTGTCTGAACCCAGAAGTGAGTCCCAAACAAGTACGGCCGCAGCTTCTTCAACGCCCAGACCACAGCAAAAGCCTCATGCTCAATCGCACTCCACCTCTGTTCCTGGTGGAAGTTACTAGAAGGCTACAGGTTGATCTAGGCCTTCCTCATTTAGTTGTGATAGAACAGCCCCCACACCATGCTCTGAAGCGTCTTTCCGCACCATGAATTCCTTTGAAAAGCTGGCTGCCTTGAGCACACATGGCAGATTTCAGAACATCAAAAGCTTTCTGACAGGTGTCCGTCCAGTTCACCTTCTGTGGCTGCTTCCTGGACGTCAGCTCACTCAAGAGGGTAACTATGGTGCCACACCCCTTGACAAACCTCCTATAATAACTGGTGAGGCATAAGAAGACTCTCACCTCTGTCTGGGTCTTGGGGGATTCCCAAGCCAGAATGGTGTCAATCTTAGTCTGTATGGGTGCCACCTGGCCACTTCTTACCTGGTGCCCTAAGCACATCACTGATCCCTGCCTTATCTGGCATTTGATGGCCTTGATCTTGAGGCCTGCCCTCTGCAGGGCCTTCAACATTTTCCAGAGGTGGTGCAGATGTTCCTCCCAAGTGGCACTGAACCCTGCACGCCAAACTTTCATGGTGTCGGATAGTTTTCAGTAAAAAGCCCATATAGCCGGATTACACATATTTTCGGTAACCCAGAGATATTGCACAACTGGAGATTTTTTGCGATTTTCGTATCATGTGAGACATATGGTTGGCAACTTTGAGGTGGGATCTTTAATTTGATCCAATACTGTTGTAAGATATACATACAATTATTACATGTCGCGTGCAGCCTGAATATATACATGAGATAGAGTTTGGACAACATTCTGCTCATACTTACAAGTGCCCTGATGTAGTCAATGGCAGATGTCAATGCATGACGAAACACGTGTTGGCCGCATTTGAATGTAATGGACTATTTGAATCACCATTCAAGAAAATAAAAAGAAGAATTAGAAATTTGGAGCTGACTACACTTGGAATATATTTGAACACAGAAACATACATTGTGGTGTGATCGGACTATTTCACTTGTGATTGAGAAATGGACCTTGCTTGTGACTATAACTAGTGGTCACGTGACTGTGAATGTTTACTTAAATTTTCATATATGACCAATATTGATCTCATTTTGAATGTGATAGGAACTGTTCTCAGGAGATACTTAGCTCTTTGATTATTTGGGAGCTCAGGGAGGATACTTCATTTTGCACTGAACCCTGCCATGTCATCGAGATAGGCGGCACTGAAGTCCTTAAGTCCAACCATCACCTGGTTGACCAACCTATGAAAGGTAGTAGAGACATTCTTCAACCCAAAGGGCCTCACCCGGGACTGGTAGTGACCCTCTGGGGTTGAAAATGAAGACTTCTCCTTGGCCCCATCATTCAAGGCAATCTGTCAGTACCCAGACGTTAAGTCAAACATACTAAGGTACTTGACAGCTCCCAACCGATCTATGAGCTCATCAGCTCTGGGGATGGGGTGTGCATCATTCCTGGTGATGTAACTGAGCCCTCGATAGTCCACACAGAACCAGAGTTCTGTCGTGGCACCGGGAATGGCAACCTTTGGGACAATGACAACTCGCTGCCCAAAGGGCTGTTTGAGGGCTCAGTCACCCCTTTGATCAGAGTGGTATTCTGGTCATACCAACATTTCATCTCCTCCTGGCTGGCTTCCAGATTCACCTGAGCGAGTTGCCTGAAGTGCTTAGTCTGGTTCCTGAAGGCCAGCATGTAGCTGTTTACATCCTGGGGAGGTTTACTGGGAGCTTTCTCTCAGCCTTCTTTGACCAGACTCAGAGGTCCTCTTACAGGATGCCCATACAGGAGCTGAAATGGACTGAACCTAGGGAGTTCTGTGGCACCTCTCTGTAAGCAAACAGCAGGCATGGTAAGAGGACGTCCCACTTATTCCTCAAATTTTCTGCCAGACCCCTAATCATGCATTTTAGGGTCCAATTGAATCTCTCAACCAGGAAATTACCTTGGGGGTGGTAAGGAGTGGTGAACTTATAGGTAACACCACAATCCTGCCACAAGGACTTCATATACTTAGATAAAAAGTTTGTATCCTGGTTGGATACCACCTCTCTGGGGAATCCCACATGGGAAAAGATCCCCATCAACACCTGGCCCAACACAGGGGCCATCTTGGTCTGAAGAGGGATGGCCTTGGGTGCAGGGTGGCATGGTCCACCAAGACCAGGATGGACCTGTTTCCCATTGCTGTCTTGGAGTCCAGTGACCTCACAATGTCAATATCCAACCTCTCAAAGGGGGTGCTGACTACAGGAAAAGGTTGAAGAGGAGGCTTGCACTTTCTCCCACTCTTACCACTTGCCTGGCAAGTCTGGACAGACCTACAATGCGTGTCAGAGTTTTTGCACATTTGGGGCCAGTAGAAGTGGGTGACAAGCCTTTCAAAGGTCTTGTCCTGCCCAAAATGCCCTGCCAAAGGCATATCATGAGCCAGACCGAGGAGGAAGGCTCTAAAGTGCTGGTGTACCACCAGCACATGGGCTGGCCCAGGCTAAGAAACCTTAGGCTCACTATTCTGGAGTCCATTCTCCCACTAAATTCATTGTGATCCAAACTGGTCACCTGCTGCCGTAGGCTGCAAACCAACAAGAAAAGGGCATTCCTGCGGTGTCTTGCAGAATTCCTCCCTGGAGGGGGCCCCTTTCTGCTGTCAATGGGTCAGCTCAGGCAGGTCCCCCAGTTTAGTGACTTGCTCAACTGTAGGCTCCAGGGCATCCCCCACAAGGTCTGCCTCCTCCTGAACCGTGGAAACATTGGGTGATGGTTTCCCTGGCCCCCTGCCTCTTCTCTTTCTGACAGGCACATAGGCCACTCCTTCAGGGTCCAGGCCCTCTTGATTGCCTTTATGGGCTGCCATTGACTGAGTGGTCACACACACCAACTAAGGCAGACCCAACATCTCCAGATGAGACCCGTGTTCCACCTTCTCCCAAGGGGAACTCTCCAGGTCGTTACCAAGCAGATAGTCAACAGGCATGGCTGGTCTCAGAACAACTTTCAAGGTACCTGAGACCCCCCCCCCCCACTTAAAGGGAACCTGTGCCACTTTGCAGAGGCACTCTGAGTTGTCAGCTGTAAGTACTGGGTAAAGTACGTTGGGGACCACCTGCTCCTAAGACACCATCCAACAACTGTCACACTGGCTCCAGTGTCTCTCAGAGCCTGCACCTTATGGCCATTAATGGTCACCCACTGCCCGTATTTCTTTGTGTTTGCAGGCAGGTGGGTCCTTGGGACCAGCTCACTGTCCCCTTGTAAGACAAGGGTAAATTCTTCTGGCTCCCAACCTTCCTGTGGTCCCAACTCCTACCCCAATGCTACACTAGCCAACCCATGGGGTGGTGCACCAATGGGTGTAGGTGTTGATTTAGGACACTTAGGATCCCCAATGAAGTGACCTACCTGATCACAAGCAAAACATTTGTGGGGATCCTTCTCTCCAGGATCCCTGAGGAGACCCATGGTATCTTACCACGGGGGCTGGGAACCTTTCCCTTGGGAATTATTTTAGGGCCCTTTTTAAAACTATTTTTGTTTACCCTTGTCCCCTGTAGTCTTCTGCTAGGGACCCTGCTCACCCTTGGCTGAGTATCCCACATACCCCTTGTGGACCCTGGTGCTGACCGAGTGGTCTGCTTCCACAGAGAGCTTCCTGGGGTCAGTCAGCTTACTGTCAATAAAGTGCTGGGGGAGTTCTGGAAACCCATTATCAGACAAGTACTCCCATGCCATCAAATCATAGAGCCCATGAAAATCAGTTACTTGGATACCCTTCACCCAAACATCCAGTGCTCTGCAACATACTTGCCCCAAGTGTGTGATTCAAGTTTCTTACAGGACCTGAACTTCTGCCTGTGCAGTTTTGGGGCAAGCCATATCTTCTGATTAAGGCCTCCTTTATAGAAGCTTAAACCATTTAATCATCCTCTGGTAATGCTAGCAAGGTATATCTCCCTTCTGCCATGAAGCGGATCCACAACCCTGCACCCTAGTCTCTCTCAGGGACTCCGTGGAACCTCATTGCTACCTCACTACCTCATACCCCTCGAACCACACACCAATATCAACACTTCTCCCAAAATCTGTGATCACATCCTTAGGAATTTACACCCTCCCTTCCACAGGCACTGGAGACAAGCTGCCACTGTTGGAACTGGACTCCACGGTCTTGGCTTTTATGACCAGCTCCTTCAAACTTCTCTCATGCTCTAAGAGCATCCTCTTCTCCTCCATGGCAGGTTTCTGCCTCTCTAACCCCAATTTCTTATCCTCCATGTCACTCTCCTTCTCCAATCTGATCTTAGCATGCTCCATCTCATGCACTCTGCTTCTCTCTCTGTCCTCCAGCTCCTGTGTAGACAGTCCCTTTGAAGACACACTGATGTCCCCCCTGGAAAGCACCCTCACTCCAGACCCATCCTGCTGCCTAGCTAAGTTCTCTGCCTCCACCATAGGCTCCTCGGTATGCTCACTGGCATTCCTTGATTCCAAGGCCTTTTGGTATTCCTCCTCCTTTCTGGTTAGGCCTCTTACTGAGATTTTAAAATTTCTTGCAGATGGATTTTGATTGTGGCGCAGTGTAGGTTTCTACCCTATCCTCTTCAAGCTCAATATCCACAGATGCAATTGATGCCGGTTTTGTCATGGTGAAAATTGGCAGTTCACAAGTTGCAGAAAAGTCCAAAAAGAAAAAAGTCACCAAATAGTATATGGTTGCGTAATGGTCTGCACTATACTTGTAGTGTATATCCATCACTGTATGTAAGGCACAAATGCAAGTCCTAATCCTCACAGCTCACTACCAGTGTTAGAAATGGGTGTGTCTAGTTGGCAATGGTTTGCAACTTTGTCCAAGTAGGGACCCTTGCTTCTAGTCAGGGTAAGGTAGTTACTCCCTTAGACAACCCCTGCTCACCCCCTTGATAGCGTGGCACGAGCAGGCAGGATTATCTCAGAGGCAGTGTGTAAAGCATTTGTGCACACATACAGTTATACAGTGAAAACACTACAAACTGACTCCACACCAGTTTAGAAAAATAAGTAATCTTTATCTAAACCAAACAGGACCAAAACGACAAAAAACAACAATATATACACCAAGATATCCTCAAAAATAGGTTATTCTAACAAATGAAGCTTGTAGTAACAAATAACTCCACCTTGAGCTATTATGATGTTGTGACAGATGAAAATCCAAAATACGGTGCTGACCATGAGGTGTGCGGCTTGGGGCGCGGAGTCACACAGACCCCAAAGAACAGTACCTTGGCAAACAATGAAATCAAAGATGGTGCACAGCGTCGAGTAGGTGATGCTTCATTGGCACCGGGCGGCATCTGTTCCTTACAACCACAGGGGAGGTGATCCATCGGTTCCTTATGACTCCAGGGGAGGCGAGGCATCGGTTCCTTACTGCGAAGCAGGAGAGGTGAGGCATCAGTTCCTTACTGTTGTCAGAGGAGGTGAGGTGTTGGTTACTTACAATTGCTGGGGAGGTGATGTCGCAGTGGTGGTGAGGCGTTGTCGGTTCCTTACAAGTACAAGGTGGGTAATGCTTGTTGACGCCAGGCGTCGTCGGTTCCGTACGACCACAGGGGAGGTGGTGCGTAGGTTCCTTATGAACCCAGGGGAGGTTAGGCATTGGCATTGGTTCCTCACTGCGATGCAGGGGAGGTGAGCATTGGTTCCTTACAGTTGTAAGTCAGAGCGTCGCTGACCAGCATAGGTGTTGCAATTTACCTCTGTGGCAGCTGCAACATCAGTTGCGGATGCTGGAGGGCAGAGGAAATGAAGTACTTGTGTCCCTGAGACTTCAGAAAAGGAAGCAAGCTCTACCCCAAGCCCTTGGAGATCTTCATCAAGCAGGATACAGAGCACACAACAAAATCTTAGTCTGCTCCTTGGCAGAAACAGCCACTGTGGGCCAACCCCAGACAGCACACAGCAAAGGGGCAGTACTTCTTCAATTTTCCAATCTCTTTTCCTTGGCAGAGGTTCCTCTTGAGTCCAGAAGTATTCTAAAGTTCTGGGGGCTGGGGCCCCAATATTTATACAGCATTTTTTTTGTTCTCTGGTGGCAGAGAGGCTCTGTGCTTTGTCAAAACCAGTTCTGCTCTCTCTGGTCCAGCTTACCGGCAGGAGGTGGAGACAGCATTGTGTAAGGCAGACTAGGCCCATTCAGGTGAAAGGAAATCCCCACCCCCTACTCTAAATGTAGCCCAGGTCTATTCAGCCCAGCCGTGACTCATCCAGGAAAGACAGGACACACCTCAACCCCCCCCTCGTGGCTGTTTATAGTGAATGCACATCCCTAGCCTCTGTCACTTTAAAGCCAGACAGTCAATTCACAAACCAGCAAGGCACACAGGATGGCTAAGCAAGAACATTCCCACTTTCTAAAAGTGGTATTTATAAAAACACAATATAAAAATCATATTTATTAAAAGATACATTTTTTATATTCTGAGTTCAGGCATAGTAAACACCAACCTTCGATCTTGCCCCAATGGGGAGATATTTATAAGATGTTATACATACACTCCCATTCTATCCTTTAGGACAGATAGCTTTATAATAGTGAAAAACAAAATACACTGCATTTCACTATCAGGACATTTCACATACATCAGTACATGTCCTACCTTTCACATAGACTACACCATGCCCACAGGGGTACCTTGGGCCTACCTTAGGGATGACTCACATGTAATAAAAGGGAAGGTTAGGCCCTGGCAAGTGGGTGCACTTGCCAGGTCGATATGACAGTGGAGACGGTGCACAGATACTGCAGTGGCAAGTCTGAGACCCCTTTGAAAGGTTGCTTGTGTGGGTGGCACAACCAGTGCTGCAGGCCCACTAGCAGCATTTGAGTTACAGGCCCTGGGCACATATAGTGCAAGGTACAAGGGACTTAGTAGTAAGTCAAACAAGCCAATCATGGAAACACAAATCCATATTCACAATTTACAGTGGGAGCACTTGTACTTTGGCACTGATCAGCAGTGGCAAAGTGCCCAAAGCATATTGACCAGCAAAAACGAAATCCAGCCCACATCAAAAGTATAGGAGGCAGCGGCAAAAAGACAGGGGAAAACCACGGCAAGGATGCCAGGCCTAACAACACTATACAACAATAGACCTTTAAAAGATGTCAAAAGATGAACCAATTTGTTACGTTTTGGGATAAACATTTTGTAATAAGGGCTGGACCTTGTTGCTCACATTGCTATGTTAGTATAGGCTTATTAGAAGTGTAAACGCCATTTTACCCTTTTGCTGCTTTTGCACACGGCACTGCATATATCTGTTGTTGTAAGTTAGGCTACGTGAAATGCTTAACATGAGAATTGCTTGTTTTCAGCATCCCTAGCCGGAGCTAGGACAAAAGTTATAGACAAACTACAACGTTTGCAAAATGCAGCAGCCAGACTGAAACGGCACGCGTTTCAGTCATAACATACATGCAGCTGCAGCCAACGTGATTCTGGCGCCTTTAATATTGCACTGTAAGCATGATTTCAGGCACTTGGAAGAATCCCGTTATTCCAGAGAGACAGAGAGCTTTTGCAGATCCTGATGTGATCCACACCTGCTGATCTTGGAGGTATGGGGCCCCCCAAACAAGCATAAGAGACCTTCTATGTTTTATAAAACATAGTTCCTAGGTAGGGAGGGTGATTTACTAAGCACTATAGGACCTGTTGTCACCATCATTGTAATATGATTTCTCCTTTTGTGTTTTATGGAATTGTAACAATGCTGATCTTATTATTTCGAATCATATGTCTACTTATGTTAGCAAAGATACTGCATCTTAGAGCACGTCGTTAAAATAAATATTTTAACCTTTCCCCTGTCTCTTTTTACTCCTGTTGTGGATTGGTATGAGAGTATAACGAAAGAGTGTTCTTGCTTCCCACCATGCCTGAGTATAACCTAAGTTTCATGTTCTGGGTTGTCTAATCATTGGTTCCTTTGCTATAGGACGAAGAGGTAATGTGACACTGATGCTAGCTGGTTAGGGTTTCTAGGCACTAAGGTGAGTTTTTGGTACATCACAATTCACTGAGGTCCTGGGTCTCTGTGCACAGTTCTGTGTAGGCATTAAAGAAAATGGGGTAGCCCACAAGGTATGGACCTGGGTATATTACGGTATAAATAAGCAGTGGTCCTAGACCTATTGATCACAATAGTTGACCCAATCAATAATATTCAATCATTTAAACATTACAGAGCACTTCAACCGAATCTGCTCCAGTTATAATAAATAAATCAATAATCTTCAATGAAAGAACACAGCAAGCCACTACAGCCCAAGACAGAGATACAATGTATTTAATTCATTGTCTCATATTTTGAATTCCTTTTATACAATAATGAAATGTTTCAGTCAGTAAAAACAAATTAGTTGCCCAAATGGAGCGTGCAAAAAAGAAGAGTGATCAGAGTGTTGGGTGAATGAAGAAGGAAAGGAAAATCACAGTACTAATTGTCACAAATTCATAAAGTTTATCAATCAATAACGGTGCTCTGGTTTTTGCCGTATTGAGTACCTGGCCAAATAAAAATTACTGTCAAACTATTACATTCAAGATTTTTCAGGACACTTATGTCATAAATGAGCACATAATAGATCAAGGGTATGGTCCAAGGTAAGGAAGGGGGAGGGGTGTCGACGTTTCGACTCAGCTTAAGGCCAACCGGTAATTTGAACCTGGGGCATGCGAGTCCTCATCAGGACAAAGGAGAAGGGCAACCAAGGGGCGTCGATGACCCTATAAGAATGTAATGATAAAGGGAATGTATTACCCATGGGTAGTGGCAATGACAATTCAATCAAGAAACAATAAAAGGAAGGGGGGCGAAGCCTTATGCTTACCCTAAGTTGGAAAACCAACGAAGTTCTATCCTTTTACAGTAGTACGTGCTCCTGTAAGACAAAATTGGATGTCCTCTGAACAGTTGTTTAACCATCCATGAAAGTCCATTAATTCTGACTGCTTGCCCTCCCAGATCAGGAGGACGTCGTCAATATACCTTACCCACAAATGAATGGTATTTCGATAAGGGTTATACTGATTCAAAATATATGTGTTCTCATATTCGCTCATATAGATGATGGCTAAATTTGGGGCAAAACTTTCCCCCATCGCCACTCCTCTTGTCTGAATGTAAAATTTGTCTTGAAATGTGAAGAAATTTTGTGTCATGGCAATTGTTAGCAATTGAATAATGAAGTCTGTGGGGACTCTGTGTGGTGCACTGGGGGGTTAGTTTCTATTTTACTAACTCGGACGCGGAAGCAAGCACTCTGTTGCGGCGCCCGAGGAAGATTTATTTTTGGTTCCCTGTGACACTGGACAACGCTGCATTACTGGTAAGCAGCGTGACTTTCTGTTTGGTTGCCTTGAATCTAGTAACTCGGCGGCTTTATAACGAGATAGTACTTCGAGCGATTTAAACATTTTACCAGGGTGGAGTAAAACCATTGCAATTCTCTCCATCAAACAGCTACCTGAACTGTGCCGACAGGAGCTTTTATATGTAAGCGGTCCGATTTGCTGCGTCCCTTAACAACTCAGGCTTGGCTGATGACAACGCTGCCCAAATGGTAAGCTTTGGGATCTTGCATTACGTGTTAATTATGAGTAGAAATCTTAACCACATTTTAATGAAATTGCGCTTCGGCCGATTTTTAATTACATAATCTAAGTAGAGTGAAGCACTTATTGTCTTCCTTGCATTGAAAACAGCTACCAGAATCCTACTGACAGGAGCTTGGGCTGTACCAAAGAATAAAAAGAAGATAAGGTAAATAATATTGTTGTCCCCTAAGAGCCTTATTTTATTTTTCCTTATGATGAACTCGTACAGTACTTTGATGTCACCTATCAATAATTTTCCAGGTACCTTCAGCCTGAGTTTGGTACATATATGGAACTTTGTGCCCACCCCTTATCTGGATAATTGATTTGTCTACACTTAAGGTAAATCTCCATCCATCATGACTCAAGTATATTGGTTGGATGGATTACTTATCAATTAAATGGATTTAGCCTAGACGCCCTGTATAATTTTGTCTTACGTACTACTGTAAAAGGATAGAACTTCGTTGGTTTTCCAACTTAGGGTAAGCATAAGGCTTCGCAGCCCTCCGTTTATTGTTTCTTGATTGAATTGTCATTGCCACTACCCATGGGTATTACATTCCCTTTATCATTACATTCTTATAGGGTCATCGACGCCCCTTGGTTGCCCTTCTCCTTTGTCCTGATGAAGGACCATACCCTTGATCTATTATGTGCTCATTTATGACATAAGTGTCCTTGAAAAATCTTGAATGTAATAGTTTGACAGTAATTTTTATTTGGCCAGGTACTCAATACGGCAAAAACCAGAGCACCGTTATTGATTGATAAACTTTATGAATTTGTGACAATTATTACTGTGATTTTCCTTTCCTTCTTCATTCACCCAACACTCTGATCACTCTTCTTTTTTGCACGCTTCATTTGGGCAACCCATTTGTTTTTACTGACTGAAACATTTCATTATTGTTTAAAAGGAATTCAAAATATGAGACAATGAATTAAATACATTGTATCTCTGTCTTGGGCTGTAGTGGCTTGCTGTGTTCTTTCATTGAAGATTATTGATTTATTTATTATAACTGGAGCAGATTCGGTTGAAGTGCTCTGTAATGTTTAAATGATTGAATAATATTGATTGGGTCAACTATTGTGATCAATAGGTCTAGGACCACTGTTTATTTATACAGTTCTGTGTAGCAGCAGAATCCCTGCAACAGTGTTTCTTATAACGATATTGAAACTGCATGTCTGAGGCAAATTTGGACTCACATAACCACATCATGAAATTAATTCTTTACACTTTTCTATGACTCTAAATAGTAAACAAAAGATTATTTCTGACCACTAAAGAAATCAAACCACCCCCACCTGCTAGAAAATCTCTTTCTTGAAATAAGAGGTACAACCTGAAGCCCAGTGGGAAAACATCATTGAGAATGTGTGAAAATTGTAACTGGCAAGGAGTCCAAAAATGACCAGAGAATTGTGCACTCATCTCCTCATGGGTCAAGATGAGTGGAGGAGCATCTTACTCTTTGAAAACGTCCTCCTCACCAGTGCACACCTGTGCCCCCGGCTGTTAATGGGGTAAGTGGGCACCCACTGAAATAGGAGAAAACTACAGGAAAAAGCGGATATGTTCATACCAATTGCTTTTACAGAAAGTACAGTCGGGAGAACAGAAATGAGTACAATAGTTGCAAACACAACTGTGCCTCATAGTCGGTGCTTACATTCAACATCTCTAATTTTTTAGGATATTTATGGGATAAAGGTGTTCCATGACCATACAGAGGAATGAGGCCGAAGGCTGAGATCCTTTATAAAGGTATGAAATACCGAGGTGATTTGCAATATCCATCAAATGTATGGCAGGGTGTACCTTAATTCTTATAATACATGGTCACACCTTTCCCACAAACCACATAAATCCTTTGTGCACATCTTTTTCAATCGAAAGTGAGAGCATGTATGCAAAGCAGATTCTCTAGTGCAAAATTAAGTCCATCGAAACTGTTAGGCATCGTAACTCAGAATGTGAAGAATAATGCAAAAAGATTCTAACTTTTCTATAATTACCCGAGGAGTGCAAAAGCTAAACATGTTACCACAAATAACTCTTTTTACTGCTTGTCACTATACTGCTAACAAACAGAGCAGAAAACGAAAAGCAATGTTTGATTGTGTTCCTTAAACAGTTGCTTTAATTAGGCTCCGTGACCTGATCTACCTTTCCCCTCAACTTCTGGGCTCGTCAGAACTCAATTATAATAAGTTGTTACAGTAAGTTCTGACATCATTTCTTTATAATAGGCGACTGGGTGTGTCACAAGTCGCCTATTATAAAGAAATTAGAGACTGTTTTTATGCAAGGATTGCAGGATTTCATGTATTATATTTGTATAAATATTACAGAATAAGGGAGACTATGCAGACAGACCCCTTTCCTGGTCAAGTCCCAGGCTGCCCAGTTAAGATGTGGGTTCAGTCATCTTTTGGAAAACCGTTGACCAAAGACATATCAAAGTAGAAAATGTACAATTCAGTAAAAAGAACCTGATCAACCCCATGAAAGTGTGTAAAAAAGAATCCTACTAGAAGCAGCAGTACAGAGCGGCATTCAAAAACCACACTGACAAAGTCAACATGACTGCTTTCTGTTTTAGTGAAGTGCATCAAAAAGGAGAGTTAGAGGGACACGCTGGTTGAGGGAACTCGCCATTTAAATTTAACAGATTGGTGAAGGGGAACCAGAGAAAGATGGAGGATTGGAGAATGAGAGTGGGGCACAGGGCCACAATGCTTTTCACTGGAGGCTTAAAGGCAGAGTGGAGGAAAGAAATGTGATGGGGAAGTGGGGCGGTGTGAAAAAGAGCACAGGCATGCTCCCTCTGCAGAGGCAATCAGAGGATGGTGCAAGGAGCACTGGACATGCACTCTCATGGATTGCAATCCATGACATCAGCAGAGAAATGCTACCTAATTTCCAATGGTAAAATAGTTATGCTCCAGGAGAGGGGCAAACAGAATAGGGAGGAAAGCCACAAATAAAGCAGAGAACTGAGATTGACAAGGTCATCTAATCATGAGCAAGGATTGAATCTGTCAATTATTGCAAACAATGCTGTCTGCAACAGTGTGAGAAATTGGGTTGTAGGTTGAGTGGACTGTTAACAACCACAATCTCTCTCGGTGAACCACAAAAGTCACAAACTTAACCTGTACTTAACCCTCTGGTAGCTTGGCACAAAGTAGTCAGGCTTCACTTAGAAGCACTGGGTAAAGTATTTATGCTGCACACAAACAGTAATAAAGTGAAAACAAAACAGAAGAAAAATCCCACACCAATTTAGATAGAGTACATTTTAATAAATAATTTGATACCAAAACAACATAAATTCGATTAGTAGAACATGAGTTATGGATTTTGAAAGTTTAAGGTAAAATAAATTGCGCTTAAAATGTCAAAGCACCAACTGCTGAAAGAAAAATGAGGTTTTGAGCGCACTGCTTATTTTCTTAACGTGTTGTATTCTGCCTTGTGGTTTGTACCTTTTATCAGTTTTCGCGTGCAGTCAGGGCGGCGTCTCTTGCCTTCGGACACCCACTGAATAATCCAAAAAGTTGTGCTTCCCACTGACAAAGTGGAAGCATCCCCTAGCGCACAGCTGTTAAATCCTGCTGGGAATCACCCAGAGTTCCTCAAAAGTTCAAAAACAATTTTTTTTGACTGTTTGTATGTTTCTTTATTTTTCAAAGAATATCATATTTGATTAAATTCATCAACTTTTTTCTTATGGATGCATTTTTTTGTACTTAAGTCTAAGCACCAACTGCTGCCATCTAGTTGCACAGGACCAGGCCAAAGTCGAAAAATATGGCATACCATGATAGAGCTCGAGTTGGATAAAAAACGATATTGTGCCCCATTGGCAAATACCGTCGGACTTTTACCCCTTTGGCCAAAGACTGCTGAACAGGATTTGCTGCTGCGGAAAAGAATGTAGCAGGAGCTGCAGTGAAGGCAGGCACCACCACCAGGGGTCCAGACATGGAGGGGCACCATCTGGGGGTTTAGGACTCACTTAGGCTGAGTCCAGGTATGGGTTCAAGGTGTTTGAAGCCTTTTCTGTCACCGACTCTCTGATCAGGAAGCCAGCCAGCTAGTACTTGGAGTCACTCTGGTAGTTCTGGGTTCATGAAGGGGAACAGGACTCAAGCAGCATGCAGACCTATGAGGGTTCAAGGCAGGCTTGAGGCAGCAAGGCAGTCCTCCCAGGTGCTGCAAAGTAGTCTTGTGGAGTACACATCAGGCCACAGCAGCAGGCAATCCTATGAGAGCCCTTCTGCAGGTCCAGAAAGTGACCTGAAGAGTGGGTCTGAGAGTCCTTTTTTTATACCTGGTGCCTCCTTTGAAGTAGGAGATGTTTCTAGAGAATTCCCTTTGAAGTGCTTGAAGTTTCCTGCTTCCCCTTGCCCTGGCTATCAGCTGGCTGCCTGAACAATGCAAGGGTGACAAGTCCTTGGTGTGAACAGTTGCATGTGTGGTTGTCACCAGCTCCTCTTCTCATCTTGCCAGTTGATGACCCATTCGGGTACACCTAATCACTCTATATTGTGGCTCCTCTCTGGGAGGAACAAACAAAGTCCAACTGTCAACTACACCCACACCCAGTAACAGGTTGCAGGCACCAAAATAGTTAGGGCAGAAAAATGCTACCTTCCTAACAGTGGCATTTTAAAAACTTGTAACTTAAAATCTAACTTTACCATTAAAGAGGATTTTTTATTGCAATTTTTCAGACACCAAAAACGAAATGTTCACCTGCTCCCAATCAAAGGTTTTTCACTACCAGGACATTTAAAACTTTAAAGTACATGTCCAACCTTTTAATTACAATGCACCCTGGCCTATGGACTACTTAGAGCCTACATTAAGGGTGACTTATATACAGTAAAAGGGGAGTTTAAGGCTTGACAACTGTATGCAGGCTGTAATGGCAGTCCTGGGAAACGTTTTAAGGGGCTACCTAAGTCGGTGACACAATAAGTGCTGTACGCCCACTAGTAGCATTCAAGTCAAACGCCATGAGCATATGGGATACCACTTTAATAGGGACTTTTATGTAAATTTACCATGCCAATCAGGTTGAAGCCAATTTTACCATGTTTCGGGAGTGAGCACATGCACTTTAACACTGATTAGCTTTGTTAAAGTGCAAAGAGTCCTAAAGCCAGCAAAAACAAATTCCGCAAAATGGGAGGGTGAATGCTAAAATTTAGACCACCCTACTGCTAACAGGTCTAACAGAGAGACAGCTGGAGCTCTCTGTGGTGAGACCACAGAAAGGAAATATTAAATAAATAAACCATGTTTCAAAAACTCTTTGAAATAGACAATAAAACCAGTAAATATCTTGCTTAGAAAATTAAAACTAAACACATAGCTAATCAACTATCCCAAATAATGAATCCAGAGAGCAACTAAAAAATGACCAATTTGTATGACAGTAGTGACGTGTTTTTTTTTTTAAAGAATAATGTAAGGAACAGCAGGCCCATAAAAAGAAGGAAGTTAAGACTTTTTTAAGGCAGCCCAAATTGAATAAATTGTCAGTGAAAGAGTTGCTAGTTAAAACATTTTCAGAGAAAGTCACAGAGGCAATAAAATATTCCCCAACTTCTAAAGCTTAAATGGGATTGACTCCCAAATGAAATACATAAAATAGTCATAAGACCCATAGCCTCTGTCATGGCAAGCCTGGTTAACAAGATAGAGGACTCTTATGCTAGAGTTTACACTTTCATTTAGACTGGGAAAATGTGTAACCTTCTAGATGCCAGGAAAAAGATTTAACAAAATGTGGCTCTTAAAGACACATCACTTTGTAAATTCCTGATTATTAAAAAAAACAAAAAAAGTGATGGGTGGATTGGCAGTAGCATACAACTTAAGCCCTAAGGCATAGTGCGCACAGGACCCACGTCTTGGCATAAACATTGTATTTCGGACGTCACACTGAGTAAGACAAAAAATATGATCAGTGGATTGCTTGAATTAATCTCAACCACTAGCAATTACTTAGGCATTAATCCAATCCACAGTTTTTTTGCCCACCATGCCACACATTTGGTATATTCTTATTAACTTTGAAGCTTGATGGGGGGGCAGCTAGAGGGCGTGCAGTGTAATAGCTGCACATTAGTGTAGCTCCGCCGGACCAGAACAAACATCGGCAGTAAACTACCTGCAAACGGTACAGGAGCCATGCCATTCCTCAATAATTAGATATCAGCACATTGGCATAACTGAAATATGCTGAAATTAGGTGAAATCCAGGATTAATACGGCTGAAAACCGGCTTGTAGTGCGACGCGTATGGAGATCGGAGGAAGAAACAAGATGGCGGCCGTCGATATATCTGTGCAGAGCAGCGAGACCGTCTGACCCCGTGTAGCCCACTGAAAAGTTGCTGACCGGAGGGTGAGTGCTTGTGAACCACACAACGCATGATAAAACAAACTACTGGCTGCAAATGGTATGAGCGCACTCTTGAGATGCATGGAGACTTGTTGCTGGCAGAACTTCACCCCACACTTAAAAAAAGTAAATGGAGGATCCGTGGGGGCGCAAACAATACTAAAACAATATACCATATCATAACACTGGCAATCCACATAACACAATGGAGGCCCAGAAAGGATGGCAACACACTTAGCAAATAGACGCAGAGCAACTGATAGCAGCTGAAGGGACACTGAATTAACTAAAGGCTGACACCGGGGACGCTATGCAGCTGGGCCATCCCGCTCAAATATAGCGGCAAAGGAGAAATATCTGGAGTCTACCCAGGTTGCGACAGCGGAGTGCCCTGTGTGTGGATGCGATGCATGGCTGGATGGCCATATACGCCCAGCACTTATAACGGAACGAATTGGGTCTGATACTACTGTGAAGCAAGTAGACGACCCTACAGGCACCAATTAGGGGCTTGGGGGTGCGCTATGGTCCTGATCTCAATGGTCACCCTCACAATTACCAGCACAGTGTTCAGTGGTGGCCAGGCACTAGCCCAGTGGGAAGCATGTGCTCCGCTCACAAAGTTGAATCAGGGATAGTGACATAAGGCTGCAGATCACGGCAGAATGCACCAAGAATACGCCATTCACCACCCTGGACCAGCGGGATCTCCTGGTTATCCGTTGACTATTAAGGTCCTGCATAGGACCCACAAAGATGGGAAAACCTGATAAGCAGCAACCTAAACTGTCGTTTGAAAGGCGACGCACTCCCAAGCCAATACAAGCACATTCAAATACCGAACTGGACTCAGAGGGTGCAGAGGAGCCAACATAGAAGCCACTCTAAACGCAATACAACAAAGCCTACAAGCAATTGATGGAAAAATTGACAACCTAATTTTACGAGTAGACCACATGGCGGCAAAATTGGACAAACAAGGCGAATGCCTCGATGCAGCAGAACTGCGAATTTCGGCGGTTGAAGATGCATCCAATGACACAGCCACAAAATGTGCCACCATGGAGAAATTACTGGAGGTCATTAAAAATAAAAATGAAGGAGGAGAAGCCAGCGCTGGACCAAGATGGCCACATAACCTCTCGGCTCCGTCGGCACCGTTCCCCGGGGTCCGGCATGCTGACTACTATCCTGCTGCTGAGGATCGGATACTGAGAGAGGGAAACTCATGTTACCTCTGTGAGCAACTTCGACGTGAATGGGAGCCAAAGTTGTGGCTCTCAGAAGTTTGGGTCTGGTTGGAGCTTCGCAGTCGGGGACCTGGGTGCGGAGCGAGCTGACGGAAGATGTGAAAACCTCAGCAGCCCGGACCGGAAGTCACTGTTCGTGCGTCACCGCCATCTCCTGCCGTCTTGTGCCCAGCAGCCGAATGGACATTGACACTTGCGCGGTTGAAGGCTTTTCTTCCCCACCGGCGGCTCTTGGCAGGCACCTGCCTTCCCCCCCCTCTCCTGGGCAGCAGCTGCAGAGTGACAACCTTTCCCGCTGTGCCGCCTGGGCCCGCAGTGGTGTGGCGGTGATCTTGGGGCTCGGCGGGCCCAGAGACAGGGCGTGGTGCGCTGATCACACTACGGAGGACTTCCCCCGACTCGTAGGGGGACTGAGGTGCGGTGCGGCTAAGACCGTAAAAATTGTCCTTTCTGGCCTGGAGACACCATTTTGGGGAGTAAACAGTCGCCCAGCCTGAGACATTTGGCACTGGGGTGAGGCTGGTGTCAGTGAGGGACAGCAACTGCGGAAGAGCAGAGGCGCTGCCTTACTGCAAGTGCAGGAGTGAAAGGAGCCAACAAGTAGGTGCAGAAGCGGTCAGTGTAAAAGGAACCCCCCCAAGATAAGTGCCTACATCTGGTAGAGACATTCTGAATAGTCTCTGCATTCTGAGCACAAGACAATTCCCCTGAGCTGTGGAGGTGTCAATAGTGGCCTGGGTCGTGCAGTTCGAAGTGCTTTTGGCCTGCTTCTCCTGGAGCGGTTCTCAGGCCCTAGTGGTATCGTCAGTGGGCTGTTGGTTTGGACCCTGCCCTGGAGCTGGCCCAGCGTGGAGTGCGCCTTGAGTCCCTGCAGGTCATAGACAGTGTAAACGGTAACCCCTGTGCAGGAGTCGCGGGAGGGCAGTGTCACTAGGCGAAAATGGCGACTAAACCAGAAGCTGACAAGACTCAGTCTAGAGTGACCAAGGGTATGCAGCAAGTGCAATCGAACAAACTGGACTGCTACGCTCTGGCTACGGGCTCGCTGACTGACTCTCGACAGGCCCCTGTGGGGCGGGGGGACTCTGCAAGTCACGCAACAGAACTAACCCTGCAGGACGTGATGACAGCCATTGATGGGGTTAGAGCATTCTTGGGGAAAAAAATTGAGTCGTTGGATCATAAATTGGACACTGTCTCCATTGAGGTGAATCTTATTCGGGCTGACCTCACTAAGGTCAACGAAAAAGTTAAGTCATTGGCTATAAAGACATCAAGTTTAACGGAGGATGTGGCACAGCTCCAGCAGGAAGTAAGCGACCTGAAATCTTTCTGCGCAGCGGCAGAAAGGAAGCTGGACGATTATGAAGGGAGATCCAGACGCAACAACATACGCATCGTGGGAGTGCCTGAAAAATCAGAATGCCCAGCCCCCGATCTGTTCGTAGAGGAGCTTATTTTAACACATCTTAAGCCCAAGGGACTTGGCAAATTCTTCACGATTAAACGACGGCATAGGGTCCCGGGTGGGCGACCTAGGCCCGGAGCGCCCCCGCGACCTATGATAGCATGGGTCCTAAGCTTTAGGGACAGAGATACAATCTTACCGGATGGCCCGAGCGGCGCCCCCATTGCGCTATGAAAATGCCCCTCTTTCCTTTTTTCCCGACTTCACGCAGCTGGTGCAGAAACAATGTAGAAACTTTCTCGCCGTAAAGAAGAAACTTAGAGACAAAGGACTCAAATATACTATGATGTTCCCGGCGAGACTCCAAGTCGAGGTTGAGGGTAAAGCTTGTTTCTTTGATAATCCAGAGGTGGCGTCTGACTGGCTAGACAGTCGTCCCCCCGGTGGCACTAGGGCATGAGACAATGGAGGGGAACGTGCGACGCAGGAACAAGATTGAGAACCGGCCGAACGGAAGGACTGATAGTGGTCAGGTACAGGGGATGGGAGCCTCGCAATTGGACACAAGTTGTGTAATCTTGAAGGAACACTTTGTTTGTAAAAGCACGGACCCGGGGGTGGGGGGGCGGAATGCTGGCCTTCCTCAACGTTACTACCTTTAGTTATTAGTTAGCTTTGTGTGTGGGGTGACAGGCACTCTGCCAGTTCTGTAATGGGCGGACACCGCAAGCAGGGGTGCAGGGAGGGGGGAGTTGGGAGGGGTTTGTAATGTTTTTCAATGCCAGATTTGAATTGTTTATAGTCTTAATTGTTTCGACACCATCAAACGACAATGCAGAGCAGGTGATACTTCCACATAGAAATAATGACTAGCGATAGATGGAGATTGGGGATCAGCGTACTGAGTTGGAATGTAAACGGACTGGGTGACAAAATAAAGAGGGGGATGGTAAACCAGTTTATCAGAAGACATGCCCCGCATGTGGTTCTTCTACAAGAAACACACTTAATTGGAAACAAGTGCTTGGCCTTACACAGAGGAGGGTTAAGCTGGTGGCACACGCAGGGTTTACCTCTGGGTCAAGAGGGGTAGGTATATTGATAAAAACTCATTCCCCCTTAATATACAGTCCACGTAGTCAGACAAGCGAGGTAGATATGTTGTGATTTCAGGCCAATGGGGAAGGAAAACAGCCACGTTTGTCTCGATATATGTCCCACCTGGACTACAGACAGACAAATTTAAAGACCTGAGTTCGATCTTCTTGACACTAACACTGGGATCATGGTACTAGGTGGAGACTTCAACGCCATAATAGAAGGGGCAATAGACCAACATCCGGCTCGTGCCCCTAGGCCCACACAAAGGTGGCTTCCCGACTATTTAGACACAATTGGGCTAATAGATGGCTGGCGTGCACGCAACCCAGGCAAAACACAGTACACACACATGTCATGTGCACACCAAAGTTTTTCAAGAATAGACTATGTACTCGTCCTGGCCGCGCAGGCCCATGCTCTCAGGGAGGTACTTCACCTGGGTCGGGCGCCTCAGATCACTCCCGTGTGTGGCTCAAGATGGAATTTGACCAGGTAAATGCCAGTAGGGTAGCCCCTATTAACCCATGGTACTTGAAAGACCCCACTACAAGGAGGAACGTTGCCACAGCCACTGATAGATACTTCCAGGAGAATCAGGGCATGGTTGATTCAGTGCAGACCATGTGGGCGGCATACAAAACTGTCATTCGGAGAGAGACCATCTCCTTGATTGCAGGGAAAAAGAGGGAATGACAAGCTGAACTTGAAAGAGCGGAAGAGGACGTGTTAAAATCAGAAGAGGAGAATGCCTGAACGGTAACCCTGGAAGGCCTTCACCTTTTGAAGTCACGGCAAGACTAGTTCAATGGCATTGCCAGGGATAGAGCTAAGGCGTAGAGTAGAGAGGTTCAGAGTAGAATCTATGAACTCGGAAATAAAGCAGGAAGGTTGATTGCCTGGCTGGACAGAAGGGAATGGGCATTGAGACTGATGCCTGAGATACAAGGGGAAGACTCCAGTGCTAATACGGACCCGCAGGCCATTGCAAACGCGTTTGCAGCTCACTATTGTGTGGTGTAGTGTACGGCGGGCAGGTTCACTAAAGCAGAAAACAGGGAGATGATTAGTGATATTACGTTACCCACGCTATCGGGCGTGAACAGAGATTATTTGAACAATGAAGTGGCCCAGGCCATTAGAGGCGTGCATTCGGGGAAATCTTCAGGGCCCAATGGTATACTTTTGAACTCTATAAATTGAGTTCCAATAGGCTCGCCCCATACATTCGTTCCATGTTTGAGGAAAGCAAGGAGAGGGACAGCTCCCATATGACCAACGAGTGGCCAACATAGTGGTCATATATAAAGAAGGCAAACCCAGAACCAGCTGCGCATCCTACAGGCCCATATCGTTGCTGAATGTGGAACCCAAAGTCCTAGCGAAGCTGCTGGTGACACGTTTGGCAAAATTCCTCACAGATCAATCGGGATTTATGCCCCATCGAAATACAGTCCTCAATTTACGCCGTTTGCACAGGCTACTGGGTAGGTCCCCCACGATCATTGAGCCGGCAGCCCTGGTATCATTAAACGGCACCATGGCATTTCATATGGTAGAGTGGCCCTATCTGTTTGCATTGTTGGACAAATTGGGATTCGGCCCCAAATTCACGGGCTGGATACGCTTCCTGTATTTTGACCTGATGGCCCGAGTGGTGGTGAATAATCGCAAGTCCCCCGATTTCCGTCTGAGCAGGGGCACCCATCAGGGATATCCCCTGTAACCGCTTCTTTTCGCGTTGGCCCTGCAGCCGCGGTAGGAGCGATCTATACGTGGAATGTGGTGGTCGTTGGAGTGGGAAGATAAGATCTCCCCGTACGCAGATGATATTCTGCTTTATCTCACCAATCCGAGAGAGTTCTTGATCTGCCTACTGGACGTGCTGGGAATCTTCGGGAGATGCTCTGGCTTTGCGATAAATTGGTCCAAATCGGTGCTATATGTCCTCCGAGGCTACCCGCCGACCATTTCAGGTACTTGCCCAATCCAAATTGCTCTTGAAGGTTTTAGATACCTCGGCATCCACATAACATTAAACCCGAAACTACGTTACGCCAACAACCTGAACCCTCCCTTGTTGAGACTTAGAAACAATGTCGCCCACTGGAAATCTCTTCCGCTCTCCATGTTGGGTAGAGCGGTGCTTTTTAAAATGATGGCCCTACCTCGGTTCTTGTATGCGCTCCAAAACACAATGGATCCGGTCCCAGCGACAAATGCCACCCATAGATGTCCTCTGAGGAGGAGAACTAAACCTCTCACTAAACGACGAACAAGACAGATCAGGCAAAATCAAAGAACCACATAAATAAGCTGTTAAAATAACGAAGGATGGTATGTCTGAATTTGGAATGTTAGATGTCTGGAGGCTTCACAATCCAGGTAAATTAGAGGACCACACGCTTCCATGTAGCATAATAGTTAGGCTCGTATAGATTATTGGCTAGTAACAGAGACAGCAAGCACTTGGATCTGGGTCGCACAGCATCTTCCGAAGACATTATCAGACCTTAAACCAATAGTAATCTCACTACTTCTCCCGATTACACACCACCCCCTTACATTTGGCGCTTCAATGCTAAGGCACTGTTAGACCCACTATACAATTCCACATTACATAATGCAATAAAGGAGTACTTTGCAATTAATAAAAACTCGGTGGAAGACACTAGCATATGGTGGAAAGCGTTTAAAGCCACACTGCGTGGTATCTGCATTAGCACTACTACTGGCATTCTGCGGGATATACGCACCCAATTGAATAAATGTGAAAGTAAAATAAAACAGTTTGAAACGGAATTGGAGCAGGCAAAGAACTCAGGCGCACTGGGGGACATAAAAGAACTATTGTCTGAATATCAGGAATTAGCAAATTATGAGATTAAATGATTCTCACATCGCCAAGCAGCCCGTACCTACGGAGAGGGAGGCAGAGCAGGGCACACCCTGGCACAGAAAATCAGTAATCCATGCACTACCCATGTGGTCACCACTGTAAGAGATGCACAAGGTACACAGCAATAAGACACAGCAAATATTCTAAAAGCATTCATAAACACATATGAGGAGCTATATGCAACATGCAACACTGCTAAAAAACAGGAAATCCTCTAATATTTCGAGGATATAGCTATTGCTTGGCTATCAGACAGCCAAAGAGAGTACTTAGCGCAGCCGGCGCTATTGAGGAAGTAATAGAGGCCACAAAAACACTTCCCAATGGTAAGCCCCAGGACTGGACGGGTTCACAGGGGAGATCTACAAGACGTACATAGAACTATTGGCCCCTTATTTGGTGGAGATGTATGGAGATGCGTATGATAGACATATCCTTCCACCTACACTAAGGGAAGCACTCATCATAGCACTGTTAAAACAACTAAGGACCCCACTAACTGTGACTCGTATCTTCCATTGTCCTTAATAAAAACTGATGCAAAAATGTTAGCAAAAAATTATAGCTACGCGGATACAGCCACTGATGCCACTCATAATACTGCCAGATCAGTCAGGGTTGATCCTTAACTGATCGACTTCCCATGACATACGCTTGCTGTTTGCATTATATCACCAAATCAATCCAGAGTTGGAGGCGGCGGCAGTGCTACTAGAAGCAGCCAAAGCCAATGATTCAGTGGAATGGGTATATCTATACACAGTAATGCAAAAAATGGGGTAACCTCCTATGCTAATGACATGGATTAAAATTCTCTACACCAAAACAGTAGCGCAAATAAAAGTTAACTAATATGTTTCAGAGGTAATACATATACAGTGTGGCACTAGACAGGGGTGATCCTTGTCACCCCAGCTGTTTGCTATAGCACTGGAGCCATTGGCATGTAAGATACGTCAAAAATATCCGCACACAGCATTGCGATTTATACATCGCCCAATCAGTATATCCATGCACGCCAATGACATGGTGCTGTATGTGAGGGAACCACACATACATTATCCCCATGCTGCATGAATATGTTACATTCGGTAGACAATCTGGCCTACAAATAAATTAGAGTAAATCCACCATTTTACCACTCATAGATAAAACTAAGCCGCACCAAGCACAGTTTCCATTGGAGTGGCAGGCAGAACCAATTAAATACCTTGGTATCTGGTGTTATAGAGATCCAGAGATAGTGATACGGGAAACCTACGGGACCACGATCGCTAAATTGGAAGAGAAAATAGATAGATGGATTTGCCTGCCATTGTCACTGGCAGACAGAATGGCCATTGTGAAAATGGTGATACTCCCCAAGCTATTATATCTATTCAATAATATACCAATACAACCACCTGCTGCTGTCTTTCAGAGACTCACCACAAAGATAACCCAGCTAATATGGGCCGGAAATAACGATCCCATTGAATTACGGACATTGACTTATGGTAAAGGTGCATTTGTAGTACCAGATCTATTATTATATTACTTATGTGTGCACGCTCAATATGTGCATTACTGGTTTCATCCAGTACGATACCTACCTCATATTGCAGTTGAAGATGGAGACGCGCATTCCCTACCATTATGATGTATCCTGCTACATCCTGGGCCACATGTCACTAGAAACGAAATGTATTTATTTTATTTTTATTTTAGGAGTTTTATATAGCGTTAGCCAGACCCGTGGGTATCGGAGCGTTTTACAGCATTTATAGTACAGTAATCACAAATAATCATCAGTGTACATATCAGTTCGGAAATCCCGATGTGTAGTGCAACAAGTAGGCAGGGCAGCCCTGAGAGCCTCGCAGAGTGCATGATTGTCTTGCACAGAACCATTTTCAGGAAGGGGAGGAGCGTGGAGGGGCGAAAGGATTCTAGGAGGAGGTAGATTATGTTGACTGGTGTCGTGGTGTTGCGGAAAGCATGAATGAGTACTTTGGCGCTGTTTACCTGTCCGGGAAGGCACGGTTGAGGAAGAGGTCTTTTAGGAGTTTTTTTAATTTTACAAAGGACGGGATAGTCCTAATGTCTGCTAGGATCAAGTTCCAGATTCTGTGTGCGTTTCCGGAGAAGGAACGTGCAGCAGTTTTCTGTTTGTGTGTTTTCATAGGAATGAGCAGAAGGGAGTTGGAACTCCTGAGGTTCCTAGTCTGGCCGGCCTTTTTGAGTTTGGAGGCCAGGTATTCAGGTTTACCTGTGTGGAGGGCTTTGTGCGTGAGGCAGGCAGTTCTGAAGCTGGCACTCATTTCTATTGGGAGCCATTTTAGATCTTTGAGTGCGGATGCAATGTGCTCAAATTTCTTGACTCCGGTGACCATTCTGGCTGCTGCGTTTAGAGTTGTTTTGAGGGGGGCTAGGTGGGATTTCGCTGTACCGGAGAGGATATCATTACCGTAGTCGAGTCTGGATAACACCAGGGACTGGGTGGCTTGTTTGAGGTCGTTGGGCAGGATTCAGGGTTTTATTTTGTTGAGAAGCTTCAGATTAAAGAAGACAGTCTTTGCAGAGTTCTTGATGTGACTGACCATGTCACGTTTGGGGTCTAGAGTAAATCCTAATGATTTAGTGGAGTTAGCCAAAGTGAGATTACAGTTCAGAGCATCGATTTCTTAAAGCCATTCCATGATTTGTTTTTTTTTGTCTTTGTTGGAGATGAGGAGAATTTCAGTTTTGTTTGGGTTGAGTTTGAGGTGGTTCATGGATAGCCAATGCTGGACTTCTTTAAGAGTTTTGTTTAGTCTCTGAATATCTTCAAAGGAGGACGTTTCCAGATAGATCTGGGTGTCATCTGCTTAGAGGGGAAAGGTGATGTTGGCTTTTTTGAGTATGGAGGTGAGGGGTTCCATATAAATGTTGAATAGTTGAGGGGAGAGCACTGATCCTTGGGGGACACCTCTGTTGACAGGATGAGTCAGACGTGAAGGTTTTGATTTTTATCCTTTGGGTGCTGTTGTGTAAGAAGGAAGAGAACCCCTGTAAGACCACCTCGTCTGCTCCTACCCTATCTTGGAGAGCTTTGATGAGAAGATTGTGATCCACCATGTCAAAGGCTGCCGATAAGTCCAGGAGGATGAGTAGGCAGCATTTGTCGGGATCTAGAGATTTGTGAATGTCATCCACGATGTTCAGGATCGCAGTCTCAGTGCTACAACCTATCTGAAACCCGATTGGTGGGGATCTAGAAGGTTGATGCTGTCCATGTGCTGAGGCAATTGTTAAAGAATGCACTTTTCAAGAACTATGGCAAGAAGGGGGAGATTGGAGACGGGGGAATGAAGTTGTTATGGTTATCAGAGTCAAGGCCAGGTTTTTTTGGGAGTGGAGTAACTTGGCCGGCTTTGAGGCAGTCAGGAATGTGACCGGTTCTCAGGGAGCTGTTAATGATCTCACACCAGTATGGAGCGATGGAGAGTTTCAGTTTCTTTGTCAATTGAGTGGGTAGAGGATCTAATGCATGAGCTGCAGTTTTGGAGGTGGAGATCAGACTGAGAATCTCAGTTTCCAGTATGTTGGTGAAAGATTTCCAGACTTTCATGGGGTATTTGTGAGCATTGGCTTTGGTTTCTGGGGGTGAGATTATGCAAGAGGTGTTGGGGTTGACGTCTAGAGAGAGCTCAATCTTGGTGATTTTGTCTATGAAGAAGTCGGTGAAGTTGTCATACAGGTCTTTGGAGGCCTGGCCTGGGGCAGCAGAGGGTTTGGATGTTTGTTGTCTGATGATATTGAATAGTTCCTTGGGTCTGTTTTTCGCCTTGTCCAGGGTGGTGCAGAAGAAGGTGGTTTTATCATTATTAATGTGTATTTTGTATTTCTTTTGGGTTACTTTGAGTTGCTCGTGGTGGCCTGTGGAGGGGTTGTTCCTCCATCGTCGTTCTGCAGCTCTTAATTGTCTTCTTTCAGCAGTGATGTCTGAGTTAAACCAGGATCTAGACAGAGTGTTCAATACAATAAAAACCACAAACTCAGCATGGCAACGCATGGGGAAACTGACACGAAAATTACCACTTTATGCACCAGCCCTCCAACTACATCATCATCCTGCGCTAACAGTGACACACACAGGCAGGGAAATGGCATTGTTACAGCAGGTGGGCATAACCACTATGGAATACCTATACACCGAGGGTAGATTTATTGATGAGTCTGACTTCAGTTACATCAGTTCAATTCAATTCAAAATATCTTTATTCGATTGTTTGATGCAATCATAAAATTACAGATAAAAATATCGTAAATACATAGTTACATAAAAATACAGAATTTCATTATATTCATTTAAAACCAGTTTATTAAGAAGATAAAAACAATTTAATTTATAAAGTGCAGATTAAATGTCCATACGTTTCCTGATAGTTATAACATTTTTTAGGAACAAAGTTCTTCTTGATACAGATACATGATTGTCTAGAGCTTGAATGCTAATCATCGCCACACGACAATGGCGAAGTCCTAGCTCTCTTAATAAAGGTAGTAAAACAATTTTCCTCATTTCGTCATAAAATTTACAAAAAAGAAATACATGAATCGTACTCTGAGGAGAGGTGTTATCACAGGGACAGAGTGGTAGCTCATGTGTCCAGTTGTTGATCGTGGGAAAGCTAACCAATCTATTGAAGATGTTAAATCTGAAACGTGTGAGCAGAAATCGCTCATAAGTGCTTGTTACGTATATTAAATAGGGCTGAATCTTAAAAGTTGCTAAAACCAGTTGATGCTGCTGAATAGAGGATTTTCGGACCTCCGCAGCAGTCCTATTGGAATCCAAAAAGTGCTAGACACTCTTTCTTCAAGTTTTTTTGAGAAATTGCTGAGATTCTGTAAGTATTCTTCTCTCCCGATATATTTAAGAAAGTTACGTACATACTTAACACATGGGATTTTTATGGCACCATCCAATTTCAGTATATCTGTCAGGACATCTCTGTTTAAATGTGTCGCTTCTTGGGTCCAGACTCTGTGCCATAGTAGAACTGGTTCTATTTTAATAAGATCAGTAATGTAAGATAGGCCAAGTTCTGAGTGGCAATTGAAATTGGAAGAGCTTTTAGGAACTGCCAGTATGTATTTTAAAAAGGTATTTTCAGGCACCTGGATGGGTGCGGGGTTAGCAAGACCCCACACCCCACTGCCATAAATAGTGCCGGCTACACACTTAGCTTTGTAGATTTTAATCAATTCCACGGGGGGTCTTGTTCCTAACTTGCTAGAAAAGATTTTGAGAGCGGCAGTAGATCTTGAAAGCTCAAGCTTTTTAACAGAAATAGCTTGAGACCACGTCTCATTTTGAGCAAAATGTATCCCGAGGGAGGAAAAATGTTTAGCAAATTCCAATTTCTGCCCTGCTATAAAAAATTGGTCTCTTGGATATATTTTGTTTACCACAATACATAGTAAAGGTTTTTGATGTGTTGACTTTCAGACCCAACTCCTTCATGAAACGGCAGAAACTATCGACCACACGCTGTAGGCCCACCTGTGTACGTGACATAAGTACAGCACCGTCAGCGTACAAAAGTGATGGTATTGGGCGGCCGCCTACGAAGGGGGGATCTGAACTGTCTTTGCACAAGACACCTTCCAACCCGTTAATATATAAATTAAAAAGGAAGGGGGCCAGGACACAACCCTGCCTGTCCCCGCTCCTAATGGGTATTGTGTCAGTGCGTTCTCCATTTAGACCAAAACGTACTCGGGCCGTAGCATTACTATAAAAACGTTTAAGATGATAAAATAATATTTGATTCAACCCCAAGATGTTCTAGTATAGACCATAGTTTGGAATGTACCACACAATCAAAGGCGGACGAGAGATCCACAAAGGTCAAAAACAAGTTTCCTTGTTTTGGCCTCGTGTATTTCCCAATCAACAAGAGCAAATTCAAACCCTGCTCTACTGTCCCCAGACCTGGGTGAAAGCCATACTGGAGATCGGACAGGACAGAGTTTTCCTCCGCCCATTCCAGTAGTCGGTCTAGGATAATTCTGCCCGCTATTTTTGTAAAGGAATCCAATAGAGAAATAGGCCTATAACAGGCAGGATCCTGTCTATTTCCCTTTTTATAAATTGGAACAAGTACAGATTCCACCCATGTGGGCAAAGAATTCAGCAACACAGCTAGCATTAAGCCCCTGAACCAAAAGGGGCGCCCACAGGGCTGGGATACTCTTAAAAAGGTCTATGGGGACCCCATCCGGCCCAGGCGCCTTTGCGCCCTTGCTTTTACTAAGCGCCTATTCCACCTCCTCCAATGTAAAATACAAATTACTATTAAGAGAACAGTTGGCAAGGGATATCAGTGACTCCACTTGGCCTTCTTTATGTTCTTCTCCTTCGTAAACTCTTTCGAAGTCTCTGACCCAATCTGAGTTACAAATGGCAATATCTATTTTCGGACCGGACTGTTCGGTGAGGAAAGGAGTTCTAACGATTTTCCAAAAATTCACACTGTTGTTAGTTACTGAGGCTGTATGGAGTGCTTCCCAAGCTTCGGCTTTCAGAGTGTTTTTCCTAGCTTTAATCGCCTCTTTATAGTCTTTTCTAAGTCTGCGAATTTTATCGGCTGATCTAGGGTTATTATGCAAAGCCTTTTTTAGCGTTGCATAAGCCTTAGTGCATCTAGAGTCAAACCATCCTCCATCCTTCTTTCTGTTCTTAAATTGTCTAGTTAAGGAATTTTTAATTTCATTCGATATTACTAGGAAGGATGCGAGGCAAGTATCAGGTGGTAAGTCTGTCTCTAGACACTTTTTAATTTCCCTGGAGCATTTTTCAACCACTGTTTTGATTATCTCAGCCTCGTTTATCATAGCCCATTTTAGAGAATAACCATTGGTTTTACCAATTGTCAATTCAGCATCTAAGCTATTGCATTCTCTGTTATTAGTTAGTAATGGGGCAGTGGGTAGGAAAATAGACAGGCATAACAAAAACTACCCCAATTAAAAGTAGCCCACAATCTAAGGAGGCATGCCTAGAATCAGACCTAAGCAACAAATTATCAAGTACTCCCAAAGACTTTCTTCTTCAGTCATATCATGAAATGATCAATCTGAAAACTGTAACACCCATAAAAAACAGAGGGAGTGTAACTCTATTCGACGATACAAATATCAGCAAACAAATTATTGCAATAGAGAATAAGGATCTAAGAACAGCTAACAGTATCCAGCCAAAAAATTCTTTACCCATGGTTTCGCTTGATCCCTCTTTTGACTCCTTCGATCTAAAAAGTAACCATATCATTGCTGATAATGCTCCTCCAATATCTAAAGCTCTATTCTCCCTACAAGAGATACTGGAATCAGTTCTTTCATTTCTTGGTAATATCCTTGAAAACTCTGATCAAACACTAGACGTCCAAATAGCCATTTTAAAGCACCTGGTAGAAGAAAAAAAGAAAAAAGATTCTCATGTAGTAGACAAAATCAATATGTTACATACAACTAATCTTGACCAACAAAGAACAGTGAAGGATCACAAAAAAAACCAGGAGGAAACAACGTGTGATCAGAGTACTCAAACCGTAGACATTCAAATCCAGGAAAAACAAAAAATTGTTAACTTAAATGATTCAGTGATATATTCCTTGAAAAACTTATTTAAAGAAAAACAGCAACAGAAAATAAAACACTTTCCATTATTTTCAAAAACTCTAGGAACAAATAAATCTACCAACACTAAGGATCCTGAAATGCAGGAATCAAGTATAAACATCAGTAACGCATCGAGTGAAGGAAATGAAGAAACACTAATCAATAAGAACCAGGAAAAGAACATGGCAGTTGGGACAAAAAGGAGAAGAAAGCCATTGAGAAGGATCCAAAAACGGAAAAATCGCAAACTAAAATTCCAAAAATCTGCAATTTTTCATAAAACTGAAGAAAAACAATGCGATATTAAAACAGAGTCTCATAATGATGAAAAAGGCACAACCAATAACAACTATGAAAAGATGGTGCCTCACCTTGACCCGACAGTAAAAGAATATATCCCTATTAATTATTCCGAGCAATTAGATCAAAGTAAAAACATCTTTATAGAAGAAAACAATAGTTGCTATAAAAAGGGGGAAGGGCCCTCTTCCAAAACTCTTCAAATCGAGGAACTTTTTCCTATCGACTCAGCACCACTTAATAGAGGAAGGATTTTAAACTTATTACGACACATAAGGGTTTTGGATACAATGACCAGTAAAGAAATCCATCTTGTGTCTTTTTCCAAAAAACAGAATAATAAATTGACAATGGTTACCTTTTGGTCAACAGTCCTCCCAGGTATAATATTAAAGGAGAAAGAGATATTACATAAACACGGCTACGATGTAATGGAAGTAGAAGAATTAAAGGACTTTAATACCCCCAATGGGTACAATGCTCAAATACAGGCTATTACCAACTCTCTAGTAAACAAATACCAACGAACTAACAACATGACTGAAGATCGAGACATCTCAAATCTAAAAATACTGGTGAATAAAGGTCATAGGGCAGTTTGGTACAAAGTAGACAAGAAACCAGAAGAGCATACTACCACAGAGTCCTGGGCCTGGGTCTCTGAGACTCTAAATAGCAACAAAATTACCAACACCAGACAACATTCTGTTTAGCACGGGACTAAGGATAACATCTTGGAACATCGCTGGCAGAACTACAAACAAATTGTCTTTGGTCATGAGAAATCTCCCAGACATATTGCTTTTACAGGAAACATGGGACACTGTATCTTTCAGTTTTAAAGGGTACTTCGTATATGAAAAATTAGCAATAACTACTAATCGAGGCCATGCCAAAGGAGGGTTAGCCATATTGCTAAGGGAAGATTATCTGTGGGATCAGGAAATAATAGACATAAAATCCAACAACTTGCAGTGCATCCAAATTCTCGCAAAAAAACACAGCACTGCTCCACCACAGGCAATCCTACTTTTCAATGTCTACGCTCCTCCTGGGAAAGAAAACGACATTACTTTCTTGGATATAATAGAAACAATCACGTATACTATGGAGAACTACACTGATTCATCTTTTTTAATTGCGGGAGATTTCAACAGTAAAATTTCCAATTCTGAAATTAATAGGTGGGCAAATCTATACGCAGAAGAAGGTCAGGATATTATAATCCCACAATTTCCCGATGGTATATCAACTGATAAAAGAGGAGGATTGTTATTATCGGCAATAACTAATCTTAACGGACTAATATTGAATGGAGCAATTGAGGGAGATATTCCTGCAAAGTTCACCAGACGAGGCAATGGGTCTCCATCCATCATCGATTACATCATAAGCAGTATGGATCTGTTTGATACTGCTCTGTTATTATCTAACCAATCTAGTCTGGAAAGTGATCATGTACTTATGCAATTAACAGTGGATTTGATACCTAAAACTTCCCAACCGAGCCATATGATTTACTTCGAAAGTACTGTATTAATTGAAAGAGAACGGAGACGCATCTACTGGAATTCCTCGTCTATTGATAAAATCATGACAAAGATTGATCATTCTCAGCTTCTGGAACAGAGATTCTCCGAAAATCCTATCGAAAACTTTGAATTTATAATTAAGGATTTTAAGAAACTTATCCAAAGTATGATTTCGTCGGGTGCTAAAGGCAATATCAAAAAGAAGGAAGGAAAAAATGCATATTCCCACAAGAACTCAGAAGTAAAAAAACAATTAAATAAACTCATTCGTGCCCAATATATGAATTTTTCAGTAAGCGTAAAGAAGGAAATAAATAGATTGAAGAACCAACTGAGGCGGGAGAACCAAAAGGAAAAAAGAGCTATTGAGGATCGAAATTGGGTAGATATACAGATCGCCGCGAGTAAATACAACCAACGTAAATACTGGTCCTTAATCGCGAAAATAACTGGCACAAAGAAAAATTTACAATCCATCCCGGTTCCCCCGAATGACTGGGAACTATACCTATCAGATCTTTACAAAACAAATCCAATAAAATCTGAAGCAAGCAGTAAAGATCTGAAATACGAAAATGTTGAGAGTTCCCTAATACGAACTACAGCCATCTCGGTGGAACACAATATACGCAAAGCAAGACCTACAGGCGCCTCTGGACCAGATGAAATTCCGATTAAGGCGCTACAAGTGGCACCGAAAGAATGGAGTAAACTTTTAAGCCCTCTCTTTAATTACATCCTTGAGCGTGGAAAAATTCCAAATTCTTGGCAGGGAAGCATAATTATCCCTATTCATAAAAAGGGAAGTAAAGTCCAAGCTGGAAATTACCGACAGATCGCACTTATGGATGCAGTAGGCAAAGTGTTCGCGGCAGAGGTGCTGGATCGCCTGAAAGAATGGGCCTTTTCGTCAGGTCTGATACCCATGTGTCAAGCAGGCTTTAGGCCTAAGCACTCGGTTACAGATAACATAGCAGTAATACAGGTTATCTTCGACAAATACATCACTCAAAAAACCCAGGTAGTATATGCCGCATTTATTGATTATTCAACGGCATTTGATCGGGTCGATCGATCTACCCTCTGGAAAAAACTTAGGAGGCTTGGAATCCAAGAACAACTGCTCCAAGCAATAATAAACCTCCACACCAAAACCTGGTGCCAAGTCCAGATGGGGGGTGAAAAAGGACTTACAAAAAGAATCCAAACGGAGAATGGACTAAAGCAAGGGTGCCTTTTAGCCCCGCTCCTCTTTTCCCTCTATTTAAGTGACCTGCCTAACCAATTACAAAATGGTTCTAATCTACCGCCGAAGATCGCCCAGCAAAGCATAACCTCATTACTGTATGCTGACGATATAGTACTATTAGATCTAACCCCCTTTGGACTACAGGCATCACTGGATATTCTGTTTCAATACTCAAAGGAAAACTATCTCATACCAAATATAAAGAAAACCAAGGTGATAGCTTTCTCAGGAAGAAAACAAAGCGCTAAGTATGCCTGGAAGATTGGAGAAGAAAACATAGAAGAGGTAGTTAACTATCCCTATCTCGGGAGGATTCTCTCCAAAAATCTAACAAACTCAACCCAGGTATCGAACTTACTAAGGAAAGCTGATATACATGTCTCTGCTCTTTTGAAATTATACAGTGCAACAGGGAATAGACACTTCTCTGCACTATTAGGCACATACAGAGTAAAAATACCACCTGTACTAACATATGCAACGGAATACATTCCCATAAAGCAATGGGCTTTCATGGATCTAAAAGAGGGGAAAATTTTAAGAAGGATCATGAAAGTTTCCGATGCAGTACCCGTACAGGTATTGAGACTTGAACTATCAGTGACAAGCTCATACGCTATAGCTATCGCCAATGTAATAAGATGGGCCTATAACCTGATTCATGCGGAGGAGAACACCCTAAGGTCCGTCTTGAAAAAAGAGTCTTTCGGAGCAGAGCCTAAAAAGCAAGTCTTTTTGGAAAATTTGGATGCAGCATTTCGGCTGGCACACATTAATGTTGAAATGTTGAGTACTTGGTCTCCAGCGCAACTAAAATTGTTTTTAAAAACTTTTACCCCTAAATTGAGCTATGAATTGGACAGCTTACACTGTAATAAATTAACTATCTATAAGCCATTTGTGGAAAAACTTGAATATAAGCAAACTCGACCTTATATTGGGTTCACCCTGACACATGGTGTAAGGAGAGCGATTACTATGTACCGGTTGGGTATTTTACCACTTTTAGCATTTACTTCCAGATGGCTTCCAGGAGGATCTCCTCTGTGTACTCTGTGCGCAGGGGGAGATCAAACTATAGAACATTTATTGCTTGTGTGTCCCAATCACAAAGTAACCTTAGCTCGTACTAGATATCTTAATCCTATATTACGCTTTTGCAGAATTACTAGGGGGAGAGAACTTTTAGATATGTGTCATCTACCTCTGAATGAATTCATTTGTTACAACCTGTATAAATTTTTAAAACAATTCTTATCTTTGTATTAATACTGTTGCATATTTTGCTTAAAAAAATGTAAAATTTCTTTTGTGGTCCTCTGTTGAGTACCAACACAAATAAAAATTTTTGACTTTGACTTTGACTTTGACAGGCATAATGGAAAGTGGTCACTCAACGTTATATCAAGGACATTAAAGGTATTTATTCTGTTCCTGCTGTTGTTGGAGATAGTAATAAAATCTATAGTTGTAAAACAACCTCTACCATAGAATGTTGGGACTACTATTGGAGCTGAAGTGCACATTTCATTAACAAAACCTAAATCAAAAGTGGATAACAGATTATTCAATTGATCCCCTAGTAGGTTGTGCTTGAAATTAAGATGTCCCTCACCTTCATCCTGAACTAGGCCACACCTATTATCCAAGGTTGATTCACACAGATTGCAATTAAAATCTCCTAACATAATTACCATCAGTTTTTGTTTAAAGATTTTTTCTTGCTTAAGTAAGACCTTGGTCATTTTCCTCAAAATACACATAACATCTTCAACAGGAATATTGTTATATATATTAACCACAGCAATCGGAAAATCATAACCCATGTCGAGAACCAACATTTAAAAATATATATCTTTAACAGGTTCAATAATTTTCCCACACTTTAGTTTGTTGGATAAATAAATGCTCAGACCGCCTTTAGGTCTCCCGTTGGGGACGGCTACAGCTGGGGTACAAAATGTTCTATAGCCATTCAAGTGTACTGGGTCCAAAGTCCATGTTTCTTGAAAACATAGCAAGTCTTGTGATTCAATAAAGTCCCCCCAAACGGGGTGATCAATTTTAGATCTAATACCCGCAATGTTCCAAGTTGAAATATTAAGAACTGGTAGATCTTTCAGTGGGGTTGACAAGGCTGCTGCGGTGGACGAAACTGTTGGGGACAGGATCATATGGGTAGCGTGTAGAGTGGGGGCTAGCTGGTTATCCTCCCACCCCATATACTCCTCTGTTGCCAGGCCTCCCCCCCCGGGCTCCCCATCTTTACACGTAGTTGACATTAATGGCGGTATGTTCTCCCCAGTTATGGCTACGCTATCCCTTGTAAAAGGTTTGAAATAGGAATCTTTATCTGTACCTTTATCAATGGGATTAGCAGTAGGATTATCAATATTTGGCCTCAGTCAGTCAATATTTTCCAGACCACTAAGTGTATCAAAATAATTAAACGTGGGGATCCCATAGCTTCTAGCCCATGGCTCCTCCGAATTCCTAATCGAGTAGCAGACAGGGGCTGCGCGTCTGTTTGGCCGAGGAGGAGGGTAGAAGTAGCCAAGGGGAAGAATATTGACAAGATGTGGGTCATAAATTGACATGGCCACTCTCTCCATCACAGTGTTGACCAACTGAGGGGAACGAAATGATAAGACTACACAGTCACCTCTCAATGTTTTAGTTGAGGTGCCTATCCATCTTGCTCGTCTAACCATTTTGAATTCTGTGAAGAGATGGCTTCGAAGTCCTACCCTAGATGACAAAAAATGAAGGGATTTATTTTTCAGAGTTGCCCAGTTTTCGTCAGTATTAGCTGATAGTGGGGGTAAGTTTGCCAAGACCACAGTATACGGTGTTACCTCTGGGCGGAGATTTAAATTAAAAAGGTTCGGTGTTACGCCTTCCTCAAAATGATCTTCCGGTGTTCTATGTTTATGAGATGGTATAAGTGAAGATGCATTCAGGGCTATAGAAGGTGAATCAACAGGCCCCTTTTCATGAGTAACATTATCTCCCCTTAAAGTACTGTGATTAGGGCGATCAGTAGGTTTTGTATTAATGTTTTTAGTTTTGGCTAACACTTTAGATGGAACAGACGTTTTAACCGGGACAGCCACTTTAGGTGGAACTGTCGCTTTAGCTGAAACTGGGGTACCAGTTTTGGAGCAAGTAGCGCTAGAATAAGATTGGGGCTTAGTATTGCTTGGTGTCACCTGCTTGGCAAACTTACCCTCAATATTGGTTAACCTCAGTTCTATATGTGTAACCTTTGAGGTAATTGGTTCCAGGAAAGTCATTAGAAGAGTTTCCATTCTTTGCCAGAAAGACTTGTCAATTAGATCCCTATTGGCATCTAAGTGGGGGACAATCGTGGCTGACCATTATCTTCACTTACACTGATCCCATTTAAATTTCCCGGGGCTTTGTTCTCTTTTACTTTGGTGTTCTTTTTATGAGTTTTATTGGATTTACTATGTTGCCTTGCTGTGGCAGAATGTTTTTGCTTGGATCTGGCCTTCTGGCCTCTCGTTCTTACACATGGGCTATCGCTAATATTTAGGATAGAGGTTGGACTCTCTATAGTGTCTTGACCCTCGTTTTCTAAATTCTCCTCATTCAAGGGAGTAGAATCATCGTTGTTATGGGTGCTGGACAGTAGAGAGGGAGTTGCAGATAGTCGGGTAGTTGAGGGCAATAGAATATTGCCTTCTGTTGAGTCACTAATAGGCCTGTCTGTCGTCGGTGTTATGCTATTTCTCCTTGGCAAAGCAGCAGAAGAAGGAGTTACATTAGTAATCAAACACTCCTTCTCAAATTTACCTATCATAGACTGCGGGGGTCCATCAGGGACTTATACTCCTCATTTCCTGAGGAGCCACCCACACTGGCGGTGCTGCAACTGATCATTACAAAGCCGAATTACACACACTTGGTATCCAAATTATATAAGCTACTACAGGATGATATGGTGAAAGATACAAGTAAAGCACAAGACTGGTGGGATGCCCAATATAGACACCTCTGCGTGAAGAGGAGTGGAATAACTGCTGTGTATTAATATCTCTACTGACACCAAATGGTAACCTGCGTATAATTCACTTCAAATACATACATCAAATATACCTAGGCTGTCCGGAATTCGGTTTTAACCGACTCTGCAGAAAAGTACCCTACTGGATGAAAATCAGCTGACCCGGTTTAACCAGAGTGTCACTGATTTTCATTGCTATTGCACCTTTTAGCCACTTGATGGAGCCAAAGACTTGTAGACTTAAATTAAAAGGGGATTTAAAGAAGAGCCGAGGCTTCGCTTTGCTGCGTGGGGAGAGGGGGGCATGATATCTGCAGCCTTGCGCCGAGATGTTACATTTTGGGACTTAGAGCAGCAACCATTGTGCCCCCAGAATAGCATTAACACCTGGGCGCGCACAATGGGCAGGGAGCCGGGCACGCACGCTTCTATTTTCCCGGCAGCAGGCGCGCAACACCCATTGGAATCAAAGGGCTTCAGACACCCGTCACCCCCCTCCCCCGTCGTGTGTGGCAGCCCGGGCTCAGACAGCTCCCGGGCACACACACAGACGCACCCGAGCACTTCACAGGTCTTTAAAACACCTTGTGCATGTTAAAGAGGCTTTGTTGATGTTTCACCCCTCAGGGGCGGCTCTAGGCTCATGGCGGCCCTGGGCAGGAAGCATAGGTAGGGGCCCCCGGAAGAGGGGGTCTGGGTGGGGCAGAGCGCGGGGGCCAGTGAAGAGGGGGGTCATGGTGTTTGGAAGTGGAACAGAGCCGGAGGCCGCCAAATCCCTGCCAGGGGCCATTATGCCAGGGGTCTTCAAACTGTGGGGCGCGACCCCCAGGGGGGCCGTGGACCGATGCACAGGGGGTCGCGTCTTCACAGTGTCACTTCTGCCTCCAGGGCTTCAGCCCCCCTCCTCCCCCATCCTGTGTTTCAGCCCGGGCTGCTGCAGTGCAGCTCGCGCTCCTGGGGCCTCGGCTGGGCAGTGTCTGGAGTCTTATCTCCGGCCTGAGTTTTCACAGGTCATTAAAGACCATTAACATATTTACATGCCTTTGTTAACCGATTACCAAAGATTCATTTTTTTATGGTTCCAGTACCCCCTGGGCCCCCACTCTGCCTATTTCTTACATTTTCATTTTTACACTTACTGCTGTAGTGTGAGAATGCATTTAATGAAAATAAATATAAAGTTGGGTTGCCAAAAGAAACATGCCTGCTATGTGTTGTTTAACGATCCTGCAGAGGCCTACTCTTGACACTAAATTGAGTTATAAATAAAAAAGTATGTATTAATTAGGTATGTGACTTTTCTGTCTTTATTCTCTTTAATTATTAGTCATGGATCATTAAGGCATCCATAGAACACAATTAAAAGTGCTTTCTATTTATATTTGTTGTTTACGTATTCACAGATAAGTGCAAAAAATACAGCTGTAGGTGACTGCTTATTTCTGGGCCATCAAAATAATGAGATGGTAACCCTAATCATTAGACTGGAAGTTTGTTGCAGGATCAGCACATTATTTATTTCCTCCACCCTCGAACCCTGATTATTGCCATTATAGCAATAATTTAACTTATATCTGAAACCCTACGCTTCAAGTTTTTGGGAATGCACCCTGCTTTCAGACTACTCACTTCTCATTCTAGCCTTCACTTTCATGCTCACCCTGCACTCCCAGCGATCACAATACACTCGCACTGATAACAATGCACTTGCACTGATCACCATGCACTCGCGCTGATCACCATGCACTCACGCTGATCACCATGCACTCACGCTGATCACCATGCACTCACGCTGATCACCATGCACTTACGCTGATCACCGTGCACTCACGCTGATCACCATGCACTCACGCTGATCACCATGCACTCACGCTGATCACCATGCACTCACGCCGATCACCATGCACTCACACTGATCACCATGCACTCGCACTGATCACCATGCACTCGCACTGATCACAATGCACTCGCACTGATCACAATGCACTCGTACTGATCACCATGCACTCGCACTGATCACCATGCACTCGCACTGATCACCATGCACTCACGCTGATCACCATGCACTCACACTGATCACCATGCACTCACACTGATCACCATGCACTCACACCAATCACCATGCACTCACACCAATCACCATGCACTCACACCAATCACCATGCACTCACACCAATCACCATGCACTCACACTATTCACCCGCTCACCCTGCACTCACACTATTCACCCGCTCACCCTGCACTCACACTGATCACAATAAACTTGCACTGATCACAATGCACTCGCACTGATCACAATGCACTCACAACAATCACCATGCACTCACACCAATCACCATGCACTCACACCAATCACCATGCACTCACACCAATCACCATGCACTCACACCAATCACCATGCACTCACACCAATCACCATGCACTCACACTGATCACCATGCACTCACCCTTGCTGCTCCCGGCCATGGCCAGGTGAGCTTCTAATGTGGTAGTGCGTATTCCTGCAGATTGGGAGGCCCTTCACAGAGGTTGACTAGACATCTTTCTGATGTTAATTGCTGTATTTTGGTTATAAACTGGTACTGATGGGGTGAAATCTTTCCTCAGTATTACTGTGTTTAAAAAACATCTAAATAATAAAGCAATGCTACCCCAAAATACGCAGCATCACAGAACATTATTAACATTTTCTACTCACACAATTTAGTCAAGCCTGTCACATAATTTGGTCCTCACCTTCCTCATAACCTAGAGGTTTAGAAATTTTTGTCAGGAGGGGGTCCTTACGCTTGAAAATGTTGACAGGGGGGTCTCGGCATCCAAAAGTTTGAAGACCTCTGCATTATGCAAATATGTATCCATCATCAGAGGATTATTATATTAAGGATATATATTGGTGTGGTGGCCCCTGGGGTTTGGTGGCCCTGTGCAGGTGCACAGCTTGCACATGCCTAAGGCCGCCCCTGCACCCCTTCTAAAAGCCCCTGCAGCGCCACTCTACCTACTGCTTAAAGTTTCAGCCCCCCCAAAATGTTTTCTTAGCCACACCCCCCCCCCCGAAATGTGGCTCTAGTTGCGCCTCTGCCCTGCAGTAACCTCTTGATTTTCGTGTTTTTTTTTTCGTTTTCTTTTTAGCACACGACAAAAAAAGGGGAGGGTTAAGAATCACTGACTTCTGAGCCTTGTCACTGAGGCTGGGCTCTGACCCCTGTCCTGTGTACAGGGGCAGTCAGAAAACACGAAAACAAGAAAAATAAACTTCCCAGAACTCGGGCCTCTCACACTTCTCTTTATGAGGCTGCCTGCAGCAGCCCCTCCCGGACCTCACTTGCTGAGGAGTTACTGAGGTAAGGTTAGCAATGTCGGCGTAAATGGGTCAGAGGGAGTGATGCACGGAAACCAAATGATTGGTCTGAGCTCATTTTCACAGAGGTTCTATTTAAAGCTACAATAATTGTCCTCACCCTATGACAAATTGATCTTTTTCCGTGGATGCATGGACAACAGAAAATATATTGTTTTTGTTACTAACTTAATTGTAAGCAGTTTAGTGTTTTGCTCATGTATTTATCCAGCTCTGCAAAACTATTTTGATGCGCATGAAAGAAATGAAGTTACCTCTGATTTCACACACTCAACTCAACCACGTTCCCACCTTACAAGTTACTCAAATGTTTGACCCTGTCATCCTCTCCAACTCAGACGCCATTTGCTTGCTAACGAGGCTTTTTGGTGTTTTCACCTCCCCCCGTAATTTTAAGTAGCCCCGTACCCCCCCCCCCCCTAAATTTGAGTCTAGTTGAGCCTCTGCGTTCCCTCGTCAATACCTCAGTCGAAACACACAAAACCTTGGCTTATTTCAAGTGTATGTTAAACGTGGGTGCACAAAATGCTATGTGATTCGGGCCAGCTAGCTAGCTAAATTTGATGAGATCTTTTTGGTAAGACAAAAACAATTTTGATATAATTTCTTGTCCCCCTGTACAATGTCCATCATGGCTGGAGGCAGAGCGAGATCTGGTTATGTGCACTTGCATAAACATAGACTACTGATACAGGTAGATACCTGAACGGCATTGATGCAATGGCCTTCCCTTAAAAGAGCACATTGCAAATGTGGAGAATTGAGGTAATATAAAAAGTGACATTTGAATCACTCTGGAATAAATCTTACAGATAAGTTAACAAATTAAGGGTCTCTAGGCACTGGAGGCCGTCGGGAAGATTAAGCAAGCTATTGCCCAGAGTCACATGGTGCTGGGCTAATCTGCCGCCTGTGCCGGGGAATCGAACCGTGATCCCCAGATTCCGGAGTCAGTCGCCCTAGCCGCGGCGCCACACCTCTTCCCTTAGGCGATCGATAGATAGATAGATAGAGACAGAGGGCAATAGATAGATAAAGTGAGGGCGATAGATAGATAAAGTGAGGGAGATAGATAGATAGATAAAGTGAGGGCGATAGCTAGATAGATAAAGTGAGGGAGATAGATAGATAAATAGATAGATAGACTGAGGGCGATTGATAGATGGAGTGAGGGCAATAGATAGAGTGAGGGAGATAGATAGATAGAGTGAGGGCGATAGATAGATAGAGTGAAGACGATAGATAGATAGATAGATAGATAGATAGATAGATAGATAGATAGATAGATAGATAGATAGATAGATAGATAGATAGACAGGCTGAGGGCGATAGATGGAGTGAGGGCAATAGATAGATAGAGTGAGGGCAATAGATAGATAGAGTGAGGGTGATAGATAGAGTGAGGGCAATAGATAGATAGATAGATAGATAGATAGATAGATAGATAGATAGATAGATAGATAGATAGATAGATAGATAGATAGATAGATAGATAGATAGATAGATAGATAGTGAGGGCGATAGTTAGAGATATAGAGTGAGGGCGATAGATAGATAGAGAGATAGAGTGAGGGCGATCGACAGATAGATAGATAGATAGATAGATAGATAGATAGATAGATAGATAGATAGATAGATAGATAGATAGATAGATAGATAGATAGATAGATAGTGAGGGCGATAGATAGTGAAGGCGATAGATAGAGAGATAGAGTGAGTGCGATAGATAGATAGACTGAGGGCAATAGATAGATAGAGTGAGGGCAATAGATAGATAGAGTGAGGGCGATAGATAGATAGATAGATAGATAGATAGATAGATAGATAGATAGATAGATAGATAGATAGATGGTTGTGTGTGTGTTTATGGTTGTGTGTGGGGTTGTGTGTGTGGTTGTGTGTGTGTGTGGGGCTGTGTGTGTGTGTGGAGTTGTGTGTGTGTGTGGAGTTGTGTGTGTGTGTGGGGTTGGCTCAGCGAGACCTAAAAAAGACTATATGCATAGAGTTAAAACATATAGGTGTCTTCCTCCATCTGTTCAGCAGGGAACAATGACATTCCACAAGAATACTGCTTTCACATACATCTTCCAGAAGGGAGTACAAGAACCTAGCAGCTGCACCCATGCGGTATATAAATACAAACAAGAGGCTGCAGCACAGGCACTCTTTACAAGTGCAGGTCTAAACTTTCAACAAACAAGCTGGAGTAAACATATCTGACTGGATAAACAAAAGTGTTAGTCACGAGACATCTGTGTGATCAGCAGACAGGAGATGCCAAGTGCTGATAAGCTGTTGAGCTTCAGGCTGGGCCTGGAACAAACTGGCATCAGACAGCTGCTCTCAGCTCTGACAAAGTTTTACAATTGAGGCTAATTAAGCAAACGGGCAAAAGGAGCTTTAAACGCCCGTAATCTTCAAAGAAGGTAATGGCATCAGCGGCTTTGCTTTAGTTCCAGTACAAGCGTGGACACTAATTGCTATTTTGATGCAGCTACTCCCTTTAGGGGAGTTATGAATTCCAAATTCCCATCCGTCTACGCTTTTGGGAAAGGAGAGGACCGGAATGCAGCAGAAATAGGGCTCAGGTAAAAATTCCAGGAGTGTTCATAATGATTCCCATGTGAGTTGAGAAATATTCAAGTGATGCAGAGCCTACTGGGATCTGCCCTGGATTGGATCTCCTCATTTCTGGAGAACCGTTATCAGGCGGTTCAGTTAGCTGGCTTTTCAGCCACAGCCTGCCCCGTCACTTCTGGTGTTCCTCAGGGTTCTTACCTTTCTCCCCTTCCTTTCAATCTTTATATTCTTCCTCTTATCTTGGCCCTTCACAAACTGGACGTCACCGTATTTAATTACGCTGACGATCTCCAGCTTATCTTTAATATTTCTTCCTCCCCCTCCTCTATTCTCAATTTTCAATCTATCATGACCTTTATCAGCGACTGGATGAGCATGAACCATCTTAAGCTCAATCCAGATAAGACCGAGCTGGTCCTTACCGGTGGTGTCCTTAGTCCCTGATCTTCTACCTTCTGGCCCTCTTCCTTTGGTTCTCCCCCTTCCCCTTCGCACACTGTCAAAAGCTTAGGCATCAAAGTCAGTAGTGACCTCTCTATGCATCACTAAGTCAGTGCTGTGGTGTCCTCATGTTTTCTTAATTTGCGCATTATACGCAAGATTTCTCGTTTCTTTTCCATTGAGCCGCTCAAATTGATTTTGTTAGCTATGGTTATCTCGCGTCTGGATTACGCAAATGCTCTGTATGTCGTATACCCGCCTACGAGCTTCACCGTCTTCAACTCATTCAAAATCAAGCCGCAAGGCTAGTTTTTAAACTTCCTAAATCCCATCACATCACTCCCCTTCTTAAATCCCTTCACTGGTTACCCCTCACTGAACGCTCTATGTTTAAGCTGGGTTGCCTGATTTTTAAGCCATTAGCTGGATCTGCTCCTTTATTTGTGTCTACCAAACTCAAGCCTTACATTCCCACCCGTGATCTTCGTTCTTCCACTAAAAACTTATTGCATGTCCCCCGCTTTAAAAGGAAGAAACATGGTGTGCTTTTCCTATCTGGCCCCTGCATTTTGGAACTCCTTACCATTCACTATTAGAACTACAGCCTATTACATGGAGTTCAGTGAACTGTTGAAAACCTGGTTGTTTTCACAAGCCTTCACTGAGTGAGCAGTTCTCCTTTTACCTCCGTCCTTTAGCACCAAGAAACCGCTTGGTCACTGTGCGCTCAATAAATTCCTTTCAATTTCAATTTGGTAATACTAGTGCCGCTTACGAAGAATCCCCTGCCCTGAGTGGGAGTGAGGTGCACACTGGGCGAATTTGACGAGCAATGTGGGCCCCCGTTGTCCCTTGTACTGGATGCGGAGCATTGGTGAGGTCCGGGAAGCACCTTTGTCGCACAGAAGTACGCCAAGTGGAAAAACAGAACACATGCACTCAAATGGAGTGCAAACATTAAATCAAAACACATTTGAAATGCGTGCAGCCACAGGGGCAGTACGTAAACAAGCACAGCACAGGCAAAACAAAGAAGCAGGAAGGGGTGGCTTTAACATTTGGGAATACAGCAATGTATTGGTGGCATTTTCTTCATCGCATAAACAACAGACTTAATTTACCATTGTTATTTCCGGTACAAAATGTTACTGTAATATGCCTTATTAGATAAATTCTTTTTTCTCTACTGTCACCCAAACTGAAAAAGAACCACAGTTGTTTTTGCTTAGTTTTGCACCAGTGCACTGTTAAAGTGACACGCTTAGAAGTTCATATGTGCCACTTGCAATTAAAAGGGGTGCACTGCACGGTTCCCACAAAAAGGTGATGACGCCAGAGCAACAAAGGTAAAATCTTGAGAAGTTGTGAAAACAGCACAAGGGCAAGAAATGCATGGCGCTCATAGGCCCTTTACGAGTACAACTACACTATAAAGCAGGCTGCACATTCCTCAAGCCGGACGAAGTGGCCTCGGAGAACCTGTCTAACAAGGTGGGAGAGGGGCCTGGATGGGGGAAGTGCGTTTACAAAGCGTACATGAACAAGTCGTAAAGAAACACTGTATTTTAGATTTTTTAAATGTAGTGCGCGCAATGCAAACACAAGCCCCGAACACTGACCACAGCGGGGCACCGGGCTGGTGCTACCCTGCAGAGGATGGGGGGGGGGGGGGTCAGTGAAAGGCCTGTCATGTTGTTCTAAGTGAATCATTGCACAATTACGGTATGATTTCATTACAAGAACGGAGGCTACACTATGCAATGACTTTTAATTGCAGATCCAAGCGAGTCGCATCACAATATAAAGGTTCCAATAAGAACACTGAGATAAAGTAATAGACAAAACATAGCAACCATAAACCTCTTTTAAATGCGGCTCCAAGCAGATAAGTAGCTCATATTTTCTCCCTTATCTTAACACTATTGTCATTTAATATTGTTATGGTTCTTATTTTCTGGGGAGGTTTAATTTGAGGTTGAGTTAATTCTCACTATTTTATGCTGTTGAATTCTTTCTATCATACCTTTATGTAGTTTTACCCACACTACCCCCCCTCCCACCTCCCCGGATCGGCAATTTACGGAGATCCTACCCTCCCCCTTCACCTTTAGGCTTCAACCTTGTCGCCCTTACCCTTGACGAGTAATTTTCCCCTCGTGAGCACATCCGTACCCTCTACACACGAGACCGACATAAGTATCACTTTGCCGAATTGATTAATTTTGCCCGATTCGGAGAAAACACTTATCTCCGTTCATTTATGCTTTCGCCCCCGCAGTGAACAATGCGCCTGCCCGTCTCACATGCGCTAGCAATTAATTAACCCCGTACCTTTCTCACGTCCCACTCCCACACAATCCTTGCTTCGTGACTGAAGCAAACTAACTAAAAACGGTATACCTTTCTTCACGCCGAGCTTCTCTCTGCCCGAATCCCGATGAGGGTAACGAGCATAGTTTATTAGAGGAAAGCTCCCTGGCGAACCTCACGCTTCGTGAGTGTCTCGCCTAGGGACTTTCCTCTCGCCCCATGACAGTTGAGATTCAGCTGTTCATGAACACCGGAGCCTCGCAACTCTCGCTGCGCAAAGATAGTTTCTGGCCTGAAAAGACTTTAAAAAAAAAAGGGGGGCTTAAAGGCATTTGATTTATATGCCTACTCCCATATGCTATATGCTTAACTTCTCTAAAGATTCCCCCTTAGATCAGCCCTTTGCTTCACCCCATTTCATAAATTAATATATATATAGAATTGCTTCACCCCATTTCATAAATTTATATATATTATAGAAAAAAGGGTGAATAGTCCCATACATATAAAAAAAAAAAGAGAAAGCACTATGGAAAACATTTCTGATTCAGATTCAGAAGGAAATAGTGCTACGATCCCTAACTTTAATAGGGAGGATTTCCGGACTATGATCCAGAAAGAAATGAAATCCTGCCTTAGAGAAACTTTTTCCCAATTTGCCCCCTTTAAGAGAACAATACCTCCACAAGAGGATATCTCTGATGTTTTTAATGGTGAGAAGGTTGGTGCTAAACGTACTAAAAAAAGTAACAACACTACTACTGAGACCCATGTGAGCACGGGAGGTCCTAGCACCTTTGATATTGTTGGTGGTCCTGGCACCACAAAAGTTTCGGATGGTCCTTGCACCTCAAATAATAGAGATGTCTTTTATGACACACATCATTCGGGTGCCTCTTACGGCCCAAATACCTTGGATGCCCTTAGCGGCTCATTATTACTAACTGCTCAAGACTTCCAGGAGGGCTCGGATAATGATGATGACTTAGACCCAGACAAATACGTTCTGGATTTAGATGATGGGGATGTTGGAATTTTTGACGAAGAGGATGAAGCCCCCTCTACATCCAAGGATAGTATTTTAAATCCCTTGGGAGAGGAGATTTTTCCCCCCTAAATCTAAAGCATCCACGTTCCACACAATGGTCCCCTCAGGAGCACTTATCTAAATGTATCAAAAAATGGATTTGATTCCCTCTTGAAAGAGGAACAAGGAATATTTTAAGGGCTGAGTGTTCAAGACCCTCAATAGATGAGAAGGCATGCTATGCTCCTAATTTGGATCCTGAATTAATCAAATACCTGTTTAGACTGGGTCGTGACCCTAGAAAAGGTCTTGAAAAAGCGTTTAAAGGGTGCCAAGATCGCCTATTAGACGTGCTTGGTCCATTGAGTAGAATTCTTGACTCCGCTGAGGAATGTTACCTTAAGGGTATCCAGCTCGATACTGATCTAATACGAGGTTGGAGTCAGAGAGCCCTCATTCTCCTGGTAATGCCAATACTAGTATCAACGCTGAAAGGCGTAGGCTCATCCTTTTTAAACTAGACCCTAAACTCACAGATATGGCTGAGAAGGAACCTTCTTTGAATCCAAAGGGCCTGCTCTTTGGTGAAGAGCTTATAAGATCTTTAGGAAAGTACGTCTCGACTTTTACTGCTCTCGATAAGGCCCAAAAGAATATGAAGAGAGTATTCAGCAATAATGTTTTTGGAAGGGCCGGAAGAAGGGGCCTCCGTTCCGGCCGGTATAACCAAAGGCCCTACCAGAGATCACGCCCCTTCGGAAGAGGCTCATACCAGAACAATTACTTCAACACCTCCAACCGCGGAAGAGGAAATCGAGCAAGAGGTGGAAGATCTCATTCATCTTTCTCATCAAACCCTCCAAGTAAGTTCCCTTTATTTACTCTCTCCTTCTTTCCCTCCAAAAGTAGGAGGCAGACTGAAGCTTTTTTCCAAAAAATGGGAGGAAATACCTCAAGACCCGTGGGTTCTGTCCACAGTAACAGGCTTTATCATAGATTTCGTTCAAACTCTGTTTCAAACCTCATTCCCGAGGGATATTCCCATCTCAATGGAGAAGGAGAAAATAGTAGAGGAAGAGATATCTTCTATGCTCCAAAAAGGAGCAATATTGGAAGTTCCCATGGATTCCCTAACCTTTGTAAGCTCCTTGTTTCTTGTCGAGAAAAAAGGAAAAGGTTGGAGACCGCTTATAAATTTGAAGGGCCTGAACAAATTTCTCGTTTACAGGCATTTCAAAATGGAAGGGATACATCTCCTGAGAGACCTTCTTCAAAAAGAAGACTGGTTAGTCAAACTAGATTTGAAGGACGCCTACTTCACTATTCCGATGGCGGAAATACATCAACCTTACCTACAATTTCTTTGGAAAAATCATCTTTATCAGTTCAGGGCTCTCCCCTTCGGGCTTTCGTCCGCCCCTTGGTATTTTACCAAGGTAATGAGAGCAGTAGCCTCTTTCCTAAGAGAACGGGGTGTTCGTCCTATTATTTACCTCGACGACATCTTAATAATGTCCCAGGACCTACCTCAGATTCACATCGACCTAGAAACGGTTATGAATCTGCTGGAAAGTCTAGGTTTCATTGTCAACAAAGAGAAGTCTATTCTAACCCCCTCCAAGTCTCTGGAGTTCCTGTGTTTCACTTTAGACACTTCCAAGTGCCTTCTTCTTTTACCTCCTTCAAAAATCTCAAAGATCAAGAAAGAGATTCGTCATGTCTTAAGACAGGAAGACATCCCTTTAAGGGAACTAGCAAGACTTCTAGGTCTTTTATCTTCTTCCATCCAGGCGATCTTCCCAGGTCCTCTGAATTACCGGGCCTTACAAAGGATAAAAGGGGGGGCGTTGAGGTCCGGTCTTTGGTACGAAGACCGAATCACCCTAGATTTGGAGGCCAAAACAGAACTGAACTGGTGGTTAAAAAATCTGGAAGCTCGGAACGGGAAAGCAATTTTCGGGTCAGAACCGGATTTTGTGCTGGAATCAGACGCTTCCCTTCATGGTTGGGGTGCTTGTTTCCTAGACCAGAATATGGGTGGTGTTTGGTCTCAGGAGGAGTCATCTCACCACATCAATTTCCTAGAACTGACTGCTGGCCTATACGCCGTTATGAGTTTCAAGCACTCAATTCAAGGGAGATCGGTTGTTCTGAAAATGGACAACGTTTCGGCAGTGGCCTACATCAATCGGTTGGGAGGAACAAAGTCTGCCAACCTTTCGAACCTAGCTAGGACACTCTGGATGTTCTGTATAGAGCACAAAATTGCCCTCAGAGCGGAATACTACCCAGGAAAGTCGAACGTTTCTGCCGATTGGAATTCCAGATTCCTTTCAGACTACAGCGATTGGAAACTGAATGTCGCTGTCTTCAACTCATTAAATTTTTATTGGGGTCCATTAGAGATAGACCTATTCACGAGCCGTCTTACCTTTCAACTAGAGCATTACTTCAGCTGGATGCCGGACCCCGGCGCACAGGAATTGAACGCACTTATCCAAACCTGGTCAGGGATCAATGCTTATGCCTTTCCCCCATTCGCAATGATACAGAGAGTCCTGCAGAAAGTGAGACAGGATCGGTGCTCTCTAGTCTTAATAACTCCCTTCTGGCCATCACAAGCGTGGTTCCCCACTGTTCTGGAACTGACCTTCGAAATTCCATTTCTCATTCCCTCCCTGAAAGATCTTCTTACAGACGTAAACGGAGATCCACACCTAATGACCCTATCCGGGAGTTTGAGCCTTCTTGCCTGGAGAGTGTCAGGCGATCTAACGAAGTCTCAGGACTTTCGTCATCAGCTTCTACTCTCCTCAGAGAGTCATGGGCACCGGGAACTCACTACAGATACAACAATATCTGGAAATGCTGGTTTCGTTGGTGCTTGGAGAGGAATTTGGATCCCACTCAAGCACCTATTGTTGATATAGTGAATTTTCTCGCTGAACTTTTTGACAAAGGATTGAGTTATAGATCAATCAACTGTTATAGATCGGCGATCTCTGCTGGTCATGTCCTTATTAATGACAAGTCAATTGGTAAAAATGTTATTGTTTGTAGGGTAATGAAGAGCATTCGTTTAAAGAGACCCCCGAGACCAAAATATGATTCTCTCTGGGATGTGAATTTAATTCTAGATCTCTTCACTTCCTGGCCTGATAATTCTTTTTTGAGCAGAAAGTTTCTTTCTATTAAACTCGCAACTCTTCTTTGCCTTATCTCCTGTCGTAGAGTCTCTGATGTTAAAGCTCTGGAGATCTCTAATAGGTCTTATAATTTATTCAGAGTTAAATTTGAGGTCTATAGAAGAACAAAGACCATGTCTGATTAAATTTTCTATCCTCGTTTCAATCCTTCTCCAAAACTTTGTGTAGTTGAATGTATGAAAGCGAATGATCTTACAATGTCTAACCTTCGTCCGCTTAATGAGAATCAACTCCTCATTTCCTTTGTAAAACCTCATAAGGCTATTTCCTCCACCTCGATTGCCAGATGGGTTAAATCTGCTATGTCTCTAGCTGGTATTGATATATCCAAATTTCAAGCTCATTCCGTTAGAGGTGCCATGGCAAGTAAGTCTCTTTGGTTCGGAAGTAAGCCGGATGATATCCTTAAAGCTGCTGACTGGTCTAACGCTAATACGTTTGCAAGACATTATTGTAAACCTATTGAACACATGTCTAATGTAGTTTTACAGGGCTACCAACATGAATAATGTAGCCTCAGTTCTTGTAATGAAATTGCGATTCTCCTATTAACATGCCTAGAGAATCTAGATTTCATTAAAGACACGGAGGCTCACATTATCCCACCCATCCCGTTCCCTGTTTGGTTGTGGATATAATATTTTTATTCTGAATGTTACTTGAATTTAATGTATTCTATATTTGTATTGAAATGTTATTTATGATTGTTCAATTTTCCTTTTATTTCAGGATTTGTTTGTTTATGATTACCTTTTTATCTAGGATACAATTTTCATTGTCTCCTTTCTTTCAGGTAATCCATCTACTTAAGATTCTTTGGTTGTTTCATCTTTAAGGAATCGTTTGGTTGACTTCTTCATTCTCGTTTACCTTCGAATCTTCTGGAAACTACTACATCTTCTTTCTTCGCCTGATTTAAAAGAGGTTTATGGTTGCTATGTTTTGTCTATTACTTTATCTCAGTGTTCTTATTGGAACCTTTATATTGTGATGCGACTGGCTTGGATCTACAATTAAAAGTCATTGCATAATGTGAGCCTCCGTGTCTTTAATGAAATCTAGATTCTCTACGCATGTTAATAGGAGAATCACAATTTACAATGCTGATGCATTATTTAAAAACAGGTTAAATACAATGGATATAAGGTATCACTCAGGTTTTTTCAGAATAGTAATACAAGGAGAAGGAGGCTGGTTTCAAGCATATTTTGTTTGAGTCCGTATGTAGCGTGGTGGTGACACTGATACACACACACACATCTTGGCATCATTGCCAGATTGAAAATTACAACGTTGTGTAATACTGTGGATTGAAGTTAGATAATCTCTCTACCACAAGAGTAAATTCTTCCCCTTTGTCTAGCCGTCGAGCTGTTCAGGAGCAGGCCATTGTTGTAAGTGAGTCCGTTGGGAAACATACCTTTCAGAAGAAGTAAAAAAAGAGTGTAACAGTGTTTTGATAATTACTCACTTTGTGGTTGATGTTTACAGTTGACCCTTCCCCCTTTTTGTAAATGTAGATGGGGATTCCATTTGTGCGTAACCAATACAACAGGATGATCGTGCTCTTGAAGTGATTCAGGTTAGGCAGCAAGCTCGATAGTAAGTATTAGAAAGTGTACATGGTCAGCAATGGTAGAGACGCAGAAAATGGCCTACGAAAGTGCGTACAATGGGTTATGAGCGCAGTCTATATATTTCAGCTTAATTTTCCGTTTCAAGATAGAAGGCCGTTATTTAAAGGAAAATTAAATTACAAAAAGTAAGCTTGGGAGCACGTATATATAGTAGTGAGGGGTAAATTAAATTACAAAAAGTAAGCGTGGGAGCACGTAATTAAAGTAGTGAGGGGTAAATTATATTGAGGGGCAGGACAGCAGAACCCAGCTGTATATATGTACATTTTGTATTTTAAAAAGAAAAATATTAAAGGGAAGAGCGGAGAGTCAAGGTGGCATATAAGCTGGTGGGAAGGACGAAAAGCAAGGAAAAGAGGAGAGTGGTGGCACAGCGGAAATGAAGAGCAAAAATGTAAAACTTCCTTTGAAGTCTGATGGGAGGGGGCGGGGCGCGGCTTGCTTTGAAGTCTGATGCCGTGGCATGGTGTGGGATGTGGCTGGCGTTGTGCACGCGCCTGTCTCACATTAACTGTGTCTAATCCGCAGCTTGAAGAGACTTTTTAGAATCGTTACTAGAATCTCGCCGAACAATGCTTATGCATTGCTTCAGCGAGACCTAAAAATGTACACATTTCTCAAAATTGAAAAGCGAGGGTACTTGGGCGCGATGATCGGAAACTTGAAAATCAAATTCCTACCGTTTCAGCTGCGGCGACCGACTCTGCCAATTTATAAATTAAAACGTTGCGAGTGTTTACATATATGTATATATGTTCCTAATGGGTATTGTCTGGAGATGAGGTCATGAAATTAGCTGCATCTCAGACATCTGGTTCAACTCAGCAGAATGAAGAACTGTGAAAGCTGAAAAACAAGGGCCACCTTCGAAACTCCCACAGCATTTCAAACCATCTACAGCAATGCTCTGAGCAAATAACGCGACGGGGGGGGGAGGGAAAGTGAAAGTGTGCGATGCGGGCGCTGCCAGCTTCCGGGACAGGAGATGTGCACGCGAACGGGAGTGCACATCTCCTGTTCGCGCGTGCCACCTCCTGTCTCCCTTCGCTAAGTGAATCGACGACTATAGAGTCTTGCTAGCGAAGCAGCTGCGCAGCCTACGCTAGCCGAGACCTAAAAGGGCCTCTCTCAGTCCCGCTGTTTAAACAAACACAGCGGAGTCCGGTAGAACTGAAATGTTGCGTATGCGGGGGGAGCGCTCCTGCGCTTCCCTCCCGGCTTCTAGGCACGACACCTGGCTAATTGAAAGACGGACTCTTGAAGGCCTCATGGGTTTCAGAACATTTCCGTCCTCCCCGGCATTGCGAAAATAAACCTGCTTCAGAGATGTGGAGCGTGAAGAGGAACCACACTACCAGCAAATCCAGGAAATGAGGCAGGATTGTCAAGCCCCGACCCCAGGATGGGGAGGGGCTTCACAGAGGCGAATACGCTGGTGGCGCCTGATCTGTTTGTCAGCAATGCGTCCCACGGGATTCTGGGACATGTAGTGCACTGGGCGCCACCATTTGCCTGATGGGTGCGCCTTACTCCCAACAGCCATGGCCTCATGCACAAAGGGGAAGAAGGCCCTATGACTATGTGTAGGTGCAGTTAACCCCGTCCTGCCTAACCCACGCTGCGACATATATACATATTGGGGGCTAAGGGTTTCTCTCTCTGTGCGTCCCTCCTGCAGTGTGCTGGCACCGAATCTTTGGCAAGGAGCATCGATGTGGTCCCATTCTATAAAAGAAGAGTTCTGGATTATAAAAGGCGTCTCATAACTTCTCATCTTTTGGGGTTCTATTGAGAAGCGGAGAGTTCAAGACTGCCGCACCTCAAAGCCTCCCATACCTTGTAGCCGAATCCCTCATCATTTTGTTTCTAATATGAGGTTTGACCGATGACCAGAACTTTGGTCAGGTGTTACGGGGTCTTCATTTTCTGCGAGCAAGTCCATTGGTATTAATTGTAAATTCTCTTCATCAAGCCTTTTCTACTTAAAAGTATTCCGACTCCAGCATTTTGCTTGTGGTACACTGTTGCCTAGGTCTATATGTAGAAGAACCTGAGAATGATCAGAGATACCGCTATGTACCAGCACTTTCCATCACATACAAAAGAAGGGTTGCTGATTTTAGAAAGTAGTCTATGCGTGTGCAGGTGTCATGCATTAAGTAAAGGATGAATTGTCTGTTTTGAGTTCAAAAGTCTCCAATTTTCAGACAGTGCAAGATAGCCCTTTCCATTTGAAATGCGGCCTCTGTCTCTACATTTCCTGATGTTAGGGTTAGTTGATATATCAATGATCAGGTTCACTCTTATGTTTCATTCTCCACCCAGAATCACTTTGGTCCTGCAGACGTCTATGAGAACTCTTGACATCCTTGTGGAGAAAAGGCAGTTTATGTCTCATTGGGGAATACGTGAAGCCTATCACCTGTATCCTACATAAATATCTTCACAAGTACCCACCCTCCTCCTTGGTCAGACCATGTTTTCAATAAGCGTGTGAGTAATGTTTTCATGATCAATATAGCTACCCCGTCCTTCTTTTATGCCGATTTACCTGAGGACAAATATTCTGAACTTAATGTACTACTAGTAGAAAGGACCTTGCCCTCCCAATCCCTTTTCAGCTTCACAGATTCAGATAGTGGAAGGTGAATATCCTGAAACAGAACTATATAAGAGATTTGGTGATAAAATAAGCCAGGATTTTCCATTTGATGTATTGTGTGAGCCCATGGACATTAATTAATAGAACTGTGAGATTTCTACTGGTGGGCATAGCCATGACAGAGAGGCTTGGATTGTATCACAGTTTAGTATGGTGCTACAACCAAACAAGGTTTCCAGCGTTTTTTCAGAGTTGCAGACAGAGGGTCAGGAATGATCTCCTTTTTCTTGTAGTATCAGAAAGGAATAAACATCCTACTGTCCTTCTAGCATGTTAAAGACATAACAAGCACGCACAGATGGGTATTGGAAAGTCCATCTTGGTTACCTGTGTGGGGCAAGTCCTCTGTGCCTTTTGGAATTTGAATTAAGGAGAAAATGTCTGCTCCATAAGGTCCTGAGAAATGAATTTAGAAACACCATTGTGGCAGTCTGTTCTTCATATTCAGGTAGACCCAAAGTTCTAATGTTGTCCTATCAACGTCTGTCCCCTAAAATTAGTATTTTTTCTGTGGACCACCCACACTGTCTCACCCAAGTCTGGAACTTTGGCCAAGTGGGTCATTTTTTCGCCATTGCGCCGATGCGCCTTTCTGAAGTGCCTAGTCTAACGTTGACTGCAAAGATCATTTTGATCTCTATGTTAGTGTTATCTGCTACCTCTTCAAAAGATGCAAGGGAAGATTTGGTGGTTGTAAATTCTTGCTCTTATATTGAGTGATCTCAGCCATTTCTTTCCTGCGTGTTAGAGATCAATTTGTCTGTAGTTTACCATTAAGTGTCTTCATGAAAAGCAGCTATCTTCAAGATTACTGAGGGGACTGTAGGACACACTAACTAAACTTTCATGCAACGCAGCACAGCAAGCAATGTTGCTGCACTGCTCTGTGTTGCGTGAAGGGAGAGGGTAGAAATGCTCCAGATTTTCAAAGATATGGAGCATTCATGCTCTCTCCTTATGCTGGTGCACTGTATATAGTCTAGCACCAACACAGGTAGCCTTGCAATATAGTGCATGGATGCCTGCATTGCAGGCTGGTTTTTTTTTCAGGAAGGGACACCTTCCTGTACAAAAACAATCCTTAGAGGCATTTTACTCACTCTATGGGTGCTGCAGAATGTAGCACACGTGGAAAAAGGAAATAATGAGAAGAAAAAAAGATATTTCTCCTCGCTATGCCTCACTTGGGAAGGCATAGTATTTTGATGCATTCCCAGGTTTACAAGTCTTTGTAAATCTGCGAATGTGCCATATGCCCTGGGTGAATGCATAGGAGCGTCCATTTTCCACCCATGTAAATGTAAATGTAAATTGATACTTGTATGGCGCACTATTCACCCGCAAGGGTCTCAAGGCGCTTGTACGAATACCGCTGTGGAACCCATCCTGGCTTTCCCTGTGAGGCGTCCACTCCTGGGTACCCCCAAGTTGGAGGCCAGGCATCCTTAGTGTTGTGGGGGCCGTTGTGAAGATTAAGCAAGCTATTTCCCAGAGTTGCAGAGTGGGACTCCATGATTGGAATAGGCACCGAGGCGAGAATTATCAAGTCGGTGGAATTTTGAGCCCAAGACCCACCGAGGCGGGGTATTGAACCCTGGTCCCGTGCTAGACCTCTGCATCAGGGTCTGCCGCTCTAATCATTGAGCCACACTTCTCCCAAGTTGAAATGTAATGTAACACAGCCCAAGCAGCTGCCTGGCATGACATTTCTTTACCACGCAAGGCCATGCAAATCAGGCCTCGCATGGCTTTATACATATTACTGAAGACATTGTATTTTCCTTGCATTGCCTTGCGTGACATAAGGACAATGCAGAGGCTTGATAAATAGGGGACCTGCTAGTCTAAAATTCCACAATAGCTGGGTACAGTTAGATAAAGTCACAGGGAGGTTATGTCTTGTACTCCCTGTGTTAAATACGTCTGTTTCTTGTTCATAGAAATTACCATCTTGTGGATACCTCCTCTTCTGTAAATTGTGGTAGTTGCCACTGTAGTTTCCATAAATTTCACCATCACTATGTCCTCTTGTTTGTCAGGTACCAAAGATCTGGTTTTAGCTGTAGGTTCGTCACCTCGTCGCCAAAATATGTAGTGACGAAGGTCCACGCAGGTAGGTTGTATTTCAAGACATTTTAATCGGGTAGTTAACAGGTAGTAAAGTACAGGACATCATGTAGATATGTCGTAGATCAGAGCCCCACCAGGAGCTGCCTGTCAGCTGCTCAGCCCATGACCAACTGTCACTTCAACTCTCAGTCCCAATATTCCAAGGCATCATCGGGCTCCAACATTTTAATGAGTCAGAGCACAGGCACAGGCTGAGCAGGGGTGGTAACACACCTTAAAATATATAATTGCATGATGCTACACAGTGCTCTCTAAATTACAGGAACGGAGTCCTCCAAACAGGAGTGAAGAACTTCCACGGTTGGCATAATCACTGGAAGAAAGAGGAAGGACAACATGAGTTGTGGACCATGGCAGCACCCAATCGGACATGTACTTATTTGTTGTAAACTTCATTGTACCCTGTGGTTAAGGGAAAATAAGTTCTTCTGGTTGTCATTTACAGTTTAAGATGGCTCCAGTTTGATAAAACTAAGAAAGAATAGCATAATCCTTGCCTCATAGTCCTTAATAGAATTGCAAACTTTCCGTTACGATATCTAGAAAATGTTTCATTCATTCATAATCTCAGTCCCTGACACAGGTATAATAGTTTTGTTTTTCAAAACCATGTGATTCTCAATAAAAGCCTTTTTGTAGAATACTATATATTTGTATTTTGCTTTTGTATTTTGTTAATAAACATAAAAAAAACTTCAATTGATATGAGCACAGAGTTTTCTTTGACTTTATAAAGGGCCCAAGGGTTAGAGGCAGCTTTATAATTACTGGGTGCAGTGTTTCCGCACCTGGTAATTGAACAACTCATCATAAGGTTTTGGTCTGTGCAGTGCTCAACACAGTGAGTGGAAGGATGCATTAAGTGGTGAAGGCGCACATTTGTCAGAATCAGTCAGCATCTCTTGTAACAATGGCGAGCAGATTTTTTAGAACTCATGCCAACACACATTTACTGTGGCACTATGAGGTCTGTATATTGACCGTAAATCTCTTGTCAATCCACTGACTGTTCAGTGGTGCAACACAGGCCCCCGCAGCCCTCAAGTTCCATGGGTCCCGTCAGCACAGTAGTCTGGCCCGAGAGCTCCAAATTGAGTCCAAAGGGGGCCCTCCACGTCCCTTGCAGGGGGGCCCCCTCAAGTTTTGTTACGTCAGTGTGGTGGTTAAGTCTACATTTTGATTATGATGCATTAATCCATGAGTAATCATCGGGACTATGAAATCATTTTTGTGCATCAGAGCATAGCATAAGTCGGAGGGCCCACACTGGATCCCTAAAGTCACAGAAGCCCTAGGCCACACAGGGTAATGTGCCACTCAGAGGACAACTGTCGTCTACAGTGGGACCTCAATTTAGAATGTAAAAATTGAGCATCTGTGTCTCTTGTTGGGGAAATCAAGGTGACCTCTCTCTGAGGTAGACCTTCACTGTCTGTGATTCAAAACTTAATTATGGGGTAACAAAAGGGTCATTTAGGCCGTCTGCACCTCACTCTGATGGCTTATATCTGGTCTCACTAATTAGGGGAAAACAGGAGAGGCTGCATGCGCGCAGAAAGCTGCTATCTGCCACCTCAACACTTCCTGTGTCAGTTCCTGTTCCAGTACCAAGGGCAGCAGAGACCATCCAAGGGCTGAAGGAGAAGAGCAAGGATCTTCTGGGAAATACTATGCTTTACTGATCACAAGTACCAGACAGAATAGTGGGCCCGATTCATAGAATGAACTTACTACTTTTGGCATTTACAGAATGCACTTACTACTTTTGGTATTCACAGAATGAACTTACTCATTTCGGTATTCACAGAAGTTAGGACTACTAACTTTAGGACTCCTAAATGCCTTCTGTGAATACCGAAAGTCTTAAAATTAGGATTTTTCTCTATTTAGTAGTAGTAAAGTTAGGACTCCTAACTTTAGGATGTCTAAATGCCTTCTGTAAATACCGAAAGTCTTAAAATTAGGATTTTTCTCTATTTAGTAGTAGTAAAGTTAGGACTACTAACTTTAGGACGCCTAAATGCCTTCTGTGAATACCGAAAGTCTTAAAATTACGATTTTTCTCAATTTAGTGGTAGTAAAGTTAGGACTACTAACTTTAGGATGTCTAAATGCCTTCTGTGAATACCGAAAGTCTTAAAATTAGGATTTTTCTCAATTTAGTAGTAGTAAAGTTAGTAGTCCTAACTTTACTACTACTAAATAGAGAAAAATCCTAATTTTAAGACTTTCGGTATTCACAGAAGGCATTTAGGCATCCTAAAGTTAGGAGTCCTAACTTTACTACTACTAATTTGAGAAAAATCCTAATTTTAAGACTTTCGGTATTCACAGAAGGCATTTAGGAGTCCTAAAGTTAGTAGTCCTAACTTCTGTGAATACCGACATGAGTAAGTTCATTCTGTGAATACCAAAAGTAGTAAGTGCATTCTGTGAATGCCAAAAGTAGTAAGTTCATTCTGTGAATCGGGCCCAAGGAGTTTAAGTGACCAGTGAGCTAGGCAACAACGCAGACCTCAATCCTTCGTATGCCAGGGGCGGTTAAAGGGTGCAGAAGGTGCGCACCAATGTGACACTAGGACATCTGGACAAGATTTGCGGCCTATGAATTAGCTTGTTTTCCCTTTTAGTGAAGAAGAGACTCTTCAGGCCACCAGGGTAGCTACCTGGGCCTGTAGCCTTCTTTAAATAAAGACCCGGTCTGGCTTTAGCAAACAAAATGGAATGCCTCGCTGCTAGAGATGTAGATAGAGAAAAGGGACAGGGTACCAGGTCCACATTTTCTCTTACAGTCAAATAAACTAACCTGACATGACCACACTCCATAGGAGGACAGGCCCTTCAGGGCCCTTGTGACAGACTGGATTTAAGCCACATGATTGTTATGTTTTCCCTTTTTTTTTTGTCTGATATATACAATTTGTTCTTTTTCTTTGACCCCATGTAAATGTGTTTTACCTACTTTTCTTCTTGTCATGTATCTGTAATGCAGGCACTTCTTGAGGTGAGCTTGGTAGGGTGCACTTTATGCTGAGCAGCCCTTTGCTCATGGAGAGTGAGAGATAATTATTTAAGAAGGACATCCCATGCTTCCTTCAGTAGAACTGGGGCCTACCTTGTGAAGCCTGGGGCTAAGAAGCCTGCAGAGAAATGAAAAACAAGGGCAAACCGGCAGTCAGTCTGCCGAACGCACATAGCAGTGAATTCGTTGCAGGTCACAGCAGTACCACAAACGAGGCATCACATTTTAGACTGGACACACTTACCCGAATGATCCAACATAAACATGCTTTAAATACATAGATGTTGACAGAAAAATATAACATAATGACACCGAATCAAAACAAAGTAAATGATTTTAGGTCCTCGAAGAGGAGAAATTAAAAGAGATCTTCCCCAGCAGCCACTTGGGAGCTTAAGAATGGCAGAAGAAAAAGATTGACTCTAATTGCTCACCCTATAAATAGACCAAACCGTGCAAGAGAAGGGGAAGGTTCCAAGTTCCCCGAAAACAAGTCGTGAAAATTTCTGCTGAAAACCGAACTAGAGTCTCATTGCGGATGAATAATTAATTAAGAGGGCAGAAGCTTGCGCTCTCCTGCTGAGGCAGCCTGCTATTATGCTGACAAGTGACAAACTGCGGCCTGCAATTACCTAAGAAGAAACGGGAATAGGCAGGGAAAGAGCTTCAGATAAAATATGCTTCGAATATTTACAGAATTGGTCTGGATGTCTCTTGACCTTGAAGCATATTTCCAAAATCATTATGGTCAGCATTTGAACCAAATTCTATAAAAACATGGCAGCCTTTTGACAGTGAGTGGTGAAAATAAACACCACATCTAAATCTGATTTCTAGAGCCCTCAATATCAGATGTGCAGAGCTGATTTAAGGCACACAATTACATGTTTGCTGATATTTCAACCCCCGTTGAGATCACACTTGACCGGTGCGGAAACGAAAATGTTATTACAAGCTGCAGATGAAGCTACTCGAGGCAGGGAATTGTCACCAAAGCTACCTTCTGGTTTGAGTATTCAGCAGTAGAAACCTACATCAAACTACATCCAAAGGGACTCATTACTCCAAAACAGCACCACTGACACTAATAAAGTTTGCTCATGGGTAATAAGTTACACAAGTGCTAACAATAAAAATTGACAAACTCCCCTACACAATCACCCGCGCAAATGTAAACACTCTAGATATCACAGACAACATAATGAGTACAGGAGTACACAATTTACCAATGTGAACCTTATGTAAATTCAGACCTCGCCTTCCTAGTAAACTCTTGCAAACATAACAAGGGATGAAGGTCTGTGCTCTGTCACTTTTATATCTACTGATTTTGCAAGAAAAACTCCAGGTAGAAGTGCAGCTCCAGGAACATAAAAACAAGCATTGGCATAGCCAATAGGTCTCGCTTTTTGGACCTTATCAGTATTTAGTTATGCAACACAATATCCTTAGTGCAACAACATCAACTGTTGTATGGCTAAACACTTATAAAGCCCCGAAGGCGAGACCTATTGGCTATACCAATGCTTGTTAAGAAATTGTAAGGATTTGCTATTTTTAAAGGCAGACATTTTCGAGCAAATGGGTGATTATTCTCAATTCGCTGTGAACTTTGTGTTGGGCCAATATTGATTCCAACTGTGTGTGGGTGCAATAAATTCAAATAGCACTAACCAATTAAAAGTGCATTTTTTTTAATTGGTTATTTGTTTCTTGTAATACAATGACGGATCCTAATGTGCACATCTCTAAGATCTTTGCATAGATTCATCAACCAAAATTGCTATCGCAATAGTTGCGAAAAAGCTATTGCGATCGCAATTTCTGGTCCCGCAATACATGATAGAAAAAAACAACCAAATTGCGAATTCGCAATAAATATTTTGCGAGTTCGCAATTAAATTCGCAGAATCAACGTGGAACCCCCTTTGCGATTCTGTAATAGCAATGTTCCACTGATTCTGCGAAATCATTTGCAAACTCGCAAAATATTCGCAAAGCAAATTCATCAATAATCGCTATTTGCGAGAAAAAAAACAAAATCGCTATTATCGAGGCGCTATTTAAGGAGAACTCAAACCAGGTGGTAACCATAAAGTTCAATTGGAAAAATAAAAAAAATAATTTTCCTAACAAGATACAGGTGCGGGGTAAAACAAACACACTTAAGGAGACACAGTAGGAGCATGAGGACATTCACAATGCCAGGACTCTACATCGTGGTAAGGCGGCGAAGGCTCCAGGCTGCAGCCCGGAACTGAAGCAGGATCCAGGAGTGCATCTTCCGGCTGCGGATCACACTCCTGGGCCAGACTGAAGAGGAGATCTACTCAAAATACAGGCTGAATGGGGCAATGATAACCAAGCTCATCCGAGACCTTGACCCTCTGATGCAGCACCCAACAAGGAGGACCAATGCCGTGCCCACCCATGTCAAGGTCCTGTGCTGCCTGCACCTCCTGGCCTCCGGAAGCTTCCAGGGGATAGTTGGAGTTGCAGGGGGATCTCCCAGAGCACACTGTGCCGCTGCCTACGGAGTTTCCTGGATGCCATGCTGACCCGGATACACCATTACATAACCTCCCCAACCACCCAACAGGACTTAAATCAAACAAAGCTTCAATTCTACAACATTGCGCAATTCCCCCATGTAATTGGATGCATTGACTGTACTCACATCCACATCTGCCCACCCGCTGAGACAGAATACATGTACCAGAATCGCAAGTCCTACCACTCACTCAACATCCAGATGGTCTGCAATGCAAAGACAATCATCACCGACATAGTGGCCCAATACCCGGAGAGCACGCATGATTCTTTCATATTCAGGCACAGCGGCATGCACACCTGCTTGGCCAGGGGTGACTTTGGCGAAGGACACCTCCTAGGTAAGTACACATGCCCACATACAGTACGTCAAGCCCATGTAGCTGCGCATGACAGGCACTGACCCTCTGTTCCTTTCCTTCAGGTGACAGTGCCTATGGCCTTCGTGAGTACCTCCTCACCCCATACCTTAACCCTGCCTCACCACAGGAACGGCGTTACAATGCTGCGCACATTCGCACCTGGAATGTAATTGAACGGACATTTGGGATGTTAAAGAGCCGATTCCGCATCCTACATAAGACTGGTGGGGCCCTCAAATACCAGCCTGAGGTCTGCTGCCGCATCGTGGCCGTGTGTGCCATACTCCACAATATTGCTATCAAGCGGAGGATACCTGTGGAGATCTCTGGCAGTGAGTTGGAGGGGGACAACCGCCCACCTGCACATGTGCTTCATGCACGCAGGGAGAATCCTGCTGAAGGACCCAGGCGCCGCAACAACATCACACTGACTTATTTCTAGTGCTCCCATACCCCTCACACAACACTGCACTCATGCATGCCCAATGAAATAATGACATGAGCAGGATTTGCGTTTGAAATAAATTCTTATTATTATGTAAACAGGATCTTTCGTTTACTTTTTGTGTTCATAAAACATGAAAACTGTATTACGTCATACAGTCCCATGATTGGGAAGCAGTCCTGCTTGGTACTTCAGCATGGCACTGCTGCTAATAGTCAGTCAATCACTAGCGCCTCCGGCCAGATGCGCCCTGTCGCCTCTCCACATCCACCTCGCCAGTATCGACCCTTGATGCTGCAGTGGGCCTGGTACTGCGGCATCGTTCTTGTACCACCGGCAGGACAGGCTGCTCAGACTGGATGTGCTCTCACTGGCATCATCACCCCCCACTCCGCTTGCAGGGGCATGGCCACAAACCTGCTCGTTTTGGACAGCGGTTGTGACCTGTTCCAACGCCCTAGCAACATCCTGGCAGCATTGCACCATCTAGACTTGCATTGCCATGACTGGCGTGACAGTTGGGAGGTAGCATTCCCGATCAGGTGGTTTGACCTGGTGTATGCTGATAGCCGGGTCAGCAGCTGGCGGTGGCGGCCGCGGCAGATGTCCTGCTGTGACACCAAGATTTGGCTGTTCTGCCTCACTGCAGCTGTTAACACATGCACGCTTTCAGTGAGCTGGCTCACGTTGTGAGCTGTCTTGTAAAGCTGCAGCTGCATGGCTGCCATGTGCCGTGCCTGCTTTTGGTGGACAGCTAGCATTCGGTATTCGATGCCAAGCCCTGGATGTTGATCATGTTGCCCCCAGTCAGCCCGTATTGCCACGTTGCGCTGCTGCCTCATCCGGCCACTTGACTGCGACCGCACAATGGCTGTGCGCTGTGTCTGCCTCCTGGGTGGTGGTGTGGTCTGTTCCACTGCCATGTGTGACGCATGGGGTGGTTGCTCTCCTCCTCTGGCTGCAGGGGTGGCCCTGTTGGCATTGGGAGTTGGTGGTACTGGTGCAGGTGTGTGTGAAGGTCCAGGTCGTGGGGCAGGATGGCTCTCTCCCTCGGTGTCCTATGTGTTCTCCTCAATTTGGAGTGCCTCGCTCTCTGTGCTCTGCGGTTCTGCAGTACCTGTGATGTAAATGGGTGCATGATTAATTATATGAATCTTGCACATGGGATGTTGCGACATGCATGCAGGCTTGCATTGCCTGACTGGCTTTAGGGACATGTTTCACTTGACAGGTCTGGCTGTGTGTGGCTATCAGGGAATTATTATCACATTACAGGTCCCACAATGCAATATGGCGTTTCTGATGTGCATGGCCTGCATTACTGGGGTTATCAAATGGCTAGCTCTGGGGGCATGGGCATTGTTAGGGAACGGGGTCGCAGTTGCATGGCTCTTACCTTGGGATTGTTGGGTGGGTCGGGAGGTGTCCAGCTGGGTGACCCCCACGCAGGCTGCAGGGTTTATGGTGTCCTCCACCAGGTCTTCAAGTGGTGTGTTGGGCGCAACTGTGGGGTCTCCTCCTCCCGTGGCATGTTGCTCCCCCAGCCTCTCTGCAATGCGCTCTTTGGCACGGTCTCTGAGGTCGTACCACCTCTTCTTTAGCTCATCAATAGAGTGCTGGGTCACTCCTACAGAGTTTACCTTAGCCCTGATGCGCTGCCAAATGCGCCTCTTGTCTGCTTCGAAACAAAAGGGGATGATGGACGGAGCGTTTGAGCAAATCAAACACTCACCCCCAGTCAACTGAACTGGGTTTAATACATCACCACGCTTTGTTCGCCCTAAGTTGGCAGGGTATGTTCAGACGTGAGTCCCTTGCTCACTTGGGCACTGGATTCAAGATAGCCTGGCTGATGAGGATTATGAACCGGAAACCGGTCCCAGGATGTTTGTTTCCGGTCCAGGAAAGACCTGGCTTGGCAGTTCGGGCTGGACTGTTCCCATGAGGCTTAACATCTTGACTCGAATGCCAGGAAAGCCCTCGCATTCACAGCTACTCTGCTGCAAGCTGCTCAGTTTGATTCTATTTTAAAGCCCCGTTTTTGTCTTTTTTCTTTTCACTTCATTTGCCTGTTTTCCCTTGTTTTTAATCAGACCACTCGCAGACTCGCACTGCTGCCACCTTACCCCCACTCTAATTTGGTGAGATCACCGCGTTTTTCGGGGTCCCTGCCCACTGTCTTGTTGTGGTGGCCATCTTGGGAGGGGGGACATTGCCGGCGGCGCGGTTAGCGCTTTAGTTGGCAGGCGCTCGGCGAACATAAAGTCAGCCATGCTGACGCGCAGCGTCATCACGCAGCGTCATCACCGGAACATCGCCGGAGTTTCGCCAGAGTTAAGCCCGTCTGGGCCCGTCCGGGCCCAGACGGGCATAGGGCGCGTTACTCTGCTCAACTCTGCCGTACATAAGGACTCAACCTTCAGGTACTCTAGGGATACTCTGTTGTCGTTACGGACTCCCAGACATACTAGCTGTAGCTACCAGTGGGTAGAAGGTACCCCTTTTACTCAATGCCCTTTATGTCGTCTAGGTAGCACCTTGAAGGACCGGACACAGCTCTCCATGGCTCTGCTCAACTGCAGGTCTTTACCGTGCCACGCTGTGAAAATTAACTTCTTGATTTTGGACTATAGTTTGGATGCCTTGTTACTTACGGAAACTTGGCTGACCTCTTGTTCTGGACCCGATATTGTTAAAGCCCTCCCTTCGGGATACCTCATTTACCATCTAGACAGGCCGGATGGGAGGGCGGGAGGAGTCGCCATTGTGTACAGAGATAAATATGTATGTAAAGCGGTAGACTGCGGTATTAATAACTCTGAAGGCTGTCAATTTTCGCTGTGCATATCTTCTACCAACTCTATCGCTGGCCTTCTTGTCTATCGGCCTCCTGCAACGATGGGAAATTTCTTAGATTCCTTCATTGAGGCAGTGATACCACTGGCTGCCGCGTCCTCCAACTTTATAGTGCTCGGAGACCTTAATTTGCACTTTGATGATCCTTGTGATGTAGTGGCGAGAGACCTACAAGGCATGCTGTGTGCATTTGATCTTCACCTTGTTAATGTTGGTGCCACCCACAATAAGTGTCATCAGCTGGATGTTGCTTTTGCTAACTCGGAGAACCTGCAAGCCCTACAGCCCTTAGATCTTCCCTGGATGGACCATTGTCTAGTCCCCCTTACATGGCAGTTGGGGAAGGGGAGAGATCCTGTACCTAAATGGTATACAGTGGAACGGCTCTGGTCGAGGCTACCAGTGGATAGCTGGGCTGCAGAGTTGGCAAGAACTTGCCCTCCTCCTGCCACTGACCCCATTGCCGCTGACCAGCATGTGGGAAATTGGCTGACTAATGCTCTGGACTCGCTGATTCAAAAAAAGAGGAGGCCCATCAGGGAAAGAAGAGTCGGTTCCGCTCCCTGGTATACCCCCGAGCTTAGGGGTCTTAGAACATCATGCAAAAGATCAGAACGTGCATGGAGAAGAGAGCGAACGGAAGAAAGTCGAGAAGACTATAAGATAGAGATGAGGAAGTATAAAGTCGCTTTGAAAGATGCCAAAAGGAACTTTTTCAGCGAAAGGATCGAGAGGGCAAGTAACTCACCAGGGGAATCTTTCAAAATTTTTAAAGAACTTCTGAAGGCCCCGGTCCCCCCAGTTGTGCACGACAATCCTCGAGAAAAATGTGAAGAACTAGCTGACTTTTTTCACTCGAAAATAGAGAAGATCCTGTCCTCGTTGCCTGCGACCCCTCAGGCCCCGGAGATGGACTCTAGCCCAGCAATATGCCCAGCTGAGCTGTCCTCTTTCGGCCCTTTTGCTGAGGAGGAGGTTATAAAAGTCCTGAAAGGGATGAAGAGTGGGTCTCCTAGCGACCCGGTGCCTATGAAATATCTTAAACTTATGGCAAACACTTTGTCCGCTCCGCTTACTGACCTCATTAACCTTTCACTCTCCCAGGGCATTGTGCCTCAGAGATGGAAAAATGCTGTTGTCAAAGCACTATTGAAAAAACCAGGATTAGACTCTTCAAACCTGGCCAACTTTAGGCCTATCTCACTTCTGCCCGGCTTCTCAAAAGTCGCAGAAAAGTTGGTTAACCGCCAGCTCTCTTATCATCTAGAGTCCCACCACCTGTTGGGGGACTCCCAGACGGGCTTTCGCCCTGGTCAGGGGACAGACACAGCCTTATTGGCAGTGGTGGAGGAAGCAAGGAGCATTCTTGATTCAGGGGGGTCAGTGGCAGTGATCTTCCTGGACTTGAGTGCTGCCTTTGACACCGTAAGTCATCAGGTGCTCCTCCAACGTCTGTCAGGGGTGGGTGTGACAGGGATGGCCTTGAAATGGCTTGAATCCTTCCTCTCCAACCGTTTCTATCAAGTCTGGGAAGGGGCAGAGCAGTCAACCGTGTTCCCTCTTCAATGTGGAGTCCCTCAGGGCTCATCTTTGAGCCCTACTTTATTTAATATTTATATGACTCCTCTTGAAAGAGTGGTCTCCCCCTCAGGAGTGAGGATCATCAGCTATGCTGATGATACTCAGCTCATGGTAGGCCTCACCCAGCTGGTGGAACAACCAGAAGTCCTTCATGACTGCCTCGCTAATGTCCATCGTTGGATGTCCCATTCTGCCCTTAAGCTCAATGGAGAGAAAACCGAGCTGATGCTGATGGGCAAATCCAGTCCCACACTCATTGCTAGCTGCTGGCCTCGGTCTCTGGGTGACCCACCATCTCCCAAGAAGGAGATCAAGACCTTGGGAGTTTGGTTGGAGGAAGATCTGTCCTTTAGGACCCACGCCAGGAAGACCGCGGGGGTGTGTTTTGGTCTGTTGCGGTCAGCTCGCAAGGTTCTACCACTGCTCCCCAACACATCTAGGAAGCTTCTGATCCGTGGTTTAATCTTGTCAAGGCTTGACTACGGGAATGCCCTGTTCCTCGGCGCCCCCGAAGCGATGTTTAAAACCCTTCAACAGGTGCAGAACGCAGCCGCTAGAGTGCTGATGGAGGTCCCGAGAAGACACTCAGCTGCCCCGGCTCTGAAAACGCTCCACTGGCTCCCCGTTAAGGAGCGGGTGAAATTCAAAGCGTTATGCACAGCCCATAACATTTTGCATGGTAAGGGCCCCCCTATCCTGTCCACTATGGCACGCCCCTACAAGCCCACACGCCCACTGCGTTGGGACCAAAGACATCTCCTTCAGTCAGCGAGAGTAAAAAGAACTCGCTCTGGGGGCCCGCGTTTTTCAGTGCAAGTGGCGGCACTGTGGAACTCCTTGCCCTTTAAGATCCATTCAGAGCCCAACATCTTGCACTTTAGGAAACTCTTGAAGACCCATCTATTTCCGGTGTAGTGATTGAGTTGAGCTTTCCTTCATGTGTCTTCAGCGCCGGGATGCCCCCGGGTAACTGAGCGCTGTATACATTTTTTTTTTTTATATAATAATGAGGCACAGGGTCAGACTGATTTGCATATGGCCATGTCTGAACTGGGGTGGTTGAGTGAGCTAAAGAATGGTAATGGATTAAACCCAGATCAGTTGACTGGGGGTGAGTGTTTCATTTGCTCAAACGCTCCGTCCATCATCCCCTTTTGTTTCGCTCTTGTCTGCTTCAGGCACCTTCCGGGATTGCTTCCGAAACAGCCTATCATGGTCCCTGCTTACACCCTCGATGAGGAACTCCAGCTCCTGTTCTGAAAATGTAATTTTTCTTTTTCTGCCAGGTGCACTGCTTCCTGCTGTTTCCTGGGACATTCTGGTTTTGGATGTGTGTCCTGCTGTGGGGCTGCAGGGTGTGTCTGATAGAGCTCTGTGCGGTGCTTCTTCCTCTCTCAAGTTCTGTGTTCAGAATGAGTGAGGGAACTGCCTACTTCCTGGTTGTGATGTCATCATTGTGCTCGAAAGGCGACTTCCCGTTTTTGCGTTCTCGCAGTTAGCGAGATCGCATTTTGCGATTTCGGTAATTGCGAAATTGCAATTTCAACATGGGAAACAGGAGATTCTGCGATTTTTGTAGGATTTAGCGGAATTCGCAATAGGCGATTGCGGCCGACTGCGAATCGCATTTTTGGTTTGCTTTTATTGATGCATCCCATTCTGCGAATTCTAATTTGCGAATCTGTATTTTTCGCAAATTAGAATTCGCAGAATCAGGGCTTGATGCATCTGGGAGATTGTGCCCAATCGGAATAGTGATCTGAAAAACAAAAGGAAAAAGTTCTGCAAGAGTGCACCTATGACTGACATGCTGGTTTCTTGTTGTTATTCGGGCACCTACCACATGGAAATACAGTTCTTCAGAGCACAATTACTTAGGGGTTTATTGAAGTTGATCATCTCTGAGTAAAAAGATCTACCATATGAATTGCAAATTTGCTGCAGTGGTCGACCAACTGTCCTGTGCAACATCAGATGCTCCTCAGAGGTTGATGTGGTACTGCTGCCGCTAAGTTTCATTTTGTTTACTGTGCAATTAGCTGTAATGATGTCTTTCTGCTCGGCTTTGTTTCAGGCGTTTTGCTTGTTCTTTTCAGATCTAGCTGAGCTGGTGCAGCTAAACATTAGGTAAGTTTGCCCTCTCGCAAGCCTGGTGGCGTGCGTGTCATATGGACCAACAGGCAATTCTGTGACCTAAATTGCCTCCTTTTTTTTCTTCCCACTGGGCAGTAAACATACAGCCTGGTTGTAATGCCGCTCAAAAGTAACACAGGAGCCACACAGCAGTAAGTGGAATTAAAAAAAAATCGGAGAAACTCTATCAAGCAAACACCTATTTTAGAAAACCGCCAAACGACACAGAACTTCTTAAAAACAGAATTTTCAATTCAGTCACACATGATTTTAGTTATAGATTTAGTGCATTATTAAACACTGCTCACAGGGATCATTCACATTAAAAAAATCAATTAAAGTTAATAGAACCAGACAGGCAAAAAGCGAACAACTGAGTGTCTGTATCTTGGTGCTGGCATGCGGATAACAGAATCAAATATTCAATAGAAATGGGCGGAGTTCATATAGGATTTGTGTGGCGAGAGAATATGTATGAGGACCCTCTGCCGAAGCTGCAGAGCTTAGAAAAAGTGTTTCCTTAATTTCTATAAAAAATAAGCACACACTTTAAAGAATAATAAATAGCACTGAGAATTATGGGTAGTGTACTGCACATGAATGCACAGGATAAATGTCGAACTGTGCAAAGAACAGCATTGCGACTTCAAAAGGCCCATCCAGAATTTGTAATGGCTAATTTGCGGCAAGTGATTCTATAGATGAACCTGGAGGCCTTGTCAACAAAGGAAATAAAGGGTGGCCATCAATAAGGTCAACACACATGGATGTAGTTCTTTGGTCTTGACATTACATGTGCTTGGTGTGACCCGCGGGCGTTGAAGGGGGGGGACCTACATGGGCAACATTCATTTTAACAAGATGAAAGTATAGTGTTTCACACGAGCAACAGCTCATAAAACATCACTAAAGAACATGATTAAACTCCTGGGCGATGATTTGCATAGTTTCTGAATTCAGTAAGATTTTGAAATCATCTTGTGATACTGTTTCTTGAGGTTTAGCAATATGTAAACCACTGCACTCCTAAAAGACTATAATGCATTTTTTTCAGGTAGCATCTATTACACGAGCGAGTGAGCTGGTAGACATGATTTCTTAAATTGAGAATATTTCATAGGTTGTGAAACCTGCTAAATATTAGTTAAGTAACAATAGGACTACACTAAATTGTAAATGACCAAATGCGAAAGTGAGTAGACTGCCGAATGGCGACGGGTCTGCATTGTGATTTATCTGCAGAACCACATAAGTACAAGGAATGCCTGGAGTCATTGGTCAACCATTTACAAAATCTACGAGCACATTTAGTAATGTAGAAAAAATATACACTTCGACTCGAATTCCTCCACACGATTGTTCACAGGGCAATTTGAAATAATACCTTTATACACGATAATTAAAAAAAGGCAGGAGTAGAGGGGAGTGAGAACGGCCGCTACGGGCACTACAGCGACGTATTGCAGCTAATGAGGAGCAAGCTGCTGCGCTGCCTACAGAAAATCCGACCCGGGAGTGGTGCGTGCGTGCAGGCACAGTCTGCTCTTTTTGGAAGCACATACTCGTGATTGTGGCGCACCCCTGTTCGCTCCCGCAAGGTGTATGCCGCCACAAGCACGAGTATGTGCTTCCAAAAAGAGCAGAGTGATGGCTAAAGGTCCTCCTATGCAGTGCATGCGTGCTGCGTAGGCAAGACCTAAAAACGCCCAGGCACCCAATAGGCATGGACCAAGTCTCAAATTTACCAGAAAATTCCTAAATCTATTGGGAATATATTATAACAAACTATCTGTTTGACACCACCTAAAGTTTATAAGTTGACACAGGCCAAAATTAGAATATGCATGACCATTTCATCCCCTGTAAAAGGTTGATGGTGCTACATTTCTTTGCCTACAGATGGATTTCGGTAAGTGGGAATTATTTTTAAAACAGGTCGTAGGTGCCCTACTGCAACAAGTACCACAGTATACAATTTACACAAATAGTGAATGGTGTTAAGGCTACACTTTAGTCATTGGTGCCTTTCAAAACATAATAGGTGCCCTGGACTGTGCACGAGTGACACTTGCAACACCCAGAGAGTTTGAACTTGTATACTGTATTTGGAAGGTGCAGCATACCATTAACGTTCAAATGGTGTGATGTTCACCTTGCAATTACTCATTGCTGTGCCCATTTCCCAGGATTTACAAACCATTGTATATTTTTGGAACCACATAACATGTCAACGCACCACTCACAATGGACTTGGCTGCTAGGTAATTATAGACACCCCCTTTTAAATATTATTTTACTGCAGTAATGCTTCATTGCAAAGGGCATGTACCAATGTGGAATATATGGGCCTTCTATAGGTTAATTTTATTAAGTAGTGTGTATGAAATCATATGTTCAAATTTTTCCCCAAAGACATGACAAAGTGAGAATGATTTTGCTAAACAGAATAGAACACATTGCATTGTTGTGAAGTGGAGCAGCACAATTTTGATCACATCCTGAGATAATCATGTGTAGTCAGCACTCAAATATATTCTCTGTGATTAAATGTTACTAAGAAAAATGGGATACTGCATATTTAAAATTCTCCACGTGAAATTTAAAGAGACTTATTATTTCATTTCATTTCATTTATAAACTTTATTCGATTGTTGTAAAAACATCATAAAAGTATGCAATTTAAAACAAATCACTCATAGTATTACACAGGGGAAGTGCGTATCATAACATTACTTAATATGTGAACATACACTAGCAGCAGTAGTTATAATAAATGTATGACTAGAAAACCATACTTTTTCTTGCGGTAATGGATTTTAAAATGAAGGTTGCGGTGAAAAAACATAGATCTGGGCTTGCAAGTGAAAATAAAAGTTTCATAGCATTTCCTGTTGTGAACACAGAGTATTTCTTAAACAAAGGTTTAAGATAAAAAATACGCAGGGATTTATACAAGGGACAAATTAACAGAAAGTGCAAGGTACTTTGCTTAGTTAATCCGTCGCATGGACACGGAGTGGCAGAATGGTTTTTCATCGTTGGAAATGCCACCAAATTGTGTACAATGCCAAGTCTAAATCTGGAGAGAACAAATTGATCGGACCGTCTATAGATAACTTTGAGGTACATAGGTAGCCCAAGTCCTTCATCTATATTGGATGAATAGAAGGCGTGGGTTGAATAATCTCTTGTTTCAGTTTATTAATATTATTAATCGTGTGCATGGAAGTGTGACTAATAAAGGTCTTTGCAACATTCACATATTAAAAAAGAAAGGTTAGATGTGCCTCATTGTGAAGCTAATGAAATAGAACGGTTGTGTGTAGACTAATGTTTAAACATGTATACGTGTAACTAGAAGTTATATTCATGTAGATGTATTTGAAATTTTATTTTAGTAATCTTTACAATGTATTCATGTGTTAAGAAACTGCATTTGTTACATGTGTAGTGCACGTTTTTGTAACCCTGTGTTGGTGTAGTTTTTGTGCCTTGAGAACTGTTCTAGTACAAGCTCACGTTTAAAGTCCAACATTTAATTCATATTAAACCTTCAATGTGGAATGTACTATGTTGCATTTTTGTTTCCACTGCATGTGCTGATAAAGTCTTACTAGCTAGAAAAGAAGGGTTTTTGTTTTAGTTAGATAGCAAGGTATCAGGAGATGCATCCTGGCAAGGAGAATCGCACTAACAAACAAGGAAGCAAGTTTTTATGAAGGAGGAGAAGAATAGCAAAGGACGAATAAAGTAGCAACTTATCGATGTGGGAAAGGTGGTGCCAGTAACCAATTTGTGCTGGAATCTTCGAAAGTTACTGGAAGAGCATGGGACTTGCTTGAGTGCAACTAAATGTATTGTGCTGTAACATAGTGAGGGTCAGAGAGACATCTTAGGACTTCATGAGATACAGACCTCTGCTTCTGCTTGGAGTAGATTCATGCTGCTTGACCTTTAGTTGGAGTTTTTTCAACTGAAGACTCGTATAGCTGACACCTTTCTATTTTCCATCCTTAATTATTGCTTCTTAGTCTAGGGTTGTCCCCTTTTAATGTAGTGTAAGGAGAGTGAGCTTGCTCATGCGATGTTGTGAAAGGCATGTGAATGTGGTTTTAAGTTGTTGAAATTGAAGTTGTCATTGAAGTTGTTATCCAATCCGACGTGACCTAACATAATTGCAGAAGACACCATGCTTATTTGTCTGTTAAGGTTTTGTGGGGTTTGTCATGAGACGTCGTTGATAGCCCAATTGAGATGGGGAACTTGCGTGTGTAAGATACAGTGGTGGTTAACGTGGTGGCCCTTTTTGTGCAGGAACGAAGCTATACTGATCAAAGTGATCCCCTCCTAGTAGAGGTTTCATTTGCGAATGTGTGTGTATTTTCGGGTGATTGAATTCAGTCGATACTTGTAGAAGAGCAGACACTTTTTCTTTTTTTGTATAATTAGTGCGAACGCGAGAGAGTGTGAGGAGTTATGAAGGAGGGTGAACTGCTGCGAGGAGTGAGAATGACGTCAGAGTGTGCCGCCCTGGTAAAAATAAAATAAAATGTAAATTCAGTACTTGCACAGCACACATATCACCCCAAAGGGGTATTTCAGCGCTGGGGGCCGCTGGGAATATTAAGCGATCTATTGCCCAGAGTCGCATTTTGCTGGGCAGACCCCTGCCGCCGGAGCCTGGGATCGAACTCTGATCCCCAGCATCCAGCGTCAGTCGCCCTGGCCGCGGCGCCACACCTCTCCCCTGGTAGAGGCCAGTTGGTGTAATGCAGCACTGGGTTTGGTTATACTTGTCAATTGGTGCCACACTGCTATTGGTGATCGCATTGTCACAGAACTTTAAATGATTGGGTTTGGAATGGATTTATAATTGTTTAGATAAAGGTTTGAAAATTAGATGCTTTAGCACAATAAGGAATATGATATGTGGAAATATGGATGTACCTACTAGAGTGGGCGAAAAGGTGCCACCAGAAGATACTTTTTATGACAAATATCTGGCCCAGGCAATATATAGTAATAGACAATGAAGGCAAAACAAAAAATACAACTATATACTTAAAATTACAAAAGTAAGAAGTTTTTTTTAATGGTTTCAATAGATGCAACATAAAATACTATTATGTATTTGCCTTAAAAAACAGATATTTCTGTATATATAATCAAAACTGTGTAGTATACATTGAACATGTTATACAGGTTGGTTAAAAGTTGATGGTTTTCTTCGACGCATTTCGACACAGAGGTGTCTTCTTCAGGAAAATACCACCAAAAACAATAAAATCTAAAAATGAATAAGCACATGATATAAAAAAACAGATACATAATATTGAAAAATACATAAAATGGTTTTTCCAATAATTTATTTTATTTTATTTTTTTAAAGTTTTGCTGTTAACATGCCTAATAAAAGATGACTACAGTTGATAGGCCGCTAGTATATTAAATACTTATTATCCACAATATGTTAATGCCTTAATCAAGACAGTAATGCAATAGTGCGTTAATTATAACACAGTAATTCATATGTGGGGAAGAAAAATGTAAAGGTGTGAAGAAATTAGAAAAGGGCTTAGCGAGAGAAGCATGGATACATTTTAAATATACTACTGTTCATGACCTAAGGTTGTATTTGGCTTTGGAATTGTGTCTGGTGTTCTAAAAGATATAATAGATGGGAAATAATGTTCTATAATAGGGAAGAGTTCATGTGTTTCGTCCTGTTCTTTCAATGAGTACAGTATCGATGTATATCCGGTAGACAGGGAGAGACATTTGAAGCGCTAATTATACATATTTGTATTTAGTCTAAACATTAGTCAATATTGAAAACTGGTAATCAATGATAACCACCATGTAGTCATATTGAGACCAGAAGATACGCCAGCTCATTACATGGTAATGAATGTAAGGCTCCACACTATTATTCGGCTTAGAAATTTGCACAAGATAGCAGAGAAGGAAGGTGCATTAGCATTTCTATGATATGGTACTTTAATTGGAGAATAATTGAAATTCTGAGAGGAATATTGTTTGCAATGAAACCATTACCTAGACCAACATATTATGAAGTGCATGCATATGCAGACGTGAGATGGGATGAACAACAACAGAGATGGAGGGTAGATACGATCGAAGGAGCGAGATTATACCCTGCCATAACAAGTGAGGGAAGTGATACTGGAAGAGAAAAAAGGAGAAGAGAAAAGAATAATATGGGAGATGGGCATGAGGACAGTTATAGTGACACAAGTGAGAGCCTTTTGGATGGAATGTTAGCGGAACGTCCACCCCCATATAATCAGACACACCTTGGAGGTGGGGGAGGTATAGATGCTATCAACAGTTCTGGAGGTGCTTCAGCTCCAGTAGCTTCAAACTTTGGTGTTGTTGGAGTCATATCAACAGGTATGACACAAACTGTAGGGGGAGGGAGTATGGGAGCATGTGCTCCTGGTCCTTTTGAAACTTGTAGTCAAAATTTAGCTTCAATGATTCCGGACGCTCTTACAGCACTGGTTACCATTTGTCCTATAGTACCCATGTATGACCCATTTTTGACTGGGAATGAAAGTCAGAAAGTGCTTTCCAAAACAGAAGTGAGGGCATCAGAGAAAATAATAGATGGCCCCGATTTAAGATTTGTTCCATTAACTCCAATGAATGCAAGTTCACCTTGTGCTGCAAATGTAGATCCCTCTGCAGTACTGAATGGATTTGGACCCATAAGGGCCTTTCTTGGATTGCCAGGTATGGACTTTCCTATATGGGAAACACTCCCAAACGTATTTACCAGTACCCCCAGAGAATAATATGGGAGATGGGAATGAGGATAGTTATAGTGACACAAGTGAGAGCCTTTTGGAAGGAATATTAGCGGAACGTCCAACCCAATATAATTAGACACACCTTGGAGGTCTGGGAGGTATTGATGTTACTAACAGTTCTGGAGGTGCTTCAGCAGCTTCAAATGTTGGTGTTGTTGGAATCATATCAACAGGTATGACACAAACTGTAGTGGGAGGGAGTAGGGGAGCATGTGCTCCTGGTCCTCTGGAAACTTGTAGTAAAAATTCAGCATTAATGATTTCGGACGCTCTTACAGTACTGGTTACCATTGGTCCTATAGTACCCATGTATGACCCTATTTTGACTGGGAAAAAAAGTCAGAAAGTGCTTGCCCCTACAGAAGTGAGGGCATCGGAGAAAAGAATAGATGGCCCCAATGCAAGATTTGTTCCATTAACTCCAATGAATGCAAGTTCACCTTGAGCAGCCGGTGCAAATCCCTCTGCAGTACTGAATGGATTTGGACCCATAAGGCCCTTTCTTGGATTGGCAGGTATGGACTCGCCTGTATGGGAAACACTCCCAAACATATGTACCAGTACACCCAGAGAAAGCAGTACCCCAAAAAGCACTTCTGAGGGTAAAGATATATTTGGTGTTGTGTTCAAGGTTTAGAGCAATGGTTAAAAGAGCACAATAATAATTCAAAAGAGAGTCAGAATACACAGACAAGCCATAACATCTGCTATAAAGGTGGATTTGATTGATGTGGTCAAATTAAGAACTAAACTAGATGACATGATAAGTGGGAGTCCAGAGCTCAATTGAATTGATACTTACCAACAAAATGAATTGCTATTCATGAGCAACGATATTACTAGAAGAGCAAGGCAGGCTCATGAGAAGTTATCTGAATTGGCTCAAAGATATGATGTTGACTTAGAACGGACAAAGGCTTTACAAAAAAGCCACTGACTTGCATTCAGCAACCAGGACATAGGAATCTGAGGTTACGAGGTTTGAAAACACAAATACGGGAATTATTTAGAGCACATTAGATGAATGGGAAAAAAGATGAGCTAAAAGAACAATGGGAGAACCACCTCCTTTAGGACAAAGGGAAATGAGTGTTAAGGCTTTCCCTTTGAGAGAAGTACCAAGTGGAGGTTATGTGTATGTGCCTTGGAGTAGAGGTGATCTTGTGGCATTTACAAATGAGTTCCCAAGATTGAGAGAGAAGACTGTAGAGTGGAACAAGCAGGTCGATCGATTTGTGAAAATTTAAAAAGTGCTGTGGATAGATTGGAATACATTGTTCGAGATTGTAGTCCCTAGTGATTTGTGGTCTGCCTGTAAAATAGCTACAGAATGGCCTGAAGGTGAGCCTGACAGATCCAGTGGCACATGGCCCGTCACCTATAGTGATGAAGAAATATGATGAGGTGATGACTTGGTGGAAAGATAAAGTGCCCCGCAGGCTAATGATTGGGTAAAGATTGACAGGACAACCCAAGAACCTAAGGATTCATGCATTTTAAGAAAGGTTGTTGCAGGCTTTCAAGCAGTATGGTGGGATGGACACCGTTTAACCCAAGGATATGGGACAGTTTGTGTCCAGGTTTGTGACTGGGTTGAAGCCTGACATTAGTATGATGGCTCAACAACATTTGATTTGTTGGCAGTACAAATCAGTTGATTAAATTCTGCGTATGTCAAATATTGTTGTGATGAGATTGAGATGAAGCACAAGAAGATGAAGGAAAAGTTGATGGTAGCACAAATGAAGGCTACTCAAAGAGGAGGCCAGATTCAGCCTCATGTAGGGAATACTGTCCCTATTCAGGGAGTCTACCAGTCAGGTGCAGCAGTGCAACAAGGTGGAGGATTTCAGGGCCAGGGAACAGAAAGAGGTGAACCCATAGATCAAAAGACTGGAATTGATGTTGCCACCTTAAAGAGATAAAATCCATGTCCCTATTGTACTAAGCTGGGGCATTTGGAGAGTAAATGTCTCATTAATCCTGCAAATCAGAAGCAGAATGGGGGGCTTAATCAATCACAGGGTAATGCTATGCAACCGCAGAATACGCCCAAACCGAGATCCCAGAATTCAGTTCATCCCCAAGGTCTTGTAATGCAAGTACCAAACCCCCAATGCCACAGCAAGCTGTAAATAACATTCGATTTAACTAGAACACAGGCATGGGTGGAAATCATAATATGTCCCATGGTAACAATACATTCCAACGCTACCCCATGTTTGTTTGAGGCTCCTAATGGGTACAGTTCAGAACAGTCCTTATAATGGTGCCTGAGGTGGAGGAAGACTGTACACTTGGCACAGTCTTAGAGGTCGACCAGTGTGGACAATATGTTGATGTAGATGACCATAGTGACCACTTTCTATATCAACACTGGTGCTACCTGCTCTACTGTGAGAACAGCAGAAGTTCCAAACCTACCCCTCTCAGGAAAAACAATCCAAGTTGTAGGAGTTGCGCATAATAGGTTATCAAAATCCCTTACTGAAGAATTGCCTGTGAAGACAGGGACATTTGAAAATAGTCATCTATGTGTGGTGTGTGATTCTAGTCCTGTGCCTGTTAGGACCTGAACTGATTTGCAAGTTAAATTGTACTATCATTTGCACACCAAAGGGTACTGAGCTTCAGACAAACAATGAGGATATTGCCTTCAAATTGGAAAATCAAAATTTGCAAGTCTCATTGTTCCTCATCCTGAGGGTAGAAGACTTATTATTAGAACTCAGAGGCACAGTTAGATACCTAATTTGGGACTTTTTGGAATAGGACTTTGGACTCATCAAAGGAGGTGAGCCAGTCTGTATCCAAGTTAAGCCAAATGCTGAATACCCGAGAACCTCATAGTATAACCTGATACCCGAGACAGTTGCTGGAATTACACCTGTGATTCTTTGAACAAGGTATTCTGAAAGAGATCCTGGGGAGTCCATGTAACTCACCTATTATGGGCTTGCAGAAGCCAAGCAGTAGGTACTGCATAGTACAGGAACTCTGTAAAATTAACAACATAGTGGTTCCTTGAGGTCCTGTGGTACCTAATCCATCTGTGATTTTTGTCCAGATTCCATATTGCCAGGACTTTTTTCCCATTCCTCTGCACGAAAATTGCCAAAATTTGTTAGCTTTTTGGCTGGGGAAATGTGTTTTAACATGGTGCTGTGTCCCTCAGGGGTATACAGAGAGTCCTTCCATTTTCAACAAGATCTTGAAGAAGAATCTGGAGTCTTTGGCCATGCCCGGTAATTCTGGCCTAGTTCAGTACATCGACAACCTCTTGGTCTTGAGAAGCATGCAAAACTGATGCCATTGCCTTGTTGAACATTTTGGCTGAGACTGGACATAAAGTGTCCCCAAGTAAGCTGCAGTACTGTATGACAAAAGTTCTCTACTTAGGACATCACGTAGTGAAAGGTGCGAGAAAGGTGTCACAAAATAGAACATCAGTGATCATGCAAATGAATTTGCCTCATATGCAGAAGGAAGTTAGGACGTTTCTGGGATTTGCGGTCTACTGTCACCAATGGATGCCAAGCTTTTCTCAGTGGCGTAACCCTTGCAGAGGCTGACACACAAGGACGTATCTGATCCGGTGCATTGGGACAATGTTTGAATGCTTTCCTGGAGTTGGGAGAGAGTCTCTGTCGTTCTCCTGCACTGGGAATGCCTGACTACAACAAAGCATTTTCACTTTTCTGCAGTGAAAGAGAAGGTAGTGCTGTCTCAGTGTTGACTCAGAATCATAGAGATGCCTGTAGACCAATAGCCTACCTCTCAGATACTTTAGATCTAGTAGTGCTAGCGTTGCCCAGATGTTTCAAAGCTGTTGCTGCAACCGGTGCCAGCATAAAGAGATGCAGAGCATCGTTATGGTTCACCCTTTGACTGTTTTTTGTGCCACACTCTGTTGAAATACTGTTGACCAGAACACGTACTGGTCACTCGACAAATAGTAGGTTCACTAAGTGTGAGCAAACTGTTTTGGCTGCTGAGAATGTAAACCTGAAGCGATATTGAGTTCTGACACCTGCAATTTTACTTCCAGTACCTGATTTTGATGCGGATGAGACCGAAGTAGAAAATGACTGCCTCAATGTCACTGAACTGTGCACCAAGCCACCTCCTGTTATAATGGATGAGCCATTACCCGAGGCTGACTACACCCTTTTTGTGGTTCCTTCCGTGGGACTTTTGACCATTGCTCTAAATATTAAACATCAAATATATGGCTCCTGTCTTAGGGACAATGAGGGAAATTTGAGGACTGCCTATGCTGTCTGTACAGTCACTGGACTGGTGGAAGCTACCTGGCTTCAAGGAGTATTCTCCATGCAGGTGGCCCAATTGATTGCTCTTACACATGCATGCTGTGTGTCAGACCAGCTGAGGGTGACAATATTCACTAAAAGCCAGTTTAGCTTTGGTGTTGTTCATGACGTTGGACAGTTATGGTCTTAATGGGGATTCATGACCTCATCAGGGTCCCATCTCCACAATGGAGAAAATGCAAGAAAGCTGTTAGAGGCTTTATAAATGCCTAATGAGATTGCAGTCATCAAATGTTCTGCCCATTGTAAGGGAAACAATTTGGTTACAGTTGGAAATCGTTATGCAGATGAGGCAACACTTTATTGTGCCCTAAATGTTTGCACTTTCAGTGGTAAATACACAAATGAGGGCACAGATTAAACCAATTTCAACCTTTTGTTGACCATTGCTGATACATGGGACGAAATGAAGAGATTACAAGAGGAAGTTACAGCAGAGTTGGATCAGAGCAGCATGTGTGAATATTTGGGTTTCAGGAGATGGGAGACTAGTACTGCCTAATAGTTTGTGGCCATCCATGGCTAGGCACTATCATGGGACAACTCATATAGGGAGAGATGCCATGGTGAGATTGTTTAGGCAGACCTGGTTTAACCAAGTTTCGAGTGATGGCTAAGGCATTGTGTCATAGGCTTGTGGCTTGTCAGCAAATGAATGTGGGGGAATGGACTGATGTTACATTGTGTCACATAGGTAGATCTAGAGGTCCTTTTATCAGGTTGCAGTTGGATTTTAATGAAAGGCCAATATGCTATGGATTGAGGTACATCTTAGTGGTGGTGTGCATTTTCTCATGTTGGGTGGAAGCTTATCCAACTAAGAGATGTGATATCCTCAAGGTAGCTAAACTGTATTTGATGAAACACATTCCAAGATTCAGATTTTCAACCTCTTTAGAATCAGACTGAAGAATATATTTTAACAATGAAGTTCTGAATATGCTATGTGCAGCATTGCAAGTGGAGACAAGATTCAAAGATTACATTGCAGTTATCGGCCAGAAGTTTCAGGCATCGTGTAACATGTCAATGGCACTCTGAAATCCAGGTTGGCTAAAGTGTGTGCTTTGACGTCTCTGAAATAGCCTGCCTCTGCCTCTCGTGCTAATTAGTCTTCGCAGTGTACCTGATTGAAGGACTGGATGGCCGCCCTATGAAATCATCATGGGAAGGGCTGGTAAACACCACAGATGATTTGGTGCTTGACTACTGTAAAGGATTGGCTAACATGGTTCGTTATGTATTTCACCAGGTTGAAGTAGCTACAGCTCCACCACATCAGGAGCAGTGTCATGATTCTAGTCCCGGCGACAGGGTCATTGTGAAAAAGCATGTGAATAAGTCCTATCTACAGCCCCGTTGGCGTGGTCCGTACCAGATGATCTTGGTCACAAAGACTTCTGTGAAGTGTGGTGGCCTTCCTAACTGCATGCACATATATCCCACTTGTAGGGCGAGTCTAAATAGTATGGACACTAATAAATCTAATTGTAGATGTAGATACATAGTAGGTGCAATAATAACAACTATAGTGTTGGGCTTAATAACACTGCTTGTAGGGTTACATTCAGATTCCACTAGTGTTGTAGAAGAGAAACATACTCCGGAGCAGAAATCATCTCATGAAATAGATGGAATTTTATACTCCGTGAGAGAGCAGGATTTACATGTAATTTGTCTAGAGGAGATTTCACAATAAACACTTGCACTAGGTTGCTTTATAAGTATGTCGATAATATGGACGCTAGAGATTGCTATGTTTGTATGCAGTTATCTGCTTCAGTAGCTGAAGGCATTACTGACCATCACATACCCCTAACATATGGTATCACTTGCAGTTTATTGCTGAGTCTTTTTTTATGGAACAAGTTATTTCCAGTACTACTATTCTAGCTATGATTTAGTTCTTTCAAAAGTTCATTTATTCAGACACTTGAATAGGCATTTATATGCTCAGATTACTGAAACTGCCAGTAGATATTGTGCCCCACTTAAAACGTTGGCTACTGCATATGCACATAGACACAATTTAACATGCATTCCGACAGACACTGAAATAAAATCCTGAAACCAAGTTGATGATAGGTAGGAAGGGAAGGCTATTGCAACTAAAGAGACACATTTTCCCATTTGGTCACAAGAAAAGGATCACCAGACAGCAGTGAACACTGGAGCATTGACATTAGATTGGCAACAACAAGGGAATTTGTGTATACTAAATGATAAAAATGGATATGATACTAATTTTTTAGGGAAGAGTGATTGTGACCTTTGAAATCAGAGGATCTTGTTTTTGGATGGTGGTGATCCTGTGATTCCTGGAGTTTATTTTATTTGTGGGAAGAATGCTAATTTCAAGTTGCCTAATAAATGGCATGGCACATGTTATCAAGGATTAATGTTTCCAAAGATCTATCATGTACAAAATGTTGATCATTCAGTTTGGGAAACAAATCTAGGTCCAAATGATGTGTTGATGCTGGAGAAATTGTGGGAGATATTTCTGGTGCTGTAATACTGAATGTAAGTGTGACATTAAATGATATTAAGATTAGAAAGTTGCCTACCCTAGTTGATAGGTTATCTACCAATACTGCTAGAACTTTATTGCTTTTAATACTGAGATGACTGCTATTAGGGCTATCATTTTGCAGAATTGGCTTGCTTTTGATATTCTGTTTGCAAAAGAAGGCAGAGTCTGACATATGTTGAAGGTTCAACAATGTTGTACTTATATCCCAGATAAAAGTAAGGATTTACAGAAATATATAAGGAGTATTACTGATATACAGAGGGAATTGAGGGGCTTGGCAACCACAGGTGTTTGTGATTCAGTTCGAAATGGATTTAGTGCTGTAGGTAGATGCTTTGCAAACTCGGGAAGCAGTATATTTAGCTCCATCTTGAAGCCTCTTGTTGATCTTTGCTGTTTGTGCAGTGGTTGTGGTACTGAGAGTGAAAGTGAACTGGAGATATAAGGCAAAGAATGAAATACCCAGGAAAAGAGAAGATATAGAGTTATAGAAGAAGCAGAGTGATTATTACAATGAAATGAAATGTTTGGAGGAATTCGGATGAAAGGCAGTTGCCCCAACAAGGGTTTAGATTGGTTCATCTGATAAGATCAACAGATAAGCGTAAGAAATTATGTGATGCCTTGATACGCCATCAGAGAGGGTATTTAACCAGGGTAATTTTGATCCCATCCTGAAATACTGTAGAAATGCATCATAATCATGTGTAGTCAGCACTCAAATATATTCTGTGTGATTAAATGTTACTAATAAAAATGGGGGATTACATATGTAAAATACTCCACATGAAATGTAATGAGACTTATAAAGTGTGTGCATAGAAGTGTGACTGATAAAAGTTTTTGCAACAGTCACATATTACCGTATTTTCCGGCGTATAAGACGACCCGGCGTATAAGACGACCCCCTACTTTCATGGACAAAATGTAGGTTTCATGATATATTCGCCGTATAAGACGACCCCCACTTCCTAACGTCCTACAGTCCCCTTTCTATCTCCATGGACTGAGGAGATCATGTGGTACTGACGCTCCTCTCCTTCCGATGAGCGTAAGAATTGCGGAAGGAGAGAGAGATCAGCACACGTGGAGGAGCGCCTCGTCTGCCTGGGGGATGCACACGTGGAGGAGCGCCTCGTCTGCCTGGGGGATGTGCAGCTGCAGTCCAGGTAGGGTTCACGGCGCCATTTGTTTTCTTTTAAAGCTTGCGCAGTGTTTGAGTTGCCTCTGGCTGGCGAGGGGCTGATATCGTGTTGCACAGTGCCACCATCGCCTAACCGTTCGTACTTCTGCTCTGCTCATTAGCAGCCTGTGGTACCGTAACAGTACCGTAATTTATTTTCAAGACCGCCTACGTTCTTTGTTCTGTGCTGGAGTTCCCTAAGCGGCACCCATTTCAATTGAGACGCGGTCTGACACCTTCGGGTGAAGTCCGCGCTATGTAAAAAATACCGCCATTTTTAGTAACCGGCGTATAAGACGACCCCCGACTTTCCAAACCATTTTAAGGGGTTAAAAAGTCGTCTTATACGCCGGAAAATACGGTAGATATTAAAGGATAGACATGTCTCATTGTGAAGCTAATGAAATAGAATGTGCATGTGTAGACTATTGTTTAAACATTTAAACATGTAATTAGAAGTTATATTCATGTTGAAGTATTTGAATTGACATTTTTGTAATCTTTGCAATTTACTCATGAGTTAAGATACTGCATTTGTTATATGTGTAGAAATGTGCATGTAAGTGTAACCATGTGCACTATTAAGTTGGTGTAATTTTTGACCTCAAGAATTGTTCCAGTACAAGCTCACGATTAAAATTTAACATGTAATTCAGATTTAACCTTCAATGTGGAATGTATTTGCTTGCATTTGTGTCTCTTCTGCAGGTGCGGACAAAGCCTTATTAGCTAGAAAAGAAGGGTTTTTGTTTTAGTTTAACAGAAAGGTATGAGAAGATAGATCTTGGCAAGGAGAATTGCTGTAACGAGCAAGGAGGCAGGTTCTCATGGAGAAGGAGAAGAATAGCCAAGGACGAATAAAGTAGCAACTTATCAATGTAGGGAAGGTGGTGCCAGTAACCAATTTGTGCTGGAATCAGTGAAAGTTACTGGAGGAGCACATGACTTACCTTGAGTGCAACTAATGTATTGTGCTGTAATGTATTGAGAGTCAAAGAGACATCTTAGGACTTCACGAGGTACAGACCTCTGCTTCTGCTTGGAGTGGCTTCATGCTATTTGACCCTTAGTTTGAGTTTCTTACTGAAGACTGACAGCTGACACCTTTCAATTTTCCATCCTTACTTAGTGCTTTTTAGTCTAGGGTTGTCCCCTTTTAATGTAGTGTAAGGAGATTTAGCTTGCTCATGCTTACATTGAATCATTTGATGCAATGTCATACTGTTAGACCTGACATCATTGGCTTGAGTCTCTCCTCCATTTTTTTCTGTTTGCCTCCTCTGTTTACGATGTTTTTGCTGGTATACCGCTTTGGGCACTGTGCCACTGCTGATCAGTGCCACAGTGCAAGTGCTCCCTATGTTAAATTACTGTATTGATTGAATCCCATGTTTGGCTTATTTGGTTTACTGTCAGTCCCTAGTCTAGTGCACCAGGAGTGCCAGGGCTTGTAAATACAAATGCACTCGTGGGCTTGCAGCACATGTTGTGCCACCCACAAGAGCGGCCTAGTAAAAGTATGTCTACAGGTCTGCCATTGCTAGACCTACGTGCAGTCTGGTACTGTCACGCTGACTGCGCAAGTACACCTACTTGCCAGTCCCCAAACCTTCCCTTAACTTCATGTTAGTCACCCCTATGGTAGGCCCACGGGCAGGGTGCATTGTAAGTATAAGGTAGGACAGGCCTGACCAAGTTGGCATGTCCTAATAGTAAATTACAGCCATATTCGTTTTTCACTATTGCGAGGTGACCTGCTCTCCATTAGTTAGAATGGGCTGCCAGGATTATTAATGCTATAATCCTAGCTGGCTCGGGGAGCATGGTGCAATGTCGAGTTTGGTATCCCTGAACTGGGGTTTAATTACGCATCCGTTGGTGTGGATGGTTTTTGCGACTCTGGGTTTGAAAATAGCACTTTTAGAAAGTGGCTATTTTCTTGTCTAACTATTTCTGGTTTCTGCTGGTTTGGTGTGTGTGTGACAGGAGCTGGGTGGCTCCAGAGATCTGATGAGTCAGTGTGGGATGAGTGGGACATTTGCATTGAGAGTAGGGGGAGAGTAGCTTCTGATAGCCTGCCCTGCCTGATACAATGCTGGCTCCACCTCCTGCCAGGCGACTGATGGCTCTGTGCCTGCCATGAACGATCCTGGCCCCACCTACTACCAGGAGGCCGATAGCTGCTCCTGCCAGTGACAATGCTGGCTCCACCTCTTGCTGGGCGTCTGAGGACCCAGCCCTGCCCAGTGAATAGGCCAGGTGCCTCTGCCTGGCTACACCCACAACAGACCCAGGATGTTGGGAAATTCCCCTGCATGGACAAAGGGATCAAAGCCAAAAAGGGGTATAAGAGAAGGACCCCTGAACCAAGAATTTAGATCACTTCTGACAAGGAACCCTGAAACCAAGGGCAAGAAGCCTGCTGATCCAAGGACTTGCCTACCCCTTCTGCCAGTGTGCTGTTTGCTGGGGGGAATCCTGCATTGCTTCTTTATTTTTGCCAAGGAACCAGGAGAGAGGAACTGTGTGTGTACTCTCAAACTTTGCTAAGAAAATCTCCAAGGGCTGGAAGAGTGCCAGCCTCCTGTTGAAGTCACAGGGCTAAAGGACTTCATCTGCTAAAAGTGCTTGTTGCTGGAACTTGAGAATCCAGTACCTCTGAAAGAAACCAGCAATCTCGATGCCGACGGACGTCGCCGAATCCAGCTCGACATCGTGAGTAACGGCTCCAGTGTCCCGCTTCCTCGACGCTGGCCGCCGGGCCCGATCGACGCCAGCAGCAACGCCAGTGAGTAGTGAGTTCGGCTCGAGCTCCAAGGGACCTCGTGTCTGCACCGCTGCTGATCGCATCGACTTCGTGCCCTCTCGACGCCGTGAGCGCTGCTCACTCTTGCAACATCAACATCGACATCGACGACGACGCCGTATCCTGCTTCACCTCATGAGCGCTGCTCCTGACTGACATCTGTCGACGCCGCTGCAGGTCGCCCCGACTCCGAGGCCGGATCGACGCCGAAGACGCGACGCCGGACATCTCGACGCCGCTGATCATCGTGTGCTTCGCTTTTCCAAGGTACTGTGTTGTGGGGGTCTGCTCGACTCCGGGCTCGACGTAGCGCTCCTCGCGGTCGACGCCGAAACCTCTGGATTAACTTTGCCTCGACGTCGTGTGACTCCCGTGTGGGTTACATTGTTGCCAAGAAATGTGTTTTAAAGAAGAAGAGTTGCTTTTGATACCAAAGACTTGGTGCTAAGAAGAAACTACACTTGAACTATTATTTTTCCTTCCAAGAGTATTTATTAAGATTGTGGTATATTTTTGTCATTGTTTGGTCTTGTGCTAAGCCTTATATACAAATCCTTATTTTTATAATACTACTGTGTCGTGTCCATTTGTAGTGTATTCACTTTATTACTGTATGTGGTCATAAATGCTTAACACACAGCCTCTGAGATAAGCCTGTCTGCTCTGCCAAGCTACCAAGGGGGTGAGCAGGGGTTATCAAAGGGTGTGATCCCCTTGCCCTGACTAGAAAAGGTGTGTCCCTATTTGTCAGAAGTGCATACCTCTGCCTACTAGAGACAGTCGGTTCTAACACATACTCAGTTCTTTTTCTTGATTACTTGCAGGATCTTCATTGAAATAGTTATATGCTTTTTGTTATATAGGGTAAATCTCTTTGCACTCATTCTGCTTGTCCTGTATCTTTTATACCATAATGTTGAGATTGACCTATGTCAATCTGTTTCTGAATGTAAAATGAAACCTTACTAATCTCAAATGCAGTTGTTGAGTGGGTTATTGTGTGACTATATCAGTTATACTGTATTGAAAGTTTAATGTGATTGTTTCCTCCCTCTTACTCCTCAAGTAGCTAAAAAGACAATCTAATTGAGTAGGGGTGTTTAAGTGGGCCCAAGCTCACTGATAAGTATATTTTGTCAAAATGTGACCCAAGTTAACAATATTCATGTTGCTTTGGCATATGTACAGTAAACTTGATATAAATAAAATACTCCTTACCTCTTATTCCACTGCAGGTAACTCGGGGTATCCTTTGCATGGATGGCATATGACACCTGTCCATCATCCTTCAACTCCAACTGAATGTGGAAAAAATGTATGATATTCAAGAACTTACAGTGTGATTGAGCGTGTAATTGTACTACTCAAAGGTAATTTCTAAGGTACACCAGAGTAGTGGGGCACTAGCTTGTGCACCAGAGAAACTGTGTCAAATCACACTCATCTGCTTTGTGCTTTACATGATATTATCTTCCCATGCCTGAATAGGAAAACTAGGCAGATGAAAAGGAAAATCTGCAGGGTCGACTATCTCAACAGCAGCAGGACAGAAACGCTCAACCATCACGGATGAACTTATTAGGACTTACTTCTAATTTACAAAGTTGTATTCTGATATTAATTCCAATACTTATATGTACAACAAATCATATACCACAATAACTAAAATATTTTAAAGTTTCAGTAAGTGAAAATTCTTGAAGCACACATTAACAACCCTAACCTTTGTTGCGCTATCTTCCAGTACGTAACCTACTGTAAGTATGCTCTCCAATCCCCACAATATCCCAGAAGAATGCATACAATACACACACAAACATTACATTTAGAGTAGCCGAGTCGTGGCCAGCATTAATTGTGTGTGGGGGTGTTAGCGCGGTTACGGTTGCGCCAGGACGAGGGTGGGGGTTTAATGTAATAATTTTTTTTAAACGTACCTGTCCGCAGGCCCGGTCCAACGTATTCTCAGCAACTGCTCCTGCTCTCTGGACTCCTGCCTCCAGAAGGAACTTGAAGCAGGCAGCTCCCCTTCCCTCACCTCTTCTAAGCCAATCACAACGCTGCAATGGCTGCGTTGTGATTGGTGGGGACGCCGCCAAGCCAGGGGCTCATGGGGAGGCCATTTTCTCCATGTAGGCTGCATTACTGCCTGCATGGAGAAAGGGCAGAGTGAACATGACTGGTTTGAGCAGCCTCAGAGGGCCGACCAAACCAGTCATGAGCACTCAGTAGTGGGCACACCCCTCCTCCCCTGCTTGCAGAGCAGACCCGCCCATCCATCCGCCCTTCAGTTTTTTTGCAGTGCAATTCAATTTATCTACCAAAAGGCAACCAATTATATAGCACAGTGGACTATGACAAAATCACTGCTACTACGATAGCTATCCATCTTGGGCAAGACTCTTGGGAGTCAGCCATTTGTAAAGCAATGGACACCTGGGAAGATGAGCGTTTTTAACATTTTTATTATGATTATAGCAAACTATTACTAACTGAAAATATAAGACGACCCATCAAAAAATGTCCTGCGCGAAGCATAAAAAGTGACATTTAGAAGAAGTCGGTAATCATGTCGTTGTAAAATCAAAGAAACAGACAAATTAAGTTGAGCATTATCTCAACTCCACAATACGGTTAAGAATTTCATGAGACGTGTTTACCTGAGAATGCATCAATATCATTAGGTGTGTTAGGTTATAGTGAAGTTAAGTAAATGAATAGAAAATAGATCCTAAAGAGCAATGTATAATTACAATGGCTATTGTAGAATTCCTAATGAAGAGACCTTGGTGTCGTGAAACACATGCTGGCCAGTTTGCTATTTGATAAAAGAATTTTTAAAAACGTTCAATAAATAACCATTAAACCCCTCAAACATGGTCTGTCGGTGCTCATCAATAAAAGTGTTCCTGCATCAAGTGGGACTAAACCCTGATGTCCCGAGCTCACACACTGTTGTAGCTCTGTTCTCCCCATAGCTCAGTACAAAGGATATTGTCTGCTTGCTAATAGGCAGGAGCTTGTCAAAAGAATCTGAGGTTCAGGTGGAGAACATCACCATTGTCCAACATCCAGATATTTCACCCAAAAAGTTTAAAATGCCATTATGAGATTATTTCCAGAAACTCTCCTCATGGCTAATCTGCAAACTGGAAAACTGCCCTTCATTTTTTGCAAGAAATCAGATGTACAGTGGCTAGCATGGCATAAGGAGCACACCGGAATGAAAACGTTGATCATCAATGGTAGTTTCGGACTCAATTCTGATCTTTTCAGAAATTTGTCGTTACACTTCTATGGCAACAGAGCAGATATGGTCCATGATATGAACAGACTTTATCACAAACTGATGTGATTTTTCAATGAATTGAAGCTTTGACGGAACAATTCAGAAAGACACTGTAGTCCAAATGCAAAACCCACAAAAACATGCTGCTGCTCCCACTGGCATAACAAAACTTGAAGGGGCCTCGCTGCAAGGTACGTGGAGGGGCCCACTCCAGACGCAGTCTGGAGCTCTCCGGCCAGAGTTCTGTGCTGAGTGGGCCCACTGGAGCTTGGGGGCTGCTGGGGCCTGGGTTACGCCACTGGCTGCCCCACAGCCTGGGGTCATAAACATACCCGCATAAGCCCCACCAATACCACACCAGAACATTTGACCCCTTCTTTGCAACACTTGTTGGATACCCAGGAAGCCTTTCATAGACACTCTGAGCACTCCCCTATAATCCCCCTCTCTTTGCAACAGGGGCGGCTCCTCTGTTAAGGAGGAGGAGCATCACCCCACTGCTCTCAGAGCAGGAAACATAAACTAATAATAATGTAGTTATTAATATTTTATTGTTTCGTAGGTTCAGGGCTGGGTTAGGGCAAGGTGGTGCTGGTGGCACAGGGGGATGAGTGGTTTGTGCGCACTAACTGCACATGACTGCTTGGCCGGCCATCTGGGACCGGCCAAACAGTCATGTGCACTGAGCATGTTCCCCTCCAGGCTGCATTACACAGCCTGTTTGGGAAAATGCCCAGGCTCCCTGTCGCAGTCTGAGCTCCAAATCATGGCACTCAGACCAATCACAATGCTGCATTGCAGCAATGTGATTGGCTTGGGGTAGCCGGGGAGTCTGGGTGCTTCCTGCTGCTTCCTGGTTCCGGGTCAAAACAACAAGGAGAGACGGCGACTGGTGGCGTTGAGGACGGAGGTAAGTGTTGTCTATTTTTTATAGTTTGTTCCCCCACCCCCAAGTGCCTCGCCACCCCTGTCCCCTGCCAGCCGCTCCTACTTTGCAAGCTTCCTGAACAATGAAGAATGCAGACCCAGTTGTTTACGGTCACTCACTCTCTTTTTTCTGGTTCACTCCCGCTCTCGCCATGAAGTTGAATTTCAACAACACTCACTCAGATCACAAACAAGCTTTGAAATCTTATTCACTTGAAATCTGATGTCACATACTAGAATGTACAAAAACGGGTTGGTGATAACTCACTTACAATACTCCTTGACTCTGCGTTTTCTTTTTTCACCCTAAGTTGGCAGAGTATGCCCAAACGTGGGTCCCTTGCTCACTTTGCCACTGGATTCAAGGCAGCCTGGCTGAGGAAGGGTGTTAGCCCGAACAGGTCCCAGGATGCTTGTTTCTGGTCCATGGAAGACTCGGCTTGGGACTGCGGGCTAGATTGTGTCCATGGAACAGGGTCAAGACTGATTTGCATACAGCTGGGTCTGAACTGGGGTGGCAAGTGAGCTGAAGAAAGATGATGGATTCAACCCAGATCTGTGACTGGGGGTGAGAGACTGAAAAGTTTCAGTGCTCCTTCCATTATCTCCTTGTGTTTGCTTTGTGCTTTACATGAGCATCAGTTACATTACACATGGACAAATTTATTTTGGTTTTAGACAAGGGGAGAGTAAGTGATTTGCCAAAAATCACTTGAAGATGACCCAACGTTGAAACTTGAGCCTGGTTCCCCAGTTGTAAAGTAGGTAGCTCTGGCCGTAACGCCACATCCTCTCCCCTAAGTTAAACAAATAATAGAGTGATCAGCTGGATAAAAAAAAACATAAAGATAGCAAATAATCTAAAAGTGCTTTGTTGCTATCTGAAAACTCAGAAAATGTGTCTTCATTTTAGTTTTTTGGAGTACTAACCACAATTTCTATGTTTTTTTTTTTATAATTTTCAAAAGAAATGTTTTAGGTATTACAGTTTTGATTACATCAAGATTACTTCAGATGTGTCACTCTTTTGTAATAAATGTAGAATGTTAGCAATCTACTTCCTCAATAGAATACTGTGGAGAGGCAGAGTTCTGGGGCATGGACTCAGAGAATTTAGGGCAGGAAGGACGGAGCAGAGGCAGCAAGTTGACCATGCTGGGCAGGTGGGCGTGGCAGAGGCAGCACCCTGGACCATGGAGGGCAGTGGAAAGAGGTGCAGGAACGACAAACTAACCATGGGGGGCAGGCAGGAGAGGCTATGGCAATACAACAGACCATTGAGGGCAGAAGTGAGAGGCAGTGGCAGTACAACCATACATGCCAACAGGCCAGATTCAGGAAGGAGACTCCTGATGTTTTTAAGCCCACAAGTGCTTTGTTTTAGCCTTCTCCCACCCTAAAGTCTCCTCTTTTTCAATATAAGTCAATGGGGAAAATCAATCCCCAAGATTGTTTTCAAAATCTGCCTTTTACCAAGTTTAAAATGTTGGCATCTTCAGTACATTGGACCACAGAGGGCAGGAGGAATGGGGTAGGGACATGGATTCAGACAATAGAGGGCAAGAGGGAGGTGGGCAGGGGCACCCAACTGACTTTATACCAGGGTTGCACCAGCACAATACACCATGCAGGAGAAGCGGGAGGGCAGTGAAACACAAGACAGTGGAAAGCAGCAGGGAGGGGACGGGGCCACACTCATGAGCAACAGAGAGCAGAGGGGAAAGAGGCATGGGAAGTAAGCTGACCATACCAGACAAACAGGAGGGGCAGTTGCAGCACAACAGAGCATGAAGGGCAAGAGGGAGTGTGCGGGGGCACACCAACTGACCATGGAAAGCAAGAGAGAAATAGGGGCCTGCAGGTGGAAAACAGAGGGCAAAGCGCAAAGGGACAGGGCAGGAGCAGCAAGTTTACCATGCAGAGCATGGGAACTGGCTGATGAGCCCATAACAATGGTGAAACCGGTCCTGGGTTTCATGTGTTCTTGTTCTTGGAGGACCTGGCTTGGCTGTTTGGTTCGGACTGTTCCTGTTGGAGCAGGGTAAAGACTAATTTGCATATAGCATATAGCTGGATCCAAACTGAGGTGTATGGTGTGCGATTACCAGTGGCTGAGATTAATTTAAGCATTCCACACATCACTGTTTTGCAAACATAGTGGGCCGGTTGGATGGGCACTAGAAGCACAACACACCATGGAGGGCAACAGGGAGACTATAATGTTGCTTGTGCAGAAATCTCACAGTAATCTCTCTTTAGAAAATGTAGTAGATCTGGGACGATTACCTTTAATTACCATGACCCTTTTGCTGATATCTATTCTCAAGATGATGAGCCTTGGCCACTGTATTTTGACAAAAAGAGCTCCTTCATAAATACAGGCAAGTAATCAAATGCAAAAAAATATTTTAGTCAATAATGAGGGTTTGTGAGTAGTTTTAAAGGGTTTAATTTTCTAACTAACATTTAAGATTCTCTGATTCTTCATTTATTGATCATATATCAATCAGGTTACATAATTGATAATAGAAAAATAAAGTTAGTGCAGAGTATGTCATAATATGCGTACAGCGAGTTCCATAAGGAAAGAATCCCAATTCCTTAAATGGAGCACAAATGATGTCAGTCAGAACCCATGAAGAGTTTAAAAATAAAGGCAAGTGTGAGATGAGCATGAAGCTAAATCAATAATTAATATTGGCAGAATCTCCCATAAGGAGAAATAAAGCATAGAGCAAATAATCCTTGGCAAAGCCAGTTAGTCAAAGCATAAAGCTTGTTTTTTTAAATAAAAGTCAAAATGGAACACAGCCTGCATCTAATCTGTCCTCTTCTGAATCCGTACTGCTTTCCATCAGAATCTGTCCTCTGGATCTGTTGTCCGCGAATCACCTCTGCTCTGCTCCCTTCCGCTCTGCATCTAAGTCTGAAACTCCTAAACTAGGAACGCGTTTATAAATCTGTAAAAATGTTGCTAAAATATGTTGCATGTTCTTTGTCTCCGCCAGCATCCTCCAAAAGCACATCTCCACTAAGCATGGGCGAATTTTGCGAATCTGGCGTTCGCGAATTTGCGTATTTGCGAACTCGCAATCCGCAAAATCCTCAAATTCTCGCGAATTTGCGGATTTTTTTGTTTTTATAGTGTTCGCAAGGGTTTCTGCCAGTTCACGAGGATTTTGTACCAGTTCGCGATTGCGAACTTACTTGTCGGCACGCAACGGTCGCGACTATGTTGTTTCTACATCTGGTTCATCATCACAGGTTCACAGAACCCTCTGTTTCAACACTGCCACCCTCTGTTTCACCCATGCCACCCTCTGGTACATCAATGCCACCCTCTCGTTCATCATCATCACTGTAGATTATGGGGGGAAAAAGCAAGCACACCTGCCCTGCTTCAACTGACATGAATTAATTTGGGGTTGATTTATTAATGTGTCACTGTTTTAAAATTCCAGTCTGGCACCTGCTTCCTTATCTGTAATTTGCTTTCTGTTGCAGTGCAATTTTTTTTCCAGGACCTTTGTGGCCTACTTGTAGCTATTCTATGATCCGGCTGTGAGGGTCAGAGCAGGGTCATACAATTGTTGCAACTAGCAACTGAACTCTGGAGGGGCCCCAGTCAGGAAGCACTACAGGGAATGGTTACTAATGATGAATTTGAACTTTTGCACCCGCTGCTGAGTGCTTTCAGTTTAGCAAAACTCGTTTTTCTGCAGAACAGCAAATGTAAGCCCAAACAAACTTACTTGTGAAAGTTTATTTCTAATCCAAAAGTGATCCAAAGAAAGTCAAAAGGCCTCAAATCCAAAAAAGGGTAGGCACATGTCAACCTGAGGAGTTATTCTGATAAAAATCATCATTTTCAGAAGGTCTATGCTGCTTGCTAGTGGATTTCTTGTGCAGAATTGCAAATTTTGTAATTTCGCGAGTGCGAGATTGTTGCTGCCCGCCGCACCTACAAGTTCACAATTGCGAACTGACACCGCACGCCGCAAAATTGTATCACCAAGAAAAAAAAATCCTCTGCATGCAAATTTACGGATTTTCGGTAAATTCGCGAGCTTTCGCGGATCGCAAATTTACCGAAAATCCGCAAAATCTAAACAAGTCACATTAAGGTCAAATTATAAATTATTTGTCTAAAGTGAAAGCTTCTGGTTTAAAGCCTGTGAATATCATAGCCTCATGTTTTCATTTGCAGCACCAAATGTATGCTTGTCATGTTTTGAAATGCATTTTATGTTTAGAGCCCATCCCAGGTTTGTCATTAGTAATGCTTAATTCAATAGGAAATTTTTCATATTTTCACAGTTCTCCCTCTCATGATTTCTAAAATCATCACACCTCTGATGGTTTCTATATCACCACACGTGAAATTGTTTTAAGACCACTGTTGTCATTAGTTAAATCAAATATATATTTTTCTCTACCTAAAATATTGATACTCATCTGATGTGTGTGTAGATGTGGTAATTTCATTAGCAGACCTAATTTCGATCAGATGTGTAAAAGAACCCTACTAAAACTAGTATGTTCAGTATCAATGTTATTGCAAAAATTAAGCACATAATACGTTTGCATCTATTTCTAAGGCAAAACAAGCTTTGTCTGTAATCAGATTATATGTAGCCAAGCTCAAAAGTTCAGTGCAGAGTTCTGTAAGTGGCTTCTTAGATCGGTTGGCTTTCAACGGTTCAGATTTCTAAATTGACAATCCAGTTCTTCAATTTTTTTTATCCTTAACATTTTTTGTAGCTCTTTCTAGGGCCTAGGTTAATCTTCTGTAAAATAAGTAACTACAATAATAAAGGCCTATCAGAACAGTTCTTTTTCATTGATCAATGAATGTTTTTTATCAGCTTTTGATAGTTCTCCGTCATTGTTTAAGCTTTTCTCAGTTCTTTTTACCTCAAACTTGAAATCAGGTTTGGCTCATGCAGTTCATAACTCACATCACACAGTTCATCCAATGTGACGTTCATTAATTTGTCCATGCAATATGACCACTCGGTGCTAAATACCTCTGACAGGGCACACACAGGGATAGTAGTGTCCAGCACAGAAAAGAAAAGAGGAGTCAAATCAACCTGAATAGGAATTTCTCAGGGATTTCTTGGAAGCCCTCACTCACCACCCTGGGTGGTGACATGCTTCATCATCGGGCCCACCAGGAGAAGCCGAATGCCTCGCTGGTGTGCTGCAACGCCAGGTTACTGCGGAGCGGGATTTTTTTGTGACAAAAGTGTATGAAAAAAGTGAGTTTAAAAAATACCAAACAGCTTTACCAAACAAAAAACTTTATTCCGTGGTTAGCTGGGTATTGGTTAAAAGGTATGTGCAGGGAAATATACCAACTAATGTGTTGGGTGTTTTCCCCTTTTAAATTACAACGGGGTCAACATGTTTCTGCCCTTTAAGTGTATGGATATTACTGGGCATTCGTCAGGACCATGTAATTGTGTACCTCGGTGGTGTAGGCGCGCTAAGGCCCACCCTAGCCAGAGGACGTGACAGTTAAAAACAGAATTATGCGTCAAAAAAAGGTGCAAAAAAACAAACCAGAAAAAAGGGGTTCGAACAATTTTGAAGAACCTGTGGTTTGTGTATTAAAAGATCCACACTTCATGGGTCTCGGAGGGGGGTGGTGGCAACAAAGGCACACCGCCCGCAACGCCAAACACCCGCTAGGCACCTAGCGCTCTCCTCAAACCGGACCCCGTGGATTTAAAAGGGGAAAACACCCAACACATTAGTTTTTTGTTTGGTAAAGCTGTTTGGTATTTTTTAAACTCACAAAAAAATCCCGCTCCGCAGTAACCTGGCGTTGCAGCACACCAGGGAGGCATTCGGCTTCTCCTGGTGGGCCCGATGATGAAGCATGTCACCACCCAGGGTGGTGAGTGAGGGCTTCCAAGAAATTCCTGAGAAATTCCTATTCAGGTTGATTTGACTCCTCTTTTCTTTTCTGTGCTGGACACTACTATCCCTGTGTGGGCACTCTTCTGTTGATTGTAACTAATTCACCACTTCGACACCAGGTTCATCCAAGCCAGTTTCTACTTATTGCATATCTGGTCCCTCCTCGGTTTGTTCTAGTGCTGCTTCAGACAGTTGTTCCCTTTCAGCTTGACTGACCCTCTCCCATGGTCTCTCACCCACTGCTGGTGTCTCTTCTGGAAGAAGAGCTGTTTCATCAAGGGAACATGGGACCCTATGGGTATGGGATGCTTGCACCCAGCTTGGAAAAACAACTCACTTCACAACAAATGTTGTCACTATATTCACCTAGAATAGGTCTTTCCATCCTGGTTTCAACCAAGCCTTCTCAATCACAACACCATCTCTCAGATTGAGGTTGTGGCACCGTTCATCATGCCGATCTTGTGTAGCAGCTGCAAAATGATGGAAACTGTACGCACCAAAACAGCCAATCCTTCACAGCAATCGCTTAGCTTCTCATCTGTGATTTTTACAAGTGCCTTTACAGGTACAGCATCAAGCCACTTTAGTGATGTTGAGACACATACTTTTGCAAGTGAGACTCTATGGTGTCTTTGTGTTGCTCGATTATACTTGAAACTTCAGGTTTATAGCTACAATGCAATCATTGTTTAATCTGTAGCTCTGCACACATCATCTTCAGATCTTATTGATAGAGTTGATCTTTTTTATCTAATTTCAGAGGAACTGGCAATCTATACCTGGGGATCGATTTTTGCAAAAACACATTTGCTACAGTGTGGTTTTTCTGGTTGTGTAGGTTTTCACTCATCTCGTGAAGATGCACACTATGACTAGGACCTATCTCAGTTCAATGTAATCCGGCATTTTAATGATGTACTTTTGCATTCTATTGAAGGGACCTTCTGATCTCCCTATGTGACTCAGTGTTACATGTGTTCTTTTCCCTTCATTCATTTGCTCACATGTCACATCTCAATGACATTCTTCTTCTGCAACCTACCTAAACCTTTGGTGATATCTATTCTTTTAAAAGAGACGTTTCATTGAATCCGTCTCTAAGTGCGTATCTTTATGTGGATTGTGTTATTGGAAACGACAAACTATCTGGCAAGACTAGTCTCCCATCTGCTGACATTTAGATGTCATTTATGTTTTTCTCAAAGTATGTTCTGATCCACCCTTGTTGTTCTGACCCTGAAACATTTTCTGGTACAACTTTTAACTCTTCCCAAGTGTACGCTATGGACTTCAATATTGAATAGACAATGCCCTTCTCAGATCCAAATATGAAAATTCCATTTAATGTGTAGGCTAGCAGGACACAATATTGTGCAACTGAATTAGCATCTCTCTTTCCCATGACAATAGTCACTCCCATTTGAGGAGTTACACTGCATGCTATGGTATGGGCAATCAATGTTGTATCATGTGCTGGGGTAACTTCTTGAAGCCATGAAGCTTCAGCAGCATAATTCATAATGCACACAACATCTGCTGCTCCTAATGTGCCATCCTTACCTCTTAAACATGGATGATCTACAAAATGGACATGGTCGGGCACAATCAGGGGTTCTTCATTAGTGTCTAACCATGGCTACATGCATAGGTCCAAGACACCTAGACATTCATGTTCAGCTTCATCACAAACATTTTCCTTTACTGGCAATATACTTAATACATTTGAAATTAGACATCTTTTGATCACAACATTTATAAGTAGCAACTACACAAAATAAGGGACCATTCCAGTTACTGGTCATGTCATCATCATATTCTCAATCTGTTTGTGACCGACATCAACAACAGTTACTAATTCAAGGCAGCCTGGCATTTATGCGTTGATAGAGTCGAGAGTTATTGGGAAATATGTCACAGACTTTTAAATATCTTCATGTTTTTGAATAGTCATTGAGAGAGTGTAGACCTCCCTCTCACTGCAAATTAGTCAAATGACTCTATATTCTTTTAAATACTCTGGCAACCCTAGTGCTGGGGCACGACGCACTTTCTCTTTTGACTCTAGGAATGACTTTTTGCTATCATTGTCCCATGTAAGTGGATCAGACACATCCTTGTGTGCCAGTCTCAGTAAAGGCTTCGCTAGTAGGGAAAGGTTTGGTGTCCACTGTCTACAGTAGCCAACAAATCCCAAAAGCATCCTGACTTCTCTCTGAGTTTGAGGTTGATTCATCTGGTGAATTGCTTCCACTCTCTCTGGTGACACCTTTCCAGCTACTTTTTTAATTACATGTCCCAGATATTGATCTTCTTTTTGCCAGTACTCCTGACTATCCTCATGTAATGGCACTGTGATGTAAACTAAACAGTAAGCCATTCTTCAATACACAGAATTTGAAAAAAGTATGTTGGCTGGATTCAGTACCATAGGACAACATCGAACAACTATGCTGCTAATCTTCTGCACTATTTTGTAGTTCTCATTGAGTTTCTGGAAACCTGTGATCAGAGAGTTACATGAACTTCCAAACAATTCGTTCAAAAATCCTTTGCTCAGTTTATCTTCAATTATGGGTGAAATTCTTGCAACGGTCTCGTGTCAAATTGTATGATGGTGTTCTTGAATACATAGCATCTGAGTTTAATTTGACGCAAACTGGTTCAGCACCTTCTCTTCATCTGACATCTTTCTCTGTGAACTCCCATACGTCTGGGTTCACTGTTTATTTCAAATTGGAGGGTAAATTTTCAACTGTCATTACTGAAAACAATCCTACAGCTGTCTCTTGTTAAGCCATTTTAAACTGTACATCCTCATCAGGAGTCTGATATCCAAATCATCCGGTGCACAGTAAATTGTGCACCACAAATGTTTTCCTAGTAGGCTTACAGGGCTTGAGTCACAAACAACAAATTGGTAACTTTCCTCATATGAACCTATATTTACTGCAGTCTTCTCTGGATTTGTAAACTGTCTGTTTAAAATTCCTACAACTTAGGTCTTCTTTCCTAAGTAAGGTTTGGAACGTTTGCTGTTCTCAAATGACTCTGGTAATATCACAGTGGTAGAGGCTAAAACTGTCATTTTCAAAAATAGCAAACTTTTGAAACGGTTTCTGACTTTAGTTCCGAAAATAATTCACATTTGCTTTAGACAACTGATTTAAATAAATTTTAGGGTCTCCCATATTTTGTGTAACCATCTGGGCATGGAGAACCTGTATCATTGGCACCTGTTTCGGATTTCACATTTGTATTTGCTGAAATGGCACATTTTGCATCTGCATTTCTGCTTTTAATTGCACATTTCCATTTACTGCATCAGGTTTAAGTCTACATTTCCTCTTCCAATGGTCAAATTGTTATAAGGATGGCAAAATGTCACTTTCTTTAGCATTGTGACACCCTCATCTGAACTTGGGCTAACCAAAACAAATCTCTCCCTCTATCCTGTGAAACACCAAATCCTTCTGGAGAACCTTATACTCCTCCTTATGGTCCCATACCTTGTATCTCACCTTCATTCCCTCCAAACAACCTATTCTGAAGACCTCTCTTAGCAAACTCCCTCTGAACCATCATATGTTTCTCCTTAAAAACTCTTTTCTTGCCCATTGCTACAGTGCCCTTCATCCTTTAATAATCATATCTATCAACTTTCTCTGCCAACAAAACACACTTTGCTGTATGTGCATTCTGATCTGACCAGAGATCATTAATCCAATGACAAACTGAGACAAAAAGTATCTCATGTGACTAGCATCAGTACATTCTCTCCCGCTGTTTTGTTGACACTCCTGACACACTCTGTCACAAAAGCCATGAACCGATTCTTTTAGTTCTTGAGAGGTTATTTAAATCTTTACCCAATCAAGATTTTTGATGGCACTCAGTCCTTCAGAAAAGTAATTACTGCTTCATTTTTCTCCATAACAATCGATGCTGCATTAATGCAAGAATCTCTCATTCTCTCCGAGTCCTCACTTGCACACTTCACAACAACTTTACATTCAGACCACAATTCAATTGGCTCTGCAGCGTCAAAGAACATTTTGAAATTACTGCACAACACCTTTGAGATTTCAATAAATCCATCAACTTGTGGATACCACTGTACAGGTTTGTCTCTAAAATTTGGAAATGATTGACCAAAGCTGTATGTTCACCTTTGTTCCATGGTACACTACTCCCGCTATTTTTATCAATGGATAAGCTGCAGCTTTTCCCTCATCCTGTTTAATATTTTCCTCAACTAGGTGTGGTGATTTATTTTTCTTCTCATGTTTCTGTGCCCACTTATTTCCCAATCTCTTTAAACCATTTCATTTACAAATGTATTTAATCAATTCTGTAATGTGTAATCACATTCCTGAAGAACGCATTGTCTCAATTGCTTCATCATTCATTTGTACCCGGAAACTTTTCTGAAATGGAAAACTTCCTGAAACATCACTTTCATATTTTTGGGCCAAATCAGTCGGTCTATCATATGTAGTTACCACACACATAGTGATTTCCTTACTCAGGGAAATTTCTTTCTCCTGATATTGGTTCAAATTCTCTTGATCTAAACATTCCCCGATAATTTCTCCAATTTCAGTTTTTAACTTTGAACCATTAAGTGGTCTCCCTTTTTGGGGTTCTAGGGCAACTTGCTCCACCATGCTCTCTATCTTTTTAATCCCTGTTTCTTCCTCAAACCATGGTAGAAAAATCCCATCTTCAAATAAATGTGTTTCTCCCTGGGCTCTTGGTGTTGTAAAGACAATCCTTACACCATCTTTCAATGCTTGAACTGTCTGGGGCAGTTTCAGTACTGTAATCTGTGAATTCTGAGATGTTGAGATAAACCCTGATGTAATTGCTCCTTCTGCAGCTCTTTGAGTTTCCTGAGTTGGAACTTTATTAGTTAGGACAGTCAGTCACAATCCATCTAGGCACTGTTTGCGCAGCTACAGTATGTAGTATTTGTACAGAATCGGTCACAATTGGAGCAGCAACACCTGGAGGTTTCACTGATTGTATCAAGTCAACAGGTGGTAAAACAATTTCTAATGTCCTTAAAGTTCTCTCAATCTGTATTTATCTTGTTTCAACAGAAGCAGTAGCCACTGTAGTACTTGCTGCACAATAATCAGTATTTGTAGTGGAGACCACATAAGGTGGTGGACACTCAGTTAACAATGCATCAATATTTCATCTCATAGATCACTATCGGGTTGAGGCTTTTTGTCATCCTTAATTTCCTTCGCCTGTATCTGATCCTTTTCTGCTTTTCAGGCCTCTCAATAGTAATGGCTTTGCATAATCTGGTTCTCTCAACTATAACCTTCCTCCATCTCTAAAGTGCTTCATCCAAATAAGCCTCTGAATAATTATGCTCTGTTCCGCTAGTCTCATTCTGGCATTTCTCTCTTTCTGAGGGTCCCTGGGGGCCAACTAGCCCACCAGGTACCTCCAGTATGGACCAGGGAGATGCGTTTAAGAGAGGTAATCAAATGCCACGCCCCTTTTTACACCTCTCTGCAAACCCGCTCTGTGGCGCTTACTGGAGGTACCTTGATGGCTAGTTGACCCCCAGGGGCCATCAGGTCTCAAGGGGAATTATTCCCCCAACTTAGAATGCACCAGGGGCGCTTTTGCAGAGTGGTAAAGGGAGGGGGCAGGCACTGACATAGCAAGTGTGCAAATGCACCCACTGGCACATTGTAAATTGGGGTACTAAATCCGCATCAATCATGAGGGTCCCTAAGGGCAAACTAGCCCACCAGATACTTCCAGTATGGGCCAGGGAGCTGCGTTGCAGAGAGGTGTTCAGACGCCACACCCCTTTTTACACCTCTCTGTAACGCAGCTCTGTGGCGCTTACTAGAGATAGCTGGTAGGTTAGTTGGCCCCCAGGGATCCTCAGGACTCAAGGGGATTTTATCCCCCAATTTATAACGCTCCAGGGGGGCGCATTTGCACAGTGGGGCAGGCAGGGGGCGAGGCCTGATGGACAAGTGTGCAAAACATGTGGGGAGTGTTAAGTTGGGGGATTAAGTCCTCTTGAAACCTGAGGGTCCCTGCGGGCCAACTAGCCCACCAGGTACCTCTAGTAAGCGCCAGGGAGCTGTGTTGCAGAGAGGTGGTCCAAGGCCTCACAGTGGTGCAGGGAGGGGGCGGGTCCTGACATAGCCAGTGTGCAAACGCATCCTCTAGCACATTGTAAATTGGGGGATTAAGTCCCCTTCAATCCAGAGGGTCCCTGGGGGCGAACTAGCCCACCAGGTACTTCCAGTAGGTGCCAGGGAGCTGCGTTGCAGAGAGGTGTTCAGAGGCAATGCCCCTTTTTATCCCTCTTTGCAACACAGCTCTGTGGTGCTTACTGGAGGTAACTGGTGGGCTAGTTGGCTGCAGGTACACTCAGGACTCAAGGGGATTTAATCTCACAATTCACAACGCTTCAGGGGGCATGTTTGCACAGTGGTGCAGGGAGGGGGCGTGGCCTGATGTGACAAATGTGCAAAACATTTGAGGCGTGTAAAGTTCGGGGATTAAGTCCCCTTGAAACCTGAGGGTCTCTGGGGGCCAACTAGCCCACCAGGTACTTCCAGTAAGCACCAGGGAGCTGTGTTGTAGAGAGGTGGTCCAAGGCCTTATCTTCGCACAGTGGTGCAGGGAGGGGGCGGGCCTGATATGCCCCTTTTTACACCTCTCTGCAGAGCAGCTCTGTGGCGCTTACTGGAGGTACCTAGTGGGCTAGTTGGCCCCCAGGGACCATCAGGACTCAAGGGGAATTAATTCCCCAACTTAAAACGCGCCAAGGGGTGCTTTTGCACAGTGGTCGAGGGAGGGGGCGGGGCCTGAAATAGCAAGTGTGCAAATGCACCCCTTAGCACATTGTAAATTGGGGGATTAAGTCCCCATCAATCCCGAGGGTCCCTGAGGGCCAACTAGCTCACCATGTACTTCCAGTATGCGCCAGGGAGCTGCATTGCAAAGAGGTGTTCAGAGGCCAAGCCCCTTTTTACAACTCTCTGCAACGCAGCTCTGTGGCGCTTACTGGAGGTAGCTGGTGGGCTAGTTGGTCCCCAGGGACCCTCAGGACTCAAAGGGATTTAATCCCCCAATTTACAATGCTCCAGGGGGGTGCATTTGCACAGTGGTGCAGGGAGGGGGCGTGGCCTGAAGTGGCAAGTGTGCAAAATGTGTGGGGCATGTTAAGCTGGGAGTAAGCGCCAGGGAGCTGTGTTGTAGAGAGGTGGTCCAATGCCTCACTTAGCACAGTGGTGCAGGGAGGGGGCGGGCCTGATATGCCCCTTTTTACACCTCTCTGCAAGGGGAATTAATCCCCAAACTTAGAACGCGCCAAGGGGTGCTTTTGCACAGTGGTAAAGGGAGGGGCGGGGCCTGAAATAGCAAGTGTGCAAACGCACCTCCTGGCACACACTGTAAATTGGGGGATCAAGTCTCCTTCAATCCTGAAGGTCCCTGGCGGCCAACTAGCCCACCAGGTACCCCCAGTTTGCACCAGGGAGCTGCGTTGCAGAGAGGTGTTCAGAGGCAACGCCCCTTTTTACAGCTCTCCGCAACGCAGCTTTGTGGTGCTTACTGGAAGTCACTAGTGGGCTAGTTGGCCCCCACAGACCCTCAGGACTCAAGGGGATTCAATCCCTCAATTACAATGCACCAGGGGGTGCGTTTGCACAGTGGTGCAGGGAGGGGGTGTGGCCTGATGTGACAAGTGTGCAAACGTGCCCTGTGGTGTGTTTTAAGTTGAAGGACTATTTCACCTTAAATCCTGAGGGTCCCTGGGGACAACTAGCCCATCAGGTACGTCAAGTAAGCTCCACAGATTTGCGCTGCAGAGAGGTGTAAAAAGGGGCATTGCCCGAGATCACCTCTCTGCAACGCAGCTCTGTGGTGCTTACTGGAGATACCTGGTGGGCTAGTTGGCCTCCAGGGACCATCAGGGTTCAAGGGGATTTAATCCCCCAACTTAGAACCCGCCAGGGGGCGTGTTTGCACAATGGTGAAGGGAGGGGCGGTGCCTTTTGTGACATGTGTGTACTTATGCAATCAGTCCGCCAAAACCCAAGCACTTATAAATTCACCATGCACTCTCCTTGCAGTACTCTAATCATCCACTCAGTACCCATGTACTCATGCAATGACCCAGGCACTAACTCATGGCAAATACAGAGGAGGTCATGCTTATCACAGTGGTACCCCAACTCATAATGTTCCCTAGTGTATGTAGGTTTTCTCACTCTATTCTAAGTGTCTTTTAGCATAGCACTGGCTCCGGTCCTGGTTAGTCAGAGTTAGTTACCACCAGTACCCATCAGTAAAAAGTTGGGGGCACAGGAGGACTTTCTACTCCTCTGTTGGTTCTTTCTGCAGATCTCTTGCTTCTTTCTAGGCTTCTGTTGACTCTCAGCATTTGTCTCGCTTCTTTCTGCGCTTTTCTTCCTCTTTCTTCACATGTCCTACCTTTGTAGGCATAGTTAGAAATTAGCATTTAAAAAACCATTGAAATTCACTGAAAAACCATAGGTTTCAGGGACATTATAGTTACAAATTAGCATTTAAAAAACCTTTGAAATTTACTGAAAAAAACATAGGTTTCAGGGACGATATGGTTAGTTGGACATTTCACTCATACAAAACCATAGAAATTCCGCCATTATAGTTGGTTGAGCGAGTGTTGTGTGAGTGTTCATATAGGTGTATCTGTGCCTATTAAAGTGTTGTTTTGATGAGTCACTGCAGGTATGAGTGACTGCATGGGTGAATGAGTGGATATGTGTGTAGGCCTATGAATCAGTGAGTGCGTACGTAGTAACTGGTATTGGTGTCTCTATTGTTTCTAAAATGGTAGTCTGTATTTTAGAGTGGGTGTATCAAAGGTTTGATTAAGGTATGAGGATGTGCATCAGGTTTTCACATGGATGATGTCATCAGTGATGTCATTTGAGATGTCATCAGTTATGTCATCAGTGATGTCACTGACCATGTCATGAATGATGTAATATGTGACGTCATCAGCAGTGCATTGTGGGGGCGCAAGTTATAGTTAGCTCAACTAACTATAACAGCGGAATTTCTATTGTTTTGTATGAGTGAAATGTCCAACTAACTGTAACGTTCCTGAAACCTATGGTTTTTTCAATGAATTTCAAAGGTTTTTTAATGCTACTTTGTAACTTTAACGTCCCTGAAACCTATGTTTTTTTCAGTGAATATATATATATATATATGATCATATGATGTGATCAAGGCTGCTTTCCTGCAGCCGAAATGCGTTATGCTGGCGAACATCGTAACTGATTAAAGATTCATGCACTGAATTTCTGACTTGGAGCACATTTTTTGTGGTCTGTACCTGTTTCTGGCATCTGAGGATTCCGAGGATTCAGGACTTGTTCTGAGATATATATATATATCTTGTGAACAAGACACAATCTGTGTCGAAACGCGTAACGTTTTCTGAGAATAAACTTTAAGCATCCATACTACTGAGTGCGCGTGGTGCTTCTGAGCAAAATGTGGATTTAATTAATCGTTCGGCACTTGGGTTCACCGATATACGCGCCACCTGACGAAGGGAGCAGGATCCCGAAAGGACCCTTCTTGCAGAAAACTTATATATATATATATATATTCACTGAAAAAACCATAGGTTATAGACCATATATAGTTAGGAATTAGCATTTACAAAACCTTGAAAATTCACTGAAAAAACCATAGGGTATACACCATATATAGTTAGGAATTAGCATTTACAAAACCTTATTTTACTCACACAAAACCATTGAAATTCGCATATATAGCTAGTTGCACTAACTATATATCGCGCACCCGCAATCCACTGCTGATCATGTCACATATTACATTATTCATGACATGGTCAGTGACATCACTGATGACATCACTGATGACATCTCAAATGACATCACTGCGGGTAAGGTGAGCTGGTGCAGAACTCAGGGATTAAAGTGTGAGCCCAAATTGTGTGTCTTATGCTGTGAAGTCATGTGCCGTGGCCGCTGCTCTACAGTTGTGAAAGTAGTGTCAGCATGTTTTTATAACTACTAGGATAAACTACTGACCCGTACTAGTCTGAAAGTCCTGGAGTGCGGAAAATATGTGAGGTATTGTCTAGAGTCTCATGCTGCTAAGCTGAGCTACTGCCAGAGTCGGGGATTAAAGCATGAGCCCAAACTATGTGTCCTATGCTGTGAAGTCATGTGCTCTGGCAGCTGTGCCACATCTGCGCAAGTAGTATCAGCATGTAGTTATAACTACTTGGATGAACTTTTGTTTCGAATAATGTAGCTTGTGTATGGTGCTTAGGGGTGTTATAGAGGGAGTGCGAAGGTAAATTTGCGAGTATCAAATCAATTCGATATTTGTGAAGTGCTAACTACTCACTCCTATGGGTCTGATGGCGCTGGGGGCGTAAGCTAAGATGCTGACAGACTCGGGGCAAAGTCGGTGAACTACTGACCCCTACCGGTCTGAAAGTGCGGGGTACAGAAATTAAGTGAGGTATTGCCTAGAGTGTCATGCTGTTGCATTGAGTTGCTGCTTGAGTCGGGTATGAAACCATGAGCCTAGAGTGTGAGTGGTATGTTGGGAAGTCATCTGCTCTGTGCACTGTGCCACACGTGTTTAACTTGTATATGGTGCTTAGGTGGTGCTGTATAGGGAATGTGATGGTAAATCAATACAGTATTTGTAAAGGGCCAACTACTCACCCTTATGGGTGAGTAGAGCTGGGGATCAAAGAGAGAGGTCTGTGCTGCAAAGTGAGATGGTCTGGCCACTTCACCACAGCTGTGTGGCGAATACATTTTGGTGAGGGTCTGGGAGTTGCCATTATGTAGCACTAAAATACCAGGCCTAAGTTGAAAGGTATAGGGTGGTTCTAAAAAGAACCCTTGTGTTCATTATTTGGAGCTACATATCAGTGCGGAAACACATCTTCAAGTTATTCAGGAAAACTTATTTTCCCTGATCTTTGAAGTGTACTCCATCCCTTCTGTATATATCCGCCATATCAAAATGCATGTTGTTGTTGTAGATGGAGCCCATTTTGTGGTCTCTGAGGTATGCAGACACAGCTTTGTTGACTTTCTTCCGAGATTTTTCAATCTGAGGACTAAATAGTTTGGACCATTTCCACTTCTGTCTTTGGCATATATTGGAATATACAAAGACAGTTTGAGGCAAAAGTAACATCAATTGTCCAGAGGTGTCCTTCATAAGCATTTCCCACCCTCCCCCAGTCAATGTGCCTAGGTTGTTTCCACCACAGTACACAATCATGAGTTCAGGGTGTTGGAGATGCCAACAGGTTTTAACCAAAGGCAACAATTGGTGCCACTTCAATCCTCTCTGTCCAAACCATTTAATCTCCACATTAGTAAACCTAGGTCTAAGTCAATACATCTCTGTTCTGCATACCTCTGGCACCAGAAAACATAGCTATGTCCTATGATCCACACTAGCATTTTGAAGGTATGGCTGGAAGGTATGGAAAGATGTCTGTAGCTCATGCAGCTCCTTCGTAGAATAATAGATATGTTTAAAGATGGGGAACTAGTTTCTTTTCGCATTCAAAACGGTACCTGATTGGTAGATGAAAAGCATTGTTTTTTAAAAGTAGGGTGCACATTCGTTTTGTGGAAAAGCATCTTTGTGATTGTTTAAGAAAAAGCAGTTTGCACATGGAGTACATATTATCGGATAAAATTTGCTCAACTCAACCACACCTGCTACTTGCATTTGGAAGGCACTGTTCGAACTTAAAACAATCGTGAACTTTAAACCTGCACGTGCTGTTAAATGTTCAAGAAGATGTTGCAAAAAAATATTGTTAGGTTTAAAAGAATTGATGACTTTTAACCTCCATGTGCTGTAGAATGTTTTAGAAAGTGTGTTGATAGAATACGTTGCATTTCTGACTTCTTTGTGTACTTAAATATTATTAAAATTGTTTATATGGACAATTAGAAAGACAGTAATAGAGAGAAGTTTTGAAAGCTAAAAGAATAAAGGAACTATTGTAATTTGTTCTTTATTACCTACTGGCGGTCGCCAATAGGTAGTTATCACTGTTACCGGTCTGAAAGTGTGGTGTTGCTCAGAGTGGCATGGTGCTGATATGATATGTTGCTACACTTGGGTATGAAACTGAGAGTCTAAACCGTGAGGTCATTGCTGTGAAGTGATGTGGTCTGGTGTTTGTAGCATACATGTGCAAGTAGTGTTAGTTGGTGTTTATACCATACAGGGAGTGAGAAACGAACTACTGACTGCTACTGTGTGTTGATAGTATACCGGAAGCGGGAAGCGAAGTAGCTACGCCTACCGGTTTGAAGTCTTGGGGATGAAATCCAGGTGATTGCTGTAAAAGGATGGGCTCTGGGCACTGTAGTATACGTGTGTGAGTAGCTTTAGTAGGCGTTTATACCATACAGGGAGTGGGAAGCGAACTACTGACCCATACTGTGCGTTTATACTATACTGAAAGTGGGAAGTGAAGTACTCACGCCTACCGGTGTGAAAACTCGGGCATCAAAATGAGCTGATTGCTGTAAAGTGATGGGCTCTGGGCGCTGTAGGATATTAGCCACTGTAGTATAAGTGTGTAAGTAGTGTTAGTATGCGTTTATAATATATAGGGAGTGGGAAGCGAACTACTCATCCCTATTGGTGTGAAGACTCGGGGATTAAACCGTGAGCCTAAATTGTGAGCTTATGGCTGTAGAGTGATGTGCTCTGGCCGCTGTAGCATACCTGTGGAAGAAGTGTTAGTTTACGTTTATACAATATAGGGAGTGGGAAGCGAAATACTTACCCCTACCGGTCTCAAGACTCGTGGATGAAACCATGAGCTCATCGCTGTAAAGTAATGTGCTCTGTGTAGTATTCCAATGTAAGTCATAGTAGAATGTTAGTATGTAATTCTACTAGAATCTAAGTATGTAATGTTAGAATGTAGGGCTGTCATGATGGGAGCCTTGCGGAGTTTGTACAAGGTGTTGGAGAAGATGGTTGCCTTGCTGTCTGCTCCTGTTGGTGGTTGTTTAAGGTGTCTTGTTTTCTTGTAAGAAATCTACTTATTGGATCCACTGCTGTCTGCCTCTTCACTACATAAATTTGGCAACGAGCGGGAGAAGCTCAAAAGAAAGCACCGCTCAGCAATATTTCAAAATTGCTTGCGTTGTGCTGAAGACCTGTTTTCTTCATGTAGCTGTTTCTACTCATCTGAGATCAAGATACCTCTAACCTGACCTATTTACTTTCAAAAGGTAGAATGAATCTAAACATTTCATAAGGATGCAACACTAAGTAGGAATATTCAGGCAGACATGTTATTCATTTACTTTTGTATTTATTTTCATTTTTTCAGTTTGAGAAGAGAAAACCATTTTATAAAACATATAGCATTTTTTTGCTGTTTTACAAAACAAAATTTGATATTTTCTGTGCTGGTAATTAATTATTTACAGTGCTAATCTTAACACGAACCCCACATATAAGTTATAAAGTGCCATCAATCTGTCTGTCATTCATACCACATCATTCACACAAAATCAGACATACTCATACTAGTAGAAAAACACAATAAAAGCAAGGCAGTACAACTGAGAATCACAATGTATCTTTACACATATAAATTCATATTTATTTATCTTAATGATACAAGGGTTTTGTGAAACTAGTTCTTTTATCTCCTTTTCTGTTTCTTTTCCTTCTGTGCTTGGATCTCAGATGTACAGGGCCTACGTACGTTTCGGTGAATCTTTTTTGTTTAAATCACCTTCATAAGGGCCAACTTAAGCAAAAACAGATACACAAACATTTTTAAAATCATGGGGTTCTTCTCGTCTGAAATGATAAATTAAAAATATATACTGCATGTTAATTTAGCAGTATCATTTGCATCCTATTTGCCAAAATCAATTATGTAAGACTTATTATTTAGTGCTAGTGTGCAGAGTTCCGAAATAGCATAAATATGCCAAGTGGGGAAAGCTTTTGATGGTTAATAGCTACGGTGATCTCCAAGAAATATATATATAGTTCAAAAGTTGTCAAGCATGCTACAGAGTTAGAAAGGTAGAGAAAAAGCGTGAGATTAGTTTTTAAAATTTAGGAAAAGTTTAAGGTGCCCAAGAGGTTGTATTTAGTGATTCCTATTTTTAAACGGGTGATATAGCAAAGTCCTGCCACCCATAAGATGTTATGCTAATATAAACCTACTGGATACGCGGAATAGCCGCTTTTAATAATGCTTTTCTTTCGAGGCACTTCACTTGAACAAAGTCCTACAGAAGAGGATATACATATGGGTCAACTATGAGCCTATATAGGGCCTCTTTTGAGCAAGACATTTAAAATATTCTTATACCTTAAGGCCAATAATCCCAGTTGCCTTTATAGCAGCTATATAGATTTCCAACTGGTCTGTTCTGCAACATATCAGGCTTCAATATCTGCGTGCTTTTAGTCGATAAGATTCTAAAGGGAACAATGCCACTTATGAGTAACTACCATTACGTGGGGTGTCTCCTCTCGTATCTAAAACTCATTTTATATGAGTAAACAGGGCCAAGGCACTCATCTTACCTATTGCTTCTTTGCGATTTCCAACATGTGTTGTAATACGTTGTAAAGTTGTTTGTTCCAAAGCTTATAATCCTTTTCTTGAGTACTGGTCTATGTTATAAATTCTCGCCTGTTTGACAAAACAAAATCAAAAAGAGGGGAAATCAGACGAGGCAATCATGCCTAGCTGAATTGGCACAATATAGGGCCACACGTTAAGCTATATAATCACTCTGATGTAAGTGGCGCGATGCCTAACTTCTTGAAAATCGTTCTCTTCCTGGTTTGTGAATACGGAGGCGGTAAAGATTGTTTTACAGGCATTTTCTATGGTGTCCATAGCGCCGTGCCTGAAATATAAGGAGTAGTTGCCATATCGGGCTTCAGACGCGGTGGCGGTGCGACTATTGTTAAGCTAAAAGCCATAGACAGGAATGCATTCTCACGAGTTATTTCATTTGACATAAAGTTTCTATCTCTTATGCCAGCAAACCGGCAAATAGTATATCAAAGAGCCTTATTTGAATTAACGAAAAACGCCTGGCATGTTTAACATGGCAGCGATCATATGCTTAAGCTACCTGTGGTAAAATCTCCATGCGCTCTATTTTGTTCACGTACCTGAAAAGCGTTCTGTGGAATGCCTCTAGTAGGACGTCCTGCAGCTACGACTGCTACAACCAATTGCTCAATGCTCTGAGCCGATATTTATAACCCTGTGTGTTCGCGTATCTTTATTGGTTCCATTTGTTCAAATGCGCGCCTATTCTTTGTTGGTAAACATTGTCGAAGGACTGCTAGTAGAGATACTATCTCTGCTGAGGTTTTTGCATTGGCAAAGAGAGAGGGCTATAGTCTATGTGTAGTACTAGTACAAGATGGCGTCTAAAAATTGTCTAATGCTATCGTGTTCACTAGCTAGGTATCACTCTACTCTGTATTCAATTTGATTTTATAACTATATATATCTTATAAAGTTTTATTTAACAAATATCCACAGTAATTAGACATAAATGTGGATTACATGCATATCTTAATCAGAAGGGACATACTTACTGATAAAATACTAACCAGTTATATGGTTACTATCCATGTTATTTCCTCATTGTGTCCATGTCGGACAGTGTCCAAAGTGTAGATCCAATACGTTTCACGTTGTTTCCTAAATTTTGTCAGGTCTTTTACTGGAATGGCGTGAATGTGCTCTAAGATCAATCATCGCATATCTTTCTCAGTGTGCTGGTATTGTTTATAGTGTGCTACCATAGGGGCATTCACTTTTCCTGTTTTTATAGCGGATTTATGTTCTGAGAGTCTGACCCATAGTTCTCTTGCTGTCTCGCCCACATACCCTATATCGCAAGGGCATAAAATGAGATAGACAATATTGGAACTTCTGCAATTTGTCATTTCACGTAGCTGTCCAGATTTTTCGCCATACGTCCAGTTTTGACTCGTAATGGCTTGGTCACATGCATGGCATGTGCCACATTTATGATTACCTTTTGGAAGAGGTTGGCCATCAATGGTCATTTGACGCAAGTCTCCATAGTTTCTCATTCTGATATGGACTAATTTGTCCCTGAGATTAGGATTCCTTCTAAATTACCTACTTGGCATATTTATGCTATTTCGGAACTCTGCACACTAGCAATAAATAATAAGTTGTACATAATTGATTTTGGCAAATAGGATGCAACTGATACTGCTAAATAAACATGCAGCATATATTTTTAATTTATAATTTCAGATGAGAAGAACCCCATGATTTTAAACATGTTTGTGTATCTGTTTTTGCTTAAGTTGGCCCTGATGAAGGTGATTTAAATAAAAAGATTCACCGAACGTACGTAAGCCCTGTACACCTGAGATCCACGCACAGAAGGAAAAGAAACAGAAAAGGAGACAAAAGAACTAGTTTCACAAAACCCTTGTATCAATAAGATAAATAAATATGAATTTATATGTGTAAAGATACATTGTGATTCTCAGTTGTACTGCCTTGCTTTTATTGTGTTTTTCTACTGTATGAGTATGTTTGATTTTGTGTGAATGATGTGGTATGAATGACAGACAGATTGATGGCACTTTATAACTTATATGTGGGGTTCGTGTTAACATTAGCACTGTAAATAATTAATTACCAGCCCAGAAAATATCAAATTTTGTATTGTAAAATATAAAAAAAATGCTATATGTTTTATAAAATGTTTTTCTCTTCTCAAACTGAAAAAATGAAAATAAATACAAAAGTAAATGAATAACATGTCTGCCTGAATATTCCTACTTAGTGTTGCATCCTTATGAAATGTTTAGATTTATTCTACCTTTTGAAAGTAAATAGGTCAGGTTAGAGGTATCTTGATCTCAGTTGTGGTTTTCACTCCCTCCTCTAGACCTAAAACTTATATTAGGGAGTACCCTTTGTTATATTTTTATTTTTCTCAACAGTATTTACTGTAGGGTTGTTTTGTTACTTTTCATATAGTGCTGTGTGTATACCATCAGAGTTAGGTGATCCCTAGACTTTTGATTATTTGTTCGGGCCATTTGGCCGTACCTTTTATCTATCTCTAATTAATTTCTACATTATCTATATTAACTTCACAGAGCTAACCTGCTTAGAAACTTCTAAATCCCCACATTCATTATGGATAATTTAAAAACATTCGGCTTCTCAGATGAGGACTTTGCAAATATGTTGGGCCAAATTTCTAGAAGTAGCACAGCTAACACTAATCCTACACCCAACACCAATAGTGAATGGTTCAAACTACTTAACTTAAAGAAGAAGGCCAAACGCATGGAGTCACACACATTTTTTATGTGCGAATACCTGAAATCAGGAGTCATCCCAACAGGACTTAGAGTGAGAAATATGCCACCTTTATTTGTCGCGGTGCGTAGATTTCTTGAGCGGTGGTCACTCATTGCTAACCACTGTTCAAGAGATTGGATGCTCTTGATAATAGAAACTGTACGTGAGATGGTGGCCATACTCCACAAGGACATTTCAGAATTTGAAGAAAAACTTAAAGCTAGTCCAGCAGTGGAAGAGGCCAAAAAAAGTTATTAGAAATAAATGAAGAGATAGTAGAATTTGACAACTATCTCATAAAAAAGAAAACGGATAAGTTGAAAAAAGATATAAGATGGTTTTCACATGAAAAAATGTATCCGTATCTTAGAACAGATTTCTTTAAAGAAGGACAAATGATCAGACTCATTTTGAGACCAGGCCTTTTGATCAAGCACAATATAATCCAAGGGCAAACAAAAGGGGGAGGATTCTAAATTTTTCAGAAACCAACTCCTCTGACTCAGACTATGAAGTGATGGCAGGAGGTGATGAATCTGAATATGGCTACCAAGATAGGAACCCAAAAGAGGTCAATTCTCAGGGAGATTTACTTGAGCACAAACCCAGCCGCCTTTTTCAGTGAGAGGCAGGGGCAGAGGCAAACCTCGATTCCAAGGAATGAATACCAATTGTTACCCCCAATCAGACCCTCCACATCCTCAGCCATACATGAGAACCAGGAAACAACAGTATTGGAGACAGTAAGGCTAGGCGACACATCAACAATTCCCATCTTCAATCTCTCAAACCAGACCCTATCATCAGAAGAAATTAAAGTTTTGAGCAAAGGCCTCTCCTTTGTCCCTAGTTCTATAGCCAATCGGTTTAAAATAACCCAAGACATTTTTTCCTTTTTTCGGAAAGTGAGGCTAAAAAAGTTCTTTGATGGCACGGACAATAGAGAAGAGGAAGTTAACATGTCAGGTTGCAAGCCTCCATCAAATTTCACGCCGACACTTGACATGTTAGGCCCGGAAGTGGGCATTCTTGAGAAGAATGTGGTTAAAGAGCTTGAGAAAATTTTGAAATATATACCTGCCCCTAAAGCAAATCTGGAAGCAACAGAGAGACAGGCCCTTAGAACACTCCAGGATAATGCAAGCATAACAATCAAACCATGTGACAAAGCGGGAGGGATAGTGGTAATGAACACTGCCGATTATTCCAATAAGATAAACCAGATGCTATCTATTGAAGAACATTATAAGAAGATTAATTGCTGTACTACACATGTGTAACTAGTGTTAGTATGCGTTTATACTAACAAATCCATCATGGGCCTAGGGAGGGCGACATGTGAGGGGCTGGGCATACAAAGTCCCTGGGTGTGCATTCACAGGACATTTGTGTTTGCTATTAGAAGGCTGGTGCATGGCTTCCACCCTGTGATAGTAAATACTTGTTTGACTACTTGAAGCAAGAGGAGGAAAACCTTGTATCGCTTTAATAGAGGGAATGCGGATGGTAAAAATGGAGAGAAAAGAAGAAACAAAAAAAAAAGCGAGGTCTCGCCCGTTCTTTAAATGAGGCCCCTGGTGGGTAATGTTCTGTGGCCAATCCAATTATTGTATTGTGGGTTCTCGGTAGGACTGGGGATCTTAATGTCACATATAAATTAGGCACGGAAGGGCACAGAGACGTTTTGCAGCCTAGGGGAGCGCCACCTTCCCCGGGTATTGTTTACTAATTGTTCGGCCGGTTCGAGGCCAACTGAAGTCCGGGGATCGCCACATTCTGGGGATTTATTTAAATATGCTGGGTGGGCCTCGGCAGTCCCTGAAGCCTCAGTGGTCCTAGGCAGTGCTTTATTTGTTCGGTAATCACACAGGCAGTACTTGTGGTGTTATAAAGTGATACACCCATAGAACTCTTGCAGTTGTAGAATTACCCAGGCTTCAATTGTCTAATAGTCAGTTAGATTATGTTTGGTAGGTGCCCTCTAATATTAGATACGTTTGTCCTTAAAATCTCCTATAAACAGATGATTTTCGTAAGGAATAATTGACAAGTGTTGTCACAAAAAAGACCTATACACTCAGTTATTTATTTGAAAAAAAGTAACCTTTATTAAAACACAAATAAATAGAAACGTAACTATTTTTTGATAATCAACTTTATTGATTTTTAAAAACGTAAAACGCAAAAAAACGCATAAATTCATTGGTAGCAAATCAAGCACTATGATTGAAGAAATTACATTGCATACATTCGACAGAGGATGCAGTTGGCACAGCTGGATCAGATGTGATACTCCCGGCACATTATAGACGTACAAGATCACTCGAACTCTCACACAGGTAGCAAGTTGAACCATTTACCCCACACTTTACTGAATAGTTCGGGGCACCCCCTAGCTTCGAATAGGGGCTCTTCCTGTGCTCCACACCAATCCACCCCCCTCCTCCATTTCCGCATGATGGGTGCCCTAGCTTGAGACCAGAGTGCTACTATATCAATATTGGCTAAGCCCACAGAACCAACTAAAAGACACCGCGGCACCCAACCTTGCTTGAACTGCGGCCACTGCAACAGTGTAATCAGGGGTAATGAAATACAACATCCCATGAAAGGACACAATATCAAACTCCATGTAGATGCCACATGTAACTCCACCAATCTGATCTACGCTCTCAAATGCCCGTGTGGCAAACTATACATAGGGAAGACCGAACGTAAAATCAAAACCCGACTGAATGAGCACAAGTCTAACATTAGACTTAAAACTGAAAAATCCAGTATTGCCCTTCATTTTATGGAAGCACGCCATACCATCGCTCAATTAAAATTCATGGTCCTAGAGATCGTACCCAAAAAAGAAGGCATAGACAATACAAAACTGTTACTGAAGAGAGAACTCGAGTGGATTTACCTCCTACAGACCCTCAAGCCCTACGGGCTCAATGATCGTACAGAATTTAGTTGTTACTTATAATATTGACTGTAATGTTGCTGCTTCTCCGTTCCCTTTACCCCTGTTCTCACCTTTGTTCATGTTTGTTTACCACTTACTTTTGTCTATCCATGTTTACTTTTATCTATCTGCACACGCACATACTGCGTTCACCACTCGGTGTCCCAGTTAGATTTCACCACTCCAACATGGCCCCCATTTCTCACGGGCGCAAGTCCGTCATCTCTGTTGACTTTATTATTTAGCCGATCGTCTTACACGCGGCTGTGACGGCACATCGATGACAGCAGGAGAACGTCTAAGGACGCCACGCTTTACTTTGAAGTAAGAAGCTGATTAACACAGCGCAAAGCCTTTCAGTTTATCTGTATCACTGGCGGTAATACTCCCACCACTCTCCCTACCCTGCACCTTAACTGCGCGCACTCAATCCAGCAGCCCACACGTAAGAGCACAATGATAGATTCCCTTTACCCTCTTGAACACAACACTCTCCCTCACCGCTATTTTTTCTCCGCTTCCTCCTCAGCTCTCCGTGATCAAGGGCGCTTACGCCCGAAATGCATTGGAGCTCAATGTTCAAATGTAAATGGATTATAACACTTCCGATATGCTGTTAAATATCGAAACTAATTAATCTCAAAACTACATATGGAAATGAAGTAATAAAGATTTACTACTCTATAAAGAAGCACCTTCGTGTGATCTCTAGTGGTGTGCTCCACCAGGGGATGTTCTTGCGGGGCTCCGCATACACGACAATAACTATATCACTTTTCGTCACTGCCGTACCCAAGAAACGTTTGTACGCTCTGGAGCCATCAAGGCTGTCAAACACTCCCAACAGCAAGCGCTTCGGGTCATGGGGAACCTCCCATACCGGGGCCTGTGTAAGCTCGCGTTCCACCCCCCTCCAGAACGGCGTCAGGGCGGAGCACTGCCATACCATGTGATAGAATTCTGCTAGGGGCAGAGTCGCAGCACGTGCAGGTCGGGGAGGGACGCATACAGGCCTGGAAAAGGCGTGCCAGAGTGAGGTATGCTGCATGGAGGTAATAAAGTTGGACTAGGCATAACTTGGCGGATGTTGTCAAGGTTTCCCGCCAGTACTCCTCCTCCAGGGCCCACCACCCCTCCCAGCGAGCCCGGAGCTGGTCTAGGGACGCAGGACCGTTGTTCACCAGTGACCGGTATATCCGGGAGACCCCTCCCCTCCCCAGGTTCCCCATCATCACCTGGGCCTCCAAGGGGGTGAATTCCGGGAGAGAAGTGGGGGATGGAATGTTAGTGCGGAGGGCGTGTCTGAGTTGGAGGTATTTATAGAATTGGGAAGGAAGAAGGGCGTGGCGTTGCTGTAGGTCCGGAAAGGATGGAATATGGTCTCCCACCCACACGTCTCCGAGCAGCGAGATCCCCACTAAGTCCCAACGACGAAAATCGCGCAAGGACAAAACCTCCTGCAGCCATGCTCCAGTCCACAGCGGCGTCTGTTTGGTGAGCCTCCGGTCCCATTTCACATGGCGAAGGGCAGTGCACCAGGCCATGAGCACCGCCCTGGTGATAGGGGGTAGGTGTTGTGGCACCGGGCTACCATATAGAAATGCCTGGATCTGCGTGAGGTCCATTACCCTGAGCTCTATCCGGTATGCTGGGTCGGACCAGCCGCCCGCAAACCAGTCGTGGATCACGATGAGTTTGGTGGCCACATGGTAGAGGTGGAGATTGGTCACCCCCATGGCCCCATCGAAGGGGGGGATACGGCAGTGCGCCAGGGACAGTTGGGACCGCCCGCCCCATAAAAACCGGGTGAGAACGCCGTCTAAATCCCAGAACCAGCTACCAGGGAGGTGGATGGTGATATTTGGTAGAATGTAAAGAAAACGGGGAAGGACCATCATTTTAAAGGGCGCATTCCTGCCCAAGGGGTTAAGGGGAAGGGACTGCCATTTCTTGAGGTCTGCCTTCATCCTATTAACCAAGGGTGTGACGTTTAGGGCCCATTCAAGCTCTGCCAGGAGGGTAACTAGAACCCTAGGTCAAACACAAAACCAAGGGAACACGCTCATACCATCTATTTATTCAATCTTTAGTTCAATGATTTCAACCGGCAAATTTACATTCTTAAAAGATCCAGTTACAGCAATCTACACAATGCCAGAAAAGGTAAACGGCCTCCCAAAACCTTTGACGCCGCAGACACTAAAAGCACCTCAGACAGATGAGAAAATAGACAACATCATGGCCACAAGAATGGCACACCCAGCGAATAGTTCAACACACACAACTGAAAAACAAGCACAAAAAAAATATGAAAACAACTGAATGTGTGGATGAAAAGCCGCTTTGTGGGGTCAATAATATACAGCTAATTCGAACACAAGCACAAGTACACACAGAACCGGGAGATAATGGTTTCATGGGCGAACAAGCACAGTGCAAAAACCCAGACAGAATCTCGGATAGTACATTGGACGACATGAATGTCGAGGTAAATACAAATATAAATCATGCGAGAATAATTTTAACATCAACCTCGGTCAGTGAAACCATCGGGGATCGACCCGGGGCAACAAAACATCACTCTCCAGATAATGAAGAGATAATATATGAAATAGGCACAATAATCAACAGTAGTACGAACGGTACCTGCAAGGAAAACCCCAAAAATCACTCAACACCAAGACAACAAATGCAGCCTCTTAGAAAAAATGAATTTTCTTTTAATACAGATGATTTGTTCGACCCATGGATGGAGTCCTGATCATCATTAACTAACAAAGAGACACTGCAAGCAAAAAATGCAAAATGTAAACCCATCAAAGAAATAACGAATACATTATCGTCAATATCTCAACTAGGAACCCAGAAATCTACAGAAGAAATAATATGCACCTTAGCAAAGGTAACCTCAGGGGGAAGAAAGCCAGCCAACGGGCATGTTCAACTAAATGATAATATTCCTAGCAAAGATGAAGCAAATTTGATAAGAGAAAGAAAATTTCAGAAAAACATTTCAACTAGCACCAGTATAGTACCAGCAAATGGTACATTGGATAAAACCGCAGGAGAACCCCTGGGCAAAAAAACAATCCATTATCGAAATATCAAGGTCATTGGAACAGATAGAGCAAGAATACAATGAACCATTCATTAAATTGAGTAATAAAAGGGAAGTAAACCCAGAACAGAGGGCTCACACGGATGGGGACAAAAAGGGTGAAAACACAGCCAGCCCGCAAAATCACAGGATCGAGCTGGGCCATAATAATGTCATACAAAATATAACAGAGGGAACGCTAGATGCTGATCACAATCTGGAATCTCTTACAAACCAACATGTTGCTCTAGTCAACATATTAAAAACATCAATTAAAACCCTGAACATGCAGACAGATAAACTAGATATTCAAATAAACTTAATGAATATAATTGCTGAATACATCTCAGGTATAAATATTAAATTAGACATAATGACGAACCAAATCGGACATATTCAGGATGGAAATGAAATACGGGCACAAGCCTTCAGCTGCCCCTGTTGTCCCATATTAGAAAAACTAAGGGACTTACCAACTCTACTTACAAGCATTTTACACAAATGCAAACGTGCAAACTGTTCACTTGAAAATAAATATCTGAGCAGCAAAAACTGCACCCAGGGAGGTCATAATTATAACCCCGATCCAACCACTAACAAAAAAGGAGTAAACAATAAAGAGGAAAAACTGAGGGGAAAAAATTCTCAAAATGCTGTATCAATTGAAATAGAAAAGTCTACTGAACAGCAGACAGTAAGAGACGCAGATGAGGATGCAAATAAAGTAGACAACCCCGCTCTGGAACCGAGCATTGGTCTACAGGTCACTTGTATGGAAGCAAATCAACAAATGCATAAGCAGATGAACATAATAAATAATTCTCCACCCGTTTTAACAAAACGACAAAAAAATGACCAAATGTAAATGGACAGGAATTTGTATAGCGCAAATCACCGAGCGGTTTCTAAGCGCTTGCTTAGGAAACCCGTCCTGGTATTCCCCTGTGAGATAACCCCGGCAGGGTATCCGCAAGGTGAAAGCCAGGCATCCCGCCACAAGGGGCCGTTGTGGAGATTAAGCAAGCTATTGCCCAGAGTCGCAGAGTGTGAACCTGTGAATCAAGTAGGCACCGGAGCGAGAATTGTCAAGTCCATGGACATTTTAGGACTCAAGACCCCGCCGAGCGGGGAATTGAACCCTGGTCCCGGGCTGACCTCTGCTTCCAGGTCTGCCTCCTCTAACCAGTGAGCCACACTTCTCCACAGGAAGGCTAGAAATCGTTTACACATCAGTAAAACATCAAACCAACATAGTGGGGTCAATTACCCAATCCTTAACCATCAGAGTAGATGTAGATCCTCATGGGTATTAGGAAATGACTACAAACAAGAAGAGGAAGAGGCAGAAAACCGAACCATCCAGATAGTATCAACAGCAACTCTGGGGCATATTACCAACAACTAGCGATAATTATCGCTATGTTGGCTTAGCGGCAATATTTTTATCGGCAAGCTGCGGCGATTTTTATCACTTAGGAACCTTGCTATTATCAAGGTTTATCTCCTAAGCGATAAAAATCGGCCGAAATGCATGAATATCGCTGAAAAGTCAGCGATATTCATGCATTACCGAGCTAATGCTCTTAGCCATGTTATCCACCTACCATTGGATAACATGGCTAAGAACTGCTCAGGGGCAGGTGTTAGCTTTTGGAGATATTTGCGCTTAGCGCGAATATCTGGAAAAGTTGGTAATAGGAGATAGCGATGTTAGGGGCCCAAGATGGTCGCTATCTTCTACTAGCTGTCGCTAACTGGTGTTAGCGACAGCTAGGTAATAGGGAGATCATTTTATCTCCGCTTTCTTGGCTTTTAAAGCCAAAAAAACGGAGATAAACCCCTTGATAATATGCCTCTCTGTATCAAACAAATAAGGATGACCTAGTAGAAAATAGCCCAGGAGGGGATCAGGGTCGCGTGGGTCGTGACCTTGTTTCATCTACAACACACGCACCCAAGGGGTGACGCATTATTGGGAGCCCCAAAATTAGTGATCCTGAAATAACAAGAAACAAACCCAAAGGGAGCGCAATAGGACAATCAATACATATTGGAAATCAAATGAGACAACCAGAAACATCAACAAAACAACAATCAAGACAGTCCCTGATCGCACATGTACACGGTGTCCTCCCAGACAAAAAAAGCATAAAAGACTCAAATGCAGGGGTGTGTAGACAAGAATTGCCAACGGAAGAGATAAACAAAAATAATGATCCCGGACGAATATGTGGTACTAAACAGAAATGGATCATCCAATCACAAGAAAAAGCCTTCCCTGACAGGAACACTAGATCTAATCTACAAGATTATAACCGCGAAATTAAGCAAGTCAGACAAGTCCTCACGCAGGCTGAGGGAAACACAGGAAATATTAAGGAAGATTTACTACTGAATAATATAAATCCAGAATGGGTCAAACTAAAGAACAATAGAATAACCGAACCAGAACGAAACCCAAGGAACTGTCAATCCCTAACCTCGTACAAGCATGATCAGAACAGCATACATTTATTTATTTATTTATTATGCAATTTGTATCGCGCAAACTAAACCCGAAGGTGTCAAGGCACCTATCAAAAACAGATCAGAAAGTTAGCAGAGCACCACTACAGGTATGCGCGTAAAAAGAGATAGGTCTTTAAAGCAGATCTAAAAGCTTGTAGAGTGGGGCAGGACCTTACTTCAAGAGGGAGAGCATTCCACCATTTTGGGGCCAGATTGGAAAAGGCTTTGCCCCCCCATCTTGTCTTCCTGACATGAGGCACAGAAAGAAGAAGTTTGTGTGAGGAACGAAGATTCCTGCCGGGGTTTTACTGAGACAGGATAGATCCAATGCCCGTAGGGCTGGTTTTAGCTAAGGCTTTATACACCATGCACATGGACTTAGAGGATACGGTCCACGACGGGGAGCCAGTGGAGCTGCTTCCGGGCATCTGTGGCAGAGGCACGTTTAGGTAAGTCGAGAACAAATCTCGCTGCCGCGTTCTGGACCACCTGCAAGCGCTGTAGCTGACTCTTATTCAGACCAGCATACAGCGCATTGCAATAGTCCAGACGAGAGCCCAGAAGTGCAACGGCCAGTTGTTTTCTTGCCTGAAGGGACAGATAGTGCCTGATTTTTCTTAGTATATGGATGATCCCCCAACAGGTCGATACAGTCCTGTTGACCTGTTGGCACATACTAAGGGTGGGATAGATCATAACCCCCAGATTTTTTGCTGAGGAGGTAGTATCGGGACAGGCACCCAGCGAGTTCGGCCACCACTCAGCAGACCAGATCTCTTCCTTTCCTCCAAACACCATCACCTCAGTCTTCTCCCCATTCAGTTTCAATGAATTGTGAATCATCCATTGGCTGACTGCCTCCATACAAGATCTAAAATTGGCGGCAGTCGACGTAACTGACTGGGAGAGAGAGAGACGAGGATCTGGGTGTCATCCGCCTAGGAGACTACCTCCATCCCGAAAGATCTAATAAGTCTGGCAAGGGGGGTCACATAAATGTTGAAAAGGGTAGGACTAAGCGCTGACTCTTGCGGGACCCCACATTGCACAGACAGGGATGGAGATAGGAACGGACCCAGCATCACCCTTTGCTCTCTATGATCGAGAAAAGAGGAAAGGAGTCCCAGGGCCGCCCCCCGGACCCCAATCTCCCTCAGTCGAGATGTTAGCACTGAGGGGGATAGGGTATCGAAGGCAGCCGTGAGATCTAAGAGGATCAGGAGGGAGGTCTGTCCCTCATCAATCCGAGTGCGGATATTGTCGAGCACTATGGTGAGGGCAGACTCTGTGATATGTTCCCTCCTGAATCCATGCTGGGAAAGATCCAAACAGCCCGAGCTCTCCACGAATGCCGCAAGATGTTTGTTAAGATGGGCTTCTAACATCTTCGCGGGAGCCGGGAGCAGTGAAATGGGGCGAAAGTTTTTTAATACCCCAGGGTCAAGAGAGGGCTTCTTGAGCAGAGGTTTTACCACAGCATTTTTCCACTGCTGGGGAAAAATGCCCTCCTTCATCGCCCTGTTCATGATGTCCACCAATGGGGGAAGGAGGGATTCTCTGCACTGCTTAAGGATCTTTAGCGGACAAACATCTAGCGGAGAGCCAGATTTGGTTTTGTTGAGCAGGATCTCAAGATCCTGGCAAGAGAGAGGAGGAAAGGATTCCAGACCCAGAAGTCGAGATGGTTCTGCACCATTAGGCTCCAAGACAGCGGGCACCTGTCTTGGAGCCTAATGGGAAGTAATGGGAAAGATGACAGAAAATATAGCCTGAAGACAGATGAGCGGTTAGAATATGGTAAGAAAAATCAGCAACCGAACAACATAACAAGGCAGTACCATGACACAAACAGCAGGGATATTAAGGAACCTGGAAGTAAGCATTCAAATGAGCAGCTGCTATTCTCTTATGGACAAATAAAAGAGAATAAACCAGATTTAAAAAATAAGGTTCTATTCATCCCCCATTATCATTTATAGGGTCCTCAAGATTACCTGAACAGAAGAAATATCCTGCGCCTCATGACAAAAATTCCAACACTGCAACATTTAATGTCTGCAGATCTAATAGCAATTGAATTTGTTAACCCTGGAAAAAATGCAGGAAATGAAGGTACTATAGCAACATGTAAAAACGAAGAGACTGTAACTGAAATTTTATAAGAAATCACCAAATTCGAGGACTGGGGAATATCACTCACTATCCCAGTAATCTAACGTTATTCATCTCCATTTATTTCCCTAAAAAAAACTCCAGGAAATAACAAAGTATCCTCGGTTCTAAGAGGTGCCAAAGGTGCAGAAGGGGAAAATATATTTCAACAAAGGAAAATAAAGCAGGGTCAGCCCACTCAGGGAGGGACAGGAGAATGAAATTATAGTGCAGCTGGAGAAAAAGCACCTATTTCAATAAAAATCCTATCCTGGAACATCTCAGGAGAAAAAGGAATCCTTCAGGACAAAGGAAAGATAGCGTCCTGGGATATCGACGAAAAAATTATGCTACAAGAAACCTGGCTGACAGCCCCTGTAGCAGTCCCATGTTGGATAGGATATCACGTTGATGCAACAAGAACGCAGCAATATGGTAGAACTGAGGGGAGTCTTTCTGTTTACATTTCAACATCATTAAAAATCTCGACAACTAAGGTGATATCGACAACTCCGGCCATGCAAATAATAAGAATGGATCTGGGCACACATTTAGGGGTAAGCACCATTATTCTAATCAACATCTATGCTCACCCTAAAACCAAATTAAAAAAAGATCTTTTCAAGAAAGTGATAGATGTTAACACGGAATCCCACTGTGAACACCCAACCTGGAAGATAATTCCCACTGGGGATTTCAATGCAAACTTATATCATCCTCAAGAAAAAGAAGATAACATCCTTGCGGCAAACAAAATCTGGGCTGTAGAAAAGCAGCTGGTTCATGAACAAAACCGTAATGAGAAAACAGGCCAGCAATTGATACGAGAACTTGAACATCTGGGCATGCGAGCCTTAAATGGAAGAATACAACTAGATAGACCTGCCAATTGTACCTACATTGGTCCCCGTTCGAGCTCAACTTTGGATTACACAATAGTATCTCTTCCACTTCTTGGGAAAATAATCCGCTTCCAGATTGAATGTTCAGTCGATAGTGATCATTCAGCTCAGCATATCGAATTTGAAACAACATCATTCAAACATACAGAAGCCCCAGCCATTGATGGGGAAATATCAACAATTAATCTGAAACATTTAAGGTGGACATGTAACACACTACCGGACATAGCTTTAAAAGACAAAAATGTAATGATATCTCTTGAGGTAGAAAAAAAAGCGGCTTCAGAAACATGGACCGTCTTTCAGGAAAAATTAACCGAAGCAGGAGTAACCACCAAACATACAACTGAAACCGAAAACATAATGATTGCAATCTGAGTCAAACATCACGAAGCTTGAGAAAGCACCTAAGAAAGGCCCTCCGAAAGGCTCAACGTCAGAGTCCATGGTCCAAGGTATTGGATGAAGTACGCCTTCTAAAAAGAAAATACAAAAAACAAATCTGGATCGATAAAAAAACGAAGAAAATAACTTTTGGACGAAATTGTTACATAACACAAATAGATCCGATGCTAGAGCATTCTGGGGACTGGTGAATTCCATGAACCGAAAATTCAAAACTATCAACAAGACCTGCGTTACTGAGTATGCATGGGTACAGCATTTAATTCCGACATTCTCAATAAACACTCCGGACCATTTGTCCACAGTCGACACCATGACTTACGAAAAGCATAAAGAAGAATTATTGCAGGTGACAGCAGCCATGATTTATGAAAAGTAGAAAGAAGATGTATCTCAGATGACAGCAGCCTATGCTGAAACAAAAATTCTACAGATCATAAAAAAAGTCGGCTTGACAGTGCACCGGGCCGAATGGTGTTCCACAGGCAATTTATAAACAGGACTCCAACTTTTGGGCTTGCAAGATCAGTAGTCTGTTCCAGATGATCAGCACCACCAGTAGAATCCCAGAAAGTTGGAGAGGTGCGATTATTAACTCAATATATAAAGCTGGAGAGCGCACAGATCCTGCAAATTATCGCCTGATCGCGTTGATAGATACAGAGGTTAAATATTATGCATCCCTGATTCTAACGGACTTGATTAACTGGTCAGATGAAAACAAATAAAATTCCTATGAATCAGTCAGGCTTCAGACGTGGCACAGGTATTATGATTATAGCACACTGTCGACCTAAACAGCCAAAATTTATAATTGATAGCACCGAGTTGGAAGTGGTTGACAGCTACAAATATTTGGGTCAAGTTTCAACTTTATTTGTTTGATTATTTAAAATCATTACAAAACCCCCCCTAGAAAAATAGAATACATCTACACAGGCGGCTAAGATTGTCATACTATATAAAAAATCGAGCTGTATCGGTGCTTTGTCTTACATATATTGCATGAGTATAAAATTCAGTTATTATAAAATTGTACTTTAAACAGTTTTAAAATCAAATAACAGAAGTATATAAAAATATGTACCCCCAATTAAGGGTATGGGGTGGTATTACGTGTGATTATATTTAGTCATCGTCCGCTTGCAATAGGAAACCATTGACGAGTTTCATAAATTTGACTCCTCGGCAAGCCAGGATGCACGACGAGCCCTCCAACCAGCGTATAACTGCTTGTCTGCTAGACCGGATGTTCAGTTCTATGAAAATCGCTTTAAGGTACTGTCTCCTTTGGCTTAGGATGGCTGGACAGGCACATAGCAAATGGATTAAGGTTTCTTTTTTAAATCCACATAGTCTGCAAACTTCTGAGTTAAAAGCTGGCTTCCAGGAGGGGAATAAGTTCTTGGAGACATGCACGCCCATCCTGAACTTTAGAAAACACATTTTTAAATAAGAGCTGAAATGGGCAGATAAGTAGGCTTGACGTTTTTACGTCCTATACGATTTTATAACTGTCCATCCATGCTGCCTCTTTGTAAGTGCCATTTTATCCTCCAGTAAAGATTTCTTTTTGGCCGCAACATTTACTATTTTGTTAAAAGAAACTCTGTCCCTCGTAATGTCCCATGCTGGTTGAAGTTCCATCGTAGCCAGAGAAGTACTAAGGAAACTCCCCCAGGAGTTTGGTATTTCTTGCTCCTTCTGTGACTTGATTTCGTCCCAGCAAAGGCTGTTCAAAGTGCCTGCTTCAGAGGATCGGTGAGTATGGCAGAATTTAATGAAGTTGCTCATTCCCCTGTATTTCTGATCCTGAAGACCAAATTCCAGTCTTACCTGAGCAGGCGAGGCGCATTTTGGCAGATCAAAAACCGATTTATAGATTTTTGACTGTAACTCATTCTGTAGATGCGAGTCTTTGCCACACCAAGGGACCAAGCCGTAGGACAAACTGGGTTGAATTTGGGCGGCCATTACTTTTAGCAAATGGGAATAGTTTGGGCAGTCCAATTTTTTTCGAATTAGTCTATAGGCATAGATCAGCAACTGGGCCTTGGCTCTGAGGGCCAGTTTATGTTCTTTGTGAATTGTACCCTGCCCGATAGTTACACCCAAGTATTTATATGAATGTTTTTCTTCTATGTGAGCCCCGTTGACCATCCATTTGAACTTTTAGTTTTCTACCGTCAACTAGGCAGACGATTTTTGTTTTCTTTTTATTTAGCTTCAGCTGTTCCTTGTCCAAGTAGGATACCAGATTATTTATTGATCTCTGTAACCCCACTGGGGTTTGGCTCAGCAAGACTATATCATCCGCATATTGAAGGATTGCAACTAGCTCGTTAGCCAATTTTGGGGGATGACTGACTGGTTTTTCAATGTATGGGGCTATGTCAGATAGATACAGGTTGAAGAGGCTGGGGGCCAGGACACAGCCTTGTTTCAAACCGCCTTGTGTATGAATACTTGCGGTGGTACTGAACCCGTTTCCCAGCTTAACTCTTGTCCAAGTATCCGTATACAAGGTTATAATAGCGGTGAGCAGTACATTCGGCAAGCCCAATCTATTGAGTTTTTTCCATAGGTAACTCCGGCTCACTCTATCAAATGCGGATTTAATGTCCACAAAACAGGCAAAGAGGCAGAGTTTCCTTCTTTGCGCCTGATCCGTCAAGAGAGCTAGAGTTGCGAGATTGGATTGAGTGCCCATGCCTTGCCTAAATCCTGTCTGGAATTTGGGAATGATGTTTTTTTCCTCCATCCAGCCTTGCAGGTGGATTAGTAGGCATGAAGCATATAATTTTGCTTCCACGTCAATCAGTGAGATTAGTCTGTAGTTTCCCGGCTTACAGTGATCTCCCTTTTTAAATATGGGGTGGATGATGGTCCCCCTCCAAGACGCCAGGATGTTGGAGTGCGAATAAATCTCATTGAAGACTGGGGTAAGGATTGAGGACCACAACTCTGGGTTATTCCTGAATATTGCATTTGGTTTACCGTTTGGCCCGGCCGCTCCCTGAGCCTTTAGTTTCATTATAAGTCTGCTTAGCTCTTTCGTGTTTGTCAGGGAGCTTTGCTCATTGATGAAAGAGTTCAATTGAGATGTAATATCTTCTAGTGCAACGTTAATGGATGGGGCTTGGGCTTCCTTTTGGTCGTGGTGTGTCCCCTGAAGGACTTGTTCGGGGCCCGTTGTGAATTTATTAAACAGGGTTTTTACGAGGGCTGTCCAAATTTCTGCACTGTTTCCTGCCTCTTGCTGAAGTATTGGACCGGCTGTTAATGTGTTGATAAACCCCCCAAAAATCGCTGCTGTTGGGTTTTTTGCTGGCAGATAATAATTGCTGCCAGATAGATTCTTTATACGCTGATTTTGCTTTTTCCAAGTTCCTTCTGTACGTGCTCCTTAGTGTTTGCAACTTTGTTTTTTCTTGTTTTTGGCCCTTTTCTCCCACTCGGGATAAGCGTTGCATTTCTCTCGCGATTTCTCTTTTGTGCATTTTGAGATCTAGATTGAACCATGGCTCCCTTCTGGCGGCTTTTGTTGAACTCCGTAGATTGGAAACTGGGAATGTTTGGAGCAAGAACTCGGCCAGTCGCTCCCAATGGATTACGTGAGCCTGTTCTTGTACAGGGCCTTGGATTTCTTTGAAGGCCTTTACTTTCTCCTCAATGGATTGTTGGGCCACTCCTCGCCATTTTACTTTACGCAAATTGAACGTTTCTGGCGGCTGCATGATGGTATCGCACTTTTGAACGATATTTATTTTGTTCTTCAGGTTCAAAATCAACGGAAGGTGGTCGCTTTCAGCTCGTGGAATAATTCTAAAGTTGTTTATCTGTGGAAACAGGTTAGTGCTGGTTATTATAAAGTCTATTGTCTACGCGACCTTTCCGCTCAAGTATGTTGCCGCAGGAGGCGAATCCCCCGGGGCTTTACCGTTCATGATTGTCGAGTGCTGCTAGTTTGCAAACAAGGTCGGATGCACCCTGTAAAGATTTACTGTTTCTTCCCCGTTTAGTCGCTAGAATATTGCTATTAAAGTCGCCTGCGATCACCATATGGGAATTCATGTGGCTTTTCTGCAATGCGTTTAATAATCTTATTAGAGTTATGTATTTTCTGTTCTGCATCTTTCTCTCTGGGTGGTTGTAAACGTTGATTAGGAGGAGTTCTGTAGTTGGTTCCTTGCTGGTTACCTTGATCACTTGGATCCACTTTGCCCCTGTGTCTATTTCTTCCGTTACCCAGTTCCATTTTTGAGTAATGAAAGTTGATAAGCCCCCTCTCGGATGTCCATAATTTGAATGTCTTTCTGCCAGGCAATGATGTTCAATGAAACTGGGTATTGAGATTTCCCCATGTTCCATGTTTCTTGAAGTAAGATTATTTGTTGTTGCATGAGGAAGGTTACGGTTTATTGGTCTTGGCCCATGTCCCTGAAGCCATGCACGTTCCACCAACAGAGCGAGATGATAGTTAATTGGGTGTCTTCCCTTGCCAGTCAAATATTTGGTTATGTATTTGGACCGAAGGTTCTCCTTCGCCATGCATCATGAAACAATTGAAAAAAAGGGAACTGCTTTACTGTTTGCCTTCTGCAGTATTCTAAAACGACTGAAAGGGACATCGTTTGGCCCACTTCTTGCAGTCATCAAGGCAAAACTACTACCAACTATTGCATATGGAAGTGTGGTTCAACACGGGAAAAGTGCGCTATTATTAGACAAAATTCAAACACGAATCTACAAAAGAGTATTCCATCTGCCATGTGATGCCTCGCCAGCCCAGGTACGCCTCGAGTTTGGATTACAACAACAACAACTACACAAAAGATATGAGACAATCAAATTCTGGTACAAAACATGGCTGAATCGGGATCTAGATATCAATTTTGCACTCTGGGAAGCTCTGCAAAATGATCCAAAATCACACTACACAAAATATTTTAATTCCTCACTGAAAATAACTACGATGGAGGTTCTCTGGCAACGGAAACTACTATGGACATCTTTTCAAAAACTTATGAAGAAAGCGGCAAAAGCTCACTCATTAATTGAAGGCAAAGCAATTTTAAGCCGACGTGTGCATACATGGATGGTTCTACAAGCATATAAGAGGTCTGAGCCAGCAGCCTTCCTAGCCCTAACATTTCCGCTGCATCGGAAAACTATGTATATGGAGCTGCGCATGGGGAAACTGCCATCCAATGCCGATCAACGGATCTGGAGGACCCCAGGCAGAAAAGATTACGATCTATGTGGAGCAGCAGTACAGGACTTTATGCATTTGCTATGTATCTGCCCGGGGTTAGGGCGCAGCCACCAGGATTTGCTTAAGAGGAAGTTTAATGAAAAAAGGCATTCGTACCTGCAGATCGGCAATATTAACGATTATGGACTCAAAGGACCCACAATTAATTTGTCAAATAATCAAATTTTTAACCCGCCTTGAGAAATTGAAGAAAGAATAATGTCTCAATATTTGCGGATCTTGTTAAATTGCAAATTAACTTTTAAACTTTATATTTATTGTATACATTTGATCTTTTTTATAGCATGTGAAGGTAATATGTATTATATTTTATGTCTTGGAATATTGTAATGGTTTTAATTAACTACACAATAAACTATTTACTTACAGTGGTGTTTGGGTAGTGTAGGGGGTCGTGCAGGGGGTAGTGTTTTAGGGTTTAGGGAAGTGCAGTGGTGTTTGTGTAATATAGGGGTCGTGCTGGGGGTTGTGTTTTAAGGTTTAGGGTAGTGCAATGGTGTTTGTGTAGTGTAGGGGGTCTTTCTGGGTTAGATTTAGGGTTTAGGGTAGTGCAGTGGTGTTTATGTAGTGTAGGGGGTCATGCTGGGGGTAGATTTAGAGTTTAGGATAGTGCAGTGGTGTTTGTGTAGTGTAGGGGGTCGTGCTGTGATAATATTTTAGGGTAGTGCAGTGGTGTTTATGTAGTGTAGGGGTCGTGCTGGGATAGTTTTTTAGGGTTTAGGGTAGTGCAATGGTGTTTGTGTAGTGTAGGGGGTCGTGCTGGGGGTAGTATTTTAGGGTTTAGGTTAGTGCAGTGGTGTTTGGGTAATGTAGGGGGTCGTGCTGGGGTAGATTGAAGCTTTAGGGTAGTGCAATGGTGTTTGGGTAGTGTAGAGGTCATGCTAGGGTAGTGTTTTAGGGTTTAGGGTAGTGCAGTGGTGAATGGTTAGTGCAGAGGGTTGTACTCGGGGTAGATTTAGGGTTTAGGGTAGTGCAGTGGTGTTTGTGTAGTGTAGGGGGTCATGCTGGGGGTAGTGTTTTAGGGTTTAGGGTAGTGCAGTGGTGTCTGTGTAGTGTAAGGGGTAGTGTTTTAAGGTTTATGGTAGTGCGGTGGTGTTTCAGTAATGTAGAGGTTTGTGCTGGGGTAGATTTAGGGTTTAGGGTAATGCAGTGGTGTTTGGGTAGTGTAGGGGGTTGTGCTGGGGGTAGATTTAGGGTTTAGGGTAGTTCAGTGGTGTTTGCAGGTTCATGGTTGGGGTTAGTGCTTTAGGATTTTCAGTTAGTACAGTGGTATTTGTGTAGTGTAGCGGGGGCATGTGGGGGTAGTGTTTTAGGATTTAGGGTAGTGCAGTGGTGTTTGTGTAGTGTAGGGGTAGTGTTTTAGGGTTTAGGGTAGTGCAGTGATGTTTGTGTAGTGTAGGGGGTCATGGTGGGGGTAGTGTTAAGTATAGTGCATGGGTGTTTCTGTAGAGTAGGGGGCTGGAGTAGTGTTTTAGGGCTTAGGGTAGTATAGAGGTGTTTGGGGTAGTGTAAGGGGCCATGCTGGGGAAGTGTTTTAATGTTTAGGGTAGCACAGTGGTGTTTGGGTAGTGTAGGGGGTCGTCCTGGGGGTAGTGCTTTAGGGTTTGGGAAGTGCAGTGGTGTTTGTGTGCTGTAGGGGGTAGTGTTTTAGGGTTTAGGGTAGCGCAGTGTTGTTGGGGTAGTGTAGGGGGTCGTTCTGGGGGTACTGTTTTAGGGTCATGCAGTGGTGTTTGTGTAGTGTATGGGTCGTGCTGGGGAGGTGTTTTAGTGTTTAGGGTAGTACAGCGGTGTTTGTGTAGTGTAGGGGTTCGTGCTGGGGGTAGATTTAGGGTTTAGGGTAGTGCAGTGGTGTTTGTATAGTGTAGGGGACATGGTGGGGGTAGATTTAGATTTTAGGGTGGTGCAGTGATGTTTGTGTAGTGTAGGGGGTAGTGCTCACCAGGGAGTTCACTGGAAGTCTACTGCTGGTATTGAAAGTGATTGTTCAGTCTGCATGTCAGAATTTTCAAATTAAATAGAAGAGGGTTTGAGATCTCTCTTAAAACAGCCCCTTATTTTTCTTTGTACAACACTAACCATATTTATTATGACAAAATGAACCCCCTCATTTTGTTCGTTTTTAAGTTAAATGTTTTAAGTGTTACCAGTTTATTCCAATCAAGATGGCTTCAGGTGTGCCATACTTTAGTAAGGCTGTTAGCGCTCTAGTTGTTCTTTAGGACACTCTGAGAAGCTGCAGTAGAACACAAAGGAAGCAACTGACAGTCTCTGCCCTTGGTGGATGTACATGTTTTACTGAGAATGTCAGAATTCATTATCACATGACTGAGAAAGATAATGTGAATTTACAGAAAATATGCTCACATTTTAGGTTCTGGAGCACCTTCCAAACCTTTATGGGACAAGCATGAGAAAATAGTTTTTTCTCAAACATGATTCATGATATCCCAGCAGAAGGCTTTTTCACATGGTAAAATCACCTTAGAACACACCACAATTCTTAAAATGAGTATGGTACCATCAACAAATGATTTATAATGTAACTAAAGTCTTAAAACCTTCTGTTAACTGCAATGCTTTTTAATGAGGTTCTATCATGTATATTGGTCCCAAGATGGCTGCCAACACTTCTTGGATGAAGTGCTGACAGCCAATCAGTTCTCACAATGAGATGTGTTGTTAGGATCCGCCCAGATATATATGTACTTTTTTCCTTTAATATCTAGAAAACTACTGAACAGATTTACACCATTTAAGCAAAAGGCACAAGTCTGAACCAAGGACTACCTCTTAGCCAACTTTGGTGTCATTACGTTCAGCAGTTCGGGCTGTAGCTGTGGCTAAAGGTTCCTATGGAAAATTGCATAGGGAAAACATGTTTTGGGACCCCCCTTTTTTTCTCAGCCCCTGCTTGACCATTCACCCCGAGACTTTCAGGATAGGAGCAGACTGGGGCGCCACACCAGGTTTTAAAATTTCCCGAAGATTCGTCAACCGGGGCCAAAGTTATTCCCAATAGAATGTTGCGGATTTCCTATGGAAAATAGGTCCTAACTATACCTATAACTATAATATATATTCACTGAAAAAACCATAGGTTTTATGGAAAGTTATAGTTAGTTGGACATTTCACTCGTATGAAACCAGAGAAATTCCCCCGTTATAGTTAGTTCAGCTAACTATAACTCACGCCCCCCGCACTGCACTACTGATGATGTCAAATATTACATCACTGATGACATGGTCAGTGACATCACTGATTACATCACTGATGACATCTCAAATGACATCACTGATGACATCATTGATGACATCATCCAGTGACTGTGTGTTTCTGTAATTTTAAATATGTTTAAAAGGAAAGGCGTATTGAAGAATGAGTGGGTGTATAAGTGTCTGAATGGATGATTTAGTAGGTGCGTGACTGACTCTATAAGTGAGTGATTAAACGTATCTTCCTGAATGCATGGGTTAGTGACTAAACTGTGTGAATGTCTGCATCCGTCTGTCTGTTGGTGTGTAAGCGGCTGCATGGGTTTGCAAATAGCTACATGAGTGTCCTTATGGGTTATTGATTGGTTGTCTGAGTGTCTGTATGGGTGCCTAAGTGTTTGTGTGGGTGGGGTGTGTGTCACTCTGCGCATAGATGTGTGAGTGGGTGATTCACTGGGTGCATGGTTTCAAGAGTGCATCTGTGATGGACTGTATGGGTAGATGTGTATGTGTAGGTGTGTTGGTGAGTGAATGTATATCTCAGTGGTAACTACATATGTGAAAGGCAGTATATATGTGTGTTGGAGTATATAAATGGCTATAAGTGAGAGTGTGATTGTGAGAGTGGCTGTATGGATGAGTGTGTGCTTGTAGCAGTGATTATATAAGAGCGTAAGAATGTGCTAGTATATGTATTAGTAATTGAGCTGTTGTGTGTATAACTGTATAGGTGAGTAAATGGCAGTGTGATTAATTATTTGCATGACTGACTAGGTGTGTGAGTACCTCTTTGGATGAGTGGCAGTGTGTGAGTATCTATATAGGTGTATGCGTGCATACGATAGTCCTGTACTGAGTGACCATAAGTATGAGTGACGGTACGGGTGAGTGAGTGGATGTGTGTGTATACCTAAGAATCAGTGAGTGGGTATGTAGTTATTGGTGTTGGCGATCCTATGTTTTTGAGAATGGCAGTCTGTAATTTAGAGCGGTTGTATCAAAGGTTATATTAGGGTGTGAGAAGATGCATCAAATTATCACATGGATGATGTCATCAGTGTTGTCAGTCAGTCAAATAACTTTATTTGATTCAAATGAATCATAAAAGTTTACAAAGAATCATACATTTGTATTAAAGTTCATAACATTTAAAAACAGTACACAATAATTAATTCCAGATTAAGCAAATTCAATAACACTATTCACAATTCACAAAAGGGTCAATCATTCATTTTAAATTACATAGGTGTGCAAAAGTTAATTTCCAGGTTAAGCAGTTTCAATGGAACTGTTCATGATTCATAGTGTTTCCTAATAAAAATAACAGTTTTAATGAAGCTAAGCACAGAGCTACATATATTAGCAGTTGATAGCGACCTCAAATAGTTAAAACCCTTTTTATAAGAACAGGGACGAATATCCCTTAAAATGGGCTTAATAAAACGAGCTCTTGGGTCTTTATAAAGTGTGCAAAAGAGCATAAGGTGCATTGTGCTTTGCTGGGCTACATTTTTACACGGACAGGGTGTTAGTCTCTCACACCATCCCCCCTGGTTCGGAAAAGCCACAAGAAAGTGCAGTATTTTTAAATGAAGTCTGGTCATTAAAAAACGTGAGTAAACCTTGGTGGTAATAGACAAATAAAATTGTTGCTGATTTAATGAAACACGATCCACTGTGTTACTGCCCTGGATAGACAAGCTTAAAAACATTTGATATGCATTTTTAATAACCATCTTCACATTAGGTTGAATGGATTCCGGGTTTTTATAAAAGTCTTTAAGGCCTATATTATAAAAAGTTTCATACAATCCCTTAGAATGCCTCTTGAGAATAGTAAGTCTTCCGAGGTCCACATTTTCCCCATAGAAGCAAAGGGGCAATGTGGATTCTGTCAGTTACATATTCTAGGCCCACTTCAGAATGACAGAATGAAGTAGCGGAACTACTGGGGATCATTAAGAGACGTTTTAGAAATGTGTTCTCTAGTATTTGAATCTGTGTACTTTTGTGATCTCCCTATATTCCCGCCCCATAAGTGGCCACTGACAGGCATTTAGATGTGTAGAGTGTTTTCAATGCAGCTACCGGCTTGGGTCCCAGTTTGCTGGTGAAGCGAAAAAGCTCCTCTATAGTTCTACTAGTTTGTTGGACCCTCGTCGTAATCAAGTGATTCCAGCTCAATTTATTGTTAAAAAGATTCCCCAAGTAGGTAAAGTTTGGCACTTTGTCAAGAACTGTATCATTTCCTATATATTTGCATGCTTTAGTTTTAGTTGGGCCACAGGTCATAATAAAAGATTTACTAAAGTAAACTTTAAGATCCAGCCCTGTCATAAAATCACTAAATGAGTTCAAACATTTTTGTAAGCTGTTAGCTGTTAAGGTCATCAGGACTGTATCGTCCGCTCAGGACAGTAAAGGTACCGGTTTACTTTCTATTCTGGGAAAATCCAGTTGCTGTTGTAACAACAAATGCTCTAGACCATTTGTATATACTAAAAATAACAAGCATTTACAATGCAACGGTTTCGCCTTTGTAAAAGTTAGAGCTATTGGCATTGTAAATGACAAATTTTGTATTTATGTGTTGGTTTTGAAAACAGATAAATAAATGGCATTGTCATTTACAATGCCAGTAGCTTAATCTCCCACAAATGCGAGACCTATTGCATTTGCACACACACACAGAGCACAAACACACACACAGAAATGGGGGGGACGAGGAGCAAAACCATGGCCCAAGTGATTGGTTCTTTCTGAAATTATAGTGATGAGCTAAAACGATAGCATGGAATGCACTGCTAGTGATTTAGACTAATTCAAGCATTTCCACGTGTCACTTTTATTCTCTCCCAGAAAAGTGCTGCCATCATTCTCACCTAAGATCCCATTACTTGTTAGACATGAGGGCTGATAATCGAAAAAACAGGTGTAAGAGCTCATATGTTGGGAAGTAGTTCTTTTTCAATATGCATTGCTGTGAGTGTATGTGTGTTTGTGCTCACATCAATAAAGAAGGGAGAATTTCGAATATATTTCTAAATTAAGCCACCTGCTCTGGCCACTCCCCACTCCTCTCCCATCCTGCATTGTTATGGTGGGCGAGAGGGTTTAGTATTTAACCCCTTCCATGCTGATGACAGAACGGTTCCGTCATCAGCTACGGGTGAGCTGTGCTGATGACGGAACCGTTCCGTCATGACTCTGCCCGCGCAAGGCGGAGTCAGCATGGGCGGGGAATTCGCGCCCCACGGAAGTGGTTAACTGACAGGGGAAAACTTGGTCAGCAGACGCCATGAGAGTCAAAGTAGATGCAGTACCCCCATGACTCTCAAGCCACACTCTGGGACTGCAAACCTTTGCTTCGCCCACTCAGGCGACCTCATAGACAGTGGTCATTAGTAACAATACTGTTTGCCAGAAATATCATGACCAAATTATCATTTCTAAAGGAATTGTCCAGGCTGCCTGAAAAGATGGTCAACTCCCCCCCCCCCCTCTGCAGCACTGGCCTTTAAGAGCCAACATAACTTTCCCAGAAGTACTCCTATAAGTGTCTGACTTTGCCCCAGCAAAATTAGCTTTTGAAAATATATGGCATGTCAGCAATACTCCTGACTTCATAATGCAGAGCACATCCATGACAATTATGCCACCAGCCTAACCAAAGATTCTGTGTCTTGAGGTGTTTACAAAGAATCCAGAAGTTAGCCCCTACAACAACTCCTGCACATAAACCTATAAGAGAACATCTTGCTACTTTGTAGGCCTTTCACTGGTTGCCCATTACAAAGGGAGCCACCTTCAAAACCCTGTTTATGCCACACAAAGCCATGAATAGAATAGCACCAACCTTCCATCAAAAGATCAACACACACTACCTGAAAAGATTACCTCGCTGTAGATTGACACCACAACTGGTTTTTCTGACTTACAAAAAGAAAGTCACACAAAGGCATGAATAGAACAGCACCAACCTTCCATCAAAATATCAATAGACACTACCTGAAAAGATTACCTCGCTGTAGATTGACATCACAACTGGTTTTTCTGACTTACAAAAAGAAAACCATTGGTTGCACATCTTTCTCTGTGCAAGCAGCAAAACGATGGTGCTCACTCCAGTGGATGAAAGGTGTGTTGAAGCTCACCTGACATTCAGGAAGGCAGAAAAGACCTGGTTCTTCCTCTCTGGAATCAACTGACTGTACAAGTCACGCCACAGAGCACCAGAATCAGAAATAAACTCATACAAGATCAACCAACCAATCCTTCCCCAAACACGTCCGGGTTATTTCAGAGGCACCACCACGAACATGCATACTAAACAAGCGTCGCATTCACTGAAGCAAAGGTGTAACAAACAAACTAAAAACACATATTAGCCGGTTGCATAAACCCAACCTAATAGTTCGGGCACAGCCAATACTGTAAGCAGCTCGCTCTTCTAATTTCTACCAAACATAACTAAACAAAAACAAAACACTAATCACTCCCCCCTAAAAGTGAAACTGACTGATGCAATACACCATTAATTACTAAACACCTTTCCCTAACAACACTGAGCCCCAGTGGAGTAGCATGCTGTCTGTCTGTGGTTGTGTTATAATATAAACAAAAGGCATTGTGATGTACCAGTAAACACAATTCATTCAACATGGGGTATAAAATAAGGGTACTGCGATGTACTAGAGAACAACGCACCCAGATTGTGGTATACTTCATACAAAGACAATGGGAATAGTTCTAAACACATTGCATTGCGATATACTAAAGAACATTGTACAGTTTGATGTGGAGCAAAATAAATCAAGACTAGTCTGATATACTACCATTCACAAGGCAATGTCATTGAGTTATACTAAGAATAAAGGGTATTGTGAGGACCTGCAGACTCAATGTACCTTGCTTGATACTGTAAGGAAACAATCACAATGATGTACCAGCATACACAATGCACCCTGATTCTGGTATCCAAGGGGCGAACTGAAGAGACCCGTCTGTGAGGGAAGACAGAGTGGGACACGAGACGGCGGGCAGAAAGAGAGTGGAGATAGGCAGAGAATCAGAGGGGGTTAGAGTAGGATTGAGGTAAAAAGCCCCTGAGAGAGGTGTGAACCCCTAAAGAAGAGGAAAAACAAAAGGGGCTAGGGCTGTAGAGTGTTCTCCTGCTATACGGGGTGGGTGGGGAGGAATCCCGTGGGCGCAAAGTTTAAACTGCATAGCTGTGTGTGTGCTTGTGGAGGGTAAAGTATGGAGTAATGGGGGGGGTGTCAGATCCATGTAATAGTGGAGAAGGGAGCGTGAGAAAAAAGACCCAATAGGATAAGGGGTGAGAAGCATTGCTGGTGAGAAGTTATGGGAAACACAGAAGGGGTAGGGAAGTAAACAGTAATGTCCCGAGAGTGAAAGAGGGGTCACTCACACAAGTGTGAGAAACAAAAGGAAAGCTAGAGATAATCCAGTGTGTGAGAGAGGGGCTGGGTGTAGTGAATCGTCCACAAACGAGAAGCAGAAAGGAGAGAGTAAAGCGGAGAGAAAAACAGATGGTCGAGAGGAGAGAGAACCCAAAGAGAGATGAACTCTACACAGAAGGTAGAGGCTTGAGAGAGAGATTTCATTACAGCATTGGAGGAGAGAGAAACAGGAGACAAGGTTACAGAAACAGAGGGGGGATCTGTAGGGGAGACAGAAAGATGAGAGAAGCAGGAACGCGAAGCAGATTGTAGAGAACAGGTGACACAATGAGAGGGACTGGAGAGAAACACATGGAAAGTGCAACGTGTCAGGGGTGACGAGGTAGAAACGCACGCGAGGGAAGTACAAGAGGATTTTACAGTGGGAACGAAACAGGGGAAGCCGCGAGGAGAGAGTGAAGTGACCGGAAGTGTTACTGGGAGGGTAGGGTAGACAAGGGACAAATACCCACAAGGCTAGAGGGAAGGCAGCTCCACCGGGCATCGGCCATGTTGCTCGGTCTCATACATACATGGAAATGTGTTGCATTGTTGAATAGGATGAGGCTTTCCTTTAGTCTGTAAATTAGCAACTCACCCCGCGCTTAGTAGTTAGAGCAAGATTTCTGACCCTGTGCTTCCTTCTACTGCTGCTCATGATTAGCACCTTGGGATCGCCCGTGTGTTTTAGGACAACAGAGCAAGGCACCTGGAGAAAGTCGTTTTTGTGACCGTGAGTCTGCATAACAGGGCAGATCTCCAGGACACACCATCGATCCATGGATCAGCCTCGGCCCGAGTCAGGGAAAAAGATGAGTAAAGTAGAGGGAGCCCAACTCGGCAAGACAAGTGGGAGAGAGTAGCCTTACCTCCGGGCAGCACCAGTGATAGGCGCACCAGGCAGGAGGTTCGTCGGCAGGGTCCGGCGGCAGCCAGTGAAATAAGAGCGCGCCGAGGGCTCCCCATTGGACGGCGTGAAGCATGTGGGGGATTTCCAGCCCTGGCAGACAGCGGGAGGAATTTTAATAAGCCTCTAACTTCTTACCCCCACAGTGAAATAAACCGGTCTGCGTGGAGAAATGCCAGAAGGCATGGTTCACAGAGAAAGCGGCAGACTTGACAAGGGAAAAAACAAGCACGTGCAAAGCAATGGAGGGGGGTGGGAATGGAGACAGGGACAGCGGGAGGGGGGGCGGGGTAAGGCAGGACAGCAAGACAGCCACGAGCCACGCAAAGACAGAAAACAAAGACGACAGACACAAAAACGCACAACAATACAAGGAGACAACAGAACACCAGAGCTCGGAGGCAAAGACGAAGATGGAAACGGTATACACATATATATATATATATATATATATATATATATATATTACCTACTGGCTATCGCCAGTAGGTATATATAGTTAGAATTTTTTCTCTATGGGACTTTTGAAAATTCTATGTCTAATAACTTTGGCGTTTGTGGACGGAATCGGCTGAAATTTTCAGGAAAATGGAACATTTTGTTTCTGAGCAGCCCCTGAAAATTTGGTCGGGTTTCGTCAAGGGGGGGCTGAGAAAAAAGGGGGGTCCCAAAACGCGTTTTTTGCATTGAGTTTTCCATAGGGCGGTTGGACTCACTTTTAGCTCGAACGGCTGAATGGATTTGCACGAAACTTGGCAAAATTGTAGGGACTGTTAGCCCGATGTGCCTTTGCTAGGTCTCAATATATGTGCTCCAGTAGTTTTTGAGAAATTAACGTTCAAACCAAGATATATATCTGTAACAGCGCTCTGGGCAGCGATCCGGTCCGCTTACTTTTCGCTTATCGGAACTTTGCGCGCAGAAAGCTGATTGGCTCTCCGGTGTCTGTCAACATTCTAAACAGTCCGGAGCGGACGCCATCTTGTCTCTCGGTAGGATCGAGAGAGAAGAAGAGGTGGAAAACGAAGGGGAATTTAATGAAAGGGGGCAAGGTATCCCCCTCTTGACCCCCTAGGAATGTTGTTGGGGTTATTAAAGGGTCCCGTGGGGAAAATAAAAAAAAAAATGATTTTTCACGGTAGAAGCGCGGCCGCGAACTGGTAGCGAAACGGGAATTCGCCATTTTGTGCTTCGTTAACTAAATTACTAGTTATAAGTGGGTGCGGGAGACGTATCCTAATCCCCTATGTTTCCTGAGGGTGGCTGAGGAGGCTGATATATGTTGATACATCTCTTCCAGCGGCTGTGCGTGAGCTTTTTTTTTTTTTTGCTGCGTGACAGTCCGGAGCGGCCGCCATCTTGTCTCTCGGTAGGATCGAGAGAGAAGAAAAGGTGAAAAACTAAGGGGGAATTTAATGAAAGGGGGCAAGGTATCCCCCTCTTGACCCCCTAGGAATGTTGTTGGGGTTATTAAAGGGTCCCGTGGGGAAAAAAAAAAAAAAATGATTTTTCACGGTAGAAGCGCTTCACGGGCCGCGAACTGGGCCGCAAACTGGTAGCGAAACGGGAATTCGCCATTTTGTGCTTCGTTAATTAAAGTACTAGGTATAAGGGGGTGCGGGAGACGTATCCTAATCCCCTATGTTTCCTGAGGGTGGCTGAGGAGGCTGATATATGTTGATACATCTCTTCCAGCGGCTGCGCCATCTTGCCTTTTTTCGAATGCCACAATTTTGTCGTGCACGGCAGCCATTTTAGATGCCAGGCTGGTCCCAGGCTATCACCTAACCCTGCGGATGTAGTTTATGGCCCCAGCTGTAGAGAATTCAGACATGCCAATCCTCCTGATTCAGGCGTGTGACTACTGATTTCAGTGCTAGTCTCCCGCCTCCCGATTTCTGCAAGCAAAAACCCGGGGGCATATTACGAACAACTAGCGATAATTTTTGTCTCTAACTTGTTTAGAGACAAAAATTATCGCCGCACATCGGCGATTTTTATCGCAGATAAACCTTGCTATTATCGCAGAAAAGTCAGCGATATTCATGTATTATCGACCTAATGCTCTTAGCCATGTTATCCACCTCCCATTGGATAACATGGCTAAGAACTGCTCAGGGCAGGTGTTAGATTTTGGAGATATTCGCGCTTAGCGCGAATATCTCCAAAAGTTGGTAATAGAACGTAGCGATGTTAGGGACTGTTTCCAGTCGCTAACATCTTGGCACGCCACTTTGCATGTCATTAGTGATAAGTATCACTGACATGCAAAGCGGGGCCCAAGATGGTCGCTATCTCCTTTTAGCTGTCACTAACTGGTGTTAGCGACAGCTTGGTAATAGGGAAATAATTTTATCTCCGCTTTCATGGCTTTTAAAGCCAAAAAAGCGGAGATAAACCCCCTTGATAATATGCCCCACGATTCCTTGGGGGTTTCAGCTGACAGGGCTTGGTATTGTGTTACATGGTAATTTTTCCATGAAACGTCAGAGGGTCGATGCAGGGGTTCTAGAAGAGGTGATAAACCATTTAAGCCTCATGAACAAGCGCATGGTCTTTTAAAGATTTGTGAAGTACTCGGGGCGGCGGTGTGTGTGTGCCCTCTTTCAGGAGCGGGCGGGGGGGCACTGCCAGCAACTTGCCAGGTCAGGTAGTGTTCAACACGTGCATCACCCTTTCTCTGCTTGCTATTGCGCTCCATGCTTCGGAAAGGTAAGAAAAAGAACGTGCATTTGAGTTTGAAATGTCCGATCCTGCAGCAGCACACTTCCAAAGCCCACACATGACAATAACCCGATTCAAGGCCCCATTCACCCGTTTTTAAAAAAAATAGATAACACTCCAAGAAAGTAAGGTTATAAAACTTTATTAACTACTAACTTTAACGAACGGAACAAAAACTAAAAACATTTAAACATTTCTCAACACAAAAAGCAACAATGGTTAGAAGCTGTCTTTTGTGCGAATAGTCCCAAGGCAGCACAACGTGCAGAGTTCTGGACGGCACCCAGGTGATGTCGCCTGGGTGCCGCACTGGTTTAGGGATCCTACAATGCTGCTCCGAAAATTGGCGTGGGGCGTCCCGGGTGGGGCGGGGGGAGGCCTCGTCAGTAGCGGTCTGTTGTGCGAATAGTCCCAAGGCAGCACAACGTGCAGAGTTCTGGACGGCACCCAGGTGATGTCGCCTGGGTGCCGCACTGGTTTAGGGATCCTACAATGCAGCACAGAAAAACAGCGTGGGGCGTCCCGGGTGGTGCGGGGGGAGGCCTCGTCAGTAGCGGTCTGTGTCCAGTGTCACATGGCTGACACAACATGTACGACAGGCACCCAGGTGATGTCCAGTAAACTGCCGCACTGGTTTTGGTATCCTACAATGCTGCTCCGAAAATTGGTGTGCGACGGCCCGGGGGGGGGGGGCGTGGGGGAGCCGGCGTGAACGGGCCTCCCCAGGGGGCGGCCATCTAGCTGAGTTGCGCTCGCTCTTGCGGCCACAGCGTCTCGCTCACCATGTTGTTGAGTTGCTCCCACTCTTGCAGTGCAGCGATAGGCGGCTGCCACATGGCTCTTAAAATGGCGGACAGCTCCTCGGTTTTAGGCCTGGTCCACTGAAATGGCCCTGGGACACTTTGGAACTCGGACGCTTGCCTGCTAGGGCTTGGGCTCCATTCACGAAAAGCGTCCCCTCAGCCGTGAAGATTGTATAAAAGTCTTGGGGGGCCCCCGACTCCCGCAGGCTTCCGGTGGGGAGCGGCTGCCATGATTGCTCGCGGAATGACCACGACGGAGCCACGAGATGGTGGTGCTCTCATGCTGACGCCAGCTTCAGTCTGAATGATCCAGAAACAAGGTGGGGCTTTCATCGTTTGGGAAAAAAAAATGTTCTAAACCAATGAAAAGTGTTATTTTTAGGTCATATGACCAAGCCTTCCATCTTTAGGAAACCAAAAGTAAAATGAACCAATGAAAAGTTTTATAAACAAGTCACATGACCTGTTATGCGGCATAGGGCTACAAAAAGCGTAGAAAATCCGTTGGCACGTGAGGCGGCGTCAGTAGCGGACCGATGTGCGAATAGGCCGAAGGCAGCACAACGGGCCGAGATCCGGATGGTACCGAGGTGGTGTCCAGCAAATTGCCGCACTGGTGTGGCCATCCTACAATGCTGCGCCGAAAGACGGCGTGTCCAGCTGAGTTGCGGTCACTGTTGCGGTACAGTGACTCGAACGCGCCGAGATCCGGATGGCACCGAGGTGGTGTCCAGCTAATTGCCGCACTGGTGTGGCCATCCTACAATGCTGCGCCGAAAGACGGCGTGTCCAGCTGAATTGCGGTCACTGTTGCGGTACAGTGACTCGAACGCGCCGAGATCCGGATGGCACCGAGGTGGTGTCCAGCAAATTGCCGCACTGGTGTGGCATCCTACAATGCTGCGCCGAAAGACGGCGTGTCCAGCTGAGTTGCGGTCACTGTTGCGGTACAGTGAGTCGAACGCGCCGAGATCTGGATGGCCCCGATGTTGTGTCCAGCAAGTTGCCGCACTGGTGTGGCCATCCTACAATGCTGCGCCGAAAGTCGGCGTGGGGTGCCCCGTTGGCTTATGAGGTGATGTCAGTAGTGGACCGATGTGTGAATAGGTCGGAACCAGCACAAGGCACCAAGATCCGAATGGCAAGTCCTGGATGTTGAGTGCCTCAGTTGAGATTTCTGAGCAGTGCTTGTAAGACTGTCTGAAGCTTATTTGCACCTGCTGCAGCTTCACTAGGTCCGGCGGAACTTTTTGCCTTTTCCTTTCTGCTTCTTTTCCTACAATGCGTTTCATCTGAAGACACGACCAGGTCCCTGAATGTGTGCAGGGGGACGCTATTGATTGAATGAAAATGGCGGCTTGACACAAAGCTGACTCAAGCGTTACTGTTGGTGCTATACAGACAAAAATTGGTTTTCAGTTTGTACATTCTTCAGGTTTTTTTTTTCCATCCAAGTCTGATTGAGAGTTTGTAGAAAAATGGCTTCAGATTTTCCACATACTACTCTTCAACATTCTTCCTAAATGTAACAATGTGAAACTCACTAGGAGAACGGCTGTTTCTGTTTCCTTTCAAAATGCTGCCACCAATATTTTCTGAATGGAAGACACCATCTTGTAGCATAAAGGGCCGAAAGGGGTTCTGGTCTGGCCGATGGTTGGTGGAGACATTTTGACTATATCTTGGACCTGCCCGGCCTCGCCCAAAATGGCGCCGGTATAAATGGGACTCGTAACTAAGCATGAGCGAATTTTGCGGATCTCGCGTTCGCGAATTTTGCGGATTTGCGGATTCGCAATCCGCAAAATCCGCGAATTCCCGCGAATTTGCGGATTTTTTTTTTTTGTGTTCGCCCGTGTTTCTGCCAGTTCGCGAGGGTTTTTACACTTTCGCAATTTGCGAACTTACCTGTCGGGTCGCAAGTTTTGCGAACTTGTTGTTTCTACGTGTCCAACCTGTTTGGGACACTCTTCTTCATCACTGCCACTCTCTGTCACCACTGCCACTCTCTGACTACTCATGCCACCCTCTGGCCCACCCATGCCACCCTCTGTTTCATCACCACACCCTCTGGTTGTCCAGTGTACATTATTTTCGGCAAAGCAAAGCACACCTTCCCTGCCTCAAGTGACCTGAATTAATTTGGGGCTGATTAATGTGTCACAGAATATTTTTTTAGCTGGCACCTGCTTCCTTAGTGCGCCCTGATTAGTGATCTTTTGCACTTGCTAAGTGCTTTCATTGTTGCAAAATTAGTTACAACACCTGCCCTGCCCCAACTGACAATAATGAATTAGGGGCTGATTAATGGATTTTAACTTCCAGCCTGGCTCCTGCTTGTCTCCCTTAGCTGTAATTCATGACCTTTGTGGCATATGTGTAACTATTCTGAGGTTCAGAGCAGGGTCACATAATAGTTTCAACTGGCAACTGAACTCTGGAGGGGCCCCTCAGGAAGCACTACAGGAAATGGCTACTAATGATGTGCCTGAACTTTTGAACCTGGTAAGTAGTTACTTTCAGTTTTGCTTAGATCGTATTTCTGCAATTTCGCACTTATTCGCGGGGCGCGAACTCACGCGAACAGTGCGAGCAGTGCGAGCAAAATCCGCTGCTCGCGGATTTGCGGATTTTGCAGGAAATTCGCAAATCTCGCGGATTGCGGATTTCCCGAAAATCCGCAAAATCCGCGAGCGGAACGGATTTTCCGCCCATGCCTACTCGTAACTCCTTGCCCGCAAATGTATATCTAGAAAATGTTATTGTAAGTGGCCCTGTCGTATTTTAATTACAAAATGTACGTCCACCGATTCCGCAACTGTTAGACACCTTTGTTCTTGTCACCTAATGGCCCGCTCGTTACGTTCTTCTACAGTGTAAATGTCTCCTCATCATATACGATTTCAGTTTGCTCCGTGGCCGGCCCACGTGGTTATAGGCCCGTATTTGTATACTGACATTTTCACAATAAAGGTTTTTAAAACAAAACACGGTAGTAGTATTTTCATTTGTAAAGTTTTTACTTTTAGTGACTGTTTTCGAATCAGTAAAAGGCAAGTGAAATAAAGCAGTCCAATTACATGACGGATAAAAGGTATAATATGTAGGAACGCAGTAAAGATAAATGGTCAAGGGCAGTTGTGTTTTTCATGTCTGCAACATAAAGTGATCAATAAGAATCTGATAATCAGGCGTATCGGCGACTAAGACAGCAGGCCGAATCTCTTTTACTCAACGGCTCCGTCATGGAAGGAAGAAACGCCCTTTTTCTCGAAAAAGGAATATATTTTACTTGCAAGACAGTTGTAAATTTTCCGGGAAAGTACATTAGCCTGGAATATTATAACATATGTTTGAAAAAAAAATATTGTTCGAAAATAATAAAAAGCGTAATTTTTAGGTCATATGACCAAGCTTTTCATCATTAAATTAACAAAAGTAAAATGAACCAATGAAAAGTTTTATTAACAAGTCACATGACCTGTTATGCTTACGTTACGCGCTGCGCGCCGCGCCTCGGATCACTTCCGGGTGCGCTAACGCGGCGTGTCATAAAACGCATTACGCGACAACGTAGGTCAAGAATATAGTCTAAATGTCTCCACCAACCAGCGTTCAGAACACAACCCCTTTCAGCAGTCCAAAAAGTTCTGTTAAATGACAACAGAGGGGACAGGCAACAAGAACCATCAGTCAAAGAGGGGAGGGCAAGTTCTTCTCTTCCGGGTCATGTTGGGGCGCTACCGGAACTGATCGAATTGGTAGTCTACAGTGTTTCTGGATGTTTCAGACTAAAGCTGGCGTCAGCATGAGACCACTACCATCTCGTAGCTCCGTCGTGGCCATTCCACGAGCAATCATGGCAGCCGCTCCCCACCAGAAGCCTGCGGGAGTCGGAGGCCCCCAAGACTTTTGTAGAATCTTCACGGCTGAGGGGACGCTTTTCGAGAATGGGACCCAAGCCCTAGCAGACAAGCGTCCGAGTTCCAAGGTGTCCCAGGGCCATTTTAGTGGACCAGGCCCAAAACCGAAGAGCCGGCCGCCATTTTGAGAGTCCTGTGGCAGCCGCCTATCGCTGCACCGCAAGAGCGGGCGCATCTCAACTACATGGTGAGCGAGACGCTGTAGTCGCAAGAGCGGGCGGTAAACAGCTGAATGGCGGAAGAGGCACAGTGTAGCAAAAGCGGGCGGAATGGCAACTAAAACGATAAAGGGGCGCCCCACTACAGCTTGTCTTCAGGTCAAACGGATTGTGGGACAAGGTCCAGAATTGAAGAGTCATCAAAAGGCAAAAAGTTCCGCCGGACCCCGGGAGCCGGCCGCCTATGTCGGGGGCGATCTCAGGCTACACCAGTGCTATAAGACTTGGGGAGGGTGTCGGAGCCAAGCGTCTTCTCCGAGTCCATGGCCATCACACCGCCCCTCAGGGGCCTCCGTCAAGCTGTTTAGGAAGGTAACATATCACATTGTTTTCTAATGCAGTCAGGTCCACAAACGACACTCACTTACTTTGAGAATAGTGAAGCTGCAGTAGGTGGAAATAAGCTTCAGACAGTGTTACAAGCACTGCTCAGAACTCTTAACTATGGCACCCAACATCCAGAACTTATGCTATTTGAGAATGGTAGTGACATCGAAGCATCTCAGGGACCAAAACCATTAACGTACTTTCACGTATGAAAATCTTACTTGGGGAGGGGGCAGGAGCGAAGCGCCCCCTCCCAGTCAGCGCCACCACAGCGTATGTTGAAAATCTGAAGCCATCGTTCTACAAAGTCAACCAAACTTGGATTGAAAAATCTAGAAAAATGTACAAACTGAAAACCAGTTTTGGTCTGCATAGCATCAGTAACAACGCTTGAGTCAGCTTTGTGTCAAGCCGCCATTTTGATTCAATAAAGCACAGGCATTGAAAAAGGCTGAAATTCAGAACTCTAAACTATGGCACCCAACATCCAGGAGCTTGCCATCCGGATCTTGGAGCCTTGTGCTGTTTTCGATCTATTCACACATCGGTCCACTACTGACATCATCTTATAAACCAACGTTATGTAAATAGTTTTTTAATAAAATGTTTTACCCTGTTTCTTTGCTGGTGTGTTGTCTATATTTTTAATATTTGCATAGGGTTTGTCGTTATTTTGTGCGGGATGGGTGATGGAGCCGAGCTGTCTTGCAGCCCTCATGGTGTGGAGCTCAGTTCATCTCACTATTTTCGTATTTCTCATGAAGGGTTGTTCCTAATATTTCTATTTTAGCGAGGTCAAAAAGAGATCCAATTAGTGGCCTACTGATTTTGCTCGATTACTTTTATTTTTTTACACGATTTTTCACTATCTGCAAAGACTAAACAGAGTATTGCGACTTTGTGCTTGTTTGTAAATAGAGAATGATCCAAAGAGAACCAATTCTAAAACAGTAAATGCTTGGACAACAATCAATCAAATGGAGAGACAAGGAGGCACGACGGATTACAACGGGGGTAAAGGCCTGCGTTAACTACCCTTCAGTATCTGCAAAGAGAGAGTACTACTAAGGCAAAAGAGGGGAGGGGGGGGGTGCAGCGTTCAAAGCACATCAGCGTGCATAAATACGAAAATGTTTTTATCTATCACGTACTTGACATTTTAAAGCTTTTCATATTTGCTATTAAAAAACCAATGAAATTCACAGAAAAAACCATAGGTTATAGTGGATATATAGTTAGGAATTTGCATTTACAAAACCTTGAAAATTCAATGAAAAAACCATAGGTTATAGGCCATATATAGTTAGGAATTCTCATTTACAAAACCTTATTTTACTCGCATAAAACCATTGAAATTCCATATATAGTTAGAAGCGCTAACTATATATCGCGCACCCGCAATCCACTGCTGATGATGTCACATATTACATCATTCATGACATGGTCAGTGACATCACTGATGACATCACTGATGACATCTCAAATGACATCACTGATGACAACTCAAATGACATCACTGATGACATCTCAAATGACATCACTGATGACATCACTGATGACAACTCAAATGACATCACTGATGACATCTCATTTGTCATCACTGATCACATCACTCATGTGATAATACAATGAACCTCTTCAGACTCTAATATAACCTTACATACACTCAGTATAAACAGACACTCACAGCCTGTCACTCATCCATGGAGTTACTCACACACCTAGTCAGTCATGCAAAGAATCAATCACACCTCCATTTCATCAACTATAAAGTTATACACATCTTACTTATTCAAACATATAATAACACATATTTATTCTCTTATATAATCCCTGATACAAGCTCACAGTGATCGATACAGCCACTCACACATTCACTGGCTCTTATGTTCAGTTATTTATATATCTCAACTCTCACATGTATTGTGTTTTACATACGTACTTACTTGCACATGTAGCAATGAGAAATCCATTCACTCACCAACACACCCATGCACAGTCAACCGCCCATATAGCTGTTTCCACATGCACTCTTGAACTCATACTCCTAGTGAATCAACTGCTTACACATCTATGCACAGAGTCACGCACCTCCCAGCCACCCACACACACACTCAGCTTCCCATTCAAATACTTGGGCAACCAATCAATAACCCATAAGGCCACTCTTATAGCTACTGATCAACACATGCAGCAGCTTACACAACAACAAACATACTGATGCACAAATTAAGACAGTTTAGTCACTAACCCATGCACTCAGTGAGACACATTTAATCACTCACTCATACAGTCAGTCATGCACCTACTAAATTCTTCATCCAGACACTTATACATCCACTCATTCTTCAATATGTGAAACATATTTAAACTTTACAGACACATACAATCACTGGATGTTGTGATCAGTGATGTCATTAGTGATGTCATTTGAGATGTCATCAGTGATGTCATCAGTGATGTCACTGACCATGTCATGAATGATGTAATATGTGACATCATCAGCAGTGGATTGCGGGTGCGCGATATATAGTTAGCGCTTCTAACTATATATGGAATTTCAATGGTTTTATGCGAGTAAAATAAGGTTTTGTAAATGCGAATTCCTAACTATATATGGCCTATAACCTATGGTTTTTTCATTGAATTTTCAAGGTTTTGTAAATGCAAATTCCTAACTATATATCCACTATAACCTATGGTTTTTTCTGTGAATATATATATATATATATATATATATATATATATATATATATATATATATATATATATATATATTACCTACTGGCGTTCGCCAGTAGGTATATATAGTTAGGATAAATTCCCTATGGGACTTTTGAAAATTCTATGTCTAATAACTTTGGCGTTTGTGGATGGAATCGGCTGAAATTTTCAGGAAAATGGCACATTTTGTTTCTGAGCAGCTCCTGAAAATTTGGTGGGGTTTCGTCAAGGGGGGGCTGAGAAAAAAGGGGGGTCCCAAAACGCGTTTTTTGCATTGAGTTTTCCATAGGGCGGTTGGACTCACTTTTAGCTCGAACGGCTGAATGGATTTGCACGAAACTTGGCAAAATTGTAGGGACTGTTAGCCCGATGTGCCTTTGCTAGGTCTCAATATATGTGCTCCAGTAGTTTTTGAGAAATTAACGTTTAAATCAAGATATATATCTGTAACAGCGCTCTGGGCAGCGATCCGGTCCGCTTACTTTTCGCTTATCGGAACTTTGCGCGCAGAAAGCTGATTGGCTCTCCGGTGTCTGTCAACATTCTAAACAGTCCGGAGCGGCCGCCATCTTGTCTCTCGGTAGGATCGAGAGAGAAGAAGAGGTGAAAAACGAAGGGTGAATTTAATGAAAGGGGGCAAGGTATCCCCCTCTTGACCCCCTAGGAATGTTGTTGGGGTTATTAAAGGGACCCGTGGGGAAAAGAAAAAAAAATGATTTTTCACGGTAGAAGCGCTTCACGGGCCGCGAACTGGGCCGCAAACTGGTAGCGAAACGGGAATTCGCCATTTTGTGCTTCGTAAATTAAATTACTAGTTATAAGTGGGTACGGGAGACGTATCCTAATCCCCTATGTTTCCTGAGGGTGGGTGAGGAGGCTGATATATGTTGATACATCTCTTCCAGCGGCTGTGCGTGAGCTTTTTTTTTTTTTTTGCTGCGTGACAGTCCGGAGCGGCCGCCATCTTGTCTCTCGGTAGGATCGAGAGAGAAGAAAAGGTGAAAAACTAAGGGGGAATTTAATGAAAGGGGGCAAGGTATCCCCCTCTTGACCCCCTAGGAATGTTGTTGGGGTTATTAAAGGGTCCCGTGGGGAAAATAAAAAAAAAATGATTTTTCACGGTAGAAGCGCTTCACGGGCCGCGAACTGGGCCGCAAACTGGTAGCGAAACGGGAATTCGCCATTTTGTGCTTCGTTAATTAAAGTACTAGGTATAAGGGGGTGCGGGAGACATATCCTAATCCCCTATGTTTCCTGAGGGTGGCTGAGGAGGCTGATATATGTTGATATATCTCTTCCAGCGGCTGCGCCATCTTGCCTTTTTTCGAATGCCACAATTTTGTCGTGCACGGCAGCCATTTTAGATGCCAGGCTGGTCCCAGGCTATCACCTACCCCTGCGGATGTAGTTTATGGCCCCAGCTGTAGAGAATTCAGACATGCCAATCCTCCTGATTCAGGCGTGTGAGTACTGATTTCAGTGCTAGTCTCCCGCCTCCCGATTTCTGCAAGCAAAAACCCGGGGGCATATTACTAACAACTAGCGATAATTTTTGTCTATAACTTGTTTAGAGACAAAAATTATCGCCGCACATCGGCGATTTTTATCGCAGATAAACCTTGCTATTATCGCAGAAAAGTCAGCGATATTCATGTATTATCGACCTAATGCTCTTAGCCATGTTATCCACCTCCCATTGGATAACATGGCTAAAACCTGCTCAGGGCAGGTGTTAGCTTTTGGAGATATTCGCGCTTAGTGCGAATATCTCCAAAAGTTGGTAATAGAAGGTAGCGATGTTAGGGACTGTTTCCAGTCGCTAACATCTTGGCACGCCACTTTGCATGTCATTAGTGATAAGTATCACTGACATGCAAAGCCGGGCCCAAGATGGTCGCTATCTCCTTTTAGGTGTCACTAACTGGTGTTAGCGACAGCTTGATAATAGGGAAATAATTTTATCTCCGCTTTCATGGTTTTTAAAGCCAAAAAAGCGGAGATAAACCCCCTTGCTAATATGCCCCACGATTCCTTGGGGGTTTCAGCTGATAGGGCTTGGTATTGTGTTACATGGTAATTTTTCCATGAAACGTCAGAGGGTCGATGTAGGGGTTCTAGAAGAGGTGATAAACCATTTAAGCCTCATGAACAAGCGCATGGTCTTTTAAAGATTTCTGAAGTACTCGGGGCGGCGGTGTGTGTGTGCCCTCTTTCAGGAGCGGGCGGGGGGGCACTGCCAGCAACTTGCCAGGTCAGGTAGTGTTCAACACGTGCATCACCCTTTCTCTGCTTGCTATTGCGCTCCATGCTTCGGAAAGGTAAGAAAAAGAACGTGCATTTGAGTTTGAAATGTCCGATCCTGCAGCAGCACACTTCCAAAGCCCACACATGACAATAACCCGATTCAAGGCCCCATTCACCCGTTTTTCAAAAAATAGATAACACTCCAACAAAGTAAGGTTATAAAACTTTATTAACTTTTAACGATAATGAACAGAACAAAAACTAAAAACATTTAAACATTTATTAACACAAAAAGCAACAATGGTTAGAAGCTGTCTTTTGTGCGAATAGTCCCAAGGCAGCACAACGTGCAGAGTTCTGGACGGCACCCAGGTGATGTCGCCTGGGTGCCGCACTGGTTTAGGGATCCTACAATGCTGCTCCGAAAATTGGCGTGGGGCGTCCCGGGTGGGGCGGGGGGAGGCCTCGTCAGTAGCGGTCTGTTGTGCGAATAGTCCCAAGGCAGCACAACGTGCAGAGTTCTGGACGGCACCCAGGTGATGTCGCCTGGGTGCCGCACTGGTTTAGGGATCCTACAATGCAGCACAGAAAAACAGCGTGGGGCGTCCCGGGTGGTGCGGGGGGAGGCCTCGTCAGTAGCGGTCTGTGTCCAGTGTCACATGGCTGACACAACATGTACGACAGGCACCCAGGTGATGTCCAGTAAACTGCCGCACTGGTTTTGGTATCCTACAATGCTGCTCCAAAAATTGGCGTGCGGCGGCCCGGGGGGGGGGGGGAGGCGGCGTGAACGGGCCTCCCCAGGTGGCGGCCATTCAGCTGTTTACCGCCCGCTCTTGCGACTACAGCGTCTCGCTCACCATGTAGTTGAGTTGTTCCCACTCTTGCGGTGCAGCGATAGGCGGCTGCCACATGACTCTTAAAATGGCGGACGGCTCTTCGGTTTTGGGCCTGGTCCACTGAAATGGCCCTGGGACACCTTGGAAGTCGGATGCTTGCCTGCTAGGGCTTGGGCTCCATTCTCGAAAAGCGTCCCCTCAGCCGTGAAGATTGTATAAAAGTCTTGGGGGCTCCCAACTCCCGCAGGCTTTCGGTGGGGAGCGGCTGCCATGATCGCTCGCGGAATGACCACGACGGAGCCACGAGATGGTGGTGCTCTCATGCTGACGCCAGCTTCAGTCTGAATGATCCAGAAACAAGGTGGGGCTTTCATCGTTTGGGAAAAAAAAATGTTCTAAACCAATGAAAAGTGTTATTTTTAGGTCATATGACCAAGCCTTCCATCTTTAGGAAACCAAAAGTAAAATGAACCAATGAAAAGTTTTATAAACAAGTCACATGACCTGTTATGCGACATAGGGCTACAAAAAGCGTAGAAAATCCGTTGGCACGTGAGGCGGCGTCAGTAGCGGACCGATGTGCGAATAGGCCGAAGGCAGCACAACGCGCCGAGATCCGGATGGCACCGAGGTGGTGTCCAGCAAATTGCCGCACTGGTGTGGCCATCCTACAATGCTGCGCCGAAAGACGGCGTGTCCAGCTGAATTGCGGTCACTGTTGCGGTACAGTGACTCGAACGCGCCGAGATCCGGATGGCGCCGAGGTGGTGTCCAGCAAATTGCCGTACTGGTGTGGCCATCCTACAATGCTGCGCCGAAAGACGGCGTGTTCAGCTGAGTTCCGGTCACTCTTCCGGCACAGTGACTCGAACGCGCTGAGATCCGGATGGCACCGAGGTGGTGTCCAGCAAGTGGCTGCACTGGTGTGGCCATCCTACAATGCTGCGCCGGAAGTCGGCGTGGGGTGCCCCGTTGGCTTATGAGGTGATGTCAGTAGTGGACTGATGTGTGAATAGGTCGGAACCAGCACAAGGCGCCAAGATCCGAATGGCAAGTCCTGGATGTTGAGTGCCTCAGTTGAGATTTCTGAGCAGTGCTTGTAGAACTGTCTGAAGCTTATTTGCACCTGCTGCAGCTTCACTAGGTCCGGCGGAACTTGTTGCCTTTTCCTTTCTGCTTCTTTTCCTACAATGCGTTTCTTCTGAAGACACGACCAGGTCCCTGAATGTGTGCAGGGGGACGCTATTGAATGAATGAACGCGCCGAGATCTGGATGGCACCGAGGTGGTGTCCATCAAATTGCCGCACTGGTGTGTCCATCCTACAATGCTGCGCCGAAAGTCGGCGTGGGGTGCCCCGTTGGTTTATGAGGTGATGTCAGTAGCGGACCGATGTGTGAATAGGTCGGAACCAGCACAAGGCGCCCTGCACTGTTGAGCCTTTTTCAATGTCTGTTTTTTGTTCTTTCCCTTCCATCAAAAACAAAACAAAAATACAAGGCGCCAAGATCCGAATGGCAAGTCCTGGATGTTGAGTGCCTCAGTTGAGAGTTCTGAGCAGTGCTTGTAAGACTGTCTGAAGCTTATTTGCACCTGCTGCAGCTTCACTAGGTCCGGCGGAACTTTTTTCCTTTTCCTTTCTGCTTCTTTTCCTACAATGCGTTTCATCTGAAGACACGACCAGGTCCCTGAATGTGTGCAGGGGGACGCTATTGATTGAATGAAAATGGCGGCTTGACACAAAGCTGACTCAAGCGTTACTGTTGGTGCTATACAGACAAAAATTGGTTTTCAGTTTGTACATTCTTCAGGTTTTTTTTTCCATCCAAGTCTGATTGAGAGTTTGTAGAAAAATGGCTTCAGATTTTCCACATACTACTCTTCAACATTCTTCCTAAATGTAACAATGTGAAACTCACTAGGAGAACGGCTGTTTCTGTTTCCTTTCAAAATGCTGCCACCAATATTTTCTGAATGGAAGACATCATCTTGTAACATAAAGGGCCGAAAGGGGTTCTGGTCTGGCCGATGGTTGGTGGAGACATTTTGACTATATCTTGGACCTGCCCGGCCTCGCCCAAAATGGCGCCGGTATAAATGGGACTCGTAACTCTTTGCCCGCAAATGTATATCTAGAAAATGTTATTGTAAGTGGCCCTGTCGTATTTTAATTACAAAATGTACGTCCACCGATACCGCAACTGTTAGACACCTTTGTTCTTGTCACCTAATGGCCCGCTCGTTACGTTCTTCTACAGTGTAAATGTCTCCTCATCATATACGATTTGAGTTTGCTCCGTGGCCGGCCCACGTGGTTATAGGCCCGTATTTGTATACTGACATTTTCACAATAAAGGTTTTTAAAACAAAACACGGTAGTAGTATTTTCATTTGTAAAGTTTTTACTTTTAGTGACTGTTTTCGAATCAGTAAAAGGCAAGTGAAATAAAGCAGTCCAATTACATGACGGATAAAAGGTATAATATGTAGGAACGCAGTAAAGATAAATGGTCAAGGGCAGTTGTGTTTTTCATGTCTGCAACATAAAGTGATCGATAAGAATCTGATAATCAGGCGCATCGGCGACTAAGACAGCAGGCCGAATCTCTTTTACTCAACGGCTCCGTCATGGAAGGAAGAAACGCCCTTTTTCTCGAAAAAGGAATATATTTTACTTGCCAGACAGTTGTAAATTTTCCGGGAAAGTACATTAGCCTGGAATATTATAACATATGTTTGAAAAAAAAATATTGTTCGAAAATAATAAAAAGCGTAATTTTTAGGTCATATGACCAAGCTTTTCATCATTAAATTAACAAAAGTAAAATGAACCAATGAAAAGTTTTATTAACAAGTCACATGACCTGTTATGCTTACGTTACGCGCTGCGCGCCGCGCCTCGGATCACTTCCGGGTGCGCTAACGCGGCGTGTCATAAAACGCATTACGCGACAACGTAGGTCAAGAATATAGTCTAAATGTCTCCACCAACCAGCGTTCAGAACACAACCCCTTTCAGCAGTCCAAAAAGTTCTGTTAAATGACAACAGAGGGGACAGGCAACAAGAACCATCAGTCAAAGAGGGGAGGGCAAGTTCTTCTCTTCCGGGTCATGTTGGGGCGCTACCGGAACTGATCGAATTGGTAGTCTACAGTGTTTCTGGATGTTTCAGACTAAAGCTGGCGTCAGCATGAGACCACTACCATCTCGTAGCTCCGTCGTGGCCATTCCACGAGCAATCATGGCAGCCGCTCCCCACCAGAAGCCTGCGGGAGTCGGAGGCCCCCATGACTTTTGTAGAATCTTCACGGCTGAGGGGACGCTTTTCGAGAATGGGATCCAAGCCCTAGCAGACAAGCGTCCGAGTTCCAAGGTGTCCCAGGGCCATTTTAGTGGACCAGGCCCAAAACCGAAGAGCCGGCCGCCATTTTGAGAGTCCTGTGGCAGCCGCCTATCGCTGCACCGCTAGAGCGGGCGCATCTCAACTACATGGTGAGCGAGACGCTGTAGTCGCAAGAGCGGGCGGAAAACAGCTGAATGGCGGAAGAGGCACAGTGTAGCAAAAGCGGGCGGAATGGCAACTAAAACGATAAAGGGGCGCCTCACTACAGCTTGTCTTCAGGTCAAACGGATTGTGGGACAAGGTCCAGAATTGAAGAGTCATCAAAAGGCAAAAAGTACCGCCGGACCCCGGGAGCCGGCCGCCTATGTCGGGGGCGATCTCAGGCTACACCAGTGCTATAAGACTTGGGGAGGGTGTCGGAGCCAAGCGTCTTCTCCGAGTCCATGGCCATCACAGCGCCCCTCAGGGGCCTCCGTCAAGCTGTTTAGGAAGGTAACATATCATATTGTTTTCTAATGCAGTCAGGTCCACAAACGACACTCACTTACTTTGAGAATAGTGAAGCTGCAGTAGGAGGAAATAAGCTTCAGACAGTGTTACAAGCGCTGCTCAGAACTCTTAACTATGGCACCCAACATCCAGAACTTATGCTATTTGAGAATGGTAGTGACATCGAAGCATCTCGGGGACCAAAACCATTAACGTACTTTCACGTATGAAAATCTTACTTGGGGAGGGGGCAGGAGCGAAGCGCCCCCTCCCAGTCAGCGCCACCACACCGTATGTTGAAAATCTGAAGCCATCGTTCTACAAAGTCAACCAAACTTGGATTGAAAAATCTAGAAAAATGTACAAACTGAAAACCAGTTTTGGTCTGCATAGCATCAGTAACAACGCTTGAGTCAGCTTTGTGTCAAGCCGCCATTTTGATTCAACAAAGCACAGGCATTGAAAAAGGCTGAAATTCAGAACTCTAAACTATGGCACCCAACATCCAGGAGCTTGCTATCCGGATCTTGGAGCCTTGTGCTGTTTTCGATCTATTCACACATCGGTCCACTACTGACATCATCTTATAAACCAACGTTATGTAAATAGTTTTTTAATAAAATGTTTTACCCTATTTCTTTGCTGGTGTGTTGTCTATATTTTTAATATTTGCATAGGGTTTGTCATTATTTTGTGCGGGATGGGTGATGGAGCCGAGCTGTCTTGCAGCCCTCATGGTGTGGAGCTCAGTTCATCTCACTATTTTCGTATTTCTCAAGAAGGGTTGTTCCTAATATTTCTATTTTAGCGAGGTCAAAAAGAGATCTAATTAGTGGCCTACTGATTTTGCTCGATTACTTTTATTTTTTTACACGATTTTTCACTATCTGCAAAGACTAAACAGAGTATTGCGACTTTGTGCTTGTTTGTAAATAGAGAATGATCCAAAGAGAACCAATTCTAAAACAGTAAATGCTTGGACAACAATCAATCAAATGGAGAGACAAGGAGGTACAACGGATTACAACGGGGGTAAAGGCCTGCGTTAACTACCCTTCTGTATCTGCAAAGAGAGAGTACTAACAAAGGCAAAAGAGGGGAGGGGGGGGGGCAGCGTTCAAAGCACATCAGCGTGCATAAATACGAAAATGTTTTTATCTATCACGTACTTGACATTTTAAAGCTTTTCATATTTGCTATTAAAAAACCAATGAAATTCACAGAAAAAACCATAGGTTATAGTGGATATATAGTTAGGAATTTGCATTTACAAAACCTTGAAAATTCAATGAAAAAACCATAGGTTATAGGCCATATATAGTTAGGAATTAGCATTTACAAAACCTTATTTTACTCGCATAAAACCATTGAAATTCCATATATAGTTAGCTAACTATAAGCGCTAACTATATATCGCGCACCCGCAATCCACTGCTGATGATGTCACATATTACATCATTCATGACATGGTCAGTGACATCACTGATGACATCACTGATGACATCTCAAATGACATCACTGATGACAACTCAAATGATATCAATGATGACATCTCAAATGACATCACTGATGACAACTCAAATGACATCACTGATGACATCTCATTTGTCATCACTGATCACATCACTCATGTGATAATACAATGAACCTCTTCAGACTCTAATATAACCTTACATACACTCAGTATAAACAGACACTCACAGACTGTCACTCATCCATGGACTTACTCACACACCTAGTCAGTCATGCAAAGAATCAATCACACCTCCATTTCCTCAACTATACAGTTATACACATCTTACTTATTCAAACATATAATAACACATATTTACTCTCTTATATAATCCCTGATACAAGCTCACAGTGATCGATACAGCCACTCACACATTCACTGGCTCTTATGTTCAGTTATTTATATATCTCAACTCTCACATGTATTGTGTTTTACATACGTACTTACTTGCACATGTAGCAATGAGAAATCCATTCACTCACCAACACACCCATGCACAGTCAACCGCTCATATAGCTGTTTCCACATGCACTCTTGAACTCATACTCCTAGTGAATCAACTGCTTACACATCTATGCACAGAGTCACGCACCTCCCAGCCACCCACACACACACTCAGCCTCCCATTCAAATATTTGGGCAACCAATCAATAACCCATATGGCTACTCTTATAGCTACTGATCAACACAAGCAGCAGTTTACACAACAACAAACATACTGATGCACGAATTAAGACAGTTTAGTCACTAACCCATGCACTCAGTGAGACACATTTAATCACTCACTCATACAGTCAGTCATGCACCTACTAAATTCTTCATCCAGACACTTATACATCCACTCATTCTTCAATATGTGAAACATATTTTAACTTTACAGAAACATACAGTCACTGGATGTTGTAATCAGTGATGTCATCAGTGATGTCACTGACCATGTCATGAATGATGTAATATGTGACATCATCAGCAGTGGATTGCGGGTGCGCGATATATAGTTAGCGCTTATAGTTAGCTAACTATATATGGAATTTCAATGGTTTTATGCGAGTAAAATAAGGTTTTGTAAATGCTAATTCCTAACTATATATGGCCTATAACCTATGGTTTTTTCATTGAATTTTCAAGGTTTTGTAAATGCAAATTCCTAACTATATATCCACTATAACCTATGGTTTTTTCTGTGAATATATATATATATATATATATACATATATACATATATATATATATATATATATGTATATATATATATATATATATATATATATATATATATATATATATATATATATATATATATATATATATATATATATATATATATATATATATATATATATTACCTACTGGCGGTCGCCAGTAGGTATATATAGTTAGGATTTTTTCTCTATGGGACTTTTGAAAATTCTTTGTGTAATAACTTTGGCGTTTGTGGACGGAATTGGCTGAAATTTTCAGGAAAATGGCACATTTTGTTTCTGAGCAGCCCCTGGAAATTTGGGGGGGTTTCATCAAGGGGGGGCCAAGAAAAAAGGGGGGTCCCAAAACGCGTTTTTAACATTGAGTTTTCAATAGGGCGTTTGGCCTCACTTTTAGCTCGAACGGCTGAATAGATTTGCACGAAACTTGGCAAAATTGTAGGGACTGTTAGCCCGATGTGCCTTTGCTGGGTCTCAATATATGTGCTCCAGTGGATTTTGAGAAATTAACGTTTTAAAAAAATTATATATCTGTGACAGCGTCCCGGATAGCGCTCCAGTTCGCGTACTTGTCGCGTAACGGAGCTTTGCGAAGCGAAGCTGATTGGCTCTCCGGTGTCTGTCAACATTCTAAACAGTCCGGAGCGGCCGCCATCTTGTCTCTCGGTAGGATCGAGAGAAAAGAGGAGGAGAAAAACGAAGGGGAAATTTAATGAAAGGGGGCAAGGTAGACCCCTCTTGACCCACTAGGAATGATGTTGGGGTTAATAAAGGGTCCCGTGGGAAAAAAAAAAATTGATTTTTCACGGTAGAAGCGCTTCCCGGTTCGCGAACAGGTAGCAAAACGGGAATTCGCCATTTTGTATTTCGTTTTCATTAAATTACAGGGTATAAGGGGGTACGGGAGACGTATCCTGACCCTTTATGTTTTCTGAGAGTGGCTGAGGAGGCTCATATATGTTGATACATGTCTTCCAGCGGCTGCGCGTGAGCGTTTTTTTTTTTTTGCTGCGTGACGTCTGTTAACGTTTGATTCGAAGGAAATCAGGAAGTGTTGACCGCCATTTTGTCACTGCGAGTAAATATTTTGTTAAAAATATTTGTTATAAATTAATCCGTATTGATAAACATTGTCTCCGCCATCTTGCCTTTTTTCCAATGCCACAATTTTGTCGTGCACGGCAGCCATTTTAGATGCCTTGACCAGACCCACTTTCTGCACATCGCCGATCCTCAGCATGGCTCCCCACCCTCGCAAGCATCTCCCCCACGCACTGGTCACCCCCCCTCTCTCTCTCATGCATGGGCCATAAACCTCCCCCCATCTGCGCTGTTCTTCCCTGAGAATCACACCCTGTGCCCACCCGACACCACCCTTTCACCCTATTCACTACCGCACCCTCTGACACTCCTCTTCCTCGGTGTCTAATTGTCCAGGCCGGTCCTAGGCTATCACCTAGCCGTGCGGATGTAGTTTATGGCCCCAACTTTAAAGAATCACCCCTGTTCAAAGGAGTTACAGTAGATCAAGGCCCCCACCTCATGAGATCCATCACAGCACACGTGTTCCTACTATCTGATAACCATCCTGTATTGTGATTGGGGAGGGGATTCTCACTGTGAGGGTGTGTGGGACCGAGCCTGAAGCGGAAGATTCCAGAGATGCCTCTTTGTACATCAAAGTTTTTACAATTATGTGTCACATTAAAAATATATAGCACTCCAACAAAGTAGTAGGATTATAAAACTTTAATAACTTATAAATATATACAACGCAACAAAAACAGTAAACACATTTAAAAAAAAATTTGAAAAAAGAAGCAACCATGGTCAGTAGCTGTCTTTTGTGCGAATAGTCCCAAGGCAGCACAACGTGCTGAGTTCTGGACGGCACCCAGGTGATGTCACCTGGGTGCCGCACTGGTTTTTGATATCCTACAATACTGCTCCGAAAAACGGCGTGGGGCGCCCCGGGGAGAGGTGGGGGGGGAGGCCTCGTCAGTAGCGGTCTGTTGTGCGAATAGTCCCAAGGCAGCAGAACGCGCTGAGATGTGGATGGCATCCAGGTGATGTCCAGTAAGTTGCAGCACTGGTTTTGGTATCCTACAATGCTGCTCCGAAAAACGGCGTGGGGTGCCCCGGGGATGGGGGGGGGGAGGCGGCGTGAACGGGCCTCCCCAGGTGGAGGCTCGTCTGCTGTATTGGGGCGCCCCTTTACCGTTTCAGTTGCCATTCCGCCCGCTTTTGGTACACTGTGCCAAAATCCGCCATTCAGCTGAGTTATGCCCACTCTTGCGGTGCAGCGATAGGCGGCTGCCACAGGACTCTCAAAATGGCGGCAGGCTCTTCGGATTTGGGCCTGGTCCACTAAAATGGCCCTGGGACACCTTGGAACTCGGACGCTTGTCTGCTAGGGCTTGGGCCCCGTACTCAAAAAGCGTCCCCTCAGCCTTGAAGATTCTACAAAAGTCTTGGGGGCCCCCGACTCCCGCAGGCTTCCGGTGGGGAGCGGCTGTCATGATTGCTTGCGGAATGGCCACGACGGAGCTATGAGATGGTGGTGCTCTCATGCTGACGCCAGCTTCAGTCTGAAACATCCAGAAACACTGTAGACTATCAATTCGATGACTTCCGGTGGAGCCCCAACGTGACCCGGTAGGGAAGAACTTGCCCTCCCCTTTTTTGAGTGATGGTTCTTGTTGCCTGTCCCCTCTGTTGTCATCTAACAGAACATTTTTGGATTGCCGAGTGAGAAAAAGAAAGGTGGGGCTTTCATCGTTTGAGAAAAATGATCCAATGAAAAGTGTTATTTTTAGGTCATATGATCAAGCCTTCCATCATTAGGAAACCAAAAGTAAAATGAACCAATGAAAAGTTTTAAAAACAAGTCACATGACCTGTTATGCGGCTTTGGGCTATAAAAAGCCAAAAAAATCTGTTGGCCCCTGAGGCGGCGTCAGTAGCGGACCGATGTGCGAATAGGCCGATGGCAGCACAACGCGCCGAGATCTGGATGGCACCGAGGTGGTGTCCAGCAAGTTGCCGTACTGGTGTGGCCATCCTACAATGCTGCGGGGGGGGGGGGCGGCGCAAATGAGCCTCTCCCGCCTCTCCAGGTGGAGGCACTTCATCTGCAGTGGGGCGCCGTCTAGCTGAGTTTCGCCCGCTCTTGCTGCTACAGCGATAGGCGGCTGCAACAGGACTCTCAAAATGGCGGCCTGTTCTTTGGATTTGGGCCTGGTCCACTAAAATGGCCCTGGGACACCTTGGAACTCGGACGCTTGAATTTTTTTCCTTTCCTCCACATGCAAAAAAGGTAAATGCCCGGTGCGTTACCTGCCTCATCTGCCACGATGTACTCTCCAGAGGAACCGAAAAAAAATATAGTTATGGTAATTATACCATGCATCGTCATATGGAGAGGTGGCACCCGATTAATTATAGTGCTGCCCAAATTCGAGATTTGGTGGATAACCCCCGACCTGCCAGTACATCCACCAATGAAGTGGCAGTGACAGCATCAGAGGCAAGGGAAACGGTTCTAAATCTTCAGAAGAACTTTGGACAAATGAAAATGACATGTTTAACTTGCGGCAAATTAATTTCATGTGGAGAGAGGAGTGTTAGTCTAATCAATAGAGCTTATGAACATCATCATAGTCGATGGTTGGTGGAGACATTTTGACTATATCCTGGACCTGCTCGGCCTCGCCCAAAATGGCGCCGGTATAAATGGGACTCGTAACTCCTTGTTGTGTACTGGTTGCCCAACCTTGATATCACGAGATACGTATGCAGTTTTGAAGCACATGGCGGGCGGGGACGAGAATTGATTGAACATTTCGACATCCCTATTGATATTAAGTTCTGATGTGTTATTGATTACTGTACTATTGAAAGTTCGAATTAACGTCACCCATGGTACTTGCCCTCAAATGTATATCTAGATAATTTTATTGTAACTGGCTTGTCGTATTTTAATTATAAAATGTACGTCCATCGATTCCGCAACTGTTAGACACATTAGTTCTTGCAACCTAATGGCCCGCCTGTTACGTTCTTCTACAGTGTAAATGTCCCCTCATCATATACGATTCCAGTTTGCTCCGTGGCCGGCCCACGTGGTTATAGGCCCGTATTTGTATACTGACATTTTCACAATAAAGGTTTTTAAAATAAAACATGGTAGTAGTACTTACATTGGTAAAGTTTTGAATAATAGCCACTGTTTTCGAATCAGTAAAAGGCAAGTGAAATAAAGCAGTCCAATTACATGACGGTTAAAAGGTATAATACGCAGGAACGCAGTAAAGATAAATGGTCAAGGGCTGTTGTGTTTTCTACTCTTGCAACATAAAGTGATCAATAAGAATCTGATATTCATGCCTATCAGCGACTAAGACAGCAGGCCGAGCCTCTTTTGCTCAACGGTTCCCTCATGGGACAAAGAAACGCCCTTTTTCTCGAAAAAGGAATATTTTACTTGCAGGACAGTTGTAAATTTCCCGGGAAAATACATTAGCCTGGAACATTGTTAGTGATAAACTGTAAATGCATCTGGGTCCTTTGCTTTACAAGTCAGAGTGAGAAAAAAAAAGGTGGGGCTTTCATCATTTGGGAAAAAAAAATGTTCGAAAGCAATGAAAAGCGTCATATGACCAAGCCTTTCATCATTAGAATAACAAAAGTAAAATGAACCAATGAAAAGTTTTATTAACAAGTCACATGACCTGTTATGCTTACGTTACGCGCCGCGCTCTGGATCGCTTCCGGGACGCTGCGCCTCGCGCACCGGAGCACTTCCGGGTGCGCTAACGCGATGCGTCATATGACGCATTACGCGACAACGTATGTCCAGAATATAGTCAAAATGTCTCCACCAACCAGCGGTCGGAACACAACCCCTTTCAGTAGTCCAAAAAGTTCTGTAAAATGACAACAGAAGGGACAGGCAACAAGAACCATCACTCAAAAAAGGGGAGGGCAAGTTCTTTTCTACCGGGTCACGTTGGGGCTCCACCGGAACTGATCGAATTGGTAGTCTACAGTGTTTCTGGATGTTTCAGATTGAAGCTGGCGTCAGCATGAGAGCACCCCGTGGCTACGTCGTGGCCATTCCGCGAGCAATCATGGCAGTCGCTCACCACCGGAAGTCTGCGGGAGGCGGGGGCCCCGGTGACTTTTGTAGAATCTTCAAGGCTGAGGGGACGCTTTTGGGAATGGGGTCCATGCCCTAGCAGTCAAGCATCCGAGTTCCAAGGTGTCCCAGGGCCATTTTAGTGGGCCAGGCCTAAATCCGAAGAGCCGGCCGCCATTTTGAGAGTCCTGTGGCAGCCGCCTATCGCTGCACTGCAAGAGTGGGCGCAATTCAAGTGGATGGTGGGCGAGACGCTGTAGCCGCAAGAGCGGGCGCAACTCAGCTGGTTGCGTAAAGCGCTGGGGTGTACCTGAAAAACCTCCACCTGGGAAGGTGGGGGAGGCTCGTTCGCGCCGCCTCTCCCTTCTAGTGCATTCCACGCCGTTTCCTGGCGCAGGAATATGTGATGGTCGGACTAGGGCACCGTAGGACGTGTCTTCAAGTCGAACGGATTGTGGGACAAGGTCTAGAATGGAAGAGTCACCAAAAGGCAAAAAGTTCCGCTTGACCCCGGGAGCCGGCCGCCTATGTCGGGGCGATCTCAGGCCACACCAGGGCAACAAGACTTGGGGAGGGGGTCGGAGCCAAGCGCCCCCTCCGAGTCCGCGCCATCACACCGCCCCTCGGGTGCCTCCGTCAAGCGGTTTAGGGAGGCACCGCATCACATTGTTTTCAAATGCAGTCAGGTCCACAAACGGCCCCCACTTACTTTGAGAATAGTGAAGCTGCAGCAGGTGCAAATAAGCTTCAGACAGTGTTACAAGCGCTGCTCAGAACTCTGAACTATGGCACCCAACATCCAGGACTTATGCCATTTGTGCAAGGCAGTGACATCGAAGCAACTCAGGGACCAAAACCATGAACGTACACTCATGTATGAAAATCTTACTATTGATGCTTGACTGAGGCCAAGGAGATCAGAGTGCCTGAGTCTCATGCTCGATCGATTGAGCTAGCCGGATCGGGCAACAAAAAGTATAAAATAGTTATGTAAATAGTTATTTAATAAAATGTTTTACCCTGTTACTTTGCTGGTGTGTTGTATATATTTATAATATTTGCATAGGGTTTGTCGTTATTTTGGGTGGGGTGGGTGGCGGAGCCGAGCTGTCTTGCAGCCATCGTGGTGTGGAGCTCAGTTCATCTCACTAGTTTCGTATTTCTCATGAGGGGTTGTTGTTAATGTTTCTATTTTAGCGAGGTCAAAAAGAGATCCCATTAGTGGCCTACTGATTTTGCTTGATTCCTTTTGTTTTTTTAAACGATTTTTCACTATCTGCAAAGACTAAACAGAGTATTGCGACTCTGTGCTTGTTTGTAAATAGAGAATGAACCAAAGAGAACCAATTCTAAAACAGTAAATGCTTGGATAACAATCAATCAAATGGAGATAGAAGCAGGCACGACGGATTACAACGGGGCAAAGGCCTGCGTTAACTACCCTTCACTATCTGCAAATAGAGAGTACTCCTAAGAGAAAAGAGGGGGGGGGGGAGGAGCAGCGTTCAAAGCACATCAGCGTGCATAAACACGAAAATGTTTTTACCTATCACGTACTTGACATTTGACAGCTTTTGATATTTGCTATTAAAAAACCATTGAAATTCACTGAAAAAACCATAGGTTATAGAACATATATAGTTAGGAATTAGCATTTACAAAACCTTGAAAATTCACTGAAAAAACCATAGGTTATAGACCATATATAGTTAGGGATTAGCATTTACAAAACCTTAATTTACTCGCACAAAACCATAGAAATTTGCATATATAGTTAGTTGCAATAACTATATATCGCGCACCCACAATCCACTGCTGATGATGTCACATATTACATCATTCATGACATGGTCAGTGACATCACTAATGACATCACTGATGACATCAACCAGTGTTTGTATGTTTCTGTAAAGTTAAAATATGTCTTACATATTGAAGAATGAGTGGATGTATAAGTGTCTGGATGAAGGATTTAGTAGGTGCATGACTAACTGTATGAGAAAGTGATTAAATGTGTTTCACTGAGTGCATGGGTTAGTGACTAAACTGTCTTAATTTGTGCATCATTATGTCTGTTGTTCTGTAAACTGCGGCATGTGTTAATCAGTAGCTATATGAGTAACTATATGGGTTATTGATTGGTTGCCCAAGTATTTGTATGGGAGACTGAGTATGTGTGTGGCTGGGAGGTGTATTACTCTGTGCATAGATGTGTGAGCAGTTGATTCACTAGATGTATGGGTTCAAACGTGCATGTGGAAACAGCTGTATGGGCAGTTGACTGTGTGCATGAGTGTATTGGTGAGTGAATGGATATCTCAGTGCTACATGTCAAAGTAAGTACATATGTAAAACACAGTACATGTGAGATTTGACATATATAAATAACTGAGCATAAGAGCCAGTGAATGTGAGAGTGGCTTTATGAATCATTGTGAACTTGTATCAGAGATTGTATAAGAGAGTAAATATGTGTTAGAATATGTTTGAATAAGTAAGGTGTGTATAACTGTATAGTTGAGGAAATGGAGGAGTGATTGATTCTTTTCATGACTGACTAGATGTGTGAGTAACTCCATGGATGAGTGACAATCTGTGAGTGTCTGTTTACATTGATTGTATCTAAGGTTATATTAGAGTCTGAAGAGGTTCATCGTATTATCACATGAATGATATCAGTGATGTGATCAGTAATGTCAAATGAGATGTCATCAGTGATGCCATCAGTGATGTCATCAGTGATGTCACTGACCATGTCATGAATGATGTAATATGTGACATCATCAGCAGTGGATTGCGGGTGCGCGATATATAGTTATTGCAACTAACTATATATGCGAATTTCTATGGTTTTGTGTGAGTAAATTAAGGTTTTGTAAATGCTAATCCCTAACTATATATGGTCTATAACCTATGGTTTTTTCAGTGAATATATATATATATATAAATATAATATATATATTTTTTTGCAGTTTTATATAGCGCCCACTCGACCCGAAGGTATTGCTATGGGCGGGGTGTTTCCTTCCATGTAGTCAGCTTCAAGCACGACTTGCTTAGAGTGCACACACTTAATACGCGCTGTACCAACCGGACATCATGAAACTGGAACGTGAGCAACAACAGTAAGACCAAGTGTTCCTATTTAACCAGCACGTTCATTAGAAGAGCACGTCAGACCTACAATGAAAGATCCAAAATAGAGCAAAGGGTTACAGGAAGGACAGTAAAAAACAAGGCCAGCGGGCTGTTTTCACTTACAGCTGCCCAACATAAAAACTCGGTCGTGTCAAGGCGCTTTAGAAAGGAAGCAGCAAATGAAGTACTGGAAAGAGGGAAGCTTGCCCTCTTCCCGACACTTACTCCTTTCTAGGTGCGCGTGCATTGAGGATTTCCCATTCACAGTCCTTTCCACAAGCAGAGCAGAGAGTCGCCCTCTTGTTGCCCTGCTCAAGTCTGTAGTGCCTGGTGCCCTTACTTCCAGCATGAGAATAAGGATCTCAAGCTCCCCCGAACCGAGGCTTTTAGTGTGCACGTGCATGGGATCTACTTTCTTCCTTCTGCCCCTTCTTCCCAAAAATGCGTGCAGGAGGGACGCCTTACCCTAAGAAGGTCAGTCTTCCCAAGCGACTTCCGGTTTGTGTTCCCTTACACCCCCATCACCTTCCACACCGAGTCAGGGAAAAAGATAAGTGAAGTAGAGGGAGCCCAACAAGGGAAAAAACAAGCACATGCAAAGCAATGGAGGGGGGGTGGGAACGGAGACACGGACAGCGGGAGGGGGGGGAGGGGGAAGGCAGGACAGCAAGACAGCCACGAGCCAATCAAAGACAGAAAACAAATACGACAGACACGAAAATGCACAACAATACAAGGAGACAACTGAACACCAGAACACGGAGACAAAGACGAAGACGAAAACGGAAAACAATGCTGCTTACCTGATCGCAAATACAAAGTACTTCCTGGCAACTTAAATCTCGCAGCCCACTCCGGCAAAAGACACTTCGAAAAAGACCAAAACATGACAGAAAAAAAAAAGAAATCCGCCCACCGCCGCAATGACGCTGTTAAAGGGGGGGAGAGTGAAAAAAATCGCCGGAACGCCCACGAAACTGCTCGGACAATGACTGATGCATCTCTGTTGCAATGGCTAGCCTCCATTTATGGAGCTAGACAATGGAACTGAGAGGCGGGTTAAAGCCCCATACTGAAATTCAAAAGATTTCGCCTGCGCGAACACTGCTGTGCAGTGGACGCCAGGCGAAAGCTAAAAAGGGCCTTTTGAAATAAGAGCCAGCCATTTGTTTGGGTGTAAATGCGGTCTTTTGACCATTTGTTTATCACTTGCATACCACAACATTGTGGTCTCTACCAGTCTTTATGAGAGGCCAATTTCAGACTCACAGGGGAAAAGAGGTGCCGCCCCCTATAAAGCTGCAATGGCGCCAAACCTGCCTCACATGCGGGTGATATGCTAATGAGGTCTGTTCTGAATACCAAAGGCGGGATGACCGAGCATCAGCTGTTTTTAAACTTTTTGGTTTCCTTGTAATTTTTTTAAAGATCACAATTACTCACCGATTTTACATTTTGCAGCAGGATGGACACATGAACAGTTGCACAAAGTTTAGAGATATTATATATTATGCACACTATTTACGATCAGACTTTCTCTGTCCTTTTTTTTGTTTAATGTATCTTGCACAACTTCTACAGGTGGCGGTTGACTCACTCAGTGAACAAAGCCTTGACAGTCTAGCCATGGCAGTTTTATTATTTGAACGGCGGCCATTACACAAATAGTTTACAGAGAAATGTGGTATAAAAGCAGAAAACAGCTGCGGAGATGCACAGCTCGATTCCAACACGTGGCAGCCGGTTCAAACAAAAGGACACAATAATAGAGCTTCAGTGCACCAAGCTTAATTAAAATGCAACAGCTTGGATTCCAAAGAAGATTCAATTTCCTCTTGTCTATACCCATCAAATTCTGGGGCAGAAAAAAAAGCCTGCTCATCTGAAACATGCACCACTAGAGGAAAGTGAAACACGGACAGAATCCTGGTGGGACTAACTGAACGGCCAAAAAACCTGAAATATAAGATACGAGGAGCTGAAAATGGGGGAAAAAGGTAGTTAGTTTTGTGACCAGGTTCCAATGCAATCTTTACTATACACCTACTGCACACAAAGGTTCTCGGGAGGAGAGAATGGAGGACGGCATATGGAAACCACGGGTACCTCAGTGATTCCAAAGGGGATATTTCCAACGTAGAGTCAGCGGGCCTGCCAGGTCATCTGGCTGCCGACGAAGGGGCACAGGGGTAGAGGTCACGGCCAGTCCATCTGGAGGGATGCTTGATTCCGGTCTTGGAAAGACATGGCTTGGTAGTTCGGACTGGACTGTTCCCATGAGGCACAGGGTCAGAGCTGATTTGCATATAGCCAGTGTCTAACCCAGGGTGGTATGGAGTGCAAAAAAACAATGGATTTAGGCCCAGATCCTTTTACTGGGGTGAATGTATGACATTGTTCTACATTCTGTCCATCAACTGTATTTTTTGCAATTTTCACCCCGAGTGTGCTGGGTATACTCAGACGTGAGTCCCAGGCTCTCCACACCACTGGAGTCAAGCTATCCAGGCTGATGAAGGCTGATAGCCAGAAACCGGTCCTTGGATGCTTGAATCCGGTCTGGGAAAGACATGGCTTGGTAGTTCGGACTGGACTGTTCCCATGAGGCACAGGGTCAGAGCTGATTTGCATATAGCCAGTGACTAACCCAGGGTGGTGTGGAATGCAAAGAAACGATGGATTTAGGCCCAGATCCTTGTACTGGGGTGAATGTATGACATTGTTCTACATTCTGTCCATCAACTGTATTTTTTGTATTTTTTGCATCTGGGGTCATGGTCGCAGTGGACGCCAGGCGAAACCTAAAAAGGGCCTTTTAAAATAAGAGCCAGCCATTTGTTTTGGTGTAAATGCGGTCTTTTGACCATTTGTTTATCACTTGCATACCACAACATTGTGGTCTCCACCAGTCTTTATGAGAGGCCAATTTCAGACTCACAGGGGAAAAGAGGTGCCGCCCTCTATAAAGCTGCAATGGCGCCAAACCTGCCTCACATGCGGGTGATATGCTAACGAGGACTGTTCTGAATACCAAAGGCGGGATGACCGAGCATCAGCTGTTTTTAAACATTTTGGTTTCCTTGTAATTTTTTTAAAGATCACAATTACTCACCGATTTTACATTTTGCAGCAGGATGGACACATGAACAGTTGCACAAAGTTTAGAGATAAACCAAAAAGATGGTTAAATACACATTTACAAAAAAACTATAAATATCACATCAAATAATCGTACTTTTAAGGCTGACGTTCAAACCAAATTCTGCTTATACACCGGTGCCCGCCACAATCGGGCTCACACGCCAACAGACCCGATTCAGGCCCAGAAGTTGTGCGCACACGCAAAAATAAAGAAAAAAAACCATGCAGGCTGGCGAGTGGTGTGAGCACACCATGACTAGAGAGTAAAGCCATATGGCCCCTCTGCTAGTCATTGTGCGCTTAACCGCACGCTCTATGCCAGCCAATAGCGTGTGGTAGCACTTTTAAAAGCCCACACACACACTAAATGTCTCGCAGAGCAGCACATGCACTGGCTCAGCGAAACCTAAGAAAGCACAACTATAAGACGGCAAGATGGTCAATGGTAACAGCAACCCTCAAAATTGCTGAATGTTTTATAAAAATGAAAAAATTGCTGAATGTTTTGAACTATTTGCATTTTAACTTCATGTAATCTTATGAATTCACCACTGTTTCATATGTATTATTGATTGTTTTGGCCGCCATGGGTAAAAATATATTTGATCTTTGTTTTTATTAAGCGGGAGTCAATTTTATTTGTATACTTTCCATTTTAAAAGAAACATCTAACACCAATTGACCTTTGATCGCTAGCTGCAAAAGAAGCTTATGATCAAATAAACACATTAGTCAGCCATGACATTTTGGAATGGGTTATCCTGATGCAGTCCATTACATGGTTATTTCCAGGTGCCCACAAAAGGTACAACTAACACCCACCCTCACCAGCCACCATGGGAAGGGGAATACAAACTAACCCACAACCCGTTTAGAAACCTAGACCAATGGGAACCGTCCAGGAAGTCTAGCAGCAACATCACCGCTCCCTAAAAGTAACTACTGCACGATTAAATATATACTGTTAAACCATGAATCCCTACGTCCTCTTATTGTGCTGAGCTATTTGTATTCAATTAATTGCCCAGACAGGCTGCCTCTTGGCTTACTAAAAGTACATGTTATATATTATGTACACTATTTACGATCAGACTTTCTCTGTCCTTTTTTTTGTTTAATGTATCTTGCACAACTTCTACAGGTGGCGGTTGACTCACTCAGTGAACGAAGCCTTGACAGTCTAGCTTGGCAGGTTTTATTATTTGAACGGCGGCCATTACACAAATAGTTTACAGAGAATTGGGGTATAAAAGCTGAAAACAGCTGCGGAGATGCACAGCTCGATTCCAACACGTGGCAGCCGGTTCAAACAAAAGGACACAATAATAGAGCTTCAGTGCACCAAGCTTAATTAAAATGTGGCAAAGGAATTATGTGAACATGGACTGACCAAAAAGGCATGCAATAGACTTATAAAAGATATGGAAATAAAAAACGGTGGTCCCGCCCTTTCACTGGTCTAAGCCAACGAACGGCACACCCATACCTGCGACGATTTCGGTCCCGGGAGCCACTACGCTGGTCTCTGCCACGCCTTCCCCTACTGCGGCTATGATGCTTTCGCTCGCGGCTCCTAGAGCGACTGTCACTTCGTTTCCTGTGACAGTTCTCCTTGTCACGTTCTATAAGGTGACAAAAAGGATTTTGTTTCAAACAAAAAGCAACGTCGTAATAACAATTTGCAAGACGAGGTAGGCTCGGATGAACTTAAGAGTTCATAGATACGTTGGACAGCATCGAACACGGACAGTGGGTGGGCAGGAGGGAGGAGGCACTGGCAGTGGGCGGGTGGGAGGGAGAACTTTGAGAAGGCACGGACAACTGGATGGCGAGAGGGAGGGTGCATAGGGAGTGTTTCCTTGAAGCATCGAGGTACTGAGGAAATAGGGAGATAGGGAGATCTGTAAGGGACATTGGACAGCATCGAACATGGACAGTGGGCTGGCGGGAGGGAGGAGGCACGGACAGTGGGCGGGCGGGAGGGAGAAGGCACAGACAACGGGATGGCGAGAGGGAGGGTGTGGGGGGCGGGACTTAAAAAAAGACACAGAAACGCCCCCGAATCGCATCATGACGGGGGAAAGAGTGATGGATAACCATGTCTTCCAATGGCTTGCCTCCATTTATGGAGCTAGCCAATGGAAGAGCAGGTGGGACAAAGCCCCCGTACTGTTCTAACATAAGATTTCTCCTGCATGAACGCTGCTGCGCAGCGAACGCCAGGCGAAACCTAAAAAGGGGGCAAATATACAACCCTGGCGCACTCCCTCAGTTGATGCGATTGAATTAGTCTTTTCTCCCACTGGGCTGTACCGGATAGCTACAGTAGAGGATGCATGATGCCTACGCAATAGAGTAACAAGCGGTATTGAAGGCGCTGGACAAATCCATGGAGGCTAAGTGAATCGGGACACCCCTGGCCTCCATGTACTTGTCCATAATCATAGACAGGTTAAGACATTGCTCTGTTGTTCCCCTTCCTTTCTTGAAGCCAAATTGGGTATTCACTATAAGAGGCCAGAGGTATTGGCCCATGTCTCCAGGCGTGCAAGGATTACCCGCCCCAGAAGCTTGCATGAGGTATATATTAACAAAATTGGTCTGTAACATGTGGGGTCATTTCTATTAGGCTTTTTAAAAATTGGCGCCACCCCTGCTTTTCACCACGATGATGGAATACGTCCCATCAGTGATTTCATTTGAGATGTCATCAGTGATGTCATCAGTGATTTCACTGACCATGTCATGAGTGATGTAATATGTGATGTCATCAGCAGTGCAAGGCGGGAGTTGTAGTTAGCTGAACTAACTATAACGGGGAATTTCTCTGGTTTTATACGAGTGAAATGTCCAACTAACTATAACTTTCCCTAAAACCTATGTTTTTCAGTGAATTTATAATGTTTTTTAAATGCTAATTTCTAACTATAACGTGCCTGAAACCTATGGTTTTTAAAGTGAATTTCAAAGGTTTTTTAAATGCTAGTTTCCAACTATGCCTACAGAGGTAGGACATGTGAAGAAAGAAGAAAAAACGCACAGAAAGAAGCAAAAGAAATGCAGAAAGAGGCAACAGACGTCCAGAAAGAAGAAGAAAATTGCAGGAAGAAATAAAACGTCCAGAAAGAGCCCACAGAGGAGTAGAAAGAGGCCTTGTTGCAAAATCATCCTGTGCCCACAACTTTTTCAGACGGGTACTGGTGGTAACTGACTCTGACTAACCAGGCCTAGAGCCAGTGCTATGCTAAAAGACACTTAGAATACAGTGAAAACACCTACATACACTAGGGAACACTATGCATTAGGGTACACCTGTGAATAGCATGACCTCTTCTGTAAGGCCCTAGTAAATAATAGGGCAGGGGGATTAAAACTACCTCTAAGTCAGAGGTGCTGAAATATGCTACTTTAACTAGTAGTCGTGTTTGCAGAGTAGTGGAGAAAGGGTGCTGGGCGTTTAGCCAATGCTCAGGAATTACGCTGTGTAGGACTTACAGGAGGTACCAGAAGGGATTCTTGGCCTCCAAAACTCCCTCAGGACTAAATTGGACTTCATCCCCCATCCCGTAGTCTGCCCAAGGCATGTTTGCAGAGTGGTAGAGAAAGGGGGACATGGCCTTCAAAGATGTTTTAGCAATCCCACTGTGTGGGACTTACAAGAGGGGTGGTTGGCCCCCAAGGGCCAACTTCCCAAAATATTACCTCCAGTTAGTCCCACACAGCAGCACTGGTAAGTACTCGTACCAGGCCATGACCACTTTGCCCACCACTCTACAAACTCGCTCCCTGGCACGCTCTTGGATGGGGATTGAAGTCTCCTTTACTGCTGGGGGTCCTTTAAGGGCCAACTAGCCTACCTTTTTCCTCCAGTAAGCCCCACACAGTGGGAATTGTGAGAGGTAGAAAAAAACCATGCCCCCTTTCTCCACCACTCTGCAAATGCGCCCGCTGGCCCGTTGTAAGTTGGGAGATTAAGTCCCCTTGAATGCTGAGGGTCCATAGGGTCCAACTAGCCCACCAAGTACCTCCAGTAAGTGCCACAGAGCTGCGTTGCAGAGAGGTGTAAAAAGGGGCGTGTCCTGGACCACCTCTCTTCAAAGCAACATAGTGGCACTTACTGGAAGCACCTGGTAGGCTAGTTGGCCCCCAGGGGCCCTCAGGATTGAAAGTGAATTAATTCTCCAACTTTAAACGTGCCAAAGGGTGTGTGACTGTATATATTGTATATATATATTGCATGCGCAGTGTCAATGGTATGATTAAATAGACAGGGGGTCTACAAATACCAATGAAAAAGCACGATGGGAATAATGCAATTAAAAAACTACATTGTCCAGAATTCCCAGCAGGTTAACAAACAGGAAGTGTAAGAATCACATGCTTTCTTGGTAGAATGGGTATTTTAAACAACGTGCATCCTTAGAAAAAATTGACCGTGAGCAAGGTAGATGTAACTACCGAAACGCGTTGGTTTTTCTGTGCCAAATTGAAAATAAAAACGTTTTGCTGAGAATACTGGCTGTAAGTGGCGGTTCATATTGTTGATTTTACTGGAATTGACGTGGTTGGATTTATTAGCGGCTTTTTTCGGCCGCTGGAGCTACGCACCGCTAAGCAGTGCCATTACGGGGAAACAAAACCACCGAGTTGGAATATATATATATATATATATATATATATATATATATATATATATATATATGTCCACACACCCTCCAGACGAACTGTAGGAAGAGGCCACACAGGGAATTGCCGGAAAAGCCTTTAATTGGACCAACAAGCAGGTAAGGCATAATGCATTTCGACGCACTCGTCTTCCTCAGATGCCCCTGTTGCTGTACAAAGCAGTCCCATCTCTCCGCCTTGAGTGCCTCTGCAGACCTCCCACAGGTAATGGGAAGCGCCTCCCCTTCCGTTGTTAAGCTCACCTGCTGTAGTGATGGTGGAACTACAGCCCCCAGAATACATCATCTCTGGGCAGGTGTTGCGAGGGAAAATGGATGGTGAAAGTCCGTGTGGCTGTGGCGCGCTGCAGAGCGGAGAAGGCTGCTGCAATTGTAAGTTCAGTCCTCGGGCTTCCCTGGGTCCCTGAATACATCTACCTGCCAAAGCACGAGTCCATGGAATTCGGGGCCGGCACAATGTCCAAACCTGACCGTGAAGTCACGGGCTGCCGCATGGCAGCAAACTCCAATTGACCTGTACTAGGAAGGTGAGCTGTGATGATCCGATACCTCGGTGCACAATAAAACCTGCAGACGCAGATTTGTTTTGCCAGTAAAATCACAGCCGCTTTGCAGATGGAGCCTCTTAAAGCGTCTCTGGCTGACGCTGGAAATGTCCACACACCCTCCAGACGAACTGTAGGAAGAGGCCACACAGGGAATTGCCGGAAAAGCCTTTAATTGGACCAACAAGCATATATATATATATGCTGCAAAGACTCGTCCTTCGTTTCCTCCACGAAAACTCGACAGCCAGAACACGCAAAAAGACGAGGTAGACCCAATTTGGTGCTTCTTTTTTTATTTTGCTTTAAAGTGCAACCACATCACCACGACGCGTTTCGGCAGCTCCCTGCCTTGATCACATGACAACAGTGTCGTGGTCTGCACCTCCTTTTAAAGTGCTAGTGTGCGAATGGACATAGAAAACATATTTATCAGTCATGTTATTCTTGTGTGATACGTAAAATACAGGTTGGAAAGTTATTGAATGTAAAATACAAAAATATAAACAGTGCATAAATGTAAAGCCAACGAAATTCTATGTATAATACATATATGTCTTATGGCTATTATAGCATTATATACATTTGCTAAACCCTCAATTCATATCTCATCAACTGTTATTTTCTTAAATATCCATTCACTAAATACCAAAGTGCATCTCCGTGAATCAAAATGAGACTAAAAGATATTAATATTGTCGTGCAAAAAGTTATAAACATAAAAATGACACCCTAAGTGAATAAACAAATCATCTTGATTTTACATGTTACCCTGCCAGTAAACAATTTTATCTCTATGAAGGGATAGATACGAGAAAAGACGAATATTTCATGGGTTCTACTGATAAACTGCATTTGTTACAACTTGTAATGAATGATTCCCACAATTGTTAACATCAAAACCTTTTTTGTGTCATTCAATTCATTCATAAGTCTTTAAAATTGCATAAATAATTAAAACCCATTTAATATCAAAAATATACTCTAATATTAGTCTTTCGTCTTATAAAATCACATATATATATTTTTATGTGCATAAAAAGAACTGCTAAGATATTTACATTAAGAGGTTGAGGATTAGTGGAACACTAGTTCTTATTGATAAAGGACCACATAGAAGTAAAGTGCAATTTGTATAGCGATGATCATAATTATCACTCTAAAAACGTATACATATCCTCACTCATATTTAAACCATTTGGCTGTTTCGTGTCTAGAGTGAGTATGCAATGGGTTTCTAGCCGGCGAAGCATACCTTCCCTATCCCCTCCTCTTCTCTGAATTGGGACGGTGTCAATTATGTAGTACCTTAGATCTTTTGGATTTCCACCATGTACTTCATGAAAGTGCCTTGCCACAGGGTAGTTGGGGTCGTTGTTGTTAATCGCCTATATATACTATCAGAGGGAGTTACACGTGCAAAACAGACTTTGCTATCTACGTTCTCCAATGCACATGTGGTAAGAGGAACTTAGGCAGCACCATACATCAATCAATCAGAGTACTGGTAAAGCGCACTAGTTACCCGTGAGGGTCCCAAGGCGCTGAGGGGAGGGGGGTGCTGCTACTGCTCGAAGAGCCAGGTCTTGAGGAGTCTTCTAAAGGCGAGTAGGTCTTGGGTCTGCCGTATGTGGGTAGGGAGGTTGTTCCAGGTCTTGGCGGCGAGGTAGGAGAAGGATCTGCCACCGGAGGTCATTCGTTGGATGTGGGTAACTGTGGCGAGGGCGAGGCTTGCGGAGCAGAGTTGGCGGGTGGGGGTGTGGAAGCTGAGTCTGCTGTTCAGGTAGGCTGGTTCGGCATTGTGGAGTGCTTTGTGTGCGTGGGTGAGGATCTTTAAGGTGATCCTCTTATCGACGGGGAGCCAGTGTAGGTCTCTCAGTGGGGGTTGATGTGGCTGCGGCAGAGACGTTGACGATCATTAGGGCGGAGGCGTTTTGGATGCATTGTAGTCGTCATAGGTGTTTGGCTGGGATTCCTGTGTAGAGAGCGTTGCCATAGTCCATTCTGCTGCTGACGAGGGCCTGTGTCACCGTTCTTCTTGTAGAAACTGCGGAGCATGCGGAGGGTGTTGTAGCAGGGGATGTATGACATTACAACGCATACATTCACAACGCATACCATTACAACAAAACTTTTACAATGCAGGATCTATTACAACGCATGCCATTACAACACATGCCATTACAACGCAGCTGCTATTACAACGCATGCCATTACAACGTAAGTATGTGTAAGTCTTTTTTTGTTTCAATTAATGGGAATGTTGTAGTTATGGTGTAAGTGTTGGATAGTGTAGGGGTTAAACTTACTATTCCAACTCCAGTGGGGGTGTAATAGCAGGGTAAGTGTTGGATGGTGTAGGAATTAAAATTTAATTAAATACTTACCCATACTTACATTGTAATGGCATGCGTTGTAATAGCAGCTGCGTTGTAATGGCATGCGTTGTAATGGCATGCATTGTAATGGATCCTGAGTTGTAAAAGTTTTGTTGTAATGGTAGTGTGTTGTTTTAGTTGCGCTGTAATTGCTGTTTCCCTGTAGCAGGAGGAGGAGATGGCGTTGACCTGCTTAGACATGGAGAGGGAGGAGTTGAGGATGAATTCTAGATTGCGTGCATGGTCGGTGGGTGTTGGTGCTGTTCCCAGTGTGGTCGGCCACCAGGAGTCGTCCCAGGCTGAGGGGGTGGGTCAGAGGATGAGGACCTCCGTCTTGTCCAAGTTCAGCTTCAGACGGCTGCTCCTCATCCAATCGGTGACGGTTTTCATTCCCTCATGGAGGTTGGTTTTGGCGGTGTGTGGGTCCTTAGTGATTGAGAGGATGAGCTGGGTGTCGTCAGCGTAGGAGATGATGTTGAGGTCGTGATGGCGGGCCACTTGTGCGAGGGGGGCCAGGTAGACGTTGAACAGCGTTGGGCTGAGGGATGAGCCCTGGGGGACGCCGCAGATGATGTTGGTGGCTTCGGATCGGAAGTGTGGGAAGCAGACACTCTGGGTTCTGCCGGAGAGGAAGGACGTGGTCCAGTCAAGATACTTCTCTTGGATTCCGGCTTCTAGGAGGCGTGTCTTTAGAGTGCGATGGCAGACTGTGTCGAAGGCGGCTGACAGGTCCAGGAGGATGAGGGCTGATGTTTCGCCGTTGTCTAGTTGGCGCCTGATGTTGTCTGTGGCGGCGATGAGGGCTGTCTCGGGCTGTGGTTTTGTCTGAATCCGGACTGGGACGAGTCCAAGATGTTGTTGTCTTTGAGGTGGCGGGCCAGTTGCATGTTGATGATTTTCTCAACGACCTTTGCCGGGAACGGGAGCAGGGAGATGGGCCAGAAGTTCTTGAGGTCCTTGGGGTCCGCTTTGGGATTCTTGAGGAGGGCGTTGATTTTGGCGTGCTTCCAGCTTTCCGGGAATGTAGGTGGGGTGCGATGGCTGCGTCTGCTTTGTTGAATACGTGATTTGGGCATGGGTCAGATGAAGATCCTGAGTGGATGGAGTTCATGACCCTGCGTGTCTTGTCGTCTTTGACGTTGGACCAGGAAGTCAGGCGGTTGGCGCTGGTGGTGTTCACAGGGCAGGTGGAATCTCACGTAGTCGGGGCAGTCATGTTGTTGAAGCTGTTGTGGATGTCAGCGATCTTTCGGTGGAAGAAGATGGCTAGTGAGTCGCACAGTTCTTGTGAAGGCGGGATGTCGTTGGTGTTGGCGCTGGGGTTGGAGAGTTCCTTTACGATGCTGAAGAGCTATTTGCTGTTGTGTGCGTTGTTATCCAAGTGGTCTTTGAAGGAGGATCTATTGGCTAAACTGATGAGGTGGTGGTGTCTGCGGGTGGCGTCCTTGTGGGCTGAGAGGTTGTCCAGTGTGCGTTCGTGGAGCCATGTCTTCTCCAGTTTCCGGCATGCACGTTTAGAGGTTTGGAGCTCGTCGGTAAACCAGGTGGCTCTCTTGTTGGCGTGGCTGTTGGAGGGTTTCTTGAGCGGGGCGAGGGTGTTGGCGCAGTCGTCGATCCACTGTCTGAGGTTTCGGTCTGTGGTGTCTGGGTTGGTGGGGTCGGTGGGTGGGTTCTTGGCGAGGGAGGTGATCAGCTGGTCTACGGTTACTTTGCTCCAGCAGCGGCGAGGCAGCGGTTGGGTGCGGGGTGCGTGGTTGATTTCTTGAAGGTGCAATGGATGCAGCGGTGGTCGGTCCAGTGGAGTTCAGTGGTGTGGTTGAAGGCGACGTGGGAGCCTGTGGAGAAGACGGGATCCAGCGTGTGGCCGGCTGCATGGGTGGCTTGCGGGGATGAGTTGTCTGAGGCCCAGGTTGGCGAGGTTGGCGATCAGGGTGGCGGAGTTGGCGTTGTTGTTGTTCTCGAGGTGGAAGTTCAGGTCCCCAAGGAGGATGTAGTCCGTGGAGGCGAGTGCGTGGGTGGGAGTCGCTGAACTGAGCCTGGGGTCCGGGGGGTCTGTAGATGAGTGTTCCTCTGAGGGTGTTGTTGGGGTCGGTGTGGATCCGGAAGTGCAGGTGTTCAGCGTTGTTGAGGGGACCTTGAGGGTGGACTTGTGGATGATGGCTATTCCTCCTCCGATTCCATTGGAGCGATCCCTGCGGGTGATCTTATAGCCATCCAGGATGGCTATGGCGATGTTGGGCGCCGACAAGTCGTTCCATCAGGTCTCGGTCAGGAAGGCCACGTCTGGGGCAGAGGTGTCGAGCAAATCCCAGAGCCCGATGGCGTTTTTGCGTGCGGAGCTGGTGTTGAGGAGTATGCAGTGGAGGTGGTTGGGTCAAGTCCTTGGAGGTTTGGTGGTTCTGTCGCAGGTGAAGCTCCAGGTGTGGCAGGCGAAGGGTCCGTGGGTCCATTTCGGGGCGGCCTGGAAGCAGGTGAGGTTTCGGCCGGCGTAGAGTGCGTGGAGGGTGCTGGCACCGTAGAGGATTCTGGTGTCGTGGCATTCGCGGGGTCCAGGGGTTCTGGCGCTGGGCGCCGTCCAGGCGCGGATGGGCGCGCGTCCGCTGCGCGGCTGCTTCTCGGCCTCCATATGAGGTGGCTTGAGAGGGAGGAGCAGCTGGGAGGCGGGCGCGGGGAGGCAAATGGGTGTGCAGAGGGCGGGCCACAGGGATGCAGCAGTGGGAAAGGGTCAGATCGGGAGCGGCAGGGGGGCAGGGGGAACTGTTGCACAAGAAACAAGGAGGCAGCAAGGCGGCAGGAACCAAGCAGTCAGGGCGACGTGCCTGCAAGCAGGGTCAAAGGTCACAAAAAAGCACAGAAAGTTCACAAAAAACGGGGGGAAGCGAGTAGCGCAGAGGCACAAAGGTCACAAGAAAGGGCAGAAAAGGTCACAGAAAATGGGGGAAACGAGTGGCACAGAGGCAGAAAGGTCACAAGAAAGCGCAGAAAGGTCACAAAAAACAGGGTGAAACGAGTGGCACAGAGGCAGAAAGGTCACAAGAAGGGGCAGAAAAGGTCACAAAAAACGGGGGGAAACGAGTGGCACAGAGGCACAAAGGTCCCTAAAAAGGGCAGAAAGGTCACACAAAACGGGGGGAAACGAGTGGCATAGAGGCACAAAGGGGAGTAGAGGCAAGAAAAACGAGTAAAATTAGGGGAGCAGAGTGCAAGAAAAACAAGTGCAATCAGGGGAGCAGAAGGCACGAAAAACAAGTACAATCAGGGGAGTAGAGGCAAGAAAACTAGTGCAATCAGGAGAGCAGAAGGCAAGAAAAACTAGTACAATCAGGGGAGCAGAAGGCAAGAAAATGAGCACAATCAGGGGAGCTAATACATAGCTGTAAACATAGTAACATCACATCACATCCTAGGGAGGGATGGGTGGGCTAATGTGAGCCTTTGTGTCTTTAATGAAATCCAGATTCTCTAGTCATGGTAATAGGAGAATCGCAATTTCATCACAAGAACGGCGGCTACATTATGCATGTTGGTAGCTTTGTAAACAACATCAGACATGTGTTCTATAGGTTTACTGTAATGTCGAGCAAATGTGCTAGAGATTGACCAATCAGCAGCTGGTGAGCTGGTCCAGTGAGCAAGACTACTTGGCAGTCGAAACGCGTTTGGCGGCGGCAAAATGAAAAGATTGTTTATACCGTACACAGCATCGTCATTTTCGAGAAAAAAAAAAAATATATATATATATATTTGCTTAAAAAACAAAGATTACAGGGATTTTATAGTTAGGAGATGGAATAAAAAACCTTAGAAATTCCCCGGAAAAAAAGGTTATAGGGACGTTATATTTAGGCTTAGGTTTCACTCATACAAAACCAGAAAAAATCAGCAGTTATAGTTAGATGAGCTAACCATAACTCGCGCCCCAGCAATGCACTTCTTATGACCTCACATAATAAATCACTCATGACCATGGTCAGTGATATCACTGATGACATCTCAAATAGCAACACAGATCAGTCTGGTCAGCTTCCCGGACCAACATTTAGCTTTCTGCCAAATTTGGTGTATTTCCGTTCAGCAGTTCAGGCTGTAGAAGGTGTTAAAAAATATGAAAAATCCCCGTAGACTTAACATGGGAAAAACGTGTTTTTGGGACACCCATTTTGTCTTGCCCCCTGCTTGACGGATCGCCCTAAAACTTTCAACACAGCAACTGAACCAAAACATTGGAAGTTTTGTATAAATTCTGTGGAGATTAGTCAAGCAGCACAAAAGTTATTGGCAAAACAAAAAATGCTTTTCCTATGGAAACTTTGGTCCTAACTATAACACCAAAAGACACCCCTAGCCTACGGACCAGGTCTCAAGCAGTGGGCGTCACTGCCATTTACCAATACTCCGCATCCAAACCTTCTTACTCCAGTTAAGCAAAAGATGAGCCACACCAACAGAGTTGCTTCAAGGAAATTTACTTGCCAGAAGTACACTGAACACAACGTGTTTCAACCACACTCGGTATTGATCTCATGACATGCAGTAGTGATTCCGTTGTTTTAAAGACAACCTTCCACCTTCATAGCCATAGAAGACATTCTCCTACTAATTAATGATTGTGAGAACATTGTGAAATACAGAGGTTAGACAAAAAAAAACAATAAAGAGAGCTCCCACCAAGCAAAAGGAAACACTCCGTTTCCAGCGGGCAGGAGCCTTCAAAGTGCTCCAGTCTGCTGGAAGCAGAGGTGACAGCTCTTTCCCTGACCAGGAAAGAGATTAAATGATTGCGCTTGCACACAGGGAACTGCATGTCCAGCAGCTACCTGTGTGCAATAGCAGTCCTCCCTCCCGCAGGAGGCAGGGGGCAGCTGGGACCAAAGGGGCCTTGAGGCTCCCCCGCGTTCCTGCACACTTGGCACCCAAGCTGGGACCAGGACACCCTGGGATACATGGCAGGGCCCTGGGGATGGGGTTTCGAGGGCTGAAATTGGCCCAGGGAGGAGAGATGTGCAACCCCTCACACTATAAATGATTTAATTGACACTGGGAGGTGGTGGTCCCAGTGGTACTGAGAGTCTGTGCAGCACTCTGTGTGGCCTCCTTATTTGGTTCAAATAAAGCCCCAGTGAGATGGAAGTCCCCAGGGATCTTGCAGCTCAATGCAGGAGGTCCACGTGGCCCCTCCTTAATATCATTAAAGCCCCAGGAGGTGGTGGTCCCCGGGGCTCATTAGAGGCAAAACAGAGGGCAGACAACTGAGCAGAAAAGGCAAAACAACAGGCAGAAAATCTATCAAGAAAGACAAAACAGAGGACAGAAACATGAACAGAAAAGGCAAAACAGAGGGCAGAAAAACTAGCAGAAATGCAAAACAGAGCAGGAAAGGGTAAAACAGACAGCAGAAAAACTAGCAGAAAAGGCAAAACAAAGGGCAACAGAGGGGAGAAAAACTAGCAGGAAAGGTGAAACAGAGGGCTAAGAAGCAAGCAGAAAAGGCAAAACAGAGTAGAAGAGGGTACGACAGAGAGCACTCAGATACCCACATCTACTTACAGACCCACTCAGAGACTCACACACCCACTCACAGACCCAATTAGACACCCATACACTCACTCACAAACCCCTTCAGATACTCATGCACCCACTCACAGACCAACTCAGACACTCCTCCACACATTCACTGACCCATTTAGACACTCTTGCACCCACTCACAGATCCACTCAGACTCATTCACCCTCTCAGACTCATGCACTTCCTCACAGACCCATTCAGAGACTCATGCACTCATTCACAGATCCACTGAGAAACTCATGCACTCACTCATGCACTCACTCAGAGACTTAATCACCCACTCACAGAAACACTGAGACACTCACACACCCCTCACAGGTCCACTTAGGTACTCACACACCCACTTACAGACACACTCAGACTTACAAACCCACTCACAGACCCACTCAGTCTCACACACAGACTCACAGACCTACTCGGAGACTCATGCACTCACTCACAGACCCACTCAGTGCCTCATGGTCACTCACAGACCCACACACAGACTCATGCACTCACTCTCAGGCCCAGTCATAGACTCACACACCCACTCACAGACCCAACCAGAGACACATTGCACTCACTCACAGACCCACTCAGAGACTCATGGAGTCACTCACAGACCCACACAAAGATGCATGCACTTGCTCACAGGCCCAGTCACAGGCTCACCCACCCACTCACAGACTCAATCAGAGACTTGTGTACCCACTTACAGACCCCCTCAAACACTCTTGCACTCAATCACACACAGACTCACACACTTATGGAGGCAGTCGGAAACCCAATCAGATACTCTGCCACCCTCTCACAGACCCACTTAGACACTAACAGACCTACTCAGAGGCTCAAACACCCACTCACAGACCCACTCAAACACTCATGCACTCACTCTCAGACTGACTCACAAACTCACTGAGGCACTCGTAAACCCACTCAGACACTCTTACACCTACTCACAGACCCACTCAGACACACACCCAGACACTCATGCACCCACTCAGAGACTCACACACCCACTCACAGACCCACTCAAACACGTATCCACTCACTCACAGACTGACTCACACACTCACAGAGGCATTTGAAAACCCTCTCAGACACTCTCACACCTACTCACAGACCCACTCAGACACTCATGCACCCACTCAGACACCCATTCAGATACTCATGTACCCACTCACAGACCCATTCAGACACCCATGTACCCACACGCCCAGTGAGACACTTATGCAGATACTCCTAGCCCCCCTCAGACACTCAAATACCCACTCACATACTCATGGAGACACTCACACACTCACAGGCCCACTGAGACACCCATGCACTCACTCATACATTCACTTAGAATTACTATTCCCACTCCAATATAAACAAAAGCAGGGAAAGTGTTGGTCTTGGAGAGGTTATATTTACTACTACCTCTCCAATCTAAGCAACAGTAAAGAAAGTGGACTTTGAAAGGGTTATATTTATTATTCCCAATCCAATCTTAGCAACAGCAAGGTAAATGTTGGCCTTATAGAGGTCAGATGTAATTTTCCTACTCCAATGTAAACAAAAACAGGCTAAGTATTGGGTTTGAAGGGGTCAAATTACTATTCTTACTCCAATCTAAGCAGTAGTAGGGAAAGTGTGTGACTTTGGAGAGGATAGATGTACTATTCCAACTCCAACCTAATCAATTTTAGGGAAATTGAAGTGATCAAATTTAGTATTCCCACTCCAACGTCAGCAAAAGCAGGAAAAATGGTTACATTTACTATTCCCGTTCCAATCAAAGTAGAGAAAGTGTTGGATTTACAGCGTTTAGAGTTACTTACTATTCCAACTCCTGAATAAAAGAATATGAAAAAATAAAACAAATCTATAAGAATATTTAAAATAAAAATATATATTCATGATTTATAAATAAAATAAATTAAATATTACTAGTATTAAAATTGCTAAATAAATATAAAAAGAATATATTTAAAATAAATGCACTTCTCTACCTCTACCATAAAGCAAATATCATTTGAAATGTATTTTAAAAATTATAAATGAAAGAGAATTCATATCAACTCAAGCAATTCAAATTAAAACAAATAATACCTATTACACTTTTTCAAAAATGTATAGTAAAATAAACTGATCAACCAAATTACAAGTAATTAAAAAACAACAAATAATTAACAAGAAAAGCAATCAGTTAAATAACTGACATTATTAGTTATCAGTTAATAATGTGATTAACATAAAATGTATTTAAAATAAAGACACAATAATTTATATTTTAAATAACTTCCCTGTTACCTCATAATAATACAATGACTAATACATATAATACATAAGTGAATAAACAATATTTTATACCAGTACATTAAAGAAAATTTTATTATATATAACAATACTTAAAAAGTGATATTGTGTACAGAAGAAAATGATATTCTTATCTTCTATATGCTGTGCCATGATAATCTTTAATATACAATATTTTTGACAAAATGGGCCTTATTTTGATGTCGGGCGGACACTGTATCGGTATGGAAACCGCAGGACCATTGTTCAATGTTCCTGCATACGTAATTACAATGCGACAGCACACGGTATGGTCGCACACTCCCATTTACCAATGGGAGCTGGTGCTGCGGCTATAAACTGGCCGTAGCACAAACTCCCATAAAGAAATGGGAGTTTGTGAATCCCTGCACCTTGTGGCAGCCACCTCACGGTGCCTGCCACATGGTGCAGGGATTCACAAGGGGTCGGCATAGGTGCCCCCTCAACCCCCCAACTGGAAGCCGCTGGTGAAGGGGACCCTGCTAGGGGCCCCTAATGCCACTTTCTGACAAGCTTTTCATGTCAGAAAGCCTGACATGGAACGCCTGTCGGAAACTGACATCGTAATCCCAAAGGAGGAAACCCCGTCCATTGGGATTACATGCCAGTCTCCGACTGGCCGGCGGACTCTTTGAGCCTGTCGGAATCCAGACGGAATGACCAGCTGCTTTCAGTTTCACGCAGCGGTCGAAACTGAAACTATGATGAGGCTAAGGAAAGCCTCTGACCTCATCATAACCGGGCCAAATATTTTTGTATCACAATATTTTTTCATAGATATTTTGGCAGAATACCTGACAAATGTCCATCATAGCAGCGATTAACGTATATATAATTCCTAGCATTGCTAGTTCCATCAAAGGAGCACATGCTGGAGCAGATTTTTCAAATGGAGCAAAAGCACAAGATTATGATGAGAAACCCTAACTGCTCACTTCAAATGCCTGCAGGTTGTTCTGTTGACAGGGACACAAAAAGAATAGGATGCACTTCAAGTGAAAGGACATTCATATAGTTTCCCTTAAAAAGGAGTGTATGTTAATGAAACATTATTATGTTTATCAGCTTGACAGTTATTATGATGGGAGAGCGGGCTATATTTTTAGAAGACTGTAACAAGCAAGGAGGTAATGTGGATTTCTCATTCCACTCTCTATATTCTGCTGTTATTGACACCTATTATTTTGTTACATGAATTCCTGAGAACATGAAGCTTTTCACGGAGTCAGCCTCCCCGAGGGGCTTGAACGATGGTACTGGGACTTCTATGCCATTAACCAATAATGATGTTGGTAGAAATTTGCAACAACTAGAGAAATTAAAAAAGAGAGAAATATCATGGAGGTGGGAGGTTGCCCCCCTTAAAACAGTACATGCAGGTGGGCCGAGTGCCCAGAGGCTTAAGTATTATGATCACTCCGACGTATTTAAATCCCAATCCAGGACTCTTGAAAGAATGGACAGAAAACAGTGAGGAGAGTTCCATGGGATATATGACGTTACCACGCATACTTTTACAACGCATACTTTTACAACGCATTTTTTACAACGCAAATACTATTACAACGCATTATTTTACAACAAATACTATTACCACGCAATATAGTGTTTTAATGAAAAAGTGCCATTACAACGATTTCCTTTAAAACGCATACCATTACAACGCAAATATATATATATTTTTTTTATAAATAAAACCTGGCACGGGTTGCAGGGAAATTAGGGGTTTTGGGTGGGGAAATGTATTAAAATGTTGTAAAAAAACTGAACGTAATGTTATGAAATGCAAAGGTTTTTTTTTATAATTAATACTCGAGTATTAAAATTAATACTCGAGTATTAAAATTAATACTACTATTATTTAAAAATGACATACTTTACCAAGTCGCCGATTTACTGAAATTAATATTTTTGAAAAATATTTAACAAAGATAACAATATATTTTCGTAAACTCAAACATTTAACATACACAGAGTCGCCATTTTAAACTATGTACTTTCAATATTTGTCCTTCTACTCTTTCCATGAAATCATACCACAACAATACTTTCAAAATGGATGCCAAAACGGAACGAGAAATACTATACAACACTTTTTGAAACGAAAAATTAAATTAATACTTTCCACATTAAATAAAAGATTATTTAAACACATTACCAACGGTGTATTTTTTACTAAAAACGATGACCCTGACTAAAACTTATGAATACAAGCAAGACACCATTTTTAAATCAGTTTATTATCAACTCCCAGAGTGACCAGACGTCAAAAGCTGACCCTCTGACCCCTTCAACGTGATAACAGCCGTAGCCTACTTTGAAGCATCTTTCACAGAAATACAAGTAAGTTTGTGAAACGAACAAAATAAATGTTAGCTAAAAGCTTTTTAAACGCTGAAAATAATAATTATAACTTACTTTTTTTTTAAATAAAACAGTATTAAGCTTTACAGATACGAAATACCTACATATATAACTAAAAATGCCAACAACAATTTAACCCGACTAATATGTAAACAAAATAGTTTAAACATTTAAATTAAAATCAAAACAAAAGTTAAATGTAATTTTCGTTTAAAGTGACAACATTTTTTTTTTAAAGAAACACTCCTACAAAGTGTGTCGAAAAAACCACCTTTGCAAAATAAAGCATTTTCTTAAAAGAGCCACACTTCTCTACAACATTTATTTACAGGTACTTTTAAACTATTTTTGAAAAATCATTTATTATTATTTTACACATCAAAACATTTAATAATGCATACCTTTTAATTCCTATTTTTCCACAGAAAAAAAGGACGATTAAACAAAAAATGTACTATATTGAAAAACAAACGTCTCGTTAAAAACAGGGTAAATATTTTTTTTCACTAAATAAATGTATAACAAATAAGTGAAAGTGAGGGATAGTAAAGGTAATAAGTTACTGTTCAAACTCCATCATAATGCAGCAGTAGGAAAAGTGTGAGATGATGTACAAAAATCAAATATTATTTCAACACCAAGAAGGTGCAGCTGAAGGAAAAGGGTGGGATGGTGCAGAGATAATAATTACTAGTTCAACTCCAGGAAGGAACAGCATAAGAAAAAGTGATGGATATTATAGGTGTTGCAATTAGTATTCTTAATCCAGTAAGGTGAGGCAGTAGGGAAAGGGTGAGATATTTTCAGAACAATAAATTAAATGTAACTAAAACAGAATAATGTTGTCACTTTTCACTGCATCGCAAACATTGAAATCAATAATGACATTACATATTTTTATAAATTTTTTAGATACTCAAAGTGATCTTCAACAGCCCTCTGACCAAAAGAAAAACCCGAAAGAGCAAACAACAAAGAAAGCCATAAAAATTCCAGAAGCACGTCCAAAATCCGGACAAAGAAATATACATCAAAATTAAAAGGTAATTGAAAGTAAAGTTGACCCCCAATAGCATACCTAAGTAGTCTGCAAGACAAATATAAAAATTTCAATTTTATATCACTCAAATATGTCGCAGAAAATTTCAAATTTTGTAGGACACAGTAAAAGTAAAAATTACTATTCTTACTCAATAAATGTGCAATACATGTATGGATGTTAATTACTAATCTAACCCCATTAGATGCATTAGTAGGGTAAATGCTGAATACTTCAGGGATGTCACTTACTATTCTAACTGCAGGAAGGTGATAAGTGCTGGATAGTGTAGGGGTGTCATTTGCTATTCTAACTCCAAGAAGATGCATCAGTAAAGGAAATTCTGGATAGTGTAGGGGTGCGACTTACTATCCTCACTCCATGAAGGTACTACAGTTGGATAAGTGCAGGATAGTGTAGAGGTATTGTAACTCAAGGAAGGTGTAGCAGTAGGGAAAGAGCAGGATAGTGAAGGAGTATCAATTATTATTCTAACTCCAGAAAAGTGCTGCAGTAAGGAAAGTGCAGGATAATAAAGGGGTATCAATTACTATTCTAACTCCAGGAAAGTGCTGCAGTAGAGAAAGTGCTGGATAGTGTAGGGGTATCAATCAATTACTATTCTTAGTCCAAGTAGATACTGCATTGAGGAAAGTCTGAAAGAGTTTAAGGGGTTTTCAATTACCATTCTAACTCCTGAATGGTGCTGCAGTAGTGAAAATGTAGGTTATTTGATGATTGTCAATTTTTAAACTAACTCCAAGAAAAAGGCTGCAGTGTGTAAAGTGTGAGTGACTGTATAAATTTCAAATAAAAATACACAAAATGATTTTTCTTTCCATTTCAAAATGTCGTTGAAAAAAGAATGCTCATTTTCCTTAGTTTTTTTATCTAGAATTTCTGATTTATCCAGTTCTAAACACAAAGCAAAGAGAAAAACAAGAAGATCCGCAAACAAAAACAAGCAAGATAAAATAATGTCTAAAAACAGCAATCCAAGAGAACAAAAGAAAAGCAAGAACAAAAGGTATTTGAAAAAAACACACAATATTCTTAAACATAGCAACAAGCAAGTATTCTGAAATACCCATTGGTACATCTAAACATACTTAACACGAAAAATAAAATACAGTGCTGCAGTAGAGAAAGTGCAGGATAGTGTAAGAGTGTAAATCATTATTCTAACTCCAGGTAAGTGCTGCAGTTGGGAAAGTGCTGGATAGTGTGGGGGTATCAATTACTATTCTAACTCAAGTAAAGTGCTGCACTAGGGAAAGTGCTGGATAGGTAGGGGTATCAATTACTATTCTAACTCCAAGAAAGTGCTGCAGTAGGGAAAGTGCTGGATAGTGTAGAGGTATCAATCACTATTCTAACTCCGGGAAAGTGCTGCAGTAGGGAAAGTGCTGGATAATGAAGGGGTATCACTTACTATTCTAACTCCATAAAGGTGGTGCAGTAGGGAAAGTGCTGGATAGTGTAAGGGTATCAATTACTATTCTAACTCCAGGTAAGTGCTGCAGTAGGGAAAGTGCTGGATAGTGTAGGGGTATCAATTACTATTCTAACTCCAGGAAAGTGCTGCAGTAGGGAAAGTGCAGGATAGTGTGGGGGTATCAATTACTATTCTAACTCCAGGAAAGTGCTGCAGTAGGGAAAGTGCTGGATAGTGTAGGGGTATCAATTACTATTCTAACTCCAGGTAAGTACTGCAGTAGAGAAAGTGCTGGATAGTGTAGGCGTATCAATCACTATTCTAACTCCAGGAAAGTGCTGCAGTACGGAAAGTGCTGGATAGTGTCGGCGTATCAATCACTATTCTAACTCCCGGAAAGTGCTGCAGTAGGGAAAGTGCTGGATAATGAAGGGGTATCACTTACTATTCTAACTCCATGAAGGTGGTGCAGTAGGGAAAGTGCTGGATAGTGTAAGAGTATCAATTACTATTCTAACTCCAGGTAAGTGATGCAGTAGGGAAATTTCTGGATAGTGTAGGGGTATTATTTACTATTCTAACTCCATGAAGGTGCTACAGTAGGGAAAGTGCAGGATAGTGTAGGGGTATCAATTACTAATTTAACTCCAGGAAAGTGCTGCAGTAGGGAAAGTGCTGGATAATGAAGGGGTAGCAATTACTATTCAAACTCCATGAAGGTGCTGCAGTAGTGAAAGTGCTAGATAGTGTGTGGGTTTCAAGTAGTATTCTAACTCCAGGAAAGTGCTGCAGTAGGGAAAGTGCTGGATAGTGTGGGGGTATCAATAACTATTTTTACTCCAAGTAGATACTGAATTGAGGAAAGTCTGAAAAAGTTTAAGGGGTTTTAAATTACCATTCTAACTCCAGAATGGTGCTGCAGTAGTGAAAATGTAGGTTATTTGAAGAGTGACAATGTCTATACTAACTCCAAGAAAAAGGCTGCAGTATGTAAAGTGTGAGTGACTGTATAGTCAAGTCAAGTCAAAACCACTTTATTCGATTTAGTTAAAAATCATAAAAGCATTCTACAATCACAAAGAGAAAAGGGCAATACAAATTCATGAGGAATTACAGAAATCATCGATCAATAATATTTACAAATTCACAGTATAAAAGCTGATTAAAAAAAAACATCAATAGTAATTAATTAATTTACAGTATAAAAATACAGTTTAAAAGAGTAAATAGTCAGTAAAAATTTTTGGGATATAAACAACATTTCCGTTTCAACCTTCTGTACAAAACCCTTATGTTACATTTCTAAGTCTTCTCCTCCTGATCCTAACAGCAGCAACAAGATAATTGGCCACGCTAAACATAGCCAAAGCAGAGTCCAGTAATTGGAGATACAGGAGGGCAGGTTTTGCCTGGTAGAAGGGTTTATCCTTCAGTAATGGTACCAGGTATTTCTTTCTAGGTGGAGTAAAAAAATTACAAAACAACATAAAGTGCATATTATCTTGCGTTGAAAAGTTATCGCAATTACAGACAGGGGCGTCCTCCTCCTTATACCAGCCTTGACTATCACAAAGGACTGTGTAAATCTGATTAAACCGAAGTTTAACCAGAAGCCACCTATGAAAGGGGATGTTGACGATGGTAAGGTACGGTTGTATAGTGACTGTATAAATTGCACAAAAATATACACAATATGAGTTTTCTTTCCATTTCAAAATGGCGTTGAAAAAAGAATGCTCATTTTCCTTTTTTTAATCTAGGATTTCAAAATTATCCAGTTCTAAACGCAAACCAAACAGAAAAACAAGAAGATCAGCAAACGAAAATAAACAAGACAAAATAATTTCCAAAAACAGCAATCCAAGACAACCAAAGAACAGCACGAACAAAAGGTATTTGAAAAAAAAACACCTTATTTTTAAACATAGCAACAAGCAAGTATTCTGATATACCCATTGATACATCTAAACATACTTAACACGAAAAATAAAATACAGTGCTGCAGTAGGGAAAGTGCAGGATAGTATAGGGATATCAATCACTATTCTAACTCCAGGAAAGTGCTGCAGAAGGGAAAGTACTGGATAGTGTGGGGGTATCAATTAATATTCTAACTCCAGGAAAGTGCTGCAGTAGGGAAAGTGCAGGATAGTGTAGGGGTATCAATTACTATTCTAACTCCAGGAAAATGCTGCAGTAGGGAAAGTGCTGGATAGTGTAGAGGTATCAATTTCTATTCTAACTCCAGGTAAGTGCTGCAGTAGGGAAAGTGCTGGATAGTGTAGTGGTAACAATCACTATTCTAAATCCAGGAAGGTGCTGCAGTAGGGAAAGTGCTGGATAGTGTAAGGGTATCAATTACTAATCTAACTCCAGGTAAGTGCTGCAGTACGGAAAGTGCTGGATAGTGTAGGGGTATCAATTACTATTCTAACTCCTCCAGGAAAGTGCTGCAGTAGGGAAAGTGCTAGATAGTGTAGGGGTATCAATTACTATTCTAACTCCAGGAAAGAGCTGCAGTAGGGAAAGTGCTGGATAGTGTGGGGGTATCAATTACTATTCTAACTCCAGGAAAGTGCGGCAGTAGGGAAAGTGCTGGATAGTGTGGGGGTATCAATTACTATTCTAACTCCAGGAAAGTGCTGAAGTAGGGAAAGTACAGGATAATGAAAGAGTATCAATTACTATTCTAACTCCATGAAGGTGCTGCAGTAGGGAAAGTGCTGGATAGTGTAAATGTACCAATTACTATTCTAACTCAAGGAAAGTGCTGCAGTAGGGAAAGAGCTGTATAGTGTAGGGGTATCAATTACTATTCTAACTCCAGGAAAGTGCTGCAGTAGTGACAGTTCTGGATAGTGTTGGGGTATCAATTACTATTCCAACTCCAGGAAAGTGCTGCAGTAGGGAAAGTGCTCGATAGTGTGGGGGTATCAATAACTATTCTAACTCCAGCTAAGTGCTGCAATAGGGAAAGTGCTGGATAGTGTGGGGGTATCAATAACTATTCTAACTCCAGGTAAGTGCTGCAGTAGGGAAAGTGCTGGATAATGTAGGGGTATCAATCACTATTCTAACTCCAGGAAAGTGCCGCAGTAGGGAAAGTGCTGGATAATGTAGGGGTATCAATTACTATTCTAACTCCAGGAAAGTGTTGCAGTAGGGAAAGTGCTGGATAGTGTAGGGGTATCAATTACTATTCTAACTCCAGGAAAGTGCTGCAGTAGGGAAAGTGTTAGTTTCTTTTTATAAACTTAAAGTAAACATATGCACAAACTTAATTTAAAAAAAAATTCTTGCAGATAATGTCTACTCAACCCACAGCAAAGTACATCAAATCCAGAAAAGGAAACAGACTTTTAAATCATGCAGGCTACATTTATTGTAAGGAAAGGATAAGTTTCTCTAGAAATCATTGGAGGTGCGTGCAATACTTTTCAACCCGTTGCAGCGGCAGAGCGGTTACGGTTGATGATATCATTATAAAAACAACTGACCATAACCACTCTGCCTCTGCAATGGTGGTTGATGTCAGAGAAACTGTAAATGAAATGAAGGTACTTGCAAGCACCTCCAAATATTCTACAGGATCCATTTTACGAGAGGTTGCTCAGCATGTCCCTAGTCATGTAGTCATGTAGCTAGTAATATGCCTACCATACATAATTTGAGAAGAATTATTCAACGTCAAAAGCAGGCAAGTAATACACAAACAAATACACCTCATACCTTTTCTGACATAGTTATTCCTCACAAATTCACTATTTCTTTTGCTGATGAACCTTTCCTTCTGCATGATAATGAAAACCCTCAAAAAGGTATATTAATTTTTAGTACACCCCGCAACCTTCTAAAACTTGAAACTAGTGAAATTTGGATGATGGATGGGACGTTTAAAAGTACCCCCCATCCATTCACCCAAATTTATACTATACATGCAAAAATTAACAATAGTGTGATCTCCCTGGTATATAGTTTGCTGCCTGATAAGACTTCTGCAACCTTCACTGAACCTTTATCAGTTATAAAATCAAAAACAAACCAAAGCCCTAGGAAAATTATTATTGATTTTGAATTGAGCATGATCAATGTGATCACCAAAACGTACACGGATACCCAAATTCAGGGGTGTTTTTTCCATTTTTCCCAGGCATTCTGGTGTAAGTTACAAAAAACACCCCTAGTTACAGAATACTCCTCAGACAGCAAACTACAGGTAGAATAAAAAAAACTAACTGCTCTTTGTTTTGTCCCTCCCGAAAGTGTAGACGAGTACTACACTGCCATTACAGAGTCTGAATATTACATTGCAAATGAGGAAAAATTGGCACCCATTCTAAATTATATGGAAGACACATGGATTGGTCACCTAAGCAGATCGGGTCGCAGGAGGAAGCCACGTTTCCATGTGGAGTGGTGGAACTGTTATTCGAGTTGCTTACAGGGAGAGGCAAAAACAAATAATGCTATTGAGGGATGGCATAACTCCTTCAACCATATAATTGGTAAACCCCACCCTAATTTCTACTCTTTTTTGGAAACTTTGAAGAAGGAGCAAAGTTTTCAGGAAATGAGAATTTCCCAAACTCTTACAGGTAGTCTAAACTCACGAATAACTCAAAAAACAAAGGAAATGTCCGAGAGACTATTGGCATTTTTACAACAGTTTACGTTGTGTGTGGCTCTAGATTACCTGGAAAATCTAGCTAATATTCTTAGTTTTTAATTATCTTTTACACATTACTTTTCTGCTTTGCTAAAAATTTATATCCTCTCTAAATTTAATTGGCTATTACATTTTTCTAAATTTTTAAATTTTAAAAAATAAAGTCGGGTCTCCTCACCTTTAGTTGTCTTCTATTTTCTTTTTTCTACTTTTTGCAACTTTAAAAAACCCTTAGTTGCAAATCAATCCAAAAAAACAAATATTCCAAGTTGTTTCTTCTTTCCCTTTTGTTTTAAAAATGATCCACTCTTCTTCTTTAAATTGTTCAGATTTTTGATTTATAAAGAAATGCATTTTTGAAAAATAGTAAAAATCTTCTGTTCTTCTCTTTTCACTAAAATTGTTCCAAAAAAAGCTTCTTCAAATGAGTAAGCATGACTTTCAAAAATATTTTCTTTACTGAAAATGTTTTACAAAAAATGATTTAATTACAAAAGCAAAAAAGTAATCCATCATTTTTCAGATTGGATTTTTTTAAATTCACCCATCTCCTTTAGCATATTCTAGAAGGCCACAACATAATTTTAAATCCAAAAAATGTTGTAAAAAAAAGAGAGATCCTTGCCCTTCGATTTTTTGGAATTAAGAGTTTTATTTTTATCTTTGATCGCATTTAAGGGCGTGTTACTCCCCTGTTCATTAACATCTACATATTCTTCATCCGTTTCGACAAGGTCTATGTTATCAGCATTTTCACCTCCCTCGATTTCTTCCACCCCCACAGCACACCCTTTGTCTAAAGGCATGCTAGTTGTGCTAGTTGATTCAACATGAGAGGTCTTTGCGTTAATATCGATATTAGATAAGTTCAGAGTCGAGGACTGAAGATCTAGGGGGTCTGTGGGGTCAGCAAGAGTGATAGTGGAGATAAGAGTTAAATCATTTGCCCCCTTCTCCGTTCCAACCGTCTCTGAGGCCACTAAGGTAACAGCATCTTGTATTGTTATAGCGCCACTTTGAAATAACTTCTTAGCCTCTTTTATATTATTCTGCTCCCCTTCGTTTGCAGCGTTACCTCTCACATGACCTCCTTCGTTTGCATTACCTTTCATGTGAGCTGGGTTTTTCTCTCCTTCAAATGTTCCATATTGCTGTTGCTCAGCATTCAAAGCCGCTTCGACAGTATTTACAGTCACTGATATCGCTGCCGCCGAGGCTCCCGCTCTCCCGCTTGCTCCATGCTGCAGTTGCTGTTCAGCATCAAAAGCCGTTTCCACGATGTTGGTTACAGGTAAAGGTTTTTTACTTGCCAGGATTTCGTTTATGGCAGTCACTGACAGTGATACCGCCGAGGCCCCCGCCCTCCCGCTTGCTGCTGTATTGCGCGTTGTCCGTGTGGGAGGTTTCGGCGCCATCCCGCTGACGCTCGTTCTCTCTGGCCGTGCTGCAGCCAGTGCCGTGGGGGAACGCAGACCTAACCAGCGGACTGCCGTTGAAACTGATCCCGATCTTACCCACTTCGAGAGGCTCGCCCAGCCCAGCCAAGTTCTTGAGAGCTCCCGAGGCAAACGCGATGCAGTTTCAATCTTCTCTGCGCCAGTGGAACGCAACAGACTCTGGATACGGCTCCCAATCAGCCGTAAATGCCACATCAGCCTCCGTATTCAGTCCACTTAATTGATTCTTCTAACGAGGTGAGTGTATGCGTTCAGTTTCTTAAATTGTTCTATATTGTAGTGTGAAGCGGGCATCTGCAATTTCTCAGTCCAAATGCTGTATGCTGTGTCGAGTCATTACCGCGTAGCACTGCTTCCACCCGGACCCGTCTTAGCGTCCTCCACTCCGGCGGTGTCAATCCGCCATCTTTAGAAGAAATAAGAATAAGATGGCAAAAATCACAAGCAAATCTAAAACAAGCGCGTTGAAGGCGATTGCTGAAAACAGCCCTATCAGACAGTGGGTACAGGCCAAAGGTGGTGTAAAAACTATGGCGCTGCGACTATCTGGTAATAGCCCTAATGATTTAAACACTACTTCTACAGATTTAAAAAGGTCAATTTTCCACTCAGCCCTACCCAACCCACTATCTCTAATAAGTCAAAGACCTTAGGGGATAGTACATCAGATCAGCCACATCCACACCCTTCTGCACCTATTCCGATATTTACTGAAGATAACTCTGCTTCTTTATCAATTGACTGCAGCAACTTCAGTAGTAACAGTGGTAATAGCGGTAATGGCAGTATAATCGAGGATATGTCTAACACTCCAAGGGCACCTATTTCAGAGGTGATAAGGACTCCATTAGGTGAGTCTATACAAGAAATACATCCGGGAGATACTGCTTCATCTTCATCTATTGGGCCAACAGAGTGGATCCCGCAAGGGGAAGTGACTGCTTCTTTTCAGACAATCTTGCACCTTTTAAATGAACAGAAACAAGAAGCAAAAAACCATTATCATCAAATGAGAGAAGACAATAATAGGACCCAAATTTCATTGCAAGAGATGGCGTGTAAATTGGGGGCAGTGTCGCAAGACATAGAGGAACTGCAGCAAAGAGTGGTAGTTACAGAAGAGAAATCACAACGCTCTGAAGTGGAAGTGAATAGGCATGCCTCTCAACTACTCCAGATGCAAGCCAAACTGGAAGATTTGGAGAATAGACATAGGAGACAGAACCTCCGTGTTTTTGGTATTGCTGAAGGAGCGGAGGGGGCAGATCCGAGGGCATACATTACTCATTTGTTCCAAAAGGCCTTTCCTGACCTTTCAGACTGGGACTGGGACTCTCAGATCCAACGAGCTCATCGATTACCCCTAGTCCAGAGAGATAAGAGTGGTAAATTTCCAAGACCAATTTTGATCTACATTGGTAACTATCTGCTCCGACAAGCCATCTCTTTAAAAGCACGCCCTAATACTCCAGTCACTATTGAGTCTATCACCTTCTTTGTGAGATCGGATCTAAGTAAACTGTCGCTAGAAAAGAGATGGAAACTGAAACAATTTATAGACCCGATTAAAGAACTTGGATTTCAAGTGTATCTGCAGGAGCCTGCAAAGTTGAAAGGGATAAAAAATGGCCGTTCATATTTCTTTTTAGAAGTAAATGAGGTCGAAAAAGCAATTGCTTCTTGGCGAGTGGGGAAATGATTGAACTAAGGATTAATGTTTAGCATATATGGCTGCGCTGTTTCTGCCGGTCTTATTGGATATATTTGTGTTAATATCTTTTTCTTGGTAACTCTCTAAAAATTTACAGGATATTTAGTTGATTGATTATAGGGCTAGGTTACAATCGAGATAAAGAGAAGTGTGCAGCATGGGGTGATTTTCTTTTTATTGTGTCGTAATGATTAATTTTGAATACCTGGACCCTATTAGCGTCCTATCCGCTCATCAACTGCCAGGGGAACGGCAGTCAACAGAATGGGGGGATCTGCAGGTAAACACGGGGTGGGGGGAGGGAGAAGCAGAGTGTGGGGTGGGCAAAGGGAAGAAATGGCTTGGGGTAAAAAATGCATCAAAGGACACAAAAATGACAAAAAAAAAAAAATTAAGAAGTTTTATAAGGCACTGCTGATTGTTTATAGTGGCCGCATGGATAAAGAAATATATAATTGGAAATGCATTTAATAAAATGTTTAACCTGGAATGTGTCAGGATTAAACAATAAAATAAAGCGTCGTCTTGTTTATGAGGAGCTTAGGATGTATAACCCGCAAATAGTAGTTCTTACTGAAACTCATCTCGCTCACAAAGATAAATCTCTGATCAAACAATTAGGATATGACACCTTAGTTTGCACTGAATTTAATGCTTCAATTCGGGGAGTAGCGATTTTAAAACATAAAGGATTGAAATGTGAGATAATCAAGACTTTAACTGATAAAGCTGGCAGATGGGCGATAGTGCAGATAAAGCTAGGAAACCGTAAATTTACAATATGCGGAGTTTATGCATCCAATCAAGATGAGCCTATAATTTTTGATGAGATTAATATGGAATTACTTGGCTGGGGGGGAGCATATTGTGCTAGGAGATTTTAATTGTATAATGAATTATAAATTGGATATTACTAGAAAAAACGCCTTTCAAAGAATGAGGAAAACCAGAGCTGCAATTCTGGATTTGGCAGCAATACATCTTTTAAAAGATGTATGGAGATGTCTAAATCCTGAAATAGCCGGCTATACATTTTACTCTGCTGCACATAAGGTATGCTCGTGTATAGACATGATATGGGCTTCAGACTGGATTCTTGGTAATTGCTCAATGGCTATACACCCAAGGGTGACATCTGATCATAACCCGATCTCTATAACATTTGCACTAACAACTGAGGAAGCTACCTCCCGCTCTTTCTCATTTCCTCGTTACTTATTCTCTGATATGATGTTCATAAATCAACTTAAGGAGCATATAAAAGAGTTTATTGATATTAACATACATTCCAGTTCACCCTGGATAGTATGGGATTCTTGCAAAGCTAGCATACGTGGATTTACCCAGCAATACATCTGGCGACAAAACAAAGAACTCCGAACCTTAAATCAGCAAAGGCTCACTGAAATCCGAGATATTGAACTCCAGATATCTGATGCTATTTGTAATGGTGCTTCAAATCTAGAGGAATTAAACTTCAAACTAATTGAGCTTAAAGCCGCAATAAAAGACCTTCTAAGGAGTAAAAGCATCAACAAACTAAAAAAATACCAATTAGATCAGTATGAAAATGGAGATAAAAGTGGTAAACTTTTGGCTTACAAAGTTGCGGAAGATCGATCTATTAATATGATTAAAGAAATTAAAGGGGACAATAATCAATTATTTTGTGATCCAAAATTGATCTTACAACAATTTGCTTCCTTCTATCAAACTCTATATACACCGGAAGTTGCTATTTCAGATGATTGCATTAACAACTATATTAATGTAAACAAAGTCAATAATTTAGATCCGGAACAATCGGCTCAATTAGTGGTCGATATTACACCATTAGAAATTAGGGGGGCAATTTAATCTTTAGCGATGGGCAAAGCCGTAGGGGAAGATCTTATCCCTCTGGAACTTTATAAATATTGTATTGAAGAATTAATATCATTATTCTCTGATGTGATTAGTGCTATTGGTAAAGGGCAACAAGCACCCAGATCTTGGAATTTAACCCAAATTATTTTCTTTTTTAAAAAAGGCAAAGCACCCCAAGAGAGGGGATCTTATAGGCCAATCTCACTTATTAATAGTGACGCAAAAATCTTTGCCAAAATACTGGCTACTAGATTAGCTCCATACATGTCCCAACTAGTTTCTCCCCAACAACATGGTTTTATTCCTAAGCGTGACACTACAGCGCATATCAATATGGCTATATCGGCCTTTGATGCAGCACGGACTAAACTCACCCCACTCGGTATGATTTTATTAGATGCAGAAAAAGCATTTGACCGGGTGGGGTGGGGTTTTCTGTGGGCAGTTTTACAGGCATTTGGTATTAAGGGTCAACTTTTACGATGGATCCAATCAATATATGATAACCCTATGGGTAAGATCTTATATATGGGGAATTGCTCTTCTCTGTTTTCCATTAAAAGGGGGACAAGGCAGGGGTGTCCTTTATCACCCCTGCTTTTTGCTTTAGCAATAGAACCTTTTTTAATTGCCCTACAACGTCAAACCTTAATTTACCCTTTTATTAATGGCTCAAATACATTAGATATAACTGTATATGCTGATGATATTGCCGTTTTTTCGCCAGATGTTGTTAAAACTATGAAAGGTATTCTAATAGAAGCAGGTACATACGGCTCTGTCTCTGGATACAGACTTAATACCACAAAAACTCAGGTTGTCATGAATTATCAACCAATTACCCCTATTTCTGGAATAAGTAGTGCAGCCACCTACTTAGGTGTTAAAATCTCCTCGGATATTGATTCTATCATAGGATTAAATTATGAACCTTTACTAAAAGAAACCGCCATGCAACTTAAGAAATGGCATAAATTGCCAATTAGTATGATTGGTCGAATAAATGTAATAAAAATGAAAATTCTGCCTAAATTTTTGTATCTGTTTCGAGCGATTCCTCTACGGGTCAATAATTCCTTCTTCATTAGACTAGAAGGTATCATTGGCAGTTTTGTATGGGGATATAAAAAAGCCCGGCGCGCCGTATCATCGCTTAAACTTCCCTTTAGTCAAGGAGGACTGTTGTTTCCGGACTTTAAATTTTATTACTGGTCAGCATTTCTGACTCGGATATGCAGTCTGACAGTTATGGATAAATGCTTATATTTTCACAGGTTCCTACTAGGACTGGATGCTAATATGTTTCTCTATAGGATGAATGACCCCAATTATTTTAAAAGGGTTAAATTTAAGACTATACGGGACACCGTGAGTGTCTGGTGATCTATTATGGTTAAATGCAATACCTCTCTTTTTCATTGTAAAACACCTTTATGGGGCAATCCCGGTTTCCCTGTTATTTTTCATGATCCAGCTTGTCGAATGTTTTTAAATTCTGGTATTAGAATTTTGGGTGATTTATATGACCATCAGGGCTTTATGGCATTTGATAAAATGAAATACTGTTATAATATACCTGAACTTGCAAGATTTAAATACTATCAGATTAAAGACTTCTTGGTGAAGAAATTAGAACTCACTGCAGTATTAGATTCCGAGATATGGGACTGTATCTATAGAGGTGTAGATAAATCTATCATAAGCTTAGGATATAAGCTTCTGTCTGATCTTAGGATTAGCGATGTTACTACTTTAACAGAGAAATGGAATAGGAAACTGGCAATGAGTGTTCCAACTGATTTAATTACTACATCTCTTAAAAGTCTTAATGTATCTGTTCAATCTTCTAGTTTAAAATTGCAAATGTTTAAAACTGTTTGTCAATTATATCATACCCCTGAAAGGATACTCAAATGGGCAACGAATAATAATTATTCTGACAGAACGAAATGCCCTAAATGCGATATGAGTGGTGCGGATATTGTCCACATGTTTTTTTCTTGCCCTCATCTTAATGAATACTGGGAAGTAATAATTAAGGTGATCTCTGATAGACTTGAGCAACCCTTCTCACTTTCACACACTGATGTTTGTGTGGGCATCAACGGGGGTGAAATGTTCAGAGATCTTTTGAATATCTTAATCACCTGCGCAAGGTTAATTATTGCTAGAGCTTGGATCCAAAAGAATCCACCAATAGTTTTGGAATGGTGGAGTCTAGTCAAGGAAACTTATAGTATGGAAACCGCTATTGCGGATTCAAGGGGATTACAGGCCAGACGAAAAATTGACAGAATCTGGGGTTTATTTATGTCTCAATAATCTTTATTTAAAATTTATGTTTATTTGACCTTATCTATATTTCTGTAACGGCCTAAGTAATGTTATATAATTATCTAATGTAGCCTTTGAGAATTGTTATATATTCTTTTTTCTCTTTTGTAAAAATGAAATGTTTATTTTTGCCTTGTGTGCTCCTTTGATGCAAATAAAAACTTTTGAAAAAAAAAAAGAGAGATCCTTTTTTGCTTTACTTTTCTTTTACCAATAAATCATATTCCATTTTATTTTCCTGCAAATTTTTTCCAAAACATCCGAATTTTTTCCAAAAGTGAAAAAAAATCCTTCTCAGTTTGGAAGAGATATTTATTTTAAAACACAATACCTTATGCATCTTCCTTCACTCCACGACATTACTATTTTATCAAAAATATCTTACTAAAATGCAAAGAACCATATATTTTTGTTTTAAATTATGCCAAAAAATTCACATACCATTTTCATAGTCCACTTGTAAAAGTTTTTTTTTCAAAAAGCACTCCATGTGTTAACAAAAATGTTCTTGTATCTTCAATATTTCATTTATCAAAGTACAACGTTATAACAGTACTATAATTTAAATCATCTTTATAATCCTACTCTGTACATTTCGTGAAATTATTAACAATTCACTCTGAACTCTGCTTATACATTTAAACTATTGTCATCAAAAGACAAAAAGGATAACTCTCCTAAATATTTCCAACAAAATACCAACACATTTTTTTGGTAAACCTTAAGTCGAAGAAACCTACAAATCTACAAATCCCTTTCAAACCACGTGATCTCTCTGAAGTTTGTTAAACAACACAATTCCCCCAAAAATTATCCTTACCCAAGAAACTTTAGAATACAACTGTTTACTTTCAAAGAAGCTTTTTTCAATAGTTATCTAACCTCTTTTTTCTCTTTCTTAAGTGAAACAAAACAATCGATAAATTCAAAAATGCATTTTTTTACATTTCTTCGGTAGCAATAACAAAAGTTAAAAACATAAACATCTTTGCTCATTTTTTGAAATAAAGACAACTTTTTCAAAACAGGATAAACATTTCTAATTTTTTCCCCCCAGACCCGACATAGGCATACTCTAGCTATACGATTAGCGACATGCTTTTTTACGTACATTACATCGTTTACGTATATAGCAACCTCTCATTATCCTTCCTTTACAATATATGTATACCTTTTTAAATTAACTACTTAAAATAAAGTTTAAAATGTTTCCTACCTGGACGCAGATCAACTTCCAGCTGCTTCCACCTTGGATACTCTTCAAAATGGCCACTTACGCTCACGTTTACGTCGTTACGTAATTGGATGCTGCTACGATAAAAAAGGGACTATTTTATTTATTAATATTTATTAAATTGTTTTTGATTTTTTTCATAATGTTTCCCTTATATTAAAAAGATGTAAAAATATGTAATAAAATCAAAATAATACAAACAAATTTTCTATGTGTTTAAAATAAAAAATAAAAAATTTGAAACAATGTTATCGTCTTTTTATTGTATTCAATTTAACATGCATTACTTCTTTTTCTTATTATATATTTTGTAAATTTATATATTTGTCTCCTTACCTGTTTTCTGTTTCCTTTTCCCTTCTTTATATCTTCTTTCTTCTTCTTTCCAACATTCTTTTTCTGTTCCGCGGGACTCATAGCATCTAACATGAAAATAAAAGAAGGACAATGTTTGCCATTGGATTCAATGATAAAACGTGGGAGCCAAATCTTTCATTAATTTTATCTATAACATTCTTTTTTGTAAAAATGTATTTACATTTTTTTAAAACTTATATGATCCATTTACATAAATATGTATAAATTTTAAAAAAATGTATCGAACCATTTTTTTTATGTTAAATAAACCTAAAATCATCTTTTAAATAAATTGTTAACTTTAATAATACTAATAATAATAATAATAATAATAATAGTAATAATAATAAATAATTACTTAAAAAATTATGACTAGAAAACTGTTTAAATTAACTCTTTAATTATTTTGCACATTGCCTTTTATAAATAATAAAGTTTATTTTAATTAATATATTTTTTAGAAAAAAAGAAATAAAAGAAAATATATTTTTCAAAAACAAAACTAGTTATACATAATTTACATAATAATATAAATTTATTGATCTTCAATACATTTATACTATTATTTAAAAATACTTTAAAAAATACTCTAGTATAAATATTCAATCAAAATAAAAAAAATAATACACTAGTAGTAATTTTTTTGCAAATACTAAAGTTTATTAAATGCCTTTAATTTTTTTTTTAAATTACCAAAGGATTTTTTTGTAATCTTTTGTATCATTAAAATGTATTATTATTTTAGATTTCATATATTTAAAATAATAATACTTAAAAAAATACTCTAATATTATTATTTAAGCTAAAAAAGATTAATTACAAATAATACTCTACTATTAATTTTTACATATAATGCGTTGTAAAGGTACATGCGTTGTAAAGGTACTTGCGTTGTAATAGTATGCATTGTAAACGTATGCGTGGTAAAAGACTTTACGTTGTTAAAGATGCGTGGTAATGGTATTGTGTGGTAAAAGATGCGTTGTAACAGTTGTATACCGTTCCATGGTAATGATTAACATTTTAATTAAATATGCTGAAACAGAAAGGAATTAAGTGATTGGGAAAATAAAGGAATTAATGGAGATCTTAGACAGATAAGGAGATTAAACCAGAATAACTAAATTTAAAAGTGATTCAAAAAATCGTTTGGATAAATATGAAAAAAGAATAAAAGAAAGGAAAGCAACCACATTTTTGCAAAATAGATTGGATTATGAGAATGGACAAAAATTCACATTTGCTAAAAGAGTTGACACAGTAAGGAGACAAAGAGTACAAAAAAGCAATATGACTCAACAAGAGAACTCGCAAAGCAAAACAAGCTCTGATACTGGTTCGGAAGTGGAACTAGAAGACACTACAAGAAAAGGATCAATCACTACAAGACTTACAGTTGCAAATGATATGCAGTTTTTACAATTGGACCAAAGAACGGACCATCGAACAATGAGGGACGGGGAAGACCGAGAGGAAAAGGAAATGGAGGAGAGGGGTTCAAGGATATAGAAGGAATTTAAGGAGAATCAAGGGTGAGATCCATGAGCTCCAATTCAAAACAGAAGGCCAAGTAGTAAAGGAGAGTAATACAATCATCAATTTAAGTTTAACAAACCTATCTAATGAAGGCAAGGCAACTCTGGAATTAGGTCTGTTATTTTGACACAAAAATGATCTTAATTGTTCAAACAGCAGGATGGACCTGTATAGATTTGTAAGAAAATTTAAATTGATGAAATTACAGAAAATGAAGGACATTAGTAATAATATCCAAGAAAGAGGAGAAACGCCTTTTCCAAGTGTCCCAGTTAACCTCACAGTGTCAGATCCACCAATCCTAGAGGCTATGTGGTCTTTACAGAATGAAAATGAAGGCCAATGGAATGAAGATGAAGTATCTAATGATCTTGCAATTAGCACTACCAGTACAGCCTTGGGAGCAGAGGACCAAACTCCTTTTCATCCTCGGTCATGGTATATACCTCAAATGTCAAGAGACAATTTGGACATTGTTTCTGAAAGTGTCACATGAGTCTTTAGACAACTATATCAAGAGATAGGAGGTCACAAGAAACATAGCGACCCAAGGGAACTGAGAATCTTCCAGACGGTCAGTAAGATCAAAAAGGAACCATGAATAATAGTGAAACCCTTGGATAAGGGAGGAAACGTGGGGTTATAGGGAAGACATCACTTTAAGAAATAAGAAAGAAGCAGTGAACCAACTTAGCAACCAAGACTGCTATAAAAGAATTACAATGATGGATTACGAGGGAGGGAAAGACATATTTTTGAGAAATTAAGTACATGGAAGGAACAGGAATTATTAGGCTGGAATGAATACAATTTTTTTAAAGCATGAACATCCAGTTATTCCTGTTCTTTATATGATACCCAAGGTACACAAAGACATACTTAATCCACCAGGGAGGCCAATAATATCAGTACAAGATAGTCTTTGAGAATGTCTCAAAGTACATTGATTATTTTTTAATCCAATTGTTAAAAAACCCTTCCATCATATTTAAAGGACTCAGCAGATATTTATGATGTTAAATGGGAAGAGAATGTGGTACTCATGACTTTTGGACATATCTACTTTGTACATAAGCATTAAGTATAAAGATGGTTTAAGAGTGACTGAGTATTTTTTAAGAATAAAACCCATGAGAGTTGCCAAACACAATTGTATGCTGCTTGAGATGATGGAATGGTGCCTGACAAAAAACATCTTCCTATTTGGAAATGAGTTGTTCCAACAAGAACAAGGAACGGCAATGGGCACCTACTTCGCCCCCAGCTATGCAAAATTACATCTTGGCTGGTGGGAGGAGCAGGTGCTTGGGGCCAAATTTGGAACAATGGTCACAAAGGATATTGTTATGGCTGAGATTTATTTGAAGGCTTCTTCGTGCTGTGGCAGGGCTTGGAGACAGTAGCAGATCAATGTATTTGTGATTTAAATGATAATGAATTGAATATGAACTTTGTGGGACATAGGAGCAAAACACATGTACAGGCACCTCTTTAAGACTTTCGGTATTCACAGAAGGCATTTAGGAGTCCTAAAGTTAGGAGTCCTAACTTTACTATTACTAAACTGAGAAAAATCCTAATTTTAAGACTTTCGGTATTCACAGAAGGCATTTAGGAGTCCGAAAGTTAGGAGTCCTAACTTTACTGCTACTAAATTTAGAAAAATCTTAATTTTAAGACTTTTGGTATTCACAGAAGGCATTTAGGAGTACTAAAGGTAGGAGTCTTAACTTTACTACTACTAAATTGAGAAAAAGCCTAATTTTAAGACTTTCAGTATTCACAGAAGGCATTTAGGAGTCCTAAAGTTAGGAGTCTTAACTTTACTACTACTAAATTGAGAAAAATCCTAACTTTAAGAGTTTCGGTATTCACAGAAGGCATTTAAGAGTCCTAAAGTTAGGACTCTTAACTTCTGTGAATACCGAAATGAGTAAGTGCCTTCTGTGAATACTAAAATGAGTAAGTGCCTTCTGTGAATACCAAAATGGTAGTAAGTTTAGGATTTTGTCTTAAGTTAGTTCTGTGAATCGGGCCCATTGTGTATAGAGCTTAGGCTTTTTATCTTTGGAGTCTAGTGGTTCTCCACACCCTACAGCACTGTCGGTATATTTGTTTCAGAATTCCACACAATTGTGTTATTCTTCCAAGAGGCGCCAGGAAGCTATACTAAATACCACGCATCTGAAGAATTATCTGTTCCAAGATGGTGCTACTATTTACCTTACACAGTATGGTTGAAACAGCAATGCCAATTGTCCTCTTTCTATGAGTATTCTTTGTAAAAGTGAGTATTTAAATGAAAAAGAAAATATGTCTTGTCACCGTGAACAAGGCTGCGTCTGGCAGCCGAAACGTGTAGATGATAACACTCATGCAAGAATAAACAAGCCAGAGTGAAACCCAACGGAGTGCCAATTCTGTCTCTTTTGAATTAATTAGGTGATTTGTTTGAAAATTGTGAACCTTTGTAGCAGTCTTTCATACATTTATAAATGTGTTTTAGCTTGCATCTGTTACCTGTAAGCATCCTGTTAGCTGTTTGCACTTCTGACTACTGTAACCAAAATGCAGATGCTTGATTACAACGTAGTGAAGATTATTGTGAAGTGAGGTGACTTAGACCTCATTTACACCATTTTCTTGTCTCCAGTGATGCTTTTTTTCTTTTCTTTTCATTTTGCAGTTAATATCTATAACCAGAAAAGTCATTCATTGTTCACAAATCAAGGCATTGATTACAAGTACCTTTTTGAATTCTGGCACTTGTGCAAACTGTTTTTTTCACGGATGTTAGATAAGTTAATCCGTAAAATCTGATAGTCAGATTTTACCACCAATAAATGTAGGCAAGTGAGGCCTCAAGGAGAAGGGCAGTCCTCTGAGGAACAAGGCAGTCCTTCTTCTGAAATCCACAGGTCAAAGAGTGGTTCAAGAGGTCCAATATTTATACCTGGTGCCAGCATTTAAAGTGGGGGTAATATCCTGGCTACCCCCACATCTGGAAAGTTCTTCCCTTGACCTGCCAAGGCTCCAAGTAATCTGGGATGACAATGACTGGTGTCAGGTTTATGTGTGTGTATGCTGGAGGCAGCCCATTCTGCCAACACCTAGCCCCCCTTTGTCTCACTGTCTAGGAGGAAAACACACAGACCAACTGCCAAGCAATTCACAGTCATGTGACCAAGGACATAACAGTAGGCACCCAATGGAAAGGACAAAAAAATTACAGCTTTCTAAAAGTGGCTTTTTCAGAATTGAGACTTAAAACCCGATCTTACCATTAAAGAGGATTTTAAATTACAATTACACATAGTACAAATACAAACTTGACTTTCCTGTCTTTTCGCAAACAAAAGTTAGTGTCAGGCTTGCTCCGCTCTTGATCGCATGTGTGCGCAGGGCAGTGTAAGGCAGAATAATATAGGCCTAGCAGAACGGAAGAAAGCTTTCGTTCTAATCAACGAGTGCAGGTCTTCCGTCCTGCCCCTCTCCACACTTACCTGATTTCCTTCCAGGTTGGTTGGGCGCTCAGTGGCGTTCCATCATCGACCTCCACTTCCTGCACCTCTGTTGCTTGTCCTGCGCTACGGGGACCTTCAAGTTGTTCCGTGAAATGCTGTTCAGCGTTCCCTTGTCGGGCTCCATTTTTTGCATCTCAGTTTCTCGTCTGGCTCCGTGGGGGCTTTTACAATGGCTTCTGAAATATAAAAAGGAAAAAGAAAAGTAGTTCACAAAAAATACACGCTCCTTAAGGTGTAACATTTGATTTGATTTGATGTAGTCTCCATGTGTATGGAGATTCTGCTTCGTTGTTGACATTGCTGGATGGCTGTAAGAAAAATATAAATATAAATTAGTCTCCTGATTATTTAAGGGGCTGATTTTTCATTTCACCCTGCACATTTTTGTGTATTTGTTTATTTTGTTTTTCTTAAACCTTATCCATTTCTGGAAAATATGTTTTTTTTTTTTCCTAGTTTTCTTCTTCTTAACTTTATTTCGACTTTTTTTGAGTCATAAAAGTGCATAATTTAAAATACAACAATTTATATTAAACGTCCGTGTTTTGATTTACAATTGTGGCAATAAAGAAAAACAAAGAACAACAGAGTCCAAAACATTCAGAAACTTAATACAGGGTAGCATTTGAGGCCCAATTATTTAAAAAAATAAATTAATATAAAAGTCATTAAAAATCTATTAAACATTTATATTGGGGCCGATTAAAAACAAGCACAACTTCAGATGAAAAGTACAGAATAATCCTAATGTCTATACATCAATTTCTAAGAGTCGCCCTTTCTTTATCCACATTTCCTGCAAAAATGTGGACATTGCAATAACAAATAGTGGTTTCATATCAGACTTTAAAATTCTTAATGTGGCTGGATAGTTCCTTATGCCTAGGTTCCTACATACTTGTATAATCCATTTTTCCTAGCCTTCTTATAGGCTGGGCAAAAAAGACCACATGGGCCTCTGTTTCTTCCTCCATGCGGCATCCAGGGCAAGGATAACAGGAATCATCTGACCACTTGTTTGTTAATGCAAATAGCGGGAGGGTGCCATATCTGAATTGAAGGTAAAGCCTCCTTGTTGACAAGGGATATATAATATCCAAGGCTTGTTCATAGGAGTAGCTAAATTTATGGTTCAGAAACACCCAAGTCAAGCTTATGGTGGAATAGGCTTGGCTTAACCCCTTCCCTGCTCATGACGAGCTCAGTTTGTCATGCAGTACACTGGTCATGTGCTTATGAGGAGCTGAGCTTGTCATGAGCAATGGAAATCTGAAAATTTCAGCACCTTGCTGGAATTGCTGCAGCAGTCAAGGTGTTAAAGACGACAGATTATGGTCTCTCAGGATTTTAGTTAAAAAAAAATTCGAAGTAATTGCACATGCTTTTTGCTGGGTTGCTCAAAGATCCTCTCTCCCAATTGCCTTGCAGGAGTCCCTTACAAAGGACAGCCAAGGTATACTTCTTACTGCTCCTGGTGACTGTAGGAACAACCTGAGCTCCTCCCTTTAGAGGCTTAGCTCCTCAGTGCTCCAAAGCCGAGGCCAGTATAACAATGGTCGGCTTGAGATAAGATCCGCCACAAGAGAGACACCCAGGTCCATCCTTAGTGGTACCAATGGGGTATTAGTTGGCAAAGCTGCGATACTTCGGAGGAATTTGTTTTCAGTTATCGTTAATATTTTAGTTTTACTGTGCCCTCATATAAAGCTGCGGAGCGGGCTTGCACTTTGTAAATCTCCAATAGCGGGCTTATTGCCTTTGATGAACAGCCATTATTAATTTTCCTTAACCCACCTATAGTCTGTGTGAGCCTTAGGTTTGCCTTTTCGATTTGGGAGGTCCAGGCCATTTTGTCGTTCAGAGTCAGGCCAAGATATTCAAAGACCCTGACACGCTCTAATGGGATATCATTCATGGTTGGTTCCGAGTAGGAAGACGGTTTGGCGCCAAAACACCATATATTTAGTTTTATTGATATTACCTTGAAGTTTCCTCTTTTTACAGAAGTCAGTAAATTCCCTTAATACTCTCTGCATCCCTATGGGTGACTTTGAGAGGAGCAGGGTATCATCCGCAAACATTAATGCAGGAACTTTGCGGGAACCAAATTTTGGGGAATCCAGATCTTTAGCTTGGTATAGGTCTTCCACTAGACCATTGAGGAAAAGTGAGACAAGGGTTGGCATCAGTACACAGCCCTGGAGGACCCCCTTATCAACCGGAAATGGGGCCGTCAGCTGTGCATCTTTTCCGTACCTCACTCTGACAAAAGTGCCTTCATGGAGGCATTGCAGTTGTAAACAGAGATAAGGGGGAACCCCCATAGTGTACAGAATCTTCCATAGTTGATCTCAATCAACCATGTCAAAGGCTGACTTAAGGTCAACGAATGTGAGATATAAACTCCCCTGTTCAAGTATGACATGCTTCCAGTGAATCAGCTGTAACCTGAATATCTGATCCACTGTGTACATCTTGGCCCTGAAGCCTGCTGGAAGGGGAGTCCATATGGCCTGGTCTTCAATCCAATCTTGCAATCTCCCCAGTAATAACCTCCCATACAGTTTTTGGGGGACATTGATATGGCTGATAGGCCTATAGTTTGAGGGTTCCAATGGGGATCCCATTTTGTAGATTGGAACGATCTCAGCGCCAGCCCATGTCGGCGGCGCAGGAAGACCGTATTGAATTGTGTTAAAGAGTGCTACAAGATAAGGGGCCCAGATTAGGTGTTCGCTTTTAAATATGTCGCCCGGGATTTTATCCAATCCTGGGGCTTTATTAGGTTGCAATTTGGCCAGGGCCAATTCCGCCTCTCCCAATTCAAATGGGGGTGCATCAAGTAAACTTCAGGAATTAAAATTACAAACTGAAGTGTTATTTAAGTTTGCCTCTAAAATTGGAGTAGAGTATAGTCCTTTAAAGTACGAGAACCAAGTGCCCTCGTCAATGTTAGGGTCAAGCGTAGTTCTGCCCTCTGTTTTCCCATGGTAGACACGATTCCAAAAGCTTTTACTATCCTTGTGCTCAAGGGCCCTCTTGATTTCTTGCCACCTGGCAGTTTCCCATTCAATTTTAGCATTCTCTATTGTACTCTTTTTTTTTTTTAAAACCTTTATTATGAAGAAAAGGAGTACAGTTACAGACCTACAACCACGGAGGCTGGTCAGTAGCAATAAATACCAAAAGCACAATAATACACAGCTCATCAGCCGACAACCCGGGGGCCCGGCAGCGACATCGCACGATGTTAGAGAGAGCCTGTGGCGATAGGAGGAGAAATGAAAGGTTTCACATTTTATATTTTATAAACAAACACAAAGAAAAGCACATAAAAGATGTTCGAGGTGGGAACTATACATTGTAGTGGCTGTCTCATGCGGCAGGGGGAAAAAATTGATCAGGGAGCAATTCAATGAAGGATGAGAGATCTTAAAGAGGGAAGGGGGCCGAGAGCAAACAAATAAATCATACACAATAGGAAGCAAAGAATCTGAACAGTGAAGGGGACAGGGGAATGTCGGAAGTTTCTATAAAAGGGGGAGTGCAAATCTCTCCTCGGTATGAATTCCATTGACCCCATATCCTTCCCCACTTCTTGGGCCTACCACGGGCGACATATACAATTTTTTCTCTGAACACACACCAGTCCGTGTTTTCTCTCCAAGTTGAGACTAAAGGTGCCCTTTGAGACCCCTACAATTGCGCAATGTTCCTTTTTGCGATCATGTTGCCGAGGGTGGCCCATTGAGTCTGAGCAACACTGCAATCATTCGGCTCCCAGATGTTCAACAAACAGCGTCTGGCATCAGGCAATAACTCAACACCCGTCACCTCTCCCATCACAGCATGCACTCGGTTCCAGAAAACCACAACCTCAGGACATTCCCATATAATGTGAAGGAAGGTAGCAAGCACACCACAACCATGCCTACACAAACCATCCACGGAATAACCCATACACATCAGTCGTGGACAACCGACATAGACACGGTGCAAGATCTTTAATTGCACCAGCCGGAGACGCGCCAGAATCGTGACCTCTTTGGGGGAGGATATCGCAGCCTGCCAGTCTTCATCGTCCAATTCCCGTCCATCGCCGGTCCAAGCCCCACGAAGCTGCACAAGGAGGTCCGAGCAGTCATTAATGAGTTTTTTGTAGATGAGAGATATAGTGCTATCCGGGACGTACCTGTCAAGCACTCTGTCTTCCAGGGGAGAGGACTCCGGAATAATAGTCCCGGCTGGGAAGACCGACTCAAGCGCGTGGCGGACCTGGATATATCGGAAGTATTCCCTATCACTCAATTTATATTCCTGCTTTAGTTCATCAAAAGTCTTGATTCTGTTTTTGACCCATAGGTCACCGACCTTACTGATGCCAATGAGGTCCCATATATTGAATCCCTTTGTCGTCCATAGACTGCCCAGTCTCTCCGCCGCATACAGAGGGGTTGCTCTAGTTAGCTTGTCCGACCACCCCATGGCCGTGGTTGCACTGCCCCATACTCGTACCGCCACCCCGGTGGGGCCCGTCAGAGTCTTCCTGGCAGCTCTGGAATAGAGCGCCCTATTATAGTCGCCCCCGGGTAGCTGCCACCTATCCATATCAAATGTGTGATTCGGAACAGGACCGTACATGGCATGGTTGACTGCACTCAGTTGGGACACCCAGTATTTGCGTTTGATATCAGGCAACGCTATACCACCGTCATACCAGGGCAAAGTCAATTTTGCCAACGCTATGCGAGGTCGCCCGCCCCATACAAGCTTCCTCTGGAGGCCCTCAATTTCGCGGAAATAACTGGCAGGTACCAGGTCAAGCGTGTTTTGGATGGCATACAGGAATCGGGGGAGAGACATCATCTTAAAGAGAGCCGCTCTCCCCAAGGGGGACAACGGCAAGCCACACCATGCCGCGACATCCGTTCGAAGCCGGGCAAGCGGAGAAAGCAAATTTCGTTCGTAGCGTACCTTGGGGTCCAGCGATATGTAGATCCCCAAATATTTAAAGCCGACACACGAGACCGGTATCGGACAGACGCAGGGCAGAGAAGGCAATTCTCCCGTAAGAGAATAGATACAGGACTTGGCCCAGTTGATGACCAAGCCAGAATTTTTCCCAAAGGAGCCCAAAACGTAGAACAAAACTCCCAATGACTTACGAGGAGAGGTGAGGTACAACAATATATCGTCCGCGTACAAGGATATACAATCCTCGAAGTCGGGGGACCATCGAATGCCCTTAAGCGAAGGTTCCGATCGGAGCCACGCGGCAAGGGGTTCAAGGGCAAGCGCAAAGAGCAGTGGCGACAAAGGACAGCCCTGCCGCGTGCCTCGTCCGAGAACAAAGAGAACATTGACCACCACCTGGGCCAGCAGTTGCTCATATAAAAGCCTGACCCACCCGATGAAGTTAGGGCCGAAGCCAAATTTAGCAAGGGCCGCCCACAAATATGGCCATTCCACCGTATCGAAGGCCATCGAGGCATCCAGAGAAACCAAGATGGCCGGCTCACTAAGAGACCCCGCCCTCGCTAAGACACCATGAAGACGGCGAAGATTAAGCGCGGTGTTTCGATGGGGAATGAACCCAGATTGGTCCGGGTGTATCAAGTCGCTAACCACCATTATCAGCCGATTCGCCAAAAGCTTTGCTAGAATCTTGGGTTCTACATTCAAAAGCAAAATCGTCCGGTACGATGAACATTGTTCGCGGGGCTTTCCATCTTTATGGATGACCACAATGGACGCCAGTCTCTGATCCCGGGGAAGGGATCCGAGATCTCGCGATGCCGAGAACATCCGACGAAGATGCGGTGCCATTTTGTCTGGGCACAGCTTGTACAGCTCAACCGGGAGGCCATTCGGGCCTGAGGCCTTCCCCGAGCGAAGGGAGCGGATAGCGAGCGCTATTTCATCGGCGGAAAATTCCGCCTCCATAAGCTCCTTGTCCGATTCCGATAGGCTAGGCAGCACGATATCCCGAAGCAGCAAATGCGAGTCCTCCTCTGGCCTGTCCGAGACCGGCGCGTAAACCTGTTGAAAGTGCTGGCAAAGACCTCAACTATCTCAACCAGTCCACCACCCGCGTTCCATCCACCTTTTCAACAACAAGCACCACCCGATTCAATCTGTCTCTTTTGTCCAGCCAAGCAATCAGCTTTCCCGCTTTATCACCAACATCATACAGACGCCCCTGTTGCTCACGATTCATTACCTTGGCCGCATCAGTCACCAGAGCTCTGTAGTCAGACTGTTTAAGGGCCAAAGAATGTAATCCCTCGGGTGTAGCCCCAGACTCCATCTTCTCCTCCAATGCAGTAATTTAATTTTCCAAACCCACCACTTCCTCGTTCCTACGCTTCCTCTCGCTAGCAATCAAGGACAAGGTTTGACCTCGAATCACAGTCTTATACACCTCCCACAAGGAGATGGGGGAGGACACCGACCCCTTGTTCTCGGCAAAATAATAATCTATGCACTTGACCTCCTCGGCTCTAGTTTTAGGATTACGAAGGTGCCAGGGGTTAATCGGAGCGACTCGACCCCCGGACCCCAACTGTACGTCAATAGTGAGCCAGAGTGGGGAGTGGTCCGAGATCCCCCTAGCTAAATGCCTAATTTCCCTTACAGAGACCATCTGCACCGCCGGGATGAGGATATAATCAAGCCTCGAGAGACTCCCGTGGGTTCCCGAGTAAAAGGTGTACTGTAACTGTCCGGGGTGCAGTTGCATCCAACAGTCCGCTAGACCCAGCGCTTCCAAAAAGTTGCCCAGCCATAGTTGCGATGACAGGAGAAGTCTGGGGGGCTACGATCTTCATCACCACTGACTACCGAATTAAAGTCACCACCCACGACCAACATGCCCTCAGGGAACCCCAGGACCACCCTACCCAAATCAGAAAATGTAGTGGACTGTAGGCCAGGCGGGACATACACAGATAGAATGGAGATAGTCTTCCCCTTCCAGCGGCCAGTAATAGCCGCATATCGGCCTCTATCATCCAGCACAGTGTCATCTATCACCAGGGGGAGGGAGTTCCTAACGAGGACGCCCGCCCCCCTCACCCAGTGGTGAATTCAGAGTGAGCCGCCAGGTGGTAGCCCCGTCTATTCAGTGCGTGGCACGTATTTCCTATGAGATGCGTTTCCTGGAGTAAAACTATATCTGGGGAGTAGCGCTTCAAGTATTGTAAAACTATCCACCGCTTTATCCTATCGCCCAGACCATTGACGTTCCAGCTCAGCACCCTCAGCCCCCTACCCCCATCCCAGAAATGAGAACAATGCCCCGCCCGCCAAGAAACAGGCACAAAAGATAAGATATGCAACAAAGCGCAGCCTCGAAACAAACAAGAAAATAAAGACCCCCCCAACCACCCCCAAGAAAATACCCAAAACACACCCCCCACCCTGCACCCCTGCGGTAGACCAAAAAGCCACCCCAACTTGCAGTGTGCCTGTCGCCCCATTGAACTAACCTACAGGAAGAGAGAAAAAAGCCCCAAGAGGAGGAAGAGTCCCGATTCCCCCCACCCCCGGGTATTCACACTATATATACATACCAGTCATAGAGCCACTGCTATAAGTCCATAAAGTTGGCTCGCTGGCGCAGACTCACTACTCCTGTTCTTCCAGGCCGCCTTCAGCGGATATATGACGTTAGCACGCATACTATTACCACGCATACCTTTACAACGCGGTATTTACAACGAATACCGTTACAACGCATAGCGCTTTGAGGTGCTGGATAGTGGTAAGTATAATTTTATATTCCAACTCCAGTCCCAGTGGACACTAGGGAAGGTGTTGGATATAAAATTAAACTTATTCCCTATCCTAGAGCGCCCCCCAGCGCAATGCGTTGTAATGGTATGCGTGGTAATGCCTGCGTTGTAATGGTAGTGCGTTGTAAAAAATGCGTGCTAAACGTTGTATACCCCTTCAGCAACCCTCTATCTTTCCGGGCTGGTACGATGTGTCGGCAGAGTATCGAGCCAGTCACTGACCACCTCGGGCGGTCTAAGAAGAACGCACGTTCCTCATATTCAATCCTCAGGCGGGCCGGGAAAAGCATGGTGTACTTCAGTCCCATGTCTCTAAGTCGCCGTTTCACCCCCGTAAAGCCCATGCGTTGTTTCTGCACTGCCTGTGTAAAGTCAGGATAAAAACTAATCAACGCGTTTTCAAATTTAGTGGGACCATTGGTGCGTGATGCTTGAAGAATAGCGTCTCTGTCCCGAAAGTTAAAAATCCTGGCTATGATAGGCCTCGGAGCGGCTCCCGGTTTGGGCTTCCCGCCGGGGACTCTGTGAGCACGCTCCACCGTGAAAAAGTTACTGAGGCCCTTGGGTGCTAAGTGGTTCAGCACAAGGTCCTCCACCAGCAGGCATGTGGATAAGTCTGCGGAATTCTCCGGAACACCAACAATGCGGACGTTGTTGCGTCTGGCCCGGCTCTCGAAATCCTCCAGCCGACGGGCAAACAAGTCGTTAGACGTTCGGAGATTGCGAACTTCGGCCTGAAGATCCGAGACATCCGTAGTAAGGCTTGCGATCTTGATGTCCAGGGACCTGACCCGCTCATTGGTTTTCCCCAAGTCCGTCCTAATAAGGTTGACTTCGATCGCCACTGTGTCTATCTTAGCAGCCTGTGTTTCATACTGCTTGCCCATAGAGGTCTGAACTCTTGCGATGGCACCCATAACGTCCTTCAAAATCAGCTCCTCAGTTGTAGGAGAGCCATCTGCAGTCTCATCAAGGACTTTACTCACACTGCCAGGGGATCCTTTTGGGCGGGTGAAGCGATCTATAGTATGGGAATGGGCAACCCCCCCTCGATATGTGCCCCTGGTTGCTCGCTTCTCGGTCTCCGCCTTGCCCGCCATGATGAGCGACGAGCCCTGATGGAACCTTTGGTATCTGGTCAGAATGGTTCCCTGCGCAGCAAACTTGTAGAGGCAAGGGGACAAGGGCAGAAGACAAACGTAGAGCTGGCGGCAAGAACCAGGTCAGCCGTGTCGACCTGCATCAAATCGCCGTCAACAATGACCAAGAGCGAAACCGAAAGTACCACAGGGGCAGTGGACGTGTCTCACAGGCTGTTGTTGTTCAATTGCCACCTGGGTACCTCGGGGACTCAAGTCCGTGGATGGTCTTCGGTGTAGGCCGCAAGTATCAAAGTTCAGTAAGTCCTGTTCCCGTCGGCCAAATCGAATTTTGAAAAAGAATGTCGTATCAGCAGGGCATCAGCTAGACATGCCCGTCATCCAAATTAGGATACGTTGCAGGATAGGTGCGGGAGGCGGAAAGGGTATCGGGAGCCCTGTGCTCACGCGTCCATCTTGGATACACGCGAAGCTCCTCCCCCCTCTATAGTACTCTTATGGACCTTACTAGCTTCCCTAATACTTAAAAGATCAGACACCTTCAGTTCTTTCAAAAGGGCCTCTTTCGCTAAATTGCATGCTTTTGTGTACCAAGAGTTCCTGGGATCTCCAGTTCTAAAACTATTCTTGCCACTCCTATAAAAGAAAGCAGCCAGAGCCTCAGTAAGTGTATGAGGTAGGTTTCCTATTTCAATATCAAAATCAGGATACTGACGTTTCCCTACCAAATCCCTAACCCTTTCTAGTAACGGGATGATGCTAGCGTACAATTTGGGCAATGATTCCTCTGACTCAGATGGTCTACCCATTGGGCCCTTAACAGCCCCCTCGCATTAAGCCACAAAACCCGCCCTATATTTTGGTTCTACTGCCCACGTTTCCTGAAAAACACATATGTTGTGGGTGTCAATGTATTCCCCCCAATCTGGCTGGTCAAGTTTAGAGGTAAGACCGGCTATATTCCAGGACAATATTTTTGGGCCATTATTGGTTCTCTGCTCTGAGGGCCCTTCTGATCTCCCTGTTGATATGTTACTGCCTATAATCACGTTCCCCGGCCTGGCTGTTTCAAATGGGAACAGCACATCAGTACCTTCAACTTTAATTAACTGGACCCCTACAGTGCTGTCAGAAATGTCTTCAGCTATGGGTGCACTTTATTTGATATTTAAATCAGGCCGTACAATGTACGAAGGATCTTCGACAAAACCCATAGTTGTCTCCACTTTCTCTTCCGGGCTCTCCCTAGATGACTTTTGGTTCTGTATACACCTGGGTGAACACAATTCTTTTATATGGGTTGCGCTCTTGTTTATATTTTTATCTGGTCCTATGTGCAATTCATCAACCAACAGAGGTTGACCCATTCCCTGTTCTCTAAGTCAATCTACTCCCTCCATCCCATACAGTTCTGTAAAACGATTAAAGGTAGGTACGGAGAAACTAGCTTTAAACCCTTCCAGATCCCCCACACCTTGCATTCTCGAGTAGTTGGGCTGTCCACGTGTTGCCAGGGGCTGGGGATAGAAGTAGCTCAGGTCAAAAGCATTAATATCTCTCCAATCCCTTTGAAATTATTCGTTGGTGATATAGCCTACCACTCGTCTATCCCTAAAATTAACTATGATGGAGTCCCCAGGTATGTCCTTAGTTCTTTGCCCCACCCAGCTTACCCTTCTTACAAACAAGACTTCCCCGTTGATGCAGCCTGGGAGGGGCCTATTTTTGTTTAACCAGAAAGTTACTTTGTTCTTTAGATCTTGGTAGCTTTCTGTTTTTCCATCTTTTAACTCTGGGATACCAGTGAGTACAGCAACGTAGGGAGAGGACTCTGGGGGCAAGTGGATGCGCTTTATAAGGGATTTTTCATAAGCCTCATTAGTGATTGCTTTATCATTTGGGGGAGCTTTTTTACATGGCTCTTCTAATTTTTTTGAGCCTGTTTGGGCCTCTTTTTCATGCCTACGAAGGGGTTTCTCTAGATTGGCCCTATCGTTTTCTAGGGTAGAAGATGGCTGATTATCAGGGGGGACCACAGGGATGGAGGTAGCAGGCACCAGGGGATGAGATATAGGAGCTGATGCAAATAGAACATTCTTAGTATTTACTCCAGAAGTGTTGTCGCTCATAGTTCCCTCTACCTGTGCTTTTAAAGCCTCGAAGTTTTCATTGGTGGAATGCTCAAACCTCTCCAACCTCTGGCCAATTAGCCTTGTTCTTTCAATGAGAGGTAAAATAAGAGACTTAACTAGTTGGCTTATTTGGTTGATGGAGTCTTCAGATAGTTGGGCCAAAGGGGTGGTTAAATATACCACTATTTTATTCGGGGTTGCTTTGTTAGATACTGAAGATTGCACCATTGTCAGTTGTAAACTGGATTTAATGGTCTTCTCTTCCTTTGTAGTGATCGGTTGTGCCCTAGAGACTTTCGACATCTTAGGGCATCTCCCCTTTTGTGCCATCCCCCCCCCCGTTTCCGTTTGGCAGTGCTTAGCTTTTTTCACCCATTTGTGTTCATTGGGGAACCTGGGGTTGCAGCATTTATCATATCCACGCTTGTGGTTGGGCTTGGAAACACAGGGGAGCAGGTTGTACCTAATCCAGATGTGTCTGCCACATTCCCCTCCACATTTTCTAGAATTTGTTCTGGGCAAAAGGGTTGGTTTCTGGCAGTGTTCCCCTCTTGTTGGTTGGGAGATGGAACTAACATTAGAGGGCCTAGCGAGGAACGCCTGTTGTACATTGGTTCGGCAGATAAGCGGCGCTTGGTGAGTGCAATTTCTTTTTCAAGCACAAAGGTGACCCTAACTATAAATTGGTTGAGTGTTCCACTTACACTGCCGCCCACCCCGCTCCCTTCTGTCTCCCAGAGCAGGTTGCCATTGAGCTATAAGACTATACTTTTACTCCCCCCAAATGTCAGTATCTCAATCGAACTCACGGAGACAGCATAAAGTTACCTAGTTTAGTGTAAAAGTAACAAATTCTAACAAAACTAGCAATAATAAGAACAAATAACTCGACCCAACCCTGATTCACAGAGGAGTGACTAGGGTTACAGTATATCAAAATAAAGCTGTGATAGTAATGTTAAAAGGAACAATAAGGTATGAATAGTAGTGTAGTCCTCATTAGTCTTATAGCAATGAATAAGGCAGATATTATAATACACTTTGGCTTAGCAACGGAGTCAAAATATTACCCTTGTTTTCAACAAAGTCTGGTCCTTGTTTGGTCTCTTGAATGAGGTGCACATAGAGGGGGCCCAGCCCGGCCTCCTCTGGCTTTGGACGGCCGCAGACGGCCCCACCCTTGTCTCTGGCTTCTCCCGGCGCGCCCCCGCGCACGTTCTGCGAAGCGGATACCGCGAGGAGTTATGTAGGGCTGTGGGCGGGGCTCGTGCACAGGTGAGACAGGCACGGGTTCCTGGGACTTGAAGTCCTGTTGCAGCCTGTAGCAACGTTCTCCTTTCCCCGCGGCAATTTCCAGGTATGGCCAATGCGATAGACCTCCGAGTGGCGGATTCTTAGCCCCCAGGCCTCCCTTACAGCAGTCAGCAAACAGCAGAAGTCCTCAAATAAGCAAAGCGGCATCCGCGCAGCGGGTGCCGCAAGGAGTTATGTAGGGCTGTGGGCAGCACTCGTGCACAAGTGAGGCAGGCACGGGCTCCCAGGACTTGAAGTCCTGTTGTAGCCTGTAGCAGCATTCTCCTTACCCCCGCGGCAATTTCCAGGTATGGCCGATGCGACAGACCTCCGAGTGGCGGATTCTTAGCCCCCCAGGTCTCTCCTACAGCAGTCAGCAAACAGCAGGAGTCCTCAAAACAGCAAAGCGGCACCCGCGCAGCGGGTGCCGTGAGGAGTTATGTAGGGCTGTGGACGGCGCTCGTGCACAGGTGAGGCAGGCATGGGCTCCCATGACTTGAAGTCCTGTTGCAGACTGTATCAGTGTTCTCCTTTCCCCCGCGGCAATTTCCAGGTATGGACAATGCCATAGACCTCCGAGTGGCGGATTCTTAGCCACCTATGTCTCCCTTACAGCAGTCAGCAAACAGCAGGAGTCCTCAAAACAGCGAAGCAGCACCCGCGCAGCAGGTGCCGCGAGGACTTATGTAGGGCTGTGGGCGGCGCTCGTACACAGGTGAGGCAGGCAGGGGCTCCCGGGACTTGAAGTCCTGTTGCAGCCTGTAGCAGCGTTCTCCTTTCCCCGTGGCAATTTCCAGGTATTGCCGATGCGACAGACCTCCGAGTGGCGGATTCTTAGCCCCACAGATCTCTCCTACAGCAGTCAGCAAACAGCAGGAGTCCTCAAAACAGCAAAGCGGCACCCGCGCAGCGGGTGCCGGGAGGAGTTATGTAGGGCTGTGGACGGCGCTCGTGCACAGGTGAGGCAGGCATGGGCTCCCATGACTTGAAGTCCTGTTGCAGACTGTATCAGTGTTCTCCTTTCCCCCGCGGCAATTTCCAGGTATGGACAATGCGATAGACCTCCGAGTGGCGGATTCTTAGCCACCTATGTCTCCCTTACAGCAGTCAGCAAACAGCAGGAGTCCTCAAAACAGCGAAGCAGCACCCGCGCAGCAGGTGCCGCGAGGAGTTATGTAGGGCTGTGGGCGGCGCTCGTACACAGGTGAGGCAGGCAGGGGCTCCCGGGACTTGAAGTCCTGTTGCAGCCTGTAGCAGCGTTCTCCTTTCCCCGTGGCAATTTCCAGGTATTGCCGATGCGACAGACCTCCGAGTGGCGGATTCTTAGCCCCACAGATCTCTCCTACAGCAGTCAGCAAACATCAGGAGTCCTCAAAACAGCGAAGCGGCACCCGCGCAGCAGGTGCCGCGAGGAGTTATGTAGGGCTGTGGGCGGCGCTCGTGCACAGGTGAGGCAGGCAGGGGCTCCCGGGACTTGAAGTCCTGTTGCAGCCTGTAGCAGCGTTCTCCTTTCCCCGTGGCAATTTCCAGGTATGGCTGATGCGATAGACCTCCGAGTGGTGGATTCTTAGCCCCCAAGGTCTCCCTTACAGCAGTCAGCAAACAGCAGGAGTCCTCAAAACAGCGAAGCGGCACCCGCTTCCTAGTTTTAAAATGTATATGAATAAGATGGGCTTTAATTGGATTCCACGCTGATTGTCTCTAAAGATTTTAAAATCCAAATACAGACGCTCAGAACGCATATGGTGGGTAGACTATAGCGTAGAGGGTAAAAATAACTACAACCAGGCTCTAACAGAATATAAAGCTGCTATTATTAGGGCCAAAATGGAATTTTACACTAGCAAAATAGAGGTGGCAAAGAACTCTATCAAAGAACTATTCAAGACTGTCTCTGCGCTATCTAAGCTCCAACAGAAACATCTGTTTACCCCTATCAAATTTTCTGTGATAAAATGGTTTCATTTTTCCAAACGAAAATCCAATCTATCTACAGGGAATTAGAGGGGGCAGGCTCTGCCCCCCACACTCCACCACTGCACGTATTGGAGGAAGGGCGGCAACTACCAATCATCTGGCCAGCTTTTCACCAATTACGGTGGACTCTGTAAATAACCTTCTACTGATCATCAAGTCAGGCTCTCCAGGTGATCCATGCCCCCCAGACATTATCTAGGGTGTATAAATTCTAATTAGCCTGACTCTTGCCTTGAAAGAAGGCGTGCATTAGACTGATCCTAAAGAAATCCTCCCTGCACCCCTATGAAATCACCAGCTACTGTCCCATCTCTTGCCTGCTTCTGGCGGCTAAGGTTTTAGAGTAAGCCTTAAATATAGAATTAAATGATTACTTGGACTCTAACAACCTACTTGATACCACTCAGCAAGGCTTTTGTTCCAAACACTCTACTGAGTCCGCGTTAGTCATGGCCACGGAGGAACTCCAATGGCAAATTGATAGAGGTGGCGGGGCAGTTCTGATCCTGCTTGACCTATCCGCCGCATTCAACACAGTGAATCACTCCCTTCTTATGCAACGGCTGAAGGCAATTGGAATTCGGGACACCGTGCTTGTCCTCCTCACCTCCTTTCTGACAGGGAGAGAACATAGGGTCTGCTGGGATAACCTTAAGTCAGACAAATTCTACCTTCCTTGCGGAGTCCCTCAGGGATCAACGCTTTTTCCCCCACTGTTTAATATATATGTGACTCCGCCGGCGAAACTGGTTAAGCACCATGGCTTCTCGCTTGTGTCATACGCCACGGACACACAAATTATAATCTCCATATCCTCCTCAGAAGATGTGCCCTCGGCCAGGTTTCACAACTGTCTTGCTCACATTATACAATGGATGCACCATAACTATCTAAAGTAGAATATTCAGAGGATGGAGGTTATGGAATTTGGCTCTGGTCCTCCCATTTGGACCTCCTGGTGGCCGGCAGTGCCCTTTCATACACAAAAACAATCTACCCACAAAGCTGGCATCCCAGCACCATGGTGCAAGGGTGCCTGCTTTGGCAATGTGTCTACAAATATAGGGGGTTATCAACAAGCCACTTGTGCCGCCTGTGTGTCACTGTTAACATGATTAAATTGATGTAGTGGTGGTGCAAGGTGCTCATATAAAAAGCCTCAGTAACTGTGCAGGCTGAAAATGTATCATGCACCATTATGTCTTAAAGACGTTGCAGGCCAAAACATCAGAAGGGGTGCAGTATGGGGTGCTGCAAAGGAGGCCAACACACTGCGATCACGCACAAATTTAAAAGTGCCTTCACAGTGTGGGCATAAAAGTGTACATACCATCAGATAAGGCAAAAAAAGAGGGAGCTAACCCAATGCTACGCAGAGGGACGAGGTAGACATAAAAGAAACAGAAGTCCCTACAAAGTCAAATAGAAAGGGCAGACGCCTCACTAAGGGTCAAGTGTCGCTACACATATACAACCAAACTAGCACAAGAAGTGTACATGAAAAAACTTTGATTTGTCAATATTAAAAAAAAATATTATGAATAAAAAGAATTTATTATTTGTATACATATATTTATTCACTGAAAAAACCATAGGTTTTAGGCCATATATAGTTAGGGATTAGCATTTACAAAACCTTAATTTACTTGCACAAAACCATTGAAATTCGCATATATAGTTAGATGCAATAACTATATATCGCGCACCCGCAATCCACTGCTGATGATGTCACATATTACATCATTCATGACATGGTCAGTGACATATATGGCCTAAAACCTATGGTTTTTTCAGTGAATTTCAATGGTTTTTTAATAGCAAATATCTATAGCTGTAACATATATTCTTATTCTAATTCACAAATATATTTTATATATTTTTTTTAAGCAAAGGACCCAGATGCATTTACAGTTTATCACTAACAATGTTCCAGGCTAATGTATTTTCACAGGAAATTAACAACTGTCCTGCAAGTAAAATATTCCTATTTCGGGAAAAAGGGCGTTTCTTCGTCCCATGAGGGAGCCGTTGAGCAAAAGAGACTCGGCCTGCTGTCTTAGTCGCTGATAGGCCTGATTATCGGATTTTTATCGATCACTTTATGTTGCAACAGTGGAAAACAAAACAGCCCTTGCCCATTTATTTTTACAGCATTCCTGCTTATTACATCCTACCCCCAAACAGTATTTTGCCTGTTACCATAGTAGTAGTTTATGGAACACTTACGTCAGCACATAGGTTAAAATTTCACCACAATATGTTGCTAATGAGTGAGCTTCAGCATTATACTTCAAATTATAAATATCATTTCTATTGATGACTGCTACCCCCACAAAAAAACAGACGTATGTACTTTTTTAATTAACTTTTATTAAAACAATAACCGGAACTATAACTAAAAGATAACACTACAATAAATAACTAGAACTATAAGTAACAAAATAATATAATAAACAACATATAATATGGAGTCCAAAATAAGTATTGTAGTTAATCTGCAAAACAAAAAGAAAATTAGTGTTTAAAATTAGATTGAAGTGACTAAATGAGATCAAACATCACAAGTCAAAGTAAAACTTGACAATATATTTTTTTTTTAAATCTTCGCAGTGTGCCTGAAACGCTTCCACTGGCATTCATTATGCAGACTTTGGTCCACCCTCTTTATCAATTTTTGCAGTTTGAGATATAACGTCCTACATGTGTTATTCATCTCCTACTTTCTCCTTTCAAATTCTCTTGTAAAGACCTTAACAACAAATAAAGGGAACATTTTCTGCATATTTTTAATAAAGCATTTGACACAATGCATAGTAACACCATATTTATTGAATGTTTTGAAATTAATTTTCACAAGTCTTAAAAAAGGTGAATGCAAGAAAAGTTACTTGCCGCATATGCAAGACTGCTTTCAAGAGGAGACCCCAATAAAAAGGACTTGTGTGGAACTGCAAGTATGCTGAAGCAGTTGCAGACTAAGAATCTGGTCAACTTTGCAAGGGAAGAGTTAAGGAGATTGAGAGCGGCTCCTTCTGCTTCATGAGAAGGCCCGAGTACCAGTGGAGCAACACCATCAACCTCTAGAGCACAGCCTAATATTTGTCCCCAATTTGAAACCCTTTAAGAGAAAAAGTAAGAAGGTTGGGAGCTTTGTATGCCATCCTAATATCTAATTATCCATAGTTATACAGAGATCCGCCCTGTATCAGACTCATATGTACAAGTGTATATTGTAGATTATCTGCCACCGAAAACCTCTCAAGTACCTATATCCGTTACTTTTTAACTTCGTTGAGTAGTCATATTGTGAGTATTTACCTTAAAGTTGTTAATTTTTTATTGATTATTGTTCTTTGAGATATTCCCTGTCTACAAACAGAGAAGAATAGGAATATTCTGTCTCCCTTTGCAGATAGTGAAGGATAGGTAATGCCGACTTTTGTCCCCCGTTGTAATCCGTCATGCCTGTTTTTCTCCCCACTGATTGATTGATTGGCTGGACATTTATTGTTCAAGGAATAGTTCTAACGAGGTATTCTCTGTTTGCAAATAACGTGGAATAGAAATATTCTGTCTAGTCTTTGCAAGTAGTGAAGGGTGGGTAATGCGGACCTTTGTCTCCCGTTGTAATCTGTCATGCCCATCTACTCCCCACTGATTGAGAAACTAGTTCCACCCGGACCATTTATTAGAGGTACATCATCTGGCTCAACCGGAGAGTACCCCTAATAAAGAAGACATATGTAAAATACGAAGTAAACACTGTATCCTGTTAAACAGAAACTTTACAATGAAACACACTTGAAAAAGAAGGGAAAGAAATCGAACAAAATCAGTAGGCCACTGATGAGCTTTTGACTATGCTAGAAATAAGAAACATGGAAGTGGTGAGAGAAGCCAAGCTTGACGTTACGGCAGCCACGAGGTAGCTAACCTCCGCCACCCCCCCACTGCTCCAAGCATGTCTGTCCCACCGCCCGCCACGCCCAATAACGGTAACATGAAATAGATACAAATCAGCAGATACCTACCCCCATTCCGGAAACTCCCGAAGTGCAACAGGTCCACGGTTACGCCCATCCGGAAGATGAGGCCTCGACACGTGCAGGGCGGGGCCCGACTAGCCGCCATCAGCCGGAGAAGTCGTGGGATGGTCGGCCCGGAATGTGCTGGTCCTCCCTTTCTCTTCTGGCGACCTGCCAGGCTACGGGGGGATGTCTTGCCTCTGCCTCCGACCCCCCCCCCCTCTTATCGCCTGGTCCGGACATCACGGATATCAACGCCAGGTGTCGGCGTGGGGTGCGCTGGGAGGGAGAGGCGGCGCGAACGAGCCTCTCCCACCCCCCCAGGTGGGGGCCCCTCAGCTGAACCCCCAACGTTCCACTCACCCAACAAAAGGGTTGTCACGTAAGGTGCACCAGGAGAGGAGCCGAGGCCGACGGGATCTTCTTCTTTCTTCAATTATGGCTGTAACAACACTGGGGGGGGGATGTCTTGCACTCGGTGGTCTGTGCCCATGGGCTGGAGGCGCTGACTACCTCCACTGCTTTGGTGGCCCGCCTCCCTGCATCGTTGGTGTCGTTGGTGGTCCCGGGCTGGCTCTCCCTGAACCCTGCTGGCGGCTGGATCGATACCAGAGAGTGCTGTGGCCCCGCTGGGCTGACAAAATGGCGGCCAGCACCCTGTATCCTGGACTCGTTGTTGACGGGGACACTGGCCTACCGCACGGCGCATTTGCTGAATACTGTAAAGGTGTTAATACACTTGGCGACGTGCTCGCTGCCTTGAATTCCTGCGTGAGTCCATGAAGTTTCAGTCCGCCAGGCCGGAGGGTGTTCTTCTAGACGGGCTCGCTGAACCGCTTCCCACGTGTGCTTGATATGAGCTCCCCGTTCGGGCCTGAAGCGGCGCCCTGCAGGCCACGGGGGGATGTCTTGCCTCTGCCTCCGACCTCCCCCCCTCTTATCGCCTGGTCCGGACATCACGGATATCAACGCCAGGTGTCGGCGTGGGGTGCACTGGGAGGGAGAGGCGGCTCGAACGAGCCTCTCCCACCCCCACAGGTGGGGGCCCCTCAGCACCCCCAACGCTCCACTAACCCAACAAAAGGTCTCGTCCACTATTGCGAGGCAATGATGCTCCGCTCACCCAGCGGGGGTCTCGTTCACTGTTGCGGTGCAACGGCGCTTCTGAGTTCAACTAGAAAATGAGTCCTGCGTCCAGATACGTTCTCCTCAACTTTGAAGATTCTATAAGAGCCACGGGGGCCCCCGACCCCCGATGGGGAATGACTGCCATGATCACCCACGGAACGACCACGACGTAGCCGCGGGACGTCGGCATGCTCATGCCGGCGCCGGCCTCAGTCTTGAAATGACCAAAATCCTACAAGACTACCAACTTGATCAGTTCCGGTGGGACACCAGTATGACCCGGTAGGAGAGATTGTTGCCTCCCACCCCACTTTGACTGATGGTTCATGTCGGCAGTCCCCTCTGCTACCCTTCAACGAAAACTTTTGGACTGCCGAAAGAGGTCCCAGTCCAACCACGAGTTGGTGGAGACATTTTGACTATACTTGGACCTTCCTGACCTCACCCAAAATGGCGCCGGTACAAATGAAACTCTCAACTCCTTGTTGTGCCCTATTGCTCAGCCTTGATATCATGAGATATGTATGCAGTTTTTAGCACATGAATTGATATGGGATAAGACTGATTATATGTTCGGACAATGAATTGATCCGGGATGGGTATTGATTATACGTTCGAACAATGAATTGACATGGGACGGGTACTGATTACAAGTTCTAATGCATCATTGATTACTGTATTTATTATTGAAGGTTCGAATTGTCAACACTTTTGGTACTTGCTCACAATGAATTATCGATATGATTTTGTTGCACTTGTCGCACTTTTTACTATGAAATCAACGACCACTGACTCTCTGTTATGTTTTCCACAAATAAATACCCCCCCTCCCCCCCATTTACAGTTCTAGCCTGCTTCTTGCCCGTCTCACGGGGTTGTAGGCCCCTATTTGGGCACCAACATTTTTATTAAAGGTTTTTGAAAAAGTAAACGTAGTTGTAACGCGTAGATTGGTAAGTTTCGAATAAAAGGCCACTGTTTCCGATTTTTTTTTTTTTTTTTAAAGTAGGTGAAATGAAGCAGCTCAATTAGTTAAGGGTTAAAAAGTATAGTACGCAGAAACATTGAAAATATGAATGGTCCAGGTTTGTTGTGTGTTTTTCATTTTTGTACAGCATAAAGCAATCGATAAAGATCCTGGTATTTAGCCTCTACTTTATATGCTACCTGTATCAGGGAAGTTGTTTTACATGCCCCTAAGCCACCCCGAAGGAATGTCACCTGGCCCCCCTAGTACGAACGAAAACGACCCTGTACCACTGTAAGTTATCTCTCTTCCTCAAAAATGACAAAAATTACTTTCTAGGACGTTTTGGACATTGATGATTTTCATATGATCTATTTATTAAAGTAATACTCATCTCTCCGCATGAAATTAATTTTCCACATGCTACACAAGTCAATCTCATCTGCCCAAAGTTCTTTTGCAGATTTGGGACCGTTTCCCTTGCCTCTGACTCACTTATTGCTAAGTCATTGATGGATGTTTTTGCAGGTCGGGGGGTTATCCACCAAATCTCGAAGTTGTGCTTTAGAATAATTAGGAGGGTGCCACCTCTCCATGTGCCGATGCATGGTATGATTACCATAGCTATATTTTTTTTCGGTCCCTCTCGAGAGGTTTTTTTTGGGAAAATGAGGCAGGTAACGAACCTGACATTAACTTTCTTTTCATGAGAAGGAAAAGAAAAAAATTGCCAGATAAAATTCACTTTCACATGGGACGTTCTTGGCATTTCTTTCAGAAACTTTTACATCACTGTGTCATTTCTTTGTCTATCCTGGTTAAAGCAATGTCATATAAATAGTTGTTTAAAAAATTTTTTTTTAACGTGTTTACTTTGTTGGAGCGTTGTATATATTTATAAGTTATTAAAGTGTTATAATCCTACTACTTTGTTGGAGTGCTATATATTTTTAATGTGACACATAATTGTAAAGACTTTGATGTACAAAAAGGCATCCCTGGAATCTTCCGCTTCAGGCTCGGTCCCACACACCCTTACAGTGAGAATCCCCTCCCCAATCACAATACAGGATCGTTATCAGATAGTAGGAACGCGTGTGGTGTGACGGATCTCATGAGGTGGCGACCTTGATCTACTGTAACTCCTTTGAACAGGGGTGATTCTTTACAGTTGGGGCCATAAACTACATCCGCAGGGCTAGGTGATAGCCTGGGACCAGCCTGGACAATCAGACACAGAGGAAGAGGAGTGTCAGAGGGTGCGGTAGTGAATAGGGTGAAAGGGAGGTGTCGGGCGGGCACAGGGTGTGATACTCAGGGAAGAGCGATTTACAAAAGGGGGTGGTGATGAACAGAGTGTCTGAATTGAGCAGACCACTCTTACCCAGTCCAAAGATCAGGGCTTGATCCATCACCGTTATTTATCTCACTGCCCCATCCCAGCTCAGAACCTGGCTATATGCAAATCAGTCTGTCCCTGGCCCAGTGCATCATGGGAACAGGGCAGACTAAACTACCAAGCCAATTCTTTACCAGAAAGGAGACAAGCTACCGGGGACCGGTTTCTGGCATTTCAGCCTCTTCGGCCCGGCTTGCTTGAATCCTGATGGAGCAGTGAGAAAGGGACTCATGTCTGAGTATACCCTGCCACACCTATTGTGGCCAAAATCGATTTACAAAAGAGGGGGGTTATGAACAGAGTGTCTGAATTGAGCAGACCACTCTTACCCAGTCCAAAGATCAGGGCTTGATCCATCACCGTTATTTATCTCACTGCCCCATCCCAGCTCAGAACCTGGCTATATGCAAATCAGTCTGTCCCTGGCCCAGTGCATCATGGGAACAGGGCAGACTAAACTACCAAGCCAATTCTTTACCAGAAAGGAGACAAGCTACCGGGGACCGGTTTCTGGCATTTCAGCCTCTTCGGCCCGGCTTGCTTGAATCCTGATGGAGCAGTGAGAAAGGGACTCATGTCTGAGTATACCCTGCCACACCTATAGTGGCCAAAATCGATTTACAAAAGGGGGTGGTGATGAACAGAGTGTCTGAATTGAGCAGACCACTCTTACCCAGTCCAAAGATCAGGGCTTGATCCATCACCGTTATTTATCTCACTGCCCCATCCCAGCTCAGAACCTGGCTATATGCAAATCAGTCTGTCCCTGGCCCAGTGCATCATGGGAACAGGGCAGACTAAACTACCAAGCCAATTCTTTACCAGAAAGGAGACAAGCTACCGGGGACCGGTTTCTGGCATTTCAGCCTCTTCGGCCCGGCTTGCTTGAATCCTGATGGAGCAGTGAGAAAGGGACTCATGTCTGAGTATACCCTGCCACACCTATAGTGGCCAAAATCGATTTACAAAAGGGGGTGGTGATGAACAGAGTGTCTGAATTGAGCAGACCACTCTTACCCAGTCCAAAGATCAGGGCTTGATCCATCACCGTTATTTATCTCACTGCCCCATCCCAGCTCAGAACCTGGCTATATGCAAATCAGTCTGTCCCTGGCCCAGTGCATCATGGGAACAGGGCAGACTAAACTACCAAGCCAATTCTTTACCAGGAAGGAGACAAGCTACCGGGGACCGGTTTCTGGCATTTCAGCCTCTTCGGCCCGGCTTGCTTGAATCCTGATGGAGCAGTGAGAAAGGGACTCATGTCTGAGTATACCCTGCCACACCTATAGTGGCCAAAATCGATTTACAAAAGGGGGTGGTGATGAACAGAGTGTCTGAATTGAGCAGACCACTCTTACCCAGTCCAAAGATCAGGGCTTGATCCATCACCGTTATTTATCTCACTGCCCCATCCCAGCTCAGAACCTGGCTATATGCAAATCAGTCTGTCCCTGGCCCAGTGCATCATGGGAACAGGGCAGACTAAACTACCAAGCCAATTCTTTACCAGAAAGGAGACAAGCTACCGGGGACCGGTTTCTGGCATTTCAGCCTCTTCGGCCCGGCTTGCTTGAATCCTGATGGAGCAGTGAGAAAGGGACTCATGTCTGAGTATACCCTGCCACACCTATAGTGGCCAAAATCGATTTACAAAAGGGGGTGGTGATGAACAGAGTGTCTGAATTGAGCAGACCACTCTTACCCAGTCCAAAGATCAGGGCTTGATCCATCACCGTTATTTATCTCACTGCCCCATCCCAGCTCAGAACCTGGCTATATGCAAATCAGTCTGTCCCTGGCCCAGTGCATCATGGGAACAGGGCAGACTAAACTACCAAGCCAATTCTTTACCAGAAAGGAGACAAGCTACCGGGGACCGGTTTCTGGCATTTCAGCCTCTTCGGCCCGGCTTGCTTGAATCCTGATGGAGCAGTGAGAAAGGGACTCATGTCTGAGTATACCCTGCCACACCTATAGTGGCCAAAATCGATTTACAAAAGGGGGTGGTGATGAACAGAGTGTCTGAATTGAGCAGACCACTCTTACCCAGTCCAAAGATCAGGGCTTGATCCATCACCGTTATTTATCTCACTGCCCCATCCCAGCTCAGAACCTGGCTATATGCAAATCAGTCTGTCCCTGGCCCAGTGCATCATGGGAACAGGGCAGACTAAACTACCAAGCCAATTCTTTACCAGAAAGGAGACAAGCTACCGGGGACCGGTTTCTGGCATTTCAGCCTCTTCGGCCCGGCTTGCTTGAATCCTGATGGAGCAGTGAGAAAGGGACTCATGTCTGAGTATACCCTGCCACACCTATAGTGGCCAAAATCGATTTACAAAAGGGGGTGGTGATGAACAGAGTGTCTGAATTGAGCAGACCACTCTTACCCAGTCCAAAGATCAGGGCTTGATCCATCACCGTTATTTATCTCACCGCCCCATCCCAGCTCAGAACCTGGCTATATGCAAATCAGTCTGTCCCTGGCCCAGTGCATCATGGGAACAGGGCAGACTAAACTACCAAGCCAATTCTTTACCAGAAAGGAGACAAGCTACCGGGGACCGGTTTCTGGCATTTCAGCCTCTTCGGCCCGGCTTGCTTGAATCCTGATGGAGCAGTGAGAAAGGGACTCATGTCTGAGTATACCCTGCCACACCTATAGTGGCCAAAATCGATTTACAAAAGGGGGTGGTGATGAACAGAGTGTCTGAATTGAGCAGACCACTCTTACCCAGTCCAAAGATCAGGGCTTGATCCATCACCGTTATTTATCTCACTGCCCCATCCCAGCTCAGAACCTGGCTATATGCAAATCAGTCTGTCCCTGGCCCAGTGCATCATGGGAACAGGGCAGACTAAACTACCAAGCCAATTCTTTACCAGAAAGGAGACAAGCTACCGGGGACCGGTTTCTGGCATTTCAGCCTCTTCGGCCCGGCTTGCTTGAATCCTGATGGAGCAGTGAGAAAGGGACTCATGTCTGAGTATACCCTGCCACACCTATAGTGGCCAAAATCGATTTACAAAAGGGGGTGGTGATGAACAGAGTGTCTGAATTGAGCAGACCACTCTTACCCAGTCCAAAGATCAGGGCTTGATCCATCACCGTTATTTATCTCACTGCCCCATCCCAGCTCAGAACCTGGCTATATGCAAATCAGTCTGTCCCTGGCCCAGTGCATCATGGGAACAGGGCAGACTAAACTACCAAGCCAATTCTTTACCAGAAAGGAGACAAGCTACCGGGGACCGGTTTCTGGCATTTCAGCCTCTTCGGCCCGGCTTGCTTGAATCCTGATGGAGCAGTGAGAAAGGGACTCATGTCTGAGTATACCCTGCCACACCTATAGTGGCCAAAATCGATTTACAAAAGGGGGTGGTGATGAACAGAGTGTCTGAATTGAGCAGACCACTCTTACCCAGTCCAAAGATCAGGGCTTGATCCATCACCGTTATTTATCTCACTGCCCCATCCCAGCTCAGAACCTGGCTATATGCAAATCAGTCTGTCCCTGGCCCAGTGCATCATGGGAACAGGGCAGACTAAACTACCAAGCCAATTCTTTACCAGAAAGGAGACAAGCTACCGGGGACCGGTTTCTGGCATTTCAGCCTCTTCGGCCCGGCTTGCTTGAATCCTGATGGAGCAGTGAGAAAGGGACTCATGTCTGAGTATACCCTGCCACACCTATAGTGGCCAAAATCGATTTACAAAAGGGGGTGGTGATGAACAGAGTGTCTGAATTGAGCAGACCACTCTTACCCAGTCCAAAGATCAGGGCTTGATCCATCACCGTTATTTATCTCACTGCCCCATCCCAGCTCAGAACCTGGCTATATGCAAATCAGTCTGTCCCTGGCCCAGTGCATCATGGGAACAGGGCAGACTAAACTACCAAGCCAATTCTTTACCAGAAAGGAGACAAGCTACCGGGGACCGGTTTCTGGCATTTCAGCCTCTTCGGCCCGGCTTGCTTGAATCCTGATGGAGCAGTGAGAAAGGGACTCATGTCTGAGTATACCCTGCCACACCTATAGTGGCCAAAATCGATTTACAAAAGGGGGTGGTGATGAACAGAGTGTCTGAATTGAGCAGACCACTCTTACCCAGTCCAAAGATCAGGGCTTGATCCATCACCGTTATTTATCTCACTGCCCCATCCCAGCTCAGAACCTGGCTATATGCAAATCAGTCTGTCCCTGGCCCAGTGCATCATGGGAACAGGGCAGACTAAACTACCAAGCCAATTCTTTACCAGAAAGGAGACAAGCTACCGGGGACCGGTTTCTGGCATTTCAGCCTCTTCGGCCCGGCTTGCTTGAATCCTGATGGAGCAGTGAGAAAGGGACTCATGTCTGAGTATACCCTGCCACACCTATAGTGGCCAAAATCGATTTACAAAAGGGGGTGGTGATGAACAGAGTGTCTGAATTGAGCAGACCACTCTTACCCAGTCCAAAGATCAGGGCTTGATCCATCACCGTTATTTATCTCACCGCCCCATCCCAGCTCAGAACCTGGCTATATGCAAATCAGTCTGTCCCTGGCCCAGTGCATCATGGGAACAGGGCAGACTAAACTACCAAGCCAATTCTTTACCAGAAAGGAGACAAGCTACCGGGGACCGGTTTCTGGCATTTCAGCCTCTTCGGCCCGGCTTGCTTGAATCCTGATGGAGCAGTGAGAAAGGGACTCATGTCTGAGTATACCCTGCCACACCTATAGTGGCCAAAATCGATTTACAAAAGGGGGTGGTGATGAACAGAGTGTCTGAATTGAGCAGACCACTCTTACCCAGTCCAAAGATCAGGGCTTGATCCATCACCGTTATTTATCTCACCGCCCCATCCCAGCTCAGAACCTGGCTATATGCAAATCAGTCTGTCCCTGGCCCAGTGCATCATGGGAACAGGGCAGACTAAACTACCAAGCCAATTCTTTACCAGAAAGGAGACAAGCTACCGGGGACCGGTTTCTGGCATTTCAGCCTCTTCGGCCCGGCTTGCTTGAATCCTGATGGAGCAGTGAGAAAGGGACTCATGTCTGAGTATACCCTGCCACACCTATAGTGGCCAAAATCGATTTACAAAAGGGGGTGGTGATGAACAGAGTGTCTGAATTGAGCAGACCACTCTTACCCAGTCCAAAGATCAGGGCTTGATCCATCACCGTTATTTATCTCACTGCCCCATCCCAGCTCAGAACCTGGCTATATGCAAATCAGTCTGTCCCTGGCCCAGTGCATCATGGGAACAGGGCAGACTAAACTACCAAGCCAATTCTTTACCAGAAAGGAGACAAGCTACCGGGGACCGGTTTCTGGCATTTCAGCCTCTTCGGCCCGGCTTGCTTGAATCCTGATGGAGCAGTGAGAAAGGGACTCATGTCTGAGTATACCCTGCCACACCTATAGTGGCCAAAATCGATTTACAAAAGGGGGTGGTGATGAACAGAGTGTCTGAATTGAGCAGACCACTCTTACCCAGTCCAAAGATCAGGGCTTGATCCATCACCGTTATTTATCTCACTGCCCCATCCCAGCTCAGAACCTGGCTATATGCAAATCAGTCTGTCCCTGGCCCAGTGCATCATGGGAACAGGGCAGACTAAACTACCAAGCCAATTCTTTACCAGAAAGGAGACAAGCTACCGGGGACCGGTTTCTGGCATTTCAGCCTCTTCGGCCCGGCTTGCTTGAATCCTGATGGAGCAGTGAGAAAGGGACTCATGTCTGAGTATACCCTGCCACACCTATAGTGGCCAAAATCGATTTACAAAAGGGGGTGGTGATGAACAGAGTGTCTGAATTGAGCAGACCACTCTTACCCAGTCCAAAGATCAGGGCTTGATCCATCACCGTTATTTATCTCACTGCCCCATCCCAGCTCAGAACCTGGCTATATGCAAATCAGTCTGTCCCTGGCCCAGTGCATCATGGGAACAGGGCAGACTAAACTACCAAGCCAATTCTTTACCAGAAAGGAGACAAGCTACCGGGGACCGGTTTCTGGCATTTCAGCCTCTTCGGCCCGGCTTGCTTGAATCCTGATGGAGCAGTGAGAAAGGGACTCATGTCTGAGTATACCCTGCCACACCTATAGTGGCCAAAATCGATTTACAAAAGGGGGTGGTGATGAACAGAGTGTCTGAATTGAGCAGACCACTCTTACCCAGTCCAAAGATCAGGGCTTGATCCATCACCGTTATTTATCTCACTGCCCCATCCCAGCTCAGAACCTGGCTATATGCAAATCAGTCTGTCCCTGTCCCAGTGCATCATGGGAACAGGGCAGACTAAACTACCAAGCCAATTCTTTACCAGAAAGGAGACAAGCTACCGGGGACCGGTTTCTGGCATTTCAGCCTCTTCGGCCCGGCTTGCTTGAATCCTGATGGAGCAGTGAGAAAGGGACTCATGTCTGAGTATACCCTGCCACACCTATAGTGGCCAAAATCGATTTACAAAAGGGGGTGGTGATGAACAGAGTGTCTGAATTGAGCAGACCACTCTTACCCAGTCCAAAGATCAGGGCTTGATCCATCACCGTTATTTATCTCACTGCCCCATCCCAGCTCAGAACCTGGCTATATGCAAATCAGTCTGTCCCTGGCCCAGTGCATCATGGGAACAGGGCAGACTAAACTACCAAGCCAATTCTTTACCAGAAAGGAGACAAGCTACCGGGGACCGGTTTCTGGCATTTCAGCCTCTTCGGCCCGGCTTGCTTGAATCCTGATGGAGCAGTGAGAAAGGGACTCATGTCTGAGTATACCCTGCCACACCTATAGTGGCCAAAATCGATTTACAAAAGGGGGTGGTGATGAACAGAGTGTCTGAATTGAGCAGACCACTCTTACCCAGTCCAAAGATCAGGGCTTGATCCATCACCGTTATTTATCTCACTGCCCCATCCCAGCTCAGAACCTGGCTATATGCAAATCAGTCTGTCCCTGGCCCAGTGCATCATGGGAACAGGGCAGACTAAACTACCAAGCCAATTCTTTACCAGAAAGGAGACAAGCTACCGGGGACCGGTTTCTGGCATTTCAGCCTCTTCGGCCCGGCTTGCTTGAATCCTGATGGAGCAGTGAGAAAGGGACTCATGTCTGAGTATACCCTGCCACACCTATAGTGGCCAAAATCGATTTACAAAAGGGGGTGGTGATGAACAGAGTGTCTGAATTGAGCAGACCACTCTTACCCAGTCCAAAGATCAGGGCTTGATCCATCACCGTTATTTATCTCACTGCCCCATCCCAGCTCAGAACCTGGCTATATGCAAATCAGTCTGTCCCTGGCCCAGTGCATCATGGGAACAGGGCAGACTAAACTACCAAGCCAATTCTTTACCAGAAAGGAGACAAGCTACCGGGGACCGGTTTCTGGCATTTCAGCCTCTTCGGCCCGGCTTGCTTGAATCCTGATGGAGCAGTGAGAAAGGGACTCATGTCTGAGTATACCCTGCCACACCTATAGTGGCCAAAATCGATTTACAAAAGGGGGTGGTGATGAACAGAGTGTCTGAATTGAGCAGACCACTCTTACCCAGTCCAAAGATCAGGGCTTGATCCATCACCGTTATTTATCTCACCGCCCCATCCCAGCTCAGAACCTGGCTATATGCAAATCAGTCTGTCCCTGGCCCAGTGCATCATGGGAACAGGGCAGACTAAACTACCAAGCCAATTCTTTACCAGAAAGGAGACAAGCTACCGGGGACCGGTTTCTGGCATTTCAGCCTCTTCGGCCCGGCTTGCTTGAATCCTGATGGAGCAGTGAGAAAGGGACTCATGTCTGAGTATACCCTGCCACACCTATAGTGGCCAAAATCGATTTACAAAAGGGGGTGGTGATGAACAGAGTGTCTGAATTGAGCAGACCACTCTTACCCAGTCCAAAGATCAGGGCTTGATCCATCACCGTTATTTATCTCACCGCCCCATCCCAGCTCAGAACCTGGCTATATGCAAATCAGTCTGTCCCTGGCCCAGTGCATCATGGGAACAGGGCAGACTAAACTACCAAGCCAATTCTTTACCAGAAAGGAGACAAGCTACCGGGGACCGGTTTCTGGCATTTCAGCCTCTTCGGCCCGGCTTGCTTGAATCCTGATGGAGCAGTGAGAAAGGGACTCATGTCTGAGTATACCCTGCCACACCTATAGTGGCCAAAATCGATTTACAAAAGGGGGTGGTGATGAACAGAGTGTCTGAATTGAGCAGACCACTCTTACCCAGTCCAAAGATCAGGGCTTGATCCATCACCGTTATTTATCTCACTGCCCCATCCCAGCTCAGAACCTGGCTATATGCAAATCAGTCTGTCCCTGGCCCAGTGCATCATGGGAACAGGGCAGACTAAACTACCAAGCCAATTCTTTACCAGAAAGGAGACAAGCTACCGGGGACCGGTTTCTGGCATTTCAGCCTCTTCGGCCCGGCTTGCTTGAATCCTGATGGAGCAGTGAGAAAGGGACTCATGTCTGAGTATACCCTGCCACACCTATAGTGGCCAAAATCGATTTACAAAAGGGGGTGGTGATGAACAGAGTGTCTGAATTGAGCAGACCACTCTTACCCAGTCCAAAGATCAGGGCTTGATCCATCACCGTTATTTATCTCACTGCCCCATCCCAGCTCAGAACCTGGCTATATGCAAATCAGTCTGTCCCTGGCCCAGTGCATCATGGGAACAGGGCAGACTAAACTACCAAGCCAATTCTTTACCAGAAAGGAGACAAGCTACCGGGGACCGGTTTCTGGCATTTCAGCCTCTTCGGCCCGGCTTGCTTGAATCCTGATGGAGCAGTGAGAAAGGGACTCATGTCTGAGTATACCCTGCCACACCTATAGTGGCCAAAATCGATTTACAAAAGGGGGTGGTGATGAACAGAGTGTCTGAATTGAGCAGACCACTCTTACCCAGTCCAAAGATCAGGGCTTGATCCATCACCGTTATTTATCTCACTGCCCCATCCCAGCTCAGAACCTGGCTATATGCAAATCAGTCTGTCCCTGGCCCAGTGCATCATGGGAACAGGGCAGACTAAACTACCAAGCCAATTCTTTACCAGAAAGGAGACAAGCTACCGGGGACCGGTTTCTGGCATTTCAGCCTCTTCGGCCCGGCTTGCTTGAATCCTGATGGAGCAGTGAGAAAGGGACTCATGTCTGAGTATACCCTGCCACACCTATAGTGGCCAAAATCGATTTACAAAAGGGGGTGGTGATGAACAGAGTGTCTGAATTGAGCAGACCACTCTTACCCAGTCCAAAGATCAGGGCTTGATCCATCACCGTTATTTATCTCACTGCCCCATCCCAGCTCAGAACCTGGCTATATGCAAATCAGTCTGTCCCTGGCCCAGTGCATCATGGGAACAGGGCAGACTAAACTACCAAGCCAATTCTTTACCAGAAAGGAGACAAGCTACCGGGGACCGGTTTCTGGCATTTCAGCCTCTTCGGCCCGGCTTGCTTGAATCCTGATGGAGCAGTGAGAAAGGGACTCATGTCTGAGTATACCCTGCCACACCTATAGTGGCCAAAATCGATTTACAAAAGGGGGTGGTGATGAACAGAGTGTCTGAATTGAGCAGACCACTCTTACCCAGTCCAAAGATCAGGGCTTGATCCATCACCGTTATTTATCTCACTGCCCCATCCCAGCTCAGAACCTGGCTATATGCAAATCAGTCTGTCCCTGGCCCAGTGCATCATGGGAACAGGGCAGACTAAACTACCAAGCCAATTCTTTACCAGAAAGGAGACAAGCTACCGGGGACCGGTTTCTGGCATTTCAGCCTCTTCGGCCCGGCTTGCTTGAATCCTGATGGAGCAGTGAGAAAGGGACTCATGTCTGAGTATACCCTGCCACACCTATAGTGGCCAAAATCGATTTACAAAAGGGGGTGGTGATGAACAGAGTGTCTGAATTGAGCAGACCACTCTTACCCAGTCCAAAGATCAGGGCTTGATCCATCACCGTTATTTATCTCACTGCCCCATCCCAGCTCAGAACCTGGCTATATGCAAATCAGTCTGTCCCTGGCCCAGTGCATCATGGGAACAGGGCAGACTAAACTACCAAGCCAATTCTTTACCAGAAAGGAGACAAGCTACCGGGGACCGGTTTCTGGCATTTCAGCCTCTTCGGCCCGGCTTGCTTGAATCCTGATGGAGCAGTGAGAAAGGGACTCATGTCTGAGTATACCCTGCCACACCTATAGTGGCCAAAATCGATTTACAAAAGGGGGTGGTGATGAACAGAGTGTCTGAATTGAGCAGACCACTCTTACCCAGTCCAAAGATCAGGGCTTGATCCATCACCGTTATTTATCTCACTGCCCCATCCCAGCTCAGAACCTGGCTATATGCAAATCAGTCTGTCCCTGGCCCAGTGCATCATGGGAACAGGGCAGACTAAACTACCAAGCCAATTCTTTACCAGAAAGGAGACAAGCTACCGGGGACCGGTTTCTGGCATTTCAGCCTCTTCGGCCCGGCTTGCTTGAATCCTGATGGAGCAGTGAGAAAGGGACTCATGTCTGAGTATACCCTGCCACACCTATAGTGGCCAAAATCGATTTACAAAAGGGGGTGGTGATGAACAGAGTGTCTGAATTGAGCAGACCACTCTTACCCAGTCCAAAGATCAGGGCTTGATCCATCACCGTTATTTATCTCACTGCCCCATCCCAGCTCAGAACCTGGCTATATGCAAATCAGTCTGTCCCTGGCCCAGTGCATCATGGGAACAGGGCAGACTAAACTACCAAGCCAATTCTTTACCAGAAAGGAGACAAGCTACCGGGGACCGGTTTCTGGCATTTCAGCCTCTTCGGCCCGGCTTGCTTGAATCCTGATGGAGCAGTGAGAAAGGGACTCATGTCTGAGTATACCCTGCCACACCTATAGTGGCCAAAATCGATTTACAAAAGGGGGTGGTGATGAACAGAGTGTCTGAATTGAGCAGACCACTCTTACCCAGTCCAAAGATCAGGGCTTGATCCATCACCGTTATTTATCTCACTGCCCCATCCCAGCTCAGAACCTGGCTATATGCAAATCAGTCTGTCCCTGGCCCAGTGCATCATGGGAACAGGGCAGACTAAACTACCAAGCCAATTCTTTACCAGAAAGGAGACAAGCTACCGGGGACCGGTTTCTGGCATTTCAGCCTCTTCGGCCCGGCTTGCTTGAATCCTGATGGAGCAGTGAGAAAGGGACTCATGTCTGAGTATACCCTGCCACACCTATAGTGGCCAAAATCGATTTACAAAAGGGGGTGGTGATGAACAGAGTGTCTGAATTGAGCAGACCACTCTTACCCAGTCCAAAGATCAGGGCTTGATCCATCACCGTTATTTATCTCACTGCCCCATCCCAGCTCAGAACCTGGCTATATGCAAATCAGTCTGTCCCTGGCCCAGTGCATCATGGGAACAGGGCAGACTAAACTACCAAGCCAATTCTTTACCAGAAAGGAGACAAGCTACCGGGGACCGGTTTCTGGCATTTCAGCCTCTTCGGCCCGGCTTGCTTGAATCCTGATGGAGCAGTGAGAAAGGGACTCATGTCTGAGTATACCCTGCCACACCTATAGTGGCCAAAATCGATTTACAAAAGGGGGTGGTGATGAACAGAGTGTCTGAATTGAGCAGACCACTCTTACCCAGTCCAAAGATCAGGGCTTGATCCATCACCGTTATTTATCTCACTGCCCCATCCCAGCTCAGAACCTGGCTATATGCAAATCAGTCTGTCCCTGGCCCAGTGCATCATGGGAACAGGGCAGACTAAACTACCAAGCCAATTCTTTACCAGAAAGGAGACAAGCTACCGGGGACCGGTTTCTGGCATTTCAGCCTCTTCGGCCCGGCTTGCTTGAATCCTGATGGAGCAGTGAGAAAGGGACTCATGTCTGAGTATACCCTGCCACACCTATAGTGGCCAAAATCGATTTACAAAAGGGGGTGGTGATGAACAGAGTGTCTGAATTGAGCAGACCACTCTTACCCAGTCCAAAGATCAGGGCTTGATCCATCACCGTTATTTATCTCACTGCCCCATCCCAGCTCAGAACCTGGCTATATGCAAATCAGTCTGTCCCTGGCCCAGTGCATCATGGGAACAGGGCAGACTAAACTACCAAGCCAATTCTTTACCAGAAAGGAGACAAGCTACCGGGGACCGGTTTCTGGCATTTCAGCCTCTTCGGCCCGGCTTGCTTGAATCCTGATGGAGCAGTGAGAAAGGGACTCATGTCTGAGTATACCCTGCCACACCTATAGTGGCCAAAATCGATTTACAAAAGGGGGTGGTGATGAACAGAGTGTCTGAATTGAGCAGACCACTCTTACCCAGTCCAAAGATCAGGGCTTGATCCATCACCGTTATTTATCTCACTGCCCCATCCCAGCTCAGAACCTGGCTATATGCAAATCAGTCTGTCCCTGGCCCAGTGCATCATGGGAACAGGGCAGACTAAACTACCAAGCCAATTCTTTACCAGAAAGGAGACAAGCTACCGGGGACCGGTTTCTGGCATTTCAGCCTCTTCGGCCCGGCTTGCTTGAATCCTGATGGAGCAGTGAGAAAGGGACTCATGTCTGAGTATACCCTGCCACACCTATAGTGGCCAAAATCGATTTACAAAAGGGGGTGGTGATGAACAGAGTGTCTGAATTGAGCAGACCACTCTTACCCAGTCCAAAGATCAGGGCTTGATCCATCACCGTTATTTATCTCACTGCCCCATCCCAGCTCAGAACCTGGCTATATGCAAATCAGTCTGTCCCTGGCCCAGTGCATCATGGGAACAGGGCAGACTAAACTACCAAGCCAATTCTTTACCAGAAAGGAGACAAGCTACCGGGGACCGGTTTCTGGCATTTCAGCCTCTTCGGCCCGGCTTGCTTGAATCCTGATGGAGCAGTGAGAAAGGGACTCATGTCTGAGTATACCCTGCCACACCTATAGTGGCCAAAATCGATTTACAAAAGGGGGTGAGAGCTTTCTGCTTAATTCAGAGACTCTGTCCCTCACCACCCCTTGTTGTAAATATTTTTGTCCACCCTAAGCGTGGAAGGGTATTCTCAGATGTGAGACCCTTGCTCATTGCACCATCAGGATTCAAGCAAACCGGGCCGAAGACGGCTGTAATGCCAGAAACCGGTCCCCGGGAGCTTGTTTCCTTCCCAGTGTAAGAATTGGCTTTTGTAGTTTGGTTTGCCCTGTTCCCATCATGCACTGGGACAGGAACAGACTAATTTGCATACAGCCAGGTTCTGAAACTGGGATGGTGTAGTGAGCTAAAAAACGGTGTTGGATCTAGCCCTGATCTCTTGACTGGGTGAGAGCTTTCTGCTTAATTCAGAGACTCTGTCCCTCACCACCCCTTGTTGTAAATATTTTTGTCCACCCTAAGCGTGGAAGGGTATTCTCAGATGTGAGACCCTTGCTCATTGCACCATCAGGATTCAAGCAAACCGGGCCGAAGACGGCTGTAATGCCAGAAACCGGTCCCCGGGAGCTTGTTTCCTTCCCAGTGTAAGAATTGGCTTTTGTAGTTTGGTTTGCCCTGTTCCCATCATGCACTGGGACAGGAACAGACTAATTTGCATACAGCCAGGTTCTGAAACTGGGATGGTGTAGTGAGCTAAAAAACGATGTTGGATCTAGCCCTGATCTCTTGACTGGGTGAGAGCTTTCTGCTTAATTCAGAGACTCTGTCCCTCACCACCCCTTGTTGTAAATATTTTTGTCCACCCTAAGCGTGGAAGGGTATTCTCAGATGTGAGACCCTTGCTCATTGCACCATCAGGATTCAAGCAAACCGGGCCGAAGACGGCTGTAATGCCAGAAACCGGTCCCCGGGAGCTTGTTTCCTTCCCAGTGTAAGAATTGGCTTTTGTAGTTTGGTTTGCCCTGTTCCCATCATGCACTGGGACAGGAACAGACTAATTTGCATACAGCCAGGTTCTGAAACTGGGATGGTGTAGTGAGCTAAAAAACGGTGTTGGATCTAGCCCTGATCTCTTGACTGGGTGAGAGCTTTCTGCTTAATTCAGAGACTCTGTCCCTCACCACCCCTTGTTGTAAATATTTTTGTCCACCCTAAGCGTGGAAGGGTATTCTCAGATGTGAGACCCTTGCTCATTGCACCATCAGGATTCAAGCAAACCGGGCCGAAGACGGCTGTAATGCCAGAAACCGGTCCCCGGGAGCTTGTTTCCTTCCCAGTGTAAGAATTGGCTTTTGTAGTTTGGTTTGCCCTGTTCCCATCATGCACTGGGACAGGAACAGACTAATTTGCATACAGCCAGGTTCTGAAACTGGGATGGTGTAGTGAGCTAAAAAACGGTGTTGGATCTAGCCCTGATCTCTTGACTGGGTGAGAGCTTTCTGCTTAATTCAGAGACTCTGTCCCTCACCACCCCTTGTTGTAAATATTTTTGTCCACCCTAAGCGTGGAAGGGTATTCTCAGATGTGAGACCCTTGCTCATTGCACCATCAGGATTCAAGCAAACCGGGCCGAAGACGGCTGTAATGCCAGAAACCGGTCCCCGGGAGCTTGTTTCCTTCCCAGTGTAAGAATTGGCTTTTGTAGTTTGGTTTGCCCTGTTCCCATCATGCACTGGGACAGGAACAGACTAATTTGCATACAGCCAGGTTCTGAAACTGGGATGGTGTAGTGAGCTAAAAAACGGTGTTGGATCTAGCCCTGATCTCTTGACTGGGTGAGAGCTTTCTGCTTAATTCAGAGACCCTGTCCCTCACCACCGCTTGTTGTAAATATACTCAGGGAAGAGCAGCGCAGATGGGGGGAAGTTTATGACCCATGCATGAGAGAGAGAGCAGGGGTGACCAGTGCGTGGGGGAGATGCTTGCGAGGGTGGGGAGCCATGCTGAGGATCGGCGGCGTGCAGAGAGAGGGTCTGGTCAAGGCATCTAAAATGGCTGCCGTGCACGACAAAAGTGTGGCATTGGAAAAAAAGCAAGATGGCGCAGACAATGTTTATCAATACGGATTAATTTATAACAATTATTTTTAACAATATATTTACTCGCAGTGTCAAAATGGCGATCAACACTTCCTAATTTCCTTCGAATCGAACGTTAACAGAAGTCAAGCGGCAAAAAAAAAAAAAACGCTCACGCGCAACCGCTGGAAGACAAGTATCAACATATATGAGCCTCCTCAACCACCCTCAGAAAACATAGGGGGTCAGGATACGTCTCCCATACCCCCTTATACCCAATACTCACATTGCTTTTCCTCCATCTAGTAATTTAATTAAATCGAAACACAAAATGGCGAATTCACGTTTCGCTACCAGTTTGTGACCCGGTTCGCGAACCGAGAAGCGCTTCTACCGCGAAAAATCAAAATTTTTTTATTTGCCCCACGGGACCCTTTAATACCCCAACATCATTCCTAGGGGGTCAAAAGGGGTCTACCTTGCCCCCTTTCATTAAATTCCCCCTTCGTTTTTCTCCTCCTCTTGTCTCTCGATCCTACCGAGAGACAAGATGGCGGCCGCACCGGACTGTTTAGAATGTTGACAGACACCGGAGAGCCAATCAGCTTCGCTTTGCAAAGCTCCGTTACGCGAAAAGTACGCGATCTGGAGCGCTACCCGGGACGCTGTCACAGATATATCTGTTTTTTTAAACGTTAATTTCTCGAAATCCACTGGAGCACATATATTGAGACCCAGCAAAGGCACTTCGGGCTAACAGTCCCTACAATTTTGCCAAGTTTCGTGCAAATCCATTCAGCCGTTCAAGCTAAAAGTGAGGCCAAAGGCCCTAAGGAAAAATGAATGGGAAAAATGCATTTTGGGACCCCCCTTTTTTCTCGGCCCCCCTTGACGGAACCCCCCCAAATTTTCAGGGGCTGCTCAGAAACAAAATGTGCCATTTTCCTGAAAATTGCAGCCGATTCCGTCCACAAACGCCAAAGTTATTAGACATAGAATTTTCAAAAGTTCCATAGAGAAAAAATCCTAACTATATATACCTACTGGCTATCGCCAGTAGGTAATAAACGTACAAATGTTATCACCTATTGTTTGCGTTAATACAGTGATGCTCCTCCAAACGGAGGTTACAATCCAAATGTTTCACAAATTAATTAAAAACTTTAAAAAACAGTCAATGCAGCATTTTGGTGATGTTTTCACCTCCCTCAGGACTAAAGGTTTTCATCAAATCTTATGATAAATTGGATCATGTTCAAATTCCATAATCTGTGGAGGGTATAACCTCATCCAAAAACAGAAGGCTTTCACACTTGATAGTAAGTGCCTTCTCTTTGTCCGTTGAAGCCACCGATAAAGAAGAGGTGGGGGAATTAAAAGTTCAGCTCTGTCAGGCCATTCAAACCAGCAGATGTGCCACCGCAAGCAATTTGCAGAATTGTAAAAACTACCATCGACGTTTTCACATTGGTGATGTACTAATCTGGTCTTTGTCTTTGCTTCACTGGTTGTTAATTTAAAATCAGGTGGGGGACGGTTGGCCTTCCTGCTCTTAACGGACTTCCTGACCTGAAAATACTGCGGTGATCAGACAGTGACACAGAGTGTTGATTGCAAAGTTGCTATTTGCAAGCCACTTGCCCCGTATGTACATCCATTTCCCACCTTTACAGAGTTATGCACTGGCGTTGCAAGTGCCTTTGTAAGAAGCAGAGATGTGCTCTGTAGTTCAACAATGATACACCATTTTGTGAATGCCACTACTTGTGTTAACTGCCATGAAGCATGCCATGTAGTACTAGCAGGCTGAACTACCCATAGACTGATGATGTAGGGATACATGTCCCTACCTGGAAACTAATATCCTTGGGTATTGGGTACATTGTTCACTCAACAACAAATCAAATTTGTGCAACAATCCTGACCAGTGCAGAGGAAACACTTTTTTTTGACAGCTACTTAGGCCTCATGCTGCTGCCCTAAGGAAACATTTGTGATAAACAAATTCAGGCTCACACTGGCAGTACTCAGAAAGCATTTCCTGACTACAAGATGTACATCAATGGGGTCAACACACAATCAAATCTCGTCCTTAACACTGCACAATGATCACATCATGCCATGCCACAAGGCAGAATGACAATCCTAGACAACTGTTGCATACTAATTGGACCAGTCTCTTTATGCATATTGAAAGTGGTTGATTGATCCAATGGTTCATTATCAAAACACCTGAAATTTGATGGATACACCACATCTTACAGTTTGATTTGTAAAGTTGCTCACATGTTATGTTTCAAAATTATTTTAACAAGATCTCAATGATGCACACTGAGCATGCAAAAACCACAATTGATGGACAGAATGCAGAACAATGTCATACATTCACCCCAGTACAGAGATCTGGGCCTAAATCCATCGTTTTTTTGCACTCCACACCAACCCAGTTCATGGCCATATCCAAATCAGTCTGACCCTGTACCTCATGGGAACAGTCCAGCCCGAACTGCCAAGCCATGCCTTCCCTGGACCGGAAACAAGCTTCCGAGGACTGGTTTCTAGCATTCCAGCCGTCTTCAGCCCAGCTTGCTTGAATCCAGTGGTGTGGAGAGCATGGGACTCACGTCTGAGCATACACATCCCACTCGGGGTGACAAATGCAACAAGCACTGGCGTTGCCAATAGGTCTCGCAGTAGGAAAGTTGTAGCTATTGGTTTTGTAAATGACAAAGCCCTTTATGTATTTAAAATGATAACCAAAGTGAAAGGCATTGTTATTTGCAATTGTAATGGCTCCAACTGTCGTACTGCGAGACCTATTGGCAACGTGAGTGGCGTTGTGTGTGTGAGTGGCGTTGCGTGTGTGAGTGGCGTTGCGTGTGTGAGTGGCGTTGCGTGTGTGAGTGGCGTTGCGTGTGTGAGTGGCGTTGCGTGTGTGAGTGGCGTTGCGTGTGTGAGTGGCGTTGCGTGTGTAAGTGGTGTTGCGTGTGTGAGTGGTGTTGCATGTGTGAGTGGCGTTGCATGTGTGAGTGGCGTTGCATGTGTGAGTGGCGTTGCATGTGTGAGTGGCGTTGCATGTGTGAGTGGCGTTGCATGTGTGCGTAGTTGAGTGGCGTTGCGTAGTTGAGTGGCGTTGCGTGGTTGAGTGGCGTTGCATGTGTGAGTGGCGTTGCGTGGGTGAGTGGCGTTGCGTGGGTGAGTGGCGTTGCGTGGTTGAGTGGCGTTGCGTGGTTGAGTGGCGTTGCGTGGTTGAGTGGCGTTGCATGTGTGAGTGGCGTTGCATGTGTGAGTGGCGTTGCATGTGTGAGTGGCGTTGCATGTGTGAGTGGCGTTGCATGTGTGAGTGGCGTTGCATGTGTGAGTGGCGTTGCATGTGTGAGTGGCGTTGCATGTGTGCGTGGTTGAGTGGCGTTGCATGTGTGCGTGGTTGAGTGGCGTTGCATGTGTGCGTGGCGTTGCATGTGTGCGTGGCGTTGCATGTGTGCGTGGTTGAGTGGCGTTGCATGTGTGCGTGGCGTTGCATGTGTGCGTGGCGTTGCATGTGTGCGTGGCGTTGCATGTGTGAGTGGCGTTGCATGTGTGAGTGGCATTGCATGTGTGAGTGGCGTTGCGTAGGTGAGTGGCGTTGCGTAGGTCAGTGGCGTTGCGTAGGTGAGTGGCGTTGCGTAGGTGAGTGGCGTTGCGTAGGTGAGTGGCGTTGCTTAGGTGAGTGGCGTTGCGTAGGTGAGTGGCGTTGCGTAGGTGAGTGGCATTGCGTAGGTGAGTGGCGTTGCGTAGTTGAGTGGCGTTGCGTAGTTGAGTGGCGTTGCGTAGTTGAGTGGCGTTGCGTAGTTGCGCGGCGTTGCGTAGGTGAGTGGCGTTGCGTAGGTGAGTGGCGTTGCGTAGTTGCGTGGCGTTGCGTAGTTGCGTGGCGTTGCGTAGTGGAGTGGCGTTGCGTAGTGGAGTGGCGTTGCGTAGTTGCGTGGCGTTGCGTAGTTGCGTGGCGTTGCGTAGTTGAGTGGCGTTGCATGTGTGAGTGGCGTTGCGTTGTTTCGTGGCGTTGCGTAGTTGCGTGGCATTGCGGCGTTGCGTAGTTGCGCGGCGTTGCGTAGTTGAGCGGCGTTGTGTGTAGTTGCGTGGCGTTGCGTGGCGTTGCGTAGTTGCGTGGCATTGCATAGTTGCGTGGCGTTGCATAGTTGAGTGGCGTTGCATAGTTGAGTGGCGTTGCATGTGTGAGTGGCGTTGCATGTGTGAGTGGCGTTGCATTGTTGCGTGGCATTGCGGCGTTGCGTGGCATTGCGGCGTTGCGTAGTTGCGCGGCGTTGCGTAGTTGAGCGGCGTTGCGTGTAGTTGTGTGGCGTTGTGTGGCGTTGCGTAGTTGCGTGGTGTTGCGTAGTTGCGTGGCGTTGCGTGTGTGAGTGGCGTTGCGTTGTTGCGTGGCGTTGCGTAGTTGCGTGGCATTGCGGCGTTGCGTAGTTGCACGGCGTTGCGTAGTTGAGCGGCGTTGCGTGTAGTTGCGTGGCGTTGCGTAGTTGCGTGGCGTTGCGTAGTTGCGTGGCGTTGCATGTGTGAGTGGTGTTGCATGTGTGAGTGGCGTTGCGTTGTTGCGTGGCGTTGCGTAGTTGCGTGGCATTGTGGCGTTGCGTAGTTGCGCGGCGTTGCGTAGTTGAGCGGCGTTGCGTAGTTGCGCGGCGTTGCGTAGTTGAGCGGCGTTGCGTAGTTGCGTGGCGTTGCGTAGTTGCGTGGCGTTGCGTAGTTGCGTGGCGTTGCGTAGTTGCGTGGCGTTGCGTTGAATGCGTGGCGTTGCGTAGTTGCGTAGTTGCGTGGCGTTGCGTAGTTGCGTGGCGTTGCGTAGTTGAGTGGCGTTGCGTAGTTGAGTGGCGTTGCGTAGTTGAGTGGCGTTGCATGTGTGAGTGGCGTTGCATGTGTGAGTGGCGTTGCGTTGTTGCGTGGCGTTGCGTTGTTGCGTGGCGTTGCGTTGTTGCGTGGCGTTGCGGCGTTGCGTAGTTGCGCGGCGTTGCGTAGTTGCGCGGCGTTGCGTAGTTGAGCGGCGTTGCGTAGTTGCGTGGCGTTGCGTAGTTGCGTGGCGTTGCGTAGTTGCGTGGCGTTGCGTAGTTGCGTGGCGTTGTGTAGTTGCGTGGCGTTGCGTAGTTGCGTGGCGTAGTTGCGTGGCGTTGCGTAGTTGCGTGGCGTTGCGTAGTTGCGTGGCGTTGCGTAGTTGAGTGGCGTTGCGTAGTTGAGTGGCGATGCGTGAGTGGCTTTGCATGTGTGAGTGGTGTTGCATGTGTGAGTGGCGTTGCGTTGTTGCGTGGCGTTGCGTAGTTGCGTGGCATTGCGGCGTTGCGTAGTTGCGCGGCGTTGCGTAGTTGAGCGGCGTTGCGTAGTTGCGTGGCGTAGCACAGGGAGACCTCCAGTGGTAAGACAATCAAAAACAACTTAGAAAACATTTCACAGTATGAAGAGATCAAACTCATGAACAAGCGTGATACACCTCAGCTAAAAATCATGATAAATAACAACACACATTAGAAGTGAAACTGCAAGTACAGAAGGACCAGCTTTGCTTGTTTAAAACTCCCACTTCAGGCAGATGAGTGTAATGTGTAAAGCGTCTTGTGCACATGAGCAGATCGGAGTCTGGAAGCAAATACAAAGAAGAGGAATGACTGAGGCGCATTGGTGTGAAGCACATCAAAGGGCTTCTCCTCCCCTAATTAGCCGTTCCGGGGAAACTGAAAGTGCGGCCGGCCTGCGGCCGGCCATGAATAATTAGGGGAGGAGAAGCCCTTTGATGTGCTGGGCTGGCTGGTCCTGAATGCGCGTGCATGTTATCACGTGGTTCACGGGCACTGCATGAAAACCGCGGGGCTGAAAGCCCTTTGGTTTGAAGCTGTTTTCGCCACATGAATTCTCGCTCCGCTCGATGCGCTTGCGTACATCGTTAGGTCGCGAGACCTAAAAACCACAGTTGATGGACAGAATGCAGAACAATGTCATGCATTCACCCCAGTACAGAGATCTGGGCCTAAATCCATCGTTTTTTTGCACTCCACACCAACCCAGTTCAGACATGGCCATATGCAAATCAGTCTGACCCTGTGCCTCATGGGAACAGTCCAGCCCGAACTGCCAAGCCATGCCTTCCCTGGACCGGAAACAAGCTTCCGAGGACTGGTTTCTGGCATTCCAGCCGTCTTCAGCCCGGCTTGCTTGAATCCAGTGGTGTGGAGAGCATGGGACTCACGTCTGAGCATACCCATCCCACTCGGGGTGGCAAATGCAAAAACCACAGTTGATGGACAGAATGCAGAACAATGTCATACATTCACCCCACTACAGAGATCTGGGCCTAAATCCATCGTTTTTTTGCACTCCACACCAACCCAGTTCAGACACGGCCATATGCAAATCAGTCTGACCCTGTGCCTCATGGGAACAGTCCAGCCGAACTGCCAAGCCATGCCTTCCCTGGACCGGAAACAAGCTTCAGAGGGCCGATTTCTGGCATTCCAGCCATCTTCAGCCTGGCTTGCTTGAATCCAGTGGTGTGAAGAGCATGGGACTCACGTCTGAGCATACCCATCCCACTCAGGGTGACAAATGCAAAAACCACAGTTGATGGACAGAATGCAGAACAATGTCATACATTCACCCCAGTACAGAGATCTGTGCCTAAATCCATCATTTTTTTGCACTCCACACCAACCCAGTTCAGACATGGCCATGGGCATGGGCAGATTTTGCGTCGTATTTTCTGGGTAATTACATGTACTTACTGCAAAACTGCGTTAAATTCCATGGGCTTCCCTGGGCCAACTGACTCAGACATTGCATCCCCACTGCAACCCCCGCCCACCCTCCCGTAAAACAACTGGACACCCCACCACCACTCCCACGTAGTTATGAATGTTGTTAGACTACCTTCCTCTCAAAACATTATCCTGCTAATGCTGCTGTCGCCACTTGGCTTCTGCTACTTCAGCCAAATTGACAATAGGGACTGCATTGTGCATTGAGGACTGCGTCAAGGCATGTCTGACACTATCATGGGATTTCATAGCGTCAGGTATGTCTTTAAGCAGTACACCATGCACAATGCTGTGCCTCATTTTAGTTGAACTTGAATAGCGTAAGCCAAGTGGACACAGTAGCTGGATCTTGTGAACTATTTTTAGGTAGGTACCGACATCTACAATTTTCCCACCTCGGCCATCATCATCATCAAAATCGTTGAGGAATGATACCCACTGGTAGCATTGGAGTCCTCAAACGAATCAACCTCCCCTTGCGTATATGGCTGGGGTTCACCTAGGCAACATGAACAGATGTACAATGAGCTGTGAATGGCAGACATATATACAGTGTATGCATTGGGCACAAAACATTGTCATAACACAAGGAGGTAATTCACAGATCATGTAACTCATTTTCAATAAAGTCCTGAAAAATGGGGCCACTGGCCCTGTGACTGTGTCAAATCTGTGACACTTCCACAGCTCCATCTTCTGAGAGTTAAACAATGATGTGTTGCATCCATGTGATCTTGCCTCTGCTGGGCCAGAATCATCAGACATGCCCTGATGCAGGCACACTTGCACAATGATGCAAGGATATCTGCGTCACAAAGATAATTGTGTATGTGCACAAATGGGCACCTTCTTGCACATGATAAGTCACCATAGTTGTTTGACTACCTACATGTTTGCAGTAGGATGCATCACGCATCATAAGTCATTACGACAAATGAGAAAAAAGTACATTTGACCCAATAGTGCCTACATATGTCACCCGGGGGAGGCATGCAGTGCAATGCTTTTTCATTATGTTGCATTACAAAAACTATAGGAAATGTTTGATGGTCCATGGGTGTTGACTGGGAATAAATACAGCAACACCTATGGAACAGGGCTGTGATGTAAAAATGTCAGATAAATATGTGCCATATTTGCATGGGCAGTGAATGCCACACATGTTATCTTCACACATCACTAGTGATATGGTGACACAAGATGCTCTCTTTGTTGCGTCACACGAAGTGTTCCACCCTGGGCACTGCCTGCTTGTGAATGTGCAAAGATACACATTAAAATGTATTTACTGTTGTGTGTCAGACATATGGAAATATGACCTTCCATCATGCAAAAATAACATCTTAAATCATGCTGTATTTTCTCAGAGATCATCGCGCCACTAGTGCTTCTCATTTAATTATGGAGGGAGCAATATATGGCATTGCTGTAGACCTTTAAATAAACAACATATATGTTCTTTGAGATTGACTTACCAATTGGGCCACTGACTTCCAGTCCAAGATTGTCCAGCAAGTCTCCGTCTATGCTGACGAGATCCTGCCAGTAGTGTTTAAATTGGTGGACTGTGCGTTCCACGTCAAATATCCGGGCCATGTGGTGCTGGATCCTGGACCACCTCTGCTGCCGGTTCGGATAGGGAGTAGCCCATGCTCACCCTGCCCCCTGTGCTGATCATACGGGGCAGGAAATGAAAAATGAGCCACACAAGGCTCCCAAACTGTCTGTGAGACAGGTTCATAGACCTGGCAGACATGTTAAATGAAACTTATAGTAAAATAAATTAAACTTACAGTTACAAAAATGAAACTTACCCTAAGAAAATAAAATCCCACCCTTATAACTAACTTACACCTATCTAGCCCAAATGAACACTCACACCACAAACAACAATTTAGACAACACAAAGACTTTAATTTGACAATTTACAGACAAACAAATGTTTGAAGCGCACAAAAAACAGATAAAATACAGTAAAAGGTCAAAAAACAAACACAGCAATCCACAACAGCCTCCCCCACCAAGCACACTCCTAGGACTAGTATGTGAAAGAGAATGTAACTTATTTTCCGCATGGCTGAGTTTTTGCATCATTTCCTGTATGGATAGGACATGTTTTTACGGTTCATATCTGCATGCGTGACGTTTCTCTGTGTTGCGTGGGTTTCCACTTTGTTGCGTTAGGCTTCATCCGGAAACAGGCATCTGTACAGGAGATGCGCAGCGTTTTTAATTTTGCATCAATATTCGCCAAGATGCGACCCGTTTTTTAATGTGTGCAATTTTTCGTAAAGATGCAACACGTTTTGTGTGTCGGAGTGACTCAACCCGAATTTAGGTATGAAGAAGTGGAGATGCGTGATATTGTGCAAGTGATACGTCACATAATGCCCATGTAGGGTTTCTTTTCAACATAATGCATGTTTTTGCTGTGTGGTGGTCATCTTTGTTTCAGACCTCCACGTACATCATGAGATATGTTTCCATGCTCTTTTTCTAAATTGAATTGTTGGGACGTTTGTGGTACTTTTACTTACACAGCAGGTGGAAAATGTCGCATCACGCATCATCAGCACTACCTGCAGGACAAATCTCACCATGTAACAGCCAGGCACCCTGCATGTTGGGAGGGACATGGGTGTTGCTGTGGCTTTTCCATTCAACACACATGTCCGCTTTGCATTTCCTTATTTATGTGAAATCATACGTGCATATCTGCATTCAACGGGTACACAACACCTGCCTTGATGTCACAAGCCACAAAGAGGTGACATTTGTTTTTTGAACACATACATTTTCACTCTTTAAATATGTGCTGCTGCATACATCACACATTTTAAGAGATGATCTCCCTGAATGTATTTATTTCCGACATGCAGGTGCCCCTTTCTGCAGCAATGCATGTCATCCACACCACCCAGCCATCCTTGCACATGGTGCAAGTGTGCATCTGCTGACAAATGCCAGCAGTTTGTGTGCATGCACAGAGTATAACACAGAGAAGAACATGTGTTAGCGATTATGTTGCATGTCTGTGCCTAATTGATGACTCAGCTTGCCTCTGCAAATGTCCTTGCACAAACATGCTGTGTTTCTTTATCGTTCACAGGAACAGTTGTGCACAGTATTGACACTTCACATGGGAGATGTTCATGTTTGTGATGTGACACATCACATTGTTGCATACTATGCACTTTTGCGGATATAAGGACATTGCCTATAGGCATGATGTGTGACTAAATGTGTAATATTAATGAGAATACCTCTCCTGAACAATGTTGACAGTCACTGCTTGAGGCAGGTGGACATGCTAGTGAAGACTGACGTAGTTTGCCAGTTGCATGTGGTGGTGCACATATGCCAATCTGTGTTCCACATCTGTAGATGTTGATAGCCTTATGAATGCACATGTCCTATCTGTAACAATGGGGTGCACACACAAGCGGATTCAACACCTTCATTTTCATGGTGTTCTATGTGTGAGTGAAATCCATGTGTACACACGTGTTACGTACACAGATCATTTTGATTATTCATGACAAGAGATGTTACATCATAAGAGCAATTCACATTTTATGCAGTTATATTTTATGACCTGGATACAAACTGGACACAAAGGAAAATCTTTGATGTGTAATTTTGAGTTTTTGACATTAGTTCATATTGGTACAAATGCTGAATAGCGACATCATGTGAAGAATTGAGTGAAAATGTGAGTGCAAATGTCTTATCCCTGCAGCAGTGTTGAGTATGGCTCCTCCTTCTGCTTCCTCATCATCATTATCCATTTGTTCAGGGGATGTTCCTCTTCATCCAAGGGGATATTTGTTTTGACACATTTGTTATGTAATATAGCACATGCAATGATCATCTTGCAGACAATTTCTGGTGAATACAGTAGCCATCCACCTGATAAATCCAGGCACCGAAACCTGAACTTGAGAATGCCAAAGCTTCTTTCTATGATGTTTCTTGTTCGGCAAAGTGCATGGTTGTATGCCTTTTCTGGACCAGTCTGGGGATTGACAAATGGTGTCATCAACCACTTCCGTAGGCCATATCCTTGGTCAGCTGTAAGTGGAAAGTAAGATAAATGTGTTAACTTTAGTGACAATTGAGTACACATGGCTTGTGTTGTACATCATGTTTGCTAACATTTTAAGTGTGATTACTGTTTGGGATGATTAGATGTTGTGTTTAACATTGGGTTTCCCATTGTTTGTGACATGTGTCACTTCACTTGTTGTCTATCCATTGATGGGCATGATAGGGGATGGTGCTTTGCAAGGCATGATTTGTTGACTGAAAGGTGTGAGGTCTTGCAATGTGTAAGTGATACCTGTGTACTTATTATGTCTGATGCACACTTTCCCCGGTTGGGCATGACACATCTAGGCCCATTTCACTATGGAAGTGCGGCAAATGATTTGTCTGTGCAGAAGACAGTCAGTTTCAGTGCATAGTGATTCAACATATTTCTATTGATTGCTTTATTCAATGTGTTTGACCTTGAGTTGCCATACATTCAAATGACATGGCCCTGCACAAGCACCCTTGTACCATGGTGCACTAATGCCTGCATTATGTATACATTATTTTTTAACACAAAGGGACACCTTAACACATGGACACATTCCATTTCGCTGAATTCCTATTTACATACAAGCTTTACAATGCATTGCACATCGTAATAGGTAAATTGAATTAGATGAGATGTGTCCATATATCAACAGTGACTTATTAGACTTAACATGTTTTTGCATGAAATTCTGTTGCATTTTCACCTTGTAACCTTTTGCACTTTCTGTTATGCTGCTATGGATGTATGCAGATTTTGACTGTATGTGATGTGATTAGAGTGTATATGTGGGTTAGCCTTTTCACAATCACTTATTGCGCCACTTTACACAAGGGCATGTAATGTGCCAGATGGAAATATATTATTACAGAGTATGGTATGTGTTAATTGATTGCTGCTTACCTACAAGTACCCCATTGCCACATTGTCCATTTTGGAAATTTTCATAGATTATGCTGTTTCTGCAGGTGTATGAATCATGCACACTCCCAGGATATTTGGCCAGGATATTGGTGAATAGTCCTGGATGGTCCACAATGGCCTGGACATTGACGGAGTGTGTGTGCTTCCTGTTGCGGTATAGGTGTGAAGTTGCTGCAGGTGGTACCAGCTGGACATGGGTGCAGTCCATTGCACAAAGTACATGTGGAAAGCCAGCAATGGAATAGAAGCCTTGTTTAATGTCCATTTGCTGCTGTTGTGTGTTGGGGAAATGGATGTGCTGCGGTGTGAGCTGAATGATAGCATCCTAGACAGAAGAGAAGAAGGCAGAGAAAGATGCCTTTGAGCATCCTGCTGCTATTGCTTGGAAAGATCCTTAGACCAACATGTGTAAGACCCCAAGGAGCTTTGTCTGCAGTGGAATGTTGCAGACCCTTTCATTTGGTTGCTGTTGTTGTGGTGAGATCTGACGCAGCAGGGTCACAATGGACGCCTCTTGAGGCAATACATTTTGATGACTTGTTCATCCCAGAGCCCAATGAGGGTGGTCCTTTGCCGGTAGATGCGCTCCCTTCTCCTGCGCTGCCTTTGTGGTGATGGTGGAGGGTGTGGTTGTGGTATTTGGTCTGGTCATTGTTGTCGTCTTCTTGGTCTGACTTCCAGCTGCAGGATTAGGAGGTCCATGCTGTCAGATCAGCTGCAAGACTGCTATTCTGGTCTCGTCTTCTATTTATATGGTACTTTGGTCATTTCCTGTGCGTGGGTTTATGAGGCATAGACTTGCAAGCGCAATTTCAAAGATGCGTGACGCAGCCAAAAGATGTGTCACCATGGGGCATTGTTGAAAATATCTCTGCATAAGTAATGTATTGGATTTAACGTTGGAACTCCTACCTTGCATATTTCAATCCTTACATGATGCAGCAGATTCTCACGCAGTTCCATTCCGTCGCATCTCTGTCTTTCAAGACGCATCTCCATAGATGCGCCACCATGTACATTTGGAGTAAAAAAAAAAACACTGATGCGTCACAAAAAGTGACGCACCAGTGGTGCAAGGGACTTGTAAGTCTGCCCCAAAGTATCATATACTGGAGACTTATAAGTAAATTAAATATGCCAATCAGGTGTAAGCCAATTGGATCATATTTAAGAGGGAGAGCAAAGGCATTTTAGCACTGGTTAGCAGTGGTAAAGTGCTTAGAGTCCAAATGAGAACACAAACGAAATTCAGAAAACAGGAGGGATGACGGCAAAACATTTGGGGGGAAGACCCCACCAAGGTTGACAGCTCTAACTTATCTCCCCCTTAACTGAAAGAAGAAAGAACTACTCAACCTCATGGGAGTTCTCATCAGTAAGGTGGAAGAATCTGAAAAGACTATCAGCATTGGAATGATCAGTCCCAGGAAGGTGTTCCACCATAAAGTCCATTCCCTGTAGTGAGATGGACTTCCTCAACAGTTAGGGATTCTCATCACTCATCTGCATTAGCCATCAGAGGGCCTGTGGTCTGTCCCAGAAATGAGTCCCACACAAGTATGATCTCACCTTCAGTGCCCGGATCATAGCTTCTCTCTCAATAGCATTCCACCTGTGTTCCTTGGGGCAGTAACCTCCAATTGATGAAGACTGCAGGTTTGTCTAGGACCTCTCCATTTAGCTGTGTAAGTACAGCCTCTGTGCTGTGCTCTGAAGCATCTTTCTAGACTGTAAACTCCTTGGAGAATTCAGTAGCCTTAAGTACTGGTGCTGTACACATGGCCTACTTCAGAGTATCAAAGGCTATCTGGCAGACCTCTGTCCAGATCACTGTTTGGGCTGCTTCTTAGAAATCAGCTCAATCATAGGGTAACAACGGTGCAGTAGTCCTTAACAAACCTCCTCTAATATCCAGTTAGGCCTAGGAAGGTGATCACTTCAGTCTGAGTTTTTGGGGGTTCCCAATCCAGAAAAGCCTCAATCTTGGCTTGAAAGGGCTGCAGCTCGCCTGCCGACTAAGTGTCCCAGATAAACCACAGATCGCTGCCCAATCTGACACTTGCTGGCCTTGATAGTCAGGCCTGCCTTCTGCAGGGCCTAAAGCAACTCCTGAAGGTGGAGTGGGTGATCCTCCCAGCAGGAACTATAACCTGCAATTTCATTCAGGTAGGCAGCATTAAAAGTCTCCATCCAAGCCAAGACCCTCTTGGCCAACATCTGGAAGGTGTCACAGGCGTTCTTTGACACAAAGGGCATTACCTTAAATTGGAAGTGGGCATCTAAGTTGGAGAAAGCAAGTTTCTCCTTAGTCCCTTTGGTTATGGCACTCTGCCAGTACTGTGATGTTAAATAAAAGGTACTCAGGAACATGGTAGCTCCCAACCTGCCTATGAGCTCCTCAGCTAGAGGGATGAGGTGGGCATCATTTTTTGTAACTGAGTTGAGCCTCGTATAGTCCACACAGAATCTGAGATCTGGAGCAGGACCCAGTTGGCCAGCTCTGGGTAACAGCACCACTGGGCTAGACCAAAGCGTATTAGAGTGCTGTATCACCCCTAACTCCAGCATCTTGGACACTTCCTCCTTGATACTGGTTCTCACCTTATCAGACAGGCTGTAAATGTTGTTCTTTACAATCATGCTCTCCCCAGTTTCAATATCATGGGTACACAAAGGTGTGAGCACAGGGGTCAGTAAGAATAAAGAGACAAACTGCTTCAGCAAGTGGGGACAGTCCCTCAGCTGTTCCAGGGTCAGGGTGGGGGAAGAGGTTAACATCCTCCACTGAGCCATCCTGCTCTTCAGAAGATAGGAGGTCAGGTAGAGGTTCACTCTCCTCTTCCACGCCATCATCTGTCACCAGAAGCATAGTGACCTACGACATCTTGTAGTGGGGCTTGAGGCAACTGGCATGGAAGACGTTTAGGGTGTTCTTGAAGGTCTGGATGACTACTAGTAAGGTGCCCTCCCCCATTCTCTCCTTCACCTCATAAGGCCCAGCCCAACAGTCTTATAGGGCCCTGGGCTATATGGCCTCCATCAACAACACATTTGGGACAGGCTGAAATTCAACAAGAGTACTCTTCTGGTCCTGCCAGAGCTTCATTGACTCCTGACTGGCTTCCAAGTTCTCGGATGCCTTCTTTCAGTAGTGCTGTATCTGAGTTTGAGAGCCAACATGTAACTAACTACATCATAGGGGAAGCTTATTCACAAGACTGAAGGACCCCCTAACAGGGAGCACATACAGAGGCTCAAAGGGACTGAACCCAACTCCTTTATGTGGCACCCCCTTTTTGGCAAAGAAAAGGCAAGGCATTGTGGCTGTGAGCAGGTATGGATGAGGACTCTGAATGTATTTCGTCAGGAGAATGAAGATTACAATTGTGAGTTTCCTATTGAATGTAAGGTTTGTTTTCTCTATATTTATTGAAACCATTGTCTCAAGAAATCTGAATGTACGTATTGAAAAAAAAATACACTTAATTTTGTATATGAGTATTATCTTTACACCTTAGCTTGGTCAAAGTAGTAACCTTTGTCCCAGGCAATTGTGAGATATTCCAACTTCAGTTAATAGCGACAGGGTAGTCATGTTGTGGCCTGGTTGCTCATGGTAAAAGGATATCTCATTTCTCCCTCATGGGCTTGGACAGGCCCAATATTGTGCCTTTAAGGTTCTTGTTAAACCTTTAAACAAGTCCATTGGTCTAGGGGTGATAGGGTGTGGAGAACTTACAAGTTACTCCACACTCATCCCACATTGACTTCATGTAGGCTGACATGAAGTTTGTAACCCTGTCAGAAACTGTCGCTTTAGGGAACTCCAACTGGGTAAAAATCCCATCAGGGCCATGGACACTGCAGGCTCAGTCCAAGTCCTTAGAGGTATGGCCTCTGGATATCTATTGGCATGGTCAAACATGAACCTGTTACCTAGGGCAGTCTTGGGGTTCATGGGCTCAACAATGTTGATGTCCACTCTTTTAAAGGAGGTGCTAATGACAGGTAAGGAAACCAAGGGAGGCTTTAGCTTTCTTCTTGACTTTCCACTGACCTGGCAAGTAGGACATGACCTGTAGAAAGCATCTAAGGTTACTTTCATCCAGGGCCAATAAAAGTAGATGACAAACCTGACAGACGTCCTTCCAGGAGTATGTAATGAGCCAGACCCATTAGGGCTCTGTAGCACTGGGGGGCCACCAACATGTGGTCTGTCCCAGGTTCAGGAACCTAGGCTCGCAATGCAGCAGATCATTCTTCGATTAGATAAGGTGATCTCCAGAGGTTTCACCAGCTGCCTGGTCCACGGCCTGTTGCCTGAGGGTAGGGTTCTCCTTTTGAGCCTTACAGAATTGCTCCATGGTGGGCCCTCTCCCAACTTGCCAACCAGCTACCTAAGGTAAGTCCCCTAGGGCAGCAATGTCCTCCCCAGAAGGATCCGGGGTATGGCTTACCGGGTCAGCCTCCTCCCGGAGAGTTTCAGGGGCTATCCCATTTTCCTTTTGGCAGCTACCTGTCTCATTTTTCCAGGCCTCCTTGACCACACTCTCTGGCTGCCATGGACCCTGTGGTCAGGCACACCTAACTCGGCACACCTAGCATCTCCAGGTGAGACTGGAGCTTTACCTCCTTCCTGGTGGTGTGCTCCAAGTCGTTCCCAAATAGACAATCTATAGGCATGGCAGGACTCACAGCTACCTTCACAGAAACTAAGACAACCCTGCCACCCCTTCACTCAAAGGTACCAGAGTCACAGGGTAGTGACTCCCCTGGTTGTCTGATACCTCAACCAGGTGGTGTATTGGAGATTACCTGTTCTGAGGACACCCAATGACACCTGACAGTAGTCATGTTGGCTCCTGTGTCCCTTAAAGCCTCCACCCACTGCCCAGTGATGGTAACCAACTGCCTGCACTTGGAAGAGTTGGAAGGCATGTTGGCTATTGACACTATCTCTTTGTCACCCAGGGACACCAGGGTAACCTCCGCTCTACCACCCATGTTAACTGGGACAACCTCATCCTCAAGCACTATTCTACCCAACTGAGATGTCTGCCCACCACTGGAGAGCTGAGCCCTCTTGTAGCCTTTGGTGTCTCCCTTCATGTGCCCATTCTTGTAGCACTCAAAACAATTGGAGTTGAACTTTCCTGACTTCTTTCCAGGAAATCCACTCTTCCTATGATCAGGTTGAGACTGGGAATTCTTCTCCTGGCTGATGTTTTGGAGGCCTTTAGAGAACTCCTTGTTTTTTCATTTTTGCTTATGGCTCCTTTCTCCTGTTAAGGACCTTGTCCACCCTTTTGGTGAACCCCCCAAAATACCTCCTTCTAGACTCTATTGCTGAGCCAGCAGCTCGACTCCTTAGCAAGCTCCCTGGGGTCAGTGAGTTTACTAGCCACTAGGTGTTGGCATAGCTCTGTAAAACCATTGCTGAACATATGCTTTCTGGTAATCAAATTGTACAGCCCCTTAAATCACTTACATCACTGCCCATTGCCCAACCACCCACTGCCTTTCAAACGTAATACACAAAATTCACCCAGGACAGTTGGCACAATATCTGACTGTCCCAAAACCTTTGTCTATGCTTTTCAGGGCTGAGACCATGGTTCCTGATAAGGGTGTCCTTAATGAGGGGACAACTCATCCTGTTCTCCCTTCCGAAGGGATAATAGTGTATCCATCGCTTGACTTGGAATGTTCTTCCAGAGACTGGCTCCCTAATCCTCCTCAGGGCCCCTGTGTATCTCTAAGACAACCTCATAGGCCTCATACCATCTGTCAATATCATCCCCCACAACAAAGTTAGGCACTAGGTCCTTGGGGATATGGACCCTCCTATCTCCTATGGGCACTGGGATACCGCTGCCACCATTGCTGCAGGACCCTGTGTATTGCTTGGCTTTAAGGTCTAGCTCCTTAAGACTTACTTCATGAGCAATCAAGATCTTTATTTCCTCCAAGGCTCTGTTAGCCTTCCTCTACTCTGCTAGCGGCTCCTCCAGGACTGGCCTTTTCTCCGCTAAGGCCACCCTCTTTTCCTATGCTTCTGCTTTCTTCTCTTCTGCAGCAAGTGTAAATCTGATCAGCAACAGCTTGAGCTCCCTCTCATCTTTCCTGTTCTCCAGTTCCCCAGGGGATAGGTTGTGAGAGGACACACTGTTCCCTATCCCGGCAGGGGAGTGTTTGATTGGTTCACAGGTTACCCAAATGAAGCCATACACGGTAAGGAGCTCCAAATAAATATGAGTTTATTTCAGTACAGCTTCAAACAGGAGGCCCATCCAAGATGTCTCCACTCCATCCATCTGCTTTCCTCAAACCGGTTAACTCCTGTATTCTCTGCAAAAGCAAAATACTATTAATATCATAACATTTCATGTATGTATTAGGTAAATATAAATGTATAATAATATTAAGTAGATTCATAGATGTTAAATCAATTATCGTAACATATAGTCTTTGAACTTTACAGGCATACATTAAGAACAAGAACTTCTCATTCCATGATGATTAGCAATATGATTTGATTCAATGACTACTTCTGAATCTGAATCAAGCTCATTAGTAGATGTTATATTTCTTGAAGCATCCAAGAATACATTGCTGTCATCTCCTTTTTCCTCATGGCAAGACTCATTGTCCATCACTTCTTCTTGCTGGGTCCATTTACCACATACAAATACCCTAGATAAATTCCATCCAATCACCTCCTGTACTCTTTCACCATTTTGGAAACATTCAACTAATTTCACAGGATCAGACGATTTTGATGTTCCTTTTTCTACATCAACGTCTTGTTTGACCCTTGGCCAGTCGCCAACTTCCATTGACCGTTTACTGGGTGCTACTTGTTTCCCATCGATCATTGTTTTCATTCACCACTTGTACAGTTCCACAGCTTTCCCAAACCCCCTGAAATCCACCTCAGTATCATTGTTGCTTTTATTTTTTAACTCACCATGGCACTAACTTGAAATCAGCTTTCGTCCCCTCAGTAATTCAAATAGAGACACTAATGATACAGGATTGGGGTGGTTATATATGTGAGGGACATGGCTTGTAAAGCTTTCCTCCAATTTAGTCCCCCTTTAATGGCTAATTGGATTATTTGATTACTCTATTAAATCTTTTCACTTGTACATTAGTTTCTGGGTGAAACATTGATATTCTTTTATGCTGTATACCACATGTAAAAAACAAACTGTTCAATTAGTTTGCTAATTAATTGAGGACAAATATTAGACACAATAATCCTCGTCACCAGTGCTTGAATGGTTCACTGGATACACAAATGAAGCTGGATAAGATAAGGAGCTCTAAATAAACATGTTTATTTCAGTATGGCTTCAAACAGGAGCCTCATCGAAGCTGTCTCCATCTCATCTGTCTTCCCTCCAGCAACTGTCTAACACCCCCTGTATTCTCTGCATGAGCTCACCATTCCATAATGTTTGGGAGCACGCACTGAGAATATCACACTCTTCACTCCTGTGGGCAAGTTGTCCAGCTCCTCCTCAGGGCGCAGCTGCTCAGGACCAGTGGCCAGGCCAAACTCCTCCTCTAAGTCCACTTCCATCTCCAGGACATCCATCTCCTGCTCATCTGGGGTGACCTGAATCCTCTTGACTTCCTCAAAGGCTCTGAGGACTACCTAGATGTCTACCTTGGTGGCCTTCCTTGCAACATTCGGCCCCCTCTTCTCTAAAAGCCTCTGCAGCCTTGCAGAGATGATCAATGTTAAGGTCCATGTCCACTGTATCACAACTGATGTGGAGTAAGATTTAAATTTGGAAAAAGGAAAAAATTACCAAATCAAAAATTAAGGAGATTATTATAAATAAAAGTAAAATAAATTAAATAAATACAAGTGGATTGTAAAAACTGAGCAAAAAGTGGCACAAAAATGAAAGGCTTTGCCTTCTTATCAATAACATCAACCAGACATCACATGTACTGTGGTTAAAAAATGTGGTATATGAGTGTACCCCCAGGAAATAACACAAAGAACTGATAAAACCCACCATCTTAAAAGGCACAAAAAGGTCCACAAGGTATAAAGGAGCACACACACCAACAACTTGAACATTAGAAAGGGGGGTAATGTTCTAATGTCACAAGTACCAGTAACCTACACACATTTTTGCGCCTTTTAAGATGATGATATTTTTAAACAATCTTTTATACTTAAAAAGGATTGAATTAATATACTGGAGTCTTCTTACGTTTATATTTTCTTATGAATCACATAGTTCTAATGTCACCAAAAACTAATTTCAGAAAACAGGAGGGGAGACGGCAAAATGTTTGGGTGAAGACCACACCAAGGATCACAGGTCTATCAATAACAATCTGCAGGACATTGTTATTTAATGGGTGAGTTATGTAAAACACTAATAACGCAGGACTCATGTCAGAGGACCATGTTGTATCATAGCTGCCAGGTTTTCAAGTTCGACGTGTTATGTACTATTAATAGGTATCTATTTTGACCAACTTCATCCTCTAACACAATATGTTAAGGCAACTTGGTTGTGATATATTTTTTGCTATTTCCATATAGGACGGAATAACGCTTATCAATTGCCTATATCACCATTGAGGACCTCACAAGGGTGTACATATTTGTGGATCACTATATCCGGACCGGGGACAGCATTTCTTCTTACATACTTTTATTCCTTGGTAGGTCTCATCTATATATATATAGCCCTATACCCCCTCTCTCTTTTTTTTACTTTTCCCCCGTACTTCTTGGCATCTTATCTCTGAGTGTGAATAAGCACTGTCATGCCTATACACAATAGGATGGTACTTCTCCCAGCAGCAGTTTTTCTAACTTTACTATGTTTTGTATGCATTATGTATAGACATGACTCAGGCGTTAGTGGTATAAGAGTTGCTATGGGTGTGTTCTATTGGGAACAGCTTCAACATTAAGGGCATGTATAGGATTATGAACCCTCTAATACTGTGTGTCTTCTTTTTTACAGATACCTAGGTGTTTATTATGATTAATTGTTGCTTTGGTGTGTGGTTGTTCCTCTAAAATGTATATATAATGTGTTGAATTTCATTTTTAAAAGTAGTGTATATATGAAATGATGAATTTATTAGGTTTTATATATTATATTTATTGTGTGTTTTGCTTAAATTGCTTCCAGCCTTGAAAAAATCTCTGTGAGACGAAACATGTATCGGCAGGTGTGAGCTGTGAAGTTGTTATATGAATATGGATTTATAATAAAAAGAGTTGGAAGAATACGATTTGGCTTGGATCTTTGAACTTGGAGTAGTGGGGAAACTTAATGGACAATATAGACTAATGAACTTTGTGCTATTTGGAGAATCTATGGACACTGCATACTTATTTTTGTGGACATACGTATGATATACTCATTGGTTTTTGACAGAATCTAAATACATATCTAGGATTTCCTAGAATACATATACTAATTCAACAGTTGGTGGAGTGCTGTGTGACCTGCTCTCATTTTCTCTTGTATTTTAGGCACTTTGTGCCTTTTGACACTCCTGGTGGTGGGTGTGCATCAGGCCACAACAGCACCCATTTTGTTATACATTACAATTGCTAATCTGTGTACTACACGTTTAATACTACTTTTGTGGAAGATATTATTCTATGTGCGGACGTTTATCCCTTTTGTTAGGGGAACACTACCGCCATTCCTTTCTTGAGTATCAAAAAAAGAGTTAGTTGAGACAGTAAAGACACCCTCAGTCTAGTTAATGAGGAAAAAAACATTCTTTCTTAGGGTTAACCAAATACTGCTTGAAATATGTATATAGTTTTACAGTGAAAGCTATGTGCTTAAGGCAACTTTAGAAAAACAAATCTGATTTTGTTTGGACAATTGATTGTTAAAATGCCTTTGAAAATATTAAGGGCGATATCAGTACAGCGCCCCCCTTAAAAGGACATGAATTGATTCTTCAAAGTGTGATTGCAACTGATGCAAGCAGTAAAGGGCGAGAATCAGTATTGGCAAAATTAGAAGATAATGGGAAGGAGGTGGTGATAGCTTTTGCTCCCCACAGTCTCTCACCCACTAAGGAAAGATATTTGGTAATTGAATGGAAGACCTTGGTGTGCATATGGGACCTGGAACATTTTATGCTCTTATTGTGGAGTAAGGAGTTGGTTATTAGAACTGATAACATACAAGCTTACTAAGGTCCTCACAGCTAGTTGGTTACTGAGAGTGTCATAGCGCATTGCAAAACTTTCTTCTCTTAGGCTACAAGGGTTCGATTTCAGAGTATTGTATTTTCCTAGTGCCAAGAATAGAGTTGCTGATTGCTTTAGCAGTTAACTGCTACCTCTAAAAGAAGTTCCTGTAATTGTGAAAGTTTTCAGATGGCAAGTGTTAACGCTAATTAAAAAGTAGGTACCAACAATGAAGTGTGGAAATCCGCCTATGAATGTGACGGTGTACTAATTGAGAATAAGCATTATTTGAAGGAAGGATGGCCTCACAAAAATGAGTTGAGTCTCATGTTATAAAAATTCTAGGGAGTGATAAATTGAGTGTGACTTTGTATGGAGAGGAAACCAAAACAGTACTACCTATAGAATTAAGGAAGAAGATTCTTCAGTTGTGTCACAATGGGTATCTTGGCATAGTTAAGATGAATTAATCATAAAAAATCCCTTGGTACACGTCAGCCGTTCTTCCGAAAATGGTCTAAACATGGCATCCTGTTTTTAATCATGAGTGTCAAATTAAATACGGATCCTATATACCACACACAACTCATTTTTAATGCCTTTTCTTGCGAGGAAGGATTTACACACTTACCCACACACACACACACAAACCCCCCCTACCCCCATTCTTCTGAACTTGTTTAGGTGTTGGTTCCTCCGTATATATAGGAAAGTTACTGATAATGACAAAGTGAGCAAATTAGTGAGAACCTGCCAATTAGCTCTGGGTTGATTGCTTATGTGAGGCACTTCCCATATTTTTCTATATAATTTCTTCAAAGATATCTATTGTTTATCCCTAACCACTGGACCTGTCTTTTTACATGTAGAGCACACACAAGGGTGTTTCCAGATAGGAACTAGACCTGTTCGCTTCCTAAATGGTAGAGGGGGATCCCCTGTATTAAGTATTAAGGACCTGATTTAGATTTTGGCTAATGGCTTACTCCGTCACAATGGTGACAGATATCCCGGCTGCTGAAATATGAATTCCATAATATCTGATGGTATTTACATTTCTGCAGGTGGTATCACCATCACCGTTGTGACAGAGTAACCTGTCCGCCGAAATCTAAATCAGGGTGTGATATGAACCAAGGGTTTTGTTATGATTACTTTTTCTGAGTGGGGTGCGCTCTTGATGTTTTTACCTCTATAGCTCCCCCATATTTATATAGTTAAGATGAAGACATGGGTTAAGGGAAGATATTGGTGGCTGAGAGTTAAGGCTGATATGGAAAGATTTGTAAGACACTGTTCTCAGTGTATAAAACGTTAAGTACACTACGTCCTACATTGAGTCCTTTGTGTAGTAAGGTAGTATTTGACTGCATGGTTACCCCCACTTTTTGCCTGGTGTTTTTCTGGTTTTTGACCAGTCTGACAGGGATCGTGCTAATCAGGAGCCCAGTCTATCTGCTTTCTCCCTTAAATTCACATATATGTACTTTGATAAACTCCAGATTGGATATTGGGGTACCCTTCTCTGTCCCTAGTATATGGTATCCATGTACCCAGGGCATAGGTAGCCCAGAGGCCTCCCATGGGCTGAAGCTTGTAATATGCCACCCATGAGAGGTCATGCAAAATGGAACTCTAGGTCTGCTACTGCAGCCTGTGTAAGATGGTGCGTGCACCACTTACTTTAGATATAGGTTCTCTATATCTATTGGTAACTACACTTAAAACTTATTAGTCACCCCTATAGCAGGCCTTAACAATCTTGAAGGCAGGGTGCTGGGTTTTATGTAAGAGGGTGCCCCTCCATGAGCAGAGCCCCTCTGCAGCCTTCAGAGACCATTCTCCCGGGTTGTCTGTGACTCAGCCGGACATATAGGTAGAGGTGTATTATAACCACGCGGTAAATGCTATCTTGAAAACGGCTTGAAACTGTATTACTGGGAAGCTCACTTGGTGGTAGTGAATGACCGGGTCTTCACAGACCAAAGGGAATTTGCCTGAGTCATCTGTACAATCAGGGGAGAATACGTTTGCGCCCCTCACCGACTGGACTCATGGTGGATACATGGCAGAAGGCTATAGGGCTTATTAGTTGCGAGGGGAGTCTTACTCTGGCTACGCCTTTGTGGGAGTCCAAGACAGTCAGGCAACTGAGAGAGATTGAGGGTCACACATGCTTGGATTTACTGGGAATCTTGGCGGTGAGGGATGTCTGGAAAGACAGGGCTTCAGGTGGAGTATGATCTCTCAGTGGCTCTATATCTACGATATGTGCAGATGCAGCACATCACTGGAAAGTACTAGGCTTATTTTTGCTGTTCTACAGGAGGAGTCCCCTCTGGAGTTCCAGATACTGGTTTCCCCTTACATGCACATGTTATCTCCCAGAGCTACACAACATCGTTGACCCATAGTTTGCCCCCACTGGATACAGTAAGGGACAGGTGGGACCGGGACCTGGGCAGGCTGGAGGAACGCGCATGGGGTGGCAATACGAGCGGGTTTACGCTTGGTGCAGCTGAATTTGCTGCATAGACTGTACTATATGAGGGAGAGGCTGTACAAATTGGGGCATGGAAAATCTGCCTTATGCTTGAGGGGTTGCGGTCAGTGGGGGACCTTGCTGTATACATTGTGGAACTGCCCACTGGTGAGAATATTCTGGGAGAAGTTTCATCTGTCGGAAGTAACGGAGGTCCAGATACAACTTACACCTCAACTGATTACCATGGGTATGTAGGGGGAGCAGACGCTAGAAAGGTATATGCTTCTCTTCTGCAATGTGTCCGTGGCTGTAGCAGGCAGGAAGTTGTTCGGAAATGGGGGAGTCCCACTACACCCACACTGCAAGAGTAAGAGATTTAATCTGGATTGGTGAATGAAGGCCGATGAGATGGTGTACAAAGCCCAGGCAGTCCTTGAAAAGTTGAAAAAAAATGGCAGCCTTGGAAGACTGCTGAGGATGGGCACTGACAGTGGCAGACATTGGGGTGTGTCCCAGGGAGATGATTTGGGGGCTATGCAACGAGCAAGAGACGACAAAGGGGAAGCAGGCTGGATCTGTAGAGGAGGATGGCGTGGCGGATCCCGATGTAGTGCCCTGGGTACATATTGGACTTAGATTTTTCTCGGGGGCGGGGGGCTTGGTGTGTTAGTGAATGGCTAAATCACAGTTGCTGTCTGCCTGGCCAAGTGTGAACATCCCAGGGAGAAATACAGCTCCCTCCTACGAGGTTAGGACTGGAGATGTGCTTCCATAGAGGTGCACACACTTTAAACATACCTATTCCAAAGTGGAATACTCTGCTAAAATAGTTTCCATTGATTTCATGCTGAAAATGAATGATTATGAGTAAAACAAAGTCCTGCAAAAATGCTGCTACATTTCCATATTTGTGCCGCTAAATTTCTATATTTGTGCCACTAAATTTGCTAATCCACGCAGCAATATCCTGGGTGGTCTGACTAGAGTTCCATGGTGGCAGCAACAGTCTCCCTAGGATTAAGGAGTATACTTTTGATCATAGGAACCTGAGCAAGATAGTCCCTCTCTACCATGGTGGGGATGACATCCACAAATGGATAACTGCTTGGAAGAGGGCCTGTAAATACAGAAGGTCCCTCAAGGCAGGGTGCTGGGTTTTATGTAAGAGGGTGCCCCTGCATAAGCAGAGTCCCTCTGCGGCCTTCGGAGACCATTCTCCTGGGTTGTCTGTGACTCAGCCGGACATATAGGTAGAGGTGCATTATAACCTCGCGGTAAATGCTATCTCCTAAAACGGCTACATAGAAACATATCCTGTTTGATATCAAACACCTTGGAATCATACCTTCACACCAGTAATTGGTGTGGTAAGTATGATTACACCCTTCAGAAGCGAGATTCGTGGGGTCACTGGTCTATCCAGTGCCAGCCTTCTCACCCCGGACAGCACACAGTGGATGCCACCGACCAGAGACACATTTCTGCCCTCCTGCTGCTGAGCCAAGCTCAAGCAGAGGAAGGCAGCACAATAGACATCCTGTCATAGGGAGGTGTGACCAACTCCCAGACAGGGTTTAGTGTATTGGGGCTGGGTGGGTGCACTCTGAGATTGCCTGAAAGTCTGCACTTGGGGCACATCTGGTGTACCTGTGCAAAGTCCAGCTCAAACCAGTTCTGGGAGCCATTGGTTCCTGCTCTGGAGCGAAACTGGACAAAGGCCATGGGTGTTGCCTCCTCTCTGTCCTGCCCCTCCCCTAAGAGGGTCCCTTGAATCTGTTCAACCCTCTCCCATGGGTACAAAAGAGCTTACCTGGCTGTAAAACTTTAGATTTCACGTGGACACGATTCTACAAGCAGAAGCCACTGACCTTCGACTGTCTGGACTCTCTGCATTTTGCTGGACCTCGACTGGGCTCGACTTCTTCCCCCTTTCCGTCCGAAGCTTAGTTTGTGCCTTTGCTCCATACAGGCTCCGTGCAGGACCGGTGGTGCACTTAAGACAATTGAAAAATCTCCCTTGGAGTGAAGGAGTCACTCCCCTGCATTCGCAGGCACCTAACCGCAACTGATTGGTCTGCTGCTCCTGAGCTCCTGCAAACTCTGAAGATTTCAGTAACACAGGAGGTAGGTTTCTGAAAGTCCCTGAGGTTGATCTGCCCTCTCACTGAGTTTGAGGCCGGTATCCGTCGTGATTGTTATACCACTATTTTGGTATGTGGTTTGATCGCCCACTGTGTATTGTGCTACTTACAACTGTAACCCGAACCCCTGTGCACTGTGTCCATTTGCAGTTGCATATGCTTGTTGGCAATTCCCGAGCTTGTGCATTGGAATCCGTGTAGTCCTTACCCTGAGCAGTATTTGCACCAAAGAACTTTGGCCTCCTCGCACCAAGTGCTCCATGGGCTGGTGCTTTGCAATCTTGCTCGAGGTCCCCGTCGCAACTCCTGGTCATTCGGCCTGTGGGCCCTCCTGAGGGTCATCTTGATTTCTATTTGGCTTTCCTGCTTGCTCCAGACGTGCCCTGACTCCCCATTGCTTGGTGAGTCCTCTGGACCTTGCTGGTCCACACCGTAACCTTTCTGCGTGGGTTGCTTTTGCCAAGGCTTGTTGGTGCTCCAACCGGACACCGACCCCTCACCTCTCGACATACTTCATGGGACAGCTCGCATCTGGCTCCTGGTTGTCCTCGACGTCTCCTGGTCCTCGTGGCCTGCAGAGTCAAGCAGCCCTTCTTCACACCTGAAGCACCCGACATCAGTGAGCATTCATCTACCGAGCCCCTGGTCACTCTGAAGTGACCCAGACTCTGTCTCCTCTGCTTTCAGGTTCCTTCCTTTCAGAATCCAGGCTTGGATTCCACCAGGCCCATTTCACAATCACGGCAGCAGTACTTCTTCATATCCTTCTATAGAGAACAACTGCAGTTTCTGGCACCACTTCAGACCTATGCACACAGCTCCACTGGGATAGGTAACTCGGGTACTATGGTATCCACGGGTGGGGTGACTCTCCAACCTCCTAAGTTCCAAAGGGTTTGCTCGAAGTCCCCCTAGAAGGGTCCTTAAATTTTAACTTTCTAACTGCGACTCCCATAGAGTTGTACGGTGCACATGGTTGTGTTTCCTAACTGCACCCATCCTCCGTGGGCTCCCTGTGTCATCACCTTGGGTGGTTCCTTGGGGTCCCAGAGATACTATGGGCACTAGGAACTGTCTCTAGTCAAGTCGTGATTGTTATACCACTATTTTGGTATGTGGTTTGATTGCCCACTGTGTATTGTGCTACTTACAACTGTTCTATTGATCTCGTATTGTGTGCTTTGTGTTCTATCCTTGTGTAGAGGATAGTAGAGAGTGTTATATTAATAAATACATATTTTTATATAACTACTGTCTGGTTCGCCTTCATTTAGTCATTCAGGAGGCGATATTCTGGTAAAACAAGCTGCTTTACGTTCCTTCAAGATTAAGCCTAAAGGCTGCTCTCCACAGCTACCACTAGGATAGCTTTCTAAAGGTTATCTTTGACCTCATACATCATAAGAGTCGTTTGGACTGGTGCAATGTGCCCACTTTAATTAGTGGACACCATATACCAGGCCAACTTCTCACACTTTGGAATGCCGAAAGATCGAATAGGCGACTATTAGAATTTACCTCATTTATTTATTACATTTGTAGAGCTCAACTGTCACTAAACTAGTATCCTGACGCTAAGCTTACATATAGGTAATCTACCACCCACAGACTGCACAGGTACACATTGTGGACCAACTGGTTACTTAGGAAATAGCCAGATCTTCAAGGTCTTCCGAAATTGCAACAATTCTATTGAAGGCTGAACAAAGCGGGTGGGGGTAGATCACTCCACAACTGCGCTGCTTTGACTATAAAAGCCCGACCTCCTTGTCTTGACTTTCGTAAAAGGTGTTTATGCAAACAAAGTTTGCCCAGCTGGAACGAAGATGCCTTCCAGGAGTATACCTTTTCAGTCTGCGTTGTAAAGGGCCAGGCATTTTCCTTGTAGTGCCTTTAACACAATACACATGGCTTTAAAGATAATCCTCTGCTTCAAGGGAATCCAGTGCAACTCATTTAAGGCATTGGATGCAGAGAAGCTGTGAGATCTGTTCAGCGCCATATTTGCCTCTGCCACTTGTACTTGACACAGTCTCTTAACCAGATATTCAGGGCTCAAAAGTAGCAAGGCATTGCAGTAGTCTAATCAACTGAGGGTAACGCTACGCACTACAAGAGATTTGGTTTGTGTCTAGACTGCAAGAAGAGCAAAACAGATGAGAGGGGACAAAAGTTATGTGGGAGTCTCACCAGGATTCTGCTTGCCATGCAGCATATAAATTCAGTTTTGCCCCCATTTAAATTGAATTAATTTATATTCGCCTATTTAACAATGTCCGACATCCCATTCTGAAAAGCCACCACTTCCTCCTACTGGTTAATAGTCATGGGATTCATACATGGGACTGCGAAGAAGAGCAAAACAGATGAGAGGGGACAAAAGTTATGGGGAAGAGTCATCGGGATTCTGCTTGCCAAGCAGCATATAAATTCAATTTGAATTCACATTCATCCATTTAACAATGTCGGACATGGCTTTTCGAAAAGCCACCACTTCCTCCTCCTGGTTATTAGTCATGGGACTCATTCAATATGAAGAAGTTGTGTCAATATGTCGTTGTTATGGATCACCATTTTTAAAAAGGGTGGAATTGGAAAAAATTGAAATATAATTGAAAGAGTTGATGCTAGTGCTGTTGTAAAGTTTTTGGAATGTGTTTTTATGAGGGAAGGATTGCTAAAACATTATAAGTGTCAATGGTACAAAATTAAGATCTATCAGTGTGCGAATTCTTAAAAAAGAATGGTAATATACGTCATCATACTTATCTGTATCATCCAGCTGGTAACAAGACTGTGGAGAGATTCAAAAGAGTTGTCAAAGGTACTATCCAATTAGCTGTGATGAATTGTAAGAATTGGAAGTAGAAGTTGAAAGAGCCTGGACACTTCTGTTTAGTTGCAATCCAGTGTCGGTCTTCCAATGGTTCTTTTTAGCAGCATAGAAGCGTAGAAGGGAGTACAAGGTCATGAATCAATTGAAATACAGTGCAACCCAAACGGCTACACAAGAACACAAATTGACAACCAATTGAAGGTTAGTAAAGTTTATTACAAGTTCAAAAATAGTTGGACATACACAAATATTAGCATGAGTATAAAATACAGGGGAAACAAAAGAAAACCAAAACTTCTAAAAAGGTGCACTCAGTGGGGCGTTAAAAGAACAATAAGTTCTATGACGATTATGCCTGAGATGAAAAAGCAAAAGTTCAAGTCTCTCTGCATCTGCACTTCTTCTGTGTACCGCATTTAGTTCTAACTATCCCTACTCTAATTCTAGCAGTGGAATCTCTACATTAGCATATAAGCAAAGGATTTTCAAGAAAAAAGGTGTCAGCGGGTAAAGCCTTCCTAAGAAGTCACTCCACCATGAGATGGGTTCTAGGCATGAAACTACAAACAAGGGAAGGGAAGCGAGATAGCACTCAGGTGCTTTCTGTCGAGATGGCAGGCAGGAATGGGGTGTCTGTCCATCTCTACAATTGATCATATATTCAAAATTGCAGTCTGCAAATATCCCATAATGCTCTTCTCTCAAAAACTCTACAATGGGCTCAGCCACAAACTTTTCCATGACGTCAACTCCCTTCATGGCCTTCTCCATAGCCTTCTCCATGAAAGCACGACTGTGGCAGTTTGTCCTTCGTCTTTTCTCCTCCTCCCATGTGAAAACACCTCCCTCCACCTTATCTTTCTCAGACCGGGCTAACTGTAACTCCTTCATTCCGCAACCTTGTCTAATAGAACAATACCTCTACTCTTCACTAGCAAACGTTGTCCACCTGAAATGCAAACATGAGACAGAAAGCATTCTACAAAACTCACATAAGAATTTAGTTTCAGAAATGAGGACATTTCAAATGTGTAGCAATCAAATTCGGGCCTATGACTTAGGCTAAATCAATGAATTCACCATGCTGTATATGTTAATAATTACATAAACCATTAGCATTCATTACGAAAAATTTCTTAAGTTACATTAAGATGTGTCTTGAACTGTACATCTTTAGCCTACAAGAGCATCTACAATTAATAGATCATTGAGTCACATTCACTAATGAGGAGTATAACAAATTGCACTGGTTACATTACCCAGCACAAGTTACATGTGTTAATTATCAGCCTCTACATTAGAACATACTAAATTCATAAGAACATGCTACTTGATTGATGTTTCTTCTACCATCTAATTTCTCTCATAACATTGAATAATATGTGAGTGCATTCTACAAGCGATTACATTGCACTCCTAAAGAGTACACCATGTAGGATACAAATTTTACACTCTATCAGCCCCCCCTCTGATGACATTAAGTGATTACAAATCATCCTATCTCATTAGATAAGCCTATCAATGATCATTTAGGATAGTGATTGATCAGAAGGACCGATCTAAATAGATGTGGTTGCCATCCTCCAGTGAGGAGATTTGTAAGGTTTATTTCCTTCTCTAACTACAACTCTATAGCTATCTTCTACTTCATCTATGAACTTCTTCTCTACATCAGTTAATATACATGTAAAGCTATATCTATGGGCATAAGCAGTTTCTAACATAGCAGTGGGCACAAAGTAATTCCCTATCATTTCAATCATCTTCTTTGTATCATAATTGTGTTTATAAACTTGCACTTCGAACAGTACTGCACCAGAGTTAGAAAAATAATTCATATTGACCCTTCTTATAAAACATGCTAAGGAGCAAACTAAAACTAATGCCATAAGTCACAGGCAAGTGGTGATAAGTAATACCTTCCTCTATTGATGCGGGTAACTGCATGCACACATAACAATCTCTAGCTTCCATAGTGTCTACATACTCATACAAAAGCCTAGAGCAAGAGTTAAGGATGTAATCGCCCTTAGACAAATCTACATGGAGGTGTTGTTCTCCTTGAGCAGCTAAATCTTTGTCTGATCCCAGAGTACCTCTTTCTGAAACCCCTGACTTAGAGGTAACCACCTCAGGGACACCAACTCTATGCATCTCCTCCGAAGACCTAGAAGCTGACTCTACTATGAAACATTTGTGCCAATGGTTCGGATTTCCAGACTCCATTCTAAACCAGATTCAGACCCAAATTTGAGTGATAACAAAGCAGCCGCAGTCTCTTTTCTCTGTTAGGTTTCACTCAAACAAAGCAGAAACACAAAAGTCTCTTAAGCTGGTTTCCAATACTTCTCTCTCTCACCTTTTTCTTTTTCTTTAATTTTTTCTATGTGCACAACTTTGTAAGACTGTCCTAACACTACTCCATCTTCTTCTAGGTGTAACCCCCTAATTATATTCTTTGTCTACTCGGATCTAGGTAATCTTCTTCCTAAGCAGTTTTAGCAAAGTTCATCAAAGTTCATTCAACATCTATAATAAGCTCTGAACCTAGTTGTTCTCCAACCAATTGCAACACATCAGCTCTCAATTCTGCTTCTTCTGCTGACGCTGGACCCATAGGAGGGAAGGTGACATCATTCAGGATCAGGGTTCGTAGGCCTCTCGAATTCGGTGGGTAGCAAACGGCCCATGAAAGTACAGCATGCAAATCAGTTCCTGGAATCTTCAACAGGCTTTCGATTATCAGCACTGATGCCCTAGAATTCGCCCTCATTGGCATTAGCAGCCAGGTAAGTTCACTCAGGAGAAAAGTACCTCTGACAAGGCACCCTAACTCTCTTTGACCTCCTCGAACTTCGTCGATCACCCTGGGTCTCACTTTGTTCGGATTCGTACATTTCAGCAATTGGTGCAAGCTCTTTCTCAAATGCAAGTCTCAGATGTCTTCTCCGTTCCGTTTTGGCCAGGTCTCATTCAGGTCTGTCCTTCATTTTGACTGCACTTGCCTCTTCCATTCACTAGCTTCTTTGTCAGGGTCGGACTCTCGCTCAGACACCACTGTTTTCTCCCCTTCAGAAGTGGCGTATCTTTTTATTCAAATATATCTCCTTGAATTGCTCTAAGTCTTGTTCAGCCTCTGGCGATCCCTCTACAGCAAGGCTTACCCTCAGTGATGATCCTCTCATCACGTCTGTCAATTCTCCTGAAAGAGGAAATGTTTCTTCAGAGGGGTTCGGTACTCTGCATGTGTGAGAGGCATGAACCCAATTCAGGACTCTGCAGTACTTAACGGCATAAGAGCAATCGTAATCACTAGTATCACTTGGTATGGACCATGGCAGCGCGGTTTGAGGCAATTCTTTCTTACATGTCTTTTTATGAGTACTCAGTCACTGGGAGTCAAATTGTGACAGAGATCTTGGTTGTTGATGCAGACGCTGCTTCAACCTAATGAGACACAGGACGAACCACATCAGCCAATCCTTTAGAGTAGTCCAGAACCAAATCATCTGATATATTCACAAGCACGTTGGCAGGTAATCTTATCGCTCTCCCCATCAGAACCTCATGAGGGGACAAGCCAGTTCTTCTATCAGGAATACTGCACAGACTCATCAGCACAAGGGGCACAGCATCAGGCCATTCGGAGAAGCTAAATCACACACCTTTGCCAATCTTGATTTCAGGGTACCATTGACCTGCTCAACTATTCCTGAGGCTATGGCCTGTAACTTCAATGTAGTCTCTGTTTTATAACCGCAAAGCAATGCTGCACTTCAGGACCTTACTATTAAAATGAGTCCCTCCGCCTGACTCCCCATGTAGCTGGAAATCCGAACCTCGGAATTAATTCCCTCAACAGCTTAGCTACCATGAGACTGCCACATCTCCTGGTTGAATAGACACATTACGACCACAATCTATCTCAATTGATTGCACACAGGCATCTCGACAAAATCCAGCTGCTTCCTGTTGAAAGCTCCTTCTGCCCTCCCTTTGTGGCTCAAAATAATGCCAGTCCTTTTTCCTGCATTCATTTTCGGACAAGTTACACACCGATGACACAATGCCTCTGCATCCACTCGAAACCTTGGATTAAACTATGTATGCCTAAACATCCTCAATATTGCATCTCTTCCCAAGTGTGCTGCACCACGAATCTGTCTTGCTATCGGGTGCAAAACTGCTCTCTTATCAGTCGATACCCAGATATCATCCTCTCTCTTTACACAACCTGCTCTGACCCACCCTGACTGTTCCTCTTCAGAAACCTCCTACTGTAAACACTTCACCTCAACCCAAGTATCGGCAACAGCCAACATCATGCTGAAATCTGTCACATCTGTTTCCTCTTTCTGTATTACCTATTGAAAAGACAAGCATTCATAGCATAATAAAGCGTAATTTCATTTGTGTAATTGTTTCCGGAAGTAACATGGTCCGTTTCCTTGCAGTGCGCAGAGCACTTTACAACTGAAACTTCCTTCAGCAACTGTAATGCTTTCAACAATTTTCGCACAATTTCCCTGTTTCTGATTGGAGACCAAGATGAGGTCATGAAACCCCTTTTTACTTCACAACTGTCCGAAGTCATAAAACACTCCGAACCTGTATTGGCTGTTAGAATATATTGCCACTCGGAGGTTCTCAGAAACACAACATACATACGGTCAGGGCAACAAGTTCAGCACTTGCGCAGAGTATACTCTGTGTAACCAAGCAACTTCAACCACTCCAGAAATAGTACAGACAGCAATAGCTGCCCTCAGATTTCCTTCATTGTCTCTTAAGCATGAGCCATCGACAAACAGGACATAATCCGAACTGGGCAGTTGCTCATCAGCAATGTTGGGACGTGGTTTGGTGCACAGTTCAGTGATATTGAGACAGTCCTGGTCTTCACTTTCCTCCCCCTCTGGATTTGGAACAGGTAACAAGGTAGCAGGGTTTAACGCAGAACAGTGTTTCAACGTAACACTGTCAGCTGCCAAAATTATCTGCTCATTTTTGCACACTGATTGTTTGTCAAATTCTGCATCTTTATCCTAGTTAACAGAATTTCCACTAAGTGAGGAACATATACAGTTAAGCTGCTCTTGCACCTTTCAATATGGATACCAGTTGCAGCAAAGGATCTGAGACATTCGGGCGACGCTGGCACTACAGGATCCAGTGTAGCAGATAAATAGGCCACTGGTCTATGGACACTAAGAAGCAAATGGGTAAGGACAGAGAATGCGCAACCCTCCAGTTCATGACTGAATAGTGAAAACACTTTGATGTAATCAGGCATTCCTAATGCAGGAGCACCACACAACCACTCGCTCAGCTCCAAGAAAGCAAGCAATAGGTTGTTATCCCATGGCACCGGAACTGACACGTCCTTGTGTGTCAATGTCAGCAAGGGCTTGGCCATCAGAGAAAAATTTGCGATCCACTGTCGACAGTAGCCCACCATTCCCAAAAACATCCTGACCGCTTTCTGAGTGTGCAGCGGGTTCATTTGCATGATCGCCGATACCCATTCTGGTGACACCTTCCTCTTGCCTGTCTGAATTTGATGTCCCAAGTACCGTACCTCATGCAGACAATACTGATGTTTGCTCGGTGACACTTTATGTTCATTGTCAGCCAGGTAATTAAATAACGCAATGGTATCATCTCTGCAAGCATGTCTTGTGTTAGATGCAATCAAACGATCATTGATGTATTGGACCAGAATCGAGTTGTGGGGTAAGACTAGTGACTTAAGATTCTTCTTTTCTTCTTCAAAATCTGATTAAAGATGGATGGACTTTCAGTATACCCTTGTGGGATATAACACCATGTTAAGACACAGTTTCCCAGCCGTAAAGCGTATAAAAATTGCCTCTCCTCATGCAGTGGGATCGAGAAGAAAGCTTGGCAGAGATCGTTAAACGTGAACCACTCAGATTCACATGGGATTTGAAGCAGTATCATGGATGGATTTGGTACCACAGGAAAACAAGGAACCATAATGTAATTAATCCTTTGGTTATCCTGAACAATGCGGTACTTGCCCCTGAGCTTCTGCAAGCCCAAAATAGGAGAACTACAAGGACTCCCCAGGATCTCTTTCAGGATGCCATGTTCAATCATTGACTTGATCACAGGTGTCATACCAACTGCAGTTTCAGGGGTCAAATTATACCCTAGGGTTCTCTGAAAGTCATCAGTTGGCTTAAACTGTATGCAAACTGGTTTGATTCCTTTGATGAGACCTATCTCTTCACCTGTGAAGTCCCACACCACCTTTGAGACAGTGTCTCAAAGATCTATTGGCATATCCTCCACCGTCAGCAGAAGAAACATGGTGACATACAAATTCTGATTTGCCAACTTGAAAGCAATATCCTCACCATTTGTTTGCAATTCTATTCCCTTGGGATGCAGTATATGGTACAATTCGATTTACACAAGTTACGACCCAATAAACATAAAGGACTCGAGTCAAACACCACAAACTGGTGTAGGTCCTCGAAGGACCCAAGCTTCACAGGTATATCTTCAGTTAGAGGGTTAGAGATTGTCTTATTCGCAACACCTACAACTTGGATTGATTTTCCTGAGAGGGGTTGGATTGGGGCCTCTGTTGGCCTCACAGTAGAGCGGGTAGCACCAGTATCGATTAGGAATGTTATCGGATGCCCATCAACAACAGCATAAATGTAAAGCTCTCTCTGGTCTACCATTAAGACTGTGCCAAGTGTACAGCCTTCCTCCTCCCTCAGGCACCGTCATAAGGACGAGTCCAAACCAAAGTCATCAACGGATTCTATTAGAGGTGTCTGATGTTACATTCGATTTGCCTATTATATCATTGGTGGTTGAAGTACTGGCATTACATGACTGTGGGACCCCCTCATTTTTTGAGATATCGGCCTAGTCACGGTCTGCATTTGTGCCACAACATTCTGCCACTGCTCTTGGTTTGCAATGTTGAGGTGACATTCCAGCTTCAAATTCCCCACCTTATTACAAAAATGACACATTGTGGACGTTTTCGACATCACCACTACTGTTCCTGTCCTTGGATGTATGGGGTCCTCTCTACCTCTTCCTTGTCCTAACAACCCTCCATTTATCTGCATCTGAACTCCCGTGGGGTAAGCTCCCTGCACACAAGGAACTTTTCCAGCAGGTGCCTGTCTTCCATTTGGGAAACATCCTGAACAACGACTCCGGAACAACGAGTTCCAGAGTCACGAAAGCGGAACAACGACTTGCCCGAACAACGACTCAGCCTTAACCACGCATGTGCGTGGTTAAGGCTGGTTCGGTCTAGTGTTCGGGCAGGGCGGAGTTCTGCTTGCGTGATGTACGTGATGTGCAGCGTCATGCTTTGCACGCATTTGAACCCCACTGTGCTGTCATCATTTCCGTCCCTGTGTCACCCTCGTCCGAGGACTATCGGAATCTCCAATCCAAATCGTTGGCCATATGTCTTAGTACGGTTGTTGGATTCATACCAGCACCGGACATATCACATTCAAATATGATTTTTTTTTTTACTCAGCTCCTGCTTTAGTCCTGGCATTCAAGCGCAAGAAAGGAGTATTCCGAGAGCAAGGCACTCCTAGTAATATCTTCGGAAGTTATTCGTCGATAGCCGATCTGCAGCAGGGGGAATGTAAACCAGCATTTGTGGTTTATGTAACCTTGAAAGTAAAAGCGATTTTGAGATAAAAAAATTACATAATTAGCCTTTCATAATTTATAATAAAAAGTACTACCGGAAAAAAACCTGTTCTCAGCAGTTTGCATTTAAAGAACACGAGTGTTGTTTCTGGTGCGGCGCAGCTCTGCTCAATTAAACGGGAAACATCATGAACATCCTGTTATCTTCCGTGGACAATAAAAGCAGTCAGTTAGGAGGAACGTCACAGAGGAACAGGTAATATGTTTATTTTTAGAGTGGGGTAATTAGTTTTTAGAGGGCAGGGAGTTTGGAGGGTTTGGGATTCGTTTGTAGGGGCTGGGGTTAGTTTATAGGGTGTGTGGGTGATCGTGTTTGATTTTAGGGTGTGGGAAATTCATTTTTAAGGGGTGGGGGGATCGGGGGTAATAGTTAGAAAGCATTGTAATTAACATGCATTCCTTTACCACGAAAAATTGTGGTAAAGAAATGCGTTGTAAAAAAAATCGTGGTTTAGACGAGGTTGTGGTTGCGACTTCGTTGTTAAGGAAGTCTTGGTTGGGGAGCATGTTGTAAAGACATACAATCCTTCCATTTAGAGCATTCCACATCTGTACTAACATCAGCTTTTACTTCGGATTCCTAAGCTTGGAGTCAACCTTGTCACTACAATACCTTGCATAGCATAGAATTTAATCCACGGTCTTATTTGGCACAGATCAAGTGTTGTTGTAACATGAGGCTAATCTCGGGTCTCAAACCTGTAGGAACTTGGACACAAATTATCCAATGTCCTTGGGGTCAATTGTATCTAATCCACTGTACTGTTTGAAAGCTTGTAACAGTATTTTATAGTATTCATGGAGTTTCTTTGGGCTCTTGAGTCGTTCGATCAATTTTTACCCAATCGATATGCTGTGGGGCTATTTTGGATTGTAACCACGTGATCACCTGACCATATTTCTTCATTACCATCGGTGACTGAGCACGATTTACTGGGTCTCTATCTGGTTCATTTTCAGGCCACTCTATGGTTATCCTACATGCAGACCACAAATCACTAGGGATCACAATTTCAAACAACATTTTCAAATCAATCCACAACACATTTGAAATTTTCACAAACGATCAACATGTTTATACCAGTCAGCAGATTTTTTCCTCAACTTCAGAAATTCATTGGTGAAGGCAGCAAAATCACCGTAACTCCAAGGAACATGCACACAATCCCCACTAGGCACTTCCTGTAATGGGCATGCCTCTAATCCTGCTCCCCCCTGCCCCTGAGGAGGCGACTTCCCTGACACCTTCTATGCATTTATTTTTTTCAGCCACCTCTCTTCCCATTTGTCTAACATAATCCATGCTCTCATTCCTATTACAAATTCCTGAATGTGTGTTCTTAAGCCAAGCACACTCTTCCTCTATCTCCTGGTCAGTGTAGATAAGTCTATGATTCCCTTGCAACATCTTAGTTCGGGTAAAATCTACATCATACTTCTTAGCCAGTACATTCAAATTCTCATGTGCCTGTCTTGCCCTCCTAGTGATATACTTCGCCATAAACAGTAATTTGTCAGGTTCATATGTCTCTACTCAATCAAGTGCCAGATTCCAATTATCTCATCCAATTCAGCTCAGATCCTTACCACATCCACCAATTTCACCTTCACTGCAGACCTCATAAAACCCTGACTGAATTATGTATTCGGACTCTCCTTGGTGTTACTGTGATCTCTAAGTCATGATTCCAAATCTGAGACATCAAAGATGTGCTTACTGCTGGAGGTTCCCTGTTGTGCCCCTTCTTCCTGTGGCATGCTACTTTGTACTCTAGGAAGTGTTCTCCACATTGTCAGGTCCAAATTTGTGTTTCTCACAGGTAGGGGCCTCAAAACATGATAATTGTTTTGATCTACTAAAGGGTCTGCTGATGCTCCTTAAGGAATGCCCAGGTTTACAGGAGCCAAATGGTTAAACCCATCCACCTTCCGCTGACATGTCACGTGATGTTCCTTCAATGCCCACATGTTTTTGATGACTTTCCTTCCCTGCTGAGCTCGGATTGCATATGGGGAAAATAGTCCCAAATGTGACCGGTACTGTAAGAGCTTGCAGTAACCTCAAAGCAGTATTGTTAGGGTTACTCAGATTTGAGCTCCCTGTTGCCCCTCTTCCTACCTCATCTCTCCCCTCTGAAAACCCCGCTCCTGTCGATATGCTTCCCACAACACCATGGCTTCAAGCTAACAGTGCTGATGCGCTCCCAGTGCTGACAATCTCCTCAGGGGTTCTCCCGCTCTCATCCTGCAGTGGACGATAAGGGGAGTAGACATTATGTAAGAAATCAATCCAACAGGCTATCATGAGTGTCATTGTCATTGTTTCCACCTATCTCCGACCTTTTTCCCCTTATCTCTTGTATCCTTCTGTCTCAGCAATGCAGGATATAATCTCTCTGACTCTACCATGTCTACCTTCTATCTCTTTAACTTAGCATCCCAATGTGCCCCTTGGTAAGCTCACATTGTTTTCTTCATCCTTCCGTGATAGTTTTCTTTCTGTCTAGCATGAGCCGCACAAATCCATGCATCAAGCACCTGAAACTGTGAAGGCCTAGGTAAATGTTTCATTGGACGCATCACTCTCCTCAACTGGTTAAGTATTTCTAACTTGAAAGTGGCATACCATGGAAGTGCCAATGCCCCCTCTTTCTCAGTGATCTTGTGTAAATTTTGAAACCAAATGATAGTATTGAGTCCTTAATTTGATGCCATATAATGAGCTTGTGTGTCTTCCGGTGGTGCTTCTTCACCCACCCTTGTGATAATGCCCTCATTCCCTCGAAACATGTCTTACATAACCCTAAAACATTGCATGTTTTAGGTCCTGTTTTTGATACTCTACAATCCAAGCACAATTTAAATCAGTTAATGTGACGATGCAATCTCAAACACCTCAGATGTAATCAACAATCGTCAACTAATCCCAGTGCGGTGTTACACCAACCAACCTATCCCAGCGCGGTGCAAACTGAAGTCACCATCACTCCTTACAGAAGCTCACCCTCCTTCACAATTTCTGTGTACACATTCACTCACATAGTAATCTTATAAGCTGTAATTGTATGTCTTTCTAAAAGAAAATAGAGACACGCTCATACAAGAATACACACTTACAGCGAAGCCTTGACCAGCAGGGATTCACAATCATCCCATTCACTCTAAGTTCCCTTTCTTCGGTGGGACCATCAACAACGTCTCATGATGACCCCTCAGCTCTTCAGCAGACAATCACAAATCTGTGTCTTCTACACCTTACATATCACAGGATCTTAGGCTACTTCGGGCCTGATGACCATAAATCAGCACATTGGATCATGTTGAACCCGACAACTACATTAACTCAGTTCTTGTGACAAATCCGCAAGACATCATACAATGAAATCATCACCGCAATCTAACACACTTCACACATGTCCTATTGATACTGACCCTTCCTTTCGATGCTGTTCTTGCCACGCATCGCCAGACTCCGTCGTCTCCGGTTCACGATCATTAGGGCTGTGCCTGGGGACTTTTTGGGTCAGGGCTCTAGACCATTAGATTTGGGTTCTAGATTTCCCACTCACTGCATGTGCTAACCATCCGACTCTGCTACCAACTGAAAGAGCCTGGACCTGTCTGTTCAGTTGCAATCAAGTGTTGGTCTTCCGATGGTTCTTTTTAGTAGCATAGAAGCATAGAGGAGAGTAAAAGGTCATAAATCTATTGAAATACAGTGCAACCCAAACAGCTACACAAGAACCCAAATTGACAACCAATCGAAGGTTAGTAAAGCTTATTACAAGTTCAAAAATAGTTGGACATACACAAATCTTAGCATGAGAGAATAAAAATACTAGGGAAATGGGAGAAAAACAAACCTTGTAAAAAAGTTCACTCAGTGGAGCATGATAAGAACAATAAGTTCTATGACGACTACGCATGAGATGAGAGAGCAAAAGTCCAAGTCCCCCTGCATCGACACTTCTGATTTACAGCATTTAGTTCTAACTATCCCTACTCTAACTCTAGAAGTGGCATCCCTAAATTAGCAATTAAGCAAAGGATTTTCAAGAGAAAATGTATCAGTGGGTAGAGCCTTCCTAAGAAGTCACTCCACTATGAGATGGGTCTGAGACATGAAGCCACAAACAAGGGAAGGAAAGCGAGATAGCACTCAGGTGCTCTCGTCAAGATGGTAGGCAGGAATGGGGTGTCTGTCGCTCTCTACTATGCATCGCATATTCAAAATCATAGTCTGCAAATATCCCATAATATTTTTCTCTAGTGTACTCTACAATGGGCTCAGCCATAAACTTTTCCATGATGTCGACTTTCTTCACAGCTGTCTCCTGGTACACCCCTCTGTGACAGTTCGTCCTTGGTCTTTTCTCCTTCTCCTGTGTAAAAGCACCTCCCTACACCTTATCTTTCTCAGCCCAGGCTAACTGTAACTTCTTTATTCCACAACCTTGTCTAACAGAACAATACCCCTACTCCTCACTAGCAGTCATTGTCCAACCAAAATGCAAACGTGAGACTGAAAGCATTCTACGAAACTCATATAAGAATTTAAACATTTGTTTCAGAAACGAGGACATTTCAAATGTGCTGGCACACAATTTGGACCTATGACTTAGGTTAAAATAATGAATTCATCATTCTGTATATGTTAGAAATTACATAAACCATTAACATTCATTACAAAAAATGTCTTAAGGTACATTAACAAGTATCTTGTACCCTACATCATTAGCATCTAACACTATATATCATTAGGTCACTGTGGTATTTCATTTATATATGTAAGATGTAGAAAGGAGTTGTAGAACTTAGAATGTTATTACAGTTCTATGTTGGAGGGTCTGTGGGGAGTCAGTTGAAGCCTGACTGCGCTTGTAGCCAGTCCTTGTGGTTGTTAAGCTGTCTTATATTTAATTGGAAATAAATCTAGTTCTGGAACTTTATACTGAGAACCTGGATTCTTTACAACATATTGGCGACAGTGGGAGTTGTTCCTGAAAATCTAAAGACAGCGTTCACTTTGTGGAAAGTAAGGTATTTAACTTTACCTGAATTTTGTGCTTGTAAGCACCAGCAGCTGTGTTATTTACAGTGCCTTGATTGCACCAGCGGCTGTGGAACATTATTATATCATGATTTTTTTTATTTAAAAAGATATAAGGTGTTTGTTGGAGTATTTTTTTTGTATAGCCTTGATTGCTACTGCGGCTGTTTAAAATCATGCATCTGATAACACCTGCGGCAGTTCAAATCTGTTTAACACTCGTTTTTCTAACATTTTAATGAAATCCTTGGTTAAATGTTCACGCTCTTGTTAAGCGTTTAAATACAGTCTAACGGCTATTCACGGAGCGCGGACAGCCTCGCGAGCACCTTCTCAGCTTGTTGCCTGGTTGCGTGACTCCATTCTTCACTCTACGTCATCTAGAAAGAATTATGGGAGCACGGTGCATTCTGGGAGTGACGTCGTCACGTTGTTTTACGTTTTCGGCCATTTTGGATTGGGAAATTTCATTATTTCAACGATCGAAACCACAGCGATGTACACGCTATGTCGGATGTAATAATGAAAACATTAGATTCAACAGCGATGTACACGCTAGTTAGTGCTTTATGATGAATAAGCCCATCGGTGGATAATAACAGTGATGTGCACACTATTTTGTGCATCCTGAGAATATTGAGTAGCATTATTTCTGTGCATTTTAATTAATTTAACAACTTTGTTAGTGTTTATTTTAAGTCAGTACTACATAATTTAAAGGAATCTTTACATACTATTCTGAAGCATTTTTTTAAGGCAAAATTTAAAACTTAAGAAGGTCTTCACCATGTCTAATATAATGGTTCCACCTCATTTCTTACCTACAGCAGGAGAACCAAAGATGGAATGGGATATGTGGTATCCCATGTTTTTGGCATATGTTGAGGTATTAGAAGAAGATGGTTGTTCTTTAAAAAGGAAGCTTGATTTATTACGTCTGTCTTTAGGGGGCCAAGGCACCAAAGAATTATCAGAATTACCTCCATTAGAAGATTCTGATGAATCTGATGTTTTTGAGATTGCCACAAAACAGCTGAGCATCAGATTTGGGAAGAAAATAAACACAGTGATGGAACGATTTAAATTTTATCCAAGAGCACAAAAGGAAAATGAATCTATTGAAAATTATATATCAGCTTTGCGTGCTCTAGCTGGATCCTGTGCATTTGATACTATTAACTATGAACAAGTGTTAAGGGACCAAATAATGATGAAAACTAAAAGTACGAAAATTCAAGAAAGGTTGTGGTTAGGAACTGAAACTTCTCTTAAAGCTGTAGTTAATATAGCAAAAGGAATTGAACAATCTGAAATGTTTGTGAATGAAATAAGAGGTCAAAATCAAAACCTGTCAGTTAAAATACAAGAGTCTGTGCCTGAGGTTTCAATTGTTAAAAGTCAAGCAGTTCAAAAGAAAACCTTTTATCCTAACAAAAAAGATGGTGTTATGAAGGAGAATAAACTGGGTAACAGACGTACATTCATAATATGCTACAGATGTGGAAGTTTTGACCATGTAGGAAATTTTAAGAATTGTCCTGCATTAAATAAAATTTGTGTAAAATGTAAGAAAAGTGGACATTTTGGTAAAATGTGTCGTTCTCCTCAGAAGGTAAATTGCATTGCTTTAGATGATGAGGGGACAATTGAAGAATTTAGTGAATTCAATTGTATTTCATGTATCTCTTCAAACAACTGTAAAGGTTTTCCTTCAGGTATTTAAAACATTGATGGTAAAGACGTTTCCATGTTGGAAGATTCTTGTGCCTGGTATTCTATAATTGGCAAAGACATTTTTGAAGAATTGTGGCCTAATAGAGAATTTTTAAGCCCTGACATCAAACTAGGTAGTTATTCTGGGCATAAAATTGTTTTAGAAGGATTTTTTTGGGCTGAGGTCAGTTTCAAAGATAGGTCTACAAAAGTGAAGATATATATAGCTCGAAAGGGGAGTCTATTTTGGGATGGCCTCACCAAAAAAAATGGGAATTAAATTAGACCCTAATGCTTCACCACGAGTATACATTGTATCTTCACATAATAGAGATTTTGTTTCTGACATAAAAAATATGTTTCCAAAAGTTTTTGAAGAAAAGTTGGGAGAATATGCTCAGTTTAAACATAAAATTGCCTCTAGCTTATCGTGACAAATTAAAAGATATTCTTAATGACCTAATAAAATCTAATATCAATGAACCCATTGAATCGTCTCCTTGGGTTTCTCCAATTGTTCTTTCCCTTAAAAGCAACGGTGAACTCAGCTTATGTGTGGATCTTCGCAGTTTGAATAAAGAAATTTGGACAGACAAGCATCCATTACCTAAAATCAATGAACTCATTTCTACTCTTTCAGGGGCTTGTGTTTTTTCTACTTTAGATCTCGCAAGTGCATATCACCAAGTAGTATTACAAGACAAATCTAAGAATTTAACAGCTTTTGTTACACCTGAGGGAATGTATTGCTATTTGCGTATGCCATTTGGACTTGCTAGTGCTGCATCTGTTTTTCAACGGCTTACGAAAGAAATGCTTGAAGGCTGCAGAGGGGCTATTGCATTTCAAGATGACATTTTAGTCTACGGGAATGATGTCATACAACATGATGATAATTTGAAAGCGGTGTTGAACAGCATACAATCAAAAGGTTTAACACTTAAGTTTTCAAAGTGTAAATTCAGACAAGAGAAAGTCGAATATTTGGGGCACGAGATATCAAAGGAAGGTATTAAGCCTAAATTTGATCACATCTCCAGCATCTCTAAAGCACGAGCCCCGATTAATAAGGAACAATTGTTTTCTTTTTTAGGTCTAACAGAGTATTTCAACAAATTTGTTAAAAACTATGCATCTAAAGTGTCTTCTTTACGATTGTTACTTAAGAAAAATGCTAAATTGTTGTGGAGTAATGAGCAACAAGTGCAATTTAACGAGTTAAAAAAAGAAATTTGTTCTGCTCCATTTTTAAAACCCTTCACTATTGGTAAAGAATGTATTGTGGCTGTAGATGCCAGTAACACTGATCTAGGAGCTATTCTCTTACGAAAAGGTGCTGGTGAATAGAACTATGGGCCAGATGTAGGTAATTCTATTTTACCGATTCATAAATACTGAATTTTACCGATTCTGTATTTATGAATCGGTAAAATAGAAGGGGGGAGATGTAGGTAAAATCGGTAATTGAATTACCGATTCTGTAAAAATCGGTATTTACCGAATCAGTAAATACCGATTCGGTAATGCCCATTGATTCCTATGGGCATTGAAGCCCATAGGAATCAATGGGCATTACCGAATCGGTATTTACCGATTCGGTAAATACCGATTCCAGCAAGGGTGCAGGGGATGTCACTTTGACACCCTCTAGCACCCCAAATACTGGCATGTGTGCCATGTGGCACACAGACATGCCCTAAGGGCATGTCTGTCTGTCACATGGCATAGGTGTGCATGCACACATGTGCATGCACACCTGGATTCGGTATTTTACCACCCAATTGGATTGGGTGGTAAAATACCGAATTTGTAAGGCCTTTGGGACTCAGAAGAGTCCCACCTACATCAGGAAGTTACCGAATCGGTATTTTACCAATTCGGTAAATTTACCGAATCGGTAAAATAGGGCCCCTACATGCCAATTGCTAAATACCGGTCGGTAACGGCCGAATTTGGCCGTTACTGACCGGTATTTCGGCTCCTACATCTGGCCCATTGTGTCTTATGCATCAAGGACTTTGAAAGGTGCTGAATATAATTATTCAACAATAGAAAAAGAATTATTGGCATGTACCTGGGCTGCTCAGCATTTTCGTCGGTTTTTGTGGGGTACCAAGTTTCCGCTTAGAACTGAATATAAACCTCTAGTGAATATGTTAGGTGCTGGTGGTGGCAGAGTTTTAACAGCTCGATTGGCTAGATTGGCGGCTAAATTACAGGAGTATCAATGCACTGTGGAGTATATTCCTGGTAGACTTAATGTTCATGCGGATTGTATGTCAAGGTTAGCTTCACCTCACCAGGATAATGAGCACTTTGAGGAATGTGATGTAGCTTATACCATGCAAGATATAAATGGGAATGATGTTGTAGTAGTTTCAGAAGATGTGTGGATTAAAGCTATGTCAGAAGATAATATTCTATGTTCACTTGAAAACTATTTAAAAAATGGCTGGTCAGAAGAAAGGAAATTGTCAGGTGATATAAGTTCATTTTTTAAAGTCAAGGATGAACTTATGAGTTCCCATAACATTATTACTAAAGGTGACAAAATTGTTCCTCCATTCTCTGCCAGGGAAGATCTAATTAAGATTGCTCATAAAGGTCATATGGGAATGTCAACTACTAAGAGGCGTTTACGGGAATATTATTGGTGGCCTTCAATGGATGCTATTGTTGACAGATGGGTGAGGAATTGTGTTCCATGTTCAAATAGTGATAAAACTGTGAAACCATTGTCTGTACAGGTTTCTCCTATTGAATGTTCACAGGGTCCATGGAGAAGATTAGGTATCGACATAATTGGGCCTTTAAACATTTCTGTTAGTAAGGAAGTTTATGGTTTGTTTTAATCGACTATTTCTCTAAATGGCCTGAGATTAAAATTGTGGAAAGGGTCACTTCTAATCAAGCTATAGATTTTCTTAATAATGTGTTCAGTCGTGAGGGTTTACCTTCGGAAATAATTTCTGACAATGGTACACAATTTATGATTTGAATTGATTTATCAACTTATAAAGCGTGCGAATGCCCGAAGGCGAATTGGCGCTTATGACAGACAGCAGGCCTCTCTGAACGGGCCACCTAACAGGCCGCAGTAAAAAGCCAAGTTTTCACTGCTTTTCTAAAGGAGCCTAGAGATGGGCTATTTTTTATAATGAGTGGCAGCAGGTTCCAAGCCCGTGCTGTATCTACAAAAAAAGCTCCTTCCACCTCAATTGGCCCGTCTGATTTTCGGGACTCTAATTAGTTTCAATTGGCTCGATCTGAGCAATCTGGAGGGTTCATACAATTTCAGATTGGTTCTCAAGAACTTTGAGCCTGATCCCTGAACAGCCTTGTATGCCAAACACAGTGATTTAAATTGCACCCTTTTTGCAATTGGAAGCCAGTGTAAGATTTTTAATTTATGTGCAATTGGCTCATATTTGGGAATAGCAAGTACCAACCTTGCAGCTGCATTTTGCAGGCGTTGTAGCTTAGAGAAAATCTGTACTCTTGCCCCGGCATATAAAGCATTCCCATAATCTAATCTAGATAATGCTAATGTCGTCACTACTGTCTTTCGAGTATCATCTGGTATGTAAGGTAGTAATTTTTTAACCATCTTCAGGATAAACCAGACTGAGGATGCCAGTTTACTAGCTTGGGCGTCAAATGAGAGTTTGGTATCAAGGATCATACCCCAATTTTTCACTTTTTCTGCTGGATCTGGACAACTGCCCAAGCTGTCGGGCCACCAGGCTGGGGACCAGATGTTAGAATTGCCTCCCGGCAGTAGCACTTCGCTCTTATCCCCATTCAGCTTCAAGCAATTATCCAGCATCCACTGGCTGACCTGTGACATACAGTATTTGAATTTTTCTGCCGTCTCGTTCACCTCCTTACTGATGGACACCACTATCTGGGTGTCGTCGGCATACGACACTGGAGTGAAACCACATTCCCTTATAATTTCAGCTAAAGGAGCCACATATAAATTAAAAAGGGTAGGGCTCAAGGAGGACACCTGAGGTACCCCACAAGGTGAGCTAAATGAATTGAACTTTGCCTCTCCCAGCTCAACCGAAAAAGCTCTATTATACAGATAGGAGGCAAGGAGGGCTGAAGCCGAGTCATGGACCCTTGCTTCTGTCAGACGGATCAGGAGTGTCTCATGACTGACCGTATCGAAGGCCGCCGATAGGTCTAATAGAACCAAGGCGGCCTTCCCTCCATCATCCTGAGTTCTTCCACCACGGTCAGTAAAGCTGTTTCCGTCCCATGACCCTCCCGGAATCCAAATTGAGAATGATCTAACCAGTTACCTTCCACCAGATATCTGGACAACTGTTTGTTTAATAGTTTCTCAAGGATTTTTGCTGCAAATGGAATCCTGGCTATAGGTCTATAGCTGCCAGGTTCCTCGCTATCGAAATTCGGGTTTTTTAGGAGCGGTCTTACCAATATAATTTTCCAGACATCTGGAAAGATCCCAGATTTTAGTATTTGTGAAAAAAGTTTCTCCAACAGTGAGCTCAACAACTCAGGGAAGAGCTGCATTACTTTGGGTGGACAGGGGTCCATTGGACTACCTGAGTGGATGCTGTTCACTTCCTGCAATCAATCAATCAATCAAAGCATTTATATAGCGCACTACTCACCCGGAGGGTCTCAATGCGCTAGGGGAGGGGGGTCCGCTACTGCTCGAACAGCCAGGTCTTGAGCTGCTTCCTGAAGGCAAGGTGGTCCTGGGTCAGGCGGAGGTGGGTCGGGAGGGAGTTCCAAGTCTTGGCGGCTAGGTAGGAGAAGGACCTTCCTCCTGTTGTGGCTCTTCGGATGCGGGGGACGGCGGCGAGGGCGTGGCCGGTCGATCGAAGCTGGCGTGGTGGAGCGTAGAAGTTGAGGCAGCTGTTGAGGTATCCTGGGCCTTGGTTGTGTAGGGCTTTGTGTGCGTGTGTGAGGAGGCGGAAGGTGATTCTCTTGCTGACCGGGAGCCAGTGCAGATCTCTCAGGTGTCCGGAGATGTGGCTGCGACGGGGGATGTCCAGGATGAGTCGTTCTGAATCCGCTGGAGTCTCTTCTGGAGTTTGGCAGTGGTACCGGCGTAGAGGGAGTTGCCGTAGTCCAGACAGCTGGTGACGAGGGCCTGGTGACTGTCTTCCTGGTCTCGGTGGGGATCCACCGGAAGATCTTACGTAGCATGCGCAGGATGTTCAAGCACGACGAGGAGACGGCGTTGACTTGTCTGGTCATGGAGAGGGAGGAGTCCAGGATGAAGCCCAGGTTGCGTGCGTGGTCTGTTGGTTTGGGTGCACTGCCCAGGGCGGGGGGCCACCAGGAGTCGTCCCAGGCGGAGGGTGAAGATCCCAGGATGAGGACTTCCGTCTTGCCCGAGTTCAGTTTCAGGCGGCTGTTCATCATCCACTTGGCTACGTCTGTCATCCCTTCGTGTAGGTTGGCTCTGGCGGTGGCGGGGTCGTTGGTGAGGTAGAGGATCAGCTGGGTGTCGTCGGCGTAGGAGATGATGTTGAGGTTGTGTTGGCGTGCGATGGCTACGAGGGGGCTCATGTAGACGTTGAAGAGGGTTGGGCTGAGCGAGGAGCCTTGAGGAATGCCGCAGATGCACAATCTGTTCTATTGTGGGTGGAGTGAATTGGAACAGTGGGATCTGCGTCGACCATTCAGCTGCTTTTATTGGGTCCGAAGCCTGATCTAAGTTACCTGAATGGTGACTCTTAGAGGAATTAAAAACTGAGGATACTTTGTTAACAAAGAACTCACCCAATGTGTTACAGAATTCTGATGTCATTGTCTCTGAACTATTATTATCAATGTTTGCTAGTTTCTTAACGGTGGAGAACAGTTCCTTGCTAGATCCCTTTGAGTCACTGATTTTTTGCATGAAATAATTGCTTTTTTCCATAATAACTAATTTTTTGTAGGTACCTAATGCCATTTTATACTTTTCTTTAAGCCTAGCGTAATAGTTTGATCTCCATTTTTTCTCGGCTCTTCTGCAGCTCTGTTTTTGAGCCTTAAGTGCTTCCGAAAATCATGGCTGTGAGGGGGTTTTCCTTTTAAAAGTGACTTTCCTTAATGGGACAGCCACCTGAACTGCAGCGTTTATCCACTCGTTAAGTTGTTCACAGGCTCTATTGCTGTCTGAGGCAAGATCTGGGTAAGATACATGAAGATTATGTATGAGAATCTGAGAGTTAATCTTTGACCAGTCAGGATAGGTGGCATTCCTCAGCATTTCAAGGGGTCTTCCGGTATTTTCCTTAATTTCTAATGAAAAAGTAATCACCTTATGGTCAGACCATGGGACCTGGAGGGTGGCAACTTTATTTAAGCCCTGACAAGAGGTGAAAATACCGTCCAAGGAGTGGCCAGCGGAATGCGTGTCTAGAAAAACCTTTTGTTCTAAAGAGAAACCAGCCAAAGCGTCCTTAGAGGAGGCTACCTTAGGGTCAGCCTTTTTCTCCAGATGTAGATTAAAGTCTCCCAAAATAGTGTAATCGGGACCCATCAGACTTGATTCTAGGAAAGGACTGAGTAAATCAATTAATGGTATCTTGGCACTAGGGGCCCTATAAATTAATAGGCCATTAAAAGTGAAGTTATTAGTGGTCTTAATTTGAAACATTAACGTTTCACAGTTTGAATTGCTGCCTTTATCCGAACTCTTAACCCTAAACCTGTCTCTGGCTATAATTGCTAGACAACCCCCGCGTTTCCCCTCTCTGCCCGCTCTGTATATAGAGAAACCCTCTGGGACAGGCAGGGCCAGATCAGAGTCAGAGGCTACATCAGCCCAGGTCTCAGTAATAAACAGTAGATCCAGGTTTTGGCTATCAATTAGTTCTGCCGTGTGAGTGTTATGTTTTACCAGTGACCTTGCGTTTATCAGACTTGCCTTGATAATAGTAAGTTTCCAATCAGATTTACTAGACTGAATGTGAAGCACGTTCAACCCCTCGATATGTGAAAAGGCAAAGGTCTGCAAACAACAAGCACAGTTTTTGGGTTCCTGGTGTAGCTCAATAAGGGGACAGCTGACTCTAGGTCTCATTGAGCGAAGTTCATGACTAGAGTACCTATACTTCCACCGAATTTGTAGAAATTGCACAGGGGTTGTGGCCCTGGGCCCGGTCCCGGACGGGCGCAGACGGGCTTGCCTTTGGCGCGCCTTTCATTATAAGTAATGAAATTGAATTGTTCTTCAAAGAACAAGGAATTATTCATGAGAGAGTTTCTAATTATAATCCACAGGCCAACGGTCAGTTTGAGCTCTTCAATAGAGTTGTCAAAGAATAGATTCAATTAGCTATTAAGAGTAATTTGGATTGGAAGAAAGCATAACGTGCTACTTTGCTCACTTATCGCATTTCACCTAATTCTGTGACTGGTTGTTCTCCATTTGAGTTAAGAGGAAGGAAAGCTGGTTCTAAGTTATTGCCTTGGTGGTTATAATCTGATGAATCCAGTATGTCTAGTTTGGTTATTAACAAAGTGAAGGAACGTGTTAAGAGGTACCAAGAGAAAATGTGTAAAAGTTCCAACAAGAAGTTAAATGATCACAAAGTTAGAATCGGCGATTTGGTTTGTGTTAAATTTGGAGGTTCTTCTTCTAAAAGATGGGCAAAGTGGTCTGATCCTGTTAGAGTAACAGAAGTTTTTAGCAAAGCTGTGCGAGTTGAAGGAGGGAAAATTTGGAATTTTAGACGAGTATCCATTGTTAGATCTGACAAGTCATTATTTAATTCTAAAAAATTGGTTTTTCATGGGTATGATGAGGAGGATGTTCAAAATGTTATGGATAACGTTAATGCTTTGCAAGACACTCAAAATATTGTGATTAACACAAGAGTTAATACTGAAGAAGTAATTGATGCTTTGCAAGATTCTCAAAATGATATGATTAATACAAGAGTCAATACTGAAGACATAAGTGATTCTTGTGTTGTTAATAATGATCATGGTGGAAGGGGGAATTCTTAACAAAGGGTTGTAGAAAATGTTGTAAGAAAAAGTTCACGTGTTTCGCATCCACCTGTAAAAATGGGAGATTATGTTTGTACTTAAGTTTTTTTTTATTCTTTGTGGGTTTTTTTTTTTTTTCAAAGGAGGGAGGTGTGTGGTATTCCATTTATGTATGTAAGATGTAGAAAGGAGTTGTAGAACTTAGAATGTTATTACAGTTCTATGTTGGAGGTTCTGTGGGGAGTCAGTTGAAGCCTGACTGCGCCTGTAGCCAGTCCTTGTGGTTGTTAAGCTGTCTTATCTTTAATTGGAAATAAATCTACTTCTGGAACTTTATACTAAGAACCTGGATTCTTTACAACAGTCACATTCACTAACGAGGCCTATAACAAATTGCATTGATTATATTTCCCAGCACAATGTTGTAATCTTGCTCTTTGTCTCTTTTAATCACGGCAAGAGAACCGGTGTCATCTTTGTTATTGTTCCACTACCATGACCTGATTGGGTGTATGTGGGTTAATCACTTTATGAAGATCATATTGATGTACCCACCCTAGTATAGGTGGGCCAGATTCCGCCACATACACCTTACCAGTGATGATTCTTCCTCCAAAAGTGATTACAGAGACCATGTACCCCAAGATCTCAATGGTCTCTCCTTTGTAGTGGATGCCAACCGTCTCTCACCACTTTCCTTCTTCGGTTTGTTGTCCTGAACACTTTCTCTGAACCATGAACTTCACACTGCGACCTCGTCCCTGAGCCAGCAATGTGTCGCCAAAATAAGTTGTGAATATAAAGCACCAGGGCTCATTGACTTTTGAAGTAAATAGCTGTATTAAGCCTCGTAGTCGAGAGTGACCTCTCTCATCGCCAGCTAAAGGCCAACTGCCAGGAGTAGAACGTCCAGCTTTCCGGTACCCACAGAAACAGTGGAACAAAGACGACTGTTGTTTTTTACCGCATTAGCCAGCAGAGAGCAGCAGTGAGCAGCAGTGAGCTACGAGCGAACGGAGAGCAGTTTGCAGAAACGGGCGAGCGAGCGAGGATGCCAAGCAGGACGCTGTGCCGATATCTCCACGGTGCCAACAGTGCCAGAGGCCCGGTTAAGTCGTAAAGAAACAACAAATAACAGCAGCGGGGGTATGGCAGTGAGGCAGGGCGTGCGAGGCACATTGAACTAGTGCATTGGAGCACACTGCCTCAGCCTCTGCCTCCAGCATTCAGCATTTAGCCTGCAGCCTCCTGCTTCCTCTCAGCCCTCCCCGATACACGGGAGCCGAGTCAAGAGTCTAGAGAGAGCTGAGAGTTGAGCAGCAGCAGCTGCTGTGGCGGCGCAGTGGAGTTTGGCTGAGTTGTGGGAAGAAGGAAGCCAAGAAGTCCCCGAGAAAACCCCCCGTACAGTACAGTACTACTGAATATAGTACTACTGAAACCGTCCGAGTCCTGCTGCCAGCTGCCCCCTGAGCCTGTGACTCTGTCTGCCGCCCCCGTCGCCAGTCGCTGCCAGTCCATTACACACAGCAGCACAGTGCAGCACAGTGCGAGGAGTGGCACGAGGTGTCGAAAACCGGGGAGCAGAGCAGAACAGTGAGTACCGGCGGAAATAGGAACAGAGGTCTGGGGGCCCGGCGGGGGGTTGGAGGGGGTTCCGGCGGCGTTGTGTGGGTTGCCGCCGCGCTCCAGTCTGCTCCCCCTGTGTGAAGGCGCTGTGCGTGAGAGAGACTAAGAGAGACTAAGAGTCTGAGAGTGCGAGAAAAACAAGTTCTATACCTACTTTCTACCGTTGCTCTGTGGTCCATGAACTGTGGACTTGGGGACCCTGCACCTTGGGCCTAGGTGACTCAGGGTTTTCTACGAGTTACATGATTTGCCTGTTGGACTCTGGACTCTGGATTCTGGATTCCGGGATTAATCGCAGCTAAAGTCCAGATATAAGCCTTGTACAGTATTTAGGGGGGGTGTGCACTGGTGTACGCTGGTTATATTCATATCTCCAGATGCTTCCTCAATCCTATGAAGTCGACCACGGTCACCATAGTCACCATAACCCCAGTTGCCAGACGGGGGTCGGCGTGTAGGCTCTGATTGGGCTACTGCTGAATCGCCCAGGCCTCGGGTAAGGTGTCATGTGAAAACCTGTGGGGCTCTGCGGAATTATCTGGATCACTCTGTGGCAGATATAACGCCACCTGCAGGCTGTCCTAAGGCGGTGCTTTCGTTATCATTCACTTATTCTTTCTCTTGAAACGAATTGTTCTCTACTGCAAGTCTTGTCTCATTTCTAGCTGGAGGATCTTTAAGTTTAAGAGGTATAATCTCTTTTTGTCATGGTAATGTCTGTTAGGCGATTGCACTCTCAGTCCAAAGTAAAATCTGTAAACCCTCTAGAAACCATTGACCATAGCGTCAAGAGTGATAAGAGTGGTAAAAATGTGTGGAGTCCCCCAAATCCACAAAAGTTAATACGTAGACAGAGAGTTGGTGCTCACCTAACTCTTTTAAAATCTTACCCATCAATATCATCAATGTTCTTAAAAAAGGGAAGAAGTTATAAGAGCGGAATAGGGCAAAACAGTGAAGAACTTGGAGCTGTGGGAAATGAGGAGAACTCAATGGAGGTGGAGGTGAAAATGGACTCCGAAATATCAGCTGAGAATGGTTTGGGTAGCCATATATCAAGACCAGAAGCACTCTTTCCTGTAATAATAATACAAAAATCTAATGGGGAAGTAGGCAATGCAGTGCCTCCGTCTATTGTGAGTCAAGCTGTTGTGTCATCTTATGAAGGTGTGGAGAAAATTTCGGGCTCAGAGATGGAATTGGTTCTATCTAGGAATGAGGCGCCAGTTTCCACGCAGAGTAAGGGTGGTGTAAGTGAGGATGTCACTCCTTCCTCCCCACTAGCAGATTTGATAACTCTCCTTGAAAAAGTACACGACAATGTAAGTGTATCTCAAAGGAGTTCACCGGACTGCTTTTCAATAAAAAGAAGTGAACCTTCTCCTAAAAGTGAACATCAGAATGCCCATAGTGAACTTAATGGGAAGGCAAAAACAGAAGACCTCACTCTTCCGGATATTGCCATTCAATTGGAAAAGAACGCTGAACGAGTGAAGCAGTTAGAAAATTGGGTGCTCAATTTTTGGCTATAGATCCTCATCCGAATGAGGAAATACTGTCCCCTCAAGCAGGAGTTCACTTGCACATGCCAATTATGTATAGCAGTACACCTACTAAATCCTCTTTGACATCAGAATAATCGGGCAGGGAATTCTGCGTTTTCATTGTCTAAAAATGAGATTGAAGATACTGGGGGGGCTAATGTATACATTTATTAAATTGGAAAAAGTTTTAGCTGCAATTTTGTCCCTGATGGAGAAGAGCGCCTCTAACTCGGACCATATCCTCAAAGTCCTAAAGGCCATTCTGGGAGGGGTTTTAGATCTTAAACATCATAGCCAAGTATGTGCGAAGTGTGCCGCCCCTATACGTAATAATCGTTCTCAAATTAATGACAGACTACATAATACTGCTAATGGCTCAGAGTTAGGGGAACCAAATAATCCGTTGGTGAACGTTGGATGTTTGTCGTCTGTAAGAAATCAAACTCCAAGCCCTTCCCAAATTGTTGTTAATAACTCTGCAAAGGACACCGCTGAGGAGAGAAGTGTAAATGTAAAGGTATCTCCAGTGTTAGATACAGTGCGTGTCTTCCCAATCTTTAATAGGAGCAAGTCTAAAAAACCCAAACCTCATGATTCAACTGAAATAATTAATATTTTAGAAGTCTCTGGGGTGGGGGAACACTTATTAGTAAGAGAGGGAAGTGTTAAAACCCATTGTAGGAGGAAAAGGAAGGGGAAATATCGCCGATTTCCAAAACGTAAACTGAGAAAACTGCGGTTCCAAAGTGTAGTACAATCAGATCATTCTAATATCGCTCCTAACGATGAAAATAATACATCAACAGTGGCTAAACAGAGGATGAATTCGAGTGCAATTGAGGAGCAAGATGATGTCCCCCAGCCGATTAGTCTGATTAATAGGTCGAGTACTTCCCAGAATGAAAATGGGTTGGGTGAGGCCTGGAAAATAAGGGATTTCAAGCTGGAGAGTAGCATAGGAGTGACGGAGAATACTATAAAAACCTTTGTACCAGCCCCGAGGATAGAACTAAGTAGGACCGCATGTGAATCAGTAGGTCCACCCCTTATTTGCATGAAGCCTGAAGTAAGCAATGGTGGGGGAGTTAGTCGAAATATGACTTTATCAGTTAATAACATCAAAGGGGGTAACTCCACCGATTTTTCGAGGAGATCTTATGACACGGATGTATTAACGCTCCCAGAGTTAGGCACTGGGCATGGGAATAATGCCTTATTTTTTATCCCTCTTTTTGATGCTGAGCCTATGACTTTGAATAGAAGGGCCCTTCTTGGAATTCTATCGGAAATAAATGATCTAAAGTTGATTTCTTCTAAAGATATAGAACTGGTCCTCTTAGATTGGAGGCACAAACCTCAGGTCACCAAAGCAATTTTTACTTCAGGGGTGGTGTCTTCCATCGTGTTAGCAAATGTGGATGGCTTTAGGAAAAGAGGAATAGATGTTATTGTTTGCCCCACTACCCAGGGTGCTTCGTTGAAGCGTCTCGAAACTTCTTATGCTAGGCAAGAGGGAGAAGTAAATGATCATGAGGGTGTGAATATGACCACTAAATTTGAGGGTTTGGAAATTACAGTTGGGAGGGGATTAGGTACTAGAAAAATAAAGGTAGTAGCACCCGAGGGTCATGAGGTCCTTGGCATTGATAGTGGAGATGAGGTGTCAAAATGGAGCTGGATCGCAGGCACCTTGAATGGGGCTAAATCTTCTACTACCATCCCCATAGAGCGGAGGTAGCCTACTAGGAACAATCGTGTCCTGGAATTTGGCGGGGCTAGGAAAAGGAAATATTAAGCTTACTTCCCTAGCACACCTAGACCCCAAGATAATCTGCCTCCAAGAGACGTGGGCAACTGAAGAGTTCCAGTTAAAGAATTACTACGTGTATTGTAGTGCAGCTAAAAAATCTACAAAGGGGCATGCAAGTGGAGGATTAGCCATTCTGTTAAGATGCGAGTTAGTATGGGACCCTGAGATATTCATTCATCCATCAAATTGTTGTATCTGTGCAAAGTTAAAAGTAGAACAAGGCAACTTGGAATCAGCATCGTTTCTGTATGTGGTAAATGTATATATTCCTCCAGGGAAGGCGTCCACCCCATTCGTCGATTCAATTTGCACTTTTGTGCAAAAGTTATGTAGCAATGATGAAAGAGTTCGTATCCTGATGGTAGGAGATTTTAATGCCAAAATCAATAATAGTTCAATCGCATCCTTTTCCAATCTGGACCAGGAGGAAGTTTGGTTTATTCCAGAGGCAGTATTCCCTCCCAATTTAAGATCTGATAAACGTGGCCTTTTACTGTTGCAAAACTTAAGAAATCTTGACTTTATAGTATTAAATGGCAGATTCCCAGATGACTCTCCTGCAGCCTTCACCTTTCACGGGTCACATGGAAATTCCCTTCTCGATTATATGGCAGTGTCATTTCAACTGTTTGGGGTATGCTCCCAGTTTAAGGTTCTCCCTACTAATTTGAGTGACCACAATATATTGGCTGTTAATATTTCTTTAAACTTCGAGAAACACGAACTATGGAACCAGAGGAAAGAGATAGTAACATACTCTCGCACTTGTTGGTCACACAAGAACCTTCCGAATCTACATTGGGTATTTAAGAACATTGCGTTCAGTTTAATCTGGGAGAACCCGATTGTGAGGTATGAAAGAATCATGACTGCTGTCAGAAAGCTGGGAAGAAAGATGAAAGATGAGAGTGCCGCCCCTAGAGTAACTCCTCCTAATGAAATTAAAACTCTTAATAATAAGATAAATGGGTTGATTAGATCGCAATTTATAGACCCATGGCCATCAAGACAAAAAGAGATATACAGATTAAAACAGGCCCGGAAAAGGAAAATAGCTGCAGTTTGCAGGGCCTCTGAAGACGAAAAATGGGTTAACCTTCGGGAAGTGGCAGCCTCGGGGGACACTAGAAAGTACTGGGCACTGATTGCCAAATACTGTGACAGTAGAGTAAAAACCCAGCCCTTGTTGATCTCTGAATCTGAATGGTCTACTTATATATCCCTATTGTACGCCCCCAATCCTACAGATGTTGGGGTTGAGGGGTTTAATGGGATTGCATCATCCGTAGAAGAGGTAGAAGCACCTGTAATGAGCGAACTTGAGGGATACATTAAGGAGGCGAGATACTCCGGGGCAATGGGGCCAGATGATGTCCCTGTAGCGATAATAAAAAAAGACTGCGGCGATTGGGCAAAGGTGTTACATCCCCTGTTCGTCCATTGTTATAAGCTCGGGGATATCCCTAATTCCTGGAAGGGCAGTATAATAGTACCTCTATATAAAAAAGGCCCTAAAAACTCACCTGCAAGCTATAGGCAAATCTCCCTTTTGGACGCAACGGGAAAACTGTTTGCAAAAAGCATCCTTGTCCACTTGCAAGAGTGCGTATTCGGTAGTAACTTGATTCCCCTTGAACAGTCTGGTTTTCGGAAGAATAGTGGCACCCTAGACAACATCTCTGTCTTGCAAACCTTAATTGATAAATACCCTGCGGGCGGAGGATGCCACTGTAGACAGCATTCATTGACTTCTCCACAGCGTTTGATAGGGTAGATCGGGGGACGCTGTGGAGGAAATTGATAAGAATGGGGATCCCAGGGAATTTGTTAAGAGTAATAATTGCTCTCCACTCCTCTACGTGGACTCAAGTTCAGTTGAGGGGGACTCAAGGCCTATCAAAGAAAATCACTACCCACAATGGGCTGAAGCAGGGGTGCCTCATGGCCCCTTTACTCTTCTCAATCTACATAATGACCTCCCTAGCCGGGTAGGGGAGAGTAAAGGCAACCCTCCACAAGTGGGTGATCTAAAATTAAGTTGTTTACTGTATGCTGACGATGCAATCATCATGGACCTAACTCCAATTGGGTTGCAAAGACGTTTGACGGAGCTGGTTAGGTACACTAAAGAATATTTTTTTAAAATAAACACTTCTAAGAGTAAGGTGATGATTTTTAGTCAGAAAGGCTGTAAGGTTAGACCAAATCTGAAATGGTATTTGGGAGATGAAAATATGGAAATAGTAACATTTTATCCTTATTTAGGATTTTTTTTTACTAATAGGTGCTCTGCTATCAGACATTTAGATCACTGCAAAAGTAAAGCTATTTCACAAGCTTCGGCAATTAACCGCTTGTATAAGCAATGCGGGAAAAGACACTTCTCACATACTATTGCAGTGTACAAAATAAAGATTCTGACGACCTTAAATTATGCTAGTGAAACAATTGACGAATGTGAGTGGGCTAAGTTCAACAAAGTGGAAGGCAAAATCTGGCGCCAAATATGTAACCTGAGTCACGCCGCATTAATTGCGGCTCTTAGGCTCGAATTTGGCCTCCTCTCAACATATGTTTTGTCATTGGCAGGGTCTTTAAGGTGGTGTAATGCTTTGATAAATGGTCAAGAAAATCTATTAAGGCTAGCTCTGCACAAGGAAATTTTTGATAACTTATTGTGTAAAAGTGTAATTTTTAGAAACTATTTAAAAGCTTTAAGTACCTTTGGTTTAGACATAACAGGGGGAGCAGGATTAAACAAATTAGAATTAAAGCACTTAATTAAAAAAACCAAATATGTGATCTCACGAGAAAGAGATCTGGAAATATGCCGAGGGAATGGAAAACTGGATTGCTTAGCGGAGAGTTCAATTGTAAAAAATCCTCAGCCGTATGTTCTTTGGAACTTGAAACATGGTGTACGCAGAGTGATTTTACTCCTAAGAATGAATTTGTTGCCGCTGAGGATAGTAACAGGAGCTTGGGAGGGTATCCCCAAAAATGAAAGAATTTGTGATTTATGCAATGGAGGTATCTAAGATTTTAATCATGTTTTGATTGTGTGCCCAGCACTTAGTTCAATGCGACGCAAATTTCTAAGGCCTGGTTTCTTACATTATAATATTTCAACAGCAGATCAGGCACGCAACTTTCTTCTGCATCCTCCGTCAGAACAGATATGTTTTAAGATTTTCTGTTTTTTTAAAGAATTTTTAAATGTATATTAGAAAGTCTAGAAGTAGGGGGAACAGTGGTTCATGTAGTACCTTGTATAACTTCCCTTGTCTTAGCACTTTTCAAGCACTTTTTCGGATAAGTATCATTGTTTAGTAGTGTGTTTTAACAATTTTGTTTGCTACTTAAATTTTTCGGTTTCTTTGTTCCGAGTTAATTCGGCTAAATTGTTGCTAGATAATCATCCTGAGTTCTGTCCTGGATTAGGGTGTCGATGCACTAGCACTTTATCTTGATATATTTGCACTTTTAGTATCATCTTGCATAAATCATCTGCTGTTAACACTGTTCTCTGTCCGCGACATAAGAAATATTTTAATTGCTTTTGTTAACTACTGCCTGTATATTGGATAATAATTGCACAAATGTATATGATTTTAGTAATCTTGTGCTAAGCTAAAAGGGTTGATTCAGGTATTAGGCCTGGATTAGGATTATGGTTTCTTTACGTCTGCATATTGTAGATGGCATGTGCACTTTATACAGCACTTTATAAAAATCCTGCCGCTGCTTTCTTTAATATTTATCTCCCATAGATAAGATTTTAGGGGTGTAACTCTTCGTGCTTTTTAATACTGTTTTTTATGAATCATATTTTATAGTAATGTTATGTGGAATTCCTTGGAATTCCAAATCATAATAAAATGAATTGTGAATAAAATGAATTGTGAAGTTAACCCAGCTTAGGGGAGTTAGAGAAGGTGCTGTTCCTAAACAGCCAGAAGCACAAAAAAAGGGGAACAACACCAGACACCATCACAACACCAATAAAAAGAAAGGGTCTACCGTTTTACCATCTAAGAAAGCCCCGTCTATTAATAACTGTGCACCATCTGTTTTACCTAATCTGGAATGTCCCATATTGGACAACGCTCAAGAGGGTGGCTCCGGCCTGATTGATTGCGATACCTCACAACTTTTCGCCAGATTTAGGGATCTACTAAAACATCATCTCCAACCCCTGGAACGGAGTATGATGGCAATTGAAAAGCAACTTGCTATACTCACTACCAAATTATCCAATCAGACTAGGGCGGGAACGGTTAATCCCGGGCGGGCCCAGGTAGCGGACAATTCTGGGATTATAACAGCCAATCCAGTTAGACCGCCCGTTATGTCCAAGGCTCAGGCAAAAACAAAAGAACCTTTAACCCCCCCTATTACCAGCTTCAAATAATTGTGTAAATTCCAAGTTAAAAACCAAATCCATATCTCAGTCACCTTTATCTAGTCAGCAAAACCCTCCTCTTCCTCCCTCTGTAGTTCCACCAACAGCTGCTAACCCCACCGCAGCTAAGGTGTCTTCACAGCCATCTCAAATTAAACCCTCGGCGCCCCAAAAATCAAATCCTCCAGAGGGCAAGAGGGGGCCTAGATCTAAACGCCCTGTTCATCTGCCACCCGAGGTCTCCCCATTCACGGTAATCCTAACGGGAGTACCCGAACTAGCAGCAGGAACAGATGAACCATCCTGGTCCCTCCTGAATAAAATTATTCAATGGCTCAGTATCAATAGGCCATTACAGCCCCCAAATACCAGTAGAATTTCATCTGTTCGTAGAGTATCATGGGTGGGGGCGAGTACCAAGAGTATTCAGGGGGATTGCGTCATTGTTACTTGTGAAGACGCATCCACCGTGAATCATATTTGCTCGTGGCCAGATTTGGAGAAGAAAGGGGGAATTGATACCCACCGACTCTCTTTTTTCTACCCTCGGTATATAACTATCATCCCCCAATACCACCACCAAATTGGGTTCTACCTCCAGAACAAGTATGGAACTATGGAGGTCCTTGGCTGACCCAAAAGAGTAGGAGCAGGGAATGGGTACCTCGTCTCTGTTTGGCCAAAGACAGTTAGGCCACTATTTGGGTGAAGGGTGGCAAGGTATTCACACTAACAACAGATTCGACTGTCTTGAGATGGTTGATTGACTTTATGCCTCACCATCCTCAAGCCAGTCTGCCATTAGTCAGATAGTGTCTGACGTACCTGTGCAACTTGTCCACGATAGTGTTTTGGCAGTATACCCTCCGGATTATGTTCCGCCTAGTGGACATGTGGTCATACGGGAGGATTTTGTACAGGAAGGAAGCCCCGCAGAATTTCTCCCACCTAAAATTAACCCAAGTGATACCCAACTCCCTAGCTGGGGGCCTACAGTCGGGCATCCACGGAAAGGTGTTTCATGTACTAGTATTGAAGCGCGTGTGTCTTCTGATGCCCCCAGAATAGTCGTAGGTGAGAGTATCACGGAGGCTAACCTGACTACACCCCGCGCCTCCCAGTTGGGGCAAGCTGTATACGGTCCCACTGAGTCTATCGGCCTTACCCTTATTTCCTGGAATATTGCCGGTATTGCAGGGAAACTAGACACACCCTTCTGGTCCAAGTTCATGGGGGAAGGATTTGATATAATCCTCCTCCAAGAAACCTGGTGCCAAGAACAAATAAATATAGAAGGTTACTCATCTCACTGTCTTAACACTACTAAATCTAGTTCAGGCAGGGCCAAGGGGGGCCTTTTGTTACTTCTGTCTAATAAACTGAGTAATTGTGTAGTCAGAAGTAGCTCGATTGTGGGAACCCACAGCCAGGTAGTGAGGGTTGAATGTAGCAAGGGAAATGACTTGGTCCTTGTAAACTTTTACAATAACATCTTTGATGCTTCCAGAGGAAACATCTTATTCCCCCTGGAAAAGGAAATTGTAAGGGTTCTGGGCATCTCCAACAGAAGGGCAGATGTTCTATGGGCAGGGGATTTTAATCTGCAGCCATGCCATCTCTCAAAAGGGAATCCCTGCGACTTTGGAACCGAAACGGTTACTTACTGGGGGAGTGCGGATGAGAGTGAGGATTTCCTTCACTTCCCACATTGCCATTATGGCTCAATCTTAAATAAACTATTAACCAAATTAGACCTACATCTGCTAAGCTTTAATAAAAACAGTTTGAATGTTACTTGTCCTACCTTTACAGGGAGGGATGCTGGGACATTCATAGACCATATTCTGTTCTCCAGTACAGGTGACTTCCTAAATCTGTGTATCAGAGAGGAAAGTCTAAGTGATCACAATAGCATCTGCGTTACCCTTCCGGGACGAGGTGCAACATCAATGACTGGAGAAACATGTTCCACTGAATTAGTACCCATCAGACCAAATGGTCTGAGGATCAGATGGTCTGGAACAAACTCTTTGGCCAAACAGAGAGAGGTTATAATTAATTGTAAAACAGAAATCAGCTACTGTTTAAAAAATGTTATCAACCCTGACTTCTTATTGACACAATTTATCAATATTAACATCATTATTGAAGGTATTTTTACCAAGATATCCCCTTCCAATAGAGCTACAAAGCGGGGATGGTTTGATAAACCCTGTGCAATTGCCCTACAGGAACTGAAGAAGGTTCTAGGTAGCAAGCCCCGAGACAGTAATGAGATAAAACAATCAAGGGTCAACTATAAAATGGCAATTTCTAATAGGAAAAAGGTTCTACAAAATGAAGCTTGGGACAAGTTAAAGGAAGCAGCGGAGACCAAAAATAGTAAACTCTATTGAGAAACAATTAATAGCCCCTTTCTAAATACTGATGGTATCCCGGAAATAACTTCATATGTTGCATGCAACGAATGGATTACTCATTTTACTAATATTTTTAATCCAGAAGGGACACCACTAGCTGTATCAGCAACCGAGGCATCATCCTGGATACCTCTACCCCTGGGAATAACCATGAAGGGCTCTCTAAAAGTAAGGGGGGGAAGGCCCCGGGCCCAGATGGGGTCCCCATTGATCTTTTAAAAGCAGAACCGAATTTGTGGGTTCCTATTTTGGTGAGGACGTTTAACTGTGCGGCAGAAGGCAACATCCCTCCCTCCTGGGGCCAATCAGTTATTATCCCCCTATTCAAAAAAGGTAGTAAATCGGAGGCTTCTAATTATAGTCCCATTTCTTTATTGGATGCCTCAGTGAAGGTCATGAGCAGAATCCTGCTCAAAAGGCTAGAATCCTGGGCAACAGATTCGAATACTTTAACAAAAGTGCAATATGGCTTCAGGAAAGGCATGGGTACCCTGGAGCAATGTGTTAATTTAGACCTCATTTTTAACAAATATACTGTAGCTAAAAAGGGCAATCTTTTCTTATGTTTTGCTGACCTGAGCAGCGCGTTTGATTTAGTTGATCACGCTATCCTTTGGGAGGTTTTGTTAGAGTCGGGGGCACCGAAGGAATTTATTCATTTTCTGGCCAGGCTTTACATGAAACTCTCCTGTAAGGTTCGTTATGGTACCCTAGGCGAATGTACGCCGTTCTTCAAAGTTTCAAGGGGAATTCGCCAGGGCTGCGTACTGGCCCCTATTTTATTTTCCCTTTTTATCAATTGTATTGATCGTAACCTGGTCGCTATCCCAGCAGATGCTCCCCAGATTGGAGGTAAACCTGTCCAAATTTTACTATATGCGGATGACGCTGTTCTTTTATCCCGCACTTAGATTGGGTTACAGCGATTAATTGATAGTTTTATGCTGTTTATTCAAAACAGGAGGCTCTGTGTGAACAAATCCAAGACTTATGTGATGTTGTGCGGGCAGGCTGCAAATAAACTGAAACATAGCTTTTTCTTGGATAGTGATAGGATGACACACGTTAAATCATTTTGTTATTTGGGAATTACTTTTACTAATGACGGGTCATGGACATCTGAGTTCGACAACATCAGACTGAAAATGTTGCGGACCACTAGTAGTATATTCCGATTTGCATCCAAGCTTGGATCGAGAAGTATTCCAGATATGATCAATATATATAACATCCGTTGTGTTTCTTCTGCATTGTATGGGGCGGGTGTGTGGGGCCATATTGAAGGCCCCTCGCTCCAAAAAGATGAAAACAAGTTTTTAAAGAGACTGTTATGTGTCCCTCCTTCTGCCTCTGTACAACTAATCCATGATGAGGTAGGGATCGAGTTTATCTCTGACTTTGCAGCCGTTCTGCCACTCTTATTGTGGCGTTCTATTTGGGCTAAACCAGAGACTCGATTCACTCAAGAGATTATTCTTGATTGTATAGGATTGGATCACTCATCACGCATTCAGTGGATGAAATACATTCATTTCTGGTATAAAACCTTATTTGAAATTGATGTTCTTCTTGACCCCGAACTGGCAGTCGCAATCCCCAAAAAAGAAATTAAACAAACATTTTTAAACTTTAAAAAGAAGGAGAGAGATAAGGTGCATGGTAAGCTAGCCACCGTGAAGTTTTACAAGGAATTGAATTTAATTCCGGGGCCTCAAACCTATCTTGCGAATGTGTCCCGTCCCTCCCATCAATTTGTGTTAACCAGAGTCAGATTGGGTATTGTACACCACCTTGTTGCATTCCCAAAACAGAAAATAAGATCTGACATTCCCTGTCCGTGCGACAACACTTCACGACAGAGCTGCTATCATTTTCTACTTTTTTGCAAATGTTATCACTTTTTAAAGGTAAAGTATCTAAAACCCATCTTTTTAAAATACAATATTCGATCTTCAAAGAGCGCTTTGATGCTACTATCCTCCTTAGAGAACGTGGATATTTGCTTCTTTGTTGCTACATTTATTCTGAAATGTACAGCTGCCAGGAAGAGCATAATGCTGCTATAATTTCATATATTCCTGTCTGTACATAAATGTCTTTGTTTATGTTGTATATAGAATTTTAATCCCGCTTTATGCCCACAGTATGTAAATGTATGGTCCTTTTTTCATATATCAAACTAACCTTCCCGTGTCTTCCGAGCCATATTTGATCATTTGTTCATCCGATTTCTTGACTTAAAATGTACAGCTGCCAGGAATAGCACTTGGTGTGTTAAATATATTTATTCCTGTCTGTACATATATGACTTTTTATAGCTTTTTAACTATGTTCTATAATTTTAATTAATTATATATTGTTGTCCAGTGTATGTCAGTATATGTTCCCTTCTCTACTCCCGAGTATCTAAGTCATTTTTAGATATTATTACATATGCAATGAATTGTTTTTAGTTGTTTTGCTTGTATGATTTGTATTTCTCAAATCGAATAAAAGCTTATGACTTGACTTGACTTGAATTGTGACGTGGAAAAATAAGAAAAATGACATTGGTTCTCTTGCCGTGAATAAAAGAGACAAACAAGATTACAACACACAAGTTATATATGTTAATTATCAACCTCTACATTAGAACGTACTAAATTCATAAGAATACTAGAGTGACGTTTTTAGGGCTCGCCTGTTGTGCGCAGCACAGCTGGCAAGCTCTATAGGGGCTTATCCAGTCTTTAACCACACCACCACTGGCTGGCGATTCCTTGCAGTGCATGAAGCGCGTGCACAATGCCACCAGCCGCCTGCCTGCCTGCCTCGCATTCCCACATCAAAGGCAGCCCTCCCAGCGCATTTGTCACCCCCTAATTATTCACGGCCTGCTGGCCGTACTTTCAGTTTAGTCTCCTTTTAACTTGCTCGCATTTCCCTCCTCCCCCTTCTGGGTCCTTATCTCCTCGCATTCCCCCCTTCCTTCTCGCCCAGCCCTTTGATGCTCTGCTGTAGACCCTGCCTCTAAACCTGTCGTCCCATCTTTCACCCTCTCGCTTCCCCCTTTCCTCTCCATTGACGATCTCCCTCATGTGTGAGTGCTACCTGAGCTTGTGGCCTGTACCCGTCATATCTCTCTCCCTACCATACACTGTTTATTTCTTCCTGTATGCAGCAAACTCGTGACACACACGGACCCTAGCCGGAGCGGGATCCAAGCTCAGTCAAGCTCAGATGGGCGCGGGCCTCCAACCATTCCAAACACCATGCACGGTGCAGTGTGCCACCAGCTTTGGCAAGTGCGTCAGCGCCCCACTTAGGGACAGTAAGCGCTATATAGATGTTGCAATTGGTGGCAGGCTTTGTGTCAATTATGCCCCATATTTGAAGACTTTCCTCTTACAGACCATTACAGAGTGAGCATTTAAATAGTTCAACTGCTAGTATTGAAAGCTTGGCAGCTAAATTCATATAACCGAGGTCCTTTGTAAAAAAAATTGTAACCAAGTTGCTTTATCTCCTACTGCCTCGCATTTCTTATATACCAAAGCAGATAGCACTGAGCAAGCACTGGCAAAGCTGTGCAGTGGTTAAATATATTGTTTAAATTTTGTTTTATTGTAAGCTACTATATATTCTACGGACGCGCGACGGAGACGGAATAACAAAAAAAAAAACAGTTTCTGCGACGAATGGTAAACAGTTCGCCAACAAGCCCCTCATCCCCCCCCAACTCTCCCCTCCCCCATCTCCCCCCCCCCAAACCAGCAGCCACGCGCTCTCATTAACTGCAGGCCTAATGAACAGGGCCTGGATTTAAAGCATGAGCACAGATAATTCACGCGCCGCTAATTAGCGCCTAGCCCTGATTACAGGAGCTAGCCGAGGCCCAAACAAAGACGCGCGGATTCATAAAGCATAAGCCGCGGCGCCCCCCAACACTGCCGTTTCCACTTATCTTGAGCACTCACCCCTCAAACAGAGTCAGCGCGGTACAAAAATCATAATTACAACCAGTGCGTTGGAACTAAAAGGATTAAAATTTAATGCATCAGGAAAACAAACACCAAGCTATTTTTTAGTGACTTGACATCATTGTCCTACCATCTCAATTAGTCCATCTCTTCATCCCCCACTTTACTTGTCTGTTAGTCGCTCCCCCTCCTTATTATGAACCCCCTCATTCTTCACCAATCACTCGCTATACATTTGCTAATGCTCCCCATTGGGGCTTTTACGCCTCACTAACAGTCCCTCCCCTCACCTTTGTTTTCCGATCCTGTCCGCTTTCCCAGACTCACCCACTGTTTCCCAAACCTCAATTCCGCACTACTCCATAATCATTGTTTACCTACATTTTTCCCATCTCCCCCAACCCTCTTCTGTTACTGCCCTCTGCTTATTCCTATTTAAGCGTGTCTTTTCTCCACCGCTCACCCTTCCCTTATAATCCCGATGCCTTCCTTTGCCCGCAATATTACCTCTCCTCACTGGCACTGATTGCAAGGGACACAATTTCAAACTGGGTGGAATTCCTCTTTCCCACGCCTACTACTTCCCTTGCTACTGACATCTTTCATCTACTTATTGGGTCTGCAGCAGTGCGTATAAAATAGTGGTGCGGTCGTAAAACGGGAGTGACCCATGAAGCCTTTGCTTGTTTTTTTAGGGCTCGCCTGTTGTGCGCAGCACAGCTGGCAAGCTCTATAGGGGCTTATCCAGTCTTTAACCACACCACCACTGGCTGGCGATTCCTTGCAGTGCATGAAGCGCGTGCACAATGCCACCAGCCGCCTGCCTGCCTGCCTCGCATTCCCACATCAAAGGCAGCCCTCCCAGCGCATTTGTCACCCCCTAATTATTCACGGCCTGCCGGCCGTACTTTCGGTTTAGTCTCCTTTTAACTTGCTCGCATTTCCCTCCTCCCCCTTCTGGGTCCTTATCTCCTCGCATTCCCCCCTCCCTTCTCGCCCAGCCCTTTGATGCTCTGCTGTAGACCCTGCCTCTAAACCTGTCGTCCCATCTTTCACCCTCTCGCTTCCCCCTTTCCTCTCCATTGACGATCTCCCTCATGTGTGAGTGCTACCTGAGCTTGTGGCCTGTACCCGTCATATCTCTCTCCCTACCATACACTGTTTATTTCTTCCTGTATGCAGCAAACTCGTGACACACACGGACCCTAGCCGGAGCGGGATCCAAGCTCAGTCAAGCTCAGATGGGCGCGGGCCTCCAACCATTCCAAACACCATGCACGGTGCAGTGTGCCACCAGCTTTGGCAAGTGCGTCAGCGCCCCACTTAGGGACAGTAAGCGCTATATAGATGTTGCAATTGGTGGCAGGCTTTGTGTCAATTATGCCCCATATTTGAAGACTTTCCTCTTACAGACCATTACAGAGTGAGCATTTAAATAGTTCAACTGCTAGTATTGAAAGCTTGGCAGCTAAATTCATATAACCGAGGTCCTTTGTAGAAAAAATTGTAACCAAATTGCTTTATCTCCTACTGCCTCGCATTTCTTATATATCAAAGCAGATAGCACTGAGCAAGCACTGGCAAAGCTGTGCAGTGGTTAAATATATTGTTTAAATTTTGTTTTATTGTAAGCTACTATATATTCTACGGACGTGCGACGGAGACGGAATAACAAAAAAAAAAACAGTTTCTGCGACGAATGGTAAACAGTTCGCCAACAAGCCCCTCATCCCCCCCCCAACTCTCCCCCTCCCCCATCTCCCCCCCCCCCAAACCAGCAGCCACGCGCTCTCATTAACTGCAGGCCTAATGAACAGGGCCTGGATTTAAAGCATGAGCGCAGATAATTCACGCGCCGCTAATTAGCGCCTAGCCCTGATTACAGGAGCTAGCCGAGGCCCAAACAAAGACGCGCGGATTCATAAAGCATAAGCCGCGGCGCCCCCCAACACTGCCGTTTCCACTTATCTTGAGCACTCACCCCTCAAACAGAGTCAGCGCGGTACAAAAATCATAATTACAACCAGTGCGTTAGAACTAAAAGGATTAAAATTTAATGCATCAGGAAAACAAACACCAAGCTATTTTTTAGTGACTCGACATCATTGTCCTACCATCTCAATTAGTCCATCTCTTCATCCCCCACTTTACTTGTCTGTTAGTCGCTCCCCCTCCTTATTATGAACCCCCTCATTCTTCACCAATCACTCGCTATACATTTGCTAATGCTCCCCATTGGGACTTTTACTTCTCACTAACAGTCCCTCCCCTCACCTTTGTTTCCCGATCCTGTCCGCTTTCCCAGACTCACCCACTGTTTCCCAAACCTCAATTCCGAACTACTCCATAATCATTGTTTACCTACATTTTTCCCATCTCCCCCAACCCTCTTCTGTTACTGCCCTCTGCTTATTCCTATTTAAGCGTGTCTTTTCTCCACCGCTCACCCTTCCCTTATAATCCCGATGCCTTCCTTTGCCCGCAATATTACCTCTCCTCACTGGCACTGATTGCAAGGGACACAATTTCAAACTGGGTGGAATTCCTCTTTCCCACGCCTACTACTTCCCTTGCTACTGACATCTTTCAATCCCTTTATTCCTCTTTTCCAATCCCGCCGATGACTTTTTTCCTTTTCTACCTCCCACCACTCTAACCACCCCCCCCCTCACTCATTCCATTGACATTGTTCCTACCTTTTGCCCCCATTTTCACCACCTTGCTATTACCCCCATCACGCGTGTCTCTGCAGTGCGTGTGCGTGCGTGTCTGAAACAGTTTATCTCAGTGTACACTGGCATGCGAGGACGTGTTTGTATGTGACGACGTCGTTGTATGCGAGTATATCTGAATAGTGTTGAAAACCCATCCCTGCATGTGTGCATTGGAAGTGTGTTTGTGTCTGGTGTGTATGCATTCAAAGATCGTCGTGTGTGTATATTCTATGTAATGTGTACATGTGTGTTAACCGATGTTGGTGTATGCATTCAAGAATCCATCTGTATGTGTTTTTGTGTATGATGATGATCTTTTTGTGGTGGTGTTATCTGCATTCAAAGACGGAGTTGGATGTTTTTCATTTTAATGTATCTTTTGTTTTGTGTGTGTATCATGCCTGTGTGTAGCATAGACGACGATTTATCTGTTCAATAATGTTATCTCGCCTATATTTATATAGTAGCATGCATCTGAATTTGTGGTCTGTCTTGACTGTCCATTTCTCCAATGCTTTTGCATATTGTGTTGACCGGAGTTGATTTTGTGCAATTTGCTGTGCCTAATGCAGTGTGTATTTTATCTGGTACTTTTATCTGGGGCTATGGGAGAAACTGAAAGCCATTAGTCGTCCATTGTGTGAGGTGATTTTGGGGTTGCAACCTGCAAAGGCGGAATAGTACAACACTCGGCGACCCTGTAATTATTCTTACCGCTTGAAAAATATTGTTACTGAAACTATAGGCATCATTTAGATTTAACCGAGCTGGAACCTCGTTAGGAGTGAAGGAAACACCAGGCTTGCATTGTTGGAGCCTCTGCTGGCTCTGCCTGCATAAACATCATACCTGGTGGCCTATCAGCCACTGAGCCGCCATGCCACTGTGGTCACCTCTCCCTACTTCCTACCAGCTCTACATTTCCATGTCTTGTTGTACATTGAAGGAATGGCCGTCCAGGGCAGAGTATTCAAGTGAGGACTGAATGCATTGTTTTTTTTTTTTAATTTCAAGAAACAAACTCATACTTTGGGAGCTTGTTTCTTGAAAACATAATTTTTTGAGTTCATGCATCAAACATGACTGTTGCTCAGCAATCATCTGTGCCTTCAGTGGTACCACTGAAGGCACACGGGTCCTCCACCATAGGAGCGGAGGCCAAACGCACCAATGACTGAAGATGGCATCTGCCAACACCTGCTGAAAGGGGACGCGCACTCCGAGCAAAGGTATCACTTCATCGCCACTGTTTGCAGCAAATGGACACTTTTAAAAAAAATCCAACCCTGCTCTCTAGAGATGTGGCCTAACGACCAGAGCTGCCATCTAAGTCACGTAAATACAAAACATGTTGCATTCCAAATGCTATAGGTGTCACATTCGCGAAAGTTATAACTATTGACATTGTAAATGACAAAGCTATCAATTTAGCTATTTTAAAAACCAAGAAATAAAATATTTGTAATTTACAAGACCAATAGCTCCAACTTTTCTAATGCGAGACCTATTGCATTTCCAATGCTTGTTTTTCTAGCATCTAATTTCTCTCATAACATTGAATAATGTGTGTTTTCTATATGCGATTACATTGCACTTCCAACTGGTACCCCAAGTGGGCTCCAATTTTCCCCTATATCAACGTGAAGAAACTGCTTTGGGCTTATAGGTCTGCACCTCAGGATCAGATATAGTCCATTTGATCTAAGACAGGTTAGCTGATAAACCATATATAACCAAACCCACATTAAATTGCGTGTTAACTTAAAGCATGTAAAATAAAACTGCAGATTGGTTAAGGCTGCTGTCAAAGAAAAGATACAAAAAAACGATGTAAAGTGTGGACAAACAGTTCGGGAAAAGACGACAGTTGTCAACTGGAAATGTTCTCTTTTCAGAAGACGGTAGAACCTGGGAGCATCATGTTAGTCAGTGCGCATGCCTGGGCTGGCCTCGCAGGCGAACAGTCTAGTGGTTTAGACTGAAAACAGACGGAGCTACGTTGAAGACCAGTGAATGAAGTCTAGGGCTGTGGATGTGGCGAATCTCCCGCGGGGATTTAAAGAATAACGTCACGCAGCCTCGTCACGACACTTTCTGGCCAGGCAGGCTAATGCCCCCGCTGATGGAGGAAATGCAGGGGGTGGGGGGAGTTCACGCAGTCGCGCGCAGCGGGGAGGGGGTACGTTTCCGGAGCGCAGGGGGCGTGACGCGGGCGGTAGGCGGTGCCAAGGGAAGGCTTGGACGTAGCTCCGTATCCGGCCGGGATAGGCGGCGGAGGGACCTGAACCTGGAGAGGGGAGACGGTGCCCGGGCACCCCGCGCCGCGCTGGCAGCCGCCGGGAGAGGTAATGGATTGTTCCGTAGTCCAGTTGCGTTTACAGGGCAGTTTTCTTTTTGTAAATGTCAAGCCGAGATCTGCTCCCCCGGGCTCTGTGCCCCGGGCGTTGAGTGACCGCAATTGCTTTCTAGGATTTGCAGGCCTAGAGATCCTGCCTCTCCGAGGTTCAACATACCCAGAGCAAACCCTTTAGCATCGCTTCTGCCCAGAGCATCCCCCAACAGGGACCGTTACTGGGAGAAGGTGGGGCTCTGTGTATCCTTATACATTAAAGAAAGTCAACCTCCAACGACAGGGACCATCCCACCCTTATGCTGAGACGGAGGCACCCGAAACGGCCAACTAGCAGTCTGCCTAGCCATGCTTGTAGGGGTGCCATGTTTCTATCACCCGTAAACTCGCTCCCTCTGTTGGCTCCTCTGGCTGTGTGGTGCTGATGGCACACAAAGGAGTCGCAGAGCAGGGGCTGCGCGATGAGCATTGTTGGATGCTGTGCACTGGGCATTGTTTGACTACGGTGCCGGGAGGATTGTTCGGAAGATGTGAAGGAACCTTTGTTCTGATGTGCACGGATTTGTTCAGAAGACGGGTTTGGGGGATTTGCATGGTCTGGCCAAGTTTGCAGTAGACCGAGTTTGTCTTAAATTTGACAGCTGCTTCTATCAATGGTATGATTAGAGGGCCTTCTGTGAAGTCGCCGAGGTGCCTGTTGATACATTCGGTGCCTGTCACGAATCGTTGTTTCCTAGGTAGGTTGATGATTGAATGCAAAGAAAGGTCTCTCTATGCTTACAGATGTTTATTTTGGCCCACCTCACCTCTTTGAAGCAGCAGCAAACCCAGAACTCACCCAGTGTTGGTCGATATCAAAATGTCAACACCACAAAGCTCAAATTTATAATAAACGTCATGCTGATAACTCCATACCATTCCGGATCTACTTCAGTCTGTATTTGTCGGGAAAACTGCTGTTGTATTGAGGTGATAAAAGTAGTCGAGGTTTCCTCTCGCTGTACTTAAAGATGTGGGAGATCACAATCGGATGTTACCTAGTCATTAACTCGATAAAAAAAAAGATTTACAGTTTAACATTGGCAAATTGTAGCGGACTATAATACACAAAATCAATACATAGGTGATGAAGATATATAAGACGGTTACTTACGAACTTGAAGTACAAGGTCAGCCTCGTCAAGAATACGAACAATCATAACAGAGCACAGATTAACATATAAAAACTAACGTACAACACAATAGCAAATTGGTCGTAAGAGCTGTAACCTACAAGCAGTTGGTGGTCAGAAGAGCTGAAGCTGGAAGATGATTGTGTTAATCAGCAAAGGATGCAGGGCTGTACCTGCATTGGAAAAATAACAGATCCTTTATTGCGTTTCATTTCGGTAAAACAACACATGCATTTTATCCCTATGCTCATCAAGATGGACCAAGTTTAAATTGATATGTTTCGCCATTTAAATGCCCATTAAAAATAATAATCCTCCTACTTCTCACCATTTATCCCATGGCTCCTAAGCAACATCCATCTCTTCATTTGCGGAGCATTATGTATCTGTTATGCACAATTGCACCATACACACATCCACACCTCGTACAAATTGACCACATGGTTGGGTCCCTTTGTGTTTACGACAGAAGGATGCCTTCCAGTCTTCCCATTCATTCTCATGAATAGTTCTTTGAAAATACGCTCAGTTTGTTCTTTGGCAATAAAGAGCCACGACCTAGGTACATTATCAGCAAAATGTAACATACAGAGTTGTTTGTGCAATAGGAAACACACTGTTCAGTTGGCGAGATAAGAGATTAGAGGGCCTCTCTGGGACAAAATGGAGAGTGGGGAACAATTTATGAGATAATCCGACAAGTTACTGGTTATTATTACTGGACTTCTGAAAGGGGTGATTTGAGTTTGATGCATAAAAGTAAGCTTCCATTAACAGTTGCATGGGGCGTAGGAAGATTAAAGCTGTTTTCCTGAAGTTTTGTAGCAGTTTCTGGTGTTTACAGTAGTTACAGTTGATTTTATAGTGAAAAACGTTTTACTATGAAGAACTGGAAATTGATTTGCTAGATAGACATGTTCAATATTACACATTGTTTTGTGGCAGCGACAAAGTATTTTAGAGAAGAGGCACACTTCTGTTGTGAGCAATTGAAGTGGGGTCTTAAAGGGGAATAGTTCAGTTGAAGAGAAGACCGTATGGTGTCAGATGAAAGTAGTAAAAGCTACTGGTGGATCTTTTTGTAATGTTGCCATTAGATGATTAATTCTCATAGTCCTTTCCATAGTTAACACCTATTAGTAGTAAACCTTGTTTAAAAGATCTATGCTCACCATCCAAAACCAGCTCCAAAACTAGGCATTTCTAAAGGTGGTAGAAGCGTCTCTTTTAGTAGACACATGGTAAACACCATTCTGTATATAAACATCTGCACTGGTGCTAACAACCTCACTGCTGGAAAGAAAATCTAAATTTACCTTTTTGTAAATTGCTTTTGGCAGTTACTCCTCCGTTATAGAAACACCTTCAACCGAATTAACAAAGTGTTCCAATGCAAGTTTATTAATCCGAGATTCTGTGGAACTCTGAAGCATGCCTTCAGTAATTGAGCAAAGAACTGAAACGACTCCTGTAGTAACAGGATTTTGGCCTTCTTCAGATCTTGTGTGCTCAGAAGACTGGGCCTGGTTTAATGTTGGATGTTAACAGAAAATCTTCTATTTCTGGAGGATAATTCACAAGCAGAATTCTTCACCCCATACATATTCTGATTGAGGAAATTGTGCTGCACATTTCTCATCTGACGTTTGTACTTCCTTTGCAGTTCAGATGATTTTCCTTTGCCACCCACCTCTAAATTAGGCCTTCTGTTCGTTCACTGTCTAGGTCACATATGGCAATTGGAGAATTACCATATTCAGCATCATTTGAAGAGGCCTTTGGGCTGTTAGTACGTTGAAAACGTAAAAAGAAAAAAAACAAGCATTGGAAATGCAATAGGTCTCGCATTTGCTTGTTAGAACCATTGACGTTGTAAATGACAGTGTCTTTTATCCATGTGTTATGGAGTGTACGTATGTGGTGTGTAGTGGAATTATGGGGGTTGGACCGGAATTGTTAGTTGTGGATTTGTGTTGCATTGAATGGTGTGGTGTGGATTTGTATAGTGGAATTATGTGGCATGGTGTGCAGTGGTTTAATAGAGTTTTTTTTATATTGTGCGTACTAGACCCGAGACATCTGGTATTAGAGCGCTTTACATGAGCACCAGGATCGTTAGACGGACACATTCATTTTTTTTGTTAGGCACAGCGAGATTAAGTGATTTGCTCAGAATCACAGGAAGTTGAGCGTCGTTTGCGAGACTCGAACCTGGTTCCCCAGCTTCAAGGTCGACTGCTCTAACCGCAAGGCTACATACTCTTTCCATGGTGTGCAATGGAATTATGTGGATAGTAACTATGTGGTATTGAGTGTACTGGAATTATTTGGATGGGGAATGTGTGTTATGGAGTTGGATTGTGTGGAATGATATCTTTTTTTGTAGAGGGATATGTAGTTTAATTATGTTGTGTGCTGTTGAATTTAGTTGCATGATGTGGAATTATGTTCTGTGTTTTTGATGTATGTGGTGTGTTGTATAATTGGGTTGTTGAGTTATGTGGTTTGGTGTCGAATTGTGTAGTGTGGATTGGAAAGGTGTGGAGTTGAATTGTGTAGCGTTGAACCGTGTGAATAGCTCAGTTTTTTGGTGTAAAAAAAACCCCAAATAAATAGGAGCTAAGCTCCAGATCTGTGTCTTTGGGTGTTAAAAAAAAAAAAGCCATCACATTGTAAGTAATGGGTGGGTTTAAGCCCTTTACTTTATACAATACCCCCCCCCCCCCGCAGCAATAGTGCATGGGCTCACTGTTAGGCAAGACCTAAAAAGGGGTGCACAGGCACAAAATCTTTTGTATTGGGAAAAATACTGGCCAAGAAAAGAAATGCAGGTTGTGAAATATACATGCTTAGACTAACTGTGTTTGCCGTGATGAGCTACCGACTGTGGGAAAAAGTGTGGGAACATCCTGCTCTGCTGGCTTTAGCTTCACCCTGATTGGACAGAAGGAATCAAAAAAGTGAGACTTTTGGAGCCAGGTGCAATGTCGAGTGGGAAAACGTGACCAATGGCGTACTCGCTACAAACTGCCCAGCATATACCCAGAAATCACACACTACTGTGGGGGTTGCTGCTATGTCTAATGCTGTGGATACTGCTTCAGGACACTGGAGATGAGTAACTTTAGCTCAAACCTCTTTACGGCTTTCCCTCACCTTAATTCTTGTACTGACGAACACAACAGACATAGTGTGTAATCACATTAACAAAAAACACCGTTTTCCCAAATAGTCTAGGATAGAAGGTACAACCGTATACTATCCCATTCTGGCTGTTTGGGTGATTTATTAAAATACCCCTGCTAAAATAGAAGCGCATAAAAAGTATTGCACGCAACAGAATTTCTATAGCTCTTCTTTACTAGGATGCATGGACAGAACGGAAAGCTGAACTGGAACAGGGCCAAAGACTGTGAGGAAGGCAAAAGAACCAGGAAACCATAGAACAGAAACACAACTGGAGAGTAGCAAACTGCGAAGAAATCGAACAGTAGCCATAGGTAGCAATGGACCTGTGCCAGAACCTGATAAGCTCAGGACCATGATCTAACACTGTCATAGATGCTAACAGTGGCAGTATCAAAGCAGTACCCAACAGCACCCAACAGCACCAGAAGAGTGGTAGGGGTACCATTTGATCTAACAGTACCTGAATCAGTACTGGAACAGAACCGCGGAGTAACAAAGGTAAAACATAAACACGATTAATATAATAAGGCAGCAGTACCAGAGCTAAAGCAGAAATGTAACTGCTTAAATAACTTGACAGGCCAAGCTGGTTGCAGGTATTTCTGTGCACCTTCAACTACAAATTGTGGTAGCATGGATCAATGTTTCATCATTCTAGTAGGCAGTAAAACGAACACTAAGTGGCCATCCAGTGAATGCAGTGGTTAATGTGTAGAAACAGTATTTGCCAGGGCTCTCGTCAGGAGGCAGTTTGCACAAGCCAATTGCTCCTATTAGAGCCACCTATAATAGAACTATTAACCATGAAACCCTGTAAGTGAGGTGAGGATGTAGTGTAACGGCCAGACCTGCCGAATTTAGAGCTGGGGAACCAGGTTTGAGTCTTGGCTTAGGCTCAACGTCCTGTGATTCCGAGAAAATCACTTACTCTCCCTGTGCCTCCAAAAAAATGAATGTGTCCTCAACTGTTTCTCGTGCAAAGCGCTCCAATATCTCTGGGTCGAGTTTGTGTTATGTGCTATGAAACCACAAGCTCAAATGAAGCACTGAGTGAATGACGTCACAACATCATTCAAAACCCCAGCTGACATCACCAAACAAAGCAAAATTTTAGAATGCTTATGGTTGGTGACTTTTATAAATGTAAGACTGGGTAGAGAGATCTGCTTTTTCCCTACACCGTATGGCCCCTGTAACACCCACTATTCAAGTGCCTAGCCCCGGATCTTCTTACTTTGACATGAACAGTTGCCAAAGAACCGTGCCCGTTACTGTCCAGAACTCCGTAAAACATTTCTAAATTAAAAACCAAGCCATGCTCTCCAGCTTCTGTGTTAAGCACATTTCCATTTCCAATCCACACAATGCCTTGAGTGTGCCATTTCCGAGGTTGCTTAGTCTTCCAATTCGGCACACCTTGTGCGAAATGCACCAAAAACCTGTGCACTCGTTCAGTTCCTACATACCTACTGTGACCAATATCATACAGGACAGCTTCAGTCTATACCAGCTCTTTATCCAACATAGCACTGTATGCCGGGATTTGTAGGCCTAAACAAAACCTATAAAGGGGAGTCGTTGCAGGTGTATGAACGCTGGAATTAAACGTACTGTTGATTATTTAAACCTGAAAAGTAATTGAAGGTTTCATGTAGGCTATGAAACCTCTTGGCAGCTCTGAGGCTCCCTCTGATATTGATATTTTAGAAGGCAGCAACCAGAAACGGGTCAAAAGTAAGAGAGCACGAGAACCCTGTTAGTTAAGATTGACAGGAGAGATGGCAACGAAGTGCTGTGTAACAGTGTAACGTACTTCACACCTCTAGGTTATCCCTGAAGGCAAGGGGGACCCTAGGTTTGGAACTGGCTCAGCAGACCACAGGGCAGTAGAAGGGTGAGCGGAGGACTGAGGCGGGAAAGGGGTTTCAAAGGCTAGCTGGGTGCATGGAGAGGAGGGCGCAGTAGTGGCAAGCTGCCATGAAGGGAAGGCGGGGCAGAGGTTAGAGGGGCACTGAGGTTGTAAAGGGGCAGGTAGATCGGACCCTGGTGTTACCGGGGTTAGTAGAGCCCCAGGCCTGCCGCGGATTCGCTTAGAAGAACTCCAAAACTGCTTGGACTCAGAGCTTCACTGCTGCTCTTCGAGAGAAAGTACACACTTGGTGGGATGGATCAGAGACTGAAAGACGAGTCAAATACTGACCTGAACTGGCGGCCGCAAAGCCCTTGTTCAACTCTGTCCCATGTGTCTGAAGCAGCCGTACAGAAAACGGATACATGGACATAGAAAGGGGTTTTTATTTGTTACCAAATGAAAGTGACTATCCCATTCCAAGACGGCAGCAGGACCAGACCGTAGGTGGCATTGGGTCATGTCGCGTTCTAGCAATGCTGAAGCTGCTCGCCCTTCTCACCGCTTCCCCTCCAGTCCAGCAACACAGGCTCTCCCCTCACCAAACACTAAACAAAGCCCTGTGCTTCTGCCGGCAGCCCCAGCACATGCCAGCCCCAGTTGTCTGCTCTGATGTGTCAGCAGTTTACCTCCTGTGTGGACGCGGCGCAAAGTAATCCAGCACAGACGCAGAGCAAAGTAATCAAGCACATTTGTGCAGAAAATATGAAAGGCACGCTGCCTCCCATATCCACCTTCTTGCTTAACGAGTGGGAGGGGTCATGGCGACTGTCTATAACAACAAGAGTAGGGGGCTGGAGCAGCAGAGCTAACGCAGATCCCTGTACAGGCTGGAAGACATCAGCCTACAGAGAACCTCAAGGAGTGAGGGGCGCGAAGCAGGCGCCATGGAAAAAACCCCAAAGTAGTGCCTACATTAAAAGATGCCGCCCTGTAGCGCAAGTTTACAGAAGTTGATCGATGCTGCTTCCGCCAGAAACTGAAGAAAACGGAAACAACGTGACGGACCACCAGCCAACAAAGAGCACGTTAACAAGAGCAACAATAGATTTCACCAATAGTAAGTGAGGAAGCAAAGAGAAATGCAACTACTAATGTTGATTACATGATGCCTCATAGAAGCAGCGCATGCGCTGCCCTATGCGAGACCTAAAAAACTCCTTCTTGTAATCGGGAGTTTTTTTTTTTTTGCTTGTTTTGTTTAATCAACAGCAGCAAGCACAATTTGTTGTCAGATAAGCCCACCGTCCAAATAAACCCCAATTCGCGTTTGGCACACAAGTGTGTAAACTTACTCCGTGAAAAAAGAAACACCTCAATTTGCATTTTTCCTTGGGTGCTTTTACTTTTTAATTTCTAGATCATCATGTCAGAAAGAGGCATAACACACAATTTTGGTATTCTCACTTGCTTGACCTGGTTTCAAGCTGCAAAACTCAGCTTTTTATTTTTTTGGTCCTTATTCGCCATCAAATATAAATTCAGAGCTTATTTGATTTACTCCTATGGTCCCCCTGTCAAATGGCACCAACTGGAGAGCTCTGTATCTAGATGGATATGCTTTACATAGAGCCTCTCTACAGACAGAGCCTCTCTACAGATTTGTTCTGTATCGCCTCACTGAAGCCAGAGGGATTAAGTAAGTTAGTGTTAAGGCTTAATCATTGGACTGATTTCATTTTATTGATCATTGATCCATGCTGCTCAGCCATTTCTCACATGGGCCTCAGAAATCTTTTCTACTGTTTTTGTCTTTTTTTCTAATCTAACTCCGTCCAACTTCATTGTGTACTTAATAGAGATCACCCAATCCAATAGAGTTAAGGAAATATCCTTGACCCATTTTTTGAAGATTTCCCTTTGTGCAAGTAAAAACAGATATAGACATAATCTATTTTCCCACCTTGGCATAGACTCATAATGTGGAAACAATCCTAAATTCGCGTTCGGCACACAAGTGTATAATTGCTCGGGGATCCTAGCACACATTGATTCCTGTAGTCTTAAAGGTATAATTGAAAATCATATTTTTTTCTCCAGCTGTTCCAAAAAAGTTTTTGTCCTTGGGAGGTTATATGGTTTTACAAAAACATAAGCTACCGATCGCTAAACATTACCTATCACTAGCAACATATTAACATTGGTAACATTAGCAAATATTGACTGTTCTCTCCCACACCATGTGACTAAACCTAAAGGATAATTCTACCTGTCCGCTTGGTTTTAAATGTAACTTATCAATGTTTTTGTTTGTTACTGTGAACCCTAGTTAAGTGGACTGTAAGCAATACCAGATACATTTATATCCCTCACTGATAGCTTGACCAGGGCGGGGGAGGGGGTAGCTGGCCCTATGAACAGGTGAACATACACACAAGTAAGGAAAGTTCAGAAGCATTGGCTCTTTTTTCCCACCCCATTTTCAGGTCCCGTCTGAGGCAGCGCATGCTCTCCGAGACATGCTGTATCTACAATATGGGCTTCAAGCACTGCCCGTCTTTTCTGCTCGTTCCTCTTACTGTCCTTTGTAAATGCCGGCTTTTGTTTGGTGATTATGCTTATTAATCCCTCCTTCTGGACTTTTGTAACCTCGCATGAGGACTGCCCATTACATGTGCTCCTACTCTTCATGTTATTTAGGATACTTTGAGAGCACTCTTCTTTTTTGGCTTGCCTCTGATCATGTTAAGTGTTTGTGTTCTTTTACTTTGTGCCAACCTGATGAAAAGTTTGCGGCCTCTTCCTTTTTCAAGCTTGTTTTTTTATGTGGGCTTTTCTACCTGTAGCTTTCACTCGAGGGTATGTTCACCCGATTGTGTAAATTTCATTCTCAGGGAGTTCAACCATTTCTGGATCGGCATTTAGGTATTTGTACTTTTGTTGAATTCTGTGTTTAGTTTCAAATCGCCATTGTGCACCTTTTTATTTTTATTTTTATTTTTTATAGTAGACACAGCGGAAGCAGACTCCGCGACTTGAACCCTGTTCTCCAGTTCCTAAGTCGGCAGCTTTGTATGTGACGCCACATCCTCTCTCTATTGAGGACTCAAAGAGAGTTCATTTGCCAATGCTCTGCATTTCTCATGCACGTCTTTGCCCCTGCGTTGCTGTCTGTTACCTGCCCCTTCTGCTTCAATTCCCTTAAAGCAGCAACCTCACAGCCTAAGATCAGCTTGGCATGCAGCTATTTTTGTCTGGCTGAGATGCTGCACTCCGATGCGGGGCTAAGAGAGTGTTCTCCATGATGAGCCTATTCTGCACTTCAGATGCAAACCAGTCTGCTTTTTTAGTGCTAGTTGTTTTACTATCCAGCTTCTTACATGTCCCCAGTTGTGATGAATAACGTTAGTTGTATCTTGTGTTTGTGTATACTTTTGAATTAAACAAGTTAACTTTTCCCTTTATAAAATATATAGACCCATATAGCATAAGATTATTAGATGTTCAGTCTCTGCAGTATGAAGTGCACGGTTTCGTGGGGTATTGTGCTTTATATAACAGTTTTTGTTCAGCTTACAGCTCGCAGTATTAATAGTTGATTCAGCGTTTTATCCTTTTGAGGTCGATAGAAAGCTTTTTTTTTTTAATTAAATGTATGAAGTACAGTACAAGCACGAGTAACACAAAATGTTTAGAAAACAAGTTATTCATTAGCATTTGTTTTGTTAATGAAATATAAAACCCATTTAACGCATTTAGTGTGCCTAGTATATACTTGCAGTATATGGAAATACATCTTTCTCCAATGAACTTTGCCTTTGGGTGGGATCATAGTATACAAGATTCTCACCTTCTCCCTGCTGTTGGACAGCTGCTGAGCTTTCTGTTTTGTGGCTGCTAGCTATATTTATGTTGTGCCTACTGGACAGCATATGTACTATCTGATGCAAGATATACTGTCAACTTACTGTGAGCTTAAAATCTTTCCATTGCTTACCATTGGTTGGCTTCATTGTCATTACCATTTGCTTGCTTCATATTCGTTGGCATGTTTAGGCTGTCCTTCTTGTTTGTCCCTCCCCTGAAGCATGTGACAATTACTCGTCTGTCCATTGCTTCATTTTCAGATGATACTTTTTTCTTTTAGTTTAAGCACATTACAAGATTGTTTGCGTTTTCCAGCTATTTTTCTTGTTTACTTTTTTTCCCTTCCACTGCTCTCATTTTTCTCTCCCTAGTGCTTGTCCCCACTCCTGCGTTGCTTTATCGTCTATGTGCTCCCACCCAGTTCCACTTTGTCTTGTCTGTTTGCTCTCCCCAGCCTCCATGTTGCTTCCGCCACCTGTGCCCTCTTGTTGCTCTACCCCTCTGTGATTATGCCCTTCCTGTTGCTTCCTTCCCAATCCACACTTTGCTTATCTTTTTGATTACCAATCCAACTTAGGTTAGTAAATAAAAACGAAAAAAGGCACTTGCATCAATCTATAGGCGCATGTGTGCTTGTTCCTACAGTATGACTTGGACAGCCGCATATGATTATTTTTTTTCTTGTTTTTTTAGCCAGGCTGCACAACATCAGGGATGTTGTGCAACCTGGCTATAGCCATTGGCATAGGTCCCAAAAGTTGGACCTGTCGGCTTTACCAATGCTTGTTGCTCTTTGAAATGTAGTGTGTATGTTTGTGTGTGCCATTGCTCACTGCAGACTTGATGGTTCTTGAGCATTCTGCTGCAAGAGCACATTTTAGATTCTACCTGTAAAGCACTAGTATGCTGGCTTCAGCCTGATAGGTTTGAGTGAGAGGCAAAAGTATCTCTCCAACACCACTGCAGTTCGTTAAGAAGGGATTTCCTCGAGGATGGTGGGATTCCCCCTCATCCTCCCTTAAATTAGCTCGTTAAATTAAACATTTACAATCTCACAATCATAATCGCATGTATATGGTTCTGTAGTTCTTTGTATTTCAAAAGTTGGACCTGTCGGCTTTACCAATGCTTGTTGCTCTTTGAAATGTAGTGTGTATGTTTGTGTGTGCCATAGCTCACTGCAGACTTGATGGTTCTTGAGCATTCTGCTGCAAGAGCACATTTTAGATTCTACCTGTAAAGCACTAGTATGCTGGCTTCAGCCTGATAGGTTTGAGTGAGAGGCAAAAGTATCTCTCCAACACCACTGCAGTTCGTTAAGAAGGGATTCCCTCGAGGATGGTGGGATTCCTCCTCATCCTCCCTTAAATTAGCTCTTTAAATTAAACATTTACAATCTCACAATCATAATCGCATGTATATGGTTCTGTAGTTCTTTGTATTTAAGTGTATCTTTAAAGTTCCTTATGAATTCATCCCACATCTGGAGTGCTCTGTGCACTCGTGGCACCCCATATAAAATCTGGGACATAGCATCATAAAGTCACTTGTTGTACTGAGGCCCCCACGTGAAGTGTGAACTGTCAATACAGTCCGCGTGGCTTGTGAGCGTTCAAAAAAACCCTAGATTAAGAAGGGGCACTCGTAAAAGTATAGTGTTTTGATGACGAGTTTACCCTTTCTATGAGTGTTTAAGGCTCTTCTGTCCAAAGAACTGCTTGAGAAAACCGTGGCCAAATTTTTTTCAAAAAATTTCTAAAAAGCTGTAGGTGGTAAAGATTGTTCAGAAAACACACTTTCACGCAACATATTATTTTTCATAGCTTTTATCTATGCATTATATACTTCGCTTCTTTAATTTTTCCACCCTGTCCCTTCCAAGAATGCTCTTAACTACATGGCACGGATGGAAATCTTCTTAGAAGCTCGGAATGGGGGGAAAAACATAAATATTGTAACCCTTACCAGGGCACAGCTAAGTTAGACCATTTTTAGAGGCTCATTCGGCGGTGCTGTTACTCTTGTTTTAGAGACCTTAGTTTCGCCTACTAGACTGGTAACTCCAGTTTTACAAAGTATACTCGGATAACAGTAGTAATTACCAGTCAAACGTCACCTTTTTAAATATATATCTGAAACAGTCATTCTGTCTACAAACATTAATTAGCTAGTTGATGACATGCGCTGTTTTTGCTACCGGATGTAGTCTTTTCATTCGAGAGAAATGAAACGAAACCATCAACATTAAAAACGTATTGTTTTATTTTTAAAAATGCACGTGCATATGAGCTTTTTATTTTCAGTAAATGCAGGCTTGGTGAGCAAATACCATCAGTAATATCACTTTCATCCAGTGCTATTGTGTAATATTGCCATGTATGGATATATTCTGCGTGCCTCTCTAGCACCATATTTTGCCATGGATGACAACAGTATCACTAGAATTATGGTACTTGCCAGGGCCATCATTCTACCAAGAGCGGGTACCAACATGCTATGAATGTCCACAATAGCCTGATTTTCCACCATTGTACCAGGGTCCTTGCTATACCAGGAGTGGGCACCATCGTGCCATGTATTCGCCCAGTATGCAGCAAATGACCACTGTTCTTCCCTGGCCAACTGTAAATCAGAAGTGTACACCATCATGCCATGGATGTCAATATTATGCCAATATTTACAATTACTAATGCAAGGTTGTTGTGCTAGATGAGGGAATCATCTTGCTATCGATGTCCGCAATAGTTTTAGATTCACCCCAATATGCTTCGGCCATTATCAGGTTGGGGTGAGCACCATCCTGTCATGGCTGTCCAAAGGGGTGGTCACCGTGTTGTCATGAATGTCCACTATGTGACCACAGTAACCAGAGCAATTCCCCTCAAATTCACAAGCCTACACTCTCGCATATCGTTCAGGATATATATTTTTTTAATACTTTCCTTCTGCGGTTATTAATGTCCTGACATCTGCTGTTGCTGCCTCACACATCTGCCTCTGCTGCAGGAGTACTGGGCTGCTATCCAAGTTGGATTTCCCAAGAAATGACTGACCTTGCGTCATCTACACTGTAATTGTGCGTGACCTGATTCTACATTGCACCGTCAGTAGTGTGACTCATGGCCTGCGTTTGGCTTTGGCGCACTGATGCACAACACTGTGCGTGGAAGCGTGGGACTGCTTGTCGGACCAAACCCCTCTGGGATAGAACATTGTGATCTCTAATTTTAACCCATAAAGCTTTCCTAGGCTGATGGGCTGTGCTGCCCTTGCATTTAGTGCACAGTTTGTATTTTTTTTAATCTCTGTTGCATTGATTGTCTCTGGAAAAAGTGTGGCATAAGCATCTCTGCAGAGTCTTACGGAGTGACATGTCGACAGAGTGTGGTGGATAGGTTGGGCAGCAATCAGACACCTAATTTGGCAACCCCCTCTGCATACAATTAAACATATTTGGATTGTCAACAAAAAGGGAATTATGGTGCACTGCTTTATAAAACTGGTGGTTTGTACATTAAATGACTATTGTCTGGTGAGCCAAGTTACTACTTATCGGCGTGCTGTTTTCGTTCATCAAATAGACTGCCCAACAAATAAAAAAACGGTACAAAAGAGGGTGGTGATGGACGGAGCAACTGAGCCAATCAAATACTCACACCCATTCAAAAGATCTGGGTTTAATCCATCACCGTTCTTTAGCCCACTCTGCCACCCCAGTTCAGACATGGCCATATGCAAATCAGTCTGACCCTGTGCCTCATGGAAACAGTCCAGCCCGAACTGCCAAGCCATGCCTTCCCTGGACCGGAAACAAGCTTCCTAGGACAGGTTTCTGGCATTCCAGCCGTCATATTGTGTTTTTGTGGACTCTTCAGTTTCTAGGGTAGATGGCGTTTCGGTCATACTCATTAACAGTCTCATCAGGACAAGGAAGACCATGGAACCATGTGGCGCGGTGGAGAAGCAGACCAGGACAAGTGGTTAGGATCAGTTACTTGGGTTTATTTTAACAGTAAATGTGACGCAAAGAATTCTGGGATTTGTAGTCCTGTCCTTAGTTTCCTTTACTGGTGGAGTCAGGGTCTTGGTTGTAATCCAGTACAAGGGGTGGCTTGGCTTCCGCAGCTCGTGAATAGACAGGGGCGTAAGAGAAAAAATAAGAAAAGAAAGGGAAAACCGTAAGGAGGGTGTTTTGCCTTCTACAAACGTCGCGGGGAGCAAGGGGTGCAGGGAGGCTTTTCACCACTACAGTCACCAGTGACTTTTGTGCAGGAGAAGTCTTTCTGCAAGGGAGCCCAGTTACGGCGTCAGGGATTTCCTTCCTTTACACCCCCTCCCTTCGGATCCTCCGCTACGCGCCCCCAGTTAAAACCAAGACGCCCCCGTACCTTGTAAAGCCATGACCCTCCGGGGCCGTGGCGGGAGTCTCCGCGTTGCTAGGTAGGGTCTGGCTGCCCGTCTGTTCTTCCCTCGGTTGCGTCCAGAATCGGGCGTTCTTCAGCGCGTCCTGTGCCATTTCTCGTGGTCCTGCCGGTTACCAGATTCCTTCCAGGGCTTCACAACGAAGGTTTCGACGAGTGTCTCCTCTTGCTTCTTGGTCTCGCTGGGTCCGAATGAACGACTTCCTCCTTTCTTGTCCTCTGTCTTGAAGTGCTCGAGGTCACGTGACGCTGTCACATGATCTGGAAAGCCGAGGGACTTAAAGGGATAGTAGTCCTCGGCGGTGGGCTGAAAACATAGAAGGGAAGAAGGAGAAAAATAAGGGGGAAAGTGTTCTATCGGGGCCTCCTAGGACTGCGCTTCCTCACACACCTAAACCTTCATGGAGATGACTTTATAAGTGTTACGCTCCGGTCACACTGCCCCAACTCTTCGACCATTTGGTTCAGAGCCCTGATGTCTCCTCAGTTCTGGTTAATGCTTGTGGGCTAGTAGTAGTAATTTGTTTTTTATACAGTACTTCATATAACACTTCTGCAGGTTCACGGCACTTAAAAGCAGGTTCTACTATTACCCAATTTAAAGCTCTTGATTTACTGATAACAGAAGGATGAAAGGCTGAGCCAGCGTCGTTTTATCTCAACTCATGACCTCTGGCTTACAGTATGTTTAACATAGTATTCAGCTCACTGAGCAATCCCGCTAGTGAACATTTTAAATCAAACATCAACTACAACTGATGTTGCTCCTCTCCGACTCCTCGCTTTGCCCCAGCAGTTGGAGTAAAGGGTGCGCAACATTAGCCGGCAACCCAATGAAGAGATGGGAAGTGCAGTGTGAGGTGGGTCTGGCTGGCACTGATGCGCGCAGTTTTCTCTGTGAAGAAAATTTCGATAAGACATGACTACACATACCAGCCTTCATGCTTTGCCTCACATACTGTCTCTTCAATGAGCTACGGTGGCTATGCTAACCGTCTCTAACTATATTCACGCCAATACAGCTACGGTGGCTGTGCTCCCTGTGACGCCAATGCAGCTCAGACGGAAAGAGAGCAACTGCCCACACTTAATTATTTGCGGGTAATAATTTACTGCAAATGAATGATATGGTTTTCTTTTTGCATGTGCAGTCTGATGTTCAAACATTCCCAAAATAAGGAAATTAAAAACGTGCTTTTTTTTTTAAAGCTATAGCCCTCTACCAATTATGAATTCATGATACTGTTTTCCTTGCGAACTGCAGCAAGATAATTTAGGGGATTGTTCTACAGGTTGATGGCCCTAATACGTTTGTTTTAAATGGTTTTCTTTTGATAAGTTTTAATTAAAGTTCCACTGCAATTGCATTGCATCCTCCCCAATGCTTATGCATGTTATATTTGTAAACAAGTGGGGGGGATGCATCAGGGATGGATGAGATGAGATGAGGAGAAGAAGCAACTGGCCAGAGAACAATGTAGAACTGGCGGGGACAAACACATGGGCAAAAGGGAAAGGGGTGAGTACAGGCTGGAGAGGAGAAGTAATGGATGAGAGAGGAGGTTGTGTGAGGAGAGATGCAGCACGTGGTGGGGAGAAAAGCTAACTGGGCAAGTGCAAATTTGTCCAAACGCTCCGAGAGCCCTTTCAGTCTTTCAGTCACTGGTATATCAAGACCTCAGGTAACATTGTGCTTAAGTTTGGCTACACAGCATTTGACTACGTTGCAGTACTTTCCATATGTCCGCCTACTCCCCAATGGCTACACGTTCAGGCAGATGCTCAAGGCGAGGGGGAAACTCTACGATAGGCACTATGGACAATTTCATAGCTCGCGCCGTATCTGTTGTAGAGAAGGAAATTATCCTAACAGAACGTAGACTATCACGGGAATATCTTGCACATAAGCGCTCTTCACTGGGAACATTGGTACAGGCTACATCCCCAACGAATACTATCCCAGCAGAACCCTTAACTTCCGTAACACCTAGTCGTATGCAGTCTTGTGCTGTCGATCCGAGAGCAGATAATGGTCTTCTTGAAATCATCCCTGATCCAGTGACAATAAGCAAAACTCCAGGTAATGCTGCCACAATAAATCGTCCAGTCACAACAGTAGTTGACCCACTGGCTCTGCCCGTAATACTGTTACATGAAGCCCCCGCAGGACAAGACCTACTATCCCCCCCCGATAAAAGCAAGTCGCGTTACACTAAAAAGGAAGAGACTAGTTACTCCGCGAAAGGCCTATAGACTGAAGGCCCTTAAGAGAATACGAAGGAACCAAATGACAAGGGGTGTCTATAGTAATTCTATAGAGTCCGAGACCATGCACACAGGGGCAAAAGTAGGCGAGCAGCAAGAGGGTGACTCTGCAAATGCTTCTGCCTGTCCTGCACAGGACAACGAACTGGACAATTGCACAAAAGACCCAATAGCAGCTAATTCTCTGATGGAACAGATCCAACAGCTTATGACAACGTTGATATTACCAGTGACTGAAAGACTGAAAGGGCTCTCGGAGCGTTTGGACAAATTTGAACAAACAACACTGGATAACTTTTTCGCATTAAAATCACTGGTAAAACTACACTCTAAGATTGGAGCCGACACTCCAAGAGGAGAACCAAGCCTAACAATCCCCAAACCATTGCAACAAACTCGACCACCAACAAAGGATAAGGTGACAGACCGGAATAAGGACAATGTTGTACTGGGGGGAGCGCAAGCAGATCTCTCCAAGGTGCAGCCAAACAATGGAGGAATACAAACGGTTATCCCCCCAAAACCTGCGCCACGTAAAGTAAAACAGGTTGCTACTACTACACTACCACTTCTCAAACTTTAGCGCCATCAAGGCCTATCGATGGGATGGGAACCCCTGCTTGTACAACCAATAGTGGCCTTAACAATAATGACCCAGTAGCTGATTGCAACTCAGGCAAACCAGTGCCTAAACAAACCCCAAATGCTGATCTCCCACCCGGGTGCCAACCCTACGTGGTAGTGCTCACTGGCGTCCCTCCTTTGAAACCTAATAGAAGGGAGACCTACGATGAACTCAAAAACAAGACCTTATACTGGTTAAGAGAAAACAGACCATTGCCATATACTGTCAACTGCCAGGTCATCCATGTCCGAAGAGTTAGCTGGTTGGGCACCAGGCCTAAAGACATAATAGGGGATTGCATCTTGGTGAACTTTAAAGATCCTTCAGTAGCTCACCTTGTGTACGGCCAAAACCAACGGAGAGGTCATTTAGGAATTGGAACCTGCGACCTTAGTTACTTTTATCCAAAGCAACTAATACCAGGCAATAGAGATCCATCTTGGTTAGGCTTGATGAATAACAGGTACTCGTTCTTTGATCCCCCAACACCTGGTGGTAGAATGTATCCACAGAATCTACAGAATACGGATGTGGATAAAAACTGGTCATGGTTGGGTCATTGACAAGTAGGGGAGTGTGAATGTTGGGGAAATCTTCCCCCTATACTTAGTGACCACTTGAAGGATTCGTGTGTAAGACAAAGCCCAAGTACCTGTGTAATGCCCTCTGCAACCGAACCAGCCACAACTATACGGGCCGGAACATTGACTGCTAGCATCCTCAGAGACCAACAAGTGAGAGCATCAGTGGATATTTGTACTGCACAGGACCAAAACACGTCACTAATGGCATGTACTGAACTCCAAGAAATGGTATCCGGTACTGAGCTTCTGGATGGTCCTATTGAGAGGGAAATACTAAATGTAAGCAACGAATATCCCAGTAACTCAGTACAATGTAAACCAATACGAGATATAAAAATTCTGTCTTGGAATATTGCAGGGTTGTCAAGAAACCTTTGTGACAGGAACTGGAGTTCTTTCTTGGAAGTGCATGATATCATACTCTTGCAAGAAACCTGGGCAATCAATATGGTTCATAGACTCGGCTACAAAGCATTTTACTGCGGGGCAATTGCATCTGCAAGAGGTAGACCTTCAGGGGGTTTAATAATTTGGATAAGAATATCCCTGAATGTTGTTGTTTCACCTTTGAACATTGTTTCCAATGACTTGCTTGGGGTAAAGATGACCACGAAGGATATGGGGGATGTCTACCGGATAAATATTTACAACAGACCAAACTCCCAAAACAAGGAATCATTGGCTGTAGAACAACTAAGCTCGTATTTAGGTAATCTGGATCTAAACTCCAAAGTAATTATAGGTGGGGACTTTAACTGCCAATTCGAGCCCGTGTCGGGGCTTGAAAACCTATTAGAAAACAAAGATAGGGTTCATGACATTCCTTCCCTAGACAGTGTAAAATCAATCAAAAGCTCAGTGGCAGCCATGCAGATTTTTGAACTGACTGTATCCAATGATCTAAGGGCATGTAACGGTCGTCTTGATCCAGACAAACCAGCAAATTACACATATAACAAGGGGACTTCTAAATCATTGATTGATTTCATGTTGATCACAACCAACTTGTCGTGAATAGACCAGGAAGCGACCACTTCCCTCTACAACTGGGGTTACTCTCTCATCCTTTTTTCACATTAGATGGTGAAACAGAATCTATTAGGGAGGTGGGAGAGGTTGAGGTCTCAAATAATAGAAGAGCTATAAAATGGCCACACATACTAGCAAAAAAAGATACACTTGTGGGTATTTACAACACCTTTTCAGACATCATCCCCTTATATGATAACTTGAGTCTGGGCTCCCAGGAAGTCCTTAAAATGCACTACCATTTAGTAGAATCATTAATTCCCCTCCTGAGTAAAACATGTTGCACCGATAAAGGTAATACAAGAAGGCAACTGGAACTAGAGACACTGTGGTATAACAAACGGTGTCGTCTAGCTAAAAGCAACCTAATCAATGCCGTGAAATCTAAAGACCAGATGAGGGTAAGAGAGTGTAGATACGTATACAAAAGACTTCTCTCTAGTGCAAAAAAGGAATGGGATAATTCGATCTGGGAAGATCTTCTAAATGCTGCTAGGAAGCACGACCAAAGCACCTTTTGGAGCCTGATATCAAAAAATAACAAAACGGGTAGCTCCAACAGGGACTTTTTTCTGGATGAAAAAATTTGGTATGATTATTTTGTAAAATTATACGATGCGGCAGATGTGTTCTCAGACCAAAATAACTTAGGATCTCTACCTCCGTGTACCACCTCACCCAAATTTAGTACTGAAGAGACTCTATGTGCAATCAAGGCAATTAAGGCGTGCAAGGCACCAGGTCCGGACAAACTACCTGGGGATTTATTTACTCATAACATTGAAGTATGGTGCCCCTACATAAATTTTTTTATGTAACTCTATTCTGTCAGGGACCCCGATTCCTGAAACGTGGAAGGGGGCGGAAATAGTTACCATCTACAAAAAAGGGGACCGCTATAACCCAGGTAATTACAGACCGATTAGTTTAATCGACATTTTACAAAAAATCTTTGCCAGGCATATTTTAAACCGACTTTTAGACTGGATAGAGGAATCCAAAATCCTCTCAAAATATCAAGCAGGGTTTAGAATTAAGACGAGCACTGTGGACCAGGTGTATAGGTTCATGTGTATTTGCTGGAAATACGTCCAATTAAAGAAGAGTAGCCTATACGTAGCATTTATGGACCTACGCTCAGCGTTTGATCTTGTCCCACGTTCCTTACTATGGGATACCTTAAGGAATATGGGTGTCCCGGATGAATTGCTGATTAACCTTATAAAGCTTCACACTGATAACTTTGCAAAAGTAAGGTGGGGAAGAAATGGCGAACTTACCCAAGCTATACCAGTAAAAAGGGGGGTACGACAAGGGTGCGTGTTGGCCCCCACCCTTTTTTCCTTATTTGTAAATGATATCCCCCCTTATCTGGCACAATGCAACCACGATTCCCCAAAACTATGCAACGAGGCAATCACAGCACTGTTATTTGCGGATGACACCATTTTAATATCACAAACACCTAAAGGCTTACAAAATTTAATAAACCAATTCAACAATTATTGTGAGTTAAAGGGGCTAGAAATCAATTCATCAAAAACTAAGTACATGGCCATTAATCCACCAAAAACCTTCAAGAAGAATTTGGCCTTAAATAATACCAGACTAGAGTACGTGGAATTTTTTGATTATCTGGGTATCAGGCTAGATAGCAAAATGTCCTGGAACAAACCACTAGAAAAAAGTAGGCTGACACTCAAACATAACTCACTCCCTATTTTAAAAATTCATGGAGGGAGCACTTCAAAAGCTATAACTCCTGCGATAGAAGTGTTCAAAGCTAAAGCACAATCTGCAGCACTATACGGGGCGAGATTTGGGGGCCTTACTCAAACAAGACATTTGATATTGACGAGAACGCGTTCTTTAGGCGCTTATTAAGATTACCATTAAGAACGCCTTTAGTGCCTGTCTATCTAGATATTAATATAAAACGTACAGACTTCTTATGCTGGTTGAGACCACTTCTCTATTGGGTAAGACTATGGTCTACCCCGGAACTCACTGACTATAGAACTGGTTTTGTGGAAATTAGGGAACTGGACACATTCAACTCAATTAAGTGGTTGAGACATATATCCACTTGGTTCACAAAAATAGGTCTCTCGCACTTCTGGACGAATCCAGTTGCCTTGCAAACTAATTGTAAAGAACAGGTAAAAGCTGCTTTTTGGTGTTATGTGATTAATAATGCATATTCATATGAACGTGGCACTGGCTCATTAGCCCAGAAGTTTTTGCAATTTAAGGATTCCCCTATGTTCGAACAATTCATGGACGAAGTTGAACCACCCTTGGCCAAAACTGTATATTTACAATACAGATATGGGGTTTTACAAATAAACGCAAACACCAGTCGGTGGGGAAACTCCAAGGGGAATGATTCATATTGTAAATTGTGCGAACTTAACCAAAAAGAAGACGAGGCTCATATCCTTTTCTTTTGCCCGTTATATAAACTTCAACGTATGAAATGGATTAAACCTCTGTGCAAAAACTTGGGCATAAGATCCTTCAAAGAGGCTGAAAGGATACTTTGATCCTCGACCTCTCAGTTGGTAACCTTTGGAGTCAGTAGGTACCTCCATAGTGTCTGCTTGATTAGAAAGAAACTTGGGCTGAAAACATAGAATAATAAGCCTTTTTAACCTCTGGCATTTTATCTATCTATATAATGTATATAGCTTCTTTTTATACTCGGTCTTGTAATTAATCCCAAACTGTAAGAATATTATACTTTGTATGTTAAACTATAAACAATGAAAAAGTAATGTATCCCCATATAAATTGCAAACACCCCGTGATACTGTTTTGGGACTCAAACTATGCACCTATTGCACTTTTTTTGTAAAAATGTATTTGTTTTAAAACAATTATGTATATGAATGTATGTTTTGGCTTTATGACAAATATGTCAAATAAAAGCTTTACAACAAGTGCAATTTAGGTAAGGGGTATCACATGAGGGAGAGAAATGGAAAACACATGCACTCTTATGGAGTGCTTACACAAATAGAAATTAAGTAGTTCCCTGAAAGCAGACATGAGATCTAGACTCTCATTTATCGTAAAGCTGTAATGCTCCATTGGAGGGAGAAACACAAGATTGATGGAAAAGCCATCGACTAATAAGCAGGAAATTAGTAGGATTAGTAAGGCAAACCAATGGTAAGCAGTGGGCGGGCTCCAAGGACCTGTATGTTCTTGGTAAGGCCACAGTATTTCTTGCAAGAGCCTCTAAAAATGTTTTCGCCAGGCGTGGCGCTTCCAATATAAGTTCTGACGAGGTAAAACGGACTGCAAAGTAAGGCGTATGATTTATCCGGTTGACAGAGATACCAATAATACGTGGAACGATGGGTGCACTCGCCACGGTTCTGAAATTGGACAAAGCATACGGCTTACTTTGCCATCCGTTTTACCTTGTTGGAACTTCTATTTGAAGCGCCGCACCTGGCGAAAACATTTTTAGAGGCTTGGACCAGACATTTCTCTGGATCTGAGATTTGGAACCATTAGAGTCACACCAAATTAACGATTGTTGTATGACCAACCGGGTCGGAATTATCACCGGTCCCGAGGTTTAAGCACCTATTATACTTGCAGAAGCCCTAAGGAAGTCAAGGGTCTTACAACCCACTGTCGAAACACATGTTGGCGATTTTGCGCAGAAACAATGCAATAAAAAAATTAACCACACCGGTTAAGGACTACGTCTTCTTCATTTGTGAACTTCAAGAGCAGTGTTGTACTATTTGTTTGTACTCTATTGCGTGTGCATAGGATTTGTTGACATTTATCGTTTCGGACCACCCGGTCCTTGTTTTGGGGGTTTAAGGGTGTTTTTCCCCAACCTGTAGCGTTTATTCTTTCCCAAACAAGTACTTTTCACGCTATTTGGTTTAGCGCTGCTGTAAATACCTGTGAGAATTAATAACCCCCCTCCTTTTCATTTCTTGCAAGAGGCAGCACATACTCTGTCAAGTACCCAATGCCCAGAACATATTGTTTGGGGTCAAGGGAAACAAGATTTCATGTGTATTTTGTCCTTGGGACAAGTAGGCCCAACCTCCTGCAGCACAAACCCTTTGACTGCCAGTTTGCAGTACCACATTATGGATCAGGGGAGGGTATTGTCTGCAGTTAAGGTAATATGTTTGCCCATATGTTAATGCTGTTCAAACTTGCATTTGTTGTTCATTAATTGAAAGCCTTTATTATTAGGGTGAGCGCTCTAAGTAAATGTAACCTCCGACTGCACTACTGACAGTGGTTCCAGTATAAAAATGTGTACACCCGTTTTCAAAGTTTAGCAATATGAGGCTATGTATAATGCTCCCAGAATGCTCTCAGATTTTATGCAAATATTTGTAGAAGCTTGAAAGCAAGATTGAAGATTCTTTGTTTTTAAAATAAAATCTTCATAAAAAAATGAATGCAAAAACAACAGTTGATGGACAGAATGCAGAACAAAGTCATACATTCACCCCAGTACAGAGATCTTGGCCTAAATCCATTGTTTTTTTGCACTCCACACCATCCCAGTTCAGACATGGCCATATGCAAATCAGCCTTGACCCTGTGCCTCATGGGAACAGTCCAGCCCAAACTGCCAAGCCATGTCTTCCCTGGACCGGAAACAAGCATTCTAGGACCGGTTTCTGGCTATCAGCCGTCATCAGCCAGGATAGCTTGACTCCAGTGGTGTGGAGAGCATGGGACTCACTTCTGAGCATACCCATTCCACTCGGGGTGACAAATGCAAAAACAGTTGATGGACAGAATGCAGAACAATGTCATACATTCACCCCAGTACAGATATCTGGGCCTAAATCCATCGTTTCTTTGCACTCCACACCACCCCAGTTCAGACATGGCCATATGCAAATCAGCCTTGACCCTGTGCCTCATGGGAACAGACCAGCAGGGAAGAAATAATTTTGCTAAAGTACTGTAAAATTTCAGGTACCATTTCTTTGCAGCATCATATAGCAACGTGTTGATGCATGCTAGTATTTCCCAAAAATATTTAAAATGGAAAATCAGTTTAACCACTTTTAATAAGATTGTGGGAAATAAAAATAAATATGAATTGGCAAAGCCAGAAGGTCTGAAGTTGGTGGTCAGCTTTTTAGTTTTGTCAATGTGTGACTTGTTTTGGCATGGTTTTTGTTAAACCATATTGGTGTAGGAGCTGCCGGGCCCTAGCCATTATAACCAACATAGGCAAAATGAAAAATTGTTTTTTGGTCTCAAAAAGCACAACCTGCCACAGTAGTTACTAGCACTGATCAAAATTACTTTGTGTGCTGATACAGAGAGAGACAAAATTTGAATAAACACAAAACGTAACGGTCAACGCCAGACCAAATAAGAGGCCCAATTATTAAAGAAAGTTTCAAAAGTGCACCCATGGTGTATGTCCTTTCTTTCTGTGCTGCTATACAGCTTTCTTGAATTCCCAAGTATTTACAGAAGTAGGATAAGAAATAGTACTCCTAGAAAATATTTGTGAACTTCATTTTATCATGAGAAAATATGCATGTGTAGATTTGCTCATGCGAAAATCTGAGTGTTTGAAAGTTCACTTAACCTCCAACCACTTTCTACCCCAACTCTGGAAGAAGGTTTACGTCTACCGTTGTCGGGAGTAAATCTCCAACATTTCTCAGTATGGGGAAAGATTAGAGAAGGGTTGTTGAAAACCCTTAAAACATGCAAGTTAGTAGGTTTGCACAGACTCAAAACTGCATTTTAACCCTGGAACTATTTCTTATCACTAACTTCATCCCCAGTATGTAGATCTGTGGAAACGTGGCAACATAAGGGAATTGCAAATAATCAAACACTACTATGGTATGAGCTCTGACCTAATCAGAGAGGCTATATCAGAGCTCTTTTATAATGAGATTGCTGCCATAATTTGCAGTTGCACTACATTGCACCAAAGAGGCAAGTGGATTTTGTTACAGGACAAGTAGATTTATGAAGCAACTTGCCCCATGGACAAGTAGATATTTTATTAATTTCTACATCCCTGATAATGGACAATGCTTCAACTTCTTAATTGGAGAGAACACAGCTCATTAACTTGTTTATCTGCTGTCCTTGAGAACGAGGTAATACTCATTATATCCAGCTGCCTCAGGTGATAAAGCAAGTATCTTCAATAGACACCAGGCGTCATAGGTTCAACAAGGCATCTTTGAACCACAAATGTAGTTTAGGACAGCCATAATTCATTACAGCTATTTATCTTAAGTGCAGGAATGTCCCCTTCAAGTGAACCTTTTTAATGAGTGATTATCAATAACTTCTTCCCTTGTATAGAAATGGAATAATGTAACCAAATAAGTACACGTTTATAATAGCTTAGTATCAACACCAAATATCAGGTTGTTCTTCCCAGCTTTATTCACACATAACCCAAATCACAGAGGCATGCAGCCACAGTATTCCTCTTAAAAGATTCAAGAAGAGTACATTAGCTCTGTTAACAAAGGGGTCAGCAAATAGTCTCCCATATTTGATGTTAATATAATTTTAATCCCGGCATAATCCTATACATTTTGCTAATCAAGCTCTCCAGCTGCAGTGTCCAGGGCAATGACTATTAATTAAAAGTGAAATTGCAGTGATTATCTCCTCTATTTTTTTGTGCCAACGACATGCCGCCTAACATAACAGCAGCCCTTTGCAAACTTCGAGAGCGTTTTACTGATGGTGATATTTAGGCCGTTTGCTGAGATATATTAATGAAGCCTAGTCAGTAGACGCTGTAAGCCAGTAGTTGTATGATCTAGAATAACAGGCTCTACTGCATGCATTTTAATTGTCTTTATGTACCCAACTGTTGAGAAATACTGGCTATTTTGAAATAGTGAAGCAGATCTACAAAGTTGAAACTGAATCTAGCCATAAAGCCTTGCTTTAGGCAATTCCCAGTTTTAAATCTACACATGATCGATCAATCCCGACCAGTTACCAACTTGACCCACATATTATTGTAAAGTGTTATTATTGCAAGAAGACTTGGTATAATTCCTTTCCTGAATTATTATACAGAGCCTATTCCTTCTTGCACAGTTACTTCATTGAACAATCAAATAAAAAGCAACATAATGGGTATCTCTTATGAGTGTTCTCAGATCAGCGGAAAAGTCTCTTGATTAATCCAGCATGACAGCAATCAATTGGCGTATAATCTAGGATCAAATTTGTTCCATTTGCAAATACATTGGCATTTGAGCTGGTAAATCACTAGGTAACTGTACGTTCAAAGTGAAAAGCATCACATTCTGGGGGACATTTAACAATGTATGCCTATAGCAGCTTTGGCACTGAGTTTAAGAAACAGCTTTCCCAGTCCCACAAGCTAAATCGTCAAATAAGCCACCAGGGAAATTAAGAGCAAACTAAGTTCTCTTAAACTCACCTGTCAGCACAAACCTAGCTCCCAAATTTCAAATTACAATTGTGTAAGGAGTCAATTAAATTTTGAGCTAAGTTAAATGTTATACTTCTACTGGGAAGAACATAAACTTGCCCTAAAAACAAGGGTGCACAGTCAGTTTTTCCAGAGGTGATCTGAATACATATTTCCAAAAGATTAGTGTTAGCTATTGCATTCGTACAGATAACTCTGTTCTTTGTAGTTGAAATGAACACTACTGAGCCATATTTCCCTTTGCCTTCTGCTCATGTCCGTGCATGTGCCTCGCATCAAAACAGCCTTTTTTGGTGGTGTTTTTCTTCTTTTTTTTTAATAAACCGAGTATTTTATGATTACCTGCATTCGATTTTTAAAATTGTGTGTTATAATCCCTGTGACTTTTTAAAACTCTTAAACACTGTTATCTGTTGTAGCGCTTGACATTTGGTCCCCCTGTGCCCCGTTCCACCGCGGCTGGTGCCGATTGTTGTGGAGGGCTAGACGGGCGCCATCTTGAGTCAGGCTCGGACCCGGCTGGACCCGAGTTAGCGGTCCAGCGGAGGGAGGGGCTGTGACTATAAATAAACATGCACTTTAAGACGCGCAGCGGCCACGCGCAGCGGGCGCGCCGTCTGCGCGCCGAAGGAGCGCCAAAGGAGGGCCCGTCTGTGCCCGTCCGTGCCTCGGACGGGCCCAGGGCCAACCCCCTTACCAACACTCCTCGGCGCCCTGATAACACACCCATTCGGTACTCTCGTGGACTCCTCATGACGCTGAAAGCCAGCTCCTGTCTGTGCAATGCCACATGGGAGGTGGCAAACAGTGCTTCCCGGGTCTGCCAGGTGTGTAATTTCCATTTTCAGCCTACGCTTAACCCTTTGCCTCCCCGCCCCGTGGCCTCTTCACTGGTCCACGCCGGTTTGATTAATGCTAGGTCATTGGTCAAACATGCAGCAGACATTTTTGAGCTGCTGAGTGATAATCAGCTGGATCTCCTTTTCATAACGGAAACCTGGCTCAATGATACCTGCGCCCCCTCTGTTGAACTGGCCATTCCACGCGGTTTTAAAATTGTTAGATCTGATCGCCCTCTAGGTAGAGGTGGTGGGATAGCAGTTGTCTTTAGAGAACAGTGGACCTTTTCTTACGACTCCCAACAACAATTGCCTGAAGCCGAGATGCTCCACTTTTCCCTAATCTTCAACGCCCATTCTTCCATAGGCGGCACGCTGGTCTACCGCCCTCCAGGCCACGTTGGTAACTTTGTGCAGGTCTTAGAAGAATTAATAGTCCCTCGGATTTTATGCCATTCCCGGTATCTTCTCCTAGGGGACTTTAATATCCATGTTGATAGCCCGGACCTACCAGAGGCAGCTCGCCTTGCAGAAGCTCTCTCTATGGCCCAGCTAAGGCAATGGGTAGCTGCTCCAACCCATCTAGGAGGTCATATTCTTGATCTGGTATGCTCTAATTTTGATATCACTATGACTCACCCTGAGCCAGTAACCTGGTCGGACCATAAGCTTATCAGATTCTCTTGGCCCCTGCTAACTGCTGCTGTGATCCACCCTCAAACTGCTCATACACAGAAGATTAATCTTAACACCCTCTCTGAGGGTCTTGCTGCTTCTCGTCCTTCGCTACCTTCTGATATCGAGGCTGCAGCCAACGCATTTAACTCATGGGTGGAATGCGCAACCGCTGCATCAATCAACAGTAGCCGGGTCTGCAGACTCCGTTCTACTCCCTCCAAACCCTGGTTTTCCCATGCCCTCCGCGACCTCAAATCAGACTGTAAAAAGCTGGAGAGGCTGTGGAGACAAGCCTATCTTCCCGAGGCAAAAAAGGATCTGCGGGCTGCACAAAAAAAGTATTATGCAGCCATCAGATCGGCCAAACGCAACTACTATGCAGGACGCATTAATAAAGCAAACAACAATAGTAAGGAAATCTTTACGATTGTAAAAAGTTTTGTGTCCCCCTGTGCATCACAACCTTTGTTACCTGCTTCGAAGGAATGATGCGAAGAACTATCTGAGTTTTTTATTGAAAAAATTGCTAAAATTCAGGAGGACCTGCAAAATGTTTGTAATGGCCCCACATCGTCTCTAACCACTTTGCTTCTTTCAATGCCTCCACGTACTGAGCAACTGGCTACATTTACTCCCCAACAAAAATCTGACATCACTTCTATTGTGGCTGCTCTAAAATCAGGATCTCCCTCTGACCCCTGCCCGGCTAGAGTATTTGCGGGCTTAGCGGAAACCTTGGGAAATGAGGTTACTCAGCTGATCAACCTTTCGCTCCTTACAGCTACTGTCCCCGCTTGCTGGAAGCAAGCCAAATTGCTCCCATTGCTAAAAAAAAATGGATTAGATCCGGCCACGCCGTCTAATTACCGGCCTATATCTCTGCTCCCAGCTCTCGCAAAGATTTGTGAAAAGACTGTCTTTAAGCAGCTGGATAAATTTGTTGAGTCAACAGAGGCCCTACACCCAGCTCAATCCGGATTCCGGGCCTCCTATAGTACCGAGACGGCCTTGGTCGAAATCTCAGAAGCTATTCGGGAGTGTCTTGACGGAGGTGGCAGAGCGGCTCTGATTTTATTAGACCTCTCTGCTGCCTTCGATACGGTGCCTCACTCCCTATTACTCGCCAGATTAGCCGATATTGGTGTCACTGGCCCTGCATTTGACTGGCTGACCTCTTTTTTAAATAACCGTACTCAACAGATTTGGCTGCCTCCATTTGCCTCCACCCCTAAACAACTTTCCACAGGTGTTCCCCAGGGGTCCATTTTAAGCCCCTTACTTTTTAATATCTATCTCACCCCGTTGATTTACCTCGCTGAACAACTAGGGGCAAAAATTATGGCGTACTCCGACGACACGCAGCTTTTGTTTACTTGGCCTAAAGATAATTTAGATAAGTCGGATGCCCAGCTTTGTTTGTCCTCTGTTTTTCAATGGCTAGCACACGCACAATTAAAGTGCAATGAAAGTAAATCCGAGGTTCTGCTGTACGGCTCTTTTCCTGAGGATTTTAGTGAGCGTCTCTGGCCTGCTGACCTCCCCCTCCAAAAGCCACATCTGGCCCAGTGAAAAACTTAGGAGTCTGGTTTGGTAAGAACCTTAAGTTCGAGGACCATATAAAGAAACTTACGGGGGTTTGTTTTGCCACCCTAAAAACTTTACGTAGGTTTTTTCCTTTTCTACCAAAAGAAGCAAAAGAGACAGTCATTCGTGCCTTAGTTCTCTCTAGGTTAGACTACTCGAACGGACTGTTCTGTGGATTGCCGGCATACCTGATTCACCGCCTTCAGGTCATTCAGAACGCCGCCGCCAGACTCTTGTTTAACGCACCTAGGCGCTCCAGTGCCCGTCCCCTGCTTTGTGCTCTCCACTGGCTTCCGGTCGCCCACAGGATTTTGTTTAAAATTCTAGTGTTGGCCTACCGAGCCATTTATCAAACTGGCCCTGTCTATCTGAGAAAAAGGTTCTGTTTGTATGTCCCAAATCGCCCTCTGCGATCGGCCAACATGTGCCAGATGTCCGTCCCCAAATTTAAATATTGCAGACTTGGCGGCCAATCAATCTCAGTAAAAGCAGCAAAGTCGTGGAATGCCCTTCCCCTCCACTTAAAAACTGCATCGTCTCTCAGTACTTTTAAGAAAGGACTAAAAACTCACCTTTTTAATATTAAAGTCTAATTTTTCTTGTTATGTTCCTTAATATTTGTCCTCTCCCAGTCTGCTCCGCCTTTACCGCGCCAGGATACTATTTTTTAGTAACAGAGCGCGCTATAAAAGCCTTTAATAATAATAATAATAATAATAATAATAATAATAAACAATTTTTCTTGGTGCTCAATAATCCAGGGGTCGACAAATGTTACTAGACCTACAGGTCTAGTAACTTGAATAATCTACTCAACCTAACTGTAATGTACTAGACCCATAAACTGGTCTCAAATTGTATGATCCTAGGCAAGTGGTTTATTTTACAGATCTGCCTTTTTCTTCATTATCACATCTGAGAGCACCTTCAAATACGCGAGTTCAGCATTTCTGCTGTACATAAAACTTTTGTCTGATTAAATAGACTAATATTTTCTCCATGTATATTAAGAATACAGCCCACAGATAGGGTACACATGATCCCTGACTTGCCTCTTTGTTTGCTAATATTATTGGCATCAGGGCAGGGCCAGGAGCGTTTCTGAGTTTGTTTCAAATATCAATTTTTAATAAATATGGGGCCATGTGTAAAGAATCTAGGGATTGCTATTTCCTAAATATGATTCTTTGCGAATCACAATTAGGAAATCGCAAGTCCTAATGTTAAAAAATGGAGAAGTTGAAAATAGCAATTTGTTATAGGGGTCACAGAAGACCTACCTCATGACTATTAAGGCAGTAGGTCGCAGTTGTGACCCATTAAGAATTGCAGCCATCACAGGGATGGTGGTGTGCTGGGGTCAGCAGACCACTATGTCTGTGAGTGCTTTTTAGGTCTTGCAGACCTAGAACTGGAGCGCGCATGCGCTACTTGCTCTGCGTGAATTTAAACAGATCATTCTTGAAAGTAAACTGCATATAAATGCAGCATGTGCCATCTAGTGGAGACAATAGATTCTTGTAATACAGCTGAATCCCACAGCTGAATTGGGGCAGGGATCGGAGATGACCTTCACCATGAATATGCCATTATCATGCATGTTTTTTACAACGAAAATCGTTGTAAAGGTATGCATGGTAAAGGTGTTTTCGTGGTAAAGGTTATGCGTGGTAATGTCATTTGCATTGTAACGCATGCGTGGTAAAGGCATGCGTTGCAACCGAATGAGTTGTAACGTCATACAACCAAAGTAACTATATCATAAAGTCCCAGTTCCTCAGGTCGAATGTCTTTTCTGCACCAATTAAAGAATTACTAAAGAGTTTATTGTCTCAGCGTTGTCAGTTTACTGTCCCAAGTAGTGAGTGTTGGGTGGCACTGGCCATCCCAGGAGATACCCCTGTTTAATCTGCCAGGATTATTGAAGGACCTAAATCTTCCATCTGGTTTGTACAAACTTTTATCAGAATTTTATAGTCCAAATTCCGCTGAGCAATTGGTCAGTAGAATGCATACTTGGTGATCTCTCTACCAAGCTTGTGGAACACCACTGTATTACAGATTTTAAATAAAGAGGTATAATTGCTCCAGTTGATGTTGGTGAATAGAGATGTTCATTAACCTTTACAGCTTATTTTGGAGTCCATCAAGTCCTGCTACCATTCCATTTGCCGAAGACTAGATTAGTTTACAAATCGCTTGATGTGTTATTTCTCACATGATCACTTCACTTTTATGGTATAATTAAATTCCTGCTTGATTGTGTTGAAGATCTCATGATGCAGCTTGGTGTAGTACTGAGTTACCTCTTTCTCTCCCACTTTAGACTACCCTGCACGTTTCAGGATTCTCAAGTGCAGTAATTTAGTTTATAATCTGCCTACATCTCACCTGTCAAGCTAAATAGTCAATCTACTTTGTTTGCTTTTATGCCTTTCTTCAAGATTGAATTATGTTGAAACCTCTTCCTCACTGGCCATATTTGTTTCAAATGGTCCACATTGGTGCTCAAATTTCCTATATTTTCTAAAGAAGTACTTATAAGAACCTGTTTTTGTGAGCCTGGACCACACACCCTCTGATATCTTAGTTTGTAAGCCCATAATCTGTGGGCTGCTTTTTCTCGGATTTTTGGATCTCACGTGTAGAAAGAAAATTAATTTCCTTTTCTGTTGTATAGTTTCTTAGGAATTAGTAATATTGATTTTATTTTACAATTAAAGTAATTGTTCTTGTAGTTTCCAGTATATGCCCTTGAGCCGTAGAAAATTCATGGTCTATGACTAAACAAAATATTTTTTCGGAATTAACATAATTTGAAGGCTCCTACATAGAGAAATCCATGCAAATCATAATATCAAAATATGATGCATCATACCTTTAAACAAAAAGCTAAAACAAAAATTCATACCAGTATCTGTGTGGAGTATTCACAACCTCACTGCCTTTGTACAGGAATCCAGCTTGCCCCCAGTCATTTCTGGAATTTAACCCTCAAAGCCCAAATTGTTTAAGTAACATACTCCCACAGCTCTATGGGATATATAGTTCTCAAAGTGATATTTCAAGGTTAACAAGGCAGCCTTTCTCTTCATCCTAAAAAAAAAAACACTTCCAGTTCCAAGACATTTTCAACCAGTTTTCTCCTTAGCAGAGCCATTTTGGGATTTTTTTTCTTCACCCGTAGCTCATTATATTAGACCTAACTTTTAAATTTCCATTTTCTGCGGTGTAATGGCTGCTGATCTAGCTGGTGTACTAGCCGAAGAATTGGGTACCTCTTGAATGCAATTGTATTAAGTATGTTGACTGAATGTCTTTTGTAGGAAAATAGTTGTGAGAAGTTGGCCTGGTATATGATGTCCACTAATTAAAGTGGGCACCTTGCACCAGTTCAAATAACCCTTATGGTGACTTAAGAGGTCAAAGATAACCTTAGAAAGCTATCCAAGTTTCCAAGTGGTAGATGTGGAGAGCAGCCTTCAGGCTTAGTCTTGAAGGAATGTTAAGCAGCTTGTTTTACCAGGATGCAACCTTATTGTATTAGTTACATGAAAGGAGAACCACACAGTAGTTATAAGAATATATGTTTATTATTAGAACACCTTAAATACCTCACAGTATCAGCCACATGCAGATAAACACAAAGCAACCAATACTGAAGCACAGAAACAATCGTAAGTAGCACTAATACACAGTGGGCTCGCGGGGGAGACCAAACCATATACTAAAATAATGGTATAAGAACCACGGCTCGAGTCGAGACGGTGTCTAGAGGAACTACCCAAGGTGAGTAAATAGGGGCCCCACAGAGGATGGGTGCAGTGTGAGAACAGGACCGCATGCTACGTGCAATTCAATGGGAGAGTTGCAGTTGCAGTTTTACAGTTTAACAACCCTTCCCAGTGGATTACTAGGAAACCCTTTGGAACATACAAGGTTGGAGAGCCACTCTACCAGTGGATACTGAAGTACCAGAGTTGCCTATCCCAGGGAAGCCGGGTGCATAGGGTTAATGTGGCGTCGGAAACCGCCATTGTTCTTAATGGGAGCCACTGGTGGAAAGAAGAAAAGTGTCTGATGGAACCCAGAGATGGATTCTTGATGGAAGGAGCCTGAAAGCAGAGGGGACAGAGTCTGGGTCACTCAGGAGTGACCAAGGGCTCAGTATACGAATGCCCACCGATGTTGGGTGCTTCAGGTGTGAAGGAGACCTTGACACTACAGCTGCAGGGACCAGGAGACGTAGAGGACGACCAGGAGCGGGAGCACGAACAAGCCTTGGCAGCGGCAACCCACGAAGAAGGTCAAGAAAGGTTACGGTCTGGCCCAGCAAGGACCAGTGGACTCACCACAGCAAGGGGAGTCCTGGCAGGCCTGAAGCAACCAGGGGAGCCCAAGAAAAACTGTGTTGTCCCTCAAATGGACCCACAGGCCGAAGGCACAAGAGTTGCGAGGGGACCTCTAGCAGTTTCACAAAGTAACAGCTTGCAGGGCACAGTGTGAGGAGGCCAACGTCTGTTGTATGAAATATGCGTAGAGGTTGGGGCAATCGACAGCCCAATGCATGAAGTTGGGGAACACCAACAAGCATATGCACTTGCAAAAGTACACTGTCCACAGAGGTTCGGGTTATGTGGTTCCCACGAGGGATACTGGCCTCAAACTTGGTGAGACGGCAGCTCGACCTCGAGGAACGTAGGAACCCACCTCCTGTGTTGCTGGAAACTTCGGTGTCCGTAGGAGCTCAGGATCACCAGACCGGTCAGTCGCGTTATGGTGCCTGTGAACGCAGGGAGATACTTCAGTTGTCCTTGATGCTTCAAAGATCCTGCACAGAGCCTGAATGGTGCACAGCCACAGACTATGCTCTCGACTCAGTCGAAGTCCAGAGTGTCCAGGCGTTCAAAGGTCGGTGATTTCTTGTTCAGAATTTTGTCCATGTTGAATCTAGGGTCCTACAGCCAGGTAAGCCTTTTTGTGCCCACAGGAGAGGGTTGGACAGATTCAGGGTACCCTCACAGGGGAGGGTCCGGACAGGGGGGGAGGTTACTCCCATGCCCTTTGTCCAGTTTCACGTCTGAGCAGGTGCCAACGGCTCCCAGGACTGATTTGACCTGGACTATGCTCAGGGACACCAAATGAGCCCATTTTGCAGACTTTCGGGCACTTGGGAAGTGCACCAACCCAGCTCCAATACACTATATCCTGTCCGGGAGGTGGTCACACCTTACTGTGACAGGATACCTATTGTGCTGCCTTCCTCTACTCAAGCTTGGCTCAGCGGCAGGAGGGCAGAAATATATCTCTGGTCGGCAGCAACCGTTTTGTGCTTTCCGGGTAGCAAAGGCTGGTACCGGGAAGGCCAGGGACCCACAACGCTTGATTCAGAAGGGTGGAATCATACCCCTCACACCGGTTACCGGTGTGGAGGTATGATTCCAAGGTGTTTGATACCAAACACGACATGGTTTGTTGCAGCCGTTTTCGAGATCGCATTTTACGCGAGCATATAATGCACCTCTACCGATATGTCTGGCGGTGTCACCGACAACCTGAGAGAATGGTCTCCGAAGGCTGCAGGGGTGCTTAGCTCATGCAGGGGCACCCTCTCACATAAAACCCAGCACCCGGCCTTCAGGATTGTCGGCACCTGCTATAGGGGTGACACAGGTTTTAAGTGTAGTGACCTAAAGATATAGGTTTACTATATCTAAAGTAAGTGGTGCATGCACCAGCTTACACAGCCTGCAATGGCAGGCCTGTAGTTCTATTTTGCCTGGCCTCTTATGGGTGGCATAATACATGATTCAGCCCATGGGAGGCCTCTGGGGTACCTAGGCCCTGGGTACTTGTATGCCATATACTAGGGACCCCAGTATCCAATTTCGGAGTGTAACTAAGTATGTGTAATGACATTTAAGGGAGAAAGCAGATATACTGGGGTCTTAATTAGCAGGATCCCAGTCAGACTAGTAAAAAATCAGCAAAACACCAGGCAAAAAGTAGGGGTAACCATGCAGTCAGATCCTACCTTCTTACAAGAGTATACACCTTCCACCTTTCTAATCCACTCCTCACCAATTTCTACTTATGCCTTGATAACAAACCAGTGACATTTACAGAGATTACAGTCAGGCCCACAACCAAGACAAGTGGCACTAGGGTTAAGAGTCAAAAAAGGTAAAAGTTTAAATCTGTGCTTGAAGTGGAAATATAGAGGTGCAGGTACTCCTTTTAAAAAAAGTACCGGCTTGCTGCTGGGAATTGCTGGTACTCTCCTATAAAAAGCATTAGAGCAGTACTGAAAAGTGTCCTTACAATCCCTTCCAAATTAAGGAAGTACAGGTACTGAGTGACTGATGGTACCTACCCATTTAAAGTGCTGGCCTAAATCTTTGCATGTTGCATCCTTTTTTTTTTTTGGATGATTCGATACATATCCTGCTGCTAGATACGTCACGTCGCCGGCACAACAGCCACTTATTAGGGTATCGCCGTCCGGTCTGAAAATACACCCGGCATTTCAGTATGATAGGCACAACAGCCATTATATTCCACTTGTGATTATGAATTTAAGGTGACGTTGCAGGGAGAGTTCTTAGCTGAGCCATCCTGTTGATTGCGTCTTCAGTTTAAAACAACGAATAGGAGTATAATTGCCCTGAAAAAGTTCTTGCCTAAAAGCGCGAATCGCGTTGGCTGTCTGTTGGTTTTTTTTTTTCCTAAAAAAGAACCCATCCTGGTAGCTCTCAAAGTAATGTAAAAGTGGGGAACATAAATTATGCTCCATTCCCAGTCGCACAGTGTGTAGGGTTGAAACATCCTGTTTCAAATTTCCACGTATACATTAATCAATTTTTAATCAAAGTTCATCCACATATTTGTCACAATTTTTAAGATTTTTCTTTTTCTGATCCACAAGCCTGATTAATCCTGCGTTTTGAATGTTTCCCATATTCAAATGTGCCCATCCGGACCTCTTCAAAAATACGATCAGAACACAAGATTCATCCAAGACAGCATTTCTTTTTTAACACCCAATGCATTTCAGGCTAAGAATAGCCCTTCGTCAGGGGTAACTGCCGAGAAAACGCTTTCCACTTAACATCCACTGTGGATGTTAAGAAGAAAGGGTTTTCTCATAAAATCTTAAAAATTTTTACAAATATATGGATGAACTTTGATTTAAAATGGATTAATGTATACGTGGAAATTTGAAACAAGATGGTTCATCCCTACACGCTGTGCGACTGGGAGTGGAGCATAATTTATGTTCCCCACTTATACATTGAATTGCTAGTGCCAAATAGGGCAAGGCACTGCCCATTTCACGCACGCACCCCTATCGATGAACGTTTAAACGCAGGATAAACGTGAAAAAAGCGGTGTGCACACCACCTCTTTCATAGCTCTCAAAGTAAACCTAATGGGAGATGAGGTTAACAGGCATCCTGATTTCTGCCATGAAATTTAAGGGCCTTATTAAGAGTTTAGTGGTCCACGGACTGCCAGACGCGCAGTAGCGACGGTCTTCCGACCCAGGGCAGTTAGCCGTCAAGAGGTGTACTCAGGGTATTTCTACAAAAGTGGGCTGGGTCTGAAATTTGATCAGAGGTTCTCTGTTTGTTTTAGTTCCATGACAGAACGAATTTGGAGGAATGAATAAACATGCTGCTTTATGGAGGAGCATTTCAGATCCTAGAGCTCAGATTGAGGTGGCTTGTTTTCATAATGTTCTTTTTGTTTCACTTTTTTCATTTGAGTCAATGCCATAGTTTTGCACGTTGGTCTTCTGCCTTAGTTTGTGTTTGTGCCAGACAGCAAGGGTTGGAGGTTTTCCCTTCCTTGTGGGTGATGAAAAATACTAAAGATCATGTGGTTCAGCTGAGACAGCCAGAACAGGTCCAACAGGTTGTAACTGATTTAGTCTTTGCTTTTGCCTCTTGACGAGACCAACAGCATGCTGAGTACTTGCTAATTAGTGTACCTTGGTAAGAGTTGGGTATACCATAGTAGAGTCTGCCGCTATCCAGCTGGAAAAGGGACGCAGCATGGACAGTAGTTCTTAACTTTGATTCTTTAAGTTATTGATTTGTTGTGTTTAGTAGCGAGTGCTGGTACTAGGTGGGTTTTATTGCCAGTGTGGGTTCTGCGAGACTACTGAAATGTAACAAGCATTTACAATGCAACGGTTTCGCCTTTGGAGAAGTTAGAGCTATTGGCATTGTAAATGACAAAATGTGTACTTATGTGTTGGTTTTGAAAACAGATACATAAATGGCATTGTCATTTACATTGCCAATAGCTTAATATCTCGCAAATGTGAGAACTATTGTACCCTACGGACGAGCTCAGCAGACAGCAATTACTACCACACACACACACACACACACACCCAGAGCCACACACACACACCCATAGCCAGCCCCACACACGGATTGGTGTCAGTACAACGCGATGTATTACAACGCGTTCCGTTACAACGCGATTTTTACAACGCAAAAACCATTACAATGCATGCCATTACAACGCATGGCATTACATAGCAGATACTTTTACAACGCATGGCATTACATCGTAAGTATAGGTAAGTATATCTTTTTTTTAAAAAATGTAATAAAGTTAATTAAATAAATTTAAAATAAAAAAAATAATATAACATTTTTAAAACAGTAATTAATTTAATTATAGTAATTTAATTAATATTAAAATTGATATTAATTTAATATATTTAAAATAATATAATTAATGAAATATAAAAAAAATTTAAATAGTAAATAATATAATGTAATTAATTACAATAAAGATAATTATAATTTAATTAAATTATAAATAATACATAATATCATTATATTTAATATAATTAAAAGAATTTAATTAATTTAACATTTTTAAATAATATAATTTAATTATAATCGTTTATTAATACAATTAAATTAATAATTGTAAATATAGTTATTAATGTAATTAAATTAAATAAAATTAATTTAATTAATTTAATTTATATAAAGTCGTAATACCCCTGTACCCCCAAAAACAAACCCAGCCCTAAAACCTAAAAACACTCCTGTACCCCAAAACCCAAACCCTGCCCTAAAACCTAAAAACACCCCTGTACCCCAAAACCCAAACCCTGCCCTAAAACCTAAAAACACCCCTGTACCCCAAAACCCAAACCCTGCCCTAAAACCTAAAAACACCCCTGTACCCCAAAACCCAAACCCTGCCCTAAAACCTAAAAACACCCCTGTACCCCAAAACCCAAACCCTGCCCTAAAACCTAAAAACACCCCTGTACCCCAAAACCCAAACCCTGCCCTAAAACCTAAAAACACCCCTGTACCCCAAAACCCAAACCCTGCCCTAAAACCTAAAAACACCCCTGTACCCCAAAACCCAAACCCTGCCCTAAAACCTAAAAACACCCCTGTACCCCAAAACCCAAACCCTGCCCTAAAACCTAAAAACACCCCTGTACCCCAAAACCCAAACCCTGCCCTAAAACCTAAAAACACCCCTGTACCCCAAAACCCAAACCCTGCCCTAAAACCTAAAAACACCCCTGTACCCCAAAACCCAAACACTGCCCTAAAACCTAAAAATACCCAAACACCCCAAAACATATACATCAGTACCCCAAAACATATACTCCTATACTCATACTTATTTTAAAAAATACTTAAATTAATATATTTAATTTATAATATTTAAAAACGAAATAAATATTTTTTTATAATTAATAATAATTAAATCAATTATAAAATATTAAATAAAATAAAAAAAAAATTAAATACTTACCAATACTTACGATGTAATGGTATGCGTTGTAATAGCATCTGCTATGTAATGCCATGCGTTGTAATGGCATGCATTGTAATGGTATTTGCGATGTAATAGCTGCGTTGTAACAGCATTACGTTGTAAAAGATGCGTTGTAGCAGTAACACACCCCACACACCCATAGCCAGCCCCACACACCCAGAGCCAGCCACACACACCCAGTGCCAGCCACACCCAGAGCCACACACACACACCCAGAGCCCCACACACACACACCCAGAGCCGTCACATACACACACCCACTGGAGTAGTCACACACACACACACACACACACACTGGAGCAGTCACACACACACTGGAGCAGTCACATACATACACACACACACACACACTCTGGAGCAGTCACATACACACACACACACACCCTGGAACAGTCACATACACACACACACACACACACACACACACCCTGGAACAGTCACACACACACACACACCCAGGAGCTCCGGCAATGACGGGCAGATCTGTCTTCCAATGGCTAGCCTCCATTTATGGAGCTATCCAATGGAAGACAGAGGCGGGAGAAAGCTCCATACTTGTTTACAAAAGTTTTCGCCTGCGCGATACTGCTTGCGCAGTAAACGCCAGGCGAAACCTAAAAATGACTAAAGCATGGGAAGTCTCCATATGTCCTGCTAGTAATACTTATTTACACACTAGGACTATTGTTAACCAGACATATTTGAAATAAGAAACAGGATAAGAAGACCACCAAAAGGTCAAATATGATTTACATTCACTCGAATTCTGTACAATGTGAACAACAATTAAATCAAAAAAGAAAACGCACTTATGAATTATGCCTCTCTGTGGACCAAACTAAAACAAAAATAAAATACACTATTTTAGTGGTATTCCGAAACATCAACTTGGACAATTCTTCCTTGATGCTTTGTACATCCACACAGTGCTATTTAGGGCACCCAAAATGCATTTGTGAGAACCCATATTTCTGAAAAGAAAACATGATTCTGCTTTACCTTTATCCATGGCCTGAAAGTAACTGAATCAGTAAGTTGTTCCCTACACGCAAAGTCGATTTCTGTGATCATCATACAGATGCTGATTCAATTGCCCAAAGTTTCAATGCAAAGGAAGAGAAAACAAAGAATTTCAGTATGTCCCAATACTTAGGAAAACCTTTTGAAATAACACAATCTGCCTACCTTAATAGAAATTCAGTAACCCTAATAATCTCCCATTTAGCTGATCATAACAACGCACAGTGTTTTAAACACACACACACGCTCGCATGTCACACAATTCTCAAATAAACGGAAGCACGCACACATTGTTATATACCTAAACGGGTACACACACACTAGCATGTACATACACTTCTTCCAGCATACATGCAATGCTCTCTTCAGACATGGCTTTTCTCTAACGCTCATGCACAATCCCCTATGTATGGATAAACACACCCCCGTGGAGCTGCAGTACCCTGGCTCCCCCTACACGGCGTGCCCATCCGCGGCTGGCAGAGTGTGTCCTTTTAGGGCACGTGTGCTGTGACTGACACCTCTTACCAGTGACAGCCTCTGAGCTGTGGAGGGGCCGCCGTCCCTCTCAGCGAGTGTGGCTGACACTAACCGGCCTGCCTGCACTTCACCCACATCCTGCAAGCGCCTTACCCTATCACACGATAAGCATGAGCGGGGGGTGTGGTGCGCAGCCCACTCACCCCAAGAAATATCACCAAACTTCTTAAACTGCCAGGCAAGCTTCCATGAAGTGCCAAGCTCGGCGTATCTGCGCCTGCACACACATCGCCAGCTGACCGCAGGTTCGAATCCCACCCGGCAATATAGTGCGAGGGAACATTGACACACATAGCACATGCTGACCTGCAACAGTCCACACACAGCAAGACAGTGTTGTAAAAGCGCGGCGAACCACGTCAGACTGCCTCTGTTGCGCAGTAGGGTTGGCACAGGGTCAGTCTCGTGCCAGAAGGGGCCAGAGGAGCTGTCGGGGGCAGGGCTGGAGTAAAGTCATGTCACTGCCTGAAAAGCGAAGCCGGTAGGGATGGAACAGTCGATTGCATGTTAGACTTCTTCCAGGATGAGGCAGTCCATTCTGCCAAGTGTTTAATTTGAGCAGGTGCTCAGCACCGGCGATTATGTCGCATGATTTCCCCTGGACATTGAGGCACGCCGAGACTCGAGCCCGGTTCTCCAGCTCCGAAATAGGCAGCTTCTAGCCATTTGGCCAAGTCCTCTCCAGAATAACGAGTGCTGGGGCTCTAGTCGGGAGGCAGATTACACCTGCACATTTCTACGGTTAGCGCTGTCTCCTGATGAGAGCCCCGGCACTTTTTATTTTACAAATTAACCACTGAGTTTCTAGACAGCTGAGGTAGTCAGGCACTGGCAGCGTTTTCTCAGAGACAGCCCTACAGCCCGGAGTGATTGACTTGGCGCGGGCCTGCCCCGTGACTGACAGCCTGCCCCGTCCCCGGCACACGTGCAGACGCGAGGTGTGGGGTCGCTCACCTAGTAGCAGCAGCAGTAGGGCCCCCCTGCCGGCCGGTCCAGGGTCCGAGGTGCTGCCCCCTGCAGGCGACGCCATCTTCATGCAGTCCAGCGCCCAGAAGAGGTGAGTCAAGAGCCTGGGCGCCGAGTCAGATGGCAGGAGACGGTCAAAGGCGAAGGATAAAAATAGTGCAAGAGTAGGTAGAGGCCGGAGCCCGAGCAGTCCGCAGGGCGAGTCTGTCTAAAGTTTTAACAGGGAAATCTAGTCCACGAGCCATCTCCCTTCCCCCAACTCCTCATTCCTGTCTGGTGCTCGCTGCTAAGCCACCTCTCCCTTCTGTCCCTCCTCCTCTCTCACTTTCTCTCTTTCCTTCTCTTTACCCCTCCCCCCCCCCATCCACTGCAACTTTGCTGCCCCTCTTTCTGTCTCTTCCCTATCTCTTTAGGACTCTGTTTTTTCTCTTATCCTTCCTTTTTCTCTTCCTTATACTTGCTTCTCCCCTCGCCCGTCTCTTCTCTTTTATCTATACTGTCGCTATCTCTCTATGTTCCTACATCAACATTCTCTTTTAACTCTATATTGCCATGCCCCTCTTTCTCCTCTACCGACCTCTCCTCCCTCTTTTTCTACTTTTTATTCTCTCTCCACTTGTCACCCCCCTCTTGCTACCCTCTAGCTGCCTTTTTAACCTGACTGCTCTCCCTATCATCTCCCAAAGCCATCGTTGGAGCCCCTCACGGCTCTGCTGAAATGCCCGGGGACTTGGAAACAATGTCCGCTGGGGGAGCGACCCACTGCCTTCTGGGGCCACTCTACCCCTTCAGGAATGCCCTCGTGAGCCTCTCAGGGCTCAAGACAGTGACACCCTGCCACACGGAGCCTCCCCTAGCCCTTCTCACTTACCGGGCTACTCTGGCGGGGGCTCCTGGCGGGTTTCGCGCTGCTCCTCTTCTCGGGCTGCGGGGCTCTCCTCGGCCACGGAGCCCTGCCTGCCGCTTCCCTCTTTGCTTTCCGGGGCGGCCCCGGCGCTCTCCCTCACTCCTGGGAGCCCCGGGCCGCAGGGATTCGGCCGGCATTCTTCCTCTATTTTCCCCGGTGGCAGTGCTGGCCAATCACAGCGCGGCGGCGGGCGGGACTTCCTCCGACAAACCGGAAGTCCCGCCCCGCATCAGGCACCGTCGTGCCTGACTTCCTGTTTTGCGGCGCTCGGGCCGCGGCGGTGAATCTCGGGGGCATTTCAGAGGGGTGGCACCCTCGAGATTAAAATAAACAGTGAGGTAAAGCGACTTTTTAAAGAGCGTCTTCCAACTCAATGAGAAACAAAATAAAATCTAAAAATTATTTTTGCAGAGTCCCAATAATCGAAGCGGGAGGGGAGACGGGCACACGGAGGGGGGAGGCGGGAAACTTGCACAGGACAGCGAGGAGGGGGGAGGGGGGAAGGCGGGAGGAGGGACACAGAGTAAGGCAGGACAGCAGCAAGCACGGCCCGGCCGGACCAGATTCGGGGGCGTTCCCGGCTTTTGGCTGACGTATCATGACGTAGCCAAAAGCCAAAGATTCTCGGGAACGCCCCCGAATCTGGTCCGGCCATGACGGACGCCTCTCTGTTCCAATGGCTAGCCTCCATTTATGGAGCTAGCCAATGAGACAGAGGGGCGTGTTCAAAGCACCCATACTAGAAACTACAGATTTCTCTGGAGGCGGAGCTTACAGCTCCGTCCCCCAGCGAAACCTAAAAAGGCTTGTCTGGACTAGTTAATTTCGGTATTGGAGATACAAGAGCAAACTGATTAGTACAGTATAATAAAATCCCATTCATGATGGCAGGCTGTTGATCAGAGGTTAGTAGTCAACAGAACGTGCTGTAGTAGAGATATCCAGCAAGATCAAATGAGGAAACCTTTGTGTGACAGGAGTATGGTATCATCCACAATCTGTATGGTTGTTGCCTCATTGCTACAGCGTGGTCTGAAACCAGGCAAATAGTCTGTAATCTGCAGGAAGAAGGATGACATTCGTGTTAAACTGTCTTGTGGTAGGTGGCATCTCCTATAGATGGCATCTGCTATCTTTATAATCCCGGTAGATTTGTTTTAGGTTTAAAGCATTTTATTAAGGCAAAAAAAGAACATAGGAGGTAAGGGAACATGAGGGGTAGGGTTACATACATTCAGGTGAAAGGAGCGGAGTATAAATCTAGGAGTGCGATGGTAAACAAGGCTACTGCAAAAAGAAAAATCAAATGGTAAAATGATAAGGGCTGAATACAGTCGACACCATCGAGCAGATCAGAAAATGAAAGGCAATAAATGTGAGAAACCAACCCACCACCCCCCAGAACCCCTCCCTCCAAACTTCCCCAACTCACCCCTACACCCTCCCACCTCCCCCCCCCCCGTCCAGTACTCGGCTATAACGCACCCTGCCCTCCCTCCTCGCCCCCCACCCCGTGAGCCCAGATCTTGTGTCCCCTTAGTCAGTTGAGATCACCGGTGGCGTTAGTCTCAGAAGTCTGAGGTACCTCGGACAGGTGAGTTCTCTAAATTCTGTAGTTAGAAGCGCATGAAAGGGTTGCCATAGCTCATCAAATTGGTCCACGTCCCCCGCCACCATAAGCGATAGTTTCTCCATACCCAGCACATGCCAAAGCCTGTGTAGCCAGCCTGTGATGGAGGGCACCGTGGTGGTACGCCAGTGAATCAAGATGTTCTGAATCGCTGAACCCAGCGCTATCGCAATTTGCCTGCCCCTGCGGGACTTCAGCGGGTACATCAGGCCATTCGGGAGGCCCAGCAATACATACGCTGGGAAGCGTAGCAATTCAGTCTCAAAATGTACATCAATCTCGTCGAGGACCTCCCTCCAGTAAGCCTCCAACAAGGGACAGTCCCAAAGTATATGTGTAAGGGTCCCCACTCGACCACAACCCCTCCAGCACTCCTTCTCAATATGCCTATTCATGTCGTGTAGCCTCTCCGGGGTATAATACCAATACGTGGACACCTTGGTGAGTGTTTCCGTGAGACCTGTATGATATGCAGAGTGTCTCGCCCGGTGCGCAATTTGATCCCATCCTTTATGACTAAGCGTCCTTCCCAGTTCCCTATTCCAGCGTTCCCTACCCGGGTTATAGAAATGAAACGGAGGGGGCTGCAGGAATTTGTAAAGGTCGGTAATGAGCTTAGCATCAGAGGCGCGGGTCACTAACCACCGCTCGTATGGCGTTATCTGGCGATTAGCAGTGCCCCGCACCTGAGATTGAAGTGCCCAGTGCCGAACCTGCATATATCGTAATCTATCCGACTCAGGCAGTTGGAACTCCTGTTTCAATTGCTGAAAAGGGACCACTCCCTCCGGTCCATATATCTGGAAGAGCGCTCGGCAGCCCGCTGCCCTCCAGTGGGAGAAAGCACCTGGTTCCATCCCTGGGGAGAAATCAGGGTTATCCGCTATCGGCGTGAAGGGCGAAGGGAACGTGGTGAGTTCACGAACTTCATTGACTGTATCCCACACCCTCAAGGGGACTCGCATGACGAAGGAAGCATAGAGGTTGGGGGGGGCGATGAATCCGGCGCAAGAATGGAACTTCCTGGAGGGGGCGCCCCGCCACCGCCTGGTCTTGAAAGAGCCAGTGCTTGTCGGATTCCCACCTGCTCCACTCCACTTGGTAGCGTAGCTGCGCCGCCCGGAAGTATTTCCGGAGGTCCGGGATACCAAGGCCCCCCGCCTCCGGGGCCAGCGTAGAAAGAACCCTCTTCATCCTCGGCTTGCGGCCTTGCCAGACGAAGCGTGCAATGTCGGCTTGTGTCTGTCTAATCCAGCCCACAGGTGGCTGAAGCGGCAAGGCTCGAAAGAGGTACAAGATTTGGGGCAGGACCGTCATCTTGACCGCCGCAATCCTGCCGAGCCAGGACAGCAGGTTTTTACTCCAGCGGCCCAGCTCCTCCTTGATTTTCCTGCTAAGAGGCATAGTTGGCCGTAACCATCGCTGGCAACGTTGGTGCTAGCAGAATCCCCAGATACGGCACCAGGGATGACGACCACTGCATAGGAAAAAGCCGCTGCAGATCTTGTCTGGTATCCGCGGCCAGGGACACATCCAGAGCCACCGACTTGCCCATGTTCATCTTAAAACCAGACACTTTCGAAAAAGAGTCTAGTTCCTGAATACACGCGGGGAGGGCCCGTCTAGGATCGTCCAAGGTCAACAGGACATCATCCGCATAAAGACTAATCGTGTGGACATACTGCCCCATCTTAATCCCAATCGCGTCCGGGTTTTGGCGAATTCTCTGGGCAAACGGCTCCATATAGAGAGCAAAGAGGAGTGGGGAGAGCGGGCATCCCTGCCTAGTACCCCTTTCGATCGCAAAGCTACGGTAGCTGCACCCGTTAACTCTCACTGTCGCCGAAGGGGGTTTGTAGCAATTGAAGACCATCAAACAGAATTTGTCTCCAATACCCAGTTTCCGGAGCACCTGCTCGAGATAAGGCCAGTGAACGCGATCGAATGCCTTCTCGGCATCTACCGCTAGCAACATCCTTTCACCCGGGATCCGCGAGGCTTTCTCCAGAATGTGTGCTACTCTCTTAGTGTTATCGACGGTTTGTCTGCCAGGCACAAAGCCAGCTTGGTCAGCCTCAACCAGGCCCGGCAGATGCAGGGCCAATCTAGATGCTAGAATCCCTGTGTATAATTTAAGGTCGACATTCAGGAGTGAGATAGGCCTGTATGAGCCGCAGAGGGCCCGGTCTTTCCCAGGTTTCGGGATCACTGAGACCGTTGCTCTTAACAGGTCCGGTGGGATGGCTCCTGGCTCGGAAAAGGAGTTAAACAGGCGGGTGAGAATAGGGGCTACAATCGGGCAAAAGGTTTTTATAAAACAAGGACGTGTACCCGTCCGGGCCCGGAGCTTTTCCGTGTTTGAGCCTGGCTATTGCGGAGATCACCTCCTCCACATGAATGCTGCGCTCGAGGTGTTCCGCCTGTGCTGAGTCCAGCGCTGGAAAGGCTACTGACTCCAAGTAATCCGTGGCACCCTGCGATGAGGGGGGTTCCCCCGCGTAAAGCGCTTCATAGAAACTACAGAACGTTTCTGCCACCGCGGCGTCATCAGAGACCGCCATCCCATCAGCACCAAGCAGTTCCTTCACCACGTTACGCTGGTGCGCGATTCGGAGCCTATTTGCCAAAAGTTTGCCACACCTATCCCCACCCGTGTAAAACGCATGTTTAAGACGCCGCGTATTCCGCCCTATCCATGTCCAGCGCAGACAGGAGCTTCCTGGCAGCCTTCAACTGCCTCCACACCCTAGGAGCTCCGGTACGGCGGTGGTCCCGGACCCGGGAAGTCAGCTCCTCCCTCTTACGCTGCCTCTCCCTATTTTCTGCTGAGGAGATGGAAATGAACTCCCCCCTGAGAACCGCCTTCAACGCCGCCCACTGTGTCGCTGGCGAGGTGTCCGAGTTATCATTGTGTGCCTGGTATTCCCGGATCGCTTCCTCAATATGCTTCACAACCGCTTTTTTATGCAGGAGGGTGTCCCTAAGACGCCACACCCCCCGAGAGGGGGAGGCCGTCGGAAGCGCAAATGTGCCCACGACTGGCGCATGATCAGACAACGACAGGACCCCAATGTCTGCCGCCGTAGCAGCGGCACACATCGGTCCGCTAACCAATAAGTAGTCTAGCCGTGCGTAGGTCCGGTGCGCATGTGAATAATAAGAATAGTCCCTATCCGTGGGGTGGAGGGTGCGCCAAAGATCATGCAGGTCCATATCAGTGATTCGAGCCTTCCCAGCCTGTGAAAGTTCCCCAGTCTGCGGGTATCGCTGCGCCGATCTATCGAGTGTAGAGTCAAAAACTATATTCAAATCACCCCCTAGAATGAGATGTCGATCAGGGGAGGCAGTCACGTCCACCAGCACCGAGTCTAGAAAGCGCTCTTGGTGGTCATTTGGGCTATATAAGGAACCAATAGTGAACGTTGTGTCCCCCAGCCGGAGGCGGTATGCCAATAGTCTCCCCTTCTGTTCTGCAAATTTGTACAACACCTCCCCCCTGAAGGAACTCGCTAGCAAAATGGCCACCCCGCGGTCTTAGATGCAGCAGAGGAGAAAAACTGAGTAGGAAACTTATTAGAGCGCATCCTATGACAATCCCGTGGTAGTAAATGAGTCTCCTGCAGGAGGCATATATCTGCCTGTGTCCCCTCCAGCAGAGATAAGATTGCCCTTCGCTTCACTGGGTTGTTCAGACCCTTAACATTAAGGGTCACTACTTTCAGTGTCGACATATCCCCAAGTGACCGTAAGTACCAAGCCGCGGGCAGTCATTGAGCGGGGGGGGCACGGGACAGCAGTGCAGGACAAGCAAAGTAAAACCAAGCAATAACATTTGAGATATTGGACGGTACCCCTTCTACCCCTAAACAACTCCCAACCCCCTCCAAAACAGACCCATGGCAACTAGCCAACTCCCCACCCATGCTCAAACAACCCATTGTCCCAGTCATGTCCCAAAACGGACAAGTCCGTGGAAAGTACAAAAAGTGGACGTCCGGCCACTCGTTCTTCCCGCCTTTTCCCCGACCCTCCCTCCAACCCCCAAACCTGGCATTGCAGAAGCTATGTCCATCTCCCCCCGGAGTGAATCTACGCCGTCATGGCGACTCCGTTCGTGGCGGCCGAGTCCCTGGCCGCTTCTCTCAGGGCGTTGGCCATTTCTGCCCTGATGGTGGGTGAGTCCGGCCGTCCAGCACTCACCGTCGATCTCCTCCTCGCTGATCGCCGTCGCCCTCTCCGATCAGAACGCCTCCAGCCCGGTGTCGCTTCACTCTCTTCAGTGGCCGTGAGACCCAGGACACCACAGACATCTTGCAAGGGACGCAGCTGGTGCAGCACGCCATTCCAGCTGAATATTAGGCGAAAGGGATGCCCCCAAGAGTACAGCATCTCATTCTCTCTCAGGAAATCCGTCGCGATTTTGAAGGACCTGCGCTTCTGTAGCGTGATGGCAGACAGGTCCTGAAACCACGCCACAGGCCGCTCGCGAAAGGTCAACGGCTGTTTCTTGCGGGCCTCAGCCATTATGCGTTCCTTGAAGTAGTGTGGCTCACTGGTTAGAGGCGGCAGACCCGAGAGCAGAGGACGGCCCGGGACCAGGGTTCGATTCCCGGCGCGGCAGGTTTCTGGACCAGGGTCAGCGGACTCGATAATTCTCTCGCCTCGGTGCCCACTCTGATCAGCGATCACACTCGGCAACTCTGGGCATTAGCTTGCCTCATCTTCACTAACGGCCCCACCAGACCGCCGGGGATGCCTGGTCTCACCCTGGAGATACCCATTAAGGGACCATCTCTCAGGGAAGCCAGGAAGGGTTTCGCAGCGGTCGAAGCGCCTTGGGACCCTACGGGTAAGTAGTGCGCTATATAAATGCCAATACATTTACATTTACATTCACTGGGAAATCCGGGAGGTAGGCCAAAATGTCCGGTGGAGGTGCCGTTGACTGTCGCTGTCGACCGACCCTGTGGGCCCTGTCGATTCGAATCGGGAAGTCAGCGGGCTCTCCCAGAATCTCCCTGAACAAATCCTTCAGGTAGCCCATCAAATCTGTCCCTTCATCTGTGGACGGTACACCTCGGACTCGAATGTTGTTTCTTCTCGACCTGTTCTCCAGGTCTTCATTATGTGCCTGGAGTTCGACATGCTGCTCCCTGAGACGGAGAACGTCTTGCTGCAAATGGACAATCTCCTCGTCCCTCCGTTGGGCCGCGGCCTCCACCGTCTCCATCCGCTCACCTAGGCCTTCCACCTCCCTACGGACCTCGCGCACTTCGCTGGCCACCTCCTGCTTCAGCGTCTGAAAGTCAGCCTTAAGCGAGCTAAGCAGGTCTTCCATGAAGGACCTTGTGACGGCAGGCTCACCCCCGGCCGGGTCCGCTGCAGTTCTAGAAGAGCTTGGGGACGGCTGCGCCCTGTCTCGTTGTTGCTGGGCTCTGCTGAGCATGTCCGGCAGGGTGCGGTCCCCCTTCCTCGATCCTCGGTTCCCCGACATTCGTGCTCTGTAGACTGCCGCACTCCACACAGTCAGATATGCGATCTCAGGCCGCCGGCAGCAGGTATCGGCATCAATGAATCTCCAACGGCTGGGAGAGCACCGCCGGGGGGAACGTCCGTTGCAGTAGGGACACCACGGGTCCTGCGCCACCGAGGACAAAATGGCGGGCCAGCTCTGTCGCAGAGGCCGGCTCGCACTCCAACCAAAGTTCAGGCGCTGGCCACTACAGGGGGAACCCAGACCGCAGCGTCTCCCAGGACGAAAGAGCTATACAGGGCCAACGGTGTAGGAGCTGTCCCCGGTGGCACTGTAGGAGGGCCTCGTCACCGTCGCAGTGAAGACAAGATGGCGGCTGGGCGTAGCCGGGTAGACCTTCCGAGCCCGATGGTGCCGCCAAGGCTATGTCAAGAGTCAGTGCCCCTGAAAGGAGCCCTCTCCAGGCTCGCCGAGTCGAAAAAGAGTCAAATGACCTGGCCCCTAATCCTGAGCGCTGACCCAAACTGGTGACGAGGTCGGGGCTCACGCAGTGTATCAAGCCACCGCTGCAGATCCAAGTGCCTCCACGATCAGACACTAGGCATCCCCCTTCTCGACATCTCGTGGTAGCTACCCATCCGGCGTGCCATTCCGGGCACAATCTGATGCGAGAATACAAGCGGACTCCGTGCCAGGCCACCAGACACCAGCATCCGGGTCCACTCAGGCCTCCCGGCCAGCGCTCCGCTCCACTCCGCCTCCGTGGCGCTCCGCAGTTAGCTTATCGGTCTCTGAGCGTGCCTCCGCCGGAGCGTTCGGGACCAAAGTTGCACCAATGTGTGCCCCAGGGTCCCTGCCACCCTTCCCACGGCCGCTGAGCTCCAGCGGGGGGAGAGAAGCTGCCGAAAAAGGGCTCGGGCCTAGTCGGGCCAGAGGAGCTGCGGGAAGAAGCGTCCGCTCACCCCGCCATCTTGGCCACGCCCCGTAGATTTGTTTTAGGATGGTAGTTAGTGAGGACGAGGCGAGACCAAATCAGTGGATGGGGCCATAAATCCTCAGTACTGATATGAGCAAATTAATAGTACAAGTACAAGTTGCTAAATGCTTCAGGAACCTCTCAATGAAGGCAATATTTGTGGCTTGTATGCATGACCACAAATGCAACCCCAGATTCCACAAGGAGTAAAAAGGTTTAAAAAACACAAAATGAAGCTTCTAGATTCTTAAGAGTGGAAAATAAGGGCTCAAATACAAGCTTCCGTAAGAAGGAAAAATAGCAGCATTTTGAATGAATGAATGAAGATTCCTCGATAGGATGCAAAGCGGGTTCAGAGTTTCCTATGTTTAGCAGGGCAACCCTGAGCAAGGAACACTGCCACTTCGGCCCCCGTACATCTATCAAATTCGGTCTTCCATTTACCCAATATTGGGAGAGAAGTCCCTTTCCACATTTGTGCGATGTCTCATTTGGCTATTGCGAGGGCAAAAAATAATAAATATTGCTTACAAACTTTTCCCCCTATATCTTCAGTGCTATGTAAGAGGAACAGTCTTGGGGCCAGTGGAAGTTCCCATGCGAGCACCTCCTGGAGGCAGGACCTAATTCTGCGCCAGAAGGGCTGCAACGCTGTACAGCTTCAGACTGTATGCAAAAAAGTCTCTTCATCTCGCTCACATTGCAAGCATACAGGGGAGGGGATCAGTCCTATCTGCCACAGTCTAGTCCGCGTATAGTAAACCCTGTGTAAGTATTTAAACTGTATCAGACGGTACCAAGTGGAGACCGCTGCCCCTCGTGGACTAGCAATCGCTTTAGCCCAGTCGTTGTCGGTTAGGTCAGGGATATCGGCCTGTCACACCTGTCGCGTCTTGTCGAGCGTTTTCTGTGCATGGGTCGTTAAGGTCTGATAGATCTGCCGAATCTAATGCAGGCCTAGATCTCTCATTAGCAAGCGGCCTCCCAGTGGATGAAACTCCGGAAGGGTCTCGAGGGAGCGTATCAGGGTGGTGAGTGCATGGCGAAGATGGAGATATTTGTAGAATTGCGGTTGCCTGTAGGTTTTAAGGGAGGTACCCTTCATCACATCCCCGAGGATCGATATCCCCACCAGATCCCAGCCCCGGAACCCTCCTAGGGCCTGTGCCATAGCTGTGTGCTCAATCGCATACACCGGGTCAGTAGGGGAGTTGTACCACCATTCATTGACCACGAGCAGGTGTGATGCTGCGTAATATGAGTAGATGTCCGCCGCTTGCGATACCTCAGCAGTATGTTGATTGTACACAAGTGCGCAGAGCAGCCCTAATTGCCCCACCATTCCAGAGAAATGTATTTTGCATGGTGTTATCCTGTGCAAACCATGAGCGCGGGATAGAATAAGGGATATTTTAAAGACTGTATAGGGTCCTAGGTAGTGATATCATCTTGAAGATGGCTGAGCTCCCTAATAGAGACAGGGGAAGGGAGGTCCATATCGCAGTGTCGCTGTTGAGGCTAGCCAGCAGTGGAGTGATAGTAGGGGCCAAGGAGATTTTGGGACACAAGCACAAAGATACAGAGGTATTTAAATCCGTCTGTGGCACGGGAGAGTTGCAGAACCCATGTGTCTTGGCATTGGTGGCCGCACACTGGATAAAGGATGGATTTGGCTGGGTTCGTGTGTAGGCCTGTAGTGCTTCCGAATACTCTCAGGATCTCTAGAATGCGCGGCCCTGAGTACCAGGGGTCTGTAAAAAAGAAAAGTACATTGTGTGCGTATAGCGCAATGCGGTCCGAGTGTGACTGCGACCATTTGAAGCCTCGAAGGACCGGGTCGTTCCTAACCCATGCCGCCAGAGGTTCAATCGCAATGGCAAATAATAAGGGAGACTGGGGCAGCCCTGCCTGGAGCCCCTTTGGATAGGAAATGAGGAGGAGCAGTGCTGGGCTATCCGCACTGACGCTGTTAAGTGTGAAATGAGCATGAATAGGCGAAGAATCGCAGACCGAAGTTGATGGCTTCTAGTAATTGAAAAAGGTATACCCAACTAAGGGAGGCCTTATTTATATCGGCCAGAAGCAATGCAGCCAGTCGGCCCAGTGCTGGAGCGGCTGCTATGGCGATATGAACCCTGCGTATATTAGTACGTGTCGCTCTCTGGGGCATAAATCCCGACTGGTTGGGATGAATTAGATCTAAGACACAGGATCGGAGGCTATCGGCAAGGACCTTTCCCAACAACTTAGGTTCAAAATTAATAAGGGAGATGGGACGATAGAAGGAGGGGACCTCAGGAGGGCGCCCTGGCTTGAGAAAGAGGACTTTTTGGGCATGCCTCCAATCTTGAGGTAATATGGAGGCATCCACGGCCTCTTGAATTATGGCTAAGAGGGGAGGGCCCAGTAGATGTATATTTGGCAGAGGAATTCAATCTGGAATCCATTGGGGCAAGGGGCTCGCCCCGGGTGGAGCGCATTGAGGGCCCCCGACAGCTCGTCTAACGTAATGGGGGCCTCAAGACGTTCTCGTATGGAGTCTGGAAGTTTCTGTGGCGGGATGTCGCACAGAAATTCCACGAGGAGTGCGGGCGAGATCTGCTCCTGTCGAGCGTATAAAGTCATAAAGTGCCACATGAATTCTACAGCTACACCCTTTGGCGATGTCTAGAGGGACCCATCAGTGCCGCGGATAGTGGGGACCGTCACCAGAGATTTATCTGTTTGACAGATTATGTGGAGCATTTTACTCTATATCTCCCCATTGGTATACCCGGTGTTGCAACGCCTCCCAAATTTCTTTAGCCTCGCTCATTCGATATTGCTGCAATTCCTGCTGTGTCAGCTGTAGATTGCGCTGGATTGCAGGACTAGGATCCCTATTGAGCTGCGCCGCTAGGATCATCTGACCTGATTCTAGGGTCGCCAATTGCTCCCCCGTAAACGTTTTTTCTTGGTGCTGTAAACTATCTCAGCACCTCGGACGGTAGGCTTTAGGGCCTCCCATAATATGCATCTAGAGGGAGCGGATGGATCAGGGCTCGATAAATCGACTCGATCACTGTCGTATGCAAGATAAATCTAACGAGGTCAAGCTGCTTTTAGGTCCTACTCGCCCTTTATGGCGAGTAGGAAGACCAGCATTTGCAATGAAATAGGTCTCGCATTAGGAAAGCTTGAGCTATTGGTATTGTAAATGACAAATTTTTTATTTAGGTGTTGGTTTTAAAAATAGTGAAATTAATAGCTTTGTCATATACAATGCTAATAGTTATAAATTTTGCAAATGTGACCTATAGCATTTGTAATGCAATATGTGTTGTATTTACTTGACTTACATGTATTGATATAACAAACAACAATATTTTTAGGTCTCGCGACCTATCAATGCGCGCAAGCGCATTGAGCGGAGCGAGAATTCAAGTGGTCAAAATGCTCGTGATACCAAGGGTTTCATTCCTGCGGTTTTGTTTGAGTTCACGTGAATCACGTGACCAAACAAGCACGCGCATTCCCGGCCGCACAGCACATCAAAGGGCTTCTCCTCCCCTAATTATTCATGGCCGGCTGCAGGTTAGCCGTACTTTCCGTTTGCCGGCATTATCAGGTACGTGTTGTTTTTTTCACTTTGTCTCCGTGCGTGCTTTTTCGTTCTAACCTTCTCTAATTTCTCTCTTTCTTTGCAACATCGTATATATCTTCTGTCTAACCTTCTTGTTAGAAACGGGGTCCCCGGCTGGCCAGGGCTCACACCAAAGTCAGTTAGAGACCACCACTCCTAAGTCAGGGCAAGGAGTTATACGCCAAGATAACCCCTGCTCACCCTCTAGGTAACGTGGCGCGAGCAGCAAGGCTAAACTTGGAGGCGGTATGAGTTAAGTATTTGCGCACGCACCCCAGCAACAACACCCAAGGCCCACCACAAAGGAAACTCCACACAAGGTTATATAAAAAATAGCCTTTGTATTATAGTAAAAACACATTAGATAACACACAAACTTTACAATGTGCCAACAGGCACGGGCAGAATTTACAAGGGATTATGTACAGGACAGGGCCACATGGACCACTGTCAGGGGTAGGCACTTGTTAGAAATAATACTTGTAGGTATACACTTAGCACATAAACATATAATGATTAGCACCAAAATAGTACATGTAGCACACAACCAGTAATCACTGGTAAAGAGTAAATACCTCCTACGCAACCCTAAACACTGTAGGAAAATCACGCAGGGAACTAGGATCTAATCATCAGGACCTAAGGAAGGAATACCATCACCTAAGCAGGTCACATTTAGCAAAGGAGATAAACATAAAATACCTAAGCAGGTCACTTGTAGCAAAGGTAATGGGACATCAACAATCCTCTAAGCAGGTCACTTTTAGCAAAGGGGATAAACATAAACAATTGCACATGAGGCATTAAACACATTCAGAGGTGCAGGTTAGAACATTTACGCAAGAATCACATCAGCAAGTAACTTACAATGCGCAGGGTGCATGTAGCACAACACTAGAACTTGTCCCTCAGGCCAACTGGCCTCGCAAGGGGCTGAATGCCCTGAGACTCAATGTCAGGGGGTCTGCGCAGGCAGCACAAACCACAAACCTAAACGTAGCAACTGTCCACTAAGTGCTGGACAGTTGTGAATCACAGCTGGGCAAACGTTGGAGCCACGTGGGATCAAGAACAATGGTGAGGGAACACCGTGGGAGCCACGGGGCTCTGACCAACCCACTGGGTGTGTCCCCTAAGAGCCTCTCTGGCTCGCAAAACAAATGTAGCACCCAAGAGCTTCTGCGCTCTCAAATGATAAAATGCCCTCAGAGCCTCCCAGGGCTCTAAATCAATAACTGGAACTCGAGCCTCGCAGGCTTGTAGAAATCAAGGTGCGCGTCGTTGGAGTCCCTCACGGGGGACTCCGACTCAAATGATGCTCCACGGAGCCTCTCTGCTCCCACAAGGGACTACTGCACACGTTGGAGCGGCCCTCTGCCAATTGGGGCAGCTCGAAGAACAAAAGAGGAATGGCCAATGCCCTGCGAGCCTCTCGGGGCTCTAACACAACCGGAGGGGCGGGCACCGGCAATGTGCCCCAACGCCCTCCTCCCCGATCCTGCACACTGGGCCCCACTCACCGGCTGTCTCGTTGGGGGGACGGCTCCTCTGCTGGGCAGCGCGGGGCTCCTCTTCACTTGGGGAGCCTCGAGGACACGGCCGGCTGCTTCCTCCGTCTCCCGCCTGGCCTTGTCTCGCTGCACTCCGCCTGACTTCCGCTGGGGCCGCCAATGGCAGCGCGGCCCTGGGGGTCAGGAGGCGGGACTTCCGGGTCGCACTAGGCAGCGGCCCGGCAACAGTTCTCAAGGCTCCTGGGCTGCGGCCGTGATCACGGGGCAATGCCGGGTGGGCACCGGCTTCCAAATTAAATATAAAGCGATGTAGGCACTCGCTATGCCGAAAATCGGCAAAATAAAACGGGCAGATGCCAGGTGGGCACCGGCTGCACAAAAAGCGCTCCCAAGCGCTAGGGGCACAAAATAAAGCGCTCTCAAGCGCTAAGAGCTCCCCAGCGCTAGAGGACAGAATCCAGCTCCCACAGCGCTAGGGGTCCAAAGCAAAGCTCCAGCAGGGTCTGGAGGCAGGCAGAGGGGCAAGGCAGGGCCAGAGCCAGCTCACTGGGTCTCCAGGCAGGGAGACAAGCCAAGTGGCGGTCCTCTTGGCCCCAGCAGCAGCAGCCCCCTCTGGCAAGGATCCAAAAGAAGAACCAAATTGTATGGGGACACAGCCCCTTCTTATACTGTAAAACCCTTTGTCTCATGGTGCAGGGTGGGGGAGAACCAGTCGCAGCTGGTTTTGAAGTACCCCTGATAGCTCAACCACCCATTTCATTCACTGGCAGGGCTAGGGACATCAGTCGCACTACAGGGGGTGGAGCCAGCATTGTGTGGGGAAAGTCCAGGCCCATCAGGGACCAGGTGCACTCCTCCCAAGCCATCAACATGCTAATCTCACACTCACCACCGGGCAGACCCATTCAGCCTTCCTGGAGCCAGGCTCACCAGCCAGCTCCAGCCAATCACACGGCAGGCATATTTTACATTAATATGCCAAGTCCTAGAAGTGGCATTTCTACACATGACACACACATGCCACATACACCATTGCGAAGCATTCATTCTCCCGAGCTCGCACATACCAAATTCGAGTCTGCACTCCCCACGCATCAGGAACTACCAGGGACACAGACATTCCCCATGCATTCCTATGGGAGAGCAGGCCAGCCTAACTACATGCACGCACTTTACTCTGGGACACAGGGAAAAAGTGCGCACGGACCAGAAAATCATCCACATAGATCACAGATCTAATGCAAAAAGATTAGGGGTGAACCTGCCTTAAGGGCCAAGTCCAACACTTCTCTAATCTCTAGCTGTCTTTGATTCTATCTACAATCTCTGTGTCTACCTCTTCCCTCCCCTCTTGTCTTTCTCTCTAGTCTCTACTCCACCCACCCCTCCCTCCCCACCTGGCACCACCACCTCCTCCCCTAATTTAATCATGGCTGGCCGGCCGTACTTTCAGTTTCCCGGCCGGCCGCTCTTAACGCTTGTTTTATTAAGCGGAAGTAAAAGCGAACGCTTTCTCTGCCGCTTGCTTTTTTTTTGGATCCATCTCACGCTGACTTCTTGATCTCTTTAGTTATATTTTGTGAGGTTAAGAAAGTTAATGCAAATATAGTATGGCGCTTGGGGTTTCAAACTGTATAAAACCACTGGACAGTCTCCCTCAAGCTCCCAGCGAGACAGAACCCGCGTTGCCAGAGACCACCACTGCAGCTGGCACTAATTGGTCTCTTTCGCCATCTCAGCAGACACGCCAGAGAAGGAATGTGTTAAATATTCTGAGTGAGTGCCCTCCCACCCGCTCCCAGTGACCCCTCTGGAGCTTGCTGCATGACCATTGGCTGGCAAGTGTGGGAATCACTGCACCGCTGCCACCCATGCTGGGCTTGCTGTGCGGTATCTGGTAACATTCAACTAGGCAACATACATAACAGTACAACTCTGATGCACCAACACCATGCTATTCTCACAATCAGTAAAGCATCAAAGGCCATTCAGAAGTCAATGTGCCACTCTCCAGCAGGCATACTGCGCATTATCTACAAGTGCAGGCAACACACAACCATAACACTGTCAATTTAAACCCAACAAACATGGCCGCACAGGATTCTGATGAAACAGAATTTCAGATCAGTGGGGCTCTGGCCAATAATAGAGCGAGTTCGCATAGGAAGAGATACCCTGAAGGTTATATTTATTTAGAGGAGTTTTATATAGCTCGAACATGACCCGAAGGGATCGGGTATCCGCGCTTTACATAGCACCAGTTGCGTTACATGATTGTTAGGCATGGGGAGATTAAGTGATTTGCCCGGAATCACAGAATGCTCAGCGTCGTTGCCGAGACTCGAACCAAGTTCCCAAGATTCGAGGTCGACTGCCCAAACCATTTGGCCGACTCCTCTCCCAGAGTATGTGTGAAACGCAGATATGTGCAGACAAGCAACACACACCAAATGCAGAAGAGTAAGCATGACGCCCAATGTTATGGCTTTATGTTCATCTGACAGTTTTAGCTTAAATTTCCCACGACTTGTGGCAGAGAGAGGCCGGCCCCAATGACATTCGGCCCATCTAAGTACAGCCCACACTCAAATAACAGGGCAGCACTGAAGCTCTGTTTCTGTAATGACAATTACACGACATGCAGAAAACCGCCCACAAAACCATAATGTAACACAACTTAACTTCCAGTGCTTCCACTAATGATAAGTAAAAACAAATACCATCAATCACACATAGCATGCATGCATGCGCACGCGCAGACACATACATACGCACGCGCAGACACATACATACAAATACAGATGACACATTATGGAAATATCAACAAGCATAACACAAGTTTCAGTGCTTCCACCAATATGTAAAAACGCACAAATATGTATCTGTGGGTGCGCGTTTAAACACACAAGATAAAGGCATACAAACGAAAATAGTCGCAGTGCACAATTTGCTGGCTTTTTGGTAGACCACTGCCAATGTTCATGGATTTACAGTTAGACACACAGATCTGCTTATTGCACAACTCTTCGGCTTTCTTTCTATGCACACACAAATCCCAGCCTTAGCTGGATTGTGTCAAACAGAACCACTCAGTCCGACTGACATTCTGCCCAGCAACAGAACACCCACACTTCAAACAGCAAGGAAAGCCCTGTTTCTGCAAGTCATTTGACACTGTCAAAGGTCAGCTACGGGACCTGTCAGGGACAATTCAACGATTCTAATGTGGAAAGGGCAAGGGGTCATCAATTCAATTCAATTAAATATTCCGTTTTATTTTTAGTAGTAAATTGGGGCCATTGTTGGCAAAAATGGCAGGGAGGTGATGGTAAAAAGCTCTAGAAGTTTGAGAAAACAGAATAAAAAGCAAAAAACAGCCACCTTATGGAATGGAGCCTTGAATATGGATCAAAGTGCGCCCTGGTGAAGGGAACTGAGGGGCTGGGGCCACTGACTCCTTTCTTGCAGAAAGTCTTTGAAGTTTTTAAGCCATTCAGCTAGGATGGTGAGTTGAATGCAAAGCTTTACATGACTCTGCCTTCTATTTGAAAAGGAAGGGTGCACGTCGGCTCTGGCTGAATTAATCATTTGCTGTTTTTTTGTAGGGTTTGCCCCATTGGTATCAGATATAAGAAATAAAAGGCTGCATTGCTGACATGCATGCTAACTAGACAATAAATGCAGCCTGGTTTGGTAGTGACATGATGGAATGTGCCTACCCACAGTGTCCCTGCATGCATACATCATCAGAGAAACTGAATGCCATATGTGCATTTTAATACTGTCTATTATAGACAGGAACGGAAGTGAATTAGATGCCGGCTTTGGAACCTGTGACGTGGGCTCTATCAAAGCTTCAGTACTTGACCAAAAATATGGGTATGTCTCCCTCTCTGCACCTCAAAGTGAAAATAGGTAAATAGAACAACTGCACTTTGCTCTCTAGGGCCCCTTTAGTTCCTCCCTCCGTAATCGTGGGTCATACTGTTCAGGTGCTGTAGTTGGGCTGCAAAAAGTGGAGGGGTTTCTATAAGGGATATGGGCTATGTAATCGAGGGTGTGGCTTAAACACATAAACTGCATTTCTGTGATTCCCACAGTGGCTGAACGGTATTTTGGTTCATCTAACCTGCATTCAGAAAAACAAGCACTGGCGTTGCCAATAGGTCTCTCAGTAGGAAAGTTGGAGCTATTGGTTTTGTAAATGACATTTTATATTTATATATCGTTATTGGCATTGTCAATAACAATATATAAATATAAAATGTCATTTACAAAACCATTAGCTCCAACTTTCCTACTGCGAGACCTATTGGCAACGCCAGTGCTTGTTTTTTTTTATAATTAATACTTGAATAAAAGTTATTGTAATTTATAACGGCAATAGCTTACATTTTGTAAATAACTTATGAAGATTATGTTCAGTGTATTTTATTGTGATGAAAATCCAAGAACAGAAGTGAAATATTAAAATCTTTTTGTGACATTTGTAATAAAGCTTGAAACATTGAGAGAACATATTTGAACCAGTTGTTGTTGAATGGTTGCACAGATTGATGCTGTGGTGGCGCTGACTGATGTTGTGGTGGCGACGAGTGATGCTGTGGTATTGCTGAGTGATGCAGTGGTGTTGCGCTAGGTAGAGTGAGGGCGCTAGGTAGAGTGAGGGCGCTAGATAGAGTGAGGGTGAGAGGGTTGTGATGGTGAGGGGGTGAAGGTGTGAAGGGTCCCCTGTGGGGTCCCCTGTGGTCACTCGTTTAGGACCCCGCAGCCACAGAACTCATCACACAGGCTGATCTCAAACTGCCCCAGAAATGTTACAAGTACCAGGGCTGAAAATCTCCACCATAGTCCTGCCAATCCTTAATGGTGTACCACGAGTAAGACATTAGGAAGGGGATAGTGAACTAGAGATTGCAAGACACATGGCATTACTAAAGAGCAGACGAAGAGCTGCTGCACTGAACGGTTCCAACGGTGGTTTAGTAACCCTAGAAGGCATTGCCGATATCTGTGTGCACCATACACGTCAGACGTGGAAAGCAAGGCAGGGCTGTCTCAACACTTCATCCTTCTGAGGCTGAAAATCTGAGTACTATGTAGTTGGGTCGATACACACCACACAGGCACAGTAGTACGAAGAGATAAACTCGTTGCATGAAGTGATGACTCCAACAGCCAAGCTACACAAAACAAATTATTGAAACCACAGCATTGCCACAGGACATCTGCATTATAGCGCCAGCTATACACATCAAACTGCTCTTGCGCTATAAGCGCTATAGACCCGTCATCTTGCACTGGGGCGAGGACTAGTGTGCACACTGTGGAAGCCAAGAGAGGGAGCGTAGAGCAGATGGAGGGTGGGAGGGAAAGAGAAGACAGAAGAGCAACAAGCTCTTGTCATTGCGTGGTGGGGGAGGGGGGGGGGGCAGGGGATCAAAGGACAGCACAGACAGTAAAAAAAAAATGGTGGCCCCTTCTAAATGAAGCAGCGATGTTAATTAGGGGGGAGGAGAAGTGAGGCCAAGCGCGCACTGCGCACGCTGAGGAAGCAACAGATGCCTGTGGGAGGGAGGCTGATGGCTTTTATGTGGACGCTTTCCGCTTGAGTAATCCACAGGCAATGTCCAAAATCTGCGATGGTTTCAGAGCTTGGATGGCCCACTATACTCTCGTCTATTTATTCCTTGCGAAATAGAATAGACGAGACCTAAAAAACTAACTTCTGTCCCCTGTCTGTGAAAACGGAGCAAATGTGACAAGATAACAAGATTTAAAGGCATTTTTATTGCTCACAAAGGTAATGAGCAATAAAGATGCCTTTAAATCTTGTTATCTTGTCACATTTGCTCCGCTTTCAGAGACAGAGGTCAAGTAGGTTGGAGTTTCGTTGCGGAGATTTTTCAAGGTACTAGTCATGCAGGACTAGTACCATTTTTAGGTCTCGCCTACGACGAATGTGCTGAAAGCGCGTTCTCGCAGCGAGAACTATTGTCGGCGTCTCAGCAGTCTGAGAACGACGAAGGGAGACAAGACCTGGCCGCGCGCAGTTTTTCCCCATTGGATAACGTTGTGCGCGCGGCCAGGTCTTCTCTCCACAGCATAGACCGGAACGCGTCGCGCGCCTCTCTGGAATGCAGGGGGAGTCTGCAGAGAGTCGCGCGGCGCTGATAAGCGTCGAAGCTTGTGTATCTAGTTGCTGTAGCTACCCTGTGTCCAAACAGTCCATGTTTCAGCAGCTCACCTTATGACGATCACCGGAGTCTTCAACACTAACATTTTTCATCGCAGTTTAGTCTTTATCCCTAGCGATTGAGCCCGTTGCCTGATTCTTCATCGCCACCCCATATTATTATTATCAGTTTTACATTGCGTCACTAGTGGCCTCCACACCTTTCCGATCCTGAAAGGCGTGTTTTCATTTGTAATCTATATACCGCTAGTGTGTATCATTATTTGCTAGTTGCAACCAGTCTCACGCCCCTTATGTTTCCAGTCAGTGGACGTCACACGAAGTGGGACCTCCTGAAAAGACAGGGACCTGAGCTAGAACGTAGAATTAACTCCATCCTGAAACGTTTAGGATGTGAATTTTGCTGGGTTTTTTTTCCCCTGTCTTCCTTCATTCAGGAGACACACAGGCAGGGCGTCGGAAAGCTCAACCCCCGCGAGGACATGTCCTACACTGACACAAGTGGCAGTTGTAGGGGTTAATGTATGTCACATGGAGCTAATGACTTGTCTGAAACCTTTCAGTCATAGATTTCTGTCACCATGTATGCTTTACTGCACGCTTGCCCGCAGCAGAAGCTCTGTGTCCAAGATTACAGTATGTGCGCAAGCAGCTGGGATCTCAAATGATTACTCGGGCCACTGAATCTATGGAGTTCGATGCTAGATGAGACCCCGATCTAGGTTACAACCTGCGCGTGCCTGCGGGTTCCTTCCTTTGAAACTCCACTGATGTGTATTTTAGGTGACATGTATTTTAATTGTTACCGCGAAGACCATGCAGGCCCTGTTAATTACTCCAGCGGTAAACATTTATCACAAACATAGAAACAATAGAATAGGAGCAGTTGTTGTTTGCTGTCATTTTGCTTTTTTGCATTTTTTAGTGAGAAAACTACCCTTGCACCAAAAATATAGCACAAAAGGATGGATTTGCATTTCACGCAATTGTAGGTAATGTCACAATGTTTTAGCCGAAATTTCACAATGATGTCACTTGGAGTGTGGCTGTTGAGAACACTTATGTTGGGTTTGGCTGCAATATCACCAAAGGAAATACAAATGACGAAATGGAATGCGCTCACAGGTACTTGCAAATGGTTCAAATGATTTTAATTAACTGCTGATTATTTTATGTCTCCTGGATAATAAGGCAATATTTGATTATTAAAATATTGATTTTCTAATTGTATTTTTGTACAGCTAATGTGCACATTTATGACTTCTGTCCGTTATATATTTTGGGCATATCTTCTTTCGAGTATAATATTGAGAGGGATCGTGCATAAGCGCCAGCATCACGGGTCCTGAGGCAGTGAACTCCGAGTGTTGACACGAGGGTCTGCAAAGTTCACACTCACTCACACCATTGGAAAGGTATGTGATGTTAAATGGAAGAAGCATTTGTAATGCAATAGCTCTCACATTTGCGAGAGTTAAATCTATTGACATTGTAAATGACAATGCCTTTTATTTATGTTTTAAAAACCAAAACATACATTTAAGGCATTGTCATTTACAATGCCAATAGCTCAAACTCTCGTAAATGCGAGAGCTATTGCATTGCAAATGCTTGTTTTAATTTTTCGAGCCCTGGGGATGTTAGAATCTAAATACTCTGTGATAGCTGTGTGGAGCATATCCTGATACTCTGGGCATCGGAGGTGCCAGGGGAACATGCGCCATCGAAAGGGAGTCTGCGGGAACTCGTTTGGAATCGTAGGGCGAGGCAATCCATTTTTAAAGACCTGGATTATCTTATTTTGGCTTGGCAAGAATGGTCACAGACTCCTTCTCTCCTTTTTAATTACACATGTCTCTTGTTCCCTCAAGTACTTTATCTTCTACTAAAGAGAGTTGGCCTGATCCATTACCCCAGCCCTACCATGGCTGACCCTAAGAGCCCGGGACCTGAAAATGAACCTATGTGTGTTTGGGATCATCTGAAGAAAACGTTCCCATCTTGTGTGGCTAGAAATAATTCTACTGGGAATTTGTCATTAGGTCCTAGACATTTCTTTATATTTCAGATTAGTTCAAAAACTCTGCACTTTGTGAAGGTTGTTCTAATTTTTCTGAAAACGTGTCTCGTGAAAAAGATCTCCCACTTGGAGTCCATTTTTTACGACCCCTCTTTCTGCAATCATACTGTTGCAGAATGTCTTTCTCACAATTTTACCTTTTGTGTCCTATGCAAAGATTGACGAAGAAAAAAACCATCCGTGCAGGTGACTTTAATTCACCTGCTTTAATTAATTTAATACTGCCTTAGAGCAGAATATTGTCCACCGTATTTCTCTTCAAATGTTCCCCAGATGTATAGGAGAAAACCTGAAATGCACGAGTTGTTACGTTTAGCCCATGCACTGATCCAGATACTACATTTTATTTGCACTTGATCTGTCTGCGTATTGTCTTTTACCCCATTCCGTGTAGTTTAAGCGTGCAACTGTCATGTCTTTAAGTTACTGATAAAAAACAAACGATCTCTGCTTGAAAACGGCAGTTTTAGTCGTCGCTTTTGTGATAGCCATTGGTTCGGCTTTCCCAGTCTGTTGATATGCTGTTCTAAATAACGTTTTTTTTTTTGTTTTTGGTTTTTACGCACTGTTATCGGAATCTGGGTAAACGAATGGCTTGCCCACTCAGGACACTTACCAGAATCGAAAGTATTACACAAAGAGTTGTTAACAAATTCAGTGGCAGCCTTGGGATTGTCTAACATATGAACAAGCATGGAGTCTGTGTCATTTACTTTGTTGCATTTGGAGACTGAATGTTCTTTTTAGTGAAACAGAACATTTCTGGGAAACACTGGGAAACTGCAAGCAAACAGTGTCACTTTTTCTCTTACTTTTTTACAAACCGGTAAACGAAATTATTAAAACTGTACATTTTAGATGCAGTTATAAATATTTACCTTTTTACTAATTAAAATTATTGCATTGTGAGAAACTACCAAAAAGGAGCTGTTTTCTACTTGTTTAGTGTCTGGTATGCAGAGAGCTGACCGAAGCTATGGTTTTAGTTGTGTTTTGATCCTGTGTTGTCCGACATTTAATTTTCCATTCAGGCTCCTTCTCGTTGTCGCTTACCATGCTAATGAAATATTCGGATTTCTCTGTGCTCCTCTTGGGTCCAGATCCACATTTTTTTTTAAAAAAACTGAGGCCATTGTCGCTAGTCCTGCTCCTAAGAAGTAGTGTCATCATGTGATTAAAATTTTAGGCGTAGCAGAAATTACACCCTACCTTTTGTCTTATATGCATTTCATGAAGCAAAATTGCTCATTAGCCCCAGATGATAAACGTAGTTATACTTTTTTATATGAATCTCAGTAGAAAACATAAGACTGCAGCATGTTAATAAACCATGATTAATAAGTAATAAGACCCACAAACAACCAGCTGTTACAGGTATCCAAAGGTACGGCTCTGCTTGAATATTAAAGGTAAAATTGCAAAGAGCAACTTTGGAACTGCTTTGCTGCCCCTATATAATGGCCCTTGTAAAAGGAGAATGGCCATACATGTATAATTTGTAGTTGTTCACGTCTTCTAAAGACCTACATGAAGAAAAGGTTTTGACAGTTTGTGGAAAGTCATTCGTTCCTTAGTGATGCACCGTCAACCATCAGAGATTTGGTGCCCGACCACTTGAACGTTGACATTTTCATCTGTGTTATGGTGCTTCAGTAGAGTTGTAGAGCACAAATATCAAATACTACTTTGAGGAGACTGGCATTTGATCATCTTCAGCATCAGACTCCTTTCTGTGGCCGAATGTACTCCGATCGCTAACAATAGTGGTAACTTTGCCAAATATTTTCAGTCCAAAACTGTTGGATTTAGTTTGCACTGTTATGTTTGAAGGATCGTTTAAAAAATTAATATAAGTTGCAGTCCGCTGGTCTGGAAAGAACCTTCCGTAAATTAGTTTGCTGGTCTTTCTCCAAATAAAGGCAAGTCTTCAAGATTAAAGGTGGTATTGTCCACATAATTCGTAAACTATATTGGAGTTTCAAAGAAGAACCCACTGTGGAATTCACATCCAGGTTTTATACAGACTTTGTGGGAATGTTTGCCTGCGGTAGCATCAGCAAGAAGAGGAGGGTTGACTTGCCTTTGCACAGTTCAGGAGTAGGCGTCCTTTTTAGGTCAAAACCTGATAGAAGACTGCACAGTTGTCCAGTTAGAACAGACTTAATAGTGAATTGTTTATAGCTGCCCTGGAAAGAACCACGCCCATTGCTTTCCATCGACTTATTGTTTGTCAGTCAAACTTTATTTTCTTGCTTTCTGTTTAGTGGTTTTGTTTTAGCCTGTCCATCTAGTCGTTGCCTCTCCCTTGGATCATAGCTTGTTTCCCATCTCTCTCATGGACTCCTTTCACCTTTCCACAATTGTCTACGTTTCAGGAACTTTTTTTGTTGCTTTTTCTAAACGCACTCCTTGGGAGTTCACCCGCATCCTCCTTTCTCTGTTTTCCCACAACTTCCATCATATTGCTTTTGTTCACATAAAAATATCATTTTCCACAGCATCGTCCTTCGCGCTGCTCTTAACGTACCCTTCACGTTTATACAGCATTATCATTTGAGCTGCTCTCCCATGGGCTTTAACACTACGTTGTGCTCTCTTCATTCATTTCCTTTCCTTCCCTACCTCCACACTGCTCTATGATTCCCCCTGCACCCTACATGTTTCCCCTACCCATACCCTCCATGCTGCTTTCCTACACCTGTGCCCTCCTTTTGCTTCACCACTTGTATCCCAGTATTGCTTCCACCACCCTTTGTTTGTGCGCATGCTTATTAGTGAGTGTGAATACAGAACGATGCGGTCCGTTGTGTAGTCTCTTTTTTCCTTTTCATTAGGTGTTCTGCACAGACGATTAAGCTTGTGGTGGAGTGGTTTTATGTATCCATTATTTAAATACATAGTCATCCCCTTCAGACAAAATGACTGTTATCAAGGAAATCGGAGTGATACTTTGCCTTGCATTTGATAAAAAAGTTCATGAAATTCGTGTAACTCTGCAAATCATGGCATATAATTCAGTAGATTGTTTATTAACTGTATACATAGAAATAAAATCTGTCCAGGTGAAAGATGTGCTGGGCATCCATCGAGTACCCAACAGAAGAAATAATCTATCGTAGTGCAAGTCCTTCGATTCTCATTTCCCTGACCTTGTTCTAAGAACACTTTAGTGGTCAGCAGTGTCACTGATAGAGCTAATAAAATTCGGGCTGTAGTCCTTCTCAATTTATCAACCCTAATTAGTTCTCTAGCATCCATTATTGCTTGGTGAAGGAGAAAACGGTCTTCAAAGTTGGAGATTGCTTTACGTTTCAAATACTCCTGCAGCTTTGCATTGACCTGCTTCAAAAAATGTCCACGTAAATGTGCTAGCCACATCATATTCTGCAGTGAACTGAACGAATTTTACCAAACAATTAGTAGAAGGGAAAGCATAGAAACACATTACACCAACAAAACGTGCCAAAGGGTAGATTTGACTATTGTTGGAACAGAAAAGGGACCAGCCAAACTCTCAAATGGGTTGAGCTGGACACCCTACTTCATCTTGACCTATTTTATTTCCTGAACAGTTAGTAATACTGAATACATGGTCGTTGATGTTGAAGAAAAATAAGAGGACTAGTGCGGCTGATCTTCATCATTTGTAATATGTCAGTGTCTTCCTCGCATCACGATGGGCTGATTTATTGCCATCACCTGTTCTTAAAACTGTTTGTCTGCCATATAATGGTTCATAGTGTTCCACATGTTTGTTGAGTTTTAAAAGTGACTTGTACAGTAGCCACACAAAGAATACATGAGACTGTTAAGTAATTGGCTAGTGTTGCTTGAGTCCGAAGAGGTGGTTTCAAGAAAGCCATGATTCAAGCCCTCTTTTTTTAGGTCTTGCCTAGCGAATGCAGTGCATGCGCTGCTTCGCCTTCCTGAGCCTCTATTGTTGTGGCTTTTGCTAGCGAAGGGAGACCAACCATGTGCGCACACGGACATCGGATGTGCATGGGCATGGCGTCTCCTCTCTGCTTTACGCGCTCCCACCGTGCGCTATACAAGGCAGACACACACTTGTTTTTAGATTTCATGTGGCCCAGCCTCTTTATTTAGGCCGTTTCCATTTGTTTGTGTCTCTGATCTAGCTACTTAGCTCATCGAAAGACGACACAAGGGCTGGCAAGTTCAACTTTCTCCTCTGAGCATGTAATTGTGCTCGCGAGAAAACAAAGCAAAAAAAATACCTCTGCATGATCCAAGCCAAACTTGTTCCAAGCAACGAAGGAAACAAATAATTCCTGGCATGAAGTATCAAGATCAGACCAATCCCTGCACTAGCCCTTGCTAATACTTTTTAGTAAAATCGTAGTGACAGTGTCTGCTCGGGGTGTTTACGTCAAGAGCTCACCCAGTCTGACCTCATAACTTATCTATCGGTTGGCGCTCCAAACGATGCATGTGTAGTGAGCCGATTCAGTGGTGAGATACATGTGGATAAAGTGTGCATGTCACCTTCCTCTGCTGAACACCTCTGATACCACAATTCATGGAATGCAAGATCAGCGATTATGAATGCTGCCTTCACCTTGCGATTATGAATGCTGCCTTCACCTTGCAGGTTTGGCATAGGTTGTCATTTAAGTACATGGAGAGTCTTAACATCATAAGTATGCTTTCAGTACTTTACAAAGGAGGTAACTTATTTTTTTAAAGTTTAAAGCCCTCTGTATAAACAGTCGTGTATATGCATATACACGTACACATTTATATTTAATGATATATACACATTTTAAATGCTAAGATAACCTTAAGCTTTATTTAAAATATATTTGTGTAAATTGACATAGTTAATATATACGTTTAAATTCACTTATTAACATAATTTAAAGTTATTTAATACATAGATTAAAATGTAATGGAACATGGCAAAATTAAGAACTACGTATGACTTCATATTAGGTTAAAATATGTAACTTAAAATCTAGGTATGGTTTTCTTTTATTTCTCCTTTTTTTCTTTGTTTCATGTAAGGTTTAAGTTTTTAAGGATGGTAATGGGTTTATAGTCAGGGAAGGGCGTTCAGTGGTAGTAAGGGTTTTTAGGGTTCAAGGAAGGGTTGTGTTAAGGAATTGTAAGTGTTTCATGGATCAGTGAGGGGTTGTATTTAGGCGTAATATGGAAGTTTTAGTGTTTAGGGCAGGGATGTAACATAGGCTCATTGACCCCCTTCGGTGCGTAAGGAGCAACCCTTCGGTGGCCCTTCAGGAGGACCCCATTCAGCCAAAAATCAATGCATGTCTGTGAGATATTGGAGCCTAATGGGTCCCTCCTCACATGTTCCATTGGAGGTGGGGGGGGGGGGCATGATTTTGCCTTATGGTACTGGTTAAGGAAAGGTTAGTAAGGAGTATTCTGGGTTCAGGGTTGGGAAAATTAAAATTAGAATATATTAAGTAAAAACATTAATTTAAAAAGTAATACTTATTTAGAGTTAAAATTAAATTATTATTGTAATATAAAAAAATATTAAATGTAAAAAATGTTTAGAATTGAAGAAAATACGAATACATATATTTATAAAAAAATGTCCATATCTATGTAGAAATGTGGGTGAATGAGTTTAACATTAATACTTATCACCTTACCTGTGAAGTAAAGGAACTCCAGATGTAAAGAAGATACCTTAACAAGGACTTCCAATGTAATGTCTTGTGATGCAGCGTCTGATATTGCACTGGTTGCTGTGTGCTTGCATGAGTTTCTCGGATACTCAAGTATCCTGTCACCCTCTAAAATATATTGTGCATTCACACATTCCATTAGTAGAACTCTCATGGTGTAGCGGACCGTATATCTGCAAAGCGTTTCTGCACCTTGTCAAAGGTAAGGCGTACTAAATAAATGCAGCTAGAGTAAAACTCTTGTTATTTAAAGAAACATAGTTGGCATTGTCCATCCCACCAGTTCTCACTATTGTACTATGATTCAACCCTTTCTCTCCCCCAAAGTCTCTGCTTTCAGTTATGAGGATTTTCCAGAGGCACTTGATGGAAAGTCGTTATTTTCTATTAACTGCACCAGCACACATACACATGACTTTGCTTCTTTCACTTCTGTAGAGCAACAGCAAAACACATACAAAATGCAAGAAAACCTATATTCCCCCCTCAATACCTACCGTAACCTGGGTCAGTCACAGTTATCTTCTTGTGTGTTGTAAAAGCTGATGTACACTGTTTACATTAGTAGCTTTATTTGTTTCTGATGGGTAATGTGTGAGGTATAAATGTTGCGGATATGGGCCAGTTAGTGATTGTTGCCAAACATGGATAACACACTCCGTCCTCAACAGAGATTCCTATTCAATGAAAAACTACTTTTGTGCCTAGTTCGGCCTTATACTTGGCAAATCCTTTGCCTATCTGGAAAAGGATACATACTTGGAAAAAAAGTGACCAGTTCCGACAGAAGTCTGAAAAGGAAAAATAAAACCTAAAAGGATTTTGTGCGCGAATATTTAACACTGGTTACTATAAACATATTCTATTTTAAAAATAAAGCAGTCTACTTTTTAGGGGTCATAGCCACGACACAGACACACGCCACAAACTGAATGCAACCCCAGTGTGCACGCCACTGGCACTTGCAAAGACTGGCACCTACAGCGACTGCACGGACACGCCCAAAAAGCCATCCGGGTACATCGGCAGATTAGAGCCACAATCTTACTGAAGAAAAACGCCACAGGGCAATGCTTTCAGCTCATCCTTTCTAGGTCCTTACATTTAAATTCTACCTGGCCTCCGGTGTCACACTTTCCTGCTAAGCTACAGCATGCATCAACTTATATATACAGTGTGGCACGAGAACGCAGTCAGAATGCGCAAACGCTCTTTTATAAAATGATACACTCATAAAATAGCAGATACGGAACCGCGCACATATCTTTGTGGACTGAAATATACCGACACACACACCTTGGCATAAAACGCCTTGACGCGGCATCAAGCTTTCATTGGGGCAGCGCCATGATGGTGGTGACTGTCCTGTTGTGCTGGATCGGGCTTCGCGGTGCTATGACCCATAAACCACTTGAAGGTAAGTATAATAATTTTTTTCTGTTTTGCAATGCCTCTCTTGCTGTGTTATTGCTTGAAATGACAATCTCTTTGCTGTTAAATTCTTGGTGGCCTGTAGTGTCTGTCACTTTTATACGTACCACACCATGAATCGAGCTGGGTTGTTATAGTGGTGAAGTCCCTGTGTTTTAAAAAATGTTTTTTTTTTAGTTTTTTGCAGTTTTATTTAGTACGAACTAGACCCGAAGGTATTGGAGCACTTAACATGACCTTAAGTTAGTGCAGTTTTCTTGTGGGCTTAAAGTGCCTGTACATAGGTTGTGGTTCCCCTGTGGATTTAAAGTGTGCACTGGGCCATTGGCTCACATGTGGGTTTGAAGTGCCTGTGCAAACATTTTGGTTCTTTTTTTTTTTTTTTTTTTTAGAGCTTGGTTTGTCCAAACATATGCTGCGGTTTTGTTGTGGGTTTGAAGTCCCCCTGTGCATAGGTTTGTTTGATAGTTGGAGGTGTCCGTAAATTGTTTATGACTCTTTTATGGGCTTCAAATTCACATGCATAGTTTGTGCTTATTTTGTGGGGTTGAAGTGCCTGTGACAAGGCTATAGTTCTCTTGTGAGCTTGAATTGCCCGTGCATAGACTGTGGTTCAAAGTGCCTCTGCGCAGGTTGCGCTTCTTATGTGGGTTTGAAACACCAGTGCGTAAGTTATGGTTCTTTTGAGATCTTGAGGTGTCTGTGCACAGATGATGCTTCTTTGCTGGGTTTGAAATGCCTATGCATGTACATCGTGGTTCTTCTGTGTGCCTAAAGTGCCCAAATGGGTAGTCAGTGGTACTTGTCAGTTTGAAGTACCCATGCATAGGTTAAAGTGACTGTTCATTCTAAGTTTATTTTGAGAGCTTGAGGTGCCTGTACATAGGCTATGGTTCTTTTCTAGGTTTCAAATACTCATGCATTGGCTGTTATTATGCGTGTATTTATACGTCTTCCCAACCAGCAAGATTGCCACATAATTCACTTGACAAAATCTTCACAATTTGTCATGGTTTTAGATGGAAATATAGAAGTCCAGAAGCAAACTGTTTAAAATATCTATTTGCTAGTACGAATTGCTGGTATTCTCCTAATAAATACATTGCAGCAGTGCTGAGAAGTGCAGGTACTTTTAAATTAAAGAAGTGCAAGCATTTAGTCGCGGACAGTAAATGCCCATTTAAAGCACCTCACTTTCCAGTAACAGAAAAAAAGCAAACATCAGTCTCCATGTCAAAAGAATAGTTTGTCAGAAGCTTAGACTGACATTTGATCTAGTTCACCTCCCAAGAAAAGAGATGCACCGTGGTTATGGCAGACAAAGCACTGTGAGTACACTAGTGTAAATGCAATAGGGTTTGCATTTAAACTTTTTTTAGCAATTGCCATATTAAATTACAATGCATTTTATTTATATTTTACAAAAGAAAATAAAGAAAAAAACCATGTCATTTATAATGTCAGTATCTTAAAATAATGTCAGTGCAAGACCTATTGCATTGTAAATGCTTTTTAGGTCTCGCAAGCGAGAACTATTGTCATCGTGATGGCTGCCAAGCGACCACAGACCGGGCCACGAGCAGATTGTGGCTTGTGAACGCGCACGTCCAGCAACGTGCACATCTCCTGTCCCGAGGCAAAAGCATGCAGTTTCACTTTCGCGTACACGTAAACAACACAGCATTCAACATGCAAGTCTTTAAATGTAGATATATCCCACTTACCAGCAATTGTGGTGACTTTGCGCTGGTCTCTTGTCTTCATCGGCATACTCCGTCTGGATCACAGGAGCCCCCTCAAGTTTGCATCGCCGCCACTGTGCACGAGCCGCAGATCCAGCAACAGCGCAAGCAGCCCTCATGCTCCTATCCCCCCCCCCCCTGTTTCCTCCCCGGCCCGGATGTGGAGCACAGGTGCCGCGATGCTTGTTCTAATGTACGGCCTTGCTCGTCACTGCTTATTACCGTTGTCGTCATCCAGGGAAAAAAGCCATTTACGGTAAAGAGATTTTTCCTGATATAAGGGGGTTGTTTGCAGAAGGGGGCCTTGAGAGGCGGGGGGCCTCTTCTCCGACCTCCTGACTTGGATCGGGGTTCGCGCTCAAGATCTGGTTTCTTATTTGGGTATTTAATGCTCAAGTGAAACCTCTGAAGAACCGAGGCAAACGCTGCTTTTACTTAAAGTCGGCACGTTCCAGTGCAGCTCCGACAGGGTTCCCTCCGAGGCTTTGTCCCCGTCTGCCACTGCCTCCCACTGCACCAGTTTAATGGTTTGTAGCGCGCGGTGCGCACTGCAGCGCGCGCCAAGGGGCACAGAGGCTGTCTCGCCGAATTATGAGAAGAGTTCAATTACACAGCTGATCATTACACACAAAAGCAACAGATTAGTTTTCCGGTTGTGTTTTTAATTAGTCTGCGGCATCCTGCGGCAACAGTGACGTAGATCTAATGTGAGAAAATTGCGAGATTTTTGTTTGCACTCCATGCACTTCCGTGTCTGCCTGGACCTTTCTTTGCCTGTTCCCGTCTAATTCATGTTCACCCACTTATATATGTAAATAGATTTACACATCCATTAGTGTGTGTGTGACTGTGAGCCCCGGGCATGTCCGTTCAGGCTCTTGAGTCTGCATACACATGTATTCTCTAGGCCAATGTGTTTAATGTACAATTTAGAACTTGAATTCCCGTTTTTATGAGGTAAACCGGATAAATAGCAGAGCGCAAATCAAACACGTGTACTGGATTAGCAAATCACTTGTGGACCTGGGAAACATCGTGATATTTCTGTGTACCCGCAGCCCCCTCAGCCAGCAAAGTAGCCGCTGCTACTGACAGTACTGACCATCCCTGATGCCCCACTCACAGACAGTCTAACTCCGGCCCTCCCACCACCATCAACGTCATCGCTCCTCTCACAGTGACAATTACTCGCTCAATCCACCTCGGCCAGCGGTCCAGTCACCGAGGCACGACACTCTGACCCTTATGAATATGGCTCGTGCACTTCGCCCTTTGCACTCTTTATTACACTTGCTTGCAGGGTCCTACTGTAGAGCAATTTGTATCTGTTAATCACACCGTTACGGATCGCTAAAAAAAGATATACACCATCCAACAAAAATCCATTCAACAAATGCAGACATCGGAAACAGATAGGTAAACCCGATTTCGAAACCTTAACGTACAGTGAGTGACGTGTGTGTGTAAAATAAAGCCCACATTCACTCCGAATGACATCTTGGGATGGAATATCACTTCCTAAATGTACCCCCCACATAATGGTAGTCATTTTATCGACCTCAGAAGTATGAAAGGCTGAATGGTATTGGCTGGAATCGAACCCCTGGGTCAAACACATATTCCCTACAGTGGATATATTAGTCTACAGAGCTTAGACGTGATTTATTTCCTTTAAACATATTTGCAAACGTGAGTGAGTTTTATTATGAGATCATAAACCTGTCACGTCATGATAGGTAGCTGCGAAACAGCGTGCGAACCTAAGTATCTGGATAGTAGCCCGGCCTTGTGACGTTGCAGAAACACAGAGTAATGGAGCTGGAGATTCACAAAGAAGAAGACAGTGCATAGTGTCTCCTGCGGAGACGGGAGGCCCAGCGGAGAGAGCATATGGGGGGGGGTCTCCATTAGCACACCTGCACGCACACACTCAAGTAATCATGCCTGAAGTACTTCTGCAAAGAAGCCATCACATGACCAGAGAACCCGAGCACATGCTGTCTTCCCTTTATAGCCAATCCGCGATAATTGCAGTTAACTGGAAGTCTTGCAGTCAAAGCAAACATTGTTATGGAGATAATTCCAGCCGATTGCTAATGAGCACTTCACACAACTGGACTCCTTTTCCTGCTATTACTCCGGTAGCTTATCTACTATAAGGCCCTCCATTCTCCATCAATGCCCCTAGTAATTAGAATAGACACGCCATGATGACAAGCTAAAAAGTGAATCCGTGAAGTCTTGCAGCCTTTCTATCAGCTATTCCTTGTCCTCAGAGCCTCCGCCTGCTGCCAGACCTCTATGGTCCTACCACATACCATCAGCACTACCAGGAGTTTAATCCCCATAGCCCCCCAGTATTCTCTGATCCACACACACATCACGAGCAAAAGATGTAGCGATGCCATACCAAAGGTATATTATGCGCTAAGCAAGTGTAAATTGTATAAATGTGCATATATATATATATATATTTAAAAAAAATCATAATATGATTTACTGTGATATAATCTGCAAGACGCCAGTGCCGAAGGTAGAATGGTTTTGGTATTTAGAAAGTCTTTTCACCATGTTCTCTACCTGTCAGGTGACACCTTAGCACATGACTGGTTTAGTGATGTTTTAAAATATGGTTGAGTTCCAAAGCACTGACGTTGAGTGAGCAAGGCGACTGAGTTCGCCAAAACGTCTTATCTTTCAGCACATGCAGTTCACCATATATTTGCCTGCAAGGGTTACTGGTAAAAGGATTTTTTTGTAATCCCGTTTCATTACTATGTGCCTGCTCTCTCTTTGTTCTTCCGTGACCCACCTGCTTCAGGTGTTTCCTTTTATTTGTATTCCAATTTCATTCAGTATGGGCCTGCTCTCTCTCTCTCTCTCTCTCATTTTCCGTGGGACATCTGCATAAGGTGTTTCTTTTTTTCTGTATTCCTGTTTTATTCGATATGTGCCTGTTTTCTCTTTGATTGGCCGTGGCTCACCTGCTTCAGGTGTTTCCTTTTATTTGTATTCGTGTTTCTTTTTATATGTGCCTGCTCCTTCTCTTTCATCTTCCGTGGCCCACCTGGTTCAGCTGTTTCCTCTTATTTGTATTCCTGTTGCATTCCCTATGTGCCTGTTTTCTCTCTTTGTTCTTCTATGGCCTCCTGGCTTCAAGTGTTTCCTCTTATTTGTATTCCTGATTTATTCGGTATGTGCATGCTCGCTCTCTGATCTTTCATGGCCACGTGCTTCAGGTGTTTACTTTTATTTTTATTCCTGCTTCATTTTATATGTGCCTGCTCTCTCTTTTTGATATTCCGTGGCCCACCTGCTTCAGGTGTTTCATTTTATTTGTATTCCCGTTCGGTTCCGTATGTGCCTGTTTTCTCTCTTTGATCTTCCATTGACTTCTAGCTTCAAGCGTTTCCTTTTATTTGTGTTCCTCTTTCATTCGGTTTACCCCCTCACCCTCACAGCCCCTCACCCTCACACACACCCTCACCCACCCTCACACACCCTCTCACCCTCTCACCCTCACACACCCTCACACATCTCTCACCCTCCCTCACCCTCACCCTCCCTCACCCTCACCCACCCTCACACCCCCTCACCCTCGCATACCCTCACCCTCACATACCCTCACCCTCGCATACCCTCACCCTCACACCCCCTCACCCTCACCCTCCCTCACTCACACTCTCACACACAACCCCACCCTCACCCCCTCTCACCCTCACACCCCCTCTCACCCTCACACCCCCTCTCACCCTCACACCCCCTCTCACCATCAGACCCCCTCTCACCCTCACACCCCCTCTCACCCTCACACCCCCTCTCACCCCCTCTGACCCTCACACACACCCTCACTTACCCTCTCACCCTCACACACCCTCAACCTCACACCCCCTCTCACCCCCACACACCCTCTCACCCCCACTCACCCTCTCACCCCCTCTCACCCTCTCACCCCCTCTCACCCTCACACACCCTCTCACCCCTCATCCTCCCCCTCATACCCCCTCACCCTCATACCCCCTCACCCTCACTCCCCCTCACCCTCCCTCACACCCCCTCACTCTCACACCCCTCACCCTCACACACCCCCCGACACTCCCTCACACTCCCTCACCCTCACTCACCCCCTCACGCTCACTCACCCCCTCACGCTCACAACCCTCACTCACCCTCACACCCTACACCCCCTCACCCTCACACCACCTCACCCTCACACCACCTCATCCTCAGACCCCATCTCACCCTCATACCCCCTCACCCTCACGCACACCCTCACCCTCACTCACCCTCTCACCCGCGCTCACCCACCCTCTCACCCTCACCCACCCTCCCACACCTTCTCACCCACCCCTTCACCCTCACACACCCCTTCACCCTCACACACCCCCTCATCCTCACACACCCCTCATCCTCTCACCCACCCTCTCACCACCCCTGACCCTCACACCCCCTCACACACGCTCTCACTCACCCTCACACACCCTCTCACCCTCACACACACACCCTCCTCTCCCGCACACACCTTCGCCCTCATCCTCCCTCTCCCTCACACCCCCTCACCCTTACATGCCCTCACTCACACACCCGCACCCCCACACACCCCTCACTCACCCTCACTCACACCCTCACCCTCACACAACCCCACACACCCTCTCACACACCATCACCACTCTACCGCCCTCACTCTACCGCCCTCACTCACTCTACCGCCCTCACTCACTCTACCGCCCTCACTCACTCTACCGCCCTCACTCACTCTACCGCCCTCACTCACTCTACCGCCCTCACTCACTCTACCGCCCTCACTCACTCTACCGCCCTCACTCACTCTACCGCCCTCACCCACTCTACCGCCCTCACCCACTCTACCGCCCTCACCCACTCTACCGCCCTACCTCTATCTTATCTATCGCCCTCACTCTATCGCCCCACGTACCTCTTTATATCCATGTTCTCTTCACCTGTGCTGATCTGCTGCTCTCTTCCACCCCGCCTCCTTCTTTAACTCTGTTCTTTTCTCCTGTGCTGATCTGCTGCTCTCTTCCACCCGCCTCCTTCTTTAACTCCCTGTTCACTTCTCCTGTGCTGATCTGCTCAATCAATCAATCAATCAGTGACACTTATAAAGCGCGCTACATACCCGTAGGGTCTCAAGGCGCTGGGGGGGGGGGGGGTGCTGCTACTGCTCGAACAGCCAGGTCTTCAGCTTCTTCCTGAAGGAGAGGTGGTCTTGGGTCAGGCGCAGATCGGACGGGAGGGAGTTCCAGGTCTTGGCGGCCAGGTAGGAGAAGGACCTTCCTCCTGTGGTTGCTCTTCGGATGCGGGGGACGGCGGCGAGGGCGTGGTTGGCTGATCGGAGGTGGCGTTTGGGAGCGTAGAAGTTGACTCGGCTGTTGAGGTAGCTCGGGCCTTGGTCGTGTAGGGCTTTGTGTGCGTGGGTGAGGAGGCGGAAGGTGATTCTCTTGTTGATGGGGAGCCAGTGAAGGTCTCTCAGATGTCCGGAGATGTGGCTGGATCGTGGGATGTCGAGGATGAGTCTGGCTGAGGCGTTTTGGATCCGCTGGAGTCTCTTCTGGAGCTTGGCGGTGGTCCCGGCGTAGAGGGCGTTGCCGTAGTCCAGTCGGCTGGTGACGAGGGCCTGGGTGACGGTCTTCCTGGTCTCTGTGGGGATCCACCAGAAGATCTTCCGTAGCATGCGTAGGATGTTGAAGCACGCCGAGGAGACGCTGTTGACTTGCCTGGTCATGGAGAGGGAGGAGTCCAGGATGAAGCCCAGGTTACGTGCATGGTCTGTCGGTTTGGGTGCGGTGCCCAGGGCGGGAGGCCACCAGGAGTCGTCCCAGGCGGAGGGAGAGGAGCCCAGGATGAGGACCTCCGTCTTGTCCGAGTTCAGTTTCAGGCGGCTGGTCGTCATCCACTCGGCTACCTCTTTCATCCCTTCATGTAGGTTGGCCCTGGCGGCGGCGGGGTTGTTGGTCAGGGAGAGGATCAGCTGGGTGTCGTCGGCGTAGGAGATGATGCTGAGGTGGTGTTTGCGTACGATGGCCGCGAGGGGGGTCATGTAGACGTTGAAGAGGGTGGGGCTCAGGGATGATCCTTGGGGGACGCCGCAGATGACTTCGGAGGCCTCTGACTTGTACGGTGGTAGGCGGACTCGCTGTGTTCTTCCGTCGAGGAAGGAGATGATCCATTCCAGCGCCTTGTCCTGGATGCCGATGTTGCTGAGGCGCTGTATTAGGGTGCGGTGGCAGACCGTGTCGAATGCCGCGGAGAGGTCTAGGAGGATGAGGGCCGCTGTTTCTCCATTGTCCATCAGGGCTCGGATGTCATCGGTGGCGGCGATGAGGGCGGTCTCGGTGCTGTGTTTGGCTCGGAAGCCGGACTGTGAGGGGTCGAGGGATCCGTTCGTCTCGAGGAAGGCGGCCATCTGCTTGTTGACGGTCTTCTCGATGACTTTGGCTGGAAACGGGAGAAGCGAGATGGGGCGGTAATTCTTGAGGTCGGTGGGGTCCGCTGTTGGTTTCTTGAGTAGATCTGCTGCGCTCTTCCACCCCACCTCCTTCTTTAACTCCCTGTTCTCTTCTCCTGTGCAGATCTGCTGCTCTCTTCCACCCCGCCTCCTTCTTTAACTCTGTTCTTTTCTCCTGTGCTGATCTGCTGCTCTCTTCCACCCGCCTCCTTCTTTAACTCCCTGTTCTCTTCTCCTGTGCTGATCTGCTGCGCTCTTCCACCCCACCTCCTTCTTTAACTCCCCGTTCTCTTCTGCTGTGCTGATCTGCAGCTCTCTTCCACATACATCCTTCTGTAACCACACACCCACACAACCACACACACAAACATCACCCCACACACAAACATCACCCCACACACAAACATCACCCCACACACAAACATCACCCCACACACAAACATCACCCCACACACAAACATCACCCCACACACAAACATCACCCCACACACAAACATCACCCCACACACAAACATCACCCCACACACAAACATCACCCCACACACAAACATCACCCCACACACAAACATCACCCCACACACAAACATCACCCCACACACGCTCAGCCACACGCTCAGCCACACGCTCAGCCACACGCTCAGCCACACGCTCAGCCACACGCTCAGCCACACGCTCAGCCACACGCTCAGCCACACGCTCAGCCACACGCTCAGCCACGCGCTCAGCCACACGCTCAGCACACACACAACCACACACACACAACCACACACACACAACCACACACACACACACAACCACACACACACAACGACAACCACACACACACACAACCACACACACACAACCACACACACACACACAACCACACACACACACACACAACCACACACACACACACACAACCACACACACACACAACCACACACACAACCACACACACACACAACCACACAACCACACACACACACAACCACACACACACACAACCACACACACACACAACCACACACACACACAACCACACACACACACACACACACACACACACAACCACACACACACACACATCTATCTATCGCCCTCACGCTATCTATCGCCCTCACGCTATCTATCGCCCTCGCGCTATCTATCTATCGCCCTCGCGCTATCTATCTATCGCCCTCGCGCCATCTATCTATCGCCCTCGCGCTATCTATCTATCGCCCTCGCGCTATCTATCTATCGCCCTCGCGCTATCTATCTATCGCCCTCGCGCTATCTATCTATCGCCCTCGCGCTATCTATCTATCGCCCTCACGCTATCTATCTAACGCCCTCACGCTATCTATCTAACTTTCGCCCTCACTCTATCTATCGAACTTTCGCCCTCACTCTATCTATCTTTCGCCCTCACTCTATCTATCTTTCGCCCTCACTCTAGCTGCCCCAGACCATCAGACAGGCCAGTTCATGGACCTGTTTCAGAAAGAATCTGAAAACCTGGTTGTTTCCTAAGATGGAAAACTAGTTCTTTCACTGCCTATTACGGGCTGGTAATGTGCGGACCATCGCCATTTCTAAAAGCACCAGGATACCCGTAGGATGACAGTTTTTGCGCTATATAAGTGATTTTTACATTACATTACATCTATCGCCCTCCCTCTAGCTATCTTTCGCCCTCCCTCTAGCTATCTATCACCCTCACTCTATCTATCGCACCACCACAGCATCACTCAGGAGTACCACAGCATCACTCAGGAGCACCACAACATCACTATGCGCTACCACAGCATCACTGAATGCCACAGCATCACTCGTCGCCACCACAACATCACTCAGTGCCACCACAGTATCAATCTGTGCAACCATTCAACAATAACTGGTTCAAATATTTTCTCTCAATGTTTCAAGCTTTATTACAAATGTCATAAAAAGATGTTAATATTTCACTTCTGTTCTTGGATTTTCATCACAATAAAATACACTGAACATAATCTTCACAAAAGTTATTTACAAAAGTTTAAGCTATTGCCATTATAAATTACAAAAACTTTTATTTAAGTATTAATTATTTAAAAAAATTAAAAGCCTTTGTTATTTGTAATATCAATAAATCTAAGTCACGTAAATACAAAACATGTTGCATTACAAATGCTATAGGTGTCACATTTGCAAAATATAAAAGTATTGGCATTGTAAATGGCAAAGCTATTAATTTCGCTATTTTCAAAACCAACACATTAATAAAAATGTTGTCATTTACAAGACCAATAGCTCAAACTTTCCTAATGCGAGACCTATTGCATTGCAAATGCTTTTTTACAGATGATGTGCACGCGCATAGCTCACATGAACTGTATGCGATCCGCAGCTAGGTAGACTTTTCTTTTCCGCTTACTTTAATCTCGCCTAATTATCCCTGCGGGATAGAATAGGCGTGATCTAAAAAATCGACCGCTTAATTTTAATGTGAAGGATGGGGCCTTTCTAAATTCAATCGAGGTCACTCCTTGTCCCATACTAAATTCTGTTTAAAGTACTTGCACTGCTGCCATAAATACCCAACTTAATATTTAGCCTCGAATTTAAAATTTCTTCACACTTAACAAACATTTCTTAATTTTCAATTTTACATTGTGATTCTTAATTTATATGCACTTTATTGATCTGTTAATATAGTTTTCTAAGCAGTAGATGACCCCCCGAGTATGCATCTCAGACCCCCAGTGGTCCATAGACAACAGGTTAAGCATCACTGAAGTAAATCATTGTAGACCAGTTGATTGAACAAAAGAGGACGTCTGTAAACATTTTGGAGGTGCAGAGTTTTATGTGGTGTCCAAAATAATAATTTCAACTTCTTCTGCAGGAGCACTATATGAAAGATGACAGAAGAGGTTATTGTTATAGCCAAGTGGGACTACACAGCGCAACAGGACCAAGAACTTGACATTAGGAAGAATGAGCGTTTGTGGCTTCTTGATGATTCAAAAACCTGGTGGAGGGTAAGAAATACAGCCAACAAAACTGGATATGTACCATCAAATTATGTGGAACGAAAGAACAGCCTGAAGAAGGGATCTCTTGTTAAAAATCTGAAAGACACACTAGGTAAGTGTTGTATATTAGTTGTCTTTGTGAGTACAAATCTATTTCAAAACAGGACTTTTTGTGAGGAAATGGTTTTATGATTTAGCGAGATATATAAAACAAATCATGAATTTAAAATACTAAATGTGTTGCATAAGGAGTCTTTTTCCAATTATTTATTTTACATCAGTAGTTCCTCTCTCTTTGTGTCAAGGGTGTGTTTGAGTATCCTCTGGCATTTGATCACAAGATGAAATATCCGGTCACACAATTGTGGATTTCAAAACGTTCTTTGATTTATTTATTTTTTAAAGGCTTTTACGTGTAAAGGAAGAGTGATAGTTGTTTACGAGCTGAACTTAAGTTTTTTTAAACAAATACTGGCTTCAGTTTACGTTTTTTCTTGAAATAGTTACATTTTCCTTTTCAAGCATGTTTCTCTTATTTTGACCAGTATTAGTGTCACTCTGGTTACTCCATCACAGGCTCATACAAATTCTTAACCCATTTCATTAGAGCAGGTTTTCTGACTGTGAAAGCTGTTGAGGTCGAAACCATGTGATGTCATCAGTGGCCCAAATACTTTACCTTTTTCCCCTAAAACTGAAGGACCTTGATGTATATTGTGTTTAAAAGAAAAAAGTGTTGTTTGTTTCTTTTGTTGTTTTGTCAATGACTGCAGCTAATAATTTTTTTTAGGTTTTAAAACAGCTTGTTTTATTATGTTAGTCTTTACTTTTCTACGGTTTTACATTTATTTAATAGGTTTTAGAACTTTGTTCCATTGTCTTAATTCCGGTGTTGATAGTTTCTCAGCACAGTACTTTGAGAAATGGGACAGAAGAGTCAAAAATGATAAACTGCGCCATATCATTTCTGATAAGAACCAGACTGCTCAGGAAGGATCTTCCCTGGCGTAACATATTTCCAATTGCTTCAAGATTTAACAATCATTTACTTATTTTATTTATTCATTTATTAGTAGTTTTCTATAGCCCAAATGAAACTCACAAGGATAGCTCAGCAAATACAAATTGTGTAGTAAACAATGTAGTGATATATAGGAGGTACTGATTTTCTCATTTCTGTATTTCTCTGTCATGACTCCATGCAGAAGTCTTTCAAGTGTTAAGGTCCTATGCGTTCCGGCCTCCTATTCTGTAATTACAATTTGAGAATAAGCATAATTTTGACTCGGAATCTAAAACAGTATAGTCTGTTCTAATGTTGTTCTTTTGTTTTTTTTAACCATCGAGTGCTAAAGAATCATAGTTGGTGAAAAGAACATTAAAGTAACATTTATTCTCAACCAGTAGACTAAAAGTATCTTATACTGTTGGCACCAATAGGTATGCTGTAGAGTCTGGGTTATAGTGCTCCATTCATCATTGTATGTTTCAGAGTCTTTTGCCCATTTATTTCTCCCCCAGTAATTCCGCTGGACCGTCGCACAGTCCAATGCCCTTTCACTAGGTCCCCCAAATCCTCAAACTTGTGGGGCATCCTCTACTCTCATAAGCCACCTTTTCTGCCCCTATACATTGGTCCACACCAACACACCATCTCTTCCAGCTTGGACATTGTGCATTTATATCCTGTTTTGCTATCATCAGGCTGTTGACTTACTTTCACCATATGTGTATCATTTGGGATGTTTAGAACCGTAAATTGTGGTGTCGAAAGAGCACACTTTACTCCAGGACAAGGGTCTCCAAACCTTTTGGTAATAAGATCTACTTATATTCGCTAAAATCATCCTGAGTTAATATTAATGTAATTGTGACCACAGCAAACCAGACTACATTATTGGCCACCCCATGCAATATTATCAGCAGTGCTCCTCTCCGTGCATCTGAAAGGGCAAGGTTGCCAATTTGGAATGTATCTACATTGGTAAAATATACAGCTCAACAGCAGTGTTCCTGGCACTATGTAAGTAAGTTTTGCCAATGACACAGGATTTATCCCTCCGCTATCCACTTTAAATATATTTTTCGACATTTTTCGACATTCAACCATTTTTCTCCAAATATAAGCTTTTGAGTTCTGAAAATAAACACATTTTTGTCTTGTATATACACCAAGTGTCGATTTTCATATATTAATGTAACTAAGCTAAAGCTTCTGTTTTAATATGCTGGACTTCATGCAGGAGAGCTACTTAAGGTAATGGGAGAGTTACCAGTTTCACACAAGCTGCTCAATGGAAACGACAGCTCCGGCTCATTGGAATAACACTGCAGTACCATATTGTTTTAGAAAAATGTACTCCTCTGTTCCACTTTTCAGGCACTCGCTCAACTCGACCAGTCCCATCTTATAAATATATATATATATTTATATATATATTACTTGGTTTTGTGATAATGTTCTCTATGCAGTATTGCTAATTGAAAGGTGTAGGGCTACCCGGTTTGCAATTTCTCTAGTGCATACTAACATCACAGCCCAGTAAATATCCTGTAATATTCCCAGATCTCTTAACCATCTACCACGAAGTCGGAGTACACACTCTAGTGTGTTACTCAACAGGATCTGATAATTGGCACACATAGCCCTTTTTGTCTGCAGTCCTTCTTAACCATGTGTTCAAGAGGACTATCTTAAGGAATCGAAGCACAGAAATTCATTTGTGGCTTTGTCACTTCCCTTTTGGTTGCAGGTAGGGGCAAATCTCCCTTTCCCCAGATATGTAGTGAATGTTTTATCCCCCAGTCTTTCTTGGCTAGTTGATGGGTTCTTTGCGCATATTCATTTAACAATAGTAGCTGAGATACCTATTATCTAATGATCTTCCGAAGTTCAGTACTCCCATTGTAGGCCAATCTGTATAGAGAGGGCAGAACCGTGCAGGAGTTACCTCCTTCCCACAATAGGATTGTTGCCTCTAGTTTATTTGAAAAAGGGTTCCGGTATCTCATATAAGGCCTTCTGTAGGATATATAGAAATTTAGAACAGGTAATCATTTTGAATATGGCTGCTCTTCTCATTAGGGAAAGTGACACATTCTTGACTATGGCACATCGTCTCAGAACTTGTCTATCTTTACATCAAGATTGCAGCTACAAATGTTTCCTGTACCATTAACCTACGGAAAAACCAAGCTTTACTTTACCTACCCTTGTTGGTTTTGTTTCATATCAAACGCAATTCCTAAGGAATAGCACATTCACAAGATTCCTCAACTGACTCATTCTTTTTTGACTGTTGTCTTGTGTTCAACACCAGAATGCCATGCAAATGTAAAACTAAGGATAAAATGACAGAAATTTCTCATGTTTCCTTTAGGTAAATATCAAGAATTTGTCAAGATCGACACAAGTTCTACCTCATGACATTCCTTCTCTTCTGCTAAGAAAATAGGTGTTCCCCACCTGCAAGTGTGGGCCTATCACTGGCCACACGAATGAATCCAAAATGCAATGTGAAGACTCTAGCATTTTTGCATTAAATTCAGTATTCCTCACAATGTGGGTTGCTGCAGTCTTTTGCCCACACCCAGGCAAACCTATCTACCTCAGACATTTATAAAAAACCGGACACCCAGGAAGCCCAGGTTGTATGACTTGCATGAACCCCACTACTTTTTTCATACCCAGAAAGCCTTGCAGATATCAAACATAGGATTCAATCGCAAATTGTTTCTCACGTTTCTGAGAAAGAGTCCTACAATCCAGCATTCCCACAATTTTTTTTAATAAAAACAGTACTCGACTTGTGTGGGTGGGCCGGCCTATCAGGCGAAAGGAACCAGTTAAATCTTGGACTGTGTGAAGTTAATGTAGTGTCAGTGTGGCCTTCATATAGTTATGGTTATGGTCCATTCCTATGATGTGCATTTATTCCACCCTCACAAGTGATGCAGCATTTTCATTGGGAGAACCTCCGTGTGATCAGACTTTGGCCATTGGCTTGAAGTGCCTGAGATTTCTGTCACATAAATATAGAAGATATATATATATTTTTTACCCATACGTTGATGTTCGCAGTGCTCTCTGGGAAACTAATGTGCTGGGATCCATACAAGCCACACCTTTGTGGTATCCTGTGGGTCTTGAGCTTTCAGAAATGCCATTGCTGGCAGGATTCCAAGTAATGGAAATTAGGCTTTCTTTAGGTTTAGTTTTAACATATGGGTTTGCAGTGATAAGATCACCCTGCCACCCACTGGGGCTGAAGTTTTTTGTTGGGGGCGTGGCCCAAAGTCTAGGTGGTCTGTTGCACCACTTATTACGTTTCTCACTTTTTTCCCTTGGTGTATGGGAAAATTCATAGGTAATGCCCCAATTTACCCTGTGCAAGGTGAATAAAAACTATCTGGTACCTAAGGAATTGCTGGTGGATAGGGTTTCCGATACCGGTATGGGACTGCCCGTTTTTATGTCTCGGCTAGCGTAGGCTGCGCTTGCGCAGTCTCGCGTGAGACTTTGTTTCTAGTAGTGGGGCTTAAACCCGCCCCTCTTCTCCATTGGCTGGCTTCCTAAAAGGCGGCCAACCATTGGAGAAGAGGTTTGTCTGTCAATTTAAGCCCCGTCTTTTTCGGATTGGGGGCGTGTTTTTTTGGTCCTTTCGCTTTGTGACGTCTTCAGTCAATCAAAAAAACACGCCCCCATTCTGAAAAGGAGGGGGCTTACAACGAAAACAGAACGTCATGGCGAATACTTGTATGTTTTTCCCGCAAGGCTTCCTCCGTTCCTCCTGCAGCCCCTTCCCTTGTTAATAATATGAAGGTGTGTGCTTTTGCATGGATGCCGTCGCCATGAACACAGGTGCCCTTGATTGTATTTAGCTGTTTTTTCTTTTTTTAAATAAAAATTACGCACTTCTGCGAATATAACGGTGATGGCGGAATGCTGACGGTGATACGACTACAAAGGAATTTATTTAAGTTGCTGTAGGTGTTTATTTGCATTTTTAAGGCGCTTATCTTTCGGGACACGAGGCGTACGTTCAGGTCTCAGAGTACGTGTGATTTATTTACTTAAATTTTGTTGGACTTTGACACTGAGTTCTTGGCAAGCATCAGTACACTTTCAAAATACCCGGCTCCGCGCACCGTCTGTTCCCGGCCTGTGGTCAGCCCAGGCCTGGAGAGAGACTCTGTCGCCGCCGCAGCCCACAGAGACACCCTGCGCTTCACGGTGGCTGAGCTCAGTTAGTTTAATTCGCGCCACACAAGGGTTTTGCTGCTCGATGGTCAAGTCTGGTTTAAAGTGCCAGTTCTTCTGCTTTAGCCTAGTTTTATTCGAAGCACATGTTCCTGCTCTCTGTGAATGTTTCACCCCTCAGCTCCTGCGTGGGAATGCCTTCGGACACTGCTGCAGGGAGCAGTGCGGCCGATTATAGCGAGGAATGCATCCATCCTGTGCTCCCTATCAACACTCTAGGCAGCCTGCTGGCACATACCAGGTCCACACAAGGCATTCCTAGATCACAGCCCTGTCTCACCGGTTTAATGAGGTGTGGCGAACACCTCGGCTCTCTCCCAGCTCATGGCCACCACCTGAGGCCCTAGAGCCCCCTGCGTTGAACGGAAGCTGTCACCTTTGAAGAAAACATCTAACAGCGTGGCCCCTGCTTTAAGCTATCTATCGGAGTAAAGAAATGCTAGGCGGCGTCAGCTGTGTATATGCAGTAGGGCCCATTCTTACTTTAAGTGAAAAACACGAGCTGCTAATGGACGAAGTCGTCCGATGCAGACTTTGTTTAGTTCCTACTGTAAGCAACCCGGAAGCGATCAATACATTTTCAAATCGTGTCTATAAGCCCAGAGCCTTGCTCACCTGATGGCATAAACATGGAAATATCCATCCGGTTTCTAGGTCAGGCGAATTATATTCGAGGTGCTGTCACTCCAGGTGACCCTGTCAAGCATCACATCCCTGTCTGAGGCGGTGCTGGACATGATCATCTGAGTCAACAGGGATTGATTCATAGTCTTTACAGCCCACAGAAGCCCAGATTGTTTATACGTGAGGTCATAGTAACCTGCACCCTATATTTATCTAGTTAATAACTTTTTGTGAGCTTTGAAATGCAAATGCCTCCATTTCCTTACATGAGCGCCACTCTAGTCTGCTTTTCCTTTTTGATTTATGAACGTTATGCAGAGTGTTTAATACAAGCTCACGTAAATCAGACAAAGTTTTAGTTAGAAAAGGAAATTCTTCTCAGTTTTTTCTCACTGGATGTTAACGAACAAATGGGGATACAACAGCTACAAATAACATGCAAGACCGGTAGAAATTCTCCAGCCCGAGTCCATCATTAATGGTAACAGTCTGCGGCAAAATGCTGTTGGGCAAATAGCGCATATACCAAGCATTTGCAATGCAATAGGTCTCGCAGTTAACGAGTTTAAGCTAATGGCATTGTAAATGATAAATGCCTTTTATTTATGTTTTTAATACGAATGGCTGTGTGTGTGTGTGTGTGTGTGGCTCTGTGTGTGTGTTTCTCTGTGTATGTGTTGCTCTGTGTGTGTGTGTGTGTGGCTCTGTGTGTGTGTGTGTGGCTCTGTGTGTGTGTGTGGCTCTGTGTGTGTGTGTGGCTCTCTGTGTGTGTGGCTCTCTGTGTGTGTGGCTCTCTTTGTGTGTGGCTCTCTTTGTGTGTGGCTCTCTTTGTGTGTGGCTCTCTTTGTGTGTGGCTCTCTTTGTGTGTGGGTCTGTGTGTTTTTGTGTGTTATTTGCGAGAGATTAAGATATTAGCATTGTAAATGACTGTTAGACCTGGCATCTTTGGCGTGGTTTCCCCTGTCTTTTTGGCCTCTACCTCCTGTATTTTTGATGTTGTGCTGGATTTCGGTTTTGCTGGTTTAGATGCTTTGGACATTCTGCCACTGCTGATCAGTGCCAGAGTGTAAGTGCTCCCTGTGTAAATTGTTATGATGATTGGATATACATGATTGGCATATTTGTATCATCAAGAAGTCCCTAGTAAAGTGCACTGGGTGTGCCAGGGCTGGTGATGACAAACGCTACTAGTGGGCCTGCAGCACTGATTGTGCCACCCACATGAGTAGCCCCAATATGGTGTCTCAGGCCTGCCACTGCAGTGCCTGTGTGCAGTCTGTGAACTGTCATGTCCTCCTGGTCAGTGTCCCCGCTGACCAGGCCTAACCCTTCCCTTTTCTGTGCACATTGGTCACCCCTATGGAAGGCCCAAGGTCCCCCCTGGGCAGGGTGCAGTGTATGTGAAAGGTAGAGCATGTACTGGTGCAGGTGACATGCTCTGGTAGTGAATCACAGCCATCTTAGTTTTTTACTATTGTAAGGCTATCTTGCTCCACAGATTAACATGGGGGATGCTGGCTACAGTGGCTACCAGCATTTCTTCTCATAGGAACAAGATAGGACATAAGAGTCTAGTATCCCTGAACTCAGAATTTAATAACACATCTTTTAGAAAAGGTTGTTTTTAAATCCTGTGTTTGAGAACAGCCCTTTTAGAAGGTTGCTGTTCTCTTGTCTGACCCTTCTGTGTGCCTTGGCCTGTTTGTGTATTGACTGTCTGGTTTGAGAGTGACAGGGGCTGGGGATTCCCCAGGAGGCTGGCTAAGTCAGCCCTAGGCTGAATGACTGCATTTGCAACTTGAGTGGTGGGAGGAGATAGCACCTGGGCATGAATAGGGCTGTGCCTGCCTTCCACAATGCTGGCTCCACCTCCTGCTGGGTGGCTGACGACCCTGCCCCTCACTCTGAAAGGAAAGGAGAAGCCAGGAAAACAAAGTGCTCAAGAAACACCCAGAACTGGTTCTGACCGGGCTCAGGGCCCACTTGCACAAAGAGAACAAAGACTTTTAGGGGTATAAGTACAGGACCCCTGACAACAGAAAATGAGATCATCCTGGAATCAAGAAGGAACCTCTGCCAAGGAGAAGGCTGAAACTGAAGAAGGAAGATTGTCCAGCTGTTGTTCTTCTGGATTGCCCTGCTGTTGCTTTGCTGCCAAGGAGAGGAGAAGGACTTTTCTGTGCTGTGTCCCCTTGCTTGAAGGAATCTCAAAGGGCCTGAGAAGAGCTGGCTCCCTGTTCTGAAGTCCCAGGAACAAAAGGACTTCACCCCAGCTTCCCCTGAGCTCTACTGAGAGTTCTGTCCTTCCTGGAGTGCTTGGCCCATGTGTGGTGCCTCTGGAAGTTGTACCTGTGCTGGGAAGGTAGAAACCAAGATTTCAGAGACTTTGCTACAGAAAAGTTATTGCATTGCTTGCTGCGGAGCGCATCCCCGACAGTGCAAGAAGATTCCCGCCGCTACGAAGGTCGAGATTTTCGCAGCGCCTGTTGCCGCTGTCCGAGCCGTTGCATCCTTCGTTTGCGGGACGCACCCGATCGGTGCAGGAAGTCTAACATCGCTGCGAGTGTCGTCGCAGAGCCTGCCGTCTCTGGGTGAGATCGCCGAAACCATCGCATCGAGGAGCTGCGAGCGAGAGGATCACCGCTGGTTCGCGCATGGTCGCCCCGGAGATCGCCGCAGCCCCTACGAGATCGACGCATCGTGCCTTTGCGAGAACAAACTTCCTACGGAACCTACTCACCAGAATCCATACTAGTGGCCTCCTCCCCATACATGCCGGATTCGTCGCAACACGCCCGCTGCTGCAGCGGGGCTGTCGCAAACGCCTCCCCAGGATCTCAGGAGCAACGCATCACTTGTTTTCCACCGCACCCGCTTCTGCTTTTGGAAGTTTGTCGCAACTAAAGGTACTGTGTCTGAAACGTGATGCAACTGTGAACTTTTCACACAACTCTGGATTATTTTATTGCAACCTTAAGAACTCCTTTGAAACCATATTCTTGAACTGTGTATGTTGGATTTTTGTTATTTTGGTCTTGTGTAGTTTAGATTAAATACCTTTATTTTTCTAAACTGTTGTGGAGTCAGTTTGTGGTGTTTTCACTGTGTTACTTTGAGTGTTGGTACAAATACTTTACACATTGCCTTCTGATTAGCCTTGACTGCTCGTGCCAAGCTACCTAGAGGGTGAGCAGGGGTTATCTCAGAGGGTTTCCTCCTTGCCCTGACTAGAAGCAAGCGTCCCTATTTGGACAGTGGTACCTACCTCTGACAACTAGAGACCCCCAGTTCTAACAATGACAATGCCATCTATTTATCTGTTTTCAAAACCAACACATAAATAAAAAATGTGTCATTTACAATGCCAATAGCTCTAACCTTTGCGAAGGCGAGACCGTTGCATTGTCAATGCTTGTTTTATTTAGTCGTGGTGGTCTCTCTCTGCTTTCTCTGCTTACTCTGCTGAGTAAGCAGATTGAACATTTACCTTCTATTTGGCAGCTGTCGGCAGGTAGAAATCCCACATACCATTGTGAAACAGAATTGGGTGCAAGGCTTGGCTCTCCTGGTACTGGGCTGTGTCTCTCCCCCCCGCCCCCCCCCACCCCCCCCTCACCCACACACCACACTCTGCTTATTCCCGTTAGTGGGCAGTTTGGAAAGTTCTACTTCAATATTTCTGCACCTAGGGCAGAAAGCCCAGTAGATACCAGGGTTTGGTGTCTAAAAGATTGCTTTGAGACATCAGCTCGTCTTGGCAGTGGATCACACGCCTGTGCACCAGATAGTGTTTCTGCCACCCAGGGGAGATGGAAAGGTTTATGCACTCAGTGCCAGGCCATATATCTAAACTATTGCCATAGGATCAAAATTGTCTCTCACTTGCAATGGCTATAGCCAGTAGAATTTGGGCACTAGACCCTGGGGTAGGGATGAGGAGGGTTGGAGTGGTGGGCACAGATAAAGATTGTCTATTCAAGATCCAGGAGTTGGGGATTGTGTCCCAGTACCAGGACAGACCAGCCCTACTCCCCATTCTTTAAAAAAATATATTTAGCCCTGTAAGAAATTGGACAGTAGGTCGACTGTGGTGTGAGCCCTGGTCAAGCAACAGCCACAATTCCTTGAAGGGTGAAACTCAAAACGTCACTAAATTAACCTGTGCTTAACCCTGGTTAGCTTGGCACAAAAAGCAGCCTGGCTTAACTTAGAGGCAATCTATTTATGCAGCGCATAAACATAAAAAATAAGGTGAAAACATAACACAGGAAAAATCCCAAACCAATTCAGAATAGTAAAGTAAATTGGAATCCATTATTTGACACCAAACCGACAGAAATCTAATCGCTAGAACTGGAGTTATGAATTTTTTAAGTTTTTAGTGAAAATAGCACCAAAAGCACAAAGCGCCCAATTGAGATATATGGTCACACTTTACCGGGTCAAAGTCACACTTTCAGGTCAATAGGGATGGAGTGTAGATCGGTTGTAGTAAGCAGGTTAGACCTGCTGAAGTTCACCTTCTCAAAAGTCAATGCCGAAAGTCACTTTCATGTTGGAGGGGCCTTGAGGAGCAGGGAGAGAGTCACAGGAGGTTGCCGTTCTAGTGCAAAAAGCAGGTTCAGCGAGCATTGTTGGAGCTTCATGTTGATGGTACCTGCAAGCGGTCGATGCAGTTTTGGTGTCTGAGGTCCCCTTTTTAGGTCTTGCTGAAAGCATTGCTTTAGCAATGCCTGTTGGTGAGATTATAGTAATGGGCTTTCAAAAGTCTACCCAGACGGATTAGGCACAGTTCATGTGAGCCAGGCGCGTGCACAGACCCAGCCACAACTCCAATCTCACATCGCACATCCACACCATTTGTCTGAGCCTCGGCATCAGACTTCAAATGAACCGCTTCCCCGCCCCACGCCACGCCACCCAATGCCGAGAGCTTGTTTTTTTTAGATAACTTCGATTGTGACCCGAGCAGATGTGGACAAACACCACTGCCACAACATTCTCACCCTCATATTCATGAGTAAATCGCATGCTCTGGTGTTCATCCGTTCACATTTCTTTCCGATCCTTCTCGTTCTTGCAAGTGATAAGTGGGTTTTCACGCTTGTTTATTTTCTGCCTGCACTCCAACTTTCCATCCAGTCAACAAGCAGTACTTTCTTTCTGTTCCACCAGTCTATGTACATTTTTTCCACGTCTGTCGCTGAGCTTTCAGTTTCTCATGCATGTGTATAGCGCACTTTGTGGCTGTCTCCATAACTGCTCTTTAAACAAATGCTTTTTTTGTGAAATCACCACATGCCGTTCTTGCACTTCAATGGCATCCGTGCCCCTCCCTTTAGTCGCAGCTCATCGTATTCACTTTGTAGGCGCTGCTTGCACAGCTGAGCACCTCCCTTAAACACATAGGCCCACCCCCGCAGCATTCCCCTCCTCCACCCCCTCCCTTTCAGTGTGCTTGGAGTGAGGTCTCGCATTTGTAAAAGTTTGAGCCAATGGCATTATAAATGACATTGGCTCAAACTTTATATATTGGTTTTCAAAACAGATAAATAAAAAGGCATTGACATTTACAATGCCAATAGCTTAAGTGTAAGCAAATGGTTGTTTTATTTCATTGCACTAAGATCCAGATCTGTTAAACCAGCTTTGGATATTTTGATGGCAACACTATAATATTGGAGTGCATAATTGTAATTCAAGTTATTTTGTAGCTGAGTTGTGCTTTTGTCCGGAATTACTGAAGTGGCATGTGTAACTGGTTGGCTGCTTCCATAATCATGGATGGCCCTGGTTACCAAGAGTAGTATAGGTTGGACTTGCTGTGGTACATATCATACACAGGCTGCGTGCACTCAGTTGCAATTTGGCCTTAGTGGTTATCATGAGGCTCGGTTGCATGATTTTGAAAATGGCGGGAATACGGGTCCCTTAGTTCAATATGTTGTGATTAATACCAGATGGAAAATAGACAATGTGCTTTCTTTACTGTGTAGTGCATTCATTGAAGGCACCTCCTTTCTGAAGTGTATCTATTACAGAGTTGGAGGTAGGTCATACACATAGATTTGGCTATTAAGCACTGACGAGTGCCCAACAGGACTTTCTGTACTCCCTTAGGTACATGAGATAGATGGCCCAATTTGGGACGTGATGAAGCCTCAAAATCTTAGGAAAGGTTTGAAATGTCATTGAGGCTTAATTACTTAGTATTTAACTCTCAAAGAATTAGCATGGATCCATGATTGTGTATACATTTTAGTATCCCTTTGTTCCACACTTGCACTTTTGAGCACTGCGCCGTCTTCACTCACAAGACCGTTTTTAACATGTCAATGAGAATATAATATTGTAAAACATGACCAGTGAAGTTGTTTTTTGCTTTTACGTCATAAACTGTTGTCTTGAGTATTTACAGGTCTACATATGTGGTACTGACCGGGAGTAAAATGGACCCACAGAACCTTCTGTGTTAGTTTTTACCCTAAACCATCTTGTTTGCAGATTGTAAGCGCTGTAAATAGCCATTTCTGCTATTACCAGCTTTTAATCATACTTCAAATACCAACCTCGGAAGGATGGAAGACACAGCCTGGCAGGAAAACAAACTATTGGCTGCGCATCATGGCAGAAGTGCAAACCAATCTTTTAAGTGACAGAGCTAAATTGGCAACAATTGCTTATCTGCAGACCTCTCCCTCCCAGCCTGCTGATCTAACTCCCTGCCCTCTTCTGTGCTGATCTGCAGTTCCTTTTTCACCGCCTCCTTCTCTAACTCACTGTTCTCTTCTCCCATGCTGATCTGCTGTTCTTTCACCCGCCTCCTTCTCTAACTCCCTGTTCTCTTCTCCTGTGCTGATCTGTTGCTCTCTTCCACCCACCTCCTTCCTTAACTCCCTCTTCTCTTCTCCTGTGCTGATCTGCTGCTCTCCTCCACCCTACCTCCTTCTTTAACTACATGTTCTCTTCACCTGTGTTGATCTGCTGCTCTCTTCCACCCCACCTCCTTCTTTAAATCCCTGTTCTCTTCTCTTCTCCTGTGCTGATTTGCTCTTCTCTTCCATCCGCCTCCTTCTCTAACTCCATTTTCTTTTCTCCGGTGCTGATCTGCTGTTCTCTATCACCCCGCCTCCTTCTTTAACTACCTGTTCTCTTCTCCTGTGCCGATCTGCTGTTCTTTTCCACCCCACCACCTCCTTTAACTACCTGTTCTCTTCTGCTGATCTGCTGCTCTTTCACCTCACCTCCTTCTCTAACTCCCTGTTCTATTCTCTTCCCCTGTGCTGATCTGCTGCTCTCTTCCACCCCACCTCTTTCTTTAACTCCCTGTTCTCTTCTCCTGTGCTGATCTGCTGCTCTCTTACACCTGCCTCCTTCTTTAACTCCCTGTTCTCTTCTCCCGTACTGATCTGCTGCTCTCTTCCACCGCCTCCTTCTCTAGCTCCCTGTTCTCTTCTCTTCTCCTGTGCTGTTCTCTTCCACCCACCCCCTTCTATAACTCCCTGTTCTCTTCTCTTCTCCTGTGCTGCTCTGCTGCTCTCATCCACCCTGCCTCCTTCTTTAACTCCCTGTTCTCTTCTGCTGAGCTGATCTGCTGCTCTCTTCCACATACATCCTTCTCTAACCACTCACACACACATACATACAACCACGCACACACATCCACACATCCACACACAACCACACAAACACACATACACAACCACATACACCACACACAACCACACACACAACCACACACACAACCACACATACAACCACACCCAACCACACACCCAACCAACCACACACCCAACCACACACCCAACCAACCACACACCCAACCACACACCCAACCACACACCCAACCACACACCCACACACCCAACCACACACACACACACCCAACCACACACACACACCCAACCACACACACACCAATCTTATCGCCCTCACTCACCCAATCTTATCGCCCTCACTCACCCAATCTTATCGCCCTCACTCACCCTATCTTATCGCCCTCACTCACCCTATCTTATCGCCCTCACTCACCCAATCTTATCGCCCTCACTCACCCAATCTTATCGCCCTCACTCACCCAATCTTATCGCCCTCACTCACCCAATCTTATCGCCCTCACTCACCCAATCTTATTGCCCTCACTCACTCAATCTTATCGCCCTCACTCACTCAATCTTATCGCCCTCACTCACTCAATCTTATCGCCCTCACTCACCCAATCTTATCGCCCTCACTCACCCAATCTTATCGCCCTCACTCACCCAATCTTATCGCCCTCACTCACCCAATCTTATCGCCCTCACTCACCCAATCTTATCGCCCTCACTCACCCAATCTTATCGCCCTCACTCACCCAATCTTATCGCCCTCACTCACCCAATCTTATCGCCCTCACTCACCCAATCTTATCGCCCTCACTCACCCAATCTTATCGCCCTCACTCACCCAATCTTATCGCCCTCACTCACCCAATCTTATCGCCCTCTATCGATCGCCCTCACTCTATCGATCGCCCTCACTCTATCGATCGCCCCTCACTCTCTATCTATCTATCTATCTATCTATCCCCCTCACTCTATCTAGCTATCTATCTATCTATCTATCCCCCTCACTCTATCTATCTATCTATCTATCTATCTATCTATCTATCTATCTATCTATCTATCTATCTATCTATCTATCCCCCTCACTCTATCTATCTATCTATCTATCTATCTATCTATCTATCCCCCTCACTCTATCTAGCTATCTATCTATCGCCCTCACTCTCTATCTTTCTATCTATCTATCACCCTCACTCTCTATCTTTCTATCTATCTATCACCCTCACTCTCTATCTTTCTATCTATCTATCACCCTCACTCTCTATCTTTCTATCTATCTATCACCCTCACTCTCTATCTTTCTATCTATCTATCACCCTCACTCTATCGCCCTCACTCTCTATCTATCTATCGCCCTCACTCTCTATCTTTCTATCTATCTATCGCCCTCACTCTCTATCTTTCTATCTATCTATCGCCCTCACTCTCTATCTATCTATCGCCCTCACTCTCTATCTTTCTATCTATCTATCGCCCTCACTCTCTATCTTTCTATCTATCGCCCTCACTCTAGATCTTTCTATCTATCTATCACCCTCACTCTCTATCTTTCTATCTATCACCCTCACTCTCTATCTTTCTATCTATCTATCACCCTCACTCTATCTATCTATCGCACCACCACAGCATCACTCGGCGCCACCGCAGCATCACTCGGCGCCACCGCAGCATCACTCGGCGCCACCGCAGCATCACTCGGCGCCACCGCAGCATCACTCGGCGCCACCGCAGCATCACTCTGCGCCACCGCAGCATCACTCTGCGCCACCGCAGCATCACTCGGCGCCACCGCAGCATCACTCGGCGCCACCGCAGCATCACTCGGCGCCACCGCAGCATCACTCGGCGCCACCGCAGCATCACTCGGCGCCACCACAGCATCACTCGGCGCCACCACAGCATCACTCGGCACCACCACAGCATCGCTCAGGGGGCACCACAAATTCACTATGCTCTACCACAGCATCAATCTGTGCAACCAGTCAACAACAACTGGTTCAAATCATTTATCTCCATGTTTCAAGCTTTATTACAAATTTCACAAAAAGATGTTAATATGTCACTTATGTTCTTGGATTTTCGTCACAACAAAAGTTATTTACAAACGTTTAAGCTATTGCCATTATAAATTGCAATAACTTTTAATTAAGTAGTAATTATTTTAAAAAATTAAAAGCCGTTGTTATTTGTAATATCAATACATCTAAGTCACGTAAATACAAAACATGTTGCATTACAAATGCTATAGGTGTCACATTTGCAAAAGATAAAAGTATTGGCATTGTCAATGACCAAGCTATTTATTTCGCTATTTTCAAAACCAACACATACATAAAAAAAATTGTCATTTACAATACCAATAGCTCAAACTATCCTAATGCGAGACCTATCGCATTGCAAATGCTTGTTATTCCCTAGTTCCCTAGTTCTGAAAGGTGGAAGAAGCTTCTAGACAGTGGCTTTGAAGTGCATGTAATTTCCTTACTCCCCTGGCTCCAAGCTAGCTGCTGTAACAGTGTGGGGTCGTTAGGCCCTCAGTATTAAGGCAGAGCACAGGCTAGTCAGTTGTAAGTGAAGCTGTGCTCGGCTTCACCTCATTCCTCCGGCAGAGCAGATGGCCCACTCAGGCCCACCTAATCCCTCAATTGTGAGACTGTCCGGGAGGAATACATAAAGTCTGACCAACTATTATATCGAGTCATGTGACTTAGGCCAGGCCATAGGTAAAACAAGAGCCTCCAGGGGAGCAGAAACACTGTAAGTAAGGGCCTTGGATCCACCCCAATTTCAATATGATCCAGACCCCACCCCATTCTTTCATTTTAAAATGGGATTCCATGGTGCCTAGTGGGCTCATTTCCCCTCCAGGTGGACAGGTTGTGGGTGAACCGCTCTCACTGCCCTCCTGGTGGGTAGCAGAAAGACAATACTGCACATTGCTGAGGGTGGGGGGGGGCAATTGGCCATGCTAGTATGCGCCACGCCCTGTCCATTGCCTTTTAGAAGCTATCCCTGCTTGGGGTTGTCTCTCTTGCAGTGATTCTTGTGCGGGGATCCACTTATTACAGGTATACTTGGGGAGAATTTGAATGGTTTCTTTTACTTTTTGAATGCCTCACCTTACTTTCTCTTTCTACAGTAACAGTGATCCATGTTAAATCATGGAAGAAAAATGAAAAGTCGCTGTGGTAGCTCTTCCCCAGCAACCCTAGGTGGGGACTACAACAGGGAACCCCCTCTGCTCCAGCATCATAGGGATTTCTTGCCCACATCACAGAGATGTGATGTTCATGTTCTCCACACTACAGAGGTATGGTGGAGGGTATGAATGTTATGTCCTTTGCTTTAAAATGATAAATATACGTAAAGAAATAGCTGTGTTTCAACAGATAGAATATCAAGAATGATATAATAGATTAAACAAACATGTATATATTTATATTCACAACATAAGAAAGAGATGCAGTTTAGACACATTTATACTAACCAATTCAATTCAATTCAAAAGTGCTTTATTCGAGTATTACTCATAAAAGCAGACAAACAAACACATAATAAAATACAATTAAATGACAAGATCGAATATGACTTAAGCACATTACACATTAAAAAGACAATTAGAAATACATTTCATCCTATTTTATACAATCCAAGGTGCAAAGTTCATAAAAAACAGATTAAAAAAGCAATCCAATATCATTATTACAAATCAATATGATTTTTAAAATTTATTCATCAGATAAGACACCTTGCACGGGAACAGAGAATAGATAATCTAGCAGTCTCTGTTCAACTAAGCAGAGAGTAGTTACCCTACTAGCAGTCTCTGCCTAATTACCCACGCCCACCCCAAATACTTTGCAGTCGCTATTATAATCCAGTTTAAGGAGGTAGATTTTACAATGCGTAGAGCTACCATACTACTTTTAGTACCCAGGTTTCTACACATAGGAGCCAACCAAATACGTCTAGGAGCGGAATATGCATAACAAGAAAACAAAAAGTGACCCAACGTTTCCTTTCCTTCCCCACATACTGGGCAGGTAGCTGGACCTCCATCTCTCCATTTTGCTTTTAAGTTACGTAGAGGTAGAGAGCCAGCCCTCATTTGGAAAAGCAGCTTCCTATCCATGGGTTTCGTTATGAAATCCCAATACATTTCGTACGTAGGAAACAGCTTAGCTTCAAGGAAAGCAGTCGTCATAGACCCATTATTCTTGCTAAGCAGACTCCTGTTTTCAACCTGTTCCCAGAAAAGATTTTTTATAAATAACTTAGATGGAAAGGATGACCCAGTTGGATCGGACCACAGTTCGTTTAACCCTAGTTCACATAATGCTGATTTTAATGATCTGAACCATCTGATTTTATGAAATCGGTCTGCTTTGATGACATCAGCAAACCCCGCTGCATAATGTGACAACTCAGGGGTGGTCCAGATTCTACGCCAATATAATATCGGACGAAGTTTGCACATTGCCGAGATTTCTTTCCTACCAAGGTCATATCTGAGAGGCAAAAGGGGGCTGCTCTGTGGGGTGCCTGTTAGTTTCCGAAAGAAGTTATTCTCTGATGTCTGTAACTCCTGAAGGTTTTCTTGCCCCCACATCTCTGCCCCATACAGTGCTGACCCTATTGCCTTTGCCTCATATATGATTAAGGGAGGTTTGATTGGTTTGGTCAATGATTTACTATGCTCCTTAATGATGGTACCAGCCAATTGTTTGTGTCTTAACACTGCAATATTTAAGTGTTGGTTCCATCTGTTATCATTAGAAATGTGAATCCCCAGGTACGTAAAAGAATTTACTACTTCGAGGTAACGCCCACTCATGGATATTTTAGATTTAAAATTTCTACAGGGATTAAAAACCATGAGTTTTGTTTTAGCTGCGTTTACCTCCAAGCCGAGGTCACTACAAAACTTGTCAAAAATTACCAGTGCCTTTTGCAGACCGCTAGGGGATTTCGATAAAATTAAGGTGTCGTCTGCGAACATTAAAATAGGGACTTTTTCACCTGCAAGGGAGGGAGCATCCAGAGGCTGGGATTGCATGCGGGAGACAATTCCGTTAATAAAAAGTGTAAACAATGTTGGTGCCATTGAACAGCCCTGTCGAACCCCACGCTCAACAGGGAAATCAACAGTGTCGTTGCCGTAGCCACCCCATTGAATTTTAGCATAAGTGCCCTCATGGAGTCTCATGATCAAGGTCAGAATGGTCAATGGGACCCCCAGAGCTGCCAGCACCTCCCACAATTTTGCCCTCGGCACCAGGTCGAATGCAGCCCGTAGGTCAACAAATGCTGCGTAAAGACTGCATCCACCCAGTACCACGGTCCTCCACTGTATCAATTGGAAACGGAAGACCTGGTCCACAGTGCTGGTTGCTCTGCGAAACCCGGCCTGAAAAGGAGATGAAACATTCTGCTCCTCTGCCCAATCAAGCAAGTTGTTAATAATTACACGCCCTACAACCTTTTGAACCGTGTCAATTAAGCTGATTGGGCGGTAATTACAAGGTTGGGCACGGTCTCCCTTTTTATATACTGGGATGATAACAGCACCCCGCCAGGATGCCGGAATTTCAGCGCCCCTAGCAATGTGGTTTAGTAAAAGGCAGATGTATTTACTCCACCTGTCGGTGTCATTTAAAAAGACATCCGCAGGGACTCCGTCAATACCCGGGGCTCGGCCACTATGAACAGATTTCAGGGCAGAAAGTACTTCACCCAGAACAAAGATGTCATCGTCTGCAAACAGGTAAGTAGGACAGGAGCTGTTAACAAACTGGTCCCTGGAAGAGTACTGCTCGCTAAAAAATTTAACCCATGCATCATGAGAGACATTATTATTAGGAGTTTCTGGAGAACGATCGTGACCCCATTTGACAATATGCCAAAATAGTCTAGAGTGTTTGCGATCACTTGCACATTTCAGCTTCTGCCAGTGGTCTTCGTCCCATTCTCTTTTTGCCCTAGCAATGCAGTTTTTATAGTGCTTCCTGGCAGATCGAATCTCACCCAAGTTGTTGTTTTTAATCGCAGCTCCTAGGTTGAATCTTGCTGCCCTACAATCTTGATTGTACCACTTTGCTGCTTTATGTGGGCACGCCCTCTTATTATGTACAGGTTTTAAGAAAAAACTTTTGACTTCGTTAAAAAGAGTCGTGTGTACTTTAGTGATATCTTCGTATCCCTGTGTAGACCCAACTACACTCTCCAGTGCCGTAATGGCCTTGTCTGTCGCTTCTCCTATTTTTTCGAGGACCTGCTGATCTGTCTTGACACCCGACCACCTTAACCTACGCATATTATTAGATGGAATGATTGTCGGGAGCACAGGTTGGTCACAAGGGGTTGGTGCTATTTCATTAAATGTCCACCAGTTATGTGAGACACAAAGAGGGTCGTGGTCGCTTTCTGGCCTAGCTGTTACTACCATGTCACTGAGAGATGACCATATAGATATGCTACAAATGACATAGTCAATGCGACTTTTGTTTCGCCCATTATTAAAAGTCATGGCAGGGACACGATCTGATTTAGTGCGACCGTTCAGGGCTCGTAGCCCGTGCTCCAGACACATTGCATTTAAGCCTAGAATGTCCGCCGTCCAGCGAGTTATAGGTGGAGTATCTAATGTGGGGATGTCCAAAGCTTATCTTCCTCTGCTCCGAGAGGAGAGTCGCCAGTGATGAGAGGTTCAAAAGTGTGATTTAAATCGCCTGCAATTAGAATGTTTTTCCCTGCAGAATGTGTCTCAAGAAGATTAAAAAGACTCAAAAGAACCTCTGATTTACCTTTGTTTCCACCTCTAACATAGATATTGTAAATATCTATGGAGATGGATAGATCGCTGGTCAATCTGATGAGCTGAATATCTTTTTGGTCAAGCTCCACACATTTTACAACAGTTTTTAAAGACTGCCTGATCCATATAGTAAGACCCCCCCATCGGCCGCCCATTAGGGCCCTTAGTAGCAGGAACATGAAAATTTATATACCCCAAGGATAGGGTCACACGCCCAAGTCTCTTGAAAGATGCAAAGATCGTACTTATTAATAAATCCAAACCAGTCAGCACAATCCAACTTGGAACATAGACCAGCCACATTCCAAGACAAGAGATTCCCTGAGTTAGATTTCATAAGAGAACAAGGGTTTGTAATAGTCTCATGTATCATCCTACCCCCAGTGACCTGAGTAATATTTTCATTGGATGGGCCTGCTAAATCATCAAAGGGATACCCCTGAGTACAATCTTTAGTTGAATTGCTGACCACACCAATAATTCTTTCGTCACAGACAATCAAAGGCATAGAGTTACAAATAGGTGGTTGTCAATCACAAGCATTCAAGTTAGATAATGCAGAGAAACGATTTTCCAGCCCCAAGCCCCAGTCCACTGAAGCAACATCCTTCCTCCCCCTCTTGGTCACAATGTTCCATTTGGTTCTCAAGATACTTGAATTTGGACCACTTCCCTTTCTTGGATAGAAGAAGTCCAGGGTCAATGGAACAATTGAGGTTGATCTCCGTTGTGGTGGTAAGATGTTGGGTAGAATGTTAGGCAAAACCCCTGGGTCAGAAAAGTGGAGGACAGCACACTCCCCCTTAAACTTTTTCACCCTGTCCCCAATCCACTGAACCCTTCTTGCATTTACGAGCTCTTCAGAGAGTTGCTGCTTTCCCCACGGAGAAATTACCATATTGTTGGTCAACCATGATAGAGATTTATTTATTAAGGAAGATGTTGTTTCCCGCTCACCTTGGGCCAAGGGAGGAACATTAGCAAGAACAAGTACCAATGGGGAAGCTTCAACTACGAGCTCAAAAGTCCCTTTTTCAGTGATTGGGTCATCAGCAACAGGAACTGGAATGGAGGCATTAGGAGCATCACCAGGGAAAATACTCTTGGGTGCCATTTGAGGGTTGGAAACAGGGGTAGGGATAAATCCACTGTTAGCTACAGTGACTAATTTGCTCAGAGTAGCCTCAATCCTAGCGGAAACATTTTCTGGGAGTTTACCTATCTCACCCAAGGTTTTTTCTAGTAGACCTTCTAGTCGGTTGACCTCAGAGGTTAACTTATCTATTTTACTGACCAGAGGTTTAACCACACCTTTAATTTTGGTATCCATCAGAGCCAGTAGTTTATTAAATTGGGCGTTTGAAAGTGTAACATAAGCCTCGTTAGTCAGATCAGACTCCTCTTCCTCTGAATGTTTCCTCGGGGGGTTTGCTACTTTGTTCTTGGCTGACCTTAGACACTCCCTCTAACCACCAGGACACGAAGAAAAAAACTCCTGCAGTATAACGTCATAGAGCTCATTAAAATTATACAGAATTGCTTCATATTGTCGAAATAAATAAACATCTGCTGAAGTCGAGCAACTGATTCACATGCCAAACCCCAGAAATTCCAAAGGAAAGAAAACCCCAGCAATCCAGGATCCAAACTCCAGTGACATTCCTTACATAACTAAATAAAGTGCATCGTTGGTTACAGATTGAGATGCTAAGCATGTTCTATTTGTTATTAGTTAGGGAAATAAATTGTAAAAAAAGTGTATTTGAGGTACACCAAGTCGACCTAGCCTCCTCAAAAAATTGTCCTCCTTGACTTAGACATTTAATTTTACTTTAGGCAAACTATGGTCCTAAAGATGATTACACACCTCTCGTCACAAATTAAGTGTGTGGTATTTGAATAACAAATTACTATCTTTTACAAAGAGAAGGTGTTAGTTGATCAAACCATGTTCTTACTGAAAATTGTTAGTTGGTGGAGCAGGATTTCTTTGCGGTTGTGTTCTAATGAAAGTACCTAATGTGCATTAATTGACATGGAGGTGCACAGCTGAACATTTGTGTTTTGTTTTTTTCCTGATAGGTTTAGGTAAAACAAGAAGGAAGACCAGTGCTCGAGATTCTTCTCCAACCCCAAGTACAGATGCAGAGTATCCATCTAATGGCAGCAGCGCAGACAGAATTTATGACCTTAACATTCCAGCTTTTGTGAAGTTTGCTTACGTAGCTGAAAGGGAGGATGAACTATCCCTTGTCAAAGGGTCGCGTGTGATAGTTATGGAAAAATGCAGTGACGGCTGGTGGCGAGGTAGTTACAATGGGCAGGTTGGTTGGTTTCCTTCCAACTATGTGATGGAAGAAACAGATGAAGCAACTGCAGATTCACCAAGTTTCCATAGTCTACGCAAAGGGACATCGATGAGTAATGGCCAGAGCACTAAAGTCCTTCATATTGTGCAGACATTGTATCCATTCAGTTCTGTCACAGAAGAAGAACTTAACTTTGAAAAAGGTGAAACCATGGAAGTAATTGAAAAACCAGAAAATGATCCTGAGTGGTGGAAGTGTAAAACTTCTCGAGGACAAATAGGCCTTGTTCCCAAAAACTATGTTGTTGTTTTAAGTGATGGTCCCACAAATACAACTACTTACGTACCTCAGATAAGTTACACTGGCCCATCTACTGCAGGACGATTTGCAGGAAAACCATGGTATTATGGTGATGTCACAAGGCATCAAGCAGAATGTGCACTAAATGAGCGGGGAATGGAGGGGGACTTCCTCATAAGAGATAGTGAGTCTTCGGTAAGTAATATTCGTATTCTAAATTGCATAGTGAAATGGAGACGTTGCAATTTAAACTGTTATATGTGAGTGACTCTGGCAAATGAATATGGGTTCATGTTTCATTTGATCTTTATAATTGTTTTTTCCCCTGCAAATAGCACATGTTGACAATGAGGGTATTTAAAATTGCAATCTTATGAAAATGGATTGTGTATTGCTAAGAACAGCCACACATCAAATGGAATTATATGGGTAACCATGCTGCTTAATAGTAACAATAGGAACTTCCTGTGCTAAGGCGGAAGGGCGTTGCCCCACTGCTTTTGACCAATGGAAAAAGAAAAATAATAGGATAATAAGAAAGGTTATTATCATTTTATTTTTCCTCGCCTACTTCCTGCAGCTGAGCCGAGGGCGGAGCTGTCCATTCTCACACATCTGAAACAGTCGCAGGAAGGAGGATTGGTGACACTGCTTCGAGTGTGCATGATGGTTTGACTAGCCATCTAAGGCTGGCCAAACCGGCCTGTGCATTTAGTTTTCTCGACTTGAGCTGTGCTTTACAGCCGGGTGGAGAGCACGTAGAGGGTCGTAGGGCCTTAGCGAGCGCCTAACCATGGCACTCACACCAATCCCGGTGCTGCTTTCATTATGAGTAATAACAGCATGAGAGCAGCATCTGGGTTGGTGTAGGAGACCCTGTGTCATGCCGGGGTCGAGGAGCAGAGGCCAGGTAAGCATTATTTTAAATTATTTTTCCCCGTACCACCTCCCCTCCTCCCGCTCCCCCACCACTTAAATGCATCAAGCAGCCACTGCCTATATTTATTATGATTCATTTGTTAACATGCTGAGTGAAGAGGTTATACACGTCAGTAGCCTCCACTGAAGCATATTTTAAAGTACTATTGGTTGTCCTAGGCTCCGCAGGAAACGTGTCACAAGATAGTGCAACACATGAGTGTTGTGAATTATGTAAGAAAAGAAGTCTGCACCAGGAATATAGTTCTAGTTATCCTCCTTTATTGTGGCAGTTGCTCTGATTTAGGATCTTCCCAAAGAGACTAATCTGAAGTATACCCGGAATGCATTCATACGAAACATGATGTTTCATATTTTTTAAGTACCTATTCCTATAGCAGAAGTCTTCGCAGAGAGATCTTTTGTCTCTACTTTCTGGATTAGGTAGCCCTTATTAGAGAAATGCTGTAAATATACCTCAGATACATTATAAAAGGTAACACATTGGTTGAGTAACAGAAAATGTAATTATAACTTGTTTTTATGTAGCTCATTATTCCATACTCTTTTGGCATTTGTAAGTGCTGCAAATATCGGAAGTTACTATTACACAATGTAATTGCATTTGACTACTGACCTCTGGAACGCCGAAGGATGTATTTACCTTGATTTTGAACTTGCTTACAACCCCTGCATATTTCTACTCTTGTGGTTTCATCTCACGGAGACCTTCTGTCGGCGCTGTAGGAGATATGGAAATAAAGGAGGAGGGAGCTTTTCATGCTCCCAGTGTTTTCGGCCATGAAAGATCCTGCAGATGCAATTTGAATTATTGTTTACATCAGATAACAGCTTTGAGAGCTTGGAGCTGGAGTAGGAGGGCGTTCCAAAGAAGAGGCATGGGAGCTCTAATGACCTGAACTTATAAGGATCATGGGATGAAATGGGAACCATAAGAAGGCGGAAGTTGGCAGAGTGTTAACATGATGGAGTTGTTTGGCTAGGTACAGCTTTAAACACAATGGTGTATAGTTATATCTGTGCTTGGTGGTTGGCATGGTGCTATCCAATTTGCTAGTGGTGCAACAAAGTGGGTGTGTTTCTTGGCATGTTCTAGAGTGCTAGCCTCATCATAGGGTGCTTTAGGGTGCTTGCGGCAGGTCTATGGAACTCGCTTCCTGTACACATCCGAGCTCTTGAAGACTTGCTCGCCTTCAGGCAGGCGATTAAAACTTTCCTGTTTCCAGTGTCTGATTAATTACCTTTTTCTTTATGTGTGTTATGTTATAGTGTCTGTCAAAGCGCCAGGACGCCCCTTTGCTGGGGCAGCTGCGCGCTATAAAAATATAAATAACATAACATAACATAACATAACATTTATAAACTTACAAAAAGGGATTAAAAGCATCCTGAAGGAATTCCGCCTGGTGACCATTTCAGTGACCCAACTTATTGAAAACCAGCAGCATATAAGCAACTTAGTTGTCTTGACAGTGTTTGTGGAGTTTTGTGTATATTAAGTAGCGTTATTATGCCAACCCTGGAAGTTGCAGAACCTCCAGGACAAAAACTTTAGTTGCCAGTTTACAGTACCATAATTCCATCAGAGCAAAAGTATTTTGTGGCACTAAGGTAAGTTTTGTATCCATATTTAGAAGTTCAAACTTGCATATATCATTCGTGAATGCAAAGTATTTCTTAAAAGGATGAGGACTCGAAGGAAATGCACAGAGCTGTAAGCTTAACTGCTTGCATTACTGAACGGGTTTCCAGAATGCTCCCAGATTATATGCAAATACATGCCGAAGTATAAAAGCACGTTTGTTGGTTTTCTTTCAAAAATACAAAATGTTATGTTATGCAGATGTATAGAACACACTATCACCCAGAACGGTATCCTGGCGCTGAGCCAATCCGAGGACTTAGTGGGACTACTCGATAAGCCAGGTCTTCAGTTTCTTGTGGAATTATAGAAGTGAAGAGGAGACTCTTATATGTAGTGGTAGGTTGTTCCACTCTTTAGGAGACATGCAGGAGAAGGCTCGATCGCCGTATCTGATTTTCCGTATGCTTGGAATGTGTTTAAGTAGCAGTCTGAGTGACTCGAGGTGTACAGAAGGTTTATGAAAGCATATGTGATTGTTGAGGTATGCTGGTCCAGTGTTATGTAGTGCCTTGAAAGTGTAATTGAAGAGTTTGAGTTGTACTTGTTTATGTAGGAGGTGACAGTGTATTTCCTTGAGGTGCGGAGTGATGGGAGTTCAGTGGTTGAAAATGATTCTGGCTGCCGAGTTCTGAATGGTCTGCAGCCTTTTGGTGAGTTTATTTTGTTGATCATAGTGTTCCTATAGTCCAACCTGCTTATGAACAGGGCGTGTTTAGCAGTTTTCTAGGTACTGATTGGGAGCAATTTGAAAGTCTTCCTCTGCGTCTTCATGATATAGAAGCACGAGGCAGTGACTGGAGGACTTGGCCGAACATGTTGAGCTTGCTGTTGATCACGACCATGAGGTTCTTGGCATGGGCGGTGGGTGTCGATCCTTGTTCTGTTCGCCAAAAGGTGAAATCCCACTGTGAAATTTTGTTCCTGGAGATCATGATTTCGGCTTTGTTGGTGGTCAGCTTTAGTCACTTGGTCTTCATTCAGTGGGAGATTTCAGTCATGCATGCAATGTATTTGATACGGGTACCGTATGTATTGTGCATGGGGGAGAGAATGAGTTTTGTGTGTCGGCATAGGAGAGGTCGTTGATGCAGTGAAAGCAGATCATGCTGACTAGAGGTATCATGTATGCAATGGAGAGGGTCTTGTTCAAGGAGGATCCTTGTGGTGCCAGGCTGCCTGGCTAGGTTTTTCCTGTCCCATTCGGAGTGCGTGTACTCTGATCCCAATGTCATGCATGCGTTGGATAAGGATGGGGTGGAAGACCTTGTCAAATGCTGCAGAGAGGTCCAGGAGGATGATGGCTGCCATATCTTCTCTGGCCAGAGTCATGCAGGTGTCATCTATGACGGTAATGAGGGCAGTTTCCATGATGTGGTTGCGTCAGAAACCAGATTGAGTAGTTGGTACTCGTTGAGGTATACAGTGAGGTGACTGTGGATGATTATTTCGAGGGTGGAAATGGTAGTGGGGCATCAGCCTGTAGTTGGCGAGTGTTGAAGGATCCATGGAGGGTTTCTTCAGCAATGGGAGGACAGTTGGGTGCTTCCAAGTATCGGCAAAAGATGCAGAAGAGGTGGAGACGTTCAAAATGGGTGTGAATATGGTGTTGGTGGGTTGCAGTCTTCTGGAATAGGTGTGATGGGGGCAGGGGTCCGATAGGGCCTCTGATTGGATGGGATTCATGTTGGTGATGATTTCTTCTGGGCTGATGACGAGTCATGTGTAGCATTGGTTACTGGTTGAAATTGCTGTAAATGTCTCTGATTTTTTTGCTGAAGAATTGAGAGCGGTTGTTGCTAAGGTTCTGTGAGGAGTTTATCGAAATGGAGGTGGCCTCTGGTGAGGTAAAATCCGTCACAATGGGAAAGATATCTTTGCTTCTATTGGTGTTGGCATTGATAGGAAGCTGTTGCTATGTTCTGGTTGGTGTACTTAGAGGTCTTGCTTATGAGAAACCAGGCTGGCAGTAAAAGATGAGCAGTTACTGCCAGCCTTGCTTCTCGTAAGCAAGGACTCTAAGTACAAAGTGCGTGTTTAGGCCCAGCTTGCAGGTTATCAAAACACACAAATAAAAGGCATCGTCATTTACAATGCCAATACCTCAAACTCTCGCAAATGCGAGCCCTATTGCATTGCAAATGCTTGTTTGTAATTGCGATGTGTGGTCAAAACAAATATTTTTGGTGAGGACAATTCCACACATCGTTTGTGTGCTGTATGCTTTTATTAGTAAAACTGTATGTCTGTGCAAATGCAGTAATCATTTCAGTTAAAAATGTGTTCGCTGTAATAACGGTGAGCTACCACAAAATTCACACCCCACTTTATTCCACAACACTCCATACCACTCCACTCTTCTCTGTCAATGCATTATACGCCACTCTGCACCACTTCACTCTTTGCCACTGTACTGTACACCACTCTAGTCAAGGCCACTCTGCTGTACTCTCAATCACCCTACTTAGCACCATTCCACACTTCTCTGCAGCACTACACTCTGCCACTGCACTCTACTCTCTACCACTCCACTGTAATACTATATTCAGTCGACTGCACCACTCTACTCTAATCTGCACCACTCTACTCTATGCCACTCTAAACTACTGCACCCTACTCTAAGGCTTTCTACACCACTACTCAAAACCAAGGCACTCAATGCTACTACACTGTACACCAACAAATGCAAAAACCACAGTTGATGGACAGAATGCAAAACAATGTCATACATTCACCCCAGTACAGAGATCTGGGCCTAAATCCATCGTTTTTTTTGCACTCCACACCACCCCAGTTCAGACATGGCCATATGCAAATCAGTCTGACCCTGTGCCTCATGGGAACAGTCCAGCCCGAACTGCCAATCCATGCCTTCCCTGGACTGGAATAAAGCTTCCGAGGACCGGTTTCTGGCATTCCTGCCGTCTTCAGCCGGGCTTGCTTGAATCCAGTGGTGTGGAGTGCATGGGACTCACGTCTGAGCATACCCATCCCACTTGGGGTGACAAGTGCAAAAACCACAGTTGATGGCCAGAATGCAGAACAATGTCATACATTCACACCATTCCACTCTTCTCTGCAGCACTACACTCTGCCACTGCACTCTACTCTCTACCACTCCACTGTAATACTATATACAGTCGACTGCACTACTCTAATCTGCACCACTCTACTCTATGCCACTCTAAACCACTGCACCCTACTCTAAGGCTTTCTACACCACTACTCAAAACCAAGGCACTTAATGCTACTACACTGTACACCATCCTACTCTCCCACTATACTCTACAACACTCTACGCCACCACACTTTACGCCACTCTACACCATTGAACTTTACTTCACTGCACTCTACGCCACTCTATTGTATTCTGGACCCCTGCACTCTGCGCCACTCTACACCCTTGCACTCTACCACACTACTCTGAAACACTTCACTCTATGCCACTGCACTCTACACCACTCTACTGTGCGTCAATACATTCTACACTACTCTCCAGCACTCTATTCCACTCCGTGTCATTCCACACTGCCCCACTGCACTCTGCTCTGCACCGCTCCACACTACTGCACTCCACTCTTCTCTGCTCTACTCTATGCTGCTGCACTCTATGCTACATCACTGCACTTCACGCTACATCACTGCACTTCTCGCTACATCACTGCACTCTACTCTACGCCAATGCACAATACGACACCCTAGTCTACTCTGCACCACTCTAATACACACCACTGCATTCTACAATGCTTAGACACTCCACTCTGTGCTACTCCACACCACTCTCCTCAATGCCACAAACATGTAGCTGTGCTGAACAGAAGGCATTCTGGTTACAATGTGGCTAAAACACATTGGCAAAGTCAATAGCTCTTGCATAGGCAAGACCTATTGGCTTTGCCATTGCTTGGTTTTTTTTGTAATATATTAGCCTAGAGAGAAGTTGGTGTCCAGGATGAATCCTTGTGATTGGCATTAGGTAAGAATTGTGGTTAGAATCTGCCATGGCTCAAATCGTTGAGCTAAGTTTGTACTGTATCTTGTTTGTTCGTGGCAAGTATTAGTAATTCTGTCTTGGTTGGGTTAAGGTTCAGTTAGCTGCTGGACATCCATATCTAGATGATGTGCAAGTAGTGTTTCATGTGTTGAATGTCAGGAGAGGAGACTTTCAAGTGGAGTACTGAATCATTGGCAATTGTAGAATCTTGATGCTGTTTTCTGTAAGTAGAACACCAAGCGGCTACATGCAAAGGTTGAAGATGACAAGAGAAAATATGGAACCCTGGGGAACTCCACATGTGGCAGGAATAATTTGTGACCTGAAGGTGTCCATGTGAATAAACTGCTGTCATTTGGAAAGGTAGGAGAACCAGTCATAGACATTGCTGCTAAATCCCATTTGTGACTCAGTGAATGTGAGGGTGGGATTGTCAACTAGGTCAAAAGCAGTTGAGGTCCAGCAGTATCTGGAGGCCTGGGTCCTCTTCCTCTGTGCTCATGAGGGTATAGTGTGCGTTGTGTAAGGTGGTCTTCGCCATGCAGCAGCATGATTTGGAGCCAGACTGGTAGTCATGCAGATGGTTAGCAATATGTGACCTTGGAATTAAACATAGACTGCTTTTTTTAGTGATCTTGCTGATGAATGGTAGTGAGTGATAGACCTGTAGTTTGTGAGGTCATCAGAATTTAGTGTAGGTTTTTTTTAGGAGTGAAAAGATCTGACCAATCTTGATAGCTTCTGGGATGATGTCAAAAGTTATGTAGTAAAACCAGGTGTTTAGTTGGAGGTATAAAATAAAAAGTAGGATACCCAATATACCCTTGGAGGCTCAGGCAGTTAAACTATAATAAGTAGAAAGCGCGTACAAGGAGTTTTATTACAGGAAGATTCAATGAGTGACTGTTATCAATTTTTTTAAAAGGCGAAATTTATAAGGACGTCCACCCAAGGGTGGATGTTCTTATGAGACTCACCTTTATAAACATTTAAGAACAGTCACTCATTGAATCTTCCTGAAATAAAACCACTTGTAGGCGCTTTCTACTTAGTTGGAGATATGTCTGTTTTACTGGTTCTGATCTGCCTAGTCGATTGGGCCTTCCTGTAGGACTGCATGGTAGTTAAGTCCCATAAGATACAGATCAAGCAACATCTGTGCTGGGTGCATTTCCGGCAATTCAAATGATTAAGGGGTCGAACACTATGTGATCGCTTTGGTTACAAGTGCTAATTAGTTAGGATCCTAAAGTAGAAAAACATATCCTTGGTTTCACTGACAAATTTAACATATAAAGTTAACAGCACTGATTAGTTCTCAAAATTGTAGGTTTTCTGCAGGTTAAGCTCACATAGAAACCTCAATGTATTTACAGTAGAAAATAATTATAAAATAATAAAAGCCTCCTGAATTAAAGCTAGCAATTTATAGAGTATTATTAAAAGAGTAGGGTAGTCTGTATGCACAATGTAACCGCGTAGCAATTGGTTGTACTATCAAAGACCTCCATTGCTCAAACCAAACCTAGCTTCGAGTGCTGGAAAGGTTTGTGGTTGTTCTCTGGAACTAGTTGCCCTATGCGTGTTATCTCTGTGTTTGACAATGCAATCCACTGAGCTGGGTCACCACCAAGTGCTGCATTGAACTAGAGTGGGGCATTGCAATGCAAGAGTGGATGTTTCTTAAGGTTATGGCAGTAAGATTGCAAGATGAACAACTAATTTTCTACAATTGTGTTCAATGAACAGGGACCGTTTTCTTGTAAATGCTGGTTAAGTATTAGTCGGCCCCTGAAGTAACTGTTGTTCCATTGCCACCCAGACCGAACAGTGAAATTGTTGGGGTAAAAAAATATGCAGTTTGGGGCAAATGATGAACTTGACCACTATGAAGTCAGAAGAGTTTCGATGATTTCGGTCTCACAGTTTTTCCAACCCATATATTTAATTTAAGATCAGTATTGCTCTGGGAGAGGCATGACCTTTGTATTAATATCAGGAGCATTCCAAAAACATTTTAGCAAAATGATCAGCACCCACTGCCTGTTCTCTTACAAAAATGATTGTACAATCCAGGCTTTAAAACTGATCCTGGATCTACCACTCAAAAGACAAGGAACAGTGACTGAGATGTGATTGCCAACATGGGCACGAAAAGCACATATGGAAGACAGATGTTATTGAACAGCAATTGAAACGCCAAGGACGCATACTAAGAATAGAACTGTACTAAACCAGTCCATCCCCGGTACAAAAAATAATGATCTATAAACCCAGGGTAATGGGGGGGGGGGGGGGTTGTTGGAGGGGGGGGGGGGGGGGGGGGGGGCGTTTGGGGGGGGGGTCGGTGGTGGGGGGGTGATAATATCAGAAACAAGTCCTGAAAAAGTCTCTAGGAAGATACGAAACGCATTGGCTACATTCGATGGATAACATATGACAAAAGATCAGTATGAATAAAGGACTAAGAAGAAAGATTTCTTCTAAACAAATTTGAGTGTGCATTATTTGATTTATGTTCCCTGGATTGTGCAATAATTTTTGCAAGTGAACAGGTAGTGGGTGCTGATCATTTTGCTAAAGTAACAAGGGAATTTTCATATGGGGGATTAGGAGGCTAGCCCTCCAGATCAGAGCACCACTTGTTAACACTATATCCCTTTTAGTGATAGGTGCGGTGAGAAAGGTTTCCATTTGTAAATCATTTGCATTCCAAAAACATAGTTGTACCACAGTATGGCCATCATGACCAGTCTTTCACCTACCGCACACGAAAAGATTGAGCTGTGCCTATCATATTAAATAGTTTGTAGTACTAGTTATGAGAGGTAATACATTATCGTTGAGCATCTTCTCAAGTCCTGTATTCATATAAATGTTGACGTATTCTGATAGACTTCTAACTGCAGATTCCTCACCTAAGAATATTCCCTAGGCATCAGACTGGACCCCGAAAATCTTGAGCAGTAAGTCTACGCTCTGGAATTTAGCATCGATAAGCTTCGAGCATTCATCCTTCACGTCAGAAGTCATGTCAACGTGCCCTTAGAAGAGCAAATCCTGGTGCGATTACATTAGTTAATTTCTTTCTGAGCCAACAGTGTGAATCTGGACTGCTACTTCGTTTACCTTTTGACCGTTCGTTTGAAGTTTTGTCAACCTATGTTCGAGCATTTGCTCCTACCTTCAAAACCTACAGGTTATAAATCTCATGGGGACTACCGCAGGCAAATTTCATTGTTGGATCATCACTTTGCCTCTGATGCCTGTAGTCGACCTCAATGTCTGTGACTAGTGCATGTTCATAAACCCCAAGGCGATCTGCAAGCGGTCGATGAAGCTTCTGGTGGCGTAGCTAAAGAAGGGCCTGTGCCAATACCGTTCCCGAGGGAGATCTTTGGCCGGTCCTACGGACGCTCGTCTCCCTGCTCAAGACACCCTCTTCGAAGTCAGGTAAGTCGAAGAAGCAAAAAAAGTAGTCTCAGCATTCTTCCGCTTCCCCGTCCTGACCTTTTAGTTAAAGGACCCACACTCCACCTATGGATTCAGCGTACGGACCTGCTCCTCTTTTCCAGGAGTTTCCTGGAGTCAAGGTGATTCCTGCTTACTTGAAGTAGTTTGACGCCAGGCTTGCCATCTTTAGGCCACGGACTCCCTCTGACATGTTTTCAAGCTCCACAGAGCCAGGCGATGTCCTGTCTGGGTTACCATCAACACCGTCTGGCTCTGCCCCAGATCCTGACTGACGCCACTACGGGTGCCTTCTTCCATTCCTTTCCATCTGGCGCCATCACAGAGGCTACTGGCGTCGCTCGGTGATGAGCCCATCATCATACCTGAATGACTTGGCACGCTTAGGTGCCTTGGAGACCTACCAAACCTGCACGAATGGGCACCTGCAACACCAACTGGACCCACAAGTCCAGCAGCCTTGCCATCCCAGAGAGGAAACGTAAGCCATACTCCTCTTTTTGTCCATTCCCCCACCCCTCTAGGATAGCATCGGGCACTAGGTTCCAGTTGCCTCCAACAATTACCGAGTGGAGCCAATTATAACACATACATTGGAGTGGGGGAATATGAAGTGTTATTATTGGTGCATATACTGCGTCAGTGATCAATGATTTATCATGTATGTGTAGCTTTGTGAATGTATATCTCCACTGTGTTCAGCCATGTTTTTAGCACCATATGAGGCTATGATGTTTTAGTCCGAATGCCTGCACCACACTTCATAGAATGGCTGGCAGAACATGGGTCTATGGATTGGTCATTGACCCGTGGCCATTATGTTACTCCTTATAACACTTGCCACCAAGTCCTGCCCAGGTCTGCTTGATTCTAAACCAGACTGGTGGGTGTTGTTGAATAAGGGCTACATTGATGTTTCGGTGTGGGGGTTGTACAAGACCTCCTTTCTTTTAAAGTAATATTTTAGGCCATTGACATTAAGTGATCTGTTTTGTAAGTGTTTGGTACTGCAGAAGTTGGTGCTATGTGTGAAGCGGATGTATTCTTTCAGTATCAATCAAAAGGGTCGTTTGGTGCAATGGTGAGTAATACCTTAGATTGGTATGTGCCCTGTGCAGGGAATACAAGCTATAAATGTAATACTGTTAGTCTGATGTATTGGGAAATATTGACAGTGCATTCCATACCTCGGTTCTATTTGTAACCGGATGCAAGCTAAATATGTGGGTGCAGCAACACTTTGTTTACTAAATTACATCACAAGTATGCTACATTATTTTCAGGGAATAGATTGTGTTCTTGCAAAGTTGTAATGTTTATTATAAAGGTATAACATAATTTTAATCATCAAAATGCACCCATTAAAACATTGTTTTGTATGTATTGCATACCAGTTTATAAAAATATTTTTATTATACAAAGTCGAACAAGTTCATTTTGGTTCAAATCAACATTCACAATATCTCAAGATTGTCAGAGTACAGCCATATGAATGTACAAAATTCAATTTAAAAAAAATATTTTTGTTAAAAAAACAAATAATTAAATTTTTCACTAAATCAGTATCCACAAAATGTGAGAGAATTGTTTGAAAGCTGCCAATATGTGTTTTACAGTGGAGTCCATCTCTTCTTCAGGGCTGTACAATAATAACAAAAACGCCAAGCAAAGACAAACTTAACAATACATTCATTTGCCTACAATATACTCAAATCAATTATAATTATTTACATTTAATTGAAAGAAGACCATGCTATTGTTACTGATCCATATTATTGACTTTTTTACATACATTTCATGCTAGCATTCTGGCAAACATATTTTTAAACATTTCTTAAAATATTTTGGGCCATTTGGTATTTGCATTCTTTACTGGTATTATATACATAACAAAGGCCCCACTTCTGTTGTACACATTCTAAACAGAAGTGACAGTAGAATCCACATTGTTATCAAAAGAAATGTATATAGAGCAAAAGAATCTATCCCCAATGTCCAAAGAAAGGTTAACTTATTCCATACATTTTTGGATGGTTCATTTTATGATCAGACTTGTTTTGTCAAATTTAGCAAAGCTCCGCAGAATAAACTTTCTGTTATTCATGTTGTGTCAAGGTGTTCTAAAATATAATCAAACCATACTCCCAGATTAACTAATTCAACTCCTTTCTCCTATAAATTCAGCAGAATTAAACTGAATCGTTCAGTGCTGGAACTCTCTCTTTCACAGATCATCTTTATTATAATGCAGTGGAACTTACCTCATTACAGTCCCACTGGGAATTACGATCAGTTTCACAAACTCATTGTAATTAGATTCATCGTTTTCACAATTTTTTTACATGCGACTTGGAGAATACGAGTGTAAATATCCAAATCAACTATACAGTCCCCTGAATAGAATTCTAAATATAATGTAAACTCACCCTTTACATTCTATATGTAAACATCTTCAACCTTATGTTAACTAATATCTTGCACACCCTTCTAATGATCTAATTTGTAACTGCTCAATGTCTGTTTCATTCTTGAGGTAAGACAAAGGACAAAGAAGAAACACATAATTACTATAACTTGCTATGCTAAAATAAATTAAGTATGATTAGTCATGATCACTTAAATGTTTTCCCTTAACAAAACGCACCTTTTCACACGGCACCAATAGATTTTCTTCAATGAAACAGCATGTTAAAGAAAAATAACGCTGTGAGCATAAACTATCTACTTTTATGCTCTAGCTTGTTACAGGCATCTGGCATCATAATTGGCAATTGTCACGTGTTCCCAAATAAAAAAAAAATGGTAAGTTTCTTTCCTTAATATTGTAGTTCTACTGATGGAAGCAGAACATAAACACAACCTAAAATGACTTTTCAATGTGTCTTGAAACGCTCTGCATTCACAGGATAAGCTAAACTTACTTTTAACTGGTATACATGAATGTAATGATAATTTGCTTTGAATACATCAAAACTTTTCCAGTTGTCACATACTTCAAAGATTATTTTTAATATTTGCTAAGTTAAAAAATGCAGACATTTGTATAAAGTATTAAAAACGAGTCTCTTCATAACTCCCTCGCATACAAAACTGTTCTGAACCCGCCATGCTCCTTTTTAATTATTTTTTTAGAATCTTTTTAATGCTTTCATCAGTGAAGAAAAAACAAGAAAATAATCTTTAACAAGTGAGTGAAACACATTACACTAAGCATATTTGATGGACGCTACGTGTCACTGACTTGTACAAGGGTCCCTTCACCTGTACAACCAAAAGCCATAATCCAGAATACAAAAGATTGGGCTGCACATTTCTATTGATCATGAAAAAAACACATCATTTATTTCGGTTTTACAGTACCATAAAAGAATTAAGCACATGAATCTTGTATGGCAAGGAACAGAGTTAAAGGTACTATAAAATGCTCCCTATACAGACTCTTGAAAATGTAAGAAAGAAGAATAAAAATTGGCAAAAAATTTGACACAAAAATACAAGTACATAAAAGGTACAAAGATAAATGAATTTCAACATTTGAATGATTTGTCCTATCAAAACGGAGCTGAAGTGCTAGTGCCTATATACATTTTGTTTTTATCTCAAATTAGCAAATATGCAGCCCGGTTGCGCAACAACATCCATTTTAAAACCCGTGCCCCAAATGACCAGTAAAAGGATAAAAGTTTACAATAGTAGCATAAAACCCAGTTATTTACAAACCAAAGTGCTAGTGCAGAGTACGCGTCTGACTGGTATAATCATTTAGATTTCAGTTTGTTTTATTCATGCCAGTCGGGGAAGTAGATAGAGCCCTCCTTCTAATGGCCCAAAATGGGCACAGAAATGTTGCTGTTGCACAAGCATAGAGTGGTCACACATATGACTTTAAAATACGTCGGGCGTCTTTATGGCTAGGTGTCCCAAGTTATCTGCATACCAGAGTTAGCCAGTTCCTTCTAGGTCTGGCATAGGTAGCCCAGGCAAATAATACATGGCCTATTATTTCATTAGGGCATGGACAAGAGGAACAGCGCTTGGGCTGTAGTGTATTTGTCAGCCAAGTGTTAGTAAAAGCATTGATAGGTAGGCAGCCGTATCTGAACTGAGTATACAGTTTTCTGTCTGCCGGCACTTTTATAAAATCAAGACAACTTTCTAGCCAGCTACTGGATTTAATATCAGTGAACACATCGGTTAGGACCACATATCTGTTCAGCCCTCCTATTGGTCAGTGAACCTTTCACAAAGGTTTGCATTTGGACTTCAAGGTTAAAATTTGTGGTATGGCATTGCCACTCATCACGATTTGTAGGTCAGGCTGCGCCTCACTTATTCCTTCACCTCAGCTCAAAATCACAGTTTGCAGAGCCACTTGGTAATCTCTGTAGTGCCACTTGATTTCCTATGGGTTACGATGGCGCCCTGGGGCATTGCTAGTGCCAGGTCGATAAATCCAACAGGCATCTCTGTCTTAAGCCTGGGTATTAGGCCTAATAGGCTTGTACGTGGTGTTTGCGGGACTGCTCTGCCCTTCCATTCCATTAACAATTGCACTACCTTACCCCAAAAATCCAGCAACATTTAATAGGGCCTTTTATATGAATGAATCTTGCACCCTCCTTAGCACATTTAGGGCATTCATCCTCCACCGCCAAGAACATAGTATGTAATCTAGCAGGTGTCAGATAGGTTTGGTATGGCATTTAATTGGAGTAACTTGAACTGAGCATTTCTGGACATCATTTGGACGTACCTTAGGACCACCATCCAGTTCTGTGAGCTTACTTAGATTTTCCTCCAGGTGGCTTTGTGGTGCTGGAGATCTTTTTGCTTCATTCGAATAGCCTTGCAGAAATTTGTGACCATGTACTGACCCCTCCCACCCTCCTTTTAATGTTCATAGTATCTTAAATATCTCTTCTGTCAGGTTCGGTGTGTGCCATTTCCATCTCATTTTTCCTCGTCGATGGAAACCACCTCTTTGTGCTTGCAATCAGTAGGGATTCCATCTATGATGTGAAACAATCTCTTGAGTGTTGTACACTGTACTCCTTCCCTGCACAACAGTGGGTCCCAATCTGTGCGCCGCAGCGGCCCAGTGCACCATAAAAACTAGCCAGGGGGCCACGCACCAAGCCCACAGCTTGGGTACCATTGGTGCCTTTGAAGAAGTCTTAAGTGTACAGCAGCGCACTCTTGACCTGTGTTTGTGATTTAAAAATTCTACGAAGTTTAGGAGATTAAATAACATAAGCACAAGCCTTTAAAGAACGCTGATACTTCTTGCGCATTCCTGCCTTTGTTTCAGATGTCACATGCTCTTATGTATGCATATGTACGCATTCCTCTATAAGCTGATGTTTAGTTGGGCCGCCATTTCCACCCAGAATGCTGAATGTTCCAGATACCTATTTTTGGGCCACCAACCTTGCCATAGTAAGGCACGAATGCAAAGCCTAGTGTTGGTCCCATGTGAAAAGGCAAACTGTTTTAATATTTTTTGCGTGGTCTTAGAAATAAGTTCTGCCAAAATCTGGGCGGTATGCAAACCGGTTTCTTTGAAACTAAGATGCATTTTAGGTGCAAGGAGACAATTTAGTGGGAGACGTTAATTAAATATGAAGATTTCGCTAGTCTGTTTTGAAATCTGCTTTTGTAATGTTTGTTTCTGCGGTCTGTTTCTACGTGCTACTCCTACGGTCTGTTTTCACATGCTACTCTGAAAGTAGCAGAAGTGACTTCTATAATTGTGGGTAGCTCGTCCAATGGCCTCAAAGTGTGAGAAGTCGGCGGCAAGGCTGTTTATAGTTTACAGGCAATATGGTAATTCCTAGCTGTGTTTCAAGTCTCAGTGCTCCTGCTGGGAGTCTTACTAGTACCCAATAAAGATGCACTCGTAGATTCCGGACTTTCCTATTGATTTACAGGACTTGGATGACACATCCACTACAATCCCTTTTGTGATGGCCACCACTCCATTCCATGCTTCCAGAATTTCAAATGCCTCATCATACGACCAGCATACTATTCGGCCAGGATACCACATTTCCCCCATCTATGCAAACAATGCAGTTTGTTGAATAGCGCAACAAATGTTAGTGACAGAGCACCAGCACACATACACCCATATGCAAAGTTTGGTGTAAAAACAATAAACCTTCAAAACTCATTTGTGAGTGAAAGTACTGCTTAAGCGGTCTTAACATGACCTTTCACACACATCGTAGCCTACCATTCACACACTTTCACAGATTCCATGATGATAATTTCTTCATCTGCTTCATCCCAATTATTTTCACGGAGAAAAATAGAAGTACTCCAGATGCCAGGTTAACATCCACCCCACCGCCAAAAAAAAGTAACAAATGGGGAGCCTCGGCCAATAGGTCAAGGGAGCTGGGGATCGAAAAAGTTTGGGAACCACTGATCTAATGGCTATTTTTGAGAGACCTAGCAGAGCAGCTGGTTTCAGGACTACCACCTAGTCCATGAAGCTCCTCCGATGGCTTGAGCTTTTCCAAACTACTACTTTAAATTATCCACTCCACCACAAATTTAGCATAAGGAGCATGCAGTGGCGTTCGTTAGGGCTTCACAATTTTTGAATTTAGCAACTCTGACAGAGGGTCATTAAAATCTGAGCACTATGGAAAATAACCCGGATGCTCTAGAGGGTACACAATCGGAGAAGATGCCTCGTCCAATTCGGTTAGCTGATAAAATGTTTATAAAATGGCGATAGTGACTGCCACTCATCTCAGGAATATGTTACACTTGCAGTAATACCAATACCCAGACAGATGTGCATCAGAAAGGCCCGTCTCCGTCATCAATGCAGAGACCAAAGTTCTCATTTGGCCCTAGTGAACTTGTTGTGAAGGGTCATCGGGTCACTTGTCCAACCAGATCAGCATAGATTTATACTGAGTAGTGTAACCAGGCATAATCTGTGCAGTTAAAACTCGTTGGAGGAACCAACAACAAAAGTTAAGGTCAATGGTGCATTCTCATCTTCATTCTTGAATAAAAAGGGAACCAGACAGGGCTGTTGCGTCCCTACAAGAGTGGATCAGATCAGATTCATTATTCCAAGGATATGGACACAGTGTACCTGTTTACAGATGATCTTTTACATTTTCAATACCTGAAGTAGTTTGGTAGGAGGCTGATGCACATACTCTATATATTTGGAAGGTACTGTTGTCTGAAGGTCAACTGGGACAAGTGTTTTCTTTTACCAATAAAATGTGGGACACTGGTGACTGATTGGCCAACTAACGTGCTGCAAGACTGTACACTTTGAACATCTGGTACAGTTAATTACACAAGACTGAGTGTTGCTTGGGGAGAAAACCGAATTTCTTTTTTTAGAAAACCTCCTACGGGTATGGAGAGACCTCCAAGAGATTCTTTAGAAATGTGGGCTTGGGATGGCAGATATATGTGTGTATTATTGGGTTCCTCCTCTAATCTTATTTATCTTACTGAATGATTGGAGGTTTAGAGATAGAGATGACTTATACTTTCCGCAAGAACATTATCTGTTAAAAAAAAAAAGAAACTCTCCTGAGCATGCTGTTAATAAACACTGAACACTTAACCTCCACTACAAAAGTACCACTGGTTAGGTGGCAGGGGGTACCGGACAACATGGATTGGGCAAGGAGGATAACTAGAGAAACATTCATGTGGTTGGGCAAGTGAAAGTAATAGCAATGCTGAATTTCTATTATGGAATCTCAAAGGTAGGTGATATTTTGGAAAATTACCACATGGGGATAATTTGCAGACCTCTTGACCAAATTTGAGCTCCATCTAAAGGTACATCTTTCCAGCGCTGGCAACATTCCTGGCTTAAGTCCATTTGAAGACCATCTCACTCTCTTAAGCCTAAGAGAATATTTCGAGTGTGCAGAAGACCCTAGGACTCTGTACCACTGAAAACAAAATAGGAACATGATGTTGTGGTCCTTGGTAGAAAAGTGAACAGAGACCAAAAATACCCTGGGAAGTTGCAGTCTCAGCGAAAATCCACTTATTCAATTTCAACTACCTTCATATGGTATATTGCACATCACACCAGTGGCTTATGCACAAAAAAACCCTGTCAAATTGCTTGACATACACCCATTCAGCAGACTTCCTGCATATTATATGAGCATGCCCAGTAGTACAAACTTAATGGTTGGGCGTTCCAAGTATTCTGTTAAGTGTTTTTTTCTAGATAGCCCTAGATCCCATCCAAAAGCAGCTTTCTTGGGACTGGTTGAAGACCTCGCTCTCCGGAAAGATGTACCAAAAAGCTAATTTATCAAATTTTCTTGCTTGCAAATGGTGGCTTGGACAAAACTTTAGCTCAAAGCTCAACCAATAGAAGAGTGACCGCACTAAATGGATAACTGCTCACTGTTTGAGGCACCGGTATACTAATCAAAAGAAAAATCTGGGGTCCATGGTGGGAAACATCTAATACTGTTTTTAATATGTTCTTCTTGTGTAGTATTTTGTTTTATTAAGGGAACAATAAACTTTCTCATTTGAATTGGAATCTGGCGTTTTAAAAGTTATGAAGTATTCTTGGCTCATAGACGGTTATAGTATATACAGATGGTCCTAGGAGATGTTACTGAGGGCAACCCTCAGGGAGAGGACAAATGTGAAGTTATGGAGAGAGACGTGCTAGAATAGTTCAGAAAGGGTGAGCAAAGAGCCATCCAGTGGCCTATCACAAAAGAAAACTTCTATAGTTTCTAGTTGTGAGGTTAGATCTGCTTACATGTGTATTTATTACTTATTCATGTTTTGAGGTGTTGCTCTTTATTTATGAGTAGGGTTCATAAAAGAGTTTATTTTTTCCCCCAAAAACATTTTAGAATGAAGCAAAGTAGCTTGTATACCTTTATGGTCTGCTTTTTCATAATGACAGTTTACATGATCGTCACAGAAGTTATGTTTGTTGCCCGTATTACAATTTTGCGGTCCCATTACAGACCACTCCAGCTCTCAGTCCAGGAAAAACAGCATTTTATACCATATTCTGCAGAGCCAACACTTGCTCAAGATTGAATGGGTTTTGTTTTGATATTATTTGCCTAGCTCCTATTTGTTGAATGTAGGAAAGTGGAATATTATGTGGTGCGGCTGAGTGGCCTTACCATGTAATATTATCACAATACTTTAAAGATGGTCTTTGGATTCATACTAAGAAATCCTAAGCTTATTACTGGTAGAGTGGCAAAGTGCAGTCAGTCTTTACCAGAGGAACATTTGTTAAGTATTTCAGGGCATCAACATGGACGATAAGTAATTGACTAGACTCGAGAGAAATCAGACACCGATGCTTAAAATATAGTGTATTTTTATCTAAATTTAGACACCTAAACTAACAGAATAACATAAATATAACCAGAGTTATAGATTGTAAAGCAATATCTAATCAGCGCACAAAAAAACAGACAAAATAATGTTGTGGTCAAAGACAAAACCCAGTAGTGGCAATCGGTCATTTGCAGGTTGAGTTACATGGAACCCTTATTAAGGTCATGTGGGCCCCCGGACCAGGCCACAACAGTCAGACCAATTTTACATAGCCCGTGGAGTCTGGGTGCTGAGTTGTTCTGGCTGTCCTTGGTGCTTATATTGCTGCTTACATGGTGCTGCGCGAAACAATGCAAAAACCAAACAAATACACAGCTCCTGACGTCAATTTTTGCACTGTGTTCCCTGTTGATGCATCGTCAAGTGTGTGTGTGTGGGGTGAGAGTGGGGGGTTGAGGGGGCTTTTCTGAATTGATGACCAACAAGCTGCGAGATAGAAGAAGCAGAAGGGGCGAATATTTCTCCTGAGAAGACAACAGCGATAAGCTGTCACATATTCAACCAATATTCTGGTGATTACATGGATGAAGATTTCCATATACGTACGACATCCCCACAAGAACCCCTTTGAGGGTTGGAATTATCGCCTCAAAAGATAACGAACAACATTTCGGAGAATAGCCTTGAAAAAGTCAGGGGTTACATTCCCTAAAACGACGAAACACGTGTCGGATGTGACGTCTCCAGAAATAAACATCAACCAACCCTGAATACAAGGAATGAAAATTATTTATGTGTGCGAAATGTATGGTGGAAACACATGTATATATTTGCAATAGTGTATACAAAACGTGTGCTAAGGAGTATCAAGCTCTCCGGAAAGATGTACCAAAAAGCTAATTTATCAAATTTTCTTGCTTGCAAATGGTGGCTTGGACAAACCTTTAGCTCAAAGCTCAACCAATAGAAGAGTGACCGCACTAAATGGATAACTGCTCACTGTTTGAGGCACCGGTATACCAATCAAAAGAAAAATCTGGGGTCCATGGTGGGAAACATCTAACACTGTTTTTAATATGTTCTTCTTGTGTGGTATTTTGTTTTATTAAGGGAACAATAAACTTTCTCATTTGAATTGGAATCTGGTTTTTTAAAAGTTATGAAGTATTCTTGGCTCATAGACGGTTATAGTATATACAGATGGTCCTAGGAGATGTTACTGAGGGCAACCCTCAGGGAGAGGACAAATGTGAAGTTATGGAGAGAGACGTGCTAGGATAGTTCAGAAAGGGTGAGCAAAGAGCCATCCAGTGGCCTATCACAAAAGAAAACTTCTATAGTTTCTAGTTGCGAGGTTAGATCTGCTTACATGTGTATTTATTACTTATTCATGTTTTGAGGTGTTGCTCTTTATTTATGAGTAGGGTTCATAAAAGAGTTTATTTTTTCCCCAAAAAACATTTTAGAATGAAGCAAAGTAGCTTGTATACCTTTATGGTCTGCTTTTTCATAATGACAGTTTACATGATCGTCACAGAAGTTATGTTTGTTGCCCGTATTACAATTTTGTGGTCCCATTACAGACCACTCCAGCTCTCAGTCCAGGAAAAACAGCATTTTATACCATATTCTGCAGAGCCAACACTTGCTCAAGATTGAATGGGTTTTGTTTTGATATTATTTGCCTAGCTCCTATTTGTTGAATGTAGGAAAGTGGAATATTATGTGGTGTGGCTGAGTGGCCTTACCATGTAATATTATCACAATACTTTAAAGATGGTCTTTGGATTCATACTAAGAAATCCTAAGCTTATTACTGGTAGAGTGGCAAAGTGCAGTCAGTCTTTACCAGAGGAACATTTGTTAAGTATTTCAGGGCATCAACATGGACGATAAGTAATTGACTAGACTCAAGAGAAATCAGACACCGATGCTTAAAATATAGTGTATTTTTATCTAAATTTAGACACCTAAACTAACAGAATAACATAAATATAACCAGAGTTATAGATTTTAAAGCAATATCTAATCAGCGCACAAAAAAACAGACAAAATAATGTTGTGGTCAAAGACAAAACCCAGTAGTAGCAATCGGTCATTTGCAGGTTGAGTTACATGGAACCCTTATTAAGGTCATGTGGGCCCCCGGACCAGGCCACAGCAGTCAGACCAATTTTACATAGCCCGTGGAGTCTGGGTGCTGAGTTGTTCTGGCTGTCCTTGGTGCTTATATTGCTGCTTACATGGTGCTGGGCGAAACAATGCAAAAACCAAACAAATACACCGCTCCTGACGTCAATTTTTGCACTGTGTTCCCTGTTGATGCATCGTCAAGTGTGTGTGTGTGGGGTGAGAGTGGGGGGTTGAGGGGGCTTTTCTGAATTGATGACCAACAAGCCTTGGCAGCAGTAAGCACAGCAAAAGTTTCTGGATCTTCATTGGGTCCGGCGAGAGAGAGGTAGCTGCCTGATACTTTGGGACAGGCGGGACTACAACTCCCACAATGCGCTCGACAACCTGGATTTGGGCTATCCCACGGAGGGCCTGAGGACAAGTGATTCTTTTCATTCGGTGACTGTTTTTACCTGCAGTTTGCAGGCAGACTAGTGCCACTAGTACTGGGGAGACTAAAGGTGTTTCTGGCTTCTACAAGGGTCCCTCTCTTCAGGAGTGCAGAGATTTAGCCAAGGACAAGAGTTGTTCTCTCAGTTCCAAGCCTGTTGCCTCTGGGGCTAAGTATCCCTCATTTGCTTTGGTGGGCAAAGTCCTGTACTCTGTGACACAGGTCTCCTCTAGGCCCAACCTAGAAGTAAGTTGTTCAGATCTGAGGTTCTGTTGTCCGTTTTTTTGTACTTTAAATCCTAGATTTAAGGGAGGTAGGGATGCGGGAGCTAATGGGCAGCTTGTCCGTGCAGCTAATCTGCCCCCGAGGTGACCTCATACGGGTGTGTAGTTCACCTTTTATACCCAGATACCACTATGTCTGCCCTTCTAAATATGGCAGAATTCTACTTTAGGTGTACAGATAATTCTGCTCACCCTATAGGTGTGGCCATTCTTCCTGGTGGTGTACGCCTCCTGCATATCTCATTTCCTGCCTTGTTCGGGTGCTAGCCCTCCTGGGACAGGGGGAAGGGTGTCTCCTCCAAGGGACAGCCCAGATGCATATCGGAAGCATTGCAGCATTTTAAGCTCACTGTTATGTTGTGTCACTTAACGAGCCTCACGAGAGGAGGGAGGTGTGACCTCCTTCCTGCCCAGCTTTTGTTCCTGACTCCTGGGAGCAATCACACTGCCTGGCAGGAGGTCAGAATCCTCTCTTGGTGGCAGCAGGGGCACAGTGAAGCTGAGGCAACCAGGTGGGCAATCTCTAAGGTGCCACCTAGATGTATTCCATGTCACCCAGGGCACAGGAATCGTGTCGGGGTGAGAAGGCACATTGTTTGATACCAAACATTACACATTTAGGTGGCCCTGGTCTGCCCGGGTGCACCTCGTATTATGGACTGCCAATGACTCCTAGTTTATGTTAATTGTAAAGAGACTATAAAGGCATATACGCTTGCTCTTAACAGGTCTACACTCTTAATATACCACACCCTGCCTCCTGGGCACAGTAGCCCTTCTCCAGGGGTGATTGACATATACTTAAAGCTGTGAATTTGATTGTGCCATGAATGGTGAGGGCACAGTCGATTTTGAGCAGTTTGCACTGCTCCTGCAGTAGCAGGCCTGTTGTCAGTAGTTTGATTGGGTCACCCAGGGTGACACACATTCGTGCTCCATCCCTTGGGACCCCTTTATCACTTTAGCCCCTGGAACCATATGCTAGGGAGTTACAAAGGGATAAAGTTTCAGTGAGTAGGCCTTGCCAATTCACACATAAGTGATGGGGAAAGAGCACTGGCACTGGAGCCTGGTTAGCAGACTTCAGAGCACTGTCAGTCGAAAATCAGCGTCTAGTAGACCAAATAGGGCAACAAGTAGGAGGACATATTCAAAAAGCCCTGTTTTCTTATACAGCCTTCCATCTTTTTTGTGCTTACCTTGCCCGCAAGACCTTTTTAATCTTGCCTTTGGCAGATTCATCATTTGCCCTGCTCTAAACATAGCATTGCAACACAACTACAATTAAACACCAGCTTGATGCCTTTTGGTTTCGACTCTAGCAAACTGCTGCCGAAATTTGAGAGATAGAATAACATCGATATTGACCGGCATCGAAGACTAAAACAACCTTGGTTTAGACAGATATTGAATGCTACTTTTAGAATCAATAATTTTTATTGAGCAGTATACCAACACATAACACAGCTCGGCTGCCTACATCCACTGGCCGTCCGAGCACAATCCCACAATACTAAACACGGCCTTAGGGCCTACACCCCTGGGGGCGAACCGGCGAGGACATATGCAATGCCAGGAGGAATAGCCATGACTATTAGCTTACACTGCCTTTTCTGAAGAAGCACAAAGCAGTTAAACAAAAGAACACCCCCCACCACCCTTCACCCGCGACTACCACCACCACCGCCCCCCTCCCGCCTCCCTCCTCCGCTCCCTACTATTCCCTTCACTCACACGAAGTCCCTCCCTTCTCACAGTACACTCCTGGCCTTCCGATCCTACTTGGCTGCACTCTGGGGGACCAGCGGGATAAGGTGTAATATTTGCAAGTACTTGGGACAGGTTACCTCGCGCAGATCACGAGATACACGGTGTATAAATGGTTCCCACAGCTCAGCATACACCTCACCTTTGCCATCCACACACAGAGACAGTTTCTCCATGGCCAACAAATGCCACAGCCGCCGATTCCAGTCACTCGGGTCAGGGGAAGCAGCGGATCGCCATTGTGAGAGGATAACTAAGCACGCCGCTAACAAGGCTAGCGCTATCTGCCTGCCCCTTATAGAGCGCAAAGGGAAGAATGCTACTTTTTAAAAAGCATTGGCAATATCAGTCAGTCGTGCTTAGCTTTATATGGCATTGCTAATGTTTGTTTAGAAATTGACAGTGCTATTTATGCATGTCACAAGCCACTGAAACTTGTCATTTTTAGGTCTTTCTACAGTAGCGGTCTGTTGCCTCCTATTGTTTCAAATACTTTCATATACTTACACTGGACTTTGAGCCAGCCCCTTTGCTCATGATGTGATTGCTTTCCTGCCTTTTCTTGTGTTGTCTCTCTCAAGAGCATTTTGGTATCTCAGTGTAATTATTAGATGGGCTGTATACTTCCACTGATAACATGAGTGACTATTTGCGAGATCATTAGCTTTTGTTTGCCCATTTTTATGACAAACGTGTTTTTTTCTGTCAAACTATTGACTTGAAACCAATTTACACAACAAAACAGCATCACAATTTTGCTCTTTCAAATACAGTAAACTGTACATGTCTAGTTTTAACTAGGTATTGTAGAGTGACTTCTTAGACCATTTAAAGTCATGATAATCTTTTTAAGATAACCACACAGAATTAGATATTAATGTAGAAACTAATAGAACAGCAAAAATCAATAGACTAGCAATATTGAATATCTAAATGTATATTGAAGCCACACAACTGCTGTTATCTTGGCTGCTGAAAACAGAAGCACAGTCCGCTTTTAGCTTTCAACAAAAGACGTTCAAGGGCATCAACACTATTCATAGTTCTTGGCCTTTCAAATTGAAGATGCGGTGCTGGACACCCGTGAGACATTTGTTAATTCCCAATGGTACTACCATTTGAATACAGGAAAGTTGTAGGCCTGATTCCATTTTAACAATCAAAAGCACCGCAGCTCGATTACAGCAAGGTTGTATGTCTGACTTCAGGGACCGCTTAGTAATGAACTAAACTACTGCAGCTTGCTAGCAAAAGGTTTGTTTGACTCCAGTAACGTCTAGTAATGACGAAAAGTACCGAAGCCAGCAGCCTGACTTGCATTTTAATTTAACAAGGCAGAGCTATTGACTTTGGCAATGCTTGTTTAAAAAAACAATATCTAGAGTTTTTGTGAATGTTTTTTTTTTCTTTTGAGGTTCAGCTGCATTATATTTATATTATTTATTTTAAGGTTCAGCTGCATTATATTTATATTAAGCATCTATTCAAAGTGGCCTGGGGCGATATGTTGTCATATATAAAAGCCTTAAACCAAATAAAACTATGGAAAGTTTGGCATCATATCAATGTGGGTTGTAGAGTGTTTTTCGAGTAAGCAGATATAAACAAATATTTTTAGCTGATAAATAATACATCCTATACTAAAGTTAATACCCCTAGAGTAAATGCCTTTTGTGACGTAATCATTATATGTCAGTTGTTCACCTTGTGTAGCAGTTTCAAATTTTAATTTCTGAGCTTACGTAACCGCAATTTCTCTTGGTGGTTTCCTATAACATCAAGTAACATTGCAATGTTTAATTTTCAGATCGTTGTTGTATGTAATCATCAAAGTATGACACAATGAAATGTATTTAACAAATCACTTATACAGACTATTTACTGTGCTGTTCCATTTTCCCATTTCACAGCCCAGTGACTTCTCTGTATCTTTAAAAGCGATGGGGAAGAACAAGCATTTCAAGGTGCAGTTTATGGACAGTGTCTATTGCATTGGTCAGCGGCGATTTAACAGCATGGATGAATTGGTGGAACACTACAAAAAGGCTCCCATCTTCACCAGTGAGCAAGGCGAAAAACTATACCTCGTTAAAGCACTGCAATGACATTGAAGATGGACTGGACCCCAAAAAACGAAATGCCTCCAATTAAGCACCTCATTCTATAGAGCAGCGCTATCTTCAATATAAAAACGTTCTAGAACTGTTGACTCTTTTTACGCAACACTTGTTCTGTGCATTATTCTTGTCCATTATTTTCAGTTGTCTTGGCCTTTGTTTCTGTTGTTCAGCTGTGACCTATTGAGGAACACTCCTAAGGCAACACGACCTGAACTGTTTTTATGTCTGTGAATGAAGCCCACACCTTGCTGCAGGTTTACATATAAATCAACTGCAGAATCGAAAAGTACTTCGCTGGAGGGTTCAAATCGAAACAGTATTAATATTCACAGAATGCACGTGCAAACAGATTTTTCATTTAGATTTCTATTGGGCACAAATTAAGTGTATTGAATCTATAGAGCTGATCAAGTGAAATATGGTAGTCCTAAGATTTGTGAGTTCTGTAGCTTTGTCGCTTATCAAGTACAATTGTATTTTACCAAAGTTCCTAGAATTTAGAAGCACTCTACGTTGTACTCTGCTGTGGCATTGTCTCTGTCGATTTGTGAAGAGTACACCAATTACAATAATGTATTAGGACTTCTAACACTATTCAGGTATGATTATAGCTAAAGAAAAGTAGAATCTAGCAGAATTCCTATTTAATGACCGTAAACAGGTTTATCATTAGATCAGGGTTTTTTTTTTAAAGAAAATCGTTGAATATAAGGCATCCATCTTGATTCAAAAAAAGCAAATGCACATTCACCATGTAATTTGATCTAATTGTTGAGGGTTTTGAAGTGATCAGTTGAGTGTTGAATATCTGACTCATGCTGAGTGGACACCAAGTAGATTAATACAAGGGGCATATGTCCACGCCTTTGCATTTTCTGCAGTCAGAAAAATCAAATTCAAGTAGTAAATGACTAGCGTATTGCACAGCACAATGTTTATTTATGGAAGGATTTGCATTCCTCTCCCTATTTAATTTTTTTATTATGTATTGTAGATTTGCTGATTGGGGTGACAGGCTTGTAATAATGAACAAGTAATATTTGTGTCCAAGTAAATCAGGTGAAGGCCACATCGAGAATTTAGGCTAGGACCTGTCTGTCCGATAAAAGCGGTCTCTACTGTCAGGGTAATATTTTACAGCAAATGTGATGATGAATAATGTTAATGAGTACATTTGAAGAGAAATGACTGAAAGGGGTTTCCAGGTAACCATTTGAAGGCCTTTCTGTACTAGAACAAGTACATCTTAATAGCTCGTGTTAGTACTTCTTTTGAAATGTAGCCACGTTTTATACTGTTTATACAAAACATTTTGTCCACAGACTGATCTGAATGTCAGTTTCCAGTGTCCATTCATAGATCATTTTCGAGGTTTGGATGCTAATACAGTTATAAATATTGCACACAATATGAACAGAATCTGTTGAGTATTTTTATAATTGAAACAGCTCTGTTTTTTTAGTTTTGCTTTCCTCATTGTAATTGTTCTGTACACATTACTGAACACTGGTTTCTCCTTTTTGATCATTCTAAAATAGTAGTATAGGGATCATGACAACACTTTTATTTCTATTACTTTGTAAAGTTAGATGAAGCAGCATATCCAGCTAAGCAGCATGAGCAGGAACTCTGTTGTCTTACTTCAGTTATCAAAAATTGCAGTTGGAGCAAGAAAGTATTTTTTCAGTTTCAGGACTCCTGATCTGGCAAAGGCCTATGTCTAATACTTAGGAACACTTTCTACCCTTTTACTAGTGGAAAACACGCCAAACATCCAATACAAATCTCTCATCAATTCCCATGGATGTGTTTTGCAGCCCCCTTCAATGTTTAAAAAAGGAAAACCAGAATGCCAATAGTAAGTGAAAAGCCACTAGGCTGAAACTAGTTATCTTTGCTGCCTGCTCATGTTATCTCACACTAAAGCTACTGGTAAGTGCAGTACATTGTTTACCAACATTCTTTCATGTTCTAAAACGTTAACACTTTAAAGTATTTATTTTTCATTGCCATTCAACAATCAGTATTTTAATGGTTAGGTATTTCGCAGCAATGGTCTGATTAAGGGGACTGTATTGATTTGGGGAAAGGTTAACCACAACTGTTGGTTACAGAGTGTTTTCCTATTAAGTACATTACCTTTCTCTGAAAAGGAGATCCTTGTAAACATGTAAGTTAAAATATTGTCACAGAGCTTGTATGAACAATTTGTGAGTTGTGAAAATATCTTCCTGATGAGCAAATAAAGGATGTAGAGATGCAGAATTAAATGAGGATTATAATTTGCCTCTTAATTATATAGTTGCATGTGACAAAACGAGCGGTGTTATCGCACAAGAAGTTTGATACGGACCATTTGAAATACCTCTGAATATTGTTCATGTCATTGGTAATTTTCCTCCATTTTGCTCATTTCAGTTTGGCTTGGTTGGTATTTTACCAATTCAAAACTGTAATATTGTGCCTGGAGTGATAAATGGCTTTTTTTCATTTTAGAATCAATCGTTTTTATTGAGCAGTATAACGGCATATAACACAGCTCAGCTGCCTACATCCACTGGCCGGCAGAGCAAGTTCTGGTAGTGTGAAACACAGCCGGTGGGCTTACATCCCGGAGGGCGACCTGGCGAGGGTGCATGCAATGCAAGGAGGAACAGCTAGCACAGAGCATTTTACTGCAATTAGAAATAAAAGCAAGCAAAACAAACCAAAAGCTCCCCCTCCCCACCACACCAGTCCCCCTTCCACCACCCTCCTCCACATCAGCCTCAGCTACCCCCCTATACTCGCGAAGTCCCCCCCCCCCTGTCCCAAAGTCTCTGAATCTATTGGACTGCACCCTGCGGTGCCACCAGAATAAGCTACAAAACCTGCAGGAACTTTGGGCAAGTCACCTCGCGCATATCCCGAGATAGATGGATGAATGGTTCCCACAGCTCCGCATATTCCGACCCCTTCTATCAATACATAAAGAGAGCCGTTCCATCGCCCATAGATGCCACAGTCGCCGAATCCAGTTCCTGGGGTCGGGAGGGACAGTGGATCGCCATTGCGCAACGATAACTAAGCGCGCTGCTAACCAGGCCAGAGCGATTTTCTTACCCCTCAGAGCGCAGGGGAAACGCTTTTGCATGCGGGAGCCCTAACAGCACATGCTCAGGAGCCCTGGGGAAAGTGATGTGAAAAGCGTCATCTATATCATCGAGGACCACCTTCCAGTAGCGCTCCAACTTCGGGCAGTGCCAGAGCAGGTGCGTCAATGTGCCCGAAGCACCACATCCCCGCCAGCACAGGCCCGAGTTTTTCAGATCCCAGGATTTAATATGCGCAGGGGTATAGTACCAGTATGTCAACACCTTATAGGCCAACTCTCCGCCTGCAACGTTGGCGGCGGTGTGATGCGTGCAATAAAACACACTCTCCCACTCTTTGCGCGATAGCGGGCGCCCCAACTCCGTCTCCCAGCGAACCTGTGCTTAAGTACGTAGAGCCTTATGTCTCGTGATGATCATGACGTATAAATCAGATATAAGTTTGCGATCCTCTTTTTTGCAGATCGCCCAACGTTCTAGGTCTGTCAGTGGGCGGGACATATCAGCAATATTAGACGGCTGGGTGACCCAGTGCGCCATCTGCGAATAAGGGAAGGCATCAGATTCAGAGAGGGAAAAGTGGTCCTGGCGGAGCGAGGAGAACGAGATTAGTTCATCAAGGTCAAAGAGGTGACCCACTCTCTTGCAACCTTTCTCACGCCAGCGCTTAAAGATCGGGGACGAGCAACCAGGGGGGGAAGTCTGGGTTATCCACAATAGGCATCATGAGCGACGGGAAGGTAGTCCAGCCCTTATGCTGCGCCAATTGGTCTCACGCCTGCATGGTTGGTGACATCACTGGGGACGAGTATAAGCCCCGTGCTCTATGTTTTCGTGGAAGCCATATTTTGTGCCAAATGTTGCAGCCCGCCACTGCCTGGTCCATGAAATTCCAGTGCTTACTGGAATATGGCCTGTTCCATTCGAGGATAAATCGCAAGCAGGCCACCTGATAATACGCCTGCAATGAAGCAAAGCCCAGCCCACCGTCGGCCTTAGGGGCCGTAAGCAACGAGGATGCAAGCCGTGGACGCTTGTGATTCCATAAGAATTTGGTAATCAGTCCCTGCAGTGTCCGTATGGCGCCCCGTGGGGGTCTCAGAGGTAGCAGCTGGAAAAGGTATAGTATGCGAGGAAGAACCGTCATTTTGACGGCAGCCAGCCTTCCGAACCAAGCAAGCTGGAGACGGGACCAGTCTGACAGGGATTTGGTTGTTTGGTCAATTAAGAGCTTATAGCTGAGGGAGACCGTCCGCGCAACAGAGGGATAGATACAATAACAATGGTCAGAGTCTATAGATTCACTGTAACATCAAATGTAATACATGCATTTAGTCATATATGGAGCCAAAAGATTGCTACAACCAAAGTGTGCTTCTATTTTTATTCATTATTTTAGCACATTGTAGTTTGAGTACCCAGTTTCAATCAAAGGGTCCCAGGGTTTATCAAATATCATTCTATTCAGACATAGAGGATATGTTATTCAATTACTTCATTGAATCACACAATTGCCTTGGGGCACAGCTCTCATATAGAACTTATATGTGTAGAACTTATATGGAGACAACAGCACAAATGATATCAAATCATGAACATTTCAATGCGCTCAAAGTGGTGGAAAAGGGAAAAGTTCAGATGGGATAGGTGTGATGGGAAAGAAGTAAGGACTGGGTAAAGGTAGTTGTGACCTTAAAACAATCACAGTGCTATAAAATACATCCTTTACAGTCTATATTTCGATCTGTAGTTCCAATAAACTCTTTAACATAGGATCCGTTTTACTCCGTTAGTTATTCCTATGTGCAGAGAATAGATATGGTCTGGTCTACGTTTCGACCTCCTGGATAAAGGGTAAATTAAATCCTCAGGCTGGGGTCTTCTTCAGGACAAGGAAAGACAGGAGCGCTTCATATAAGGCCCTCGGGTGGCCACTGTAGTAGGACCGTCGTGGGTTCCTTTCATTCAAGTTGTAGTCCTGTATTCATTGGGATGGGGAGCTTTCCATATCAAAAATCCTGTTCTTTCAATGGTCACACCCGGACCAACGTTGTTGCGGAATGGGAATCACGCTACCCACGTGGTTCGTTAACTCTGTCAGGTTCTGATTTCAGCGTTTACTCTGCGTGGTGCTGCATCCTCGCTTCAAAGCCGTGAGTGAGCGCAACAGAGGGGGCAAGGCGAATCCCTAGGTACGGGATATCAGAGTGCACCCACTGGAAGGCAAAATCCTTTTGGAGGTCCTGCACCTCAGCAGTGGTGACCGATACATTAGGGATCTGCGACTTGGAAAAGTTAACTTTACAACCTGCAACGTCACCAAATTCTCACAATTCAGCGGAGAGGTGTCGCAAGGAGGTATGAGGGTGCGTAAGCGAAAGAATCACGTCGTCCGTGTAAAGGCAGATTTTGTGTGTGTAAGCGCCAAACCGCACCCCCTCGATATTGCCATTGGACCGCACTCTCTGAGCAAAGGGCTCCATATAGAGCGCAAGGAGCAACAGTGACACCCCTGTCTTGTCCCGCGAGAGATGGAAAAAGGCGCCGACCTGCAGCCGTTCACTCGGACTACCGCTTTCGGTGCCGCATACAAGCAGCGCACCCACCGGAGAAAGTTAGCCCCCAGGCCGAAAGCTTTCAAAACCGCGAACAGATATGTCCAATCGACGCGGTCGAAGGCCTTCTCCGCATCTATTGATAAAAAGAGGGCCTGCGTGCGCGAGCGATGTACAGAGTCCATGAGGTGCAGAAGCCTTTGTGTTTTCCCCTCCCTGCCGCATCGGTATAAAGCCCACCTGGTCAGGCTATACGATGCCGTACATCAACTAGCTAAGGCGTGCAGCCAGTATGCTAGTGAAAAGCTTGGCATTGAGGTTGAGGAGGGAGATCGGGCGGTACGATCGCATTCCATAGGGTCTTTCCCATGCTTGGGGATAACTGTAATAGAGGCCTCTGACATGGAAGGGGTCACCTCTCCGGTCTCCAGAAAGGAATTAAAAAGGTGAGTTAAAAAGGGCGCAAACTCAACACAAAACTTCTTCTAAAAGATGTCTGTGAAGCCGTCTGGCCCCAGGGATTTGGCCAGCTTTAATCGCGCAATCGCGGAGATGACTTCCTTGATGCGTATATCAGCTTCGAGCGCCGATGCCGAGTACTGAGAGAGGGGCGTTGCACCGCAGGACACCAAATACGCCTCCGCACGTGCAGGATCCGTGGGTTCCCTGCAATACAGCATGTGATAAAACGGTCTGAAAGAATCCGCAATAATGGAATCGCTGGTTTGCTCTACCGCACCTGCATCTCTAATTGCCCGAACGGAGGACTGCTGCCCTCGAGCCCTCAACCTGTGTGCCAACATCCGGCCCCCCTCGTCCCCGCTGAGATAAAACTTGTGGCGCAAGAGGGTGTACTCCGCTCGGTCCAAATCGAGATGCTTGAGCATGCGCAGTTTCGTTTCCAACTCCCTCCATATGCGTGGCGCCCCTGTTTTCTCATGTACCCCACCTCCCTTTCCAACTCCTCGCGCTTCTCCCTACGAATCCGGGCAAGGGACGCAGACACCGCAATAAAGTCCCCCCGGGCCACCATCTTGAGGGCTTCCCATACGGACCCCAGCGACCTACCATCCCTATCATTATCCACGAGGTATTGAGTAATCGTGTCCCGCATGCGAGTGACTACGGACTCTGAGTTGAGGAGGGAGTCCCGAAGACGCCAACCGGACGAAGGTGGCCTCTGTCCACTACATGCAACCTGCACAGAAATAAGGGCATGGTCAGACATGAGCGCAGGGAAATATCTGCTGCAGACAAGTGGGGCATGAGAGGCGTCGTAGAGAGAAAGTGATCCAAATGCGCATATGTTTTATGGGTTGCAAAGTAATACGTGAAGTCGTGCTCTAGGGGATGCTGAGAGCGCCACACGTCATGCAGCCCCCCATCTCACAACCGCTGCTTCCCTCCCTGGGACACTGCCCCCGTCTGATGTGAGCGCGCAGCAGATCTATCCAGCACAGGATCCATTACAACATTCAGGTCTCCCCCCACCAGCACATACACATTCGGGGATGCTAGCACCTCAGCAAGCGCAGTCTTCAAGAAGGGCTCTTGGCGTTCATTTGGGGCATATAGGGAGCCTACTGTGAAGTGTGTGGTCCCCCACTGGACCCTAACCGCCAGAAAGCGCCCTTTAATATGTACGAATTGGGATAGGACCTTGCAGTGGGCCTTAGCGCTGAACAGGATAGCCACCCCCTGCTTTTTCGCTGGACTTGAGGACCACAACTGCACTGGAAAACGTCTGTCCCTCATTCTCTTAGTATCTTTGGAGAGGAGGTGAGTCTCTTGCAGCAGACACATACCCTTCCGCACTCTCCAACAGCGATAGTATGGCTGCACGCTTAACATGGTTATTGAGACCCCGAACATTCAAACTGACAATCTTCAAACCTTTACCCATACTCTCCAGCGAGGGAGAAAGGCATTAGACCGGACACCCGTAACTGGACCACTGAGGGACATCTCAGAAGCACCCTACCACCCCCCCTACACCTACCCCCCCGAGCACTGATGCAGAGCCCCCAAAACAAACCCCCCCCAAACCCATGTACAACTGAACACAATCTCAAAGGAGGTGAGAAACAAACTGGAACATGACAAATGTTCGTCAAGCAAATCATCCTTGAAGGGGAACGCAGCGCTATTCAGCACCTTACCCAACCCTGATACAGGGCACCATCAGCCACTGGGCACAAGGAAGATGGGCTATCACAGTCTCTACTCCAGGAATCCCCTCCCGGCTCCACCCTGCAACTCATCCCTGGCCAAGCAAACTACAATCATGGAACCCCATCACCGTCAGACACCAACGCCGCCGAAGAGAAGGCGGCCTTTCTTTCCATAAGGCTTGCAGAAGGGTCGGGCTTCCCCACCAGGGGCGATCTCCCCACTGTCTGCCATTCAACGGAGCGCCTGCGTCGTCGAGTAGGAGACCTAGCTGTACCGGCTGCAGAGTCCGGTTTCTCCAAGCCCAGTGCCGCAAATGCTGCCTTCAGGGTGTGAAGCTGCAGATGTTTCCCCTTGAACTTCAATATAATGCGAAATGGATGACCCCAGGAGTAGGGGATGCATTGCTCCCTCAGATTCTTGGTGATTGGCTCAAAACTGCGGCGCTTGATAAGTGTAGAGGCCACCAGATCCTGAAAAAGGACAGGCTGATGCCCACGAAACTGGACTGATGAAAGGGCCCGTACCTTGCGTAGGATCTGTTCCTTAATCTGAAAGTCATGAACACAGACTAGGATGTCTGGCGGCGGGCCTTGGCATTTCTCGGCAATCCCACTTGGTGCACCCTGTCCAGCTGGAGCTCGATGTCATCCCCTTTGTCCAGGATCTGTCGGAACAACGCCATCACGTATTCCCAGAGGCTTTTCCCCCTCTCCCTTCCAAGGGACCGCTCGGATCCTGATGGTATTCCTCCGTGAGCGGTTTTCCAGATCCTCAGTGTGCGCCTGCAGGTCCAAATTCTGTTCCGTCAGCCGAATAACATCCTGCTGGAGCTGGTGGGGCTCGTCGGCTGTACCCACATCATGCTCCTCTAGGGTCGCCACCCTGTCCCCAATAGTATCGACGTTCCGCCTCATTTCGCGCATGTCAGAGGAGAGAGTTGAGAGCAAACCTCCAGGATGTCCTCCTTTATGGCAGCGAAAAGCTCCAGCATAAAGGTTTTGGTTGCCGGTGCCTCCACATCCTCCGTGTGTGCGGTCGGGGCGTCAGAGTGCGAGGAGACCGACTCCCCAGCTTCAACAATGGGTCTTTAGGTGCCTTGTCTTTCTTGCCCCTGTTGGTAGCCATAGTAGCGTCACTATGGGCCCACAGCCCACTCACAAGTTGCATAAGGAAAGGCCCCCGTCGACAGCTGGAGGTCCGGTCACCGCCACCTGCCTCTGGACTCTCGCCTTACTCCGCCGCTCAGCAGGACACGCGCCGCCGCTCCACCACACTTCGATAGCCAGGCAGGCAAGTCCCAAGCAGGTCATGATACCTCCTCCGGCCGTGGAACAACCACCAGGGGGGCACACCAGCACCCAGACCCCAGAGCGCTGCCCGCCACAATGCGGGTCGAGATGAGGCCTCCCAGCAACTCTGCGGTGCTACTGTCCAGGCATCCCCAGTGGGAGCAAAGAAGGGGGGCCCCAACAAGGCCCACTCAGTCCGGCACTCTCCTTTTCCACCGAACCCCGGGCCGAAACGCCGTGCTCAGAGCCTGCCACCTCCTAGCACCGGGTCCAGCCACCCACAGTCAAGCCCAGCAGGGGGGGTCACCGCCATCGCCCACCTCGCGGGCCGTTCCTGCCGGCTTCCGCCGGGGGGCCCTACGTTGCCACCAGGACCCAGGCCCACTCCCAGGCCATCGCCGCAGCAGTGTGGAAGTAGGCCGGATCCCACCAGGGCCTCAGTAAACTGCCCGCCGGCCTGCACCGCTGGATACCACGCCTCAAAGGCCGTTGATCTCCCCGCTCAGATGGTCGTCGTAAGGGGTTGCCCTCACCTGACAGCACTCACGGAGCCTGCACCAAGGAACCCTGCGCTGGGCCCCACCACATCCGCCGAGCCGCGGACTGACCCCCAAGGCACCGGGCGGTAACGCCTCCGCTCCACTCTGCCTCGCCTCAAGGAGCACTTCTCAGGCCCTCTTCTCAGGCCCTTCCCACTGCTCTCCGCTGCCCCCACTGCCAGGTTCTAATGCGGTGCTCCCACGTCCGCCGAGTTGTGGACCAACTGCCAAGGAGCCACCCCTCAGCTCCTAACCTCTGGCAGCGTCCGTCGCCTCCAGCTCTGCCCGGCCGGCTCACACTCTGCCAGGGCACCCAGCCCGCACCAGGGACACCGGGGCCGACCGCTGCTCAAGGCCCCCCGGCTGCTCGTAGGGCGCCCCGGCGGAAGCCGGCAGGAACGGCCCGCGAGGTGGGCGATGGCGGTGACCCCCCCCCCCCCTGCTGGGCTTGACTGTGGGTGGCTGGACCCGGTGCTAGGAGGTGGCAGGCTCTGAGCACGGCGTTTCGGCCCGGGATTCGGTGGAAAAGGAGAGTGCCGGACTGAGTGGGCCTTGTTGGGGCCCCCCTTCTTTGCTCCCACTGGGGGTGCCTGGGCTTCACGTCGTCTCAGACCCAGCAATCGGGTCATGCAGGCCAGCGCCGGCTTCCGCTAGCTCGAGGCACACCGCTCCGCCGTCCACAGGCCGCCGCTCAGCACACCACACGGCGGGTCCGGCCCAGGGGAGGCCGAGGCCGCCGCAGCAGCAGCAAACAAGGCAGATCTCCACCGGCCAGCTCCAAAATATCAGCACCAGTGCGATGTGGGAACCGCCAGCCGCCCCCGTGGCAGCGCAGATGGGCACCAGGTAGGGCGATAACAAAGCTTATTTGCGAGGCGGCGCGGGAGGGACAGAGGGTCACGTCCTACTCCGCCGCCATCTTGGCCTCACCCCCTTTTTTTTCATTTTACTGCTCGGCCAGGACAGCACTGTGCTAGTCCTATGCTTAAAGACTTTGCACTTTGCTGTAGAAATGGCAAAAGACTTCTATCTCGGTGTGGATGGCACTGTGCTAATCCTATGCTTCAATACTTCGGTAGAAAAACAGACATTTGAGGTGAGCAGATCTAAAGTGTCGCTGGTGTTGAGAGTTTTCTATACAGGAGATGCTTTCAATCTAAACTTGAGAAATACCCAGAGTTCTCTGCTTCTTTTTTGCATAATTTATTTGTCACTCTGTCTGAAAGGGTATTTTTTGACTTATACTGGGTGCTCCCTTGTGTCTGGACAAAGCTATACCTATCTGAAGAGCTCTAATTAGAGCGAAACACTGTTTCAGGGGTTGCTTTTGCTCATTTCAGGTTGGCTTGGTTGGTATTTTACCAATTCAAAGCTGTAATACTGTGCCTTTTAGTGGTAAATGGTTTTTGTGATTTTACAACTCAGCAAGGACAGCACTGTGCTAGTCCTATGCTTAAAGACTTTGCTGTAGAAATAGCAAAAGACTTTGTCCATTTCTATCTCGACGTGGATGGCACTTTGCTAATCCTATGCTTAAATACTTTGATAGACCAGCATTGGCATAGCCAATAGGTCTTGCTTTTGGGACCTTCTAAGTATTTAGTTCTGCAGCACAATATCCTTGGTGCAACAACATCAACTGTTGTGTGGTTAAACACTTATAAGGTCCCAAAGGCGAGACCTATTGGCTTGTTATTTTTTGTTCTTGAGGGTAACCGGGCTAGTGGCAGGAGGGTTAAGGGTGAGAGACAGGGAGGTGAGGAGTGAATGCCAGGAGAGACAAGGGTGACTGTCAGGACATGGGGGTGAAGGGTGAGCGCCAGAAAGGAGATGAGTGGGTAACAGGGAGATGAGACGCAAGAGTCAGGAGGGTCAAGGGTGTGTGCCAGGGAGGGGAAGGGTGAGTGCCTAGAAGGGGAAGTATGAGTGCCAGGGGTGAGGAGTAGCTGCCAGGCCAGGGAGGTGAAGGGCTAGTGCCACAGAGGTGAAGGTTAAGTGCCAGGTCAGGGGGATGAAGGGTGAGTGCCATGGAGGTGAGACATAAGAGTCAGGAAGGTCAAGGGTGAGTGCAAGGGGTGAAGGGTAGCTGCCAGGCCAGGGGGATGAAGTGCTAGTGCCATGGAGGTGAAGGGTTAGTGCCAAGGGGGTGAGTAGTGAATGCCAGGAGGTAAATGGAGGTGCACGGGTGAGTGTCAGGGAGGTGAAGGATATGTGCCAGGGTGGGGAAGTATTAGTACCAGAAGGGTCAAGGGTGTCGGGGAGGTGACAGTTGAGTGTCACAGAGAGTCAATGCTGAGTGACAGAGAGGGAGAAGGGTGAGTGCCAGGTGCGAGGAGTGACTGCTAGGGCTGAGGTGTGAAGGGTGAGTGCAAAGGAGGTGAGGGGTGAGTGACAGACTGCACACAGTAGTGAGCTGGGGTCTAGAAGGAGGTGTGGAGATTATCACCCGGTGTGTGCCAAGCTGGGACGCACCAGTGCCAGGCCAGACTTGGGTGGATGCAAGAACCTCTGAAAGGCGGCTGCCGGGTCACTGGTAACCTTAGTACAGGAGTGGGGTACGCAGGAGAGAGTAACATCTTCAAAGAAGAAACTATTCAAAATCCTGAAAACTCCACTTTATGGTCTAGCAACCTTATGTGGAAAATTAATAGCAAATGAATGGGCTTCCGTAGCGGACTTGCAGCTTGTTACAGCAACTTATTGAAATAAAGTTTGCATTGCAAATAAGCCAAAGCTAACACAATTTGAATTAGTAACGGTAAGATTTGCAATGAACTAGAGACAAGTTAAAAGAGCACCACGGTATTGAACCGAGGATACAAAATAATAACAATGGGGGCAATATTGGTCTCTTTTTCACAACTGTCAGCTAAAAAAACAGGGTGTTGTGGAGGACTGGTATTCTGATGGAATCAGAATTTTTAAGTCAATTTTTCATAAAACTTTTTTTTTTTTAAACAACTCTTTTGGACACACTAGCGTGAAGTGACATGCAAGTGACACTGCTCTTCTCCTAAGACACAACCTCTGCAAAACAAACCGATTAGAATAACTGTTTGCTGTTTAAAACTAAGTGGGGCACAAATGCAGTTTAGCATTCTGGTTATTGCTTGAAGGAAGGATAAGAAACCTGGTTGCCTTTGTCTGTACCACTGATATCTATGTGGATCGGAGAAAATGCATGGACTGGTATGGTTGACAGGAGATGTGCAGGCTGCTTAAATATTGTAGAGATTGGATTGTCAAGCACTAAGAAACTAGTGCATGCTGAATAAACTAGAAACGCAAACACTTTCACAGCGAGTGCGGTCGTGAAAGTGAAACTGAAACTGATTACGTGAAAGTGAAAATGATCGCGATTGTGCTACCTGGCTGAGAGGAGGCTGATAGGCAGTGAGTGGGTGGGTGTGTGTGTGGTTGGTTGTGTGTGTGGTTGGTTGTGGTGTTGTGTGTGTGTGGTTGTATGTGTGGCTAGTTGGGTGTGTTTGGTTGTGTGTGGTTGTGTGTTGTGGGTGTGATAGGGGTTGTTGTTAGGGTTGGGTGTGTTTGTGTGTGTGGTGGTGTTTGTGTGGTGGTGTGTGTGTAGTGGTGGTTGTGTTTGTGTGTGGTTGTGGTTGTTGGTGAGTGCGTGGTGGGTGTGGTTATATGTGTGGTTGTCGTGTGTGGTTGTATGTCTGGTGGTGTGGCTGTGTGTGTGTTGTGTGGTTGCGTGGTTGTGTTTGTGGTTGTGTGTGTGTGGTTGGGTGTGATTGTGGTTGTGGGTGGGTGTGTGGATGTGTGGGTGGTTGTGTGGTTATGGGTGCTTTTGTGTGGTTGTGGTTGCTTTTGTGTGGGTATGGTTTAGTGAGGGTGTGGTTATGGTTGTGGGTAGGTCTGTGGTTGTGTGGGCGTGGGTTTGTGTGTGGGTGTGGTTATGGGTATGGTTATTGGTGTGATTGTGTGTGTGGTTGTGTGATTGTGGTTGTGTGTGGCTGTTTGTGTGGTCGTGTGTGATTTTGTGTGTGGTTCTGTGTCTGTGTAGTGGTGTGTGTGTAGTTGTAGGTGTGTGGTTGTCATGTGTGGTTGTGTGTGTGTATATTTGTAGTTGTGTGGGTGGTTGTGTGTGTGTGATTGGGTGTGGCTGTGTGTGTCTGGTTGAGTGAAGGTGTTTGTGGGTGTGTGGTTGTTGGTGTGGTTGTGTGTGGTTGTGTGTGGTGGGTGGGTATGGTTGTGGGTGTGGGTGTGGTTGGGTGTAGGTGTGTGTGTGGGGTTGATTGTGTGTGTAGTTGTGTGGTTTTGTTGGGTGTGGATGTGGGTGGTTGTGGTTTTGTGTGGGTTTGGTTGTGGGTGGTTTTTTGTGGGTGTGTGGTTGGGTGTGGTTTTGTGTGGGTGTGGTTTTGTGTGTGGTTGGTTGTGTGGATGGTTGTGGTTGTGTGTGTATGGTTGTATGTGTGGCTGGTTGGGTGTGTTTGGTTGGAAGTGATGGTGTTTGTGGTTAGGGTTGGGTGTGTTTTGGGTGTGGGTGTTTGTGTGGTTGTGTGTGGTGGTCTGTTTGTGGTTGTGTTTGTGGGTGTGTGGTTGGTGGTGGGTGTGGTTATATGTGTGGTTGTCGTGTGGTTATGTGTGTGGTTGTATGTCTGGTGGTGTGGCTGTGTGTGTGGTTGCGTGGTTGTGTGGTGGTGTGGTTGGGTGTGGTTGTGTGGTTGTGGGTGGGTGTGGTTGTGGGTGGGTGTGTGGATGTGTGGGGGTGTGGTTGTGGGTGCTTTTGTGTGGGTGTGGTGTTGTATGGGTGTGGTGTTGTATGGGTGTGGTTTAGTGTGGGTGTGGTTGTGGGTGGGTGTGGTTGTGGGTGGTTGTGTGGGTGTGGTTTTGTGTGTGGGTGTGGTTGGGAATGTGAGTGTGTGTGGGTGGTTGTGTGGTTGTGGGTGTGTGGGGGTATGGGTGTGTGGTGGTGGGTGGGTGTGGGTGGGTGGGTGTGGTTGTGGGTGTGGGGGTGTGGGTGTGTGTGGTTGTTGGGTGGGTGTGTGTGGTTGTTGGGTGGGTGTGGGTGTGTGTGGTTGGGGTGAGGTGTGTGTGGTTGGGGTGTGTGTGTGTGGTTGTAGGGGGGGTGAGATTGGGTGTATGTGGTTGTGGTTGTAGGTGGGTGTGGTGGTGGGGGTGTGGTTGTGGGTGGGTGGTTGTGTTGTGGGGGTGTGGTGTGTGTGGGTGTGGTTTGTGTGGGTGTGGTTGTGGTTGGGTGTGTGTGGTTGTGCTCGGGTGTGTGTGGTTGTGCTCGTGTGGTTGTCTGTCTGTGTGGGGTGTGTGTGTGGTTGGTTGTGTGGGTGTTTATGGTTGGTTGTGTGGGTGGTTGTGGGTGGGTGTGGTTGTGTGGGTGTGTGGTTGGGTGGGTGGTTGTGTCTGTGTGTGGTTGGGTGTGTGTGGTTGTGTAGTGGTGTGGTTGCGGGTGGGTGTATGTGGTTGTGGGTGGGTGTTTGGGGTGGGTGGGTGGTTGTGTGTGTGTGGTTATGCCTGTGGGTGTGGGGGGGTTGTGCATGTGGGTTTGCGGTTGTGCATTTGTGGGTGTGTGTGTGTGTTGGTGTGGTGGGGTGTATGTGTGTGGTTGTGGGTGTGGGGTTGTGTATGTGTAAGTAATATTTATTAGCATTGTTAATTAAAACCAATGCAATGAAAAAGCAAGGTAAAAGAAATATTTAAAATGGCATATATCAAAACCAGCAATAGCATAGACATCACTTTTCAGTTCATCCTAAACTAAAAATTGCATCATGTTAAATTTTAGGATTAAAGTTGCTACGGTAATACAATAAGACGTATTGTCCTTTCATTTTTCACTCTAAAAGTGCATTGACAGTAGACACAGTTTTGTTTCGGAGACAGTTTAGTCATTAGTTTTAGGCATTTTTTTCTCCACTGCCTTCATGAATTTCACAAAGCTTCAGCTCAGCTGGGGGTCCTGAGATGAAAAACAGGTGAGAATTGCATGCCTTCGTGTGCGTATCCCGCAGCGGATAAAGTGGTGCTTCAGCAGGTGTTTCCACTCGTCGAGCAGTTTCTCACAGGAGCATAACAAGTGCAGCATGTCCTCTTGCGTAGCACCGCAAAGCCGACAGAGCGGATCTGCTTTCTCTTTTAACCAATATGGAAGGTGCTGAGTGCATGGTAGCAGTCCTAACCTGTATCTTAGAAAGTGCATTTTGGTGGTCTTGGCATAGCCCAGGCCAAAATAGCTCTGAGGAGATTTTGCCGAATATGAATTCAGGGTCATCCAGCCGTGCGTTCTTTTTGAGAGGGCTGCTTTATCTTGAACCCATGATAGTTGTTTAATTGATTTCTTAACCACATTTTTGAGTGTTGTATGGCTTATGGAGGAGTCCCATAGCTGCTCTGAACCAGTGTTTGCCAGACTATTTGCCAGATACTTGGCTTCTGGTGAGGTTTGATGCTGCTCTAGTTCCCTCCATAGATAGTCATTCAGTGTTTCTTGTGTGGATTTCCTTACTTTATCCCACAGGCCCCCTGTCTTGCCAGGAGCTGTTGTTGAATGCCAAACTCTAGCCTGATCTGTGATGGAGAGGTTCGCTTGGGAAGACTAAAGATAGTTCTATATGCAGCTATGATCGTAGTGTCAAGAATTTGTGCGTCTCTGCCTCGCTGCACCTCACTCCTGTAGGTAATTGTTGGCAGAAGTTTGGCACGGATTACTTGTACCAAGGGTGCAAGAGAAGGACCAGAAAGTTTGTTGTTCAATGTTTTTAAAGAGATTGCCACTGCGAGTCCTTTTCCTCTGATACTTGATCTTTGCACACTGAATTGCCCACCGTTGTCAATCTTTACGCCTAGATATTTGTATGTCGATGTATCTTCTATGCAAGAGTTATTCCAAAACCACCAAAAAGATTTCCTTTTGCTTTTGCTGATCCTCATCGTCTGGGATTTATCAAGGTTTATTGTTAGGTCGTTTGACTTCGAGTAGCTCTGTGTTGTGTTTACAAGATGTTGAAGCCCTACCTTAATGTGGCTTATTAGGACTATATCATTTGCATGTAAGAGACACTGTAGTTGAAGCCCTCCTAGTTTGGGAGCATGAGTTACACATGTTCAAGATTGGTACCAGATCACCTAAGAACAGGTTGAACAGAGTGGGGGCCAAGACACAGCCCTGCTTGAGACCCTTGTTGGTCTGTATGCGCCTGGACAGCTGTGAGCGTCCACCACCTTTATCTGAACCCAGGTCTCCGTATGCAGGTTTATCAACAAGTCCAATAGTGGTCTTGAAATCCCCCAACCATTCAGTTTCGACCATAAGATGTTCCGATTAATGTGATCAAAAGCCGCTTTGTAGTCTATGAAGCAGAGATGAATGGGCATTTTTTTAAATTCTGCCTTGTCTATTAGCATGCCCATAGTTAAGATGTTAGTCATTGTTCCGACTGATTTGACAAAGCCTGTCTGGTTGACCGGTATTAGGGATTTCTTTGTGGCCCATGCCAGTAGTTCCTCCAGCAAGTATGCCTGCGAAGTACTTTGCCTCATTGTCAATTAAAGCCACTAGTCGGTAATTTTGTGGGAGCGCCCTGTCGCTTGCCTTATATATTGGGGAGATGATAGAGCCCCGCCAAGAGGCTGGCAAGATATTGAAATTTCTGATCTCCAAAAAAAGAGGTTCAAGGGCTGTTGCCCAGCCATTTACATCTTGTTTATAGAGAATTGGCGGGATACCATTTGGGCCCGGGGCTCCTTCCCTTCTGCCTTTTTTGATTTGGCGTTTGATGTTGTGTTGCAGTTTTGGAATTTCAATTGATTCATGACTGTCCTTAGTATTTTTGTGTAGTTCCATTAATTGTACATTGTCATCATTGTTAGATCCTGGTTATTGGGAATTGCTTGATTAAAGTGATTTCCAAGATAATTTGCCCATGTTTCCTCTGTGATGTTAGATGAAACCCCAGTATCTGTTGGCCTGATAAGGGAGTTTATGGTTTTCCAAAACCTTGCCCCGTCATTCTGTTTGATATCTGAGTTAAGTCTTGCCCACAAGCTTCCCATTTTAGCTTTTTTAATGATGTTCTCAGTGTGCGTATGTCATTATGCTTGGCAATATCCCTGGGTTCCTGCTGCAGCTCTCTCATCAGACGATAAATCGATGTTTTTTTTCCCTGATTTTTTTCCTTGTTCTCTCTCTCGAGAGAGAGAGAGATTATCCGTGTTGCCGGGCTTTGCATGTACTTTGGGGCTCGAAGCATAAATAGACAAGTTTTTTATAAAATTTTCCCATTTCGCAACTTCACTAGATCCGATGCGTGCCACAAAGTGCTGTTATGCCCTTTCTGTTAGAGTTTCGCCAATAACTGCAGAGTATTTAATTTTTTTGTAATTGAGCGTATGGACTGTCTCTTTTGGTGCGTTTGATCGCTCCAATATGGTTTTCGGGATATCCAGAGAAATTTCTTGAGGACAGTGGTCGCTGTCTGTTTTCTTGACTATCCGAAACAAAGCTGAGTATTGAAAGAGAGGTAGTGTGATAAAGGTGTAGTCTAGTATACTACTTGCTCTTGTTGAGTGAAAAGTTGGAGCCGGCAGGCTGTCTCCAGCTAATCTGCCATTTAGAGCTCTGATATTGAAATGTTCCAGTTCTAGTAACTGGGATCCTAATTTTGTTTGTTTAGATGTTTGCAGCTTCCCTTGGGGTGGTATATCCCAGGTTGAATTTTGAGCTATGGTTACGTCTTCTTGTGAGGTGCCCATGAGGTTGAGGTTAAAATCCCTAGTGAGCACAAGGTTTGTTGTTGAACTTCCCATAATACACTCTACCAAGAAGTTGCGTAGTTCCTTGGCTGCATTTTTTTTCCTTTTGGGGTGAACATAAGCATTAATCAGGATGCAGTCAGTATCGGCTTTGCCTGATTCTGGCTGTGCTAAAGATAACTTGACTGCCCATGTTGCTGCAGAAGAAGGCCCAATTTCTTTTACCGTAACAAAACTTATAGTTGCTACGTATATTGCTAGGCCACCTTGCAAGTGTCCATATTTGGCTGTCCTTTTTGCACCTGAGTGAAAGCGTAGGTACCCCTGGAGATGTGGAGGTTCAGCAAGCCATGTCTCCTGTAGAGCCACTATGTCAAATGCTCTTATGTAATCTATGAATTCTGAGTCTAAAATTTTAGTGGCTAGGCCATTGATATTCCACGAGCATATACGCAGTGGATCATGCTTGCTCACACGTGGATCTAGGCCAGTTTGTCAATTGTTGCTTTTATTGTTCTCACAATCCATCTTAGATCTGGCAGCTCAATTGTGGCTACCCTGTCAGGTCCGTTCCATCGAGTAATTTCAATATGGTCGTCATTGCCTGTTCCGCAAGGCCCTACTGCTCCTCTAAGAACAGAGGTTCTGAGGCTGCTTACCTTGTCCCTGAGCTCCAGCTTTGCTGCTGGATTTAATATGTCCGGGTATCCTGGCTTTATGTATGGGATTATCGTGATACCCCAATTTTTGAATATCTCTGATTCGGATAGGATTTTCTGCGATATTGCTCTGGAGGCCCAGGTTGCTTTTTGTTTTTTCCCTGCAGGTGCCGTCTGCATCTAGGAATTCGATCGTAACCAGATCTGAGCTTACCACGTCTGTCAGAGAGGGAATATGGGATAGCAGCCGTAGTATGTTGCCTCTGTTGAGTATGTCATGTCTTCCCTTGGAGGTAAATTCTGGATTAAACCAAATGACATCTGGTACTTTCCCTTGTTCATTTGTGGCCCAACTTCCTTTGTGGGTGTTGGCTGATGATTTCAGGTCCACACCTTGTGTTGGTGTTAGATTTGCCTGATAGGAATCAATATTATTTATCCAACCAGGAGCTTGATTGTGAGCGCACTGATCAGTTGCACGAGGTTTGGCCTTTTGGTGTTTCTCCCCGTCCCACGGGAGACGGCGAATGCTGATTCTGCTACTGTTTGGTCGACTCGTATGTATGTCGGCACGGTTACTTGGGTAATGGCATGCAGTTGGCTATCCTTCAACCCTTTGCCTTTTCCTTGCTTGGAGGGCCCCGGGTTATTCCCAGCCCTTTTTCCCAAAGTGTTTTCTTGATTAATATTTTGTGTGGGATTGGGACTGGTTGTCGTATTATTTTTTGGTGCCAGTGTCATGTCAAAATCAATAGGTGCTTTGCTGTTCCCAGGTGATTGGGAGTGTAATTTTTGTCTATGGTGGGATGGGGCATCTTGTTCTTCGAGTTTAGTATTGCCCGGTTGTCAGGATGTGCACTCCTTGGACGATGTCTCTGGGACAGTTTCCCCACTTTCTATCTCCATCTACCCTTCTGTATTCACAGCCCGGGCGCGGAGTGAACTGGCCCTTTAAGGAATCAGAGAGTGCATTCCAGGTGGATGAGTCACGTGCCCCGGAAGACTGCTACTTCAAGGCAGACGCAAGGGAGTTACGGCGTTCACTGGGACCACACATCTTGAGCCTGGAGGAGACGCCGGTGAGGACCTTCTTCATACCACCGTGGGAGAACGGAGTGGCGGAGCCTAACGACCGGAAGACGACGTCACCAGAAGAAGCCTTCAACGCCGGTGAGGAGCAGAGGACCGGAACAGACGGGCAGCCGGCCCTACCCGGCAACACGAGCATGCCAGCCACGGCCACCGGGGGTCGTGGCTGCACAAGGTACGAAATAGATTTCAACTTCCTTGGGGTCGGGGCCCGGAGGATGAAAAGGGAGGCGGGGAAGCGGGCGGAACTCAGTAGGTTGTGGCTTAGTAGTGCAGTTACGGGCGCTTCAGAAACAAGCCGCATGTGCACTGGTGAAGGTTCGGTGATAGCTTCCCCTCACTCCCCTTGTTTCCTGCACCATTTCTGTGTCTGAGTCCCCTACCTGACGGCTATTTTTGTTATGTTTTCTTTCATGATACCTGCACGCCTGCCAAGTCTACGAGCCAGGCGGAAAGACCGTTCTATTTGAAACACAAGAATGACAACGAAGTGGGACAAGGCTGTGTTCCCAAACCCCATGTCTTATTTTGGACTTACACTACATCTCCCAGGATTCCCCGTTTCTTTTTGGACTACGTGCCTGCCAACCCCAACTCCTTTTGCCTTTTTGACTGTTTAATAAATCCCTATAAGAAAAACGACCTCAGGTGTCCTGGTCTGCTTCTCCACTGCGCTACACGTGGTGTCAGAAGTGGGATCTTCGTCGCCACACCATGGAAAATCTCATTCAACAATTAATACGAGGCCAGGAGAAGCTCGAATGGGCAGTAGAAAAGCAAATGACTTCTGCCCAGGCTGACCGGGAACTTATGAATGATGGTCTTGCTAACCACGCTGAACAAATGTTAAAGGTAGCAGATGACCGTAGAGAAGTGACCACCCAACTACAAATACGGGCGGGAACAGGTCCAAATGTTTCCGAACAGAAATATGTCACTGGAGAATACCCAGATGCGTTTCTTCTCAACTTTGAGAGAGCCGCAAGGGCATCACGGTGGCCAGAAGCAAAGTGGCCTTTCTTCTTAGCCCCTCTTCTCACAGGAGAAGCACAGGCTGCGTATCAAGTTGCCAACCCCAATGGTAATACCGCATATGCAGAGATAAAAGAACTAATATTGGATCACATGGGTATGGATGCGGAAGCCTATAGGATGAAATTCAGAAAGGAACGAGGTACTCCCACAGACAACCTCAAAACCCTGTATTTCAAACTGAAAGCTGCTGCTGACAAGTGGTTAAAGCCTCAAGCAAATTCAAAGGGAGACATCATGGCTATGATTTACCTGGAACAGTTCTTAGAAGCCCTTCCCTATCCCATCCCGAGGGGGCTCAAACAACATAAACTCCTCAGTCCAGAACAAGCAGTAGAGATGGCCACCACTTTCTACCGGGCCCAACCCAGAGCCCTACCCTGGGACAATGAGAAGAGCACAAAACCAGTGACCGTGCCAGGGAAAACAGAGAAAAAACCAGTGAAACCACCGGTAAAACCCATAAAGCCCCGTCCATTTCGACTGGAACCTCCTCCCTTACGCAACCCACAATGCTTCGAGTGTGGAGAGTGGGGCCACATTGCCAGAAATTGTCCTAAAAAAAAAACCCAGGAGGAACCCATGGACATTGGTTGCATTCCGCCTTCCATCCTGTACTCTGCAGAATTAGGACCTAGCTTTCTAGTAAGTGTCAGGGTAAGGGGGGTACCTGTAAAAGCCTTACTTGATTCAGGCTGTAAACAGTCCGTAGTTCTCCAATCAATAGTTAGTCCGTATAAAAGCAAAACCAGAGAGACAGTACCCATAAGATGTGTTCACGTGGACATTAAGGTATACCCCTTAATTAAACTCCATGTTACACTTCACACAGGCCAAACCTTGGAGATAAGCGTTGGGGTTATTCCCACTTTACCAGAACAAATGATCATTGGTCAAGACAACCCTTCCTTTTTGCACCTACTGGAGGAAAAACTAAAGGGAGCTAGTCCCCCCGCTCTTCCCCACTCCTCCTATTTGACTCAAGCCCCTTGGTTGATCGACAAAAGCTTCAGGTACGCTCAAAAAAACGATCCAACACTGACATTCGTTTGGGAACAAGCCCAACAAAATCCACAAACAGGGCTGACCTCATACCCTTGTTTTTCGCTACAAAATGAACTACTGTACAGAGTAGGGAAACAAGGGGAATCGGCACAGCTTGTTGTACCCCAAGCAATCCGAGAACAAGTCCTTTTCTTTGCCCACTCGCACTTACTGGCGGGGCATAGAGGTGCGCAAAAGACTATACAAATGCTCTTACAGCACTTCTATTGGCCTGGTATATTTGCCCACGTCACCCTTTTTTGTAAGGAATGTGAAGTTTGTCAGCGAAAGAATCCTTACCGACCGCCTGCAGTACCATTGCAACCTCTCCCCATTGTAGTAACCCTTTCGAAAGGGTTGGGATGGACCTCATAGGGCATCTCCCACGCACTAAAAGAGGTCACGTCTATGCACTGGTTGTGGTAGACTACGCCATGAGGTATCCCAAGGCCTTTCCGTTACGGACTCCTACAACCCAAAACATATCTGAGAAATTGTTAGAACTGTTTTCCAGAGTAGGTTTCCCCCGTGAAATCTTAACGGACCAAGGGACCACCACTTTGTTTCGAAATTGGTGAAACAAATTTGCAAAACCCTAGACGTCTTACATCAAGACCTCTGTATACCACCCACAGATAGACTGATTGTGTGAGAGATACAACGCTTCTCTAAAGTTAACATTAAAGAAACTCCTGACTGTGGAAGGCAAGGAATGGGACATGTTGCTTCCACTGGCTTTATATGTAGTACGGAGTCAGGTACAGACCAGTTTAGGTTGCTCTCCATTTCAGCTGCTGTATGGGAGAGAACCCCGGAGTCTTTTAGAGATCACTAGGGAAGTCTGGGAACAAGAGAAGGGAGAGGAGACCAAGTCCTTTCTAGTATATACCAAAAGTCTTCGCTCCAGACTACACAAACTCAGAGTTTGCTGATTCTAACCTAGAAAAGGCACAGGTGAAACAACAAATGGTGTACAACAAAGGAAAGAAGTGGCGACAATTCTGTGTTAATGACTGGGTATTAGTCCTACTACCATCTGCCATAGGAAAAGCAAAGTCAGGGTAGTAGGGTCCATACCAGATTGTAGAAAAAGTCGGTCTTACTTCCTATAAGATAAGAGTAGCCCCAAAAAGGGTTCAGTTGTATCACATTAACCTTCTAAAGAAATGGCTGGGCCCCCCTCCCCGGGAAGCCCAGACAATAGACCGACCCCCACAAAATGGATCCACTGTCCAACCGTTGGTTGTCAACCCCAACTTGACCCCCGAACAGAATAGGGACCTTCATGATACACTGACTCCTTTTGAACACATCTTTTCTGATTTGCCCGGAAAGACCAAGATGGCAGAGCATGCTATACATACAGAGCCAGGAAAAATAGTAAAACAAAAGCCCTACAGGATCCCAGCCGCAGGAAGGCAGGCCATTGAACAAGAAGTAGAAAGCATGTTACAGTTAGGGGTCATACAACCTTCCACCAGTGAATGGTCCTCCCCTATAGTTCTCGTGCCAAAACCGGACGGGTCGTCCGTTTTTGCATTGACTTTCGGGCTGGAAACACCATCTCAAAATGCGATGCATACCCCATACCGAGAGTGGATGAACTCATAGAGAAACTAGGGGAAGCCCAGTACATCACTACCATCGACCTTACAAAGGGCTATTGGCAGGTGCCCCTTAAGAAGGAAGATCAGGAAAAAACAGCCTTTGTTACACCCAGTGGTCTATACGAGTTCACCGTCTTAACTTTCGGCCTACACGGGGCCCAGGCCACATTCCAGAGGTTGATGAATCGGGTATTACGAGAGCACCAGTCATATTCATCAGCTTACTTGGATGATATTGTTATATTTAGCCCAGACTCGGAAACCCATCTACGCCATGTCACTCAGGTGTTAACAGCACTTCACCAAGCAGGTCTGCATATCCATGCAAAAAAATCCAGAGCAGGCTTTAGAAAAGTAAAATACCTAGGTTACCTGTTAGGAAATGGGTTCATCGAGCCACAGTCCGAGAAAGTAAAAGCTATAACAGAAGCCCCCTTTCCATCTACAGAAAAAGAAGTAAGAGCGTTCTTGGGGCTTCTTAGATATTATAAGCGGTTCATTCCCCAATATTCCGAGTTAGCTACACCACTACCAGACTTAGTACAGAAAACAGTGAGGGCCAAGGACCTTCAACAACGTGGCCCTAGAGCGAAACAGGCTTTTGTAGACCTCAAAACGGCAATCACCTCAGCGCCTGTTCTCCAATCTCCTGATTTTTCCGAATCCTTCTTGCTACATACAGACGCATCAGAACATGGGTTGGGTGCTGTATTGTCGCAGACATCATCAGAGGGAATAGAACATCCCATACTATTCATACCGCAAGCTGTTCCCTAGAGAGCAACGTTACCCTACCATTGAGAAAGAGTGCCTTGTGATCAAATGGGCAGTGGAAAAACTGAAGTATTATTTGGAAGGTGCTCATTTCCTGCTTTTCACTGATCATGCACCCCTCCTCTGGATGAGTCGTAACAAGGGGAACAATCCCCGAGTCCTTCGCTGGTTCCTTTCTCTTCAGCCCTACTCATTCACAATACATCATCGGAAATGGGAGGACAATGGAAACGCTGATTTTCTGTCCCGTCTTCCTTTGTTCCCCGATCGTGAACAATCTGGGGTAGGGGTGTGTGAGGATGTGCACTCCTTGGACGATGTCTCGGGACAGTTTCCCCCCTTTCGATCTCCATCTCCCTTCTGTATTCACAGCCCGGGCGCGGAGTGGACTGGCCCTTTAAGGAATCAGAGAGTGCATTCCAGGTGGATGAGTCACATGCCCCAGAAGACTGCTACTTCAAGGGAGACGCGAGGGAGTTACGTCGTTCACTGGGACCACACATCGCGAGCCGGGAGGAGACGCCGGTGAGGACCTTCTTCATACCACCGTGGGAGAACATAGTGGCGGAGCCTAAGGACCGGAAGACGACGTCACCAGAAGAAGCCTTCAACGCCGGTGAGGAGCCGAGGACCGGAACAGACTGGCAGCCAGACCCTACCTGGCAACACGAGCACGCCAGCCACGGCCACCGAGGGTCGTGGCTGCACAAGGTACGAAATAGATTTCAACTTCCTTGGGGTCGGGGCCCGGAGGACGAAAAGGGAAGCGGGGAAGCGGGCGGAACTCAGTAGGTTGTGGCTTAGTAGTACAGTTACGGGCGCTTCAGAAACAAGCCGCATGTGCACTGGTGAAGGTTCGGTGATAGCTTCCCCTCACTCCCCTTGCTTCCTGCGCCATTTCTGTGTCCGAGTCCCCTACCTGACGGCTATTTTTGTTCTGTTTTCTTTCATGATACCTGCACGCCTGCCAAGTCTACGAGCCAGGTGGAAAGACCGTTCTATTTAAAACACAAGAAGGACAACGAAGTGGGACAAGGCTGTGTTCCCAAACCCCTGTCTTATTTTGGATTTACACTAAATCTCGCAGGATTCCCCATTTCTTTTTGGACTACGTGCCTACCAACCCCAACTCCTTTTGCCTTTTTGACTGTTTAATAAATCCCTATAAGAAAAACTACCTCGGGTGTCCTGGTCTGCTTGTTATGTTATGTTATTATGGGTCTTCTATAGGGCACGGCTACTCCAAAGGAGTGTCCCGGCGCTTCTCCACTGCGCTACACCGGTTTTTCCACGTGAACAGTCGTTCGCCCCCTTTCGTGGGTTTTGTGTTTCCTGCCTTTTCATTTTTTTGCTCGCCTTTGTTTGGCGTTCGTTTTTAAATCAGTGTGGTCTTCATCCAGGATTTCAGGGTGTGAAGGGCCTGTCGTTTCAGTTTTGTTGGCCTCTTTTCTTTTGGGTGTATCTTTTGTTTTGGCATTTCCTTGTGTTGCAATACCCGGTAGTTCTATCTTCCTTAAGGTTACTGATTCTTCTCCAAATGTTCCCTTTTCAAGAGCCTCTGTGCGTTTGGAAGAGTCAATTTTGCTGTCTTTTGTTTTTGGATGTCCTTGTGAGTCAATGCCCGACGTGCAGGTTTGTTGGCATTGAGCAGGCCTTTTGAGCTGTGTGCACAGATTGGTCCGTATTGTTGGAAGAGTGGAGAGTTTATCAATAACTGGACCGCATCCGCACTCACCTCTGAGGTTCCTGTTTGGGTCTTGAAGATCGTCAAGTTTGTTTTGGAGAATCGTGAATAGCGTGCCTAACTTCCCATCTATGGCAACCACAAACACGGCTAATGTGTCTAATAACGTTAGTTGTGTGTCCATTTTCTCCAGTTGGTAGTGAAGGGCTTCCACCAGGAGTTGTACTGTGTTTAGGAGGCTGGGCCAAGCACTATCATGCCTAGTGTGTTTTGGAGTTTTTTTCTTGGCTTTCTGGTGGTCCATTACCGTTTTGTTCCCCCTTCAGCGTTCCCGCTGCCTCCGCTGGTTGTTCCTGGAGGCCGTCGATTATCGTGATCCGTATGTTTGTGCCCGTCCTGCTTCTGCTCTTATCTTAGGAATATGCAGCGATAAGGTCTTCCCACTCCTCCTTCCCCAAGTAAGAGGATATTTCTATCGCCTCTGACATTGGGCTCGCTTGTCTATCTGCTTTGTTTCGTGTCCTCCCGGTCCATTTATCGCCGGTCTTTTGTACGTTGTGAGGTGTGCCTAGGACTGCCAGGGGTAGATCCTTCTCTTCATCGCTGTCGATTGTGGTCCCCTTCTTGTTTTTGATTACTTTAATGTGATTTGTGGGCCCTGTGTTTCTTTCTTTGCCGGAAGTTAAAGTGTTGATTCCGGTGTGCAATTCAACTTGCGTGCTGATTGTGTGCTCCACGCCGAGTGAACTGCTGCTCTCAGCCTTGTCACAGATGTTTGTGTTGCTGGTATCTAGTATTCCTGCTGACATATCTTTTGCATCATTTCGCCAATGTACTTGAATTAGGTTGGCATCTATAGCAATATTCCTTCTGGCTTTTTTTCCCACAGATGTGGTAGCTTGCCCTGCCCAGCGATTTTTACTCTGGGGAGTTGATGTTATTTGTGGTAAGATTTTAGATGTTGAACTGGGACTTCCATTGCTGTTATCATTGGCCTGTGTGGCTTGTATGCCGCTAAACTGGTAAGGCTGTGAGAGATGAGATGGTTCGAGAGGTGATTGTAGACCTCTTTGATATTTGAAAGTAGGGTATCCCCCGCATTTTTTTAGGAAGCAGAACTTCGTGTAAATTTTTGGTTGAAGCAATGTTTGGCAGGTTTTTATTTTTTTGCTTCTTTCTGTTTTTGTCGTATGCTCATTTTTTGAGCTATCTAAATCTGATTTGTCAGATGATATGTCGATTAGGGAGCTCTGTGTTGTGGACCTGAGTTTAGCTAGCGGACCTCTTTAGTTTTGTCAAGCGCCTTTGGCGTTCGTTTGCGTTTTTTTAATCCTCCTTTGCTCGTTGGACCTCCTCAAACCCGTCCTGACCTCATTTTGCACCCTTCAGGCCCTCTGAAAAGCAATATTAGAGGCTGGCGAGCAAAGCGGAATAAGCAACAGCCTTATTGAGACCTGTTGGCTCCGTTTTCCAACTATGATCCCAGTATGTCTGGTGGTACGAGCAGGACCACAGGAATTGAGGGGTAGCAATTTATGAGCTGGTCCGAGGTCAAAACTGGTCCAACCCAGAACTGGAATCCGCGTAAACCAGTATCCACCCTGGTGTGACTGCGTGCTTCCTCCAGATGAAATGACTGCAGTTCTGAAAGTTGAAAAGATTTGCTAAAATCACCAGGAAAAGTGACTGGTAAACTGCTCCTTTATTGAGACAATGTCATTGATAGTTAAAACGCAGTGGTGGGAGGAAGCAGTGGTCAAAACTCTGCTTTGTGCACTTTAGTCCTCACACCGCTTTCCCTCTCCCATACCCACTCTTCCTTCCACGTCTCACCCTGCCACGCAGTCCGCAGTGACCCGCAACACAAGCGCAGCAGCAGCGGGGGGTGGGGTGTTGGAGGAGGGCTCACCATGCAACAACGCGGATTTCACTGCATGGAGCTTCCACCTCCGCTTTCACGTCCGCTCACTATGTGTGGGGCTTCTCATGGCTCCTGGCTCTCGTCAATGATAAAGCAAGCAAGGGAGACAAACAAAGGCCGGTGCCCAGGGTCCCAACAGAGCGGAGGCAATGGCCCCCCTCTCAAGGACCAGTCGCAGATTCCGACAACGCCACCGACAGCACAGTATACAGCTGGGATCAGCTCCCGGTAATGGCGGCTCGTCAGTAGTGGCAGCTTGCTGCGGTTCACTGGGGCACGCTACTCCCGGTAATCCGAGTGCTCCCGGTAATCGCAGTACACCGGTCGCTCTCTCTGCCGCTGCTTGCTTCTCACTCTCTGCTCCCAGCAGAGCTCGGTGGGTGCCGACAGGCGCGGTGCGGGAGGAAGCGACTCACTCGAGAGCTCACCTACTCTCGTCTGCTCTGCACTGTATGTGGGTGGTTGTGTATGTGGGTGGTTGTGTATGTGGGTGGGTGTGTATATGTGGGTGGGTGTAGTTGTGGTTGGGTATGTGCAGTTGTGGTTGGGTATGTGCAGTTGTGGTTGGGTATGTGCAGTTGTGGTTGGGTATGTGCAGCTGTGGTTGGGTATGTGTAGTTGTGGTTGGGTGTGTATGGTTGTGGTTGGGTGTGTGTGGTTGGGTGTGGGTGGTTGTGTGTCGGTGGTTGTATGTGTTTGGGTGTGGTGTGTATGTGTGATTGTGTGTGTGTGTGTGGTTGTAGTTGTGTGGGTGTGGTTGCGGGTGTGTGGTTGTGGGTTGGTGTCATGGGTGTTGGGTGTGTGTGGTGGTGTGTGTGTGTGTGATTGTGGTTGTGTGTGTGTGGTTGTGTGTGTGGTTGTGTGTGTGGTTGTGTGTGTGGTTGGGTGTGGTTGTGTGGTTGTGGGTGTGTGGGTGTGCGTGTGTAGTTTGTGTGTGTGTGTTGTGTGTGGGTGTGTGTGTGTGTTGTGTGTGGGTGTGTGTGTGTTGGTGTGTGTGGTTGGTTGTGTGGGTGGGTGTGGTTGGTTGCATGTGTGGTTGTGGATGTGTGGGTGTGGGGGGTGTGGGTTTGTGGTTGTGGTTGTGATTGTGTGTGTTGTGGTGGGGTGTATGTGTGTGGTTGTGTATGTGGGTTTGTGGGTGTGGTTGTGGGGTTGTGTATTTGGGTGGTTGTACGTGTGTGGTTGTGGTTTGTGGTTCTGTGTGTGTGGTTTGTGGGTGTGTGGTTGTATTTGTGTTTATGCATTGGTCGTGAGGAAAGGCTAGGCAGGGAAGGGGGTTGCTACAGAAGAGGAGGGCTGCATGGAAGGGGGTAGTGAGGGCAGAGAGCAAGGGGGTGGAGGAGCATGCTGTGAGGCTTAATGAGCCATGAAAGAAAGAAACGAGCAACTTAACGACCCGTGACTGAGGAGACAGATGGCGGCTGCACGCGTGAACGCAAGCGCAAGGCCAGCCTGTAGCACTTTGGAAACTCACCTACTAAATGTCTCTCCGAGCAGTACATGCGCTGGCTCAGCAAGACCTAAAAAACAGACATTTGAGGTGAGCAGATCTAGAGTGTCGCTTGTGTTGAGTGCTCTATACTGGAGCTGCTTTCCACCTAAACCTGAGAACTACCCAGAGCTCTCTGCTTATTTTTTGCATATATATATATATATATATATATATATATATATATATATATATATATATATAATATAACACTTATTACCTACTGGCGCTCACCGTAGTTAGTTCTAGTCAGGACCTAGTTTCCATAGGAAATCTGCATCATTCTATTTGGAATAACTTTGGCGCTGGTCGACGAATCTTCGCGAAATTTTCCAAGAAGATGGGGCGCTCCGCCCCGCTCCTATCCTGAAAGATTTGAGGTGATTTATCAAGCGGGGGCCGAGAAAAAAGGGAGTCCCAAAACGTGTTTTCCCCATGCAATTTTCCATAGGGACCTTTAGCCGCGGCTACAGCCCGAACTGCTGAACGGAATTACACCAAATTTGGCAAAAAGGTAGAGTTTGGTTGACAGATCACGCTTTTTGATAATTGGTGTAAATCCGTGCAGTAGTTCCTGAGAAAATCGTAGATATATCTTTGGACGAAGTAGGGTATGCGTATCCTCCGCGGAGCATGCGCGTAGCTTTACGAGCACGAGCTGCATGCTAAATGGCTGTCAACTGTGTCAACACTCCAAACCAGGAAGTGTTGGCAGCCATCTTGTGTTTCGGTAGAACCATGGCACAAGAAAAAAAAAAGAAAGGAGCAAAATACAAAAATGGGGTAGGGTAGAAACACCCTGACGCCCTAGGCCTGCTCAGGGGGTCCTACAAGGACCACCAAGGCCCAACTTCTTTTTTTTTCAAGAAATCTCAGGATATGCGTATCCCGTGAATAAAAAAAACCCGAAGACCGCTTTAGTGCAAATGACCCCCATGACGGGGCCAAGTCCCGGGGGCAATATGCATTATTATAATGGGGGGCCCAGAGGGGCCCCCGGGGACCGCCACCCTTGGGGCTTATTTTTTAAAGATGTGTGGGGGGGCTCACGGCCACCCCCGCAGCCCTGGGGACCGCCACCCCCGGGGCTTTGGTTGAATATGTACGGGGGCTCACGGACCCCTGCAGCAAATGTAAATGTGTGGGGGCGGCTAAAAGCCCCCCCCCAAGCCCCGGTGTCCGCCACCTCCCCGGGGCACTACATATTTAAATTAAGGGCAGATTATTATTTTATTTTTTTTGACAGTAAACTTAGGATATGCGTACCCAATGCAGCGCTCAGCGCGACCTCTGGTTTGCATGCGTTGGGTACGCGTATCCTACCACTTATGCTGCGCGTATCCAAGCCAGAAAAAGAAAAATACATTTCAAATATACATCAAACTTATGTGTTAAGTTGAAAGGTGGCTCTAAAAAGAGCCCTTGTGTTTGAGAGATGTTACTACCTAGAAGTAAATACCGATGCAATGTCTAAAGTTCAAGAGGAAGACTGTTTCCTTCATCTGTAAAATGTACACCATCTCTCCTATAGATGCCTTGCATATTGAAACGCAGATTGTTGTGGTATATGGACCCCATTCTATAGTCTCGGAGCAACGCAGGAACAGATTTATTCACATGTTTCCTAGCTTTCTCAATGTGTGGACAAAATTGATTGGACCAGTTCCATTTCTGCCTTTGGCATATGTTAGAATAAACCAAGGCAGTTTGGGGTAATAGTGACATCAATTCTTATGAAGGACACTTTTGGAGCATTTCCAGACCTACCCCAGTCAAAGTGCCTAGGTCATTGCCACCACAGTGCACAATTATGAGGTCAGGGTGTTGGAGATGTAAAAAGGATTTCACCAATGGCATCAATTGGTGCCACTTTAACTCTCTCTGTCCAATATATTTAATGTCTACGTTTGATAAACCTAGGTCTTTGTGAAGTCCTTTCTGTTCTGCATACCTTTGGCTCCAGAAAATATAGCTGTGTCCCACAATCCACACACTAAGCATCTTGAAGGAAGGTCTGGGTGCACTCAGAAGGTGTCTGTATATGAAATGGCAGTTTGAGAAGTAAGGTTTTTCTAAGATGGTGGGTGTGATGCAGTTTTGAAAAAAAAGAGAGAAATGATTGGTTGTTTGAGAACATTATAGACTAAAAAGTAGAGTGCATGTTTCTATTTTTTTAAAATATGTTTCTTATTGGTTAAGAAGAACAGTTTGAAAGGAACATTCCATAGGATAAGGTGGTATTTTGAGATGTCAAGCACACTTGCTGTTTTGTTTAGTAACATTCTGTGGTGAACTTTTGACCTGTGTTTCAGTTGACTGTTGCATGGCCTGTTACTATGGTAACAGCAGAAAGCAAATTGGGGGTAGGGTTCAAAGTTATGTCAGTTGGAAAGGGTTCAAATATTCAAGCAATAGAAATGTGTGTTTGCTTTTGAATTAATGTGGGGAGAAAAGTGATGTGTTATTTACATGTATATGTGTGTAGATTGAGTGTGTAGATTGAGAGGGAAAGTTTGCTATTTGCCATAGGACCTCCTGACCCCTACGCCTGCTCAGGGGGTCCTACAAGGACCCCCAAGGCCCAAAAAAACATTTTCTTTAAAATATGAAATCGCGGGATGCGCGTAGGATACGCATATCCCGTGAATAAAAAAAACTCTAAGCCCGCTTTAATGCTAATTAGCCCTGGGGGGGCAAGTCCCGGGGGCAATGTGCTTTATTATAATGGGGGACGCAGAGGGGCCCCCCCAGCCCCAGGGACCGCCACCCCCTGGGGCTTTTTAAAAAATATATGTGGGGAGCCTCACGGGCCCCCCCCGCAGCCCTGGGAACTGCCACCTCCGGGCTTTGGTTGAATATGTGCAGGGGGCTTACGGCCCCCCACAGCAAATGTAAATGTATCGGGGGTCCAAGTCCCGGGGGCAAAGTGTTTATTGTAGAGGGGGGGCAGAGGCTTCTTTTTTTATATAAAATAAAAAACCTGTGTGGGGGGTTTTGAGCCCCCCCCCCACACGCCCCGGAGACTGCCACCTCCCCGGGGCACTACATTTTTAAATAGGGGGGTCTGTGACAGACCCCCCAGCCCCAGTGATCACCACCTACCTGGGACTTTTTTTTTTTACAGTAAAATTAGGATGTGCCTACCCAGCGCGGCGCTCAGCGCGACCTCTGGTGTGTAGACGTATCCTACCACGTATGCTGCGCGATTTCTAAGGCATCGTGTACGCGTATCCAAGCAAGAAAAAAATGTATAAATATATTTTTCAGATGTCTATCAAGCTTATGTGTTTAGATGTTGGTTGGTTCTAAAAAGAGCCTTTGTGTTTATTGGTACCTATAAGTAAGTACCTATGCAGAGTCTAAAGTTGGTGAGGAGGAGTGTTTTACAGTGTGCGAAACTTTTGACCTCTGTGGTCAGTTGAGTTTTGCATGATCTGTTACTATGGTAACAGCAGAAAGCAAATTGGGGTAGGGGTCAAAGTTCAACCAATAGAAATGTGTGTTTGCTTTTGAATTATTGTGGGAAGCAGTTTGATTTGGTATTTACATGTATATATATGTAGATTGAGCCGGAAAGGTTGGCATTTTTTGGTTTTGCTAAGAACAGTGAAGTACAGAGATTCTGTATAAGAAAATATGGTGTGTGACTGACCTTCTTAATCTACAAATCAATTTGAAAGGTGAGTTGTTAACTTGTAAGGGGATATATGTGGTGCATTTTGTTTTTAATAAGAGTAATTTGTTTATCCTGCTAAAGTGCAAGGAGTAGTTTACTTGTGTAGAATCACATTCTGAGTTTGTCTGCATTTGGATAATCATTGTGATAAAAGCATTTGGTAAGTTGATGTGTTTGGTGAGGCAGCTTTGTACAGTAAAGTGCAGTACTAAAACATGAAAAATGTGTGCAGTCACTTTTACAGTTCTAGAGTAGTTAATAGTGTTGCTTGTTTAGAATTAGACTTGTGTTTCAAATCTACAATTCTCTAGTCAGTATACATACACTACTGCAAACTCTCTGGGGCAGATTTACAAGCCCCTTGCGCCTCTTTGTGCTGCAATTGCGTCACTTTTTTGACGCAATGTTGGCGCAAATAATGCAGCAAATTGCTTATGTATTTTTAAAATGTGTCAGGGTTGTGCACTGAAATGTAGTTGTTATATACATGGAATGTGTGCAGTCACTTTACCGTTTCTAGACTAGTAAATGTGTTTTTGTAAAATGCAAGGTCTAATATTTTTTGTCTAGAATCACACTGCGAGTCTGTGTGCATTTAGGAATCATTCTGAAAGAAGCATTTTTATACATTTTGTGTTTGTAGACACATAACTGCTTTTAAAACCTATCCTTTTTTCAGGTTTTGGTAGAATTAGAAGCCAGTTATTGCTTTTGTATTTGGAAAATGAGTTGTGGTTGTACACTAAAATGCAGTATTTACATTTCTGGAATGTGTGCAGTCATTTTAGCCCTTCCACAGTAATTAATAGTGTTGCATGTCTAGAATCAGACCTGTGTTTCAAATCTTCAATTCCCAGTCAGCATCCATATACTCCAGCAAACACCATGTGGCTCCTCTTGCAATCCTATAGTGACCCTTTCAGCTCCATGTTCTAATCCATTCACTAAAGTACAATTCAACCAATTATGACTTCACCCACTGTCTCTCCTTATAGTACTGTAATCATTCATTCAGTCTGTATGCATGTACTCAAGGAGTGAGCCAGGCTTTAGGGCACAGAGTGCTTCAAACTCCTATGCACTATGCATGTAGTGGTCTTAAGCACCTTCACACTTGTGTTTCAGGCCTACAATTCCCCACTTAGTATCCATACACTCCAGCAAACACCCTGTGACTGCTCTTGCAATCCCACAGTGACTCTTTCAGTACCATATACTAATGCTTTCACTAAAGTAAAACTCAATCAATTATGAATTCACCCAGTGTCTTTCATTATAGTACTATATTCATTCAGTCTGTATGCATGAACTCATGAAGTGAGCCAGGCTTTAGGGCACAGAGTGCTTCAAACTCCTATGCACTATGTATGTAGTGGTCTAACCACCTTCACACTTGTGTTTCAGGCCTACAATTCCCCAATCAGTATCCATACACTCCAGCAAACACTCTGTGACTGCTCTTGCAATCCAATAGTGAATCTTTCTGTACCATGTACTAATCCATTCACTAAAGTACAACTCATCCAATTATGAATTCACCCAGTGTCTCTCCTTATAGCACTGTAATCATTAAGTCAGTATGCATGTACTCATGCAGTGAGACAGACTTTAGGGCATGGACTGCTTCAAACTCCTATGCATGTAGTGGTCTAACCATCTTCACACTTGTGTTTCAGGCCTATAATTCCCCAGTCGGTATCCATACACTCCAGCAAACACCCTGTGACTGCTCTTGCAATCCAATAGTGACTCTTTCAGTACCATGTACTAATCCATTCGCTAAAGTAAAACTCAACCAATTATGAATTCACCCAGTGTCTATCCTTATAGTACTGTAATCATTAAGTCAGTATGCATGTACTCATGCAGTGAGCCAGGCTTTAGGGTATGGACTGCTTCAAACACTTATACACTATGCATGCAGTCTTCTATCCACCTGCACACTTTCACATCTTCAAATCCCCAGGCTGTATCCTTACACTTCCAGCAAACACTCTGTCATTGCCCTTGCACTGTTGTAGTGACCCATTCAGCGGTATGTACTAATCATTCAGTGCGCTAAAACTCAAGCACTTATAGATTCACTCAGACACTCTCCTTACAGTACTGTAATCATTCACTCAGTACCCAAGTACTCTTGTAGCGAAGTAGGCCTTAGGACAAGGACTTTCTCAAATCACTGTGCTGTATGCATGCAGTCTTCTATCCACATGCACGCTTGGCTTTCACACCTTCAATTCCCCAGTTAGTATCCATGATGTTGCAGCAAATACTCTGTGTCTCTCCTTGTACTGCTCTAGTGATGCATTCAGCACCATGTACTAATCCATTCACTGCTCCAAAATCCAACCACTTATAAATTCATTCAGGTACTCTTCTTGCAGATGTAGTTCTTGAAACTCCTATGCAGTATGTATGCACTTCTGTTATTAGTTACAAACTTGTTTTTTATACTTAGTCATTGTAGATTGTAATTGTTTAGTGATAGAAAAGTATATTTTATAGATTTATTTTTGTAACATTATATATATATATTTATAACAGATTCCATTTATCAACACTAAAATAAATTCATCATGCCTTCAAAAAGTGAAAAGAGGAGAGAACATAAAAAAGCTTATCATTTCAAGAGAAGTCATCCACAAGATTTACCTGAACAACAATGTGTGGTGAAAAAGAAAAAAACTCCTGGTAAGAGAACAAAGGATTTTCTAAAAAAAACTATCAGACACCAGGAATAGTGTGGAGAATGTGAAAAATAAAAAGAATGTATCTGCAACAAAAAAGAAAAACGAGAAAAAATATAAATGATGAGAAATCATGTTCTAAAGAAACACTAGTAAAAGGAGGAAGAATAAATTTCAGGAACTTAAAAAAAGAATGTTTTACTATAGAGTTGTCTTAAACTTATTAAAGGATATGAAGAAATGTAAAAGAAAATCAGCATTTTATAAGAAGAAACCTATTGAAAGTATTGTTGAGAAGGCTTTTGAATTAAAAAAGAAATTATTTATTTTAATAATCAATAGAATTCGATCACTAGATAAACCAATCCATGTAATGAAGGCGAAAAGTAAGTGGAGAAGACTAAGTAACAGAACTTTTTTTTCTGATTTTTTTTGGGTGTATGGAAACACAGTTTAAGTTCTGAGCCTTTTTTAATGAAGAGAGTTATCTTCAGAGTAATGATTTGTTGCATGCAGTTGACACTAGTGGTCGAGCTTATGAGGTTAGAAATGGTTGTCCGATTGAGAAAGAGAAAATTGTTCCCAGAAATGCAGAAGAGGTGTTAGCTGAGAAAGTTTTAGGGAGACTCCTAAAGCTCCAGTGTACACTTGAAATTGCAGTAGTATTTGTAGTATACGGCAGGAATCTGTTGGATTTTTTGCAAATTCTTATGTAACTATACTAAGAAAAGTGTTAAACAAAAGATTAAGATGTTGATAGGACTAGACCCTTGCAGAGTGAGAGAAAATACTGATTTGCAAGGTCATTCTCTGGCTTGTCTTTCTAGAAAAGTATGTCAAAGTGTTTTTCACCATTTCAGGATGTTAGCAGTACATCATTAGGAAATTAGTCAGAACATTGTATTATGCAAAAAATCCAGCACTAATGTTAAAAAAGTTGAACAATGCTCTTTTGCGTGGATCAGTATCAGATGTAATGAACGTTTGTGAAGAAATTGAGTTTAGTTACTTTGGTCCTGAGCAAGACAGTGCAGAAACTGATACATTAATAGAAGGAAATGTTGAAGAAAATGTACAACGTTCTAGTACAAAAAATTTGGAGCAACAAATTATGAAGTTTATGGTGATTTCAGGTGAAAGGCCAAATTATTCTTGTATTTGTTGTTGACGAACTCATTATAAAAATCAGATTAGGACTATTGATCTGTATTTAAAAAGTGAAAGGGGAAAATAATAATGAGTGGAAGGAATTTGCAACTTATTTGTTGGTAGAGAATTATTTTGGGTTCGGATCAACGTATTTGTAAATATTGTGATAACAAATTAGACGAAAACAAAATGCCTGCTGAGCTGTGCATAATAATCTTGAGTTGGTAAATATTCCTTCTGAACTGATCATTTAAATACCTATGAGTTTATTCTTATTCAATGAGTGCATCCATTTCAGGCTATTGTTTGTATGGATCCTAAGACAGGGAAATTGCCTCCTTCAGATTTACAGAGAGGATTAAAGGGAAGAGTTGTATATTTGCCTCTAGATTTAAAGAAAAATATTGAAACAATTGGTGTAGAAAATGTAGAAGATGATCCTCTAGTTATTCTAGTTAATGGCGTTCCTACTAAGAGTAAGAAAATCTGGCAAGGATTAGTGGATGTTAGGAAAGTGAAAAAGGCAACATTGTATCTGGTAAAAAATAATCAGTACTATAATATGTGTATGTGGGGGAAGAAAAAATAACTTTAGAAGAAGAGACTGACTCGCTAACTGGACAAATTGAAAAAGTGGATATCTCCAGAACTGAAGAAATCTATGAACATTACAGTGTTTATCCGCTTCATTCCAAAGAAGTGATGGGGAAATGCTATTGTTTTATTCCAAATGAAGGAAGCATAGGGAAGTACCATGAGTGTATGGGAAGAAAGCTTGGAAGCTCATTGTTTCCCTCAGTTGTTTTCCAACAGGAAAAGGAGGACGATATGATAAACGACTTGCGCAGATTCCTGCATCTGCATACCGGACATCAAGATTGTATGCAGAAGGTCCAAGTTTTCAACAATGTATTTTGTATAGGTTTAATCTTTTCTTTGAAAGTGGCTTGTCTGGACTTTCTTATGTAGGTGTACATCTGCAAAATGTTTCGGCAAAGGTATTCATGGATAAAGTACACCTGAGACCGAACAATCACCCCCCACCACCACCCTCCACGCCTGGACCCCGATCAGCACCGAAGACACCATCCGCACGATGAACTCCATCCACTCCGGATCACCGACCGACCCCTGCCCTCACCACGTCTTCAACTAGGCCGACGCTGTCATCGCACCCCACCTGCGAGACATCATCAAGACATCCTTCGACACCGCCACCTTCCCTGAGAGCTGGAAACACGCCGAACTCAGCGCTCTACTCAAGAAACCAACAGCGGACCCCACCGAACTCAAGAACTACCACCCCATCTCGCTCCTCCCGTTTCCAGCCAAAGTCATCGAGAAGACCGTCAACAAGCAGATGGCCGCCTTCCTCGAGACAAACGGATCCCTCGACCCCTCACAGTCCGGCTTCCGAGCCAATCACAGCACCGAGCCCGCCCTCATCGCCGCCACCGATGACATCCGAGCCCTGATGGACAAGGGAGAAACAGCGGCCCTCATCCTCCTAGACCTCTCCGCGGCATTCGACACGGTCTGCCACCGCACCCTAGTACAGCGCCTCAGCAACATCGGAATCCAGGACAAGGCGCTGGAATGGATCATCTCCTTCCTCGACGGAAGAACACAGAGAGTCCGCCTACCACCGTACAAGTCAGAGGCCCCCGAAGTCATCTGCGGCGTCCCTCAAGGATCATCTCTGAGCCCCACCCTCTTCAACGTCTACATGAGCCCCCTCGCGGCCATCGTACGCAAACACAACCTCAGCATAATCTCTTACGCCAACGACACCCAGCTGATCCTCTCCCTGACCAACGACCCCGCCTCCGCCAGAGCCAACCTGCACGAAGGGATGAAAGAGGTAGCCGAGTGGATGACGACCAGCCGCCTGAAACTGAACTCTGACAAGACGGAGGTCCTCATCCTGGGCTCTTCCCCCTCCGCCTGGGACGACTCCTGGTGGCCTCCCGCACTGGGCACCGCACCCAAACCGACAGACCATGCACGCAACCTGGGCTTCATCCTGGACTCCTCCCTCTCCATGACCAGGCAAGTCAACAACGTCTCCTCGGCGTGCTTCAACATCCTACGCATGCTACGGAAGATCTTCCGGTGGATCCCCACCGAGACCAGGAAGACCGTCACCCAGGCCCTCGTCACCAGCCGACTGGACTACGGCAACGCCCTCTACGCCGGTACCACCGCCAAGCTCCAGAAGAGACTCCAGCGGATCCAGAACGCCTCAGCCAGACTCATCCTCGACATCCCACGAACCAGCCACATCACCGGACATCTGAGAGACCTTCACTGGCTCCCCGTCAACAAAAGAATCACCTTCCGCCTCCTCACCCATGCACACAAAGCCCTACACGACCAAGGCCCGAGCTACCTCAACAGCCGGATCAACTTCTACGCTCCCAAACGCCACCTCCGATCAGCCAACCACGCCCGCGCCGCTGTCCCCCGCATCCGAAGAGCGACTACAGGAGGAAGGTCCTTCTCCTACCTGGCCGCCAAGACCTGGAACTCCCTCCCGACCGACCTGCGCCTGACCCAAGACCACCTCTCCTTCAGGAAAAAGCTGAAGACCTGGCTGTTCGAGCAGTAGCGGCACCCCCCCTCCCCCCCCAGCGCCTTGAGACCCTACGGGTATGTAGCGCGCTCTATAAGTGTCACTGATTGATTGATTGATTGAAAGATAATGTTTTGAAATCTCAGCTGATTAATATCATCAGCTTGGTACTAATGAGTACTGGTACCGTCGTCATGGAAAATTTAAATGTATAATTAACAATCGGAGGGGGGAGAGAGAGAAATCAGAATGGATTCATTCTCCCTGGGCATATTTAAATAAACAGTTAGAATCCACTCCTTGAGATTAAGTGTGTCTCCTCCACAGTGGGGAACACCTTTATGTTTTTAGGTCCCCTCACACACCAACAGGGCCCTTGGTGTCATGCTTCATCATCGGGGTCATCGTACCCCTCTACGGGGTACGGCGTGCTGCGACCTACGGAGACGTGGGAGCTCTTGTTAGACTATGTGTGGTGTTGGTGAGGGGGTATTTTGAATAAATGTGAGTGTATTGTGGGGTTTGGGAAATAGTGATAGTTAAAAAGAACCTGGCTCGTGGGGTGACTAAAAATTATTTAATAAGCCCCCGGGCTGGTGCTGTTAAAAATGAGGGTGGGAGGTCACTACGCTGACAATGTGCGTTACCTCCTTTTTGTGTGTGTTGACATGTTTCGGTGTCAGAAGCACCTTCTTCAGGACGGGGTGCGTAAAATCCCCATCTTACTCACGTTTCTCTAACTAATACCAGAATTTAATAATAAAATTGAGGAAAAATTGCAGTGCAGGTAAAAGTAATGTACCTAGCAAAAAAAGACGTTGTCTATTGATCAACCTGTAAAGGAAAGAAGACAAAAAATGTTTTTCTGGTGGTCTCTCTCTCCATATCCATAGGTAAAATGTCCAGTGGTTACAGGTGACATACTATAGCTGTATTCCAGTGCTTATAGTGGTATACAAATATTTTACAAAAAACACACTAGACTCACTGACACACAACATAGATCACACACACTTAATAAGGAAATTTTTGATCAGATGTTTTCAAATCATTTCCTGGTCGTAACACTATTGTTGGTAAAGAGGGAAAGGACAAAGTTTGTGTTATATCCCTGTAAAGTGAGGAGGAAAAATGTCAATTTCATGCCATTACATATTTACAACATACTGTTTTGGAGTTGTAGATAAACCTCATGAGCCAAAACGTCAGGATCTGGTGTGCTAACCAGCACCTGTTTGAGAAAGAAAGGCATATTCAGGTCTTGGTTTAACTTACATTCATGTAGTGGTGGCAGTGCTCACAATCATCAGACCTTTCTACTCACGATTTCTACGAGGAAATACCTCCCGATTGATCCCTACGTGGCTCCGGTGATAATGCCAGAAGGAATTTTGAAACCGGGGTTTTATACCTTTTCCCGGGTTGGAGTTAATTAGTTAATTGCATGACTAAGGTTTCCTTATGGCCATATATGGTCATTGTCGGTTTTATTCAGTTAATTGCATGATTGTGGTTTCCTTATGGCCATATATGGTCATTGTCGGTTTTAGTTAGTTAATTGCATGATTGTGGTTTCCTTATGGCCATATATGGTCATTGTCGGTTCCTTGCTCGCGGTCATTGTTTTCTCGCGTCTTTCCTTCGCGCATGCGTCCATGCGGTGTGTTTTGTCCAGCTGCGCATGCGCTGTTATAGGTGTCTTTGTTACCTGTTATGCACATGCGCTATCCTGTGCTTGTCTCATATCGGTTAGTTATGGCAATACGAATGATGTTTTTCCTCCTAACGGACACAATGTGCATGGCGTTTTGTTGGAAAAAACGCCCACTTTGTTCATAATACTGTGTTTCATTGTTTGCTTGTTTTCTTTTGCCAAGGGGCAGAGAATACATATTACTAGGATGAGTGGATATATATTCTAAGGATGAATGAAAGATGCAGACCCCCGGGCATATTATGGTTCGTCTGGTAGATGCTCATGTGGGCCTGTTGGTGTGTGAGGGGACCTAAAAACATAAAGGTGTTCCCCACTGTGGAGGAGACACCCTTAATCTCAAGGAGTGGATTCTAACTGTTTATTTAAATATGCCCAGGGAGAATTAATCCATTCTGATTTCTCTCTCTCCCCCCTCTGATTGTTAATTATACCTAGGCAGCGCGCAGCTGCGGGAGTTCCCCTTTTCCCACTAGTAGCACTGACAACACTACATTATTAACACACACATTGGTCGTAAGTATACACACACTTACAGCACGATGGAGTTGGAACATGGACTTACATTTGGCGAGGACGAAATTGATGAAATTCTGGCGGCAGCTAACGCCTTTGAAGGCCTCAGCAATACAGATCCAGGACCAAGTGTGGCAGACTGGGACGAGATGATGGATCTCAGAAAAACCCAGATAAGAGCAGCCCTTTATGGTCTCCTAATGACGGAATATCTGAGAAACAAAATTGCGCCACAGGGGCTTCTAGTTAAGAACAAACCTTTCATTTTTCAGACAGACATAGTCTTTAAAAAGGAGTGGTCACTAATCTTGTGGCACTGTACACGGGATTGGTTAGTCCTAATCATAAAGACAGCAAAACGAATCACACAGGAACTAAAAATAGATATCCAAAAGATAGAGATTCAATTAAAAACCTGCATAAACCTACTGAACTAAAGAAAAGACTTGAGGAATTGAACCAAGAAATGTCGGATTTCGAAGCAACACTTAAACAGAGTAAGTTAAAAAAACTAGAGAAAGATAAAGACCGCTTCACTCCAGAAACAGATGCTAATTTTATAATATATAGTTCTTTTATTATTTATTACTCTTAAGGTAAGTATAAGTAGCTATAAAAAATGGTCAATGGGCTGTGCTTCTATACAGCTGAAGAAACAAGAGATGGAGTACATATGTGTGCAAAGATGGTTTGTATCTTTTAAAGATATATGATAAAGTTAATATGCATACTGAGTGTGCCTGGGGACCCACGATATCAGAAGATATATTCAAAAAGTGCCAGAGTTTTATTACAGAAATGTATAAAATGGGATATGGCTTCAGAACAGCTCTCTGCAACGCACCTGTATGGTATTCAATAGAAAGACATGGTTGGCTAGTAGAGACCAGGGACTTTCAGGTTTAAAAGAGACCAAATTGCTCAACATAAAATACGTCACAGAGTGTGTTTTCAAATACTCTTTCCTATTTACAAGGGCAGGATAAATGACTGTGTGTAGCTTTTCTTCTCTATGTAAATATGTCTTTATCATACACAATACTTTGTGTTGAAGGGGCGTTCTATAGTTGTTGCTGTGAGTATTTTGGACATATATAAGCAATGACTAGTTTCTAATTTTGTTAAAAGTTGAGTACTGGATAGGTCTTTGAAGATTGATGTGTGTGAAAACACATGAAGTATTCAAAAACTAGTATCAGAATGGTATCTAAATACACACAGATTCACACTATTATTCTAGCAACAGTATCCCTTGCGTTTTACTAAAACACATTTACTAGTTTGGAAAGGGTAAGGTGAATAGACATATTCTACATTTTTTAGTTCTGCATTTTAGTACAAGAGCCTGAGTCATTTTCCATAGTCATAAGGAGTGACTGGTTTCGAATTCTACGAAAACTTAAGAAGAGGATATCTTTATAAGCAAGTATATTTATATAACCTTATGAACAACTAAAATTCTACAGTTGGAATGTTATTAGACAACTGTATTTACATATTCTTTTTTTTGGGCCAAAATAGTTGATAAACCTACTTTTGTATTATGTACTAAGAAAACTGTTGAAGTGATGTTTGTTTTTGTGCTAGGACCTAGAACATAACAGATTTGTTATGGATAAAGAGGGGAATATTACAGAAGATACATTAAAAATGAGCAACAGTTTAATTGAACTACAAAATGAATCTATAACAGGCAGCAAGACTGATTCAGAGGACATCAGTACTGCAGATGTCACCTGTGAATTTGAAAATGAAAGCAATGATGCTGATTTTTTGGAAGCACTGGATGACGTAGAGTTACTGGAAGCTATAAACTCTGAGATTGCAAATCAGTAGTATGATCTGGAAGAAGTACCAGATGAACTCCTTTTAGAAGCTGTGCTAAAATATGAGGTGTCTGGAGAATAATTTCACTGTTTAATAATAATAAATTCTGGACTATAAAAAAAGACGCTGTGTATCTGATATATCTGTAAGAGACATATATTAGGTATGGATTCCTCACTACCCCACCCATCCTCCCCGTTCTGCGAACTGCCATCTAGGGTAAGGGACTTACTTTCAGGGCATTCGTTTTGTCCACCGGTGGTCAGTGTCTTGCATGGCTCTGCGCTTCTGACGTGGAATGTTGTGTAAAGAACTGATGTCAGTGCACAAGGGGCGGAGTCTAAGTACATACCACAATGTAATTCCCGGCGATCACGACGCCAACGACGAACGCAGAGTCGATAGATGCCACCTACCGATTCGCAGGGGTACTAATGAAGAAAAATTCTCTGCGTCCAGTCTGATGCCTGGGGGTGATTCTAAGGTGTGGAATCCATAACTAATATATGTCTCTTACAGATATATCGTTACCAAAGGTAAGTAACTTGTTCGTCACGACGCGTCAAGCCTCATTTTTGCCTGGATCCATTTTCTTCAGCTAGTTCTCCCATACTTAACACTATCTATTGGCCGTTTGGATATGATGTGCAGGCAGTAATAAGAAACCATAATTGAGTAGCCATCTTCAGATTGTATGCTATTCTTCAATGTGCATGTAATAAGAACATTGCATAATTATACAGAACACCTTTTCCTCATGCACAGTTTTATCATCATTATAATATGTTACGTTTGTGATATGCTCACATTCCTTGATGAACAACATCAAATACGTTTTTTCAAACATAAGCAACAATCCCAATATCTATGTAATCTCTCAAATAGAGGAAAAACTACTCCTTTACATTAACCCACAATTATTATTTATACATCACAGCTGTCAGCCATTATATGTTTAATTTTAAATGCAATTTATATTTAGCAGCAGATGTCGAACTGATACATCTGAGATACCTTGAGTACCTCTTGGGCACCAGTACTTCAAGGTGGAGGGTCTGTGGTCCCCCCACTTATTCACTTATGTAGGGGCACACCATGACGTACTGAGTTTATTGCTAGACTTCCATCTCCAAAATCACTGCACCAATGTATACTGATTTTAGACTACATCTGATGCTACATAACATGCTTGGTTAGAAGGCTGCAGCATATACAAACTATTTTCCTATTGTTTTGGGGATCCTGCAGGGACCCATATCATGCCCACCACCACTGTACCCACCACATCTCATGGGCCTGCAAATAGAGACTCTTCTCTGAAACACTCTTGTCATCAATAGGAATGGAACAAAGTAATCCTCCTGACAACCTTTTCGAGCTATTCTCATTCTCAACAAATACATTTTTATTACATTTATTATATCTCATCAAAAAAGCATCGGTCCTGCCACCTCCAACACGATTTTACATACATTCAAGTATTTTTTGTGATTATCATCATGAGAGGATATCACTCCCTGTACAACATTCCAATATGGCTGCCAAGGTATCTGTTGATACTACGGGTGACCTGAGACATGCGCATGTGACAGCAACCGAGGCTGACTGGCACCTCACGCTCAGCAGTAAGTGATCAATCGGAGACGTTTGTTCCCTGCTGCTTCCGCCATGGAATACTTAATCATGCCTGCTCGGCCAGTATTTACCTCCAGGCAGGCACACAGAAGAGTTGGTTTACGTGCAACACACTGCAGCACTCCACATGAGTACAAACCACGCTAGATCGGCTGGGTCTGTTTTCACCAGAACCACCTCCTGGATTGCTGCACCAGTGCATACTGATTTTAGCGACTACATAGCACGCTTAGTGAGAGGGCTGGGACATATACAAACTATTTTTGACTTGTTTTAGGTACTCTTCAGGGACCCGTATCTTGCCCACCACCACTGTACCCCCACCACACCTCATGGGCCTGCGAAAAGAAACTCTTTTCTGAAACACTCCTGCCATCAACAGGAATGGAACAGCGTAATCCTCCTGAAATTCTTTTTGAGCTATTCTCATCAAATATATTTTTTTATTAAATTTGTTATATCTCATCAAGAAAACATTGTTCTTGCCACCTTCAACACTATTTTACATACATCTAAGTACTTTTAGCAATATCCTCATGAGAGGATACCGGTCCCAATACGACATTCCAACATGGCCGCCCGGGTATCGGTTGATACAACGGGTGACCTGAGACATGCACGTGTGACAGCAACAAAGGCTGATGGGCACGTCAGCACTCTGCAGTACGTGATCACGCAGGGACGATTGCGCGCCGCTGCTTCCGCCATGGGATACTTAATGATGTCGTGCTTGGCTGAAATTTACCTCTGGACAGGCAGAATAATGGGTAGGTCTATGAGCCATACACCGCAACACTCCACACGAGTACAAATCGCTCTAGATTTCCTCCGTCAGTTTGCACCAGAACTACCGAATAGTCCCTAACTGTTTCTCTTGCAAATGTTATCTCTCCAGCAGCATCTCAACCGCAACACAGTCTAGGTTCTCTGCCTTGAACCAAGGTGCATTTTATTTCTAAATTGAAGGGTAAGAGAAGATCCCTACTCCTAAGTTGGTGCCATCCTCTCTATCTCTAGATACATATGTGTGCCAGTTTAGGTTATTGTTTACATCATGGTCTGTGATAGTCACCTGAATTGATACAGGATGTGTGACACATGGTAATGTAGTAGCCTCACTATGTTTGCTCCTTGCCCATTATGATTTTAAAATAACATTATGATGATGTATCTCGCAAGGACTGTGACCTGGGGACGCAATATTAACTACAATTGAGCACTGTTTTGAGCTATGTGTTTTTCTTACAGGTTGGAAATCCAGATTCCATTTGGTCATTTGACCTCTAGGTACTCATGTGACCCACTAACAATTGTTTGGTGGTGTCAGTGAATACCATACGATACACGGAATACCCACACATTACTCAAATTAAGGGCAGTGATTGTTTCTCCCCCTGTTTTGGTCCTGATGAAATGCCACAGATCCCTCCTGGACCACTGAGGCGTGAAACATGTCTACCCAGATCCACACACGCTGATAGATTGCCTTTTTCCATGATGAGAAGCTCACAATCTCTATACACTTTTTAACCATACCACAGGAACATGGGATTACAATTTAATATTGAGGTAACTCTCAGGTAGATTTTATTCACTACCAGAACCACACTCCCTTTTTGCCACACATCTGCATTCACCATCACACCTTTCTCTAAAAAGATCTGAGTCAAAGAGCCCTCTCACTGGGCCCGTGGGATATTGCAGCGTCGACCCCAGGAGGAGCAGAGCCTGATGAGGAAGCATGACACGCTCACAGGTGTGTGGGGGCACCACCTCTTAATGAGGAAGTACTCATTCAACCACCTTACCACTTCTCCAACCTGTGATTTATCACAATAGGAACAGTTACCCTATAGTAGTGTCATATCTGTTCATGGAAGCAAGGGTACTGGACCTCTTTTTAGCTCCCTGTCCCCCTACTTCATTAGATTGATCCATTCACGCATTAGGCAAAACTCTTCGGTTAATGGCAGCCTCTGGATTACCATATAACAATATATCCAAAGGGTATTTTTACAATGTTTTGTAGAATATTGTTCCTAATTGCAAGACCCTGACATCAGATCAGTTTCATTTAAGTCTAATGAGATAATATTTGTAGGATACTTTGTGTATAATGTGACTTAAATATATGTGAAGGAAAAATTGGAGTTGGTGTCCTGGATGGAGGACTCTATTCAGAAATTGTACAACATGACACCCTTGCTCTTCTGAACACATTAACTCCATATTTTCCTATGGTATTTACTAAATATATAGGCAAATTGTTGGCTTTCCAACAGAAAATGAGTCTCAGCGACAATACTGTCCTTGTCTGAGAGAAGCCCAGAATAATTCACGTTAGTAGGGTAAGAATTAAAGATCATGTTGGAAGACAAGGTGAACATAAGAACTATTAAAGAGAGGGTAGCTGCTGAATGGGTTTCTCCCATACTTTTGACCAAAAATGATGACATTGGTGTTCGTTTATGTGTAGATCTCAAGGTGTTGAATAACAATTTAGTAGGTGATACCCATCATAGGTGAAATGATTGCAGGGGGCATTTTTGTTTTACACATTGTAATTAAAATCCGATTATTAGGTCGAACTTGTGCCTGATTCCTGAATTCTTGTTACTATCTACACTCCATTTGTTTTGTTTTGTTTTAAAATAATGTCTTTCGAACTAGTGTCTGTCTCATCTGTATACCAGTTGCCAATGTATCATATATTTAGGGGCATGGACTCGTGTCCAGGTCTTCCAAGATGATATACATTTTCTCACAAAATGAAAAGGATTATCTGGAACTCACAAATGAAGTATGTACTGACATGGCTAAGAGTGTTAGTTGTAAGTGCAGGCAAATGTGCGTTGTTTTGAAAACAGATTATTGGAGGCATTGTTCCAAAACTCAATTTAGTTGAAGCTATAAATAAGGTTTCTTCTCCAGAAACAAAGGATAAACTGTTGCCATTGCTAGGTCATGTGAATATTAGGGAACACATTTCTTTCACAATTTTGTTAAGAAATTGGAACCTTTAGAGAAAGTTCAAGTAATGTTGTGGGGAACTATAAAAAACAAACATTTTCTCTATCAGAAGTGCATTGCACCTAGATTGAATCCATTCTACCAAGGAAAGACTTGCATTATCACTGTGGACACCAATTCATTTGACCTGGGAGATGTACTTTCACAGTCTGACCATGTTCAATAATGCAATGTTGCTTTTTGCCTCTTGTATTAGCAATACAGCTGAATACACAAATATATGGTCATTGAAAGGTAACATTTGTTGTGTATTGGCTATTAACAACTTTAGACCCTTTATTTTGGACAGCATTTTTATGAGTTGCACACATCACAAGTCCTTTGTTAGACATCTTTTCTCCAGGAGGTGGGAGACGTTGCACTGCTAGAAGTGCTTAGTTGAGTTTCAAAGTTTAGCAGTACATTTTCAAAATAAACTTCGTTCCTGGGAAGAACAATTGCATATTTCGCCTGGTTGTTGATTACAATAATTCTATAAGTCAGGAAGAAGAAATTGATGTGACGTCAGTTATTGGAGACGTGTTTCATAGAAGCAATGGATTTGGCTGTTTTCAAGGATAAAGAAATAAATGGTGAAAAAATACACTAACAAAGACTGGCCCTTGCTGGAATCTTTGCTTGGATCCCAGAAAGCATATGGCCATTTTGCAGAAAAATATGGAAGGGAATTTGCTAATGAGCAATTGTAGATCTGTTCCTCCTGTAGTAAAAAGAACAAAACTGCTGGAGCATGGTCACCAGAGTCACATAGACCTTTACACATTTTTGATGAGGACTTAGTTCTAGTGTCCCACACAACCTTGACGCTGACAGGTGGATAGGAGCTTATAAAGTTTGCATGGATTCTGACAAGTATGCTTTAAGAAATTGAGGTATTATTTGTGCAGGATGAGAGGCCTGCATAAGTAGTATGTCCACAATTGTCTCCTTACTGGGAACCAGCACATCATTGACTTAACTTCTCAGTGCAGCAAAGCAGAGCAGTACAAGGTCTACTCAGGGGAGGTGGTGAGTGCTAGTAATCCTCATTTGCTGGCTAGCAATAACGATACTCAATGAATTATTGCCTCCTCTGTGCCTTTTCTTTTTAAAAGAGGAAAGTACATTAATTACATACACACTGTTTTCTCTTTGCTGTTACTCCCAGGACCTGTTATTTACAACTGCCTGAAACCCTGGTCGCCTGCGGAACCTGGTGCCTGCCTCTGTCCCCCTCCCGCCGCCGCAACCGACAATAACAGCGGCCGCCGAACAGAGGGGGGCTCTGGACTACGATTCCCGCCCTGCCTAGCGGCGGGAGACGCAACGAAGATCGCGCCAGGCGGCGCATAAATGATTCAGAAAAGGGGGTGGTGATGGACAGAGTATCTGAATTAAACAGAACACTCATACCCAGTCAAAAGATCAGGGCTTGATCCATCACCGTTTTTTAGCTCACTGCACCATCCCAGCTCAGAACCTGGCTACATGGAAATTGGTCTGTCCCTGGCCCAGTGCATCATGGGAACAGGGCAGACCAAACTACCAAGCCAATTCTTATACCGGGAAGGAAACAAGCTTCCGGGGACCGGTTTCTGGCATTTCAGCCGTCTTCGGCCCGGCTTGCTTGAATCCTGATGGTGCAATGAGCAAGGGACTCACATCTGAGTATACCCTTCCACGCTTATGGTGGACAAAACGATTCAGAAAAGGGGGTGGTGATGGACAGAGTATCTGAATTAAACAGAACACTCGTACCCAGTCAACAGATCTGGGCTTGATCCATCACCGTTTTTTAGCTCACTGCACCATCCCAGCTCAGAACCTGGCTACATGCAAATTGGTCTGTCCCTGGCCCAGTGCATCATGGGAACAGGGCAGACCAAACTACCAAGCCAATTCTTATACCGGGAAGGAAACAAGCTTCCGGGGACCGGTTTCTGGCATTTCAGCCGTCTTCTGCCCGGCTTGCTTGAATCCTGATGGTGCAATGAGCAAGGGACTCACATCTGAGTATACCCTTCCACGCTTATGGTAGACAAAACGATTCAGAAAAGGGGGTGGTGATGGACAGAGTATCTGAATTAAACACAACACTCGTACCCAGTCAACAGATCAGGGCTTGATCCATCACCGTTTTTTTTAGCTCACTGCACCATCCCAGCTCAGAACCTGGCTACATGCAAATTGGTCTGTCCCTGGCCCAGTGCATCATGGGAACAGGGCAGACCAAACTACCAAGCCAATTCTTATACCGGGAAGGAAACAAGCTTCCGGGGACCGGTTTCTGGCATTTCAGCCGTCTTCGGCCCGGCTTGCTTGAATCCAGATGGTGCAATGAGCAAAGGATCACATCTGAGTATACCCCTCCAAGCTTATGGTGGACAAAACGATTCAGAAAAGGGGGTGGTGATGGACCGAGTATCTGAATTAAACAGAACACTCGTACCCAGTCAACAGATCAGGGCTTGATCCATCACCGTTTTTTAGCTCACTGCACCATCCCAGCTCAGAACCTGGCTACATGCAAATTGGTCTGTCCCTGGCCCAGTGCATCATGGGAACAGGGCAGACCAAACTACCAAGCCAATTCTTATACCGGGAAGGAAACAAGCTTCCGGGGACCGGTTTCTGGCATTTCAGCCGTCTTCGGCCCGGCTTGCTTGAATCCTGATGGTGCAATGAGCAAGGGACTCACATCTGATTATACCCTTCCACGCTTATGGTGGACAAAACGATTCAGAAAAGAGGGTGGTGATGGACAGAGTATCTGAATTAAACAGAACACTCATACCCAGTCAACAGATCAGGGCTTGATCCATCACCGTTTTTTAGCTCACTGCACCATCCCAGCTCAGAACCTGGCTATATGCAAATTGGTCTGTCCCTGGCCCAGTGCATCATGGGAACAGGGCAGACCAAACTACCAAGCCAATTCTTATACCGGGAAGGAAACAAGCTTCCGGGGACCGGTTTCTGGCATTTCAGCTCTTCTTCGGCCCGGCTTGCTTGAATCCTGATGGTGCAATGAGCAAGGGACTCACATCTGAGTATACCCTTCCACGCTTATGGTGGACAAAACGATTCAAAAAAGGGGGTGGTGATGGACAGAGTATCTAAATTAAACAGAACACTCGTACCCAGTCAACAGATCAGGGCTTGATCCATCACCGTTTTTTAGCTCACTGTACCATCCCAGCTCAGAACCTGGCTACATGCAAATTCAGACACTCTGTTCATCACCACCCCCCTTTTCTGAAGGCGGCGCATAAAGGGCACGTCACCCCGGTGGAGTGGGTGACGCCGTTTTCCCTTTGCTTTTACTCCCAGGACCTGTTATTTACAACTGCCTGAAACCCTGGTCGCTTGCAGAGCCTGGTGCCTGCCTCTGTCCCCCTCCTGCTGCCGCAACCGACATCCACAGTGGCCGCCAAGCGGAGGGGGGCTCTGGACTACGTTTCCCGCCCTGCCTAGCGGCGGGAGACGCATCGAAGATCGTGCCAGGTGGCGCATAAAGGCCGCGTCACTCCCACGTCGCGGGAGCACCTGGGGCTAAGCCCGGGCAAAGGGCGGGCTCTCTGTGGCCCAAGGAGGAGGGGACGGGCCACCCCCCTTTCAGCCAGCTACGTGAACTACGGCATAAGGTGACTGTACACTAAAAACAAATATCTCTCTTTTTGGTTGAATGAATAGTGGTATTTTAATTTTGATTATTTTTATGAATCTAAGTAGATGCAACTCTATTAAAGCAGACAGATTCTAATAATTAACGTCAATCACCAATAACATGATAAAAGTCAAAAAAACACCCATCGCCACAAGATCCTCCACTAGGAATAAAGTGGCCCCTACTACACCTCTTCCTACCCTCACTGCTATTGACATAATGCTGCAGAAAACTATAGGCGTTGTGGCAGACGCTTTCCAAAATACAGAGAGGCGTCTTTCGCTAACTCCTAATTTGTGTTTCCCTAATCTTTCACTACATAACACCACCACCATTAATACCTCTGACATCACTATAAATTCTCAGGAATCACTTTTAATGCAATCCTTTACAGGGTTGCCTAACACCCAAGTCAGAGATACCTCATTACCAGACACAAGTACACCATTAATTTGTAACAGCGTGGAAAGCAGTCCGCTGCCGACTTGTAGCCCACATGACAACTCAGGCCCTCCTCCTTCTAGAGCTATGTCTTTAGATTCACCACATGAGGAATACTCGGGGAAACCACCATCTATAAATAACTCTGCCCGCGATAAAGGCAGCCCGACAACTAAGCCCAAAAGGCGGAATAGGAAAAAATTAAAATCAAATGTGAGGATAATCTCCCAACCCCTTTGTAAACACAAGCTCTTAGTGAAGGACCTTTGGTCCAATTTTAGATTGGCCAAACTGACAAGTAATATACCTAACCACCAGACCCCACTACCACCTAGTCTGATGGCATCCCAACAGCCAAAAGAGCCACAGGTAGAAAATATAATAGTTAGTATAGACCAGTCATGCCAGACTGATTTATTAACTTTAAGTGATAACACACTTTTGACCCAACTGGAACATTTAATAAGGTCCCTCCTGTTGCCTATACGAGAAAGAATTATTAAGCCGTTGAGAAATTTGAAGTTACACAAAACAAAAACACTGCAACAATGTTAAAAATACTCAGATCACCGCCATCAAAAGAGAACCCCACGTCGGTTAAATGTCCATCAAAACCGACTAATAATAAGACCGTACGATCGAAGAATCCACCTCACAACGGTAACATCAAACAGACACTAACCCCTCTATCTGCAGCATTAGCCCCAAACGTCGCAAAAATACTGCACCAGTAGTAGTTCTAGACCCCAATATAGCTTCTGAGCCCCCTCCAACTGAAAATGATGAGAGCGAATGGGCGGCAGAGGGTCTATGTACTGATAAACAAAATGACCAGCCCAGACCTCTGAGGCCCACAGTAACCCAAAATAGGCCCACAAATGATCACCCTGTGAAACCCTTAAACCGGATACCACCTAAAAAGCCAATCCACATCAACCTTCCCCCTGAGTCTCTCCCCTACACAATAGTAATGATGGGTGTCCTGAAACTGGGTGAGGGGAAAACAGAAACATATGGGGAACTAAAAAACAAAGTGAGCCATTGGCTAACTACACATAGGCCGCTTCCCTCATATTTCAATGGGCAAATATCCCATGTCAGGAGGGTAGATTGGGTGGCCCCACAAATAGTTTGATTCGCACTATGGACCTTAGCTACTTCTATCCCTTAAACGATCCCTGGTCTAATAACAAGCACATACATCTTCTACCAGAACAGGGGAGACCTTATACCCTCACTAACCAACACCAAAACTGGGATACTATAGGTAATTATGGCCATTACACCCCAGACAACCTATTTTATTCAGGTCGGGCCATACCCAGGGATCACAGAACCACAAATCACCTTGTAATGTACCCAGAGAGGAGGGAAGGATCATACCAAGTACTCCAACACGAATATCCCTATTCAACCTATTTGAATAACCAGTACAATGTTCCTATTTAAAACAGGTTTAATGCCTTTTATGAACAGTGTGGCCTGGAGGGGGTCGACTGACTACCCATAACGCAAATCCCCCCTGTACAAAATGATTACGTAAACCATGATATAACACCTGACAAAGACGCTGATACAAAGGGCCTGAATGAACTTACCATTCCTGAGAAATTAATATTAATTGACCAGACAGGCCCAGAAACAAGAACCTCATCAGAGAGTTCGCTTCTACAAAATCGGTCAAGATCTTCCATAGACTATTTAGAGGCCTTTAGCCACGACCTAACTAATACAGAACACAACCATAATACTATGGAAGAACAGGTAGTTACACAAACAGAGTTTATTGACCCAAATATATATAATAATGTAAACATAGATATAGTGACAGATGCAGACACAACACCATCATGCAGCACAAGCCTGGTCTCCTGGAACACGGCAGACCTAGCCGATAAAGCTTGCAATCCTACTTGGCTGTCTTTTGTCAAACAATACGCAGTGATATGCCTCCAAGAAACATGGCTGGCAGAATTTTTTTTTCAGATCGAGGGATATCAAAGCTTCCTCACCCCAGCCAAACCATCGAGTAGTGGAAGAGCAAAGGGGGGTCTGGCAATTTACATAAATTTGGCTCTTATCTGTCATAAAAACATCCGTTATTCAGGCAATAGGAATATCCAAGTGTTAGAGCTAAAGAGGGGTAAACATACCTTGACCCTGATCAATTTTTATAATGCAGTAAACCAATATGGAGAATGCAATTTACTGCAGCTGTGTGACTTTCTGAGAGACAATGTGGGGAACTTGTCAAGCCAATTGCTGATTGCTGGTGATTTTAATACCCATCCCTGTGGGAATACAGGAGTGACGCCCATGGGATATCTAGGGTGCAATAGCATGAAAGGCTTTCACTTTGATCACTCTCGGCGTGGAACTCAACTTAACATTTTGATGAATAAAAACAACTTAGTTGCAGCTATGTCTGAGACGGCGGAGCACACACTTTTCCATGTTCCCACATATAAAAGTAATTCAAACAGATCATACATAGACCATATCCTATTATCTACCGACCTTGCCAACTTTGCCTCAGATTTTCGCATCCAAATGAACATCCATAGCGATCATAACCCCATCTCCATCAAACTGGGTGGAGGCATCTTTGAACTGCGAAAACGCTGTGAAGGCCGGGGAACCGTAAAGTGCACAAACGGAAAGCGCCGCCTTAAATGGACAATGGTGAATTGTGATAATTTGTATACCTCAATCATTAATCTATGTAGCTCCGAACTTACAATCTGTGTGTCATCTACATCATCTCCTGGACAAACTTTGTCTGCATTTGAGGGGGTCGTAGCAACAGTAGGGTCCTTGTTGATGGTGCCAGCAAATGGGCATGCTGGCAATAACCCAAAATGGTTTGATCATTCCTGCTCCAAAGCCAGCCGAGACCTTAAGATGGCGCTAAAAGCTAGACCCAGATATTCGGCACGTATCAAGGTTATGCGCGCCAACTATAATAAATCCCTTGCGACACGGAAAAAAGAGGTAAAAGCAAGCACCTGGGAGTCCCTTTTAGATCCTAAAATTTTGGGTAACATGCCAAGTTCTGGGAAATTATCAATAAACCTCTGTTTGATCATCCAAGTAACACTGTTCTTGGCACAAATATCCCAGAGGAAGAGTGGGTCACCCATTTCAGTACTATTTTTAAAAGTAATAAGTCACAAGCTGAGTATAACTCTATCACTCCTATGGAGAATCTTCTGCATTTTTCAATTAATGAGGTTGAAAAAGGAATTCAAGGCCTAACCTGTAATAAGGCCCCAGGGCCTGACGGCCTTCCCCCAGATCTTTTTAAATCTTGTCCATCACTATGGGCCCCTGTTCTTACCGCTGTAGTTAATGCAGCAGCAGCTTCTGGTTGCCCAAAGTTGTGGGGGCTCTCCACCATAGTACCCGTATTTAATAAAGGAGACCTCAGTAGCCCACTCTGTTACAGACCAATATCTCTAATTAACTCTGTAGTAAAAGTAGTGGGGGTGTGATTTTAAACAGGTTAGTAGCATGGGCAGATGAAAATAATGTAATTTCTCCAATTCAATACGGCTTCAGGCCTGGACACTCAACGGTAACCCAGTGTTTGAACCTGTACATGATCATAGGAAAATACACCATGGCCCGACAAGGTACAATTCACATGGCATTCATGGACCTATCGTCGGCTTTCGACTGTGTAGACCGAGGTAGGCTATGGGATGCCATGGCAAAATTGGGTGTAGAGCAGAACCTGATTAACTTACTAGCCGACATGCACTCCGACAGAAGAGTAAATGTCAGATATACACAAGACTTAAAAGTAACGAGGGATTTTGGAATACGTCGGGGCGTCCGCCAAGGGTGTATTCTAGCCCCATTCCTCTTCAACCTATACATCAATGACCTAAAGAGCATCTTTTAAGTACAGGAGTGGATTACCCCTATGTCGGCCGGAAAGGCCTGCCGGTTCTGCTCTATGCGGACGACGCAGTCCTGATATCCAGGACTGCAACTGGCCTACAAGCCCTACTAAATTCTTTCCATGTTTTTATGAAGTCCCGGGACCTGAGTATCAACAACTCAAAATCTTATGTCATGAAGGTAGGCCTAGAGAAAAAAAAGCCAAACTCATTTAATGTTAACGGGGAAAAAATTCCTGTTGCTAAAACATTCTCCTACCTCTGTGTCCTCTTTGACCATCAGCTAAATTAGGGACCCGCAGTACAGAGGAAAATGGGAGAGGTAACCAGAGCCAACGCAGCAATACTTGACTTCGCAAGAAAAATGGGTAATAGTCCGGTAGCCGCATTGCTCCAACTTTATCAAGCTAAGAGCACTGCTATTGCATGCTATGGAAGTGAGCTATGGGGGTACACCTCCTCTAGAGGCCTGGAGGTTGCAGAAAATAGTTTTTTAAAACTGGTTTTGAGGGTCCCGAGGGGAACAGCAAACTTTTCTGCCCATGAAGAGTTGGGCATGCCCTATTTATGCGATAGGATAGCCGTAAATCCCTTACTTTGTTGGCTAAACTGTTGGATAAATACTGACATACCCCTTACCCAACAAATCCTGAAAGAAGCACTAACATGGGAAAACGGGTTCAAAGTCCCCTGGATTAAATATATCAGTAAATGTTTTTCTGAACTAGGGCGTCCCGATCTTTTTGCAACCCCAGAGTTTATCACTAAATCTGATGTTATTTTTGTGAAGAAGACCTTCATTGCATCTAGGTATTTAGCTCGGGAGGAGGTCGAACTAAAGAAAGACAGTGTTCGGAAACATGTGCTATTAAAAACCTCTTTGCGCATGGAACCGTACCTGTCATGGCCCCTGTCAGGTTATGATCGCTTTCTGCTCACAAGGTTTCGCTTAGATTTATTCCATCTATTATTGGCCGTACCGAGGGGGGCCCATCGAGGCCAAGTGTTGCCAGCTTGCGGCTGCGACGAAAAGTCTCTGCAAGATCTGGCACACTTCCTATTCATCTGTCCCTTCTATCTTGTACCACAGAAGCTATATTTAAAACCATGCCTCAAACAAATGAATTTTGCACAAATCAGACCAGCACTTTATTACCTCCAACTTTTAAGCTGTGATTGCACTTTATTTGTATGTAGTTTTTTAAAACTCACAATTAAATTTAGGAAAAGCATGGAGGGGTAACTGTGTTGCTGAGAGAAATATTTTAACTAACATAACTATTTATATCTAAAATTTTTTTATTGTATATTCTGCTGTAGGTCCTCTATTCTATGTCGTTTTTAACAATATCTGGATTTTATGTGTTAATGTATGTTTACTGAAATGTGCTTTTATGGTTGTTACTATGAACAATCGAATAAAGTTTTTTTTTTACTTGACTTTGACATACACACTACTAAATACTATGCATTAATATAAATTACTATATAGGAGGTTGTCATTTTAACTAAATCAGGTCTATTGGCTTTGTCAAGGGGTCAACACCTTAATATGCAAGGTAAGCATATTGGCTTTGTCAAACGTCTCCATAATATTATATAAAGAGAGCCTATTGGCTTTGTCAAGGAGTTAAGCTATTAAAATATCATGGCACGCCTTTTGGCTTTGTTGAGAGGTCACCCCATTAAAATATAATGCAAACCTCTTGGATTTGTCAAACGATCACCATATTATAGGACATAATAATTTCATATTAAAAATCATCTCAATGGAATGAGTAACCGTGTTTATTATTAAAACCATTGCCATGTTCACCAAAAATCATGGTCAGCAATTTATCTCTCCTTTGCGTCTTCAGGCCACATAAAATGTAACCACTAGGGACCCGATTAAGAGTTTCGGGGGAGCAGGGGCAGGCAGTACTCCACTGCCACGGCCTTGCAAGACCTAGACTCGCTTCTGCCTGCCTGCCTGCCAGATTACAACTAATTTTTAGTCTAGCAGGTGGGCCGTGTGGCGTTCCCATGGCGGTGCCGCATGGGAAGGTCTCACAAGGTTCCTGCACGGCATGGACTTGAAAGTCCATGTCATGCAGGATCTTTTGGGCATGCACACAGAGGTACACATGTTATTCCCCCTTGTGTGCCTGCACACATGGCGGAAGAACAGGGGGTCTGGTAGGGCCCACTTGGTTTCCTCTCCTCCAAGGTTTACATGGATGAGGAACCGCCATGTAAACCCTGGATTAGAGGAAACTCCTAATATGCTTGGTGATCCCGCCAAGCATATTGCTGCCTCTGACCGCCACGCCACCTTCAGGGTACTGCGGTTCTCTGGTGACGTTGGCAGTCCCAGGGCTGTCCAACCGCCCAACTCTTAATGGGGCAGTCAGACTTGCAGTGCGGGGTGGCTAGATCGCTGCGCCACCACGAGTCTGGTGGTCCTCAGACCACCAGAATTTTATTCAGACCCTAGGTGTTCCTGCACTCCAGAGTTGAAGAACAAAAGCTCCTGCTTCAGGAGTGTTTTAAATCGTAGTTGTTTTGTCTGAGTGTCATAATTTCCGGACCCCTTAAACTTAGGACACTTTTGTAATTCACCTTTAGGAAAGGCTGCTGCAACTCCTGCAGCCAGCACCCCTCCCCCTGTCGCAAACACTTTTATGTCCACTTTTGGTGCCCCTGCCTAGTGTGGTGCTACCACAAGGAAGGAATAGGGCCAAAATAAAGCCCTTGCAGGGCATTATGGGCGCTTCCATCATAGAGCAGTAAATATTTTATGAACAGCTCCTTATTATTTGTTAGTGGCCTTTGTGCCCTTTCTTCTTAGAGTTTCATTTGTTTTCCTGGTTGTGTATTGGGTGGCACCCCAGCTGCCTATGATGTTGGGGCAGTGCAGGGAGCCCACTGCTGTGCTGTCCTCCTGGCACCCTGCGCGGCGCAGTACCTAGCATTCTCTCTCCGGCCTGCAGTCCATGTTGTTTGGAGAATAATGCAGGGTACAGCTGACTGCATCCGCCTTTCCCCAACATACATGGAAATGGAGTCTCAGACCACCCTTTTACAGTGCCAGCCCTACCCTTGTCCATCCTTTGACTCGGAGAGGGGGTGCGGAAATCCATTAATTGTGCTGGGCCCCTGGATCGGAGTCCCTGAGGCCGAAGGAGAGTCTGAAGAGAGGGCATCACGTACGCCCCCTTCCTGAAAATTGTTACTTGCATCAACCCCAGAGCACTGGCCCATCCTGGAAGTAAATCTTAAAAATACGGTGGGGGGGAGGTACACATACTCATTTTCTCAAAACATTCAACATATTTTAAGATTAATATCTCCGGTCGATATGCACAATCTCAGGCTCGTTTTACTACTGGTCGTGAGAGCTGGCTGCCTGCAGCATTTTCAGTCAGCTGCCTGATCTTAAAGGGGCCCACGTTGCGATGAGCTAATTGATCCTATGCTTTTCCCTCCAAAGATCCAATGGCCTGCTAGCTGTTTTGCAGGGCATCTGGGGGGCAGTGGAGTCCATGTTTTCCCCCAAGTGGTCCTAAAGGGACAAATGCCATTGGCACTGGAAAGACACATCTAGTCCTGAATCTTGTTGAGAGCAGCTCTGAGGCTTCTTGACCTGTTGGCCTCATGCATCCTGCTTGTCCAGTTTGCCAGGTGGCATATGCAGGCTTTGCAGTTGGATATGAATCCACAGTGGGCCCAATACAAGGGGTTTGCAGAAGTCTAGTAGTTTGTTGAGGGGACATTACTGCCAAATTAAGCTAAATAATGCATAGGACCTCAATGACAAGAATTAAGTTGGTCTGAACTTGTCTGGGGTTGCCTGTGATTTGTTTAATGAGTTCACATTGAATGAATGAAATTATATTTATATAGCGCGTAGCTACCCTGAGGCCTTGTAGCGCTTATGGACCGCACAGAGAAAGCACATCAGTTTAGGGCACATTACTGAACAGGTGAGTTTTCAGAAGCTTGCGAAAGGCCAGTATGTTAGGTTCACCGCGCAGAGTGGAGGGGAGAGAGTTCCAGAGGTTTGAGGCATTCAGGGAGAAAGAGCGTCCACCCCACTTGGAGCGACGGACTTTCCTGGACATGGCGAGGAAGGCTGAGCTGGAACGAAGATTTCTGGAGGGATGGTAAGGGGTAACCAGGGAATGTAAGATGACCGAATCTGATTTCCACATGGCTCTATGAGCCAGGCACATGGCCTTGAATTGGAACCTGGCCCGGATAGGGAGCCAGTACAGAGTTCTCAGAGCAGATTTTGCAGATTGTCTGCGGGGTATTTGGAGCAGTAGATGGGCCGCGCAGTTCTGGATTACTTTAAGTTTTTGCATGGTTGCCTGCGGGGCACCCAGGTACAGCGCATTCCCGTAATCAAGGCGGGAGAGTATGAGAGCTTGCACCATAATCCTTCTCGCCTTGAAGGGAAGCAGGGGAAGAACCTTTCTTAACATCCTCAGCAAACCAAAGCAGGCGGCGGCGAGCTTGACGGTTTGAAAGCCAAAACAGAGAGAGCTGTCCAGCCACATGCCGAGGCTCTTAATCTTCTGCTTTGGAGCAGGCATAGGGCTGAGGCAGGTTGGCCATAGATGAGCCGGTAGGGCACATGGCGGTTTTCCCAGAAACATCAGCTCAGTCTTGTCGCCGTTTAGTTTAAGATAAGATAGATTCATCCACTCGGCTACTGCTTCCAGACAACTGCCTAGAGAGCTGGATGAACCCTCTGGATGGTTCAGAGACACCACCAGTTGGGTGTCATCTGCATAGGTTATAATCTGTATACCGAATGGAAGGACCACCTCTGCTAAAGGCGCCATATAGGTGTTAAAGAGTGTGGGGCTCAGGGAAGAGCCATGAGGAACCCTACAGCTGAGTGGCCAACAGTTGGACGAGGCGGTACCCTCGAAGACCTGGAAAAAACGGTCTTTGAGGAAGGACTGTAGCCAGGAGAGTGCCGAATGGGTCACTCCAAGATTTTTTAGTCGTTTCAGTAGGATGTTATGATCAACAGTGTCAAAAGCGGTACTGAGAGCTAAAAGAATATTAGCAGCCGAACCGCCCCGATCTAAAAGCTTCCGTGCCTCTTCGGTTACAGCCAGAAGGGCCGTCTCTGTCCCTAATCGAGGGCGAAAGCCTGTTTGAGAGACATGTAGCAGGTTGTTAGATTCCAGATATTGTCCTAGTATGGAATTTATGTGTCTCTCTATCAGCTTGCTTAACCAGGGGAGGAGAGAGATGGGACGATAATTGGCCAGGTTAGAAGGGTCCAGACTAGGTTTTTTCAGGAGGGACCTTACCTGTGCGCATTTCCAGGCAAGGTGAACCGTGTTCGAGGCGATGGAGGCATTTAAAATATCCAAGATTACTGGGCATATAGCATCAGCAACTAAGGAGAGGTGTTGCGGGGGCCGGGTCTAAAGGAGAGCCCAAGATCACTTTTGGAATAAGTGTTTTTAGGGAAACCTCATCTAGCAAAGGGAACTCTACTAGAGAGCATAGAGGGGAAGGGGAAGAGCTTTGTGATGTTAAATTCGATAGCATCGGTCTCAGAGGGAGAAAAGGACTGTCCAATCAGGTGGATTTTTTGGTAGAAATATTCTGCTAGGGTGTTGCAACGAGCCGGAGCATCCTCTGGTTTGGGGATTTTTTGAGGTATAGTGACCAGGGATTTGGCGATACAGAAAATCTCTTTTGGAGAGTCTGCGGCTGCACTGATCTTCTCCTCATAGAAGGAGGACTGGGCCATTTTTATTTCTGACTTGTAGTTCCTAATTGCCTTTCTATAGGCTGTTTTCCTCTCTTCTATTGGGTTCTCTCTCCAGCTCCTTTCTAATTTCCTAGAAGATTGTTTGAGCTCCCTTAGTTTAGGGAGAACCAGGGTGCTGTTTTTGGAATGGATTTTTTATTTAGAAATCTTTTGGGAGCTAACATGTCCAAAGAGCTTTGAATCCAGAAGTTAAAGTTGTTATTTGCCCTCTCTGGGTCGGGTCTAGTGGGCGGTGTGGTATTCTCCAGGAGACTGGACCATTGACTAGCAGAAAGATTTGACCATTTCCTTTCTTGTATCCTAGTGGCGCTCTCAGAAGGGAAGGTAACAGGAGTTTCCCAGCTTTAAGGAATCAATGAATGGTCGGTCCAGGGGAGGGGAATAGGAGAATCAACCAGAAGATTCGGAGAGTTGCTAAGCACAGGATCCAGAAGATGACCTTTTATATGTGTGGGTGTGAAGCCTTTCTGAGTAATTTGAAGAGCTGATAGGCAGGATAGAAGTTCTTTAGTCATGTTGTCCGAGGGGTCATCCAGATGGATATTAAGATCCCCCAGAATCGTGTAATTGGCAGGGGAAAGAGCTAGGTTAGCGACAAGACTCGGGAGTGCACTGAGATATTGTCCTATGGGTCCTGGGGAGCGATAAAGCAGTAAGCCAGAGAAGGTACTAGTAGGTGAAAATTCTAAAGAAAAGTTCATATTTTCAGTCTGGCAATCCTTCGATAGAAGTCCGGCAGCAGAAATGATCTCTGAAAATTATCGCTAGCCCTCCCCCTCTGCCATTTTTGCGATCCGCTCTTTGTATCAGGTAACCAGGTGGCATAGTTTGAATGACAGCTGGGTCTGCTTCATCCTGGAGCCATTTCTCAGTGAGAAATAAAACATCAGGTTTAAGGTCTTCTATTAAGAGAACAAGTTCAACTGAGTGTTTAGGGAGAGAGCGACAGTTCAGTAAGTAAAATTTTAAAGGATGGCTGCCGTCTTGATGAAACTTGAAATAACAATGGGTGAATCCAGAGGGGCTATTGGCCAGATCTAGTGAATGTCGGCAATTGATGCCGGTAACTCCTATCATGCCGCGCAATGTCTGGGCACTGTAAGTAAGAATACCATTCGACAAACCGCCTGGGTTCCTGGCCCCTGGTCCCGGTCGGGCGCGGACAGGCGCAGAAGGGCTTGCCTTTGGTGCACCTTCGGTGCGCCCGCGGCATGCCCACTGCGCACGTCCGCTGCGCGTAGCGACTGGCATGCTGCCTAAGTACTGCCCACCTATCACGCTGATCTCCTGTCTCCGCCCTCAACTGGAAGTAAGGAGAGTGCTAACACCCTCCACAACAATCAGGTAAAACCTGTGGTGGACCAGGGTGCGGCGGAAGTGCAGGAGCGCTACCAGTGAAAGCAGGTAAATGGCTAGCAAAGTATTTTAAAAAGCGGCGGGAAATACAAATTAACTAGATTCTAAAATGTAGTTACAGGTGCGCTTACAGACGTGACTTCTGCTGCGCGCATTCTCTGTACTGTGGGCCTGGTGTGCTGCCTAAGTACTGCCCACCTATCACGCTGATCTCCTATCTCCGCCCCCAACTGGAAGTAAGGAGAGCGCCAACACCCTCCACAACATCAGGTAAAACCTGCGGTGGACCGGGGTGTGGCGGAAGTGCAGGAGCGCTAGCAGTGAAAGCAGGTAAATGGCTAGCAAAGTGTTTTAAAAAGCGGCGAGAAATACAAATTAACAAGATTCTAAAACGTAGTTACAGGTGCTCTTACAGACGTGACATTTGGTAGTGAACTTGGTTTTGTGAACAATATGTTGGCCACCCCAGTACTTATGCCCCATACTTTTAATGGGAGAGGGTTAGCATCTACTATAGACTTTATATTAGCTTCACGCATGTATGCACATAGTTCCTTTACGGCTGTGCGATTATTTTCCATTATGCCTATTGATTAATTTGCCTTCGCATAGATTCAAAAAGATCTGAAGGACTGGGCTATTCTAAGGCCCAGCGGTGCCAGGGGACAACACCTGAAACCTTCGTGGGTTACCTGTTCCGGCGTACAAATCACAGAGACACGGGACACTTCCTTGGGCGTCAAAGATCGAGTTTTATTTACTGCAGGGAATACAGAAGTCGCAAGAAGTACAGCATGTGTAGGTTCTAGGAGACTGCTTCAAATTGCAACAGTGGATCGCTCCTTTTATACGATTTTTAGTCATAGCACAACATGGCAAACAAAAGGTTACAACTCAGTTCCCACAGTAAACTTCAAAAGGGTTGCTTTCATGTATTCAGGAGCCCGGAACATAATTACAGTAGCATCGCCAGTTCCCAACTGTAAAAGTACGTTATCCCACCATTAAGTACATTCCATTTCGGCTGTAAACGAGTTTAAGGAAGAGACAGAAACAGGTGCAAGGAAGACAACAGATTCGGAAAGAGTGTAGAGGGGCAATATCGGAAACAGGATTGCAGGATCAAAGGATTCGTGCCTAATGCATGCACGGCTGAAACAATAGACCGGCACGGCAAGATGAGCCTCGAGCGGGGCCATCTGCCTTCGCAGTGTCATCCCCCTCGTCATAAAGACACCCTCAAAGAAACACGTGTCTTCCGCAGGAGCTTGGGAATCCCAGGGTCACGAAGCGGACAGTGTCCGTTCGCTGGCTACTTGAGGGCAAGAGACAAAATGGATGCCGTATCTAAAATGGAACCCGTGGGTTCAGACGAAGAAACCCACGAATAAGATGAACGGTTCAGGCCAGCATAGCGAAAACGCGTACATCCACTAAACTCGTCATTTGCGGTTCATAGATACCAAACTCGTCCATATTCGAATGAGTCAAAAACACCACTATGATTGTCACGGAACCTCAGACACTCCTTTTGCCCTCATGTAGGAAAGCACTAGTCGATATCAGAATCGATGTCGATATTCATCAGATCATTCAGATGTTGCTGCAACATCATTCTATCCATCAATGCTTCCTTAGTAACAGACGGCCGTCTTATACACGTTGTAGCACAGAGGCCACATAAGGCAGGACCACACTGCACACAAAGACAACACGTGAACAGAAATGCTACAGCAACCCCAATGATCATCAGAATCTTCCAACCCCACGTCGACATCAGGCCCCAAAACCATCCTAGTAGCGTCCAATCACCTACGTCCACGTGTATGGACTCGGAGATCATATGCAATTTCGAGATGGCTTGATAGACAGTTTGAGCGTTATCAGGGATGAAAATGCAGCAACTCGAATGGATCACCTTACATACACCACCTCTATCTGCAAGAACAACGTCTAAAACCATACAGTTTTGCAACGTCATAAGCCTATCCGCCTGAAGCTCTGCTGTCAGATTACCAAGAGCACTTGCAGTTATATTAGCAGTCGATTCCACCACACGAGTCAACTGTCTCAGGTTCCTACTATTGATCATAGGTCCCCAAAACGGCAGGAAACCCTTAAAGAAGTCTCCTGCTTCTTGACCGGCAGTGTCCTCTTCGCTAATAACGCCTCTCACAACTCTAGTCTTGTGATAGTCCGAGGCAACTGTGAAGGTCGGTGGCAACAGATTCGCAATATAACAGGTGCCCGAGAAGTCACGAGGCAACCATGTATATGCGCGGTCGTAACATACAAAGTATGTACCCTTGGCAGTCAAAAGAACAGGGGAAGAGAGTGTTGGTAAAACATACGTTTCAGTGCAAGCACTCCTCCCAAGCTGAGCTCGCGGGCTTCAGCCAAGGCCTTTCAAGCAGAAATTTCCGAGATGGGGTACGATCCAGATTAGAGACGAGCTTTTAAGCTATCTATCACCCACTGACATGCTATATTCAGCCTCACTCAGATCCTTGTATGCTCGCACCTCTTCCTCTGGGATAAGCGATGCATCAAAAATATCTCTATCTAAGTCAGCAATTGCTCTCGCCAAAGGCTTGTGGTACGGGCCGGGACCATGGTCTGCAGTGCGTGGTTCTCGATGGGGGTAGGAATCGAGTGCGCTACGAAACATAGTTTGGAATGCTCGAGCTGACCCCTGGGAGCTGTAAGGAAGAACCAGATACGGAGTACCCCTATCCATGGTATGTGGGATTAACCCGCACACTCAACAGTTAGTAGTATTCATCACCAACTGATGTTGATGAAGAAGCTGGACAAAGTAATTATTCATGAATTCCGCACGTCTAACCTGTTCGTGTTGGGGCAGAGGATGAAAGGAATGTGGAGAAATAGTGGGAATAGATTTCGGTTCAGAAGAAAAAGTATGTGAAACAGAAGGCAATAATGACTGTATTCCAAAATACACTCCACCCACCAATAACATGGAAACAGTCAGAAACAGCAGGAATACCTGAAACAGAAAGCATTTTGTTCGTACAACCCTATACAATGTCGATCTTTGAGCTGAGATCCTCTCCACTTCCGACAACTTAGAGAATTCCATCCTCTAAAAACCGTCCGCAACGTTCTTGACGCACTTCGTTCTGAGTAGCGATTATCAATTCCCAGGAGTTCCCAGGAATCGACAAAAGTAACCGACCTAGTGTCAGAAACCTGCTAAACAGAAGGAAGTACCCGCACAGCCCTACGGTCAACCCGGATGTAAGGTTTTCTTTAATCAAACATTCAATTTTAATGCAAATCTCTTAGCTGTGGAAAAAAACATACGTAGAAAAGAACTCAAGAATTAATAGAGGATGCAATTGTTCATAATGTTCATGGCAACAATAAAGGGGTAATATGAATTGGAAAAGGGGAAAAAAACAAAAAGTGTTTTCATATATTAGTCTTTGTTATGATAACGAAGAAAATATCTGTTTCTTCCAGGACGAGTCTGTTCTTCAGATAATTGTTCAGATTGTGAAACAGCGTCCAATCGATCAGATGACAGTTCAAGCCTCGAGTTCTCCAATGCTGATGGTTCAACAAATGTATCTGACTACAATGAAGTATCTCCTACAGGTTGAGCATCACTAAACGGCACAAATTTTGTTGGGGTCTCCGTTTCCGTTGCGACAATCCCGGTCCTCACCCAGGAGTCTGCTGGCAAAGGAATAGGAACCTTTTTGGTGTGGGTGGCATGCACCCAATTCTTTCTGCCCTCCAAACGAACTGCAGTCCTTGTAGCTAGGAGGACTTGGAACGGGCCCACAAATCTCAGCTCCAAATTGCGCTTTCTGCCGAAGTTGCGGGTGACTACCCAGTCACCCGGTTGGAGCCGATGTCCAGGACCCTCTGTCTGTGCCGGTAGAGCTTCAAGGACCTGTTGATGAATTAACCTCAGTTTAGCAGTCAGATCATGAAGATAATCAATTAACATTGGGTACTCAAGACTATCAAAGGCCTTAGGCCTAGGGACTCCCCAAACGTTCGCAGGACGGCCGAACACAATCTCATATGGGCTAAGCCCTACTCGAGAGTGTACAATCGCCCTGGTCAACAAGAGAGCCAGAGGCAAGGCATCAGGCCATGACAGACCAGTCGTAGCTTGAATCTTAGCAAGTTTCAATTTCAGAGTACCATTATACCCTTCAACTAAACCCGCTGACGGGGGATGATTGGCACTATGGAATTTTTGTCGAATTCCAAGGCCCTTACACACACTCTTCATCACACTCCCCACAAACTCACTTCCGTTATCTGACCATACAATCCGTGGCATTCCATACCGAGGAAAGTATTCCTTCAGTAGGACTTTCGCTGTGGACAGGGCAGTATTATCTTTGAGAGGGTAGGCCTCAATCCATCTGGAGAACGCGCAAACCACAACTAACACGTACTTCAGATTATTACATCTCTCCATATGGATGAAGTCCAGTTGGATAACCTCAAAGGGACAGGTAGGAGGAGCAAAATGGCCAGGTGGAGTGGGGGTGCCTTTGCCGGGATTGTACATCATACATACCATACAATTCTTAACCACCCTCTCAGCACACTTAGCGATACCATCATTCTTCCATACAGGGGACAGCAACTTGCATATACCTTTCGCGCTAATATGTGACAAGCCATAGTCACAACGGCTAGCACATATGCATCCGGTAACATCCACCTCTGACATTCCGACAAATCAATCCAACATCCATGCGCATCTAACTTTCCCTTGCTTTCTTTCCACTTAGTCTTTTCAGTTTCGGTGGCCTCATTCTGAATCGCTTTCACGCTCTCAACAGTGTCCTCACACATACCAGTCTCTGCCGGCCACCTTACTGAACTCGTAACGTACATTCAGGTTGCAAGATTCTTAGCTGTCTCTTTAGCAATCTCATCCGCAAACACGTTAACACGACCAACATCATCCGTAACTTTTCGGTGCGCGCTGCATTTAATAATTGCCACCTGCTTAGGCAATGTAAGTGCGTCTAAAAGATCGTTCACGAGCTGTCCGTGTTGGATCTTCGTGCCATGCGATGTCATAAATCCTCTTTCTCTCCACAGATGACCAAAACTACGTGCAACGCCAAATGCATTTTGACTGTTGGTAAACACATTCACTCGCTTTCCCTTAGACAAAACACACGCTCTCATCAACGCAATCAACTCTGCCGCCTGCGCAGAATTCTGACTCAATCTCGCAGTTTCCACAACCGTACTCAACGTCACCACAGCATACGCGGTCGTCACATCACCATTCGGCAACTTGAAACACGAACCATCAACATACAAGGTACCATCGGGATCTGCCAATGGAGGGGTTTTTAGGTCAACACGTCCCTTCGTTTCTTCCTCAGTTCGCAAATAGCAATCATGTGGTGGTACATCATCTGATTCCATATTAGTCGGCAACAATGTCGCCGGGTTCAGTACATTACAGCGCTTTATTTGTATATGACTTGCCAAAAGCGTCAACTCATAACCGGACAACCTTGCGCTCGTCAAGTGTTGAGTTTTTGTACGATTCAAGAGAGTGTCAACTGCATGCGGAACCATCACCGTAAGCATATTATCCATGACCAGGCCTGCGGACTGTCGAATGGACACCGCAGCTGCCGCTGTCGCTCTTAGACAACTCGGCAATGCTCTAGCTACTGGGTCCAAGGTCGAGGAAAAATATGCACATGGACGCTGCTTACCGCCAAATTGTTGCGTCAAGACACTCAACGCACAACCCTCTCTCTCGTGAACGTATAGTGAAAACGGCTTACTGTAATCAGGAGTACCTAACACAGGAGCCGAACACAACGCATCACGCAATTCAGAAAAACTTTTCTGACACTCTTCAGTCCATGGCAAAGGAGTCGGAACATCCTCGCACAAGAGGGCTACCAATGGCTTTGCTAGCAATGAAAAATTCGGAATCCATTGCCTGCAGTATGACGTAATACCTAGAAAGGCACGCACATCTCTCTGAGTTGTTGGCACAGTCATTCGAGCGATCGCTGCAATTCTCTCTGGGGTCAACCTTCTTCCCTCCTTTGACAATAAGTGACCTGAATAGGTTACTTCTTGACAACAATATTGCAGCTTAGAAGGTGACACCTTGTGATCTAAGTCACAGAGATGCTGTAACAGCGATACTGTAGCAGTTCTGCAGATCTCTTTAGTGTCAGCAGCCACTAACAAGTCATCAACATACTGAATCAAGGCCGCACCAGCCGGTAACACAAACGCATCAAGTTGACTCTTCAGGGCTTGGCTGTAGATCGATGGACTCTCACAGTAGCCCTGAGGAGCGCGTTTAAACCTAAAGCTGCGACCACCTAATGAGAAGCCGAATAGATCTCTGCTTTCCTCAGCAATCGGAATGCTAAAGAAAGCATTCTTCAAATCGATCACTGAGAACCAAGAGGCAGAGGCTGGAATCAGAGTCAGTAAAGCCGTAATGTCAGGCACCACAGGAAATTGTGGAATCACAATTTTATTCACCTCCCGTAAATCAATAACAAAACAGTATACAGGAGGCTTGGATGGATCAGTTCGTTTCAAAATAGGTAACACAGGACTATTACACACATTTCCCCGAGTTTCCTCGATAACATCCTTCTTGATCAAGTCATAGATGATTGCTAACAGCGCTCGTTCACCATCAAGAGAGATACAATACTGGGGAATACGTGGTAATCGCACATTTGATTTCAATTGAACAACATAAGGTGAGATATCCAGCAGGCCCACATCATTGGGACCTGTTGCCCACAAAGACTTAGGAAGAGAACTCAATTCCGGCGGGAGCTTATCAGTTGACAAATACATAGGAGAGATCACTCTCTGACCCAATGTAAGCTCCACTCCCGCAGGAGAACAGTACAGGGTCGCATACAACCGTTTCAGCAAATTCAGACCCAAAAGATTCTCACCACAACCAGTAGTCAGAATCAAAGGAGCTTCCAGCTCACGAGGCCCAATTGTGAGGGGCAAAGGGCTAGAAACCGGATTGCTAACGGGGGCTCCAGCGAATCCAACGGAAACATTTGTTAAGCCAGACAAAGGTGCGCCAGGGAATTTCGAATGCATGATGGAACTTTTCGCTGCACCAGTGTCCAACAGAAAAGGCTCAACTACGCCCGATGTGGCAACTGCGATGTAAGGCCCTCTCTGATCAACCGGAACTGATACTACTCCCTCTCCTTGTCTGTAGCTGTCCTAGTAATTACCATCATCAATATCATGCTCGACGTAACAGTCATTCACATGATACTGTGCAGATCTACCCGACGATGAACCACGCTGATCAAAGCAATTGTTCGAATCTGCTGAAGTGTTAGAACGCTCATTCTGATTCTGAGTAACACCACGACCTCTACCTCGTGAGGCCTGTTGAGGACCACTACGACCTCCTCGAGCCGAACCACCATTGTTTCGGTCACATAAAACCGGACAATTAAACTTCAAATGGCCCTCGCCCCTACAGTATGCGCATTGATTATAGCCAAGCATAGATCTCGGTGTGGGAGAGTCATTACGTGACTGCGACCTAGAAGACTGTGATTGCGATCTATTTTGCTGTTGAGAGTCATTTTGATTCGAGCGCGGAGGATACGCTTGCTGTAACAGAACTTTGGTCTTGAGATCCTTTGTTTTCTTATCCGCACGATCATTTTCCTCCTTCTCTCTATTTTCGTAATATTGAGCTGTGGCTAATATCTGAGCAGAGGTAGAAACAGCCCACGAACTTTCGGAATTTTTCAATTTGTTGCTGAGTTCAGGCAACAAATTCAATACAAATTTATCTACAAATAATCGCTGACCTCCCTCAGTGCTCATATCCTGACCACTGTGATCGATGAATGCCTCCTCGAATCTCGTAAAGAAATCAGAGACACTCTCGTCCTTCTTTTGCTTGCACGCAGACAGTTTATCCCAATTAACTCTCATTGCTGGCATAAGTGTCTTCATAAGTGTAATTATCCTCTGAGGCAAATTCTCAATAATCTGTTCAGGCTTAGCCCCACCAACTTGTCGTCCGTCGGCCGCCGCAAGGGCTGCCCAATCACCGCCTAACTCGGCTACGTGATCTTCTTGACGGTTTTTTGCCCAAATTGGTTGCGGTACTACGTTACCGAACAACATATCGATATCGGCAAGATTCATAATAGTAGCATCCACTAATTGGGATAATTCCTTATAATAACCTGCCGGATTTTTGCGGGGGTCAGGCAAAGTTTGTTTCACCTGCAAAATTTCCGATCATTTCCATTGGAGGTGTATCCAAACTCTCTGGAAGTGTGGCGGAATAATAGGAACGGCAGTAGCATCACCTGGCATCCAAACTGGAGGAACTTCTCGCATGAGATACTGACCAGGTGTTGCCATCCACTCCTCAGTTTCGTCCTTAAACAATGCTCGAGGTAATACGGTAGATCGAAAAGATAAAAGACGCTCTACAGCACGTCGAACATTACTACCCACAATCATACCGTTCGAAAACTGATTCTGGAGTTCAGTCATTTCAGACGGCACATTGTCTACCTCATCAGTATCCCATACCTCTCGCAAGGATTTACACATTTCCTCAAACACAAATCTCTGCGTGGGCTCATTAAATTGAGAGAACGTCTCAAAAACCATACGCGGGGTGTATTTAATGGGACACCTAATCCAATTACGCGCCATTTTTATTAACGTATCACTCTCCCTACCACCAGGAATTTGACTTCGTCTTTGAGGGACATCAGAAACATCGGACCCAATGATCGGTCCAAATGGAGAGTAAAGATTAGCAACAGCATTAGGTATGCGACTACGGACAGACGGAGAAGAGGAGAGAAGTACCGGGGCAACAACATGGGGACTAAACACAGGAGCAGTAGGAGCAGTAGGAGTAGCCAAAAGAGCAGAAGTAGCGGGAACAACAGACTGAGAAGGTATAGGCAGTGGAGCAGTAGGAAGAAGGACAGGTAAGGGAACAGGGACGACTTGAGGAACAAGAGGATTCGGAAGAACGGGACCAGCGACAGGCTGACCAGCAGCTGCCGGAACAGGTTGAGGAACAGGAGGAACCACAGGGGCTGTAGTATCCTGTGCGTATGGAGGTGGTGACTTCAGTAGATAGGACAACAAAGGGTCCTCTACCGCTTCCTCTCCCTTCTTATCAGTACTCGACGGTAAAACGGGATAACACTTATCCACCGCCATATGTTGCAGTCTAGCAAAAACTTCTTTTTCCTTCTCTTCTTTATCTCGCTGGAACTGCTCTGCATTTCTCATCACCGTAACAATACCTTCCCTCTTATTTTTCTTAAGCTGTTTAATTTCTTTCTGCCTGGCCTCTTTTCGCTATAGCCGAAAGGAATCAAACATGGACGGCCTAGATTTCTTTTTGAACAATTTAGCTTCGAGATTATCCAAAATTGCAGTTTCAAAACTACCATGAGGTGGCCAACTAAGGACGCCATCATCTTTAGTGTAGCGGATCCAATAATCATTATACACGATAGGACCCACTCCATGGCGACTATAGAGCTCATAGATCGGAGTTCCAACTGGAGGTATCGGACATGAGTCCTCCAATCGGGAATCCGCACCGCAACATTTAAAGCAACTAAACAAGGTACTACGGCCAGGCATCGTGCACACTAACCGAGTTTACAAACTTCAAGGGTTATCGAATAACGATGTCCTCGCAAAAATGCAAGACCCTCGGTTTTTGGCAATTGCAATCGTCAAATAAAACCCAACAACTAAGAACCAATAACTAAGAACCACAAATGCAATGGAACCATGCAAACAACCAAGTTTCAACAACAACCAAGGACTCTCGGAGCGACCCACAAATACTTAACTGAAAGAGCAATGGCGTCACCAGGAAGGCCCGTCTATCGTCTCGCTGTACAAAGGACTACGCCAGGCGCCAAAACAGGTCGACAGTCAGGGCATCAGTCCGTCGCAGCCGTCAGGAGGCGGGAATCTTCGCGGGAAAAGTCTTCTGACCACTTATTTCGACAACAGGATCGATGAAGCGGGGTGCACCTTCCCTCAGAGATTTCACACGAAGTTCCTCACGATCGTCGGGCTTTGGACCGATACCGCTGATGTCGCCCCACGTTGGGCGCCAACTGAAGGACTGGGTTATTCTAAGGCCCAGCGGTGCCAGGGGACAACACCTGAAACCTTCGTGGGTTACCTGTTCCGGTATACAAATCACAGAGACACAGGACACTTCCTTCGGCGTCAAAGATCGAGTTTTATTTACTGCAGGGAATACAGAAGTTGCAAGAAGTACAGCATGTGTAGGTTCTAGGAGACTGCTTCAAATTGCAACAGTGGATCGCTCCTTTTATACCATTTTTAGTCATAGCACAACATGGCAAACAAAAGGTTACAACTCAGTTCCCACAGTAAACTTCAAAAGGGTTGCTTTCATGCATTCATGAGCCCGGAACATAATTACAGTAGCATCGCCAGTTCCCAACTATAAAAGTATGTTATCCCACCATTAAGTACATTCCATTTCGGTTGTAAACGAGTTTAAGGAAGAGACAGAAACAGGTGCAAGGAAGACAACAGATTCGGAAAGAGTGTAGAGGGGCAATATCGGAAACACGATTGCAGGATCAAAGGATTCGTGCCTAATGCATGCACGGCTGAAACAATAGACCAGCACGGCAAGATGAGCCTCGAGCGGGGCCATCTGCCTTCGCAGTGTCATCCCCCTCGTCATAAAGACACCCTCAAAGAAACACGTGTCTTCCGCAGGAGCTTGGGAATCCCAGGGTCACGAAGCGGACAGTTGTCGTTCGCTGGCTACTTGAAGGCAAGAGACAAAATGGATGCCGTATCTAAAATGGAACCCGTGGGTTCAGACGAAGAAACTCACGAATAAGATGAACGGTTCAGGCCAGCGTAGCGAGAACGCGTACACCCACTAAACTCGTCATTTGCGGTTCATAGATACCAAACTCGTCCATATTCGAACGAGTCAAAAACACCACTATGATTGTCACGGAACCTCAGATCAACTCAACTAACCAGGTATTGGGGAATATTACTTTGAATAAAACTACTGGTTACACCTTACGGTGGGCTAATGTGGACCCCGACGCATTGACCAAATAGGTGATTAAGAACTGTAAATCTGCTTTTGATATTTGCTTGAGGGATTCTGCATCTGATGTTGGTATTGTGCACTCCTTCCTCGAGATGTCAAGGGAGGTCAAGAATTTGTTAACGGTTCAACACAGCAACAAAATTAAAGATTTGGGGTGGTTTGATAAGAAATGCACAGAGGCTTACTCCAATTTGAAAAATGAATTGCATAAACAGCCCAGATCCCCTAATAAAGTTAGACAGGCTAGATTGGCATATAGACGGGCGATTAACGAGAGGAAGTGCATATTGAGAAACGAAGCATGGGATTCTCTCCACAGTGCGGTCCAGCTGAAAGATAGCACTGCATTCTGGAAGTCATTGAAGGCCCCTTTTTTATCATCTAGTGGAGCGCCCCTCTATCGAGGTAGCTATCTCAGAAGAAATATGGACCAACATTTTTCTAAGGTGTACAAAGATCAAGGAAACCCCGGGTTGCAATTGGCTGATACCTCACTAAATAATAATGATTTGGATGATTTACAAATCACTTTGGAAGAGGTGAACAGAGCCTTAACACTTAGTCTGGGCGCAAAGGCTCCTGGACCTGATAGAGTTCCAGTTGACTTGTACAAATCTAACGTCCTTTTATGGGGGCCCATATTAACCCAAGTCATTGACACTAGAGTTAAGTCAATTTTGCCTAAGACTTGGGTGGAATCAATCATCATTCCTATTTTTAAAAAGGGGGATCGCCATGACCCGGGGTGCTATAGACCAATTTTCATGCTTGATTCCTTGGTTAAAGTGATCGGACGGGTAATCCTGGAATGCCTACAAGATTGGGCAGAGGATACTCTGGTATTGTCAGACTTACAGCATGGTTTCCGTGCTAGATTAGGCACAATAGAACAACGCCTAAATTTAGCCATTCTTGTATGCAAATATATAAGAGTAAATAAAGGCAGTTTGTTGCTGGCATTAGTGGACCTCACCGCGGCCTTTGACTCCATAAGGCACGATAGGCTGTGGACAGTCCTTGAGGCAGTTGGGATTGATCCCCATATTATTGCCTTTTTACGACGTTTGTATAGTGGTGCTACTGCAAGCATGCAGTATGGTTTGGGGGGGAGTGCACTAAGGCTTTTCCCATTAGGAGAAGGGTCAGGCAAGGCTGCGTGCTGGCCCCCTTATTTTTTAATCTCTACATTAATGGACTGGGAGAAGCGTTACTTCTAAAGGGTAAAGATTTTCCGCAAGCTGGTGGTCGTCCTATACCAGCACTTTTATAAGCGGACACACGCAACATGGTCTTCAGAGGGTCCTGGAGAGTTTATGTAGTTTTATGAAGGATTTGGGCCTCAACATAAACATCTCCAAGACCTTTGTCATGAGATGTGGTCAAGGGGCACAGAGGACACGCAAAATGTTTGTTGATGAGAAGAAGTTAGCCTCAACATGTTTTTTTCCTACTTAGGCATTTAATTTAATCAGCAGGATTCATGGGCTCAAACTATCTCTGCCAAGAAATTGACATTCATCAGGTCAACCACAGCCCTAGTAACTTTTGCTAAAAAGCTAGGTAGGAAACCACCCACAGAGCTCCTGCAAATATATATGGCCAAGTGTATCACCATAGCGATATATGGGGCAGGGATGTGGGGCTTTGTAAATACCCTCCCACTACAAATTGTAGAAAATTCTTTTTTGAGGTATATTCTATCTGCACCACCTAGCACCTCCTCTTACGTTTGACATGAGGAGCTGGGCCTCCCCTATATTGCTGATCCTATTACATTAGAGCCAATACTTCTGCGGCAAAGGATTTGGTGCAAAGAGCAAACTAAGCTAAATAGGAAGATCATGCAAGACAGTTTAAGGCTGGAACGGGCTTTAAAGATTCACTGGATTAGATTTGTACGTGACTTTATGAACGATCTGGGTCACCTGGAATATTTTCTAAATTCAAGTTCAATGCTGGTGATTCCCAGAAAGATTTTAAATAAAAAGGCCTCCAACTACTAGATTCTATTTGAATGGCAAGGGAAATTTAAAAAATAAGTGTGAGGCAACATCAGTTACTACATACTACTTCAGGGATGGTGCCTTATACATTTTTTGTACCTGGTGGTTTTGATAGGTTGCTCCTAACTAGAATTAGATTGGGCAATGTCCACAGATTAGTTTCACTACCAAAATTGAATGACTGGTCCCGTGTGTTACCACCTTGTCCTTGTGACAAAAGCTCTGAAAAATCTACTATTCATTTAGTCCTGTTTTGTAAATTTTATCATGAGCTAAGGAAAGTGTGGATAATTAAATTTTTAAAAAACCTAGGGTTGAGGCAATGTCAATCAGCCTTTATTTCACTTGGCTATTGGAAAATGAGCACACGCAGGGAGATTTGCAATCTTTTCAGGTCGAGCGACCTATCTCAATGCGCATGCGCATTGAGCGGGAGCTCGATATAAAGTGGCTTAAACAGAGCTTACCGAGATCAGGTGATTCCCAGGCGATTTCTTGCAGTGCCCGTGAAAGCTCGCTCAATGCGCATGCGCATTGCCATAAAAAGCGCGTGCACAGACACCAGCCCCCCTCCCACAGTCATCCCCCAGCGTGCGCTGTGCCAACAAGCCTTTGAAGTGAAGCTTAGCTTCACTTCAAAGGTATCCGCTACCCCCGCCCCCTTCTTCACACGTTTCTCGCATTTCTCCTCCCTCCCTCGCCTCCCTCGCCCTTCAGCGTGCTCTGTTCACCCTGCTCCCTTTCTTCCTTCGTTCTTTCCTTTCCTTCTTTTGGCCCATCAGCCTCCATCCTTTCTTTCCCTCTTCCTTGTTTGTTGTTGCAATTTTTATACTGCTTGTTTTTCATTTTTAATACTCTGACCCTTGCTTGGCTTCACAGCACAAAGACCCCCCACCTTGTTGCTTTAAGGCAGACGCACCTGAAGGTCGGCTTTAACTATTATAGGAGGCTTTTTTTTTAAACAAATTTCTTGGGGGCTGTTTTTATAAAATTAACAAAGCATGTGAAACATCTTTTCACACAGAGCTCACCTATTTTGACCTCTGAAGCTAACCAATTTTTCTCTCCATACTCCGTGTATTTACAGAAAATAGTGGGCATTTGTTCGAAAAATCTAGAGCACCCATTCTTATCTCAGATTTTATTACCACATAACTCTGTTTTGCCTGCAAATTATGATAGTATCAACTGAAAAATGCATTTCATCCACATATTGAGAAAGTCCAGTAAATTCCCTAAGAAATAGCCAAATGATTTTTTTTCCACTCATTGATTATTTATTATTATTCGTTTTTCACTTTGCTCGTTTTTTCACAAAGCCTGTGTGCAATCTTTGAACAGGTTTAAGACCCGCACATTGATTAGTTTTGAGCCTCCACATGCTGGGCAGATACATTATTGTGTTCCTGACAGCATAGACTCACGCTCTCTGAAAAATATACTTCTAATAGGGCACCTTGGGAAATAAGACATGCGTCCGAGTTTTTCTGTTCGATGTTGCTGTGCCTTATTTCAGATAATAAAGAACTTCAGTTTCTATGTTATTTTTTTTTCTGCATGATTGGAAAAATTTGTCTCCTTTCCCTTTATCATTCTGGATTTGAGCTGCAAGTGTTGGGAAATCATGTCCTAAATTGATTTTTCATAAGTAACAACGTTCTTGTCAAACCAGCTGATACATTTTACATACTTATTGTACCGCTTTGTGTTCATGTGAATCCCACCTATCGTGAAAATGAGTCATTGATAGTTTTCAACACTGGCCATGTTCACTGGCAATGCAATATACTGACTTGCAGTATTTTCAATTCTGCAGTCCCAGCCCAGAGCATACCAAAATCTTCATCTCTTATCCTCGGTCAGTGGCGGTCGGTGGTGGGAGTAGCTACCGGGCGGTGATGTGGGGAGGGGCAGGGTGGGGGGTAGAAATCTATGGATTATGGAGGTTTACATGTAAGTAAACATATACATAAATAAAACGAATTTCGTTGCGCACACTGCATCCCCAAATGCGATGCAGTGCACGCAAAGAAATTCGTTGTATTTATTGATATGTTTACTTACCTGTAATCCTCCGTAATCCATAATTACTACCCCCCACCCTTCCCCTCCGCACGTCACCGCCCGGCAGCTACTGCCACCACCAACCGCTACTGTCCTTGGATACATTGTCCAGTTTGCACAGGTTTATTTATTTATTTAGTACTATTTAGAAAATAATTGGTCTCTATGTCCCCATCTGCGTTTAAATTGACCAGTCTGATCACTGTTGGGTGCTGCTGAGCGCCGAAAGAAAACACAGAGCAGCATGTTGTTCTCCTCTGTTGTGCCACTGCACCCTTTCAGATATGCACCTTCCGCTCTTCATTTAATACATGGTCCTTAGCCTCTGTACTTCTCATTCTGGTGCAGATGTCTAGTGCATGCCTTGTGAATGGGAGACGGGGTCTCTTTAATATTCATGTTCAGTGGGTCGGATATTATAGAAAGATGAGACACTTGAAAAGAGTAATAGTGCTATGCTGCAAGTGCGAATTGACAATAGCGTATAGGCTATGGTACGCAATGTTAAGCTTGACTGGAATTATGCTATTCTGCAGCCACATTTCTGCACTTTCCAAATATCTACCACTCTCTGCGTCATTTTTAAATTTCTACTAAAAAGGTATTGCTAGCGCAAACGGATAACATTTTAATTTCAAAAGAAGTGTGGCGTGGTGCTCCATAATGACAGTCTGTTGTTCAAATGGGTGTTGTTTACGGTTCCACAGGTAGCTGAACCTTTTCCTCCTGCTTGCATCACCAAACACGCCCTCATTGCCCAGTTGGAGGCCGGCCGTGTAAAGTGCACTTCAAAGGCCGCTCTCCCTGCTCCGCCCCCTGCTGCAGCCGAGACGCATTTCTCCTCCCCCTCCCCACAGCAATGCCCTCCGTCTTGTTTCTTTTTATTATTCCGAATGTCTAATTTTACCCCGTGTAGAGCTGTGTTTATTCTACGGGTAAGCAACCTTGGAGACTGCAGCCCATGTCTGCTTGCCTTCAACTGTGTTTTTACTGTAATATATGGACTTCGTGGGCTGTATTTGATTCGTGTTCGGCTCTGTCTAGTCTGTTGTTCAAATGGGTGTTGTTTACAGTTCCGCAGGTAGCTGAACCTTTTCCTCCTGCTTGCATCACCAAACACGCCCTCATTGCCCAGTTGGAGGTGGGGAGCGGCGGGTGTTGATGAAAATGATCTGATAGCTTCTGATGGGCTCGTCACAATTCGGCTTCGATAGTTTTCAGTGACACAGCCTTGGCTTAGTCTTCAACTATAAACGTATCCATGCATCCATTCACCCACCCATTCACATTTGCATCCATCCATGTGTGCATCCATCCACCATCACCTCCAAATCCACCTCCACCACCACATCCAACACCACATCCACCACCACATCCACCACCACATCCACCATCACATCCATATCCACCGCCACATCCACCGCCACATGCACCGCCACATCCACAGCCACATCCACCACCACATCCACCACACCCACCACCACCACATCCACCACACCCACCACCACTACATCCACCACCTCATCCACCACCACCCCATCCACCACCACCACATCCACCACCACCACCGCATCCACCATCACCACATCCACCACCACATCCACCACCACATCCACCATCAACCCCAAATCCACCTCCACATGCACCACCACATCCACCATCACATCCACTGCCACATCCACCGCCATATCCACATCCACCGCCACATCCACCACACCCACCACCACTACATCCACCACCCCATCCACCACCACCACCACCCCATCCACCACCACCACTGCATCCACCACCACCAGAGGCCTCCACCACCACCACATCCACCTCATCCACCACCACATCCACCATCACCACCACATCCACCACCACATCCACCACCACATCCACCACCACATCCACTATCACCTCCACATCCACCATGACATCCACCACCACATCCACCACATCCACATCCACTGCATGCACCACCACCACATCCACATCCACCGCATCCACTACCACCACATCCACCACCACCACATCCACCACCACATCCACCACCACACCCACCACCACCACATCCACCACCACATCCACCTCCACATCTAACACATCCAGCACCACCTCCACCACCACCGCATCCACCACCACCACCACATCCACCACCGCATCCACCACCACCCCATTCACCACCACCACCACATCCACCAACACCACATCCACCACCACCACCACATCCACCACGGCATCCACCACCACCACATACACCACCACATCCACCACCACATCCACCACCACTTTCACCACACCCACCACCACCACATCCACCACACATTCACCAACACATCCACCAACACTTCCACCACCACCGCGTCCACCACCACCACATCCACCACCGCATCCACCACCACCACATCCACCACCGCATCCACCACCACTGCATCCACCAACACCACATCCATGACCACCAGCACATCCACCACCGCATCCACCACCACATCCACCACCACCACCATATCCCCCAGATCCACCACCACCACATCTATATGTGTGTGTGTGTGGCTCTGTGTGTGTGTAGGTGCAAATGCAATGTTCTTGGATTTTCGTCACAATAAAATACAGTGAACATAATCTTCACAAAAGTTATTCACAAACGTTTAAGGTATTAACATTATAAATTACAATAACTTTTATTTAAGTATTAATTATTTACAAAATTAAAAGCCATTGTTATTTGGAATATCAATACATCTAAGTCACGTAAATACAACACACATTGCATTACAAATGCTATAGGTGTCACATTTGCGAAAGTTAAAACTATTGACATTGTAACTGACAAAGCTATTAATTTTGCTATTTTCAAAACCAACACATAAATAAAAAAGTGTCATTTACAATACCAATCGCTCAAACTTTCCTAATGCGAGACCTATTGCATTTCCAATGCTTGTTAAAGATGGTGCTTCAACACAGGAAATGTATTGTAATTGATGAGTTATAATTACTGGGCATCTTCCTCTTGTGGGTATGTGTTTTTCTTTTTCTTTTTTTTAGATGATGGCTGAAATTATTACTTCAATTTGTAAAACTTGAAATGTGTATATTCTTTTTAATATTTTGTAATTTAATAGGAAATGTTACAGGTTTTTATGTGCTTTTATGTCTGTTCAAAAAGCAGCCGAATAAAGCCTTCTTGATTGAAAAAAATACAAATCTGGACCAAAGTGATAGAGGTGTGTACTAACAATCTCTGTGTTAGTACAAGTGTCACAGGAATCATTCTGTTGTTTCTTGTGTTTCTGTCTAGAGGAAACCTAGCCTTGCAGTTCAGATTGGCCTGTTCCTATTGGAGTTGTATTAGGGATGAATTGAAAATAGCTAGTCCAGTCTTGCTTTGTTCCATTGCTCCCTCTAAAACCTTTTTCAGGAAATAATTGAAAACCTGGCTCTTCATATTTGATTAAGACCTATCCAGCTGTTTTTCTCTCGGAAATCAGTATCCAAGCGATGGGACACTTTGCAAGAAGTAGCTATGCGCTTTACAAGATGCATTATTGTATTATCTGTTCCTATCTGGAAAGGACAGTACCTCCTAGATCATGCTTGATTGTTCCCATTGGAGAAGCAACCAAACCATATTTGCATATGTCTAGTGTAAATTTAGAGTGGCATAATGGCTAAAGGATACTCTGGAATAAGCCCTGATTGAAGGTGAGTGTATAGGGTATGCCCAGATGTGAGTACCTTACTCAGTGCACCACAGGAATAAACCTGTGGTATACCTCAATGAGGAGGTCAAAGTAGACTGAAGTTGAGTGTGGTCACATCTGGAGGGGGCCTTGCTTGTCACTGTGTGCTGGGATGTTCATATAGGAGCAGCACCATGACTGCTTTACATATGCCTGTTCTGAGTGCAAATTAATAAATAAGGTCCTTCAAGGCTCCATTGTTTGTGCACCCTTGAAAGTATCGAGTCCTAGGTACCCCAATGGGAACTGTGCCCTTAATCCTCCAGGGGTACTAAGCATTGGGTCCCCCAGGTGGTACCCAGCCTTGGGTCCCCTGGGTGATCTCATTCCTTGGTCCCCCGGGGGCCCTGAGGCGAAGGTCCCTTAAGGGAACTAGGGCATCGGGGGCACCGTTTCCGAGGTCATCCAGGAGTACCGAACCTTGGTACACCAAGGGTACAGAGACCTAGGCCCCCCAGGGGTACCAAGACCTAGTTGCTGCAGGAGTACCAAGGTCGAGGATCTCCCGGGGGTACCAAGGCCTAGGTTTCCCCGGGGTACAGACATATAGGTGTCCCATAGCTACAGAGACCTCAGTACTCTGGGGTTACTGAAGCCTAGGTCCCCCGGGGGTACTGAGACCTAAGTCAGCGGGGTATTGAGGCAAAGGTCCTCTAAGGGTACCAAAACTTGAGTCTCACAGAGTTGCTTAAGCCTAGGCTTTCAGGGTTACTGGATCCTAAATCCCTTAGGGCATCGGGTCCTAGGTCCCCTAGGGGTTCTGAAAATTAGGTCCCCAGGGGGTACTGACACCTAGATCCCCCTGAGAGTACCAAATTCTAGGTCTCAAGGGACCTAGACCTCGGTACCTCCAGGGGTCCTAGCTTTGGATCACCAGATCCCGGAGGGATAACAAGTCGTAGGTCTCCTGAGGTACCGAGGCCTAGGTCTCCTGGTGGGTATTGAGATCCCTGACCTTCAGGGGCTCTGTGCCCTAGGTTCACTGGGGTACTGAGTCCTAGGTCCCCCAAAGATACAGGGTCATAGGTTCACTAGGGGTATTGAGACCTCCGTTCCTGAGGGATTTAGGCCTCAGTACCACCGGAGAACCTAGGTCTTTTTACCACCGTAGCACCAGGTCCTTGGTCCCCCATGGTATACAGAGACCTAGATTCCTGAGGATGGTGATGCCAAGGTCATTCAGTATCAACAGGGTCTAGGTCTACTGGGGTACTGAAATATGTGTCTCCCAGGGGTACTGAGGCTTTGACCCTTGGGTGTACTGAGACCTAAGTCTCCCATAGGTTCCAAAGCCTAGTTATTCCTGGGATACCGAGACAGGGGTCTCCCAGGTTAACAATACCTTGTAGGTGGTGCAGCAGTCTTTTGGAGTCCTTTACTTTTGTAGCCGAATCTTAAGTGCTTGTTGTGATCTCTGCTACCGTAATAAATGAAATAATGTTTATACTGTTTTCTGCTTCTGTAGTATGAATGAAATAATGAACTATTTATAAAGCGCGTACAACTACCCTAAGGCATCTAGGCGCTGATGCAGTTGGAGCTAACTGGAGGAGCAGAGTATGGAAGATCAAATTTCCAATGCAAAAAGCTATGTCTTTAAAGACTTACAAAAAGGAAGGTGTAACTCTAGGCCAGATATGATAGTAGGTGCTACAGTGCATTTAATAGTCTCTGGTTCTGTGAAAGGTGCTGTAGTAGTTTTGGTTATGCTTACTGCTGTTGTAATTCCTGCAGTGGTTGTGATGTTTTCCGCTGCTAGCATCTGCTGTACTTGAAACGATCTTTAATCCTGTTGCAGTAACTGATTGGGTGGTCTTTTCAGTTGTGGTAAGTGCTATGGTATTGTGGTGCTCTCTGCTCTTGTGGCTGGGCCTGTGGTGATTATGGGGACTATGCCTGACATTATAAGTGGTGCAGCACTTTTTGTAATCCCTTGTGTGGCCAAAATATCTGACCCCGAAAAATTCAAAAACCGGGCAAATAAAAGCAAAATATGGGACTAATCTCCCGCCACTAATGTAGTACATCTAAAACAATTATTATGGACATTAGGAAAACATTTGTGCAGGAATTGGGGAAGGAGGAGGGGAGAGGTAAAGGTTTGTTGCTATAAACAGATTATACCCAAAAGAAGAAATACCTACCCACTGATTCAGGGAAATTATACACCTAGTTACCGATTATATGTGATAAAGAAATTCGGAGGTTATTTCCTCATGCATACTCTGATGTAAGAGTTTATATCAATTACCAAGCCCTAACAAATTGTTTTAAAAAATATGTTTAGGAGGTTAAAGGTAAACCCCCCTATATTTAATCCCTCAAAAACTGGAGATTTGTGCAAAACTAAGCCATAGGACAGACACACACTCATTATCCTGCATTTGCCGCGGCATACATTTGTTTCTCATATAGTAAACCTTTGTCTTTTCCAAAGCTTAATTAGAAGTTCCGCCACCTGTAACCCCACTTTGTTACAACCATGAGATGAAACAAGCATTTGCAATGCAATAGGTCTCGCATTTGTGAGAGTTTGTGCTGTTGGCATTGTAAATGACAATGCCTTTTATTTACGTGTTGGTTTTTAAAACATAATTGAAAGGCATTTCCACTTACAATGCCAGGGCCTCATTTATGACTTTTTGCCGTAGGGAAGCGCAGCAGGCCTTCCTGCTGCGCTTCCCTACGGCAAAAGAAAAGGGCAGAAATGCGCCGTATCTATAAGATACGGCGCATTCCTGTCCTTTTCCCCTGCGCCGGCGCACAATGGCCTGCCGGCGCCAGCGCAGGCACCCTTGCACAATGGTGCAAGGGTGCCTGCGTTGCGGGGAAGATTATTTTTGTACAGGAAGGAAAACCTTTCTGTACAAAAATAATCATAAGAGGCTTTTCCTCTTTCTATGTGTGCTGCAGAATGCAGCACACATAGAAAAAGGAAATACGAGGAGAAATAAAGACATTTCTCCCTCTAGCGCCTCCCTTACGCCTCCCCTGGGGAGGCGTAAGCTTTTGGCACTGCTTCAGAGTTACGATTTCTCGTAAATCTGGGGCAGTGTCAAAAGGCCATGGATGTTGCTGGGAACGCCCCCAGCAACACCCATTGCACGCCCCTTTAACGCAGAACACTGCGTTAAAGGGACTGATATTTATCAGGCAGCAGTACGCCACAAAAACTGGCGTACTGCTGCCTGATAAATACCACACAGGCTTCTGCGCCACGGAACTTCATGAAAAGTGAAGTTCCGATGGCGCAAGGGGCCTCATAAATGAGGCCCCCAATATCTTAAACTCTCGCAAATGCGAGACCTATTGCATTGCAAATGATCGTTCTTATTTTTGGTAACAAAAGACATGGTGAAGTAGACAGAATGTAATCATGCCAGACCAGAAACGACTTAGCACCACGCCGACGTAGAGGTCCAGTTGACCAATATATGGCCAAAGGCAATTATGTAAACAGGTAAAACTCAACACTGTCCTTCCAATAAGCATATGCAGGAAAATTATGTCGCAGCCGAATAAAACACAGCAACGTCCAAACGCACTCTGTGTACACAGCAAGACAAACAGAGCTGAACAAGCTTCGAACAACAGGTGACATAATAGAGAAAAGAGTGAGGGGGCTATGGAACCCCTACAGGAATAGAGCGTGGAACTTGACAATGTTTCCTGCTAGAAGAATCCCAGCAGGCACACACTCCCCGAGGGGAATAGACATGAAAGAGAGCGCTTGTCAAAGAAGCGCGCGGTAGCTAGATGGTCAAGAGGAAGAAAACTATAGAGTTTCGTAATTTACCGAAAGAGATATCCAGGAAGAATGATCTCACAAGATGGATGAGGGAAAAAAACCATTCCCATTAGAAGCCCAAAGGGCACATAGATATACCGATCATAGATCCATACAAAGATCTTGCAATGGCCATGAGGCATAGGGGATAAAGAACATAATAGAAAAGAAACAGTACCAGGAAGCCCAGGCTGGCTCTACTCGAATACCCACCAGCCCGAACCCGCTGAGCGTCACAATCGCAGGCGCATTCACAACCACTCTTCCCTGTAAAGTGTGTGCGCGCATGCACCGTTGTCACTCCGAGTGCGGAGTGTTTTCTTTGAAGCGCGCACATCTCCCGAGAGAAAAGTATTCGTGTTAACTGCAGCGCCCTTAAAAAAAAGCATTTGCAAAGCAATCAATCGCCTTTGGGACCTTATATGTATTTAGCTATGCAGCACATTAGCCTGGGTGCTGAGCATTTACTGTTCTTTAACACCATAGCTGCTTCGCAAATATCCCTCCCCAGTGCTGCGCTGTCCATTGGAACTAGTGCTGAATGGACGTCCAATGGTCGTGCGCAGCACTGGGGAGGTAGCGCTCGTGACGACCGTTGGCCGTCAGCAGCACTTAAGAGGTTAACATAGAGGGAAAGTAGGCACCAAACTGCGTGACAGACAAGGTATGGGAACACATGGAAAGAAATATTGCTTTTCTGCAGGAAATGTTATAGTCCAAAGCTCAGTTTTTAATATAAAAGCCCTCAGTGGTCATATCAATGAAAATACAAGATTTGAAAATAATTATATTGTATTCGAATGCGATTGTCTACGAACCCTAAGCTATCAAAAAGGTGGGAGGAGGGGGCTACAGCTAGATTCGGCCTCCTGAACTATACAGTATTGCACTAGAATCCATATGGTGGATCGTGTGAACCTAGCCACAGGAAAAAGAAATAATTAGGTCAACCCAAATTTGGGTGCGCCTTCTTGGAAAAGACAATTCTTTTCTTGAGTCCACTCACTCACCCAAGGTTGCCCTTAAGTGACATGCTTCCTCATTGGGGCCATCCCAAGCATTTACTGCTTGGGGCGTGCTGCGACTTGCGAGGGATACGTAGGAGCACTTTTTTGTGAAACTATGTGTAGTGCAATGTGTGGTGGTGGAGTGGTGATTGGTGTTAGTTAAAAATACCTAGCTAGTAAGCCAACAATTTTATTCCTGCCTCTAGTTGGTATGGTAAAAAGGGGGATAAATAAAGGAAATATAACTGTTATGTGGTCATAGTCCCTAATATCCTGTCGACATGTTTCAAGGTGTCCCCTACACCTCTTCTTCAGGGAACATGTATGCCACTCCTGTGATTCAACCTAATTTTAAGGTAAATATGAAGTAGACCCACCTAGTGTGTATATCTAGTAAATATACATACAGTTAACGCTGTACCCGCAGTATTTTTTAGTTAGCAGTATTATGCCCCATGGTCCGCCTGGGGGGAGGGGCCTGTTGACTTTGACTCAGCAGCCCTCCGGCAAATCAACCTGTACTGCACGGAGGCTTCGGGAAGAACCGAGGCACATACAAAAGGCGGACGCTCCATTAAGCAAGAACTCCGCAAAGTAGAAAAAGTACTGTTCCCGTCCAGGCCAGCTAATTGTTCCAAATGATTATTTTTTACATCAAAGTAGACGGGATGTAAGATTAATTTGGGGTTAATTAGACATACACATTCTCGGACTGTTAATAATGGGGATGACGCACATTATGAGCCTGCAAGTAACTCTGCAGCATCTTTGATCACACGCCCCAAGGGTATGCTGCTACCTCCCAAAGCCCGGCCTCTGTGACTGACTTGGAACCAGACATCTGGCGACTTTAGTTTTAGGCTAATGTGGTCCCAGTAGGTGGCAAAAAATGACACCACGCAAGGAGGGTCCTTGCAACTTGAGAGCACTCATGGCGGCATAACATGTGATACAAAAAATAAGAACGTCATTCGCATTTCTACGCTCTAAAAGGACGAAGGGGCAGATTTATGTTAACTGCCGCATCCCCAGGGATGCGCCAGTTAACGTGCGCCACAGTGCGCCACAGCTCCGCCACCCATGGTGCACCGCATTTATAATGCGGCGCACCATGGTGCAAAAACGGCACAGATGCATGACGCATCTGTGCCGGAAATGTGGTGCATTGCTGGAGTTGCGTCGCAAGCGCGACGCAGCTCCAGCAAGGCTCGGGGGTACACCATCTGCACAATGCTGCGTCAAGACCTACGCCTGCTTCAAGCAGGTGCAGGATTTTGACGCAGCATTGCCCTGAAAGTGACTGAGTGAAATCTCATAGATTTCACTCAGCCACTTTCAGGAGGCGTTCCTGCGCAGGAACGCCCCCCCCTGCGCAGGAACGCCTCCTTATGGCGCAGTGCTTTACAACGTGACGCATCGTCTAGATTGCGCAATTGCGGCGCAAAGAGGCGCAACGGCCTCATAAATCTGCCCCGAAGAGTTCAAGCACGTATTTCGGGCGGAGTCCAGGAGGGATACGATGTAGCTTTCTCGGCTGCATTCCCATTGTTAACATTTGTTATCAAAACAACCGGGATAGTATAGATGGGGGGCAGACTGCCAGGGCGTTTTACAGGGATGTATTTTGACTGAGGTTGGGGATGCAGATTTAACGTAACTAAGGGGGTTTTGCTAGCGAACAGAGTAAATTCACCGTCCTTCAGAAAATGAATATTTGCATGAATTATATGAATGAATGCTAAACTATACATGATATACTATGGACCGATTTTCAGGCTGCGTTTCCCATGTATTTCCGGGCTGAGTGGAAGATACCCAGCAGCAGGGGTGCGAGTGAACAGACCAAGAAGCAGACAACACACCCTCACAAAAAGTTTTCTTCTAAACCATGTATGTACACTTAAGAAAAGGTGGCACAATCAGACCATTGTTAGAATCAAAACTCAGATGTAACATGAGATATAACATTATAAGAAAATTTGCTGTCAAAGCGCTCATATAATGAGCATGCTGCCATAATGTGTTACCTCAATCAATGGCACCAAAAGGGACACATGGATTTTATTTATTTTTGCAGGAAAAGTGAATTTCATATACATCCTGTCCCTTGGATAAGTAGAACATTTGATCGAATTTCACACCCCTGTATTACAATGTTGAATTGACAAAGCCATCTTGTTAATAATAATAGCTTATGGGGCCTTTGTGCCACGCCAGTCTTGAAAAGAGAGTCGGGATATCAAGCATGTTGACACAATGAATGAAACCCTGCAGAAGCTTCTATTTATCTCAATTTACACAGCTACCTTTTTGCAGGTTAAAAACATGCACTTTCATGGGTAAAATATTTGGGATTCTCTTTGTTGCCTTCATTTTTACACACTGCTCAGATTACGGTTATCTCTTCCCTGTGTGACTTTACAACTTGTTCACTTGCAATTTTCTTCTATTTGTATCTCTTCCCTGTGTGACTTTACAACTTGTACATTTGCACATTTTTTTCTATTTGTATCTTTTATGTAACTCATGTTCTCCTAAGTCGTTATGTATCGAAACTGGTTCTTTTGTAAAGCGCTCTGACACCTTCGGGTAATGCTCGCGCTATAGAAAATTGCATTAAATACTCAGTGTAAACGTGGGCTGACCTGTTGGGTGCAATCTCTCCTGCCTTCGCTGCGGGAAAAGGACACAGCGCGCCACTGATTCCCTTCCTCTGGGACGGGGCTCTGGACACCGAGCTGCCACCGTTTGCACAAGGACCCGCCCTTACCGCCCACACCGCTGCGGGACTGCGAGGCACTCCCAACACCTGAAGCCTCTTCCCTGTGTGACTTTACAACTTGTTCACTTGCAATTTTCTTCTATTTGTATCTCTTCCCTGTGTGACTTTACAACTTGTACATTTGAACTTTTTCTTCTATTTGTATCTTTTATGTAACTCATGTTCTCCTAAGTCCTTATGTATCGAAACTGGTTCTTTTGTAAAGCGCTCTGACACCTTCGTGTAATGCTCGCGCTATAGAAAATTGCATTAAATACTCAGTGTAAACGTGGGCTGACCTGTTGGGTGCAATCTCTCCTGCCATCGCTGCGGGAAAAGGACACAGCGCGCCACTGATTCCCTTCCTCTGGGACGCGGCTCTGGACCCGAGCTGCCACCGTTTGCACAAGGACCCGCCCTTACCGCCCACACCGCTGCGGGACTGCGAGGCACTCCCAACACCTGAAGCCTCTTCCCGCAGCGGCCCTGCCCCCCGCCCGGTGCCTGCATAAACTTTCGCAGCACCCGCTGCGCGGGTGCTACTCAGTGTAAACGTGGGCTGACCTGTTGGGTGCAATCTCTCCTGCCTTCGCTGCGTGAAAAGGACACAGCACGCCACTGATTCCCTTCCTCTGGGACGTGGCTCTGGACACCGAGCTGCCACCGTTTGCACAAGGACCCACCCTTACCGCCCACACCGCTGCGGGACTGCGAGGCACTCCCAACACCTGAAGCCTCTTCCCGCAGTGGCCCCGCCCCCACCGCGAGGAGGACATAAACAGCCCACCCGTCTCGCGCAGCGGGACGTGCGCGGGACGGAGCTCGGGGCGAAGCCCGGGCAAAGGGCGGGCCCTCTGAGGCCCTCGTAGGCCAGAGTAGGCTGGGCTGGGCCCACCCATTTACGTCTGTAGCTCAGTTGTCCGTGCTACAGGCTGGTGAATGGCTATGCTGTCTGAAGAGGGAACCCCTGGGAAAAGAGGAAGACTACGCAATGGGTCTCTGGACAATTACTTCCCTAAGGTTCTGTGTGAGGGTGACAAGGACTCTTTGGCTGAGCGAAGGGCTGAGCGGCGACGTTCAGTCGAGAGTCTGAAAAATAGATCCCTTACTGACAGTGCTCCTCTTGCTTTGGCCCGGGAGGAAGGTTTACTTGATATTAGTGGGGAAAACGCCAGTCAAGAAGGTGTGCCTCTTCTGTTGCGTGATTGTACCCCTACACCCTGCTTGCCCTCAGACCATATTGTAATTGTTTCCCCTACTCAAAGTCCCGGCCGTACCACTGTTACAGCGAAGCCGAGGAAGCCGAAACCTAAGCAATTAGTTGTTGCCCAGATTCACCGCCCACCACCTAGTAAAAAAAGGAGGAAATCAAGGGCGGCCCTAGGTAAAGCTAAAATCCTGCACTCTGACTTTGGTAAAGGGTTAAAAACTCTCACTACAAATGAGAGTGTACTAGTAGAGGTGCCGCATTTCCCATCAGCTGAGGCACCACCGCCAAAAACCAAATCACCTGAAATAGTCACACAGGTTGTGGGTTCTGATAGTAATGTTGGGGTCGTAACATTAGATATTCCATCTCCCCCTACATTAATAGGGAACTTGGAATTTTTACTGAGATCTCTCCTCTTAATGAGACCATTAAAAAAGTTGAAATCAGATTGACAATCCTGGAGACTGCTATAAACAGCATGGTTACTTTAACCAAAGCCCAGGGGTGCGGGGTGGTGCATCCCATACCTCCAGTTAGGCTACCTACTAACAATGTTGCTAAGACCCCAATCGCCCCACCCCAGCCAACTAAACAGAAGTCACAGCCCCAGGGTAGGGCTGAGCCCGGCCCTCAAAATCCACCCCCTCCTAAACATACAAATACTCCAGTAACTGAAATGGGTGGTGACCCCAAAAGGTCAGTGTCGAAGGCCCCCACAACTAACAAACGGGATGAACATGGGGAAGGTAGATATATTAGAGGCCCAGTAAACAAGGGGCCGCAAGTGGAAATTCCCCCAGAAGCAGTGCCCTTTGTGGTAGTTTTGACCGGGGTTCCACCGTTAGCAGGAAATAAGAAGGAGGGATATGCTGAATTAAAAAATAAAATCATACACTGGTTGAGGACATATAGGCCCATAGCACATAATATAGATGGGGATATAGTGCATGTCAGGTGGATCAACTGGCTGGGTAGCAGACGCAAAGATATTGAAGGGGATATAGTGGTGGTTAACTTCAGAGACCCTCGGGCAGTAGACTACATTCTAAACTGGCCCACTGGAAGTGGGGACACTCGTATCATCCCTCGGGCCCTAACTTATTTCTATCCTAGGTCAGAGGCCTTTCCCCCCAATTACCAAAACAAGTTCCACCGTTATAGACCAATCCCCCCTTTACCATATAGCAATACTTATTCTCAGCACGGGCAGTACCCTGCCCAGGCTATTGACCACTTTGCCTGGATTACAGTACCCCAGAGACACCCAATGAACCATGACACTAGGATGGAACATCTAAGACCCTTTACTCATCTGGACATTTGCAATAGATTTTCGCAGCTCTCCGGGTTGGAAGACTGCGATTGATGTTCACAGTCTAAGGGGGAGAGAGGTGGTCAGTTAGGTGTGGAGGCTCCGCGGTCAGGTGGCCGTAAAGGTACATGGCAGGAGGGATCCCCTGTAGTTCAAAATGCCGCTACCATCAGCACCATTGGGGCTTCATTGGTAGCCGCGAGTACGGTCAGTACGGTTGGCTGCACTGTACACCCCAAATCTCCTATCCGGGCGGTGGGTAGCTGCACGACCAAGGTGGGTAATGATGGGGGGAGCAAGGGGGTCCATACCAAAGTATCCAAGGGTCGACGGGTAATAAACCTGTCTTGGAATGTAGCGGGGTTAAAAAGGAAGTTGGACATACCGGAATGGCATACATTCATCGAGAAGTTCGATGTTTTTCTGTTTCAGGAAACCTGGAGCCTGCTACCCATAAACAAACCGGGTTATACCACCTTTTTTGCTCCAGCAGTAAGCAGAGGGAAGGGCAGGCCGGCGGGAGGCCTCACGGTCTGGATAAAAATCGATTTAGACTGGGATGTGATCCACCACGACTCGGAGTGTAGGGATATACTTCATCTCTCCTCTAGGGGTCACATTGAGGGATGTAGGCTTGAACTATTCAATGTGTATGCCCGAGGGGCCCCAGGGGATACCATCTCAGCAACTATATCAAGTCTAGATTCAGCTTTAGCTAACTGTCCTCCTGCAGCTAAAATCATTGTGGGGGGGGATTTCAATTGTACGTTTGAACCCCTCCTCGGAGATGATCCCCTAGGTATTGAAGAAGAAGATTCGAAATGGTCCATCCCAACCCTGTCTTTACCCCCCATTAGAAAATGGTCTGCTAGGGCAATACAAATTAATGCACTCACCAGGGATCACAAGCTAAGAGCTCTTAACGGTAGGACTACGTCCGACCGGGCAGGTGCATTGACCATTAATAGGCTCATAGGGCCGTCCAGAATCGATTACATCCTAATGGATGTTAGCTTGTGGACTGACCTAATTGATATGGAGGTGATACCTACTCAGGATAGCGACCAAAATCCCTTGTGTAGCAAGTTTAAGTGGGGTAACTTTAAAGATAGGAGGGTGAGTGCCCCCACGAAGATAACTAAAGAGATTATCCCATATAACAACAATCGCAGACTGAAGTGGGATAAGGCTAACTTGAAGGAGGACGAACTAGGGACCATTAAATCCCTTGTGGTGGGCCTGTACTTGGATCTGAAGGTTTGGGATCGGGAAAACGGGAGTAGCCTGAACCCTCCCACTTCCCTTGACACAGTCTATAAAGCCACAATTGAGCAAGTAAGTCACTTTTTTATCTCCAAAGGGAAAAGCCGTAGGACGAACATCACACCCCCCATCTCAAGCAACCCTTGGTATTCGGACCAGTGCAAGGGTAAAAGGAAAAACCTGACAGAAGCCCTACTTTCAAGGGATCCTTTACTAGTTAGAGCGTCTAGAAAGGATTATTTGAAAGTATTAGCGCTGGCTAAACGCGAATGTGAGGAACAGCATTGGCAAGATCTAACAGATGCCGTGAGCAGGAGGAACCCGAATCTTTTTTGGGACTTAATCAATAGAGCTAGGCAAGGAAGATCGCAACCACTAGCTGCTCATATAACTAGCCAGCAATGGTTTAATCACTTTTCAGCTTTATATGGCGGAAATGAGGACACAAATAGCCTCGGGGGAGCCAGCTGTGGGGGTGGGGATCCTACAGGGGAGGACGAGCTCCCATTTACGACCTCTGAAGTAGCAGTGGCTATTAAACATTTAACCCCCAAGAAGGCGGCCGGTCCGGACGGCATCCCTGGGGACCTCTTGATTGCGGAACCTTTGGCCTGGGCCAACCTAATCGCAACAATAATGAATCTGATTGTAAGGGGCCACCCTGTGCCTGACTCTTGGAAGGGGGCTGAGGTGGTAACAGTGTTTAAGAAGGGGGCAAGAGATGACCCTGCCAATTACAGACCTATCAGTCTGATAGATGTAATTCAGAAAGTGGTTGGCAGGGTCATTATCTCAAGGGTTGGCGATTGGATGGAGGAGGCTAGCATCCTCTCCCACTTCCAAGCTGGATTCCGCCGAAAGGTAGGCACGATGGACCAGGTCTTTCGCTTTTTTGTTATCTATTGGAAGACAGTTACCATCAAAAAGGGCAGTTTATATATGGCCTTCATAGATCTTAAAACAGCTTTTGACCTGGTCCCTTGGGCTAAATTGTGGGAGATCCTAGGAGGGATGGGCTTCCCCGGTAGACTCTTGAGTTTAATTGTAAAGCTGCACGAGGGGAACTACGCGAGGATCAGATGGGGTACCCAGGGACAGTTAACTGATAGGGTCCCTGTGAGGAGTGGAGTACGCCAGGGCTATGTTATGGCTCCGACTCTCTTCTCCTTGTTTGTGAATGGAGTGGTGGATCATCTGAGATGGGAAGAGTCGGATGCCCATCCCTGGCGGGGGAAAGAATCCCCACCCTACTCTTCGCCGACGACACTATACTGATCTCCAAATCCCCAGTGGGTCTGCAAAAACTCCTGAATCGATTCAGCTCCTTCTGCATAAATAGAGGCTTAACCATCAACACCTCGAAAACCAAGCTGATGGCCTTCTCACCCTCCAAAAGATTTAAAAATAACTTTTCGCTCAATGGGGCCCCCCTGGAGATGGTCGACTGATTCGACTATTTAGGGGTGCGGATAAATAGTCGAATGAACTGGAAGGACCATCTGGCCAAAATGTTACTTGGTCACAAAATAGTATCTGGGGTGACTCTGAGGGAGTTTCGAGAGTCAACCAGTAAACCTGTCTCCCCGGCCATGGCCATTTTGAGGGTCAGATACTCCCGGCTGCATTATATGGCTCTGAGCTCTGGGGGTTCGAAAATGTTTCGGAACTTTCCTTAGCGGAAAATAAGTTTTTGAGGGAGGTGGTGGCTCTCCCCGCCTCTACCCCGCTGATCCCCTTGCGACTAGACTTGGGTAGACGAGCCCTTAAGGACCTAGTGAGGCTGCGCCCATTGCTCTTCTGGGTCTGCTTAAGAAGGGCTAAGGAGCTTGTTAAATATGCTGAAGGGTTGGATGACCTATTATTGCTTGACACTGGCAATAAGATTGGATGGCTGAATAATGTGAGAGACCTGGTTTTCCAATTGGGTCTGAGAGATGCATGGGAGTCACAAATGCCGCCGCCCAAACTAGTGATCAAGAAGCTATACTGGGACTGGGTACAGGGCGAGGCATTACGCGGTATGGTTGGGGGTTCACTCACCGATCGTTTTTTAGAATTCAAATGGGTGAGAAAGCTGGAACCCTTTTTTGATCTGATAACCAAACCCTTAGACAGAGCGCTATATTTAAAACTAAGGTACGGGACCCTCCCGGTGTATGAATTTACCGCGAGGTGGTCCAACTCTGGTGCCCCCTCGCGTTCGTGCCCTGGCTGCGCAGCACCTAAGGAGTCTGTGGCCCACCTGTTTTTTGCCTGTCCCGCCTACAAAGTGGCTCGGAAGATCTGGCTGAAACCTGTATGCAGGGAGTTGGGGTTGAGGTGTCATAGTCTGGCTTTACGTGTACTCTCTACTGACTCAACATCCACTGCCATGATATGCGGGGTGGCAAAATTTTTGAGTAGTGCATGGCTGACGCGCTCAAGGTTACTGAAGCTGCATTCTAGGCTACCAATTGATTGACTGTATGTAATTGATGGCTCTTCTACTTAACCTAGTGACTGTTGAGGATGCTTCGTCCTAGGTCTATATTAATTATAATGTTATATTTATCATTGTTTTTAGCGGGGGAATTGTATTTTTAATGTGTATATGCACTCTTTTATGGTGAAAAATGTTTACCGAATAAAGATATTCAAAGTTAATTAAAATAAATCTGGGTCATGGTTATAGTATGCGTCTCACTGCCACATGGTGGCACTAGAGTCAATGAATTCCAGGTACCAACACAAAAGAATAGAAATAAATACTTTGTTACCAAATGCTGTTTATCAGCAAACATTCTTAAAACATGGATAAATGGTTTGTACACAGACACCCACCACCTTCCATGAACAGGTTTTATTCACTGTAAATCTAATGCGCACATTCGCTCTCCTAGCAGTTAACACGGTCACTGAAAGCAGATTGTCTAAAAGGAGAAGTCGGCTGTGATTCCTCATACTGACCATTATGGGCGCGCTCTGTACTGGGGCAGTATTCAGAAGGTGGTCACGGGTAGAATAATTAGACGCCCAAAGTAACTCATAGGCTTGTATCGGATCTTCACTCAATGGTGCATAGTATAGGAGACGCCCAGCAGACTCAGTGCAGCCAATCCGCGGCGAGCGAGGTTTCACAATACTGCACACTGCCACACTTAAAACACCATACCTGCCTGACAGCTCTAACGATGAATGGTCACGACACAAGTTTACCTAGGGTAATACAGTAATAGCATAGGAGATATTCATTACAGATATGTGATTTGAAAAAACACAAAAAATGTGTGTCGGTGGTACAAGGTCGTGAATGTGCCATCTGCGACTGTTTACTTGTTCCATCACACGACTGACGCATCTCACGTTAATGCAGAAATGTAACCAAAGGGGGGTTTTGCTACCTTGTCATGTGGTAAAGGGGACAGAAGCAATAAGGAGTACATTAAATGAAGGATTTTACAGATGTGAGGGGATAAACACAAAATGTTACAAAGAGGATGGAGTAGGTGCATGCGTGGCAACTGATTGCCTGCAAGAAGAACATGTCATTATGTTGAAATCTTTCAAATGCAACCAAAGGAGATTACTGCTGCGTAAATGGAGCGGCTGAGCAGCCGGGGTAAAGCGAAGTTAAAGTTGAAGCCTTCAGGTGGCAACTGGTGATCACTTTCAAGGCCGCTTTGATGTTCTCAGTGGCCGCGCGGCTCACTGAGAACATCAAAGCCGCGACGAAAGTGCTCCCAAAGGCTGCAGGCAGATAAATGGTGTGCGCACCCGGCGCACATGCACTGTGTCCGATCCGCCTGCAGACTTTGGGAGCACTTTTGAAAGCCCCTTACTTAAAATCTCACCAAAGCATCGCTTACGCGATAGCTTAGGGGAGACCTAAAAAGGGTGCCAATCAAATAGCTCATATTTTAGACTAACTTCATTTTTTTTGCAAAATCATTTCTTTTAATATTTTCATATCTATTATTTTTTTTATATTTCCAAGTTTGTAAGAAGAATGAGAACTGAAGCCCTGACTCTTTTACCATTGCTTGTAGAGAAAAAATATTGAAAGAAAGCAGATCAAAGCTCAAATTAGAATGAGAACATAAAAAGGCAGATTAATAATAAAAATAAGAATGTGTTAATGTTAATCTTAAAAAGTATTTATTGAGCGCACTGTCACGATTAGTTTCCTGGCTCTAGAGTAGACAGAGAACGGATCCTGAAGGCGTGAGGAGAAGGCAATCAGTGAAACGCTTGTTTAAAAAGCCATGTTTTTAAGGCTTTCCTACAGGACATGAGATCCGGGCATGATCTGATCTCAAAGGGGAAGGTGTTCCAAAGAATTTAGGGCTTTTGCAATGGAGAGATTTAAAGATCATGCAACCAGTTTTAAAAGAGCAACGTTGGACCAGGGGGAGCCAGTGGAGGTCCCTAAGCAGAGGAGAAGCTGAATGTCATCTGGGTTGCGCAGTGATCAGCCTGGCTGCATAGTTCTGGACCATCTGGAGGCGCTTTAAAAGATATAGGGGTAGGCCTAAGTATATAGAATTTGCATAATCCAGGTGGGACAAAACCGTGGTAATCACCAACTGGGTCATGGCTGCTGGAGTGAAAAAGCGTTGCACCTTGCGGATATTCCTGAGCTGGAAGAAACACTTGGAGACCACTTGACCCACTTGAGTTTTTAAGGAGGGGTCGCTGTTCAGGGTCACTCCGAGTGTCGTTGCGGCAGGGGTAGGGGTAGGGGCTTTGCCCATATCAGATGGCCAGTAGTGAGGGCCCCAGAATTGTGGTAAGGCCAAACCTCCCTGCTATTTACTTAATTGAATAATGATAAGTTTAATATGTCGATGCTGATGCTTCCATAGAAATTTCTTGTATAAGCTATCAATCTCATCAAAATTGCTCTTTCTAAGCTTACTCGGACCATTAGCAAATAAAAAGGAAACATGAGATTGAGACAACATTTTAATTAAAGCCAAGTTCGATTTATAATAGATAAAGGTGAATGATGCCAATTTGCGAATAATTTCTTAACTTTGGCCTGTGTTGGCCAATAATTTAACTCATAAAGGTCTAAAACATTAGAAGTTACGTACAGACCAAGGTATCTAATAGGGCGAGTTGGTGACTACTGATCTCTAAATGCAATGGAGAGATCCTCGCTCAAGGCATTAAATAAGAGGATTTTGTATTTATTAAGATGACTCTTATGGCCCTCTATTAAAGGTAACTCATTAAACCTGTCAAGGGCTCTTTGGATATTTGCTCGTGTTGCTTCCAGATACAGAATAATATCGTTGGTGAAACGTTTTAGCTTAGACATGCCTAAAAACTGTGGTAAAATTGAACAATCATTTTGCAAACTAATGGCTAGTGGATCAATAAAAATCACTGCATATAAAACCGGCGAGAGAGGACAACCTTGTCACATTCCACTAGAAACTTGAAGTTAACCTTCATCGCACAAATTAATGTTAATTCTGGCTATTGCCTGCAGGAGCGATTCCTTTAAATGTTTAAGAATTGTACAGGGCAACTGAACTTCCTCAGGTTATAGAATAGCACTGCTCTTCTTCTTAGATCAACTACTTCCGCCGCGTTGACCATTAAAATAGCCACAATTCTATTTACCGCAAAATAGTCTATCGTTTGAATCAAATAATTGGTATTACTCGCCATAGATTTCTGGGGACGAAAACCATTCTCGACTCTATGAATAAGCTTTTGATCCACCTGAGATTAGTTACAATATAATTTAACAAACAGGTGTATCTTCATGGATTAGGATTAAAAGACGGGTAGTATGTTTTATAGAATGCTCTGAACAATGGATTCTGTTAATGAAGCTAAAATCGACCTGCCGGAAATGATTTAATTAAAAAATTTGATCATAAGATTCTGGAGAAGTGGGTCAAATTCCTTGTATGTCTCAAACAGGATGACATCAATACCTACTGTCTTAGCATTGGCCATCATGGCCAAGGCCTCTTGAAACACTGCCAAATGTATTGGTTTAATAATATTGTCCTGTTCCACCAATAGTTTAGGAAATCGAATTATGGCAAGAAACTTTGTGATGGCATCCTCCGTTGGTGCCTGATAAAGTGCAGACTTGTGCTTAAGAACGATAATTTGAATGGCATCCTTACAGATGGTGGTACAATTCATGGCTGGGTCTATCACCTCCAGTATCGTATTTGTATTGGCTCTTGTTTTTGCAGACCATGCTAAAACTCTCCCACGTGTTCACTCTCTTCCCATACTCTGGAATGCAGTTTTCTCGTTGACCTATTATACTTTTAAAAAGTAATCACAAAGCTCATATCTGGTCTGAATTATTACCACACTAGGAAAAGGAGAGTAAGGTCATAAACTCAAGCTAGTTTCCTTTTCCACATTCTATTGTACTCTCTTAATATTTTCTCTACATTAATAAGCCTATCCTGCCTTAAAGGCGATAACCTGCCCCCTAAAACAGGCCTTAAAAACCTCTCAAATAGTTATTGTAGAGGCAGAGGTAATATTGAACCTTAAAAACTCTTCAAAGGAATTCCTGAATATCACTTTTCCATGTATCATCAGATAGGAGTGGCCTATCAAATGTCTGCCTATTATTTTTGCCTGTAGCTAAGTGAGTCCCAAGCTGGCTGAGCTAATCCTGAGCTGTGCAGTAACTATTGATCTGAAAAAACATTCCCAAGAATACTAGAACCTACCCTATCAAAAGATTTAAAAAAAATCAAACCCTGACACAGATTTAAATTGCTTTGAAAAACAAGTAAATTGTCTAGAATCTGGATTCACAATCTACCAGAGATCCAACAGACCATAATCTTCCTTAAGCCTTTCTATTAGAGCAGCTGATTAAGGGTTTAGCTGCCTTTTATCTTTACAAGAACCATCTATACCCAGGTCCTGAAGCGAATTAAAATCACCAGCCATAACAATCAATCCCCTCACCACCATCAATAATGAGTAAATCTGTTGTAGAGATGAAGTCTCATCCTCTATTGGACCATAGTAATTGATAAAAGTCTGTAAATCCAAATGGGCTGTCACCCACAGCCATCAATCTGGATTATCTCTTTTAATTCTCACAATTAAAAAAAAAAGTTTGCCACTACCCGACATGCCAACTCAGCTGAGATAAAATAGAAGGATAAAAAATAGGGAAGATAGATAATCTAGGAGTGTTTGACTTCAGGCGAGTCTCCTGCCAGAAAAAACACAATTGGATTAAATTATTCTAACCAACTGGTTGTTGCCAAGTACTTTGGTCTATTAGCTAGACCATTTATATTACATGTAACCTTCCATGACCTTGTCACAACATGTAATAAAAACGTCTTTCTGTTCCTAACCCTCCCATTCACATTGACGTCCACCCCCTATCCCCTATCCCGTAGCATGGAATCCCCTGACCAATCCCTCCTTTACTCAGTGGCTCAGCGAACTCCACTAGGGAAGTACTGTCCAACTCACCCTCGTTCCCTCGAACCACTGAATATATCTTGCAGACTCAAACAATTAACATCCTTTTCAATAGGTTAAATGATGAAAGGAACAGAACAGATACATTAAAAAAAACATCATAAAACTAGTTAGATCTTTAAACTTTGTTCATCTGAACTTGTTCTTTAAGTCATAAGCTTCTGTAACTGAGGAAAGGGAGCAGGAGTGCACTTTCAATTTTGTTTGTTGATGGATAGCAGCTTGAACTCCAGCTGCTTTAAACACAATAATCATATCCTTTAATTCTCTGCTACGATGCGCTGCTGCAATGGGTATCAGGATAGATCTGAAACTTTGAACCATCCCACAAAACAAACACTTTTGGCTGGATGGCCTCGAAGAGAATCTGTTTCTGGACCCTGAAATCAAAAATGTTTACCAAGATTGTTTGTGATTGCTTTAGATTTGAAGATAAATGCAAAAGGGGTTTAGATGAGGACGCCCCTGTTATGTTTAATATAGGTACCCCAATTCAGGCCCAGGTAATATCCTACACCTTCACCTACATTACCTCCCTTACACTACACAGTAACAAGCTTTTTAGGATTGAACCTTTACCTAGTTCTAGACCTGGGCGCAGAAGGAGGGGTTTTCCCTGGACAATAGCATACTATAACTTTATCAATACACTCACACAGTATGAATGAATATTCATAAGGGCTCTTGGGAACCATGCAGATGCTACACCACCTGCATAGTATCTACGTACAAGGTACATCCCATATGTCATCCTCAAATCTAATACAAGAAACAAGGGACAAAGGAACTCTAGATACATCTTACTAGGGTTAGATAGAGGAGACCCAGACTTCCCAGCTGATACACTGACCAGAGACGCTGAGGATCCTGCATGCAGGCGCTCCAGCTGACAGTGGTCTAACACAATCCTCATGGCGTGTCCAACTCTAGACCAGGACGGGGTCCCATACTCTCTCACTTCAGGTAATGGGGTTAGACTAAATTCTAGAGGGATTCTTTGCTTCACACCTACTCACATGCTATGTAAATCTAGACAGGCATCGTAGGAGTACGCACACTCTTTTTATCATGCATTTTATGTTCATGTATGTAATCATGATTATTGCAAGATGGTAGAACTGTACTATCCTTTTATTTTCACTGTACTGCTAATTATATATATCTGCTACTGTCTATCAGCTGTTGCAGCACATCTATTTTACACTAGAAGAACAACTGTGCAATAAATCCTTATTGTAACATGCTCAACTGTTTCTTCTGTGAGTGACTGAGTGAAAGGTAGTACGTTGTTTCCACGATTCTGAGGGATCAGGGTTGTAATGTTCTGATGCTGCCAGAAACTATTCTTTCCCCCATAGGAGGAGATTGTAGTGGTACTGTGAGTTAGCTAATGCAACCAGGTTAACATTCTCGGTGGGGGTGCTGGGAACCAGTCTGCCACCAAACTCACAGTCTATGTTATCTGAACGCGCAGATTCTGTATAGGATATATAGGAACTACACGACACCCAAAGGCTGAAGCACTTTGGTCAAGAGGTTAGTCTTGCCTTTGAGTTGTTGGGAATTAGAATGGGGCTGGTGCTGCTGGGGGGCACCAGTGGTGCCCGGAGCATCAACTTTGGAACCAGTGATGGGGAAAGTTGCATTGACACGACCCGTGCCGAACTGAAAATATGTCCTTGAGGAACCCCCTCCAGGACTGAGGATGGATCTGTCAGTGCGGAGCCTGATGGGGTATCGTCCGATCCCACCAGGCCTGAAGGCGCACCAGAGGGGTTGGCCTGCTTAAATGCTCTGCGCATAGACTCGTTAAACTCTTTTACCTGAGCAGGGATTGCTCTGGCTCCTGGGAAACAGGGGGGGGTGTGAAGTCAAACCTGGCTCCGCGGATCAATGCCTGGAACGTCAATGTTCCTCACTCGTCTCGTCAATCCTCAATGGACGAGGTGAAGTCAAAGTCCCCTTAGTCTTCTTCTTCTTTTTATGCCTCTTCCCTGAGTGTCCAGAGGACCTCGAGTGAGACAAAGACGACTTAGGGCTCCTGCAGCAATCCCGCGACCCCCTCTTCCTCAATTGGGAACTGGACCTCCAAGGAGTCATGCTCAATGGCATTGGATGCCGGGCCACAAGTAGCTTTAGGGCCGGCATCCACAAACACTTCTTCACCATGGCCTTGCAGTCCAAGCACAATTTCAAGTTGTGGTCATGCTTGAGACACCATAGGCACACAAGGTGCGGATCAGTAACCAACATGTCGAGGTGACACGGCCACATGGCTTAAACCTTACCTTTCTAGAGGTCTTCCTTTAACACACTGTCTTAAAAAGAGTCAGAGGGGTAGCAGTCCTCTGGATCAGCGCTAACTCTTGCGGAAATAAAAGAACTGATGACCACGCGCCTAGGTGACGTCTATAGGGGTGACTGTGACATTACATCTGGTGTCGACAACACCTCATGAATCTGAACGGAGCCACCAGATGGCGTGCAGGAGTACTGCTCACAAAAATGTTTCTGGTTCCAGTCTGTTTCCTGGGAAATTAAAAGGTAAGGAATCTGCAGCTAGAAGACTCTATCAGGTAAACATTTATAAAGCACTGCATTCTCCTCACAGGTATCATGGTGCTAGGAAACTGCCTGTAACACACAAACTATCCCTGGTTATGGTCAGATCTTATACTAATTCCCAATGTTATTTAAGTGAAGAGCCATGTTTTTATGTACCTCCTAAAACTATAGATGTTCTCTCAATCCTAAGGGATGGTGGCATCTTGTTCCAGAGCTTGGTAGCCTTAACCTGGAAAGACCTAATGCCTGAACGTGACTTCCTGAACTGTAATACACAGACCAGTTTCGATTAGGTGGAACATAGTAGTCTTTGTAGATACAGAATTTCCTCTGTAGGAGTGTTGGGCCTGTACCATTTAATGATTTGAAGGCTACACAGATTGCTTTAACCACATGGCTGCTAGGCGTTTTCCCGTCCTGTGCTGCAAATTGTTGTTTTTCATTGTTTTATGACGAGCTGGCCTTGTCATCAGCGCACGGCAGGTAAGCGCCATGACGAGCCCAGCTCGTCATTAGCTTCGAAGGGGTTAAACACAATTCTTTCCTTAAATAGGAGCCAGTGGAGATCCCTCTGGGCATTTGAGTCGGAGTCAAATCTGGACCTGTTTAGAGCAAGCTTTGCTGCCATTCTTTGCACTCTGTCAAGTCTTTTAAGCAGGTAATGTGGGGCTCCCAGCAGGAGAGCGTTACAATAATCAATCCTACTTAGTACCAAACCTTGTTCCACTAGTCTTTGTGCTAGCTGTGGGATAATCTTCAGTTTTCTCACCAGGCCATAGCAGGTAGCCACAGTTTTATTGACATATGTTTCCATTGATAAGTTTTCCTCCACAAAAATCCTACATTTTGAACTGTTTTAATATTCTGCAGAGAATTCTAAGGCCAAAACTTCGTAGGGAAAGAGTTCTGCACTTAAGCTGTCGTGCAACAGAGGAAGTTGGTTTTGCTCACGTTAAATGGCAGCACATTGTGCTTTAACCAATTTACCATTTCTCTTAGGCAGGAGTGCAACTCATCCACCTGTGTTGAACTGTTGTTATCCAGTGACATAATAATCTGGGTGTCATCAACCTAATTCACAAATTAAATCCCATATGACTTAATCAGGGCCAGTAGTGGCTGAAAGAAAATATTAAAAAGAATGGGACTTAACGCATATCCTTGGGGTACACCATAGCTCATCTTGGACAGCAACAGTCCATATGGTCTCCTGGTTTAGGGGAAGAGACCGTGTGGGGTGGCGCACTGCTGATAAAATGAGTGGTAAACAAGTGACCCATTAGCACTGTCTGGAGAGCTGTAGTATCCTCTAAAGAAGCATTAGAATACAAAGAAGAAAGGGGAGCTATAAAAAGAGAAAACTAAAAACTAAAGGACGGAGGTGGGCATAATTACTGAAATATTCACTTAACACAAATCAGCAAGCCACCTTGCTCCTGCACTGTATATAACAATATATAGCGCATTCCGGCTCTCTGTCGACACAGGTGCACACTGACTAGTGCCAATTCAGGCACCTTGCACCATGGCGCAAGGGGTGACTGCGTTGTAGGCAGAATTGTTTTAGTGCAGGAAGGGACACTTTCTTACACAAAAACTATCATCAGAGTATTTTTCCTTTTTTTACGTGTGCTGCAAAAAGAATGCAGAATGCAGAAAGAGGAATAAACGCGGAGAAATAAATATATTTCTCCTCCTTATGCCTCCCCTGGGGTGGTATAGCTTTTTGAAGCATTCGCAGATCTACCACTAATGTAAATCTGGGATGCACCAAAATCCATGGGTGGATGATTGGGAACACCCATGCTCCAACCATGGAATGCCTCGCTGACTGTGAAGTATAGCAAGGCACGGACTTGCACTCCCTCTTGTTACTCCACATTTACCATTTCATGCAGGGCTAAGTAGATTCAGTCGAAGTTTTACGTCACCCTCGCACCCTCCTGCGTAGTGCAAGGGTGTCCCAAAACTGTAATAAATATGCCCCCTGGAAAATCAGCACTCATTTGCAGGTAGATGTACACATGTTATCAGAAAATGTGGTAATTCAAACGGCAAGAGAGATAATACTGATGTGGACTGAATCGTTACCGCATGCACTATGCTGTCATGGACAGAAGCAGTGTGTAAATGGCACTCAGCCAGACCAGTTACAAAAAAGAGCTGACCTAAAAGCCCTCTGTTTCTTCATGGATATATATTTATTCATATGAATGCATCATTTAATTATGTTTTTTATTACAGGATCATGGAAGACAGATAAGAAGTGATTCTGCAAGAATTATTACTTTGCAAATCTCCTTCCCATAAGGATTGTCACAGGTGGTATCAACACCAGAATCCTTCCCAACAAAGGCAATTTGTGACATTTCATGAACTTCGTTGTAGGCTTCAATATAGTCGAATAACAATCTACTCGTAAGTGCCGATTGAATTTAACATACACTTTTAACAATCAATGTCAGTTCTCTTACCTTTATTGTAACTTTTAATAATAAACAATCAGGCATGTAACCTTTATCATTGTCTTGTTACCATAACCAACTCAAACCTGCTGTGTTGGTCATAAGCCTTCCCCAGTGGCGTAACAAAGGCTTACCTGCAATGTACACAGAGGGGGCCAGACCAGAGTACTGTGCTGAGGGGGCCCCCTGCAGCTCGGGGACCCTCCTGCACCGCCGGGGATGCGGAGGCCTGTAATACGCCCCAGGCCTTCCCAGAAGGCAACCGACAGGTATACCATAATTTAATTAAAATAAAACAATATTATCGTTATCAAATCCCTACTATTCGAGCCTAAAGCGGATTAACATAGTGCAAACCCTCTATCCCATGGTTTGTTGGGGTGGATCACCAGTACCAAAACCCCTGCCTGCTACGGTAATCTGCAGGATTCCATGTAACAAAATATCTGCATTTGAGCTTCAGCATAGTGTAATAACAATCCACCCTTAAAAGCTAATGGCCTTTCACACATGGCTTGCACAATAAGTAATTACGGCCTGCTTGCTTTGTTATAAGGTTTTGTCATAAACAGATCACACCTAAGGAATCTGACATAACTTTTCCCAATTAACCAAAAAGGCCTCTACCCTTTACCAATGGATTTACACTATATACAGCTCAGGTGCAAAGTGTGCATACGCTAGCAACCAACAGGCATACGTTTATAAAATGAATGTTTAAAATGTATACAATTAGAATATGTTGTCCTATTAGCATTACCACATGCTTTTCACAATAAATAAGTCAGACCTAGTGCCATTGCAATAACGTTTCATAACAAACCTATAGATGTTATCATTGGTTTGTCATCATAACGAACTCAGGATTTTTGGACTGAGTGTAAACTTTCCCACAAGGCAACCATCAGGCATATAGTCATATAATTGGAAATATATTCAAAATTACAGTTGGCAAAGTGAAACACTATCTCTTTAGTATTTAACAAGGATTCCTACAGTGTGAATATTCTTTAACTAGGATTTGTCAGAGAGAGTAACCAGCACCAAAATCTTTACCTACTAAGGTCATCTGTGAGATTCTGTGTAACAAAATAGCCATGTGTAGGCTTTAATATATAATAATAATAATCCACACTTTAATGCCTAGTGATTTTAATATGGGTTTTTCACAGTAAATAAGTCACACCTAGCGCCTTTATCATAACATTTAATAATAAACAGATCAGGCCTAAACGGTGATCATTAGCTTGCGACCATGGAAAACTCTGTCCTGCTGTATCTAGTGTAATATTTTGTCCCAATGAGATCCTTTACTGAGGTGAACCAACATTTGGTTGGAGTCTAAGCACCTCTCTCAGTAGTCGCTCTGAAATATTTTTTTGTTGAGCACATAAGGTCAGGTAGTAGTACTGGAAAGCCTAACCTAACTATCATGTAGATTAGTATTACCCTAGTCATCCTTTACTGCCCTCAAGCACAAAGTTGCACTCTGAAGTTTAACATTAATGATGGAAATGGAGGGTGATGGGAATTTAATACATTGCTCATGAGTGCCCTCCTCTCATCTCTACTGCTGCCAGAGAAAACCAAACCCTGTAAATTACCTAGGTATATAAGACACTTTAGTAGCATTACAATGGCATGTGTGTTCTGTGTGCCTTTGAGAGGATGCATATTGGCAAAGGGTTACAATACACTGACAGCTTTAGAATGTAGTCTGTAGGGATAGCAGATTTGATCCAAGAGTACTATCCATTACTTCAGTGCAGACAAACAGAGTCAGGAACTCCTGACATGTACCTGCTTTGTGTTTTCTGCACTTGCTAGCAGCAGTATTACTCCAGTCAGCAGTCACTATGGCAGCTGGAATGTCACGAAATGCAATTCCACCTTCCTGCACAAATACAATAATTGATGGCATTTTCCTCTTTCTATGTGTGCTGCAGAATGCTGCATGCATAGAAAGAGGTAATATTAGAAGAAATAGAAGTATTTCTCCTCATTGCGCTATATCTACACATTCCCAGTTATACAAAACGTTGTAAAGCAGGGAATTTGTCAGGTTCCATGGATGTTGCATGGGAACACCCACAGCAACACACATGGAACTCCCCATTCACACATAGTAAAGCTTGAAAAGGGCCCATATTTACAAGGCCATGAAAAGTCATGCAGGATGACTTTACGTGATCTTGTAAGAATGGGCAAACCCATAGCTTTGCCAGTGTGTCAAAAAAAGTGGCGCACAGGACGGCGCAATGGACTTGTACATTTGACCCAGAGTACATCTGCATCCAGCACCTGGCTCTGCGTTCCCTGGACACATACAGCTTGTACCACAGAAATACTGCTTTGCCTAGATGCCCACCTACTCTCAACAGTTAGAGCTGTAACACCTTTCATTGCATACCCATAGGATTGTCCAGAGTGCACCATGTTTACTTGCAGATTTACAGTACCACAATGCATCATCATGTTTGCTAAGTGACCCAGAGAGTAGCTCTATCTGCTGCCTTTTGTACTCTTGGAATGTATTCCCTCTCAGAATATGCTGACCCTGTCTTATGCTTCACAGCCTGGCAGATCATCACTGCTGCTCTTCATAGATCCTGATTCTGAGGCAGTGTTGTTGTGTATTGCCCCATTCTCCTTCCAAGCACAATTGTTTGCCACTTTGTGTTCCGCAGTCTGTCTTCCACATTAGTTGTCACTGGACTGCAATGTGGTTCTCACCCTTTGGGGATGAAAAAGATTGTATAGGGCGTGGTACGAGATGCTGATAGGTGGTCAAGCACCCTCATCAAACTTCTGTGTGATGTGCCTCATCAAATGATCAGCATATGAAGTGGAGTCCATTGAACAACAAGAGAATTTGAGTTGAGAAATTCCAGATTTGTAAAGCGTGACTTATCACCCCTAAGGGTATCCAGTTGCTTGGGGCCCTCGGAGAGATTAAGCGAGCTATTACCCAGAGTCACATGATGCTGAGCTACCAACTGCAACGGGGATCGAGTCCGATGCTCCAGATGATGCCGCTCTGGTGGCTGCGCAACACTTCTCCTCCTAGTTGATGATACTAACATAACCAATCCTTAACGCTCATACAATCTTTAATTTTGTTTTACATTTAAAAAATCTATAACATTAACTTAAATTATTATTTAACATAAAATAGGTTTAGTAGACTACTCAATGACTCTTCATAGGTGATTGCAAGCACATAATTGCATCATTTTTCAATCTACAATTGCTCTTTGGCAAGAACCTTTCACTATGGAACCCTACTGGTGGTCAGAAGACCTTAGCTTAGACCAACACCGTGCCCGACCAATCAAACCAAGAAACTGAGCATAGTGGTGGACAACCAACTCTTGATGACCAACCAAGTCAATGTGGTCACCCCATCATGTTTCTGCACCCTAAAGATGCTCAGGAAAAATTTCAAATGGATCCCAATCAGCACACACAGAACCGTCACACAGGCCTTCATCACCAACAAGCTGGACTATGGCATTGCACACTATATCGGCAGCACAGCCAACTGACCAGGAGACTCCAGGTCATACAAAAAGCAGCAGCCAGACTTACATTCGGACTCACATCCTGCACACACATCACCCTGCACCTCAAAGTGCTCCACTAGCTCCCTGTCCACAAATCCACACTCTTCAAGCTCCTCACCCACATATTCAAAGCCTTACACAACCTAGGTCCAGCTTACCTTAACAGCCACATCAATTTCTACTCCCTGACTAGAACCCTATGATCTGCTGGCCTCCTGCTTGCTTATATACACTGCATCCACAGAGCCAGTGGGCACACCTTCTCATACCTCACACCCAAGGGCTTGAACAACCTCCACCTGCACATCAGAGACACCTCATTGGTCCTTGAATTCTGAAAGAAATTAACAGATGGCTCTTTACCTAGACCTCAGACTTAGCCACCTCATTACCCTTTTGTTCTAACACCTGGATACGCTCCTGGGTGAGCTGATTGCTCTACAAATACTCACAACATAATATAATTTAGATAAAATTAGCAAGAAAAAAAGGATTAGAAACAGAGAGAGTGAAATATGTTATTTTGTTGTTGTTGTTAGGGGAATTGTGTACTAAATAAAACAAAAATAAGAAATTCTGCTGTGTATTAACTGGGCGGTTAACGGTGAATTGTAATCTCCGAATAATCCATTTCAAATACTTAAGTCAACTATATTATACCCCTCTTCAGCTGCGCTGATTCGGCCTACGGGACAGTGCGTGCTGTGTGCGTTGTGGGCAGGATGACGCAGATTTCCTACACCTAGCATGGAACTGTGCTGGTATATACAATTTTTGGGTACAGGTCACACAAGTTCTCACAGATGTTTTGATGGAGCATGTTGAATGTTTGCCTGCTTTATGCCTGTTGGGTTGGATACAAAAGTTTAAACCATGCAATAGGCGGCTAGTTGCCATTTCCACTTTGTTTGCTAAGCGAGCTGTAGCGCAGAGGTGGGTGGCAAAGGCTGTTCCAACAGCGAAGTGGAATTACTGGAGGCCTCTCGTCCCAAAGATTTCTGGGCTCCCCTTACGGGGTGTTTACTTGGGAAGCCAGATTTAGGCTGGGATAATATTAGTAGTGCTATTATGTCATTGGGGAGTACAGGCCGTTGGAGAGTATCGCTGCATGTCACTCTGAAGGATTACCCAGGTGTTTTAAAATGCTATCAACAGTGCAGAGGAGGGGGAGGGAATAGGTGGTGGGATTGTTTAATGGGGGTTAATGTTTGAAACTGCAAACTAGCCTGTATTGATATCCTATGTAAAACGTTAAGTGCTGAACCCCTTGTCGGGGTGCTCTATGTCTATTTGATTACAAGCTGCTCAATAAAGATATTTAAAAAATGAATAAATAAATACAAAATTGTATTCAAATAGACCTTCATGGGAAAAGAAGACATTTGTGTGAGTGGCATTTACCACCCTACAATTCATTCTGAAAATCTGTGTCATTTATCATTAGGCAGCAGGTATCTCTCTCCTCAAATTTGTAAAAACATACCTGGTTCATACAATCTGACAATGGAATTGAATTGCCCTGCATAGGTGACTATAATCAATCTATTCTATTCAGGTGCCACTCTTCCATAATAGCAATTGTAGTCCTAGTTGAATATGAATATGTTATTGTGAGCAGGGCCGGACTGGCTGTAGCGGGCACAGGGCGTTTCCCCGGTGTGCCGTCAGTGTGAGGGCCTGTTTTTGTCCCCTGGGGGACCATTTTTGGTTACCGGTGGCAGGAATATCGGCCCCTGTATCAAAATTGGCTGAATCCGGCACCATACAAACAGCTCGGCCGCACCCCCTCAGCCCTGCCAGGGGGACCGGCCGAGCAGTTTGTCAGGGCCGGTTTCGGTTCCTAGTCAGGTCCTGATTGTGAGTTTCCAGATCGGAGCTGGGTGATGCAAACCACCGCTACTATACCATACTTTGGGATATACTTTTCATCGCAAACCCTTATTTGAGTTGGAAAGTAGCCAAAGGTCATGCAAAGTTACTTAGCGCTACTATGCATCAAGGAGGAGTTCCATGGGTGGTGCAAAATCTTTCCCAGGCAGCCATCCAATGATTTTGACACAAAGCTGTATCTACTAAAATATGGTAAACAGGACCTTGCGCCAATAATTAACACATTCAAGGGGGGCGTAAAGTTTGTGAAAAGTTTTCTTCTTTTAAACATTTCAAATTGTGTAAGTGTGCTACACTGTACAGTGCGAAAAGTGTTAAACTATGTCTAAGAATAGTATTTTGCACTAGAAAGGTGCTATTTTTGACATTAGACTAACAATCTACGCTACGGTGCAAGTGTGTGTGCATTGCAGCAAGGCTGCATTAATAGCACCAGTCCAGTGGGCGAGAGAGACAGCGCTATATCATAGTCGATATGGCTATGTTACGCTTTCTATCTTTCAAGCAATGCAGTGCTGCAACTTCAGTTGCTGCTCTGCATTGTGTGAAAAGTTAGTACATCTTCCCCATAGTTTTCTACTGGTACTCTGGTTTTCTTGTATCTACCCACTCCGATTCTTTGGTCATGTTTTGTGGCTTATATCCCTTTATTAAATTAGCCTACCTTAAACAAGACCTGGACTAACGTCATTTACAATTTTTAGTAATTTACCATTCCTACAAATAGGAACAGTCTCTTTTTATAAAAAGGTAAACATAGTCATGCTTTATGAAAGTGATAATGCATGGTATTCTGCAATTCATGTATAAAAGCAGTCTCCAATTTCCTTTTACAGTCCTCTTGTGACGTCACTCGTCACTTGTAATAAAGAAATGGAATAGCCACTCAACTGAAATAATTGTTCACAGTTGAGTTCTGACGTCTCATGTGCCAAAGCACCATCACTTAAGTGGAAACTGCAAATAGCAGTGGAAGAGGCAGGTAGAACAGTTCGCTTACCTAGTAATAGTTGAAGAGATTAGAAAGTGTCTCTGCGGTCGAAGAGAAAAGCAGTGTTGTGATAGGTCCTGATAAACCCTTGGTGTTAAGCACAGTGGGCCTGATTCACAGAACTAACTTAAGACAAAATTCTAAACTTACTACCATTTTGGTATTCACAGAAGGCACTTATTCATTTTGGTATTCACAGAAGGCGCCTACTCGTTTTGGTACTCACAGAAGGCACTAACTCATTGATGAGTAAGTGCCTTCTGTGAATACCAAAATGAGTACTTACTCATTTTGAGTAACTTACTCATTTTGGTATTCACAGATGGCACTTACTCATTGATGAGTAAGTGCCTTCTGTGAATACCAAAATGAGTAAGTGCCTTCTGTGAATACCAAAATGAGTAAGTGCCTTCTGTGAATACCAAAGGGCATATCAGCAAGGAACAGTGATGAATAACACAAGCGTGCTTAGCGCCTTGTTATTCATCGCCATTTATCTCTGGAATTTATCGCCCTGGTAGCGCGTTATCAACAACGTGTTGCTCTAGGGCAATAAAAATTCCAGAGATAGTGGGGGAAATCGCCGTTTTGCAGGGAACATCGCTGGTTTTCCAGCGATGTTCCCTGCAAAAGGGTGACAACCTTGCTGATACGACCCTGTGGTTGTAGCAGCATAATCCATCCCCTATGTTAGGGATGGGTAAGTCAGGATTTTAGCAGATGTTAGGTTTTAGAGAAAACAGCAGTTTTCTCCAAAAGCTAAGGTCTGCTAAAATGCTAGGTCAACCTTGTAAATATCACGATGTGCACATCAGCGATATTTGCAAGGCTGTACTGCCCAGTGATGCAAAGGGAGGCGTCGGGAAAAAGGGTGCTAACATGCGTTTACGCACGTTAGCACTCTCTTGTAAATCGGGAGATAGCCAAAAAAGCGGTGATAAAGCCCGTGTTAATATGCCCCCAAACTGGTAGTAAGTTTAGGATTTTGTCTTAAGTTAGTTCTGTGAATCGGGCCCAGTGTTTATAAGTAGCGCGGCATCTGGTGAATGCTGTAAAAGGTTATGTGGCCTTGTAAGAAGATTTTGGTGGTCATGTTTGAAAGTCTGTAGCTTTAACAAAATTCATACGTTTTAAGGATGAGCGAAACCCAGTATTGTTAAAACCAGAATAAAGTCTTGTTATGGGTCCGTATAAGCCCATAGTGTTGAGAACAGTGTTCCTAGCACAGTGTCTAACAAAAGCAACAAAGGGCCATGGGACCTAGTAAAATGATCATAGTGGTCAGGTTGAAAGTATATGGCTTCAAGAAAGGTCATAAGATTATTGGAAATGCGAAAACCAATTGATCAGGTAGAAAATCTATCTTTCATCTAAGTGCGTCACAGTTGGAAAATGAAAAATAAAATAAAATGAATTGCTTTATATATCCTAGAATAGGTACACCTACGATGTAAAGGGCTGACATGATCAGGTAGGAGCCATATGACCCAATGCTAAGCAAGATATAACATCTAATAGGCGTGAAAAGAGTGGTCAAATGATTGGTGAACTAACAGTGAACACACTGCGTTTCCAGTCGGCAGTGGTAGGCTGTTAGCCATTTTGTCAGTTGTCAGAGTGGCACATACAGGGCTCAGCCCTGGAAGGATACTCTGCCTTACATGCCCTTGATACCTTCGGTACCATATACTAGGGACTTATAAGTAAGTCAGTCAGCACTTGCCAATTCGGTGTTGCCAATTTGACATCACTTTGGTAATGGGTCAGAGCACTGGCACTGTTGTCTGGTTAAGTGGCTCAGTGCACTGTCAGAGTCAAAAAAACAGTAGCTAATAGTCCAAATGAGGGCAAAAAGTGTGTGCGGGGGAGGGGGACCTGCAAAAAATCTGTATCCTCATACAACCCCTCCCGAACGAATGCTTCTGAGAGACCTCAACCACAATCTTGGTGAGTCTCCCTGACCACCCAGTACGGAAGGATATTGGAAACTAATTGTGTTTTTTCAGGGCCTACTCTGTCTTACATTCTTCTGTCAGGGCCATTCCTACTGGGGAACTGACCTACTTCTATTCTGCAGTACTCACCCTAAACAGACCTCTAGCTACATTTTTGTCTCTCTCATCCTTGTCTTTTTCGTGGGCCTGGGAGGTACCTATTTCCACTAACCCAACCTTAGACAGGTCAACACCAAGCTAATCCAAAGAGGTTATCCAGCTCTGGAGTAACACCAACTTGACCAACATGGCCAGGGGGGACAACTTTGCTACCTGTCATGGGGTCTGACCATCATGCTAGGGACAGTGCCGTCATAAAGTCAAACACCCAGCAGAGGTTACTTACAGCTGTCAGTGCTCAGAACCAGGCTATTAGCTCGCCACTGACAGGGTGATGTGCTATTTTGTGGGTAAATTGGGTTCTTCAAGCCATTCTGCTTTATCAGAGTGGAGGGCTACCACCTCATGTGGCAGACACTCCCCTTCCACACTTTCTTCTGTTAGCTCACCCTCTTGCTGAACAGCTGCCTTGCTCTCCAGGGCATAGTCGGGAACAAGTAAGGCCTTACTAGTGCCAACTTTGGGGTTCTTCCTTACTGGTTAGAATTCCCTTGGCCCATTGAGTCCCCTTCTAAGAGCTACCTTCCTTTTTTTTTCTTGCATTTTTTTGGAGCCTATTTCTCCTAACTTTAGGGTTAGAACCTCCAGTATCCTTGGGAGAGGCAGTGGCATGGACAACTGCACTTTCTGAGCTCTGGCCAACCTTTGGAAGATCATTACCAAGAAGGCAACCTAGGGGGAGGTCTGGACTGACTACCACCTATAATACCTCAGGGAACCAGCTATCTCTAGGGTTACTAAGGCCACAGGTATGCTCGTGAGCTCCCCTGGAATAGCCCTTACTGTCACTACTTCTCCTTGGTGTGATTGACACCTTTGTCTCTTAGGGCAGTGGATGGGATTCCATTTACTTTGAGGTGGTGGCAGTGTTTTCTACTAGTCTTTGGACTCAACAACTCACCATCTGGACCCTTTTCCCATTTAAAAGCAAATAGGCTATTCTCTTCAGAGACCCCGCCCTCTAAGGCCACACTTGCTAAGGTAGTGGTTACCTTTCTATTTGGACAAGCCTTGTTCCCTCTGTAGTGCCCTGTTTACTGACAGCCAAAGATATGCCTATTTTCTAAGCATTTTCTAAGCATTTTTTGAGGCCTCGGATATTACTACTCTGCTCATTAGAGTTGGGATGGGTTTTGATCTCTCTTGTAGTGTTATGGGTCTCTGAGAGAAATGTCTTTGGTGGGTTTACCACCTCCCTCCTTTCCCTTCTGTGGGACTACCCCCCTTCCTTGGGTCATCCCCTAGATTTTCTTAGGAACTCTTCAACAAAGTCCACTCTTGCTTGTGTTGGCCCCTTAGGTGTGTTCCTCAATTTACGTCTGTACTCCTCTGGGGTAAGACCAAATAACTCAATGAATGCCTCTCTCATGTGGGTGTAAGGTTCTGCCACCTCATCCTCAAGTGTAAGCTGTCTATCTCTCCCTACTGTAGGTAGTAACTCCTACAAGAGGTTCCCCAAATGTCGAGTACCCACCATTCTCATCCTGAGAGCACTCTCATAGGATGTCAGCAACTTGTCTATGTCATCCCATTCTACAAACTTTGGAACAATACCCTTGAGCAACCTCGAATCATAGGCACCACCAGTATGGCACCTCTGCTTCTTCATTGCTGCCACCGTTCTCCTGGAGAGACAACCCCAGCTTGACCCTCTGCTAGAACCAGTTTCTTTGCTTGAAGTGCCAACTACATCTACTCAATCTCCAAGAGGGTAAGCTGAACATCCATGTCTTTGGATCTCTTTGAAAGTGAAACTCCTTTAACTCCCAGATAGTGAACCATTCCTTGGTCTAATTCTGGGGATCAAACTCTCAGTGTCCACCTCAGTATTAATTCAGGTGACATCTTTTCCAGTGCTCATGTACAGGTATCCTTTGAGAACAAGGGTACCCCATAAAGCGAACCTGGGGTGGGTATGTACTTTTAGAAAAACAATGGTTCAGGGATGGCCTGATAAAGTCCTAAAGAGAATAAAGAGAATAATTAATTAACGCTGGGGAGCTAGAGATGTAGGTTCATATAGAATCTTTTATTTAATTTCTTTTTTAACAATTCTCATAATGTTTTTCAGGTGCTCAAATGAGTGACAAGGTGCAGAACGTGACACAAGTGAACATAGAGAAAAAACGAAATGTCACACAACAACAAGGCTAAAAACCACAGAGATATATACAATGAAGTGGGGGTATTTCCTTGGGTAGGTCGACGACGTTTCGATCTGTATGAATTTAGATCATCATCAGGACTGATGAGCCTCCTGAAACTGCAAGAGTTGATTGGAATTAAATTTAACATGTGGACCTACACGACGATAAAGCCATTGCATTCATTCACATGCTACCCCCCGTTTTTAGATAAGTAAATATGCGCAGCACACATTTGGTGAGATTGCTAAGCGCCCCCTTGATCGAAATGTGCATGAAAATAAATCATGACACTGGGAGCACAAGTATCAATAAAGCTACGAAAATGATTTTGTAGGTCCACATGTTAATTTTAATTCCAATCAACTCTTGCAGTTTCAGGAGTTTAGCCTTGTTGTTGTGTGACATTTCGTTTTTTCACTATGTTCACTTGTGTCACGTGTTAAAAAAGAAATTAAATAAAAGATTCCATATGACCCTACATCTCTAGCTCCCCAGTGTTAATTAATTATTCGCTTTATTCTCTTTAGGACCTTATCAGGCCATCCCTGAACCATTGTTTTTCTAAAAGTACATGTACAGGTATCCAACATTATATCCCTAGTTTGGTCAGATCATTCAGTTTTTAATGGTAGACTCATCATGGCCTGTGTGTATGCACGACTGGTTCCCTCCTTTCCTGCAGAAACTGGGCCGTTGTAAGCAATGCAAGAGACTGGTAAGATGATGGCGGTGTCTGCACCTTATGTAAGACAAACTAATTTACAAGAAGGCTTTAAAACATTACAATCATGCAATTAGGAAAGTAGAATCCGATTTCTACACAGTTCAGATTGACTCCTCTAATAATAAACCAGGTGAGTTATTTAAAAAAATTTAAATATGCTCACCCTGACTTCTTACTTCAGCCGCTAATGCCCTCTCTCAATCTATGTAGACAAATAGCTAACTTCTTTTATTCTCAAATAAAAACAATCATTGACTCCCTACATGTTATGCACCTGGATAGGGGGTCTATCGGTGGCCCCATGGTGCAGCCAGAGCCACTGACTACATTGAGCCATGAGTCCCTTCATAAGTTTGTTCCTATCTCCTTAGAGGACTCTGCCCTTGTTCTCAGCACCTGCAAATCAGGGTCCCAGCTTGATCGTTGCCCCCCCACATTCTGGTTTCCAATAGTGGAGCAATTACCCCACTCTAAACCAGCTGATAAATCTATCGATTTTGATGACCTCAATCCCTAGCTGTTGGAAACAGGCCATACTAATTCTACTGTTAAAAAAGCCATCAGCGGACAAAGCTAACTTGTCTAACCAGCAACCAATTTTCTTGTTACTGACATTCGCAAAGACAGTAGAGTAACTTATTATCTGGCAACTCTCATGTTATATAGAACAGAATAAGTTGCTTCACTCCACTCAGTCAGGCTTTCACCCAGGCTTTAGCACTGAGATGACTCTGCTGGAGGATGCCGACTCAATCAAGCTAGCTGTGGATCCAGGGAATAAGGCTATATCCGTGGCTTTTGAAACTTTCTTCCATACTATCGTTCTGCAGTTTTTGGGTGACATAAGGGTTGCTGTTTTTGCTCTTTTCTGATGGTCAGACATCAATCTGTTTGGATGGCTCTATTTTCCTCTGCACAAAAGCCCCAGGGCTTTCGAGTGCCTCAGGGGTCTGCCTTGAGCTCCACGCTGTGCAATATTTATGTGACCCATTAGCGACCCGTGTAGAATCACTCGGTGCACAAATAGTTTCTTACGCCGATGACACACAATTGTTCCTCACCTTAGTTAAAGCAGTCCCAATGTGCTGAGCAGTTTCACAGCTTGCATCTCGGCAGTGTTTGCATGGATGCATGCCAACAACCTTTAATGCAAAACAGGGAAAACCAAAATCTTGCTTTTTGGGGTCCCTCCCCCTGATTGAGACAATTCCATCTGGCCAAGCGGGATCCTGTCCCAACCGGACCCCACCACAATGGCACACAATCTGAGGGTGAAATTTGACAGTGCGGCAACCTTTGACCCTCAGGTCAGTGTGGTGGCCTCCTGTTTCAGACTGTTAAAAAGCATTAAAAGATTCTGTACCTCCTTTCTCTCCCACAACAGAAAACAGTAATTCAGGCCCTGATCACTTTCCGGCTGGATTATGCCAGATCACTTTATTGGAGCCTGCCAGCGTTTCCCATGCAAAGAGTGCTGCTGTTTCAAAATGCTGCAGCATGACTGCTGATGAAGCTTTCTAGGAAAACACGTATCCTCCCCTTTCTGAAAGAACTTCATTGGTTGCCCATCAAAGAGTGGGTGAAGTTGAAAGAGCTAGTCCTCACTCATAGAGCGTTTTATCAATCTGTAACTCAATACCTGTATAAAAGAATCACTCACTATAGCCCACCCAGATCTCTCCGTTCCACGAGTTCTTTGTTGGTGACAGTCCCCAAAATCAAAAGGAAAAATGGGATGGCAGCTCCTGCTTCTACCAGGCAGCCAAGGATTGGAACTCCCTACCTCAGCAGCTCAGAACCTCTGTGGATATTCAGACTTTCAAGCACTGTCTAAAAACCTGGCTCTTTGAATCTACATTCTGCTCCCTAACCTGATAGTATCCATCCAGCTCATTAGCGCTGGGACACTCATTGAGTAGCTTTTGCACTTTACAAATCCCAGAGATAGACAGATTGATATATAGATATATAGATACATAGATAGATAGATAGATAGATAGATAGATAGATAGATAGATAGATAGATAGATAGATAGATAGTATAACAAAATGAAAGTGACTTCTCCTGCAAATTGGGACTGGGCTTTCCTTGCCTTGTTCCAGTCCCTGAGGGCATTCTCCAATTCCTCCTTTTTGGCAGTCTTGCCTAGTCCAATGTTTCTCCTCCTGCACATCCATTTGAACTCGTTGACTTTAAGTGCATACAGGGTAGCCAGATTATTTGCTATGTTATCCATCATTTAAGCCTTTGCAAAATGTTTTGCTATTTAAGAATTCATTGTCGACCCTGTTTGGCTTTTGGAAAAACAGCACCTAGTACATAGAGAACTTTGGCAAATGTTTTTAAACAGTTTGACTATTGTTCAGTATGTCCTTTCTGTAGTTACCAATGTATTTATTGTCTGGTAAAGTTAAACATAAGTGCTGGATCCCACCGCTACCACCAATGTGAGGATCTGGCAGTATTATATTATATGGCGTGGGGCCTTATCATCCAATACACTTGCAGAAACTGCCTTAGGTCATTAGACTGGTTTGTAAACCTTAAGCTCAATCCTGGGTAATTGTGGCTTCAAGCAGGAAGGCTAAACAAAGAAACAATGTTAAAGTAAAGCATTTACCTGCACCAAACAACGGAATAAGAAAGCCATGCAACAAGAAAGAGAAACAATATCAAGTCCTTGTATATCAAAATCCACCAGAGGATTCCAGAGATGCGGGGGCATATTATCAAGGACAGGCGATACATTATCGCCGCTTTTATCGGCAGGAAACTGCTGATAAAGCGGCGATAATGGCCTTGATAATATGCTCTATGAATTCCATTCGAAGCCCATGTTAGATATGAACACATCCAGACCTAATCTGCCTGATCAGGGTTTTGTAGTGCTTCTTTGCCTATGTAGTTGAGTTTGGCCTTGGCTGATTGTCACACTGCCAGTTCCTTTCAAACAACTTGCTTTCCTTTTTGGCAGCAAACACGTTCATATCATACCCAGTAACAGTACTTGTCTAGTGATGGGAAGTGGTGGCCTGCACTGGGGCAATAATGTCTTAGGCTGATAGCTGTGAATTAACATTGTCGTTATTAGCCTTAGCATTTTCTGACAAGTTGCAAAAGGAGACATCAGGTAAAGTGTTAATAGTAGAAAATTTAAGCTTGACTGATTGTGGAGTTATAATCATTTCACCTTTCAAATTGATGCCAGACTTCCTTCCTTGCCTTTGGAAATGTATCTATTTTCACTATCAGTCAGCCTTCTTCTTGCCGTATCAACCTGCTTCAACTCATCATTGTCATTAAATACTTCCAACCAATGCGCTTTTAGAATAGCTCATTCAGCTGTCAACCCATTTATCGTGGTTCCGTAATATGCTTCTTCCTCAGTATCAATGGAAACCTTCACATCTTCTTCTGTGATCCAAGGCAGACAATCTGCTACTTTGGTTTTTTACCTGAGAACGTACACAATTCTGAAATTTTGTTCTTGCAACTTCTAAATCCATGTACATATGTTTATAGAGCTTTGGACTAGTTATTTTTCAAAGGTTGTATTCCATCTGCTCTGAGAGCTCTCATCCCCAGAAGCAAGTCCTGAAATTCTTAACTCCCCAGTAAACAGCTTGTCGGTTTTTATAACAGTGTACTTGCATCCATGTCCCCTCAGCAACCTTAATGCATAAGCAATGCTTTTAGGATTCTCTCCCTTATCATCCACTTTCATGTGGGTAACAAATGATAGTCAGGGATGAGACCCCAAGTGAACGCCAATGGCTGAGATTATATCAAGCATTCTCTTGTTCACTGTTGTTTGTTGCGGTAGAAACCCTACTAGCAATCAGTATGCCCAGATGTGGGTCCCATGCTCACTGTGCCACTGGACTCAAGCAATACCTCGCAGATAAGGCCTAAGCATGCTAAAATCTGTCTGGGGTTGGTTGTGTTCCTGTCTGGATAGGAAATAGCTTGGATAGTTCCTGGTGGAGCAGGAGCAAGACTGATTTGCATATGGCTGATTTTTGTTCAGACTGACACAGGAGGGATGAACCCCCTCTCCAAAAGATTCAGTCACATTACAGAGACTACCAGCCAGTTGGCTATGAGCAGGAAAGTATATTGGAAGAAAGAATTAGAAAAAAAGTTGCGGTCATTTAGAGGCATGACTGAGACCACAAGGTTCATCCTTATTTGTAAGACAATAGGAAAAGTGCTGTCCTTGACAAATATGCCTAGGTGAATAAGGCAATCAAGAATAGCTAATTTGTCATCTGTGAAGCTGAATGAGAGACTGTAGCAATCTCAGTCTGAGTATAAGAGGCAGCATGATTGGATGGGTACAGCACAATATATTGATGTGGAAGTTGGGTACCTGGTCAAAGTCAGGAAAATAATTGTAGTGCCTAAAACGGAGTCGACATTTTCCGGTCTCACAGGAATGATGGAAGTAATGTGCGACTCAGTAATGCTGGAGATTCATAGGGAAGTGGCACCTTGATCATACATCAAATATTTTGTGAGCAAACTGTGGCCTGTGGCAATATGGATGACTTGATAAGATGTACATGTGTTGAGTATGAGGAGGTCCTAGGAGTGAAAGACCTATGTGCAGAGGCATAGCTAGAGCTTGTGGCGCCTGGGGCTATCCCTCAGATTGCCATCCCTGGGGTGTGGGGAGGTGCTGGGGAAAAAGGACGGCAAGCACTTGAAAGAGGTCCGAGAGACACGTAGTATCGCCGCTAATAGTTACCTCAATCCTGCAAGTTACATGCACATACATGACACGGTAAAAGGCTACACAGTTGAATACACCGGTGACTGGCAGTACAAAAGAGAACACACAGACTGCATGATCTATCTGGGGACTCTGAAAAACCGCATGTGACATCCATCAAAGAGCTGCGTGAACAATTACCTTGTAATCCCCTCAGCACAATGCAAACATGCATATACTTGACACTGTTCAGGGATCCATCATCTACACTTGACATTAAATGACCATTCATCATGGTCCCCCCATTAAAGCAGTGCACTTTGTGATCTGCATGGTACATGTTCTTTGCAGCAGGCACATTAACCCTCTGTGCTACTTTTTCAGGAGTCAACCCTTCCACTAGACAAAACTCCGATCTCTCTCTAGGAAGAACATTAATCACCGAAGTTATCAAGACATTTTTATTGTTTCTGAAAATTGCTGGAGGCCAGGAAGGAGGCAGCAACTTTTTTTTAAACTATAATATACTTGCAAACACTACGCACCCACCCAAAATAGGTTCCCAGTGCGGTGACACTGTTCGCACCGCCCTAACCTGCTCAAGGTTCATGTGACCTCAGTGACAGAGTCACAGTGACTGGATCACTGTTGCTCTAGGGTGTGCTGCTTCGTAGGCCTGCCCGCAAGACTGGAGATGAACTTCAGTATGGATTGTGGTGGACAGGCCTTCAAGGTTAGCCCACAATTGATACCACTAAAGTACACCTGCTTGTGCTAAGACTTCAAGCCTTCTAAGGTCTAGTGGGGCCTTCTAAGGTCTAGCATGGAATGTGCTCCCTAAGTAGAGTGGTCAGGTGGACTGGTCATGAAGGCTGAACCCCGTTCCCCAGTTCCAAATTCGACAGCTCTGGCAATAGTGCCACATCCTCTCCCCCACTGAACACCATACTGCCTCACTGAAAGAAACTCGCACTGCCTTTAGCTACAACCTAATTGTGCCCACTATAAACACTAGGATGTGGCTCAATTCAAATTATGCACTTGATAAGAGTAATATGCTGCCTAAAAAAAAGTAAAAGCAAACACTCATAGGGAATGCAAGCTTAACTAAAGCATGTGAAATGTAAGCAGAAACAATATGGTTACCATAACGATCTCTCACTCACTATTCAGAAATCAGTGAGGGGTTTTACCTGAAAAGCTAAGGACATGACTACAGGGCCCTAAAGGGAACCGTTTCAATGTCCACTGCTTATATCCTTACAAAACATAATCAGTATGGTTTTAAAAAGACCACATCCATAAACACAGAGCCATGGTACACATTTTGTTTTCCAATCCACCCATCAACCAGGTATTGCAGTTCCTCCAGGAATGGTACACTTCCCCACCTGGAGACAACAATGCTGTTCAAAGAAAGACGAGAAAACAAAAGTAGCTCTTCACTGGTAAACTCTGTAAAGTGAGGCTGATGTATTTGTATGTGAATACAACCAATATGTCCACTTTGCAACCACTCTGTCTTGTTTTTTTTAGTTATCTATTTATTTTTCACATTTAAAACCTTCTATGTCTCTCCATCCCGCTGCACTTTGGAATAGAACAATGTCAGAAACAGGGCATTTTCTGCAAGAGTTTTTTTCTGTTTGGAACCATTTCACAGGGAAGCAACTAAGTGAATGAAGGAAAGAGAGGTTTGTGAATAATTTATTCAAGTCACAGTTTTCAGTAAGTGAGGAGCAAGACAGAAAGAGAGGGAATAATAGGATGAGAAGAGGATATTGTCCGAGTCCTATTCCTTTTCTGCCCATCCCCGAACGTCCACAAAAGCAAGCCGAGCCTTATGTGAATGCCTTTGTCCACCCCAAAATAGTGCCACCTGGGGCAGACATCCCCCACCGCCCCCCCCCCCCCCCATACCCACAGCTATGCCACTGCCTATGAGGAACAGATGAAATGGAGTTCTCTGATGTAGGGGGTGAGGAAAAAGTTTAACAAAGTGTATCAGAGAGTGGACATCCAAGGGTCAGTAGAAGGATGGCAAATGAGGAGAGTGTAGTTTTGGAGAACGGAAATATAATGATAAGTGGTGATGAAGGTGGTATGAAGAGGTTAATCTGAAAAGAATAACGTTTTGCCCTCTTGAAAGACAAAAAGATAATGTTGGTGTACAGCAGTGTTTCCCAAACTGTTCGGTTGTGACCCACTTGTGGGTTGCCAGCCAATTTGTGGTGGATCGCAAAAGAGCAATGGGGTTCAAATGTCAGGCTATGTCTTCTGACAACTTGCACTTATGACTATAATCAATCAATCAATCACAGACATTTATAGAGCGCACTACTTACCCGGATGGTCTCAAGGCGCTAGGGGGGGCGGGGGGGGGGGTGTGCTGCTACTGCTCGAATAGCCAGGTCTTGAGCTTCTTCCTGAAGGAGAGGTGGTCTTGGGTCAGGCGCAGGTCGGGAGGGAGGGAGTTCCAGGTATTGGCGGCCAGGTAGGAGAAGGACCTTCCTCCTGTTGTCATTCTTCAGATGCGGGGGACGGCGGCGAGGGCGTGGCTGACTATCGGAGATGACGTTTGGGAGCGTGGAAGTTGATGCGATTGTTGAGGTAGCTCGGGCCTTGGTCGTGTAGGGCTTTGTGTGCGTGGGTGAGGAGACAGAAGGTGATTCTTTTGTTGACGGGGAGCCAATGCAGGTCTCTCAGATGTCCGGAGATGTGGCTGTGTCGTGGGACGTCGAGGATGAGTCTGGCTGAGGCGTTCTGGATCCGCTGGAGTCTCTTCTGGAGCTTGGCGGTGGTTCCGGCGTAGAGGGCGTTGCCGTAGTCCAGTCGGCTGGTGACGAGGGCCTAGGTGACCGTCTTCCTGGTCTCTGTGGGGATCCACCGGAAGATCTTCCGTAGCATGCGCAGGATGTTGAAGCACGACGAGGATATGGCGTTGACTTGTCTGGTCATGGTGAGGGAGGAGTCCAGGATGAAGCCCAGGTTGCGTGCGTGGTCTGTCGGTTTGGGTGCGGTACCCAGGGCGGGGGGCCACCAGGAGTCGTCCCAGGCGGAGGGCGAGGAACCCAGGATGAGGACTTCCGTCTTGTCTGAGTTCAATTTCAGGTGGCTAGTCGTCATCCAGTCGGCTACGTCTTTCATCCCTTCGTGAAGGTTGGCTATGGCGGCGGCGGGGTCGTTGGTCAGGGAGAGGATCAGCTGGGTGTCGTCAGCGTAGGAAATGATGTTGAGGTCGTGTTGGCGTGCGATGGCCGCGAGGGGGCTCATGTAGACGTTGAAGAGGGTGGGGCTCAGCGAGAATCCTTGAGGGATGCCGCAGATGACTTTGTTGGCCTCTGACTTGTACGGTGGCAGACGGACTCTCTGTGTTCTTCCGTCGAGGAAGGAGATGATCCAATCCAGTGCCTTCTCCTGGATTCCGACGTTGCTGAGGCGCTGCACTAGGGTGCGGTGGCAGACAGTGTCGAATGCCGCGGAGAGGTCTAGGAGGATGAGGGCCGCTGTTTCTCCGTTGTCCATCAGGGCTCGGATGTCATCGGTGGCAGTGATGAGGGCGGTCTCGGTGCTGTGGTTGGCTCGGAAGCCAGACTGCGAGGGGTCGAGGGATCCATTCGTCTCAAGGAAGGCGGCCAGCTGTTTGTTGACGGTCTTCTCGATGACTTTGGCTGGGAACGGGAGGAGCGAGATGGGGCGGTAATTCTTGAGTTCGGTGGGGTCCGCTGTAGGTTTCTTGAGTAGGGCGCTGAGTTCGGCGTGCTATAGAGAGAGAGAAGCTTTTAAAGTGAACTATGTGAACATTTTGCTGGGGTACCTGGTGTATGAAAGGAAAGTTTGTAGGGTGTAATTTTTTGTAACACACACCACAAATACAATTTCTGAATATATCAGCATTTTGGGAAGCAAAAATTAAGCAAATTTGTTTGTAATTCTGAAGTGGGATGAAAGCAAAGATTTAAATAGGATCAAAACAAATCAAGACAGTTTGATGTAAAAAATTATAAATATTCATTTAAACCAGATTGCTACACATTATCATTTGAGTAAGATATAGTTTTATCAGTAAAACAGGATGCCTGTCCAACATTAGTGTCCATTTAAAGGGAAATTGTGGTGTCTGTATATGACAGTGTGCCTATGCACGGTGCTTTATTAATATATTTGCAAGTGTGCTCTAAAAAGCACCACCAGCTACATACTGCACCCTTACCACTTACCTACTGAAAACATTCGCTACACTTGGGCATCATTAAGATGGCGGTGGACTCTGTCTGCCCGCCATCCTGACGTAGAAAGGGACCTCCCGCCATAAGTGTGGCCGTCCTGTGGGGGTGATTAGGATGCTGGCGGGCGCATCTTGCATTCTTGACATTGTCATACAGAATAATCCCACTTGTGTAGGACTTTTATACATATATTGAGAAATATGGATGTCGCCTAACGGCCATAACTGACAACTTTGGATCTGGGGAGCCAGGTCTGAGTCCCGGTATTGGCACTGAGAACATCACTTAATCTACTGTGCTTGAAATAAAATTAATCTGACCATATGTAAAGCAATCTGTGCTCATGTAATGCGCTATACAGAAAGGAGGGACAAGGAGCACATGAAGATCTAGCATACGTGCTCCAATTAGTAACTGGGTAACAACAAGGGGTATGCAGTTCTTAAGGAACTGTATTCCCCTTGTTGATAAAATACACCTAAATATACTACTCGGATATCCAGCATTCTCACCGTGAAAATGCATGGAAGTACTGTGTTACCATGGCAGTGCAAAAATAAAAAATAGAAGAGCCTGCAGGCGTTGCACAACCATGGGGGACGGCCAACAGTGTGTGGTGAGGCAACCAGGGTTGGGATGCACAGTCTGACTACAGCCCAAGCCCTGCACCCATCTCAATGGTGTGCATGTGTAAAGGCTGTGTGCAGAGCGGGGTTAGCCACCCATGGAGTGTGGTCACAGGGTTAGCTTGTGGTTGGTAATAATAAGGTTTTATTATAAAATATAACTTTATGTTAAAAAAAAAACAAGACATTCACTGAGGAAAACTCTAAAGGTTAACCCAGAAAGCACAAGTTATTAGGCTGCAATTTTGACCAGTTTTTTGCATTTCAGACCTCCTCTAACAGTTTGCACATGATGGTAGTGTGCTATGCTGGTGCTGCTGTGTACTATTTGCCAGTACTTCATACATAATACATTTAGGGAATCCCTATTTGAGAATCGGTCCGTATTTGGGGCTCTTCAGTGTTAATTTGTAAAGGAAAGAGTGCCGGTGCCCAAAGCTCTGCTCTGAAACATGAGGCCGGTGCAATCAAATGTGCATGCACAGAATAACCAAAGCTGCATAGTCCACCTCAGGAATTTCTCTGCCCCTTCTGTTCACACTAGCAGGATCCTGCTTTCTTCCTTTGTTATGGCTTTTCTGTCTTTCTCTTTCCTGTGTAGTTGTCACTTTCTTGCTCTCTCTAAATGTCTGATGCTGAAAAATTTGTGCCAGTCCCCAAAATTAAGTGATGATGCCCCCCACTATCAACCACTACCTCAGATTAAGCACCAGTGGCCAGATTATGAAAGTGCCCGGGGGCTCAACATGCGACTGCGTTTCCTTTGCGCGCCCCCAGGGACTTCGGTTTTACAGAAGGGGTTGCAGACGCTTGTGTGGCCCCTTCTGTAATACCGATGGCGCTGTTGCACATAAAGCGCCAGTACTATCTTCAGAGGGCGTTCTCTCAGTCTCATAGGGGTGTGCCCCTTGCAAATGAGGGTCTCCCTTTGCCTCTGCACCCGCACTGTATTACAGACACAGGCTCAGATGCAAAGAAGCTCTCAGGTGGCTCATTGTCAGTGCGCCGCCTGATGGGCTCCCTCTGGTGGGAACCCCCAGACATCCCCTTATAAGTAGGTGCAGTCACTGACTGAACACACCTTCAAGGGGATCTCCAATTTCCTTTAAAAGTTACCGCCTGCACTGTGAAACATAGAGCGGCTTTAAAGCAACCGCTCTGTTTTTCACAGGAATGCGCTGCCCCCAGGGCAGCAAAAGTTTGCTGCTGCCCTGGGGGCAGCACATTCACCATAAAGTGGCACGGTTTTTGGGATTCCGCTGGGTGCACCTTCTGAAAGGTGCGCACCTTCTGAAAGGTGCGCACAGCGCAATCCAGGAGAATGTGCTGCATCTGTAATATGGCACCAGTTGTAGTAATACTTGATTTGCAAAAACTGATTGCACATTGCAAACCGACATCTTTCATATAAACTAGTACTTTGCAAGCAGGACTATGTACTAATAAGTCTGGTCACAAAATACAGAATCACAGGATTTCACATAATGACTTCCCTAGTTAATATCCATTCGGCAAGTCACAGTTTCTGACCCACTGTGATTGGTGCCATCACAGGGATAGTGGTCAGCAAGGAACAGCAGACCACCATCCTAGCATTGCATTCCAAAACAGAAGTTATTTTTTTAAAGGAGCTAGGGGTCCTTAAGTCAACCAGTGGTATTTTTAAATAATAAGGTTTTTACATTTTGGAAAACGTCTGGTCGAGGAAGCAGTTGCCCCTTATACCACAGAACACTTCCCCCTGAAGCTGTCAACATGACTCTGGAAAGAGGAATAACTTCTAATAAGAACCATTTGAGGATCAGTTACTATCCCACCTTAAGGGTCAGTAACTAGTCAATGTGTTGCGACCACAATAGCGGTTGCAAACCATTGATAAAATTCATTTCTAAATCGGCAATTGGAAGGGACCTCGCTTTCATGCCCACTCACATACATACGTGTGTTTCAGAAAGAATTGCAAAAGTCCTTTTACGACTCAGAAATAAATCTCGCAATTCCCGACTCGTAAAATGGCTTTAACACATAAAGAAAATTCCTTTTGTGGTTGCAAACGTAATTTTGTGAATCTCAGGGTATGCAATGGAAAAATAAATGTGTACATCATGCTTGGTTATCAAACTTTTCTCTTATAATGTTCAAATTCGTTATCTATTTATCATGCAGAGCTGTTTTTACAAATGTAGGGGCATATTATCAAGGGGGTTTATCTCCGCTTTTTTGGCTTTAAAAGCCAAGAAAGCGGAGATAAAATTATCTCCCTATTACCAAGCTGTCGCTAACACCAGTTAGTGACAGCTAATAGGAGATAGCGACCATCTTGGGCCCCGCTTTGCATGTCAGTGATATTTATCACTAATGACATGCAAAGTGGGCGTGCCAAGATGTTAGCGACAGGAAACAGTCCCTAACATCGCTATCTCCTATTACCAACTTTTGGAGATATTGGCGCTAAGCGCGAATATCTCCAAAAGCTAACACCTACCCTGAGCAGTTCTTAGGCATGTTATCCAATGGGAGGTGGATAACATGGCTAAGAGCATTTGCTCGATAATGCATGAATATCGCTGACTTTTCCGCGATATTCATGCATTGCGGCGATTTTTATCGCATTTGCGATAAACCTTGCTAATAGCAAGGTTTATCTGCGATAAAAATCGCCGATGTGCGGCGATAATTTTTGTCTCTAAACAAGTTAGAGACAAAAATTATCGCTAGTTGTTGGTAATATGCCCCGTAGTACTTCATAATTAGCATTTTTGGACTGGAAAAAGAGTGCTTCGGTTTTATGCCTTATTTAGTTTTTAAAGAGGGCCTATTGCACAGGTATTTTATTTGTCATACTGCCAAGTAACCACTAGAGGGCAATACTAGATAAGATTTAACACAAATGCTGGTGTTAAGGAACACTGGCTGAACAAAACTGTCTGCGCATCTCCTATTAGTTTCCATTTGGAAAAATGTTTTTCTAAGTGCTATTTAAGTGAACATAACATGTTCATGCGCAGTTAAAGCTTTTGTTTTCCCTTTCCAGCCCTTGAAGGACCTGTCAGCACACAGCCCTTTTATTCATCCTTCTGCCTGAAGAGATCACCTACAGTCTCTCCTACTGCTTGCACACCGGCAAATCTTTAATTTCGAGAGTGAAAAACAGAGGGGCATATTACCAAGCAATAGCGATAATTATCGCTATGCATGGTTGGCGGCTAAAATTTTATCGCCGCGCTCCGACGATTTTTACAGCTGAGATACCTTGATATTTTCAAGGTTTATCTCAAAAGCGGTAAAAATCCTGCGAAATGCATGAATATCGCTGAAAAATCAGCGATATTCATGCATTATCGTGACAATGCTCTTAGCCATGTTATCCACCTTCCATTGGATAACATGGCTAAGAACTGCTCTGGGCAGGCGTTGGCTTTTGGAGATATTCGCGCTTAGCGCAAATATTTCCAAAAGTAAGGCTTTGTTGATAATTGGAGATAGCGATATTAGTGACTGTTTCCAGTCACTAACATCTTGGCACGCCCACTTTGCATGTCGTTAGCGATAAATATCGCTGACATGCAAAGTGGGCCCCAAGATGGTCGCTATCTAGCTAGGTAATAGGGCGATAACATTATCGCCGATTTAGTGGGAAAAAGTCCCGCTAAGGCGGCGATAATGGCCCTTGGTAATATGCCCCAAAGTTATTTGTTTCTGAATTTTTATTTCAGATTTAATACTGCGATAAAATGTAAACACGAACATTCTAAAGCAGAATTCTTTTGTTGTGTCATTTGTTCATTTAACACAAAATACAACCGTTCGTGAATTGTTTAGATATTTAATTTAAAGTAATTTACTTGCCCTTTTGAAAGCAATTTGTTACCTGCTGCAGGGCAAACCAATGTGATTCTACCAGACACTTCAAAATTTGCGAACATACGTGACAAGAATTTTTAATTCTATTAAGGACACGGAGGCGAGCATTATGCTTTCTCATTTCTTTAATAGAAATGCTCAGCAGCCAATTAGAAAACAGTATATAAAACAAAAACTACAATACCCATCAATACCCATGAATACATGGATATTACATGACAGATCATAGAGTCACCAGCATAAAACCTCACACAGAGAATACCAAATCCTCTTTCTTTGGCGACTAAAACTGGTCAAAATGAAAACGAAGTATATGAAAGGGTCCCAGACCAGAAAACACAATAGATAAATTATTAATCGTCACACAGTTACACAAGATCAAAATCAAAGATACTTATGGTTGACAGTGTTTTTATTTTCACTGAACCCAGAAAAACCGTATACTGTTTTTACATTCATTAGTATTATGCACAAATTTCAAGTGCGCCCACACAAAGGGGGGGGGGGGGGAAGGAGTGCAAAGGGAGGGGGGGGGAGGTTTGTGTTTCAATTAGTTAGCATCACTAATCAAACAAGTCCATAAGCACAAATCCACAAGTGAAACGATCATTATCATTGATCCATGAGTGAGAGATCAAGAGAAACTCATGTTAAATAAACCATTATACATGAAACAGAGACTCCTATAATGATTCTTAATATCAGTCTTGGGGTAAGGAGTTCGTATAGGTAGAAGATGGTCTACGTTTCGACCCAGAGGTGTAGGACATTGGATCCTTACTGGAGGGTCTTCATCAGGACGTGAGGGGGTGAAGGAAAAGGTGGGGCCGGGTCCTGGCAGCGCAGGTAGACAAGGTCACAAGCCTGCTGGGCGTGTTGCGTCTCCAGGCAGGGCCAGTCCGGGTAAATAGTAGAGGTGTCTTATAGTATATAGGTCAACCGTTCTGGATGGCACGGCGGGTAGGGTCCCTCAAATGGTTCCAGGCAGACACGCGCTAACGCTGGCCCCGCTCTGACCCATCACGGGTGAGTTCCCTATGGCTGCCTGATCCACTTTCTGGGACGCTCAGGCCACGGAGGCCCCTGCCATTTCCAAGGAGACACGCTGAGCCGGCTCCTTTCTGAGAGTATTTTACAATCCCCCTTGGACGAGCGCCTGGGGTTTCCTAAAGCGCATTACCCCAAGACTGATATTAAGAATCATTATAGGAGTCTCTGTTTCATGTATAATGGTTTATTTAACATGAGTTTCTCTTGATCTCTCACTCATGGATCAATGATAATGATGGTTTCACTTGTGGATTTGTGCTTATGGACTTGTTTGATTAGTGATGCTAACTAATTGAAACACAAACCCCCCCCCCCCCCTCCCTTTGCACTCCTTCCCCCCCCCCCCCTTTGTGTGGGCGCACTTGAAATTTGTGCATAATACTAATGAATGTAAAAACAGTATACGGTTTTTCTGGGTTCAGTGAAAATAAAAACACTGTCAACCATAAGTATCTTTGATTTTGATCTTGTGTAACTGTGTGACGATTAATAATTTATCTATTGTGTTTTCTGGTCTGGGACCCTTTCATATACTTCAATTTATTACCCAGGTCCCACTGACCACATGGGTCGAACCCCTCTGTCTACAACAAAATGAAAACGGGCAGTCCAATATGAAGATCAGAAAGGTAGTAACCAGTGGCACCAGAAATCCCTGGAGAGGAAGAAATGGATTCTTGCAGCCGTAGACAACTGGGAATTGAAGATAACCGTCAGGCAGGACAAACCATGCTCGACAGAAGCCTCTATTTAAGGTCAGAACCTGAAAAGAGATATAGAGCCTTAATACACATTCTTTGTGTGCAGAGAAGATCAATAAATAGGGAGGGTAAAGACAAAGAACAGTAAGAAACAAAATGCCATATGCAATTAGCAATAATCAATAACAAGTTAACACATGCAAAATGCAGAAAAAATGGGTGAGATATTCCTTGCCTCCATGTACTTAATAGAATTGAAAATTCTTGTCACGTATGTTCGCAAATTTTGAATTCTACTGCAGGACTGGAGGCTCCGATTGTGCTTGTTCAAAGCTGATGCACCACAACAGAAGCAATATGTGCAATTGGTTTATAATAAAAAGTTGTAAACACAGAATCAGACGACCAATCAGTGGTCTTCATGATGTCAATTAAAGTCACTCCCATCGAAAAAGCTTAAGAAGCCATAGCCCCACGTGCTGAATATGCACCAAGTATAGAGACATCAATACCAGCCTCAGTCATGAGCCATCTGACCCAACGGGCCAATGTAGCTGGGGTCACAGGACGAAAAGGCTTCTGTAGAGCAATTAACAATTGACCTTGCATATCAAGTCAAGTCAAGTCAATACCCTTTATTCGGATATTTCGTTATCCATAAAAGTACACACATAATTACATACACATAATTACGTACATGGTCAAGATAAATAAATCACATTAAAATAGAATAACATTGCTGTATTTTCCTTATTAAAAACTGTGACAGCAAAAAGTGCAAAGTGTCATTCTTATACGGATCCTCAAATTCATGTATTTTTCTTTAACATTTTCAAATAAATGTAAATATACAGGGATCACCCTTGAAGTAACAGCAATATATTCACATGATTTAGCAGCATTATTTAAGGTGCAGGTTTTTAAAGTACATAGAATAAAAACATGTTGGCCAAGTAGGCATTAGTTCTCAGATTATTAGATTCATATATTTACAGATAGCAGCATGGGTTAAAGTGCAACTGTGCAAGTGCAAAGGGGCTACCTCCAAGTGTGTATGGATCACGTTAGTCCAGGTAAGTAGGTATTAATAGAGGAACGAGATCGGATAGCCATTTTTAAAAAGTTACACGCACGGTATATTAATCCATCATCTTTAAGCTGAAGAACGGTCTTATATGCCACGTTAAAATCCTTTATAACTTTGGTCCTAAAAAATGGTATCAGGAAGTACTTACTATATTTTTGATAATAGGAGCAGAAGAACAGAAAATGCATTAATGTTTGTTTTCCTGGGTTCTGACATGGGCAAACCAAATTCTCGATATTAGGGTGGTAGCCCAAGGGGAAACACATGACCTTGCATATCATGACGAAAAGGAGCAGTACTCACCTCCTAACCCTTAACACATTGAACTTCACAAAGTTTGGGATTATTGGGAAAAGATGGATAAGTAACAGACGACGTATTACACTTAGTGCGTCTGGTAAGAGTAAAAGTAACACCCTCAGGCGTGAAACTGTGACCTGCCAGATCCAGAGCACGAACATCAGAAACTCGTTTACATGAAACAAGACGCAAAAGCATAGTCAATTTGGCTGAAAGCTGCTTGCGGGATAAAGATGAATTGGAAGGCCAGGCCTCCAAGAACCGCAAAACAATGGAAACATCCCATAAAGCAGCGTATTTTGGACAAGGTGGCTTCACCAGGCGAATACCTTTAAGCAACTTAGAAACCAAAGGATGTTCTCCAGCAGGCTTGCCATCAATATTGATATGACCGGCGGAAATAGCCGAACGGAAATTAATAACCGTTCGATAAGCAAGACCGGACGAGGCTATGGAAGCCAGAAAATTAACAATCAGAGCGATATCCGCTGGAGCGGGATCCACCTCCCGTTGAGCACACCAACCACACCAACGTTTCCATGCCCCTGCATAACGTTTGTGAGTGTTGGGTGACCAAGCCTCGCTGATAAATCTGGTAGCGTCTTGCGAAAGAGCTGGGATGTGCCAGCGTTCCCCAAAATTCGCCATGCAACTAGGTGAAGATGACCTGACTCGATCAGGGGAAGCGGATTGCCGAGAGGGTCCAGCAAGAGATTCCACCTCTGGGGAAGAAGGAGCGACACTGCACAACACATTTCCAGGAGAACTGGGAACCAAGCTTGAGCCCTCCACGGAGGAGTGATCAGAATCAGCTCCGACTGATAATGCTTTGTGTGAGCCAGGACCCTGGGAATCATCATAAACGGGGGTAAGGCGTAATACAGGACCCATGGCCATGTCTGCAGAAATGCATCCGTGGCCAGGGCTTTTGGATCTGGTCTCCAGCTGTAAAACAGGGGAAGCTGGGCGTTGAGACGAGATGCAAACAGGTCGATCTGACACTGGCCCCAAACACGGGATAGAGAGCAGAATATGTGAGGGTGAAGCCTCCAATCACTGAAGTCCCGAAGATGTCGCGAGTTCCAGTCTGCATTCAGATTGTTGCGACCAGGAAGATATTCTGCAATAACTGTGATCTTTCTCTGAAGACAAAAGTTCCAGAAATCCTTGGCGATTTCTGCCAAAATCTTGGACTTCGTTCCACCCAACTTGTTGACATACCGAACCGCCGAAATATTGTCCATGCGGAGAAGTATGCAACAATTGGTCTGGCATGGAGACAAACAACGGATCGCAAAAGATCCCGTTAGCAGCTCCAGACAATTTATATGGAGAGACAACTCCTGAGACCACCGACCTCCCGTCGACAACGGACCGCAACAGGCTCCCCAGCCCCACAGACTGCAATCTGACTCTATCACTACCTCCGGGGATGCTCCAAACAGGGCTCGGCCATTCCAGGACTCCATATGCTCCAACCACCATACCATCTCCCACCTCGCTTCCTCTGAAAGAGGAACCAGATCTGAATAGCGAAGGCCTTTCTGGAGATGATGTATCTTCAAACGTTAAAGCGCCCGGTAATGAAGAGGGCCCTGGAAAATTGCCTGAATTGAGGAAGCTAACAGACCGACAATCCGAGCTATAGACCTCAACGACACACTCTGTTTGGACAAAACTAAATTCAACTCCCTCTTGATGGAACAAATCTTCTGCTTGGGTAAGAGGAGTTGACAAGAGAGGGAATTGACTTGGAAACCCAGAAATTCTATTGACTGAGAAGGAAGAAAAATCGATTTCTGAGGATTGATCAGAAAACCCAGAGATTGGAAACGATTGATGGACCATTCCAAGTGCATCATCAACTTTTGAGGGCAATCCGCCATTATCAGAATATCGTCCAGATAGATGATTAGACGCACACCCCGGGATCGCAAGGATTCAACGACGGGCCTCAAAAGCTTTGTGAAGCACCAAGGTGCCGACGAGAGGCCGAACACGAGAACCATGTACTCGAACCGATTCCCCTGCCGCTGGAATTGCAGGAACCGACGGTGCGGACCGTAAATGGGAATTGATAAATGTATGTAAATGTATAGGCATTTATATAGCGCACTACTTACCCGGAGGGTCCCAAGGCGCTTCGACCGCTGCGAAACCCTTCCTGGCTTCCCTGAGAGATGGCCCCTTAATGGGTATCTCCAGGGTGAGAACAGGCATCCCCGGCGGTCTGGTGGGGCCGTTAGTGAAGATGAGGCAAGCTAATGCCCAGAGTTGCCGAGTGTGATCGCTGATCAGAGTGGGCACCGAGGCGAGAGAATTATCGAGTCCGCTGACCCTGGTCCAGAAACCTGCCCGCCGGGAATCGAACCCTGGTCCCGGGCCGTCCTCTGCTCTCGGGTCTGCCGCCTCTAACCAGTGAGCCACACTATACGTGTCCTTCAGATCGAGAAAGACCATCCAGTCCCCTTCCGAAGAAGATCCCTCAAGAGATGGATGCCTTCCATTTTGAAGTAGTGATAAACCACCCCTTTGTTGAAATCTTTGAGATTCAGCACCCACCCCCTTTTTTCTGGACCAGAAAAACTGTGCTTGCGAAGCCCTGAGGATGGTGCGAAGTCCGAATAACGGCCCCTTTGTTTAGAAGAGAGTTGATCTGCGCTGAATGAAACGAACTCTTGTTCGTGAAGGGAAAAAACTAGAGGAGTGGGTGGGTGGGATTGACTTTGGAAATGATAGAATTCTATCCTTCAACCTTGAACAATCTCCAACACCCATGCAAGTGCAGTAGTGTGGCTCACTGGTTAGAGGCGGCAGACCCGAGAGCAGAGGACAGCCCGGGACCAGGGTTCGATTCCCGACGCGGCAGGTTTCTGGACCAGGGTCAGCGGACTCGATAATTCTCTCGCCTCGGTGCCCACTCTGATCAGCGATCACACTCGGCAACTCTGGGCATAAGCTTGCCTCATCTGCACTAACGGCCCCACCAGACCGCCGGGGATGCCTGGTCTCACCCTGGAGATACCCATTAAGGGACCATCCCTCAGGGAAGCCAGGAAGGGTTTCGCAGCGGTCGAAGCGCGGAGATACTCCTCCGGGAGTCGATCCTAGCGCTATATAAACTTGCAATTAATTAATTAATCGTTGGAGATCAGACCCCAATTTGGTAGAAAAAACTGAATTCGGCCCCCCAATACCACTTCCGAAACCGGGATCAACCTCACCTTGAAGTATTGGAATCTTGATGTCCTCCTTGGGCCCCGCCGTAGCGTCCTTTTTATACTGACCTCTCCCTTTACGGGAGGGCTAGAAATGGGCTTTGTTGGTATAGCCGGAATCTTGTCCTCCGCCACGTTGGGACTGGAATACACGTTGGGTTTTCTGGTTGGACCCACGGCCGAACGATCATCCCTTGATTCGTCCGGCCCTAGCGAAAACCGGGCGAATGGCTGGGATGCTTGAGCCTTATCCAGCCCACTAAAAGTCGCAACAAACTTTGTTAATTCTTTCAGGAAAGGCTGGCCAAACAATAAGCCTTGAGCCAACGAGCCGGATTCTGACGAGGCCAGGTCCACCAGCTTGGGATCTAACTTTAGTTAAATGGAGCGACGACGCTCGCAGGACATTGCGCAATTGGCATTCCCCAATTGACAAATCGCTCTCTGCGACCCCTCAATTAAATCATCAGGATCCACAACGGAGGACGATTCCTTGGCTCAAAAGCCCAGGTCCAATATCTTTGTAAGAGGACCCAAAAGATCTAACAATTTATCCTGGCAGGAACGCCACGCCCTGTCAATGCCCTTTTTTTGGGTCCTTAGCATACTTTTTAAGATAAGTCACCATTGTGGGGTCAACCTCCGGAGTGTCGACCAACTTATCAGTCAAGTCAGGACGTGGACACTGAGAACGTAGGGGTGCTCTGACATCCTTTTCAAATGGCTGGCGAATATGAGCCTGAACATATTCGGACACAGCTGGGGGCGGAAGCCAAGAGGAAGAATTTGGGTGAACAATCTCAGATGGTTCAACCATGAGGAGCTGAGGGTGTGTTGGAGCATCAACATAATGCTCCTTACGGGCTTTCTTTGAAGGTGGAGGTCCATCCTGGTCTGAAGATGAAGTGGAATGAGTCTCATCAGTTTCCGTCTGCTGAACCTGCGATGTAGAGGCTTCTTTGGACGGTTTACTAGCAGACCAGTCACTAGATAAAGCCTTTGCCAACTTCTGAAAATAAGATTTATGGGGATTACTGGGAGATTTAGAGGAAGAAGCACGACCAGAAGTGGACTGTAACCAACCCTGTTGCGCATAGCTAGAAAGAAGACGCTTCAAGGGAGCAATTGCGTGAACAAGACGCTTTATTGACAAAATGCTGAACCCCTTGGTCCAAAGCTTCAACTAAGTCTTGCTCCATGGAGCCAGAGGCGTCCTCGTGATAATAATACTCATCCTCATCATAGTAGTCTTCCATAATTACACAAAGTGTAACCACCAATTGCCCACAGAGGAGAGGAAAAATGAAAAATGCCAAAGGCACAATGCAGGGGGAGTGACCAACCCCAAAGTAAGCCAACAGAGGACAGGCAAAACTCGTGCAATAAATAATTAAATTATTAGTGGAGGGAGGGCTTGCTATTAAATGAGCCACTCTAGGCAGAGCCTATGAAAATTATACAGCTCAAAGCAATAGTTTGACAAATGGGCGTAAATGGGGCCAAAAGTAGCTGGCAGTGGGCATATGCAGTCAAAGATGCTTACCTCTCTGTGAAACTCCGTGAAAGAACAGAGATAAACAAATAAAATGGCCTCTGCGCATGCACGGTAATGGCCGCCTGCCAAAGAGATCAGAGGAGCACTCGCGCACCATGCGCGAGCCTCCTTGCCCCAGTTTCCCTCTCCACACTGTGAAAAAGGCGCGGGCGAACCAGGGAGGTGTTCACACGCTCCCCGCAACGTGAAAAGCAATCAAAAGCGGCAAAAGTGAATGAAGCGCAAAGCGGCAAAGGAAGCGCCGTACAGAGGCAAAAGACACAGTGGCAACGCGCGAACAAAGGGTGAGCAAAAGCGCAAATAGCAGAAAGCGCACAAGGCACAATAAGGTAACCAAAACAGCATATAAAGCAGTAATGATAGAAATGCACTTAACTGGCTACGGAGCAGCAAAGAAAGAGGATTTGGTATTCTCTGTGTGACGTTTTATACTGATGACTCTATGATCTGTCGTGATATCCAAGTATTCATGGGTATTGTAGTTTTTGTTTTACAAACTGTTTTCTAATTGTCTGCTGAGCATTTCTATTAAAGAAATGAGAAAACATAATCGGAGCCTCCAGCCCTGCAATAGAATTTAATACTAACATTTCAATTTAATGAAACACATTTTTCTCTGCAGCCATCCCTCCCGGCAATTCAATATCCAGAGTCAAATAACTGTGCTGTGTGCCTACTTATACAATCAATTGTCTACAGTAGGGATTGCTTTGGTTTGCACAAGGATTTGAAAACAAGACAGAAAACAATTGAATTCACCAACAAGATTGCAGTTTTGTGTTTGGATGTTATCAAACAAGTTTGAAAATTACAAGTTGGCATAATGGCGACTTTCCGGGATATGTATGTTTTTACATGTAATGCAGTGAAAGGAATGGCCTGATTATTTGTGGCTATTTCTCATTATGTCATTCTGAGTTGGCTCTTAAATATGATTTGGTTGATAACAGGAAGGCTCCTCATGTAATGCAACTGGTGCTCTGTAACTGGTGCTATGTAAAGCGCTCTGATACCCGATTCGGGTCAAGTGCGCGCTATATAAAACTCTGTAAAAAAAAAAAAGGCTCATTAGCATAAAAAATAAGGCGAAAACCGCAGTCCTCCTGACGTCCATTGTGCTCCACCGGCATTTCAAGAACAAACACCTGGTGAAATATGGTTGTGATAAATGTCCCAAAAATGAGGAATTACTGCATGAATCAGATGACGAAAGATTAATTCCCACAACAGTTCCTCACTTCTTGTGGTATAATTCTGAATACTCCTGATTTTCCACGCCATAGTTGTAACAATCCCATTGGAGGATCAATAATTGCCGGTGTGGAAACACTCCACCAGTATCCCCGGGCTACTCAGAATGAGGAACTGGGCCCTACTCTCTCACTTCTGAGTCCTTCGATCCTTCCCCCTTTCTCCCGACTACTGTGGTGATAGTGTGACATTTTACAAGCTGGGCTCCGCGAAGTTCATTTATTCATATCATTAGGGCAAGAGGCGTGGCTAACTTCGTTCTTAAAACGTAAAGGGCTAGCACTGACCTCTGTGGTCTCAATTGTGTAGGGAAAGTTAGTAGAACACCACTGGGCTTATTTACAAGCCCGTTGCCCTGCACGTTCACCGTGTTGCATGACGCACCGGCAGTGCAACTTGCTGCGTGATAAACATGGCTCTTTTCACACAACACTTTGCATGTTGCGTGCGTGACATGCTTGTCGCTGTCGGTGTTTCCATGCAACAACCATGTCAACTGATGCATTTCCAGATGTATAAGCAATCGTAAACCTGAAAATGCTTCAGAATGCTACGCCACCCCAGGGGTGGCGTAGTGAGGTGCAATGAGGAGAAACGTTTTCATTTCTCCTTGCTTTTGTCCTCTTTCAATGCGTGCTGCATTCTACATCACCCATTAGAAGAGGAAATCACCTCAATTGATTGTTTTTGTGCAGGAAGGTGCTCTTCCTCCATAAAAACATTCTCCCCACCATGCAGGTATTCTTGCAACATGGTGCAGAGGTGCATGTGCCGGCTCATGGCATCAGTTTGTGTGCCAGCGCAGGGAAGAGAACAGAGATGGGACATATGTTGCTTCCCTGTGCTTTGAAACAGTGGCTTACAGCATTGGTCGCATGCACAGTGCTGGGGTGGGGGGTGGAAGGGTCACAAGGGAGTTGTTATTGCGGGTGGGTACATAATTAAAATAATACATAAGTAACTCACCTTGCCGCTGGGTCCCCTGTCTGGCTCCCTCCCCTGTAATGCAGCCTACATGGATAATGAGGAAAGTACGCATGACTGGTTTGGGTTGCCCAAGAAGGCCGACCAAACAGACATTGCGCACTTAGGAGTGCTCAACCCACTCCTCCCCTGCCCTGCTCCAAAAGTGGAGCAGCCCTGCTCACCCGCCCACCAGTAAAGGAGCACAAACATAAAATGAAAATTACTGAAAGTTATTATATTTTATGTTTCTGCTTCTTGCACTGCTTGAAAGCAGTGGGTGATGCTCCTCTACCATAGTGGAGGAGCCACCACTGCCTGCTTATGAAAGCAGGGATGGAGACAGAAGCCCATTTCAAGTGTAGTTACAGTCCCTGCCCCGTTCCTGCTACTTTCTTCCCCGGAGGTGTTAGTTCAGACAGTGTTGTGTAGTAGGTGAGTGGAAGGCCTCCACTTCTTTTGTGCCTTTGCCTCAAATTTCTCTGTCAGGGAACCCTTGGCTCCACCTCCTCTATATCTCAATTTTGATTGACAAAAGACTGTAGGCTGACCAGTCTGGGGCTAATATAAAAATGTCAAACATTTCCTGAAAATGACATCCGAGGTGGATCTCTGGAAATTACAGTGTTTACCGTAAAATTAAAGAATTGGTGGAAATGCAAGAGTGTGCCAGTTTTCTCACTGATCAGAGCTAGGACTCACCCAGCTGGGCAGGTGGGAATTAACTGAGCATTAGAGCCAGGAACTCTTATTGCTAGCCTCCTTAGTAGATGGGGCAACTGGGCATGACCCCAGCAAAAAGAGATGTGGACTACCTGGCAAAGCAGCATGGTCTACTAGGAAAGGGGATTGTTGGACTCCATCCCCCAGAGGAGTAGCCTGTCTAGTGGAGTCATCAGCCATAAACAAAACTGTTTAATATATGTATACTTGGTGACCTAAACATCTAGTCTCATAAGTCAAATATGCTTCAAACACTTCAAACAAATGCCATCAGAACTAAAGACACACAATTTACAACAGATAATCTCTGGACACATTCACTAACCATGTCATACATTGGATGTCACCTTCTCCAACTTGCTAAACAAGCTGGGCTCCGCGAAGTTCATTTATTTATATCATAAGGGCAAGAGGCGCGGCTAACTTCGTTCTTAAAACATAAAGGGGTAGCACTGACCTCTGTGGTCTCAATTGTGTAGGGAAAGAGGGGCAAGTTAGTAGAACACCACTGGGCTTATTTACAAGCCTGTTCCGCCGCACGTTCGCCATGTTGCATGACGCACCCGCAGTGCAACTTTCTGCATGATAAATATGACTCTTTTCACACAATACTTTGCATGTTGGGTGCGTGACATGCTTGTCGCTGTCGGTGTTCCCATGAAACAACCATGTCAGAACCCTGCCATCTTTAAAAAGAAACTCAGGACACATCTCTTTGTATGTTAATTTCTTCTTGTTCCCCTCGATCTCTGCGCTGGGAAACTCATGAGTATCCGTGCGCGTTACAAGCGGAAATAACATAACATAAACATACACAAGGCAATCCAATATTTCCCTAGGGAGCTGGGTAAATCAGTTACAAATAACAATGTTCCTGGAGCACTTATTTATAAATTTCTTTTTGGTTGGTGACTAGATCCAACAGTATTATCAAAAAGCACAAGAAACTCACATCAAATAGCGTACTGTTGTAGCCGAAATGTATTGCTTAGAACCACATATGTCAATAAATACAGATATATTAATTACATCAATTCTGATTCCCCTCACAAGCAAGATCCAACATAGACAAGTTCAGAAGGTGTCAATACATAGATCTTCTAGAGGTGTAGACTCCTTTTAACTTGAGTAGGTTCACAGTCCTAATTATGAATCTGTTTTTTAATTTTAAGGACTCCGCCACAAATAATTACATCAATATAGTTAAAGATTAGGAACCATCAATGCTTCAGTCTCAAAAAGCTAAAAGGCCAACAAGACCATCACCAGGACTCAGTGTTGAAAACATAAATCAAAGGAAATATTAAATTATCATCAACTCGGACAACAATGAAAGGGTCTTCCTTTAAACTTTGTGCCTGCTTACTTCCTGTTTTTACTGATTTTTTTTGTGTGACCTTAGGAAGAAGAGCATTTTATCACTGATGACCAGTACTAAAGTGCACGTGCTTCACCCCTAAAAATGGTAAAATTGGTGTACACACAATTGACATATTTCATTTACTTGTAAGTCCTATGTAAAGTGGAATACCATTTACACAGGGCCCGCAAATCAAATGCTACTAGTGGGCCTGCAAATAAAATACTACTAGTGGGCCTGCAGCACTGATTGTGCCTTCCACACAAGTAGCCTTTCAAACCTGTCTCAGGCCTGCCATTTCAAGGCCTTTATGTGCAGTTTACTGAAATTTTGACTTGGCATTTCAAACCCTTTGCCAAGCCTTTCATTGCACATATGTCACCCATAAGGTAGGTCCTATGTAGCCCATAGGGCAGGGTGCTGTAAAAGTAAAAAGTAGGAAATGTACTTTTAAATTTTGCATGTCCTGGTAGTGAAAAACATCTACATTCGTTTTTCACAACTGTGAGGCCGACTCCTGGCTTAGGTTACATTGGGAATTCCTTGATGCACTTTTAAGCTGTAATTCCTGATTAGAAAGAAGTGGCTGAATCATTTTTCATGTATTTGAAATGGTAATGATGAATCCTCTTTACTGGTAAAGTTGTATTCAATGTTACAATTTAAAACATACCACTTTTAAAAAGAGGATATTTCTCAGCTCTTACAGTTCTGCGTGCCTGCAGCCTGTCTCCAATGCACGTCTGGGGTGAGTGACGGCTAGATTTTGTGCATTCCCTTTAGATAGCCACAAACAGAGAAAGGTTAGGTGTGTATGAGCACTTATCTGTATTGTGATGGCTATTTCTGGTCAAAGAAGGGAGAGAGGAACTGACACTCCTGAATGGGCAGTGACTTTCCCCATACAAAGAGCTGATTAACCCCTACCTATAGTCTGGAGCCAGGACTGGGAAGAAAGGAACATTGTGCACTTCAAAGACCCTTCTTTAAAGTCAGCCACCACTTCAAAAGCACAACTGGGTATAAGTACTGGGTCTCAGACCCCTCCAGATCAGACTCTTCTGGACATACAACTAGACTCTGTCAGAGGAACGGCTGTGCTGCATCAAGGACTGACACTCTGCTGGCCTGTTGACCGGGAAGTCTTGCTTTTCTGCTGTGCAGCTCTGTTGCCTGCTGCTCTCCGACCCTGCTGAGGAGAGCTGGACTCTGCCTTGCAACTGAAGTGATCTCCAAGAGCTTGTTAACTTTCTTCCTCTTGCTTGAAATTCAGGGATATCAAAGTCTCTACTCCTGCTCCTGGGCCACTGGAAATCAGCCCAGATACTTGCACCAGTGACAACAACACATCTCCAGTCTGTGTGTAGCAGAACTGGCATATTGACCATGCTGGAGGAGTGGAACCTGTTGCATCTCACTCTGAACCAATGCATTGCCGCCACTGCATGGAGAAAATAAATGCATCACCTCGACTACTGGCCCGACATTGACGCATCACTCGACTGGATGCCACATCTCGCTGTTGTGACCAGAATGAAGGTACTCTGTTCCCCGAGCCTGTGTGGCATCTGTTCCTGGCCTGTGCTCCCTTGTGGTTGGCTTTAACTGTTGAGTTTGCCCCGGCCCAATGTGACTAGATAACTCTAACTGGCGCTTATTCCTTCTAAGTGCTGGAACTCTTTTTATTCTTTAAAAAAATCATAGCTAGCACCTATACACTTACTGAATGATGTCATCAGTGATGTCATCAGTGTTGTCATTTGAGATGTCATCAGTGATGTTAATGACCATGTCACGAGTGACGTAATATATGAAGTCCTAAGCTGTGCATGGGGGGGGGGGTATAAGTCATAGATAGCTGAGGTAACTATAACTGCTGAATTTCACTGGTTTGGTATAGAATGGAATGTGAGGCTAAATATAACATCTATGTAACCTTTTTTTCCAGTTAATTTCTAAGGTTTTTAAAATTCTATTTCCTAACTATAACATCCCTGTATCCTTTGTTTTTTCAATTAATTTCTAAAGTTTTTCCAATTTGTTTCACATAACTCTAAGCTGTAATGTTTCACAGTGGATGTGTGAGCACCTGTGTCGGTCAGTTAGTGGGTGTGTGACTGTGTGTTTGGCTCTCTGAGTGGGAGTGGTAGAATGTCAGTGGCTATGTGAGGTGGTCTTTGAGTGCATAAGTGGGTCTGTGAGTGACTTTGTGTATGCCTCGGTGGGTTTGTCACTGGTTGTGTCAAAGCCTGTGTGTGTCTGTGAGTGCATGTGTGAGTGCTGCTTTTGATGTTTGCGGGGGTATGTTAGTGAGTGTATGGGTGGTCCTACTGTTTTTGTGGATTTCCATACTTTGTATATTTAACCCTTTGGATGCGTCGGACGGTCCCCGGCCGTCCAACGCTACGGGTGGCATGTGTGTCGGACGGGGGAGCCGTCCGAATTGCGCACTTGCAAACTTTTCCCGCACTGTGCATTTCACATGCATCGAAGGGGTTAAAGGACAGAACCATGGTCTCTGGTCTTATGAGAAGATATCATTATAGAATTCATTCATCACACTCACTGAAGTTCAAATTTTACTCCAGTGCATTTATGATGCATTCACTTTTGTTAAAGCTTTCGGATCTTTTTTCAATATGAATTATTATAGAGAACTTTTTTGGTTTCTATTCACCCAACCTAAGAAGAATATTTGTTTCTATTTTTTAAAGTGGAGCTTTTCCTGGGGAATGTACTTTGTTTATATTTGTAAATGTTTCATGTAGAGATTTAATTCATCTAAAATGATCATGAGTATCTGAATAAAATCTCTTTTTTTTGTAGAGTCCACAGTTTTCAGGAAAATGTGTACTAACCTGCAGTATTTTGTAGTGGGGATTTAGTTTCTATGCTGTCATTGTACAAATGTCTACGGTGTATTAAACACTACACCTGCATAATGGACCACCCATTTATGTATTTCTTTGTGTCACCCCTTATCATTTGTTTCAGTGGATTAATAACTGTTTTTTTCCCCATTTTTTAATCGTCGCGTATATATTACCAATTCATCATTCAGTCAACTACTGCAGACTACAGCGGTGGGCAGGCTATTTGCGCGCTCTTACGCTGAATACATTTATTTTTAAAAATTGCACAACCCAGCTGATTGATAGCTGTGTTGCGCACTCTGTGTGTTTTAAAATTGTTCTATGCTGACTAAAAGCATTGCGCACTCTGTGTGTTTTAAAATTGTTCTATGCTGACTAAAAGCATCGCGCCTGCACATTGATTTAGAATATTGGCAACTGAGTCCAACTTACCTCTATTATCTTCGCTCTCGACCCCGGTCCGCCCCGGCTGTGTGCCTTTTGAGCGGAGGGTTAGCCCATGAGCGAAACTTCCTGCCTGGTCCTGCACCACTTCCGCCCTGCCTCTCCACCGTGCAGGTCAGCGGTCTAGTGGCTCACGGCTACTAGGCATAAATGACGACCTGGAGCAAGCGCAGCGGGAGCGCCGACTTCGCGCCGAAGTCGCGCATAAGTCAAGCCCGTCTGCGCCCTTCTGCGGCCGGCCGGGGCTAGGGGCACGTCACTCTGCCCACGGTATCACCTATTCCCCGCTGAACTTCACTGCCTCCAGGGCCCATGGTCCTAGCCGCCACCACCTGTTCCCGTATCTCCTCCCTCGGTCTGTCTCCTGCTTTCGCCATCCCTCCCCCTCATCACATTCCCCCTAACCCTTCTGGGGGTGATGTCAATCCTGGATCCACTAAAGCCCTTTCGGCCTACTATCTGAACACCCGGTCCGCAGTAGCCCACTCGCACGAACTATCGGTGCTGCTGGACCTCCATGCACCAGACCTCCTGTTTCTAACAGAAACCTGGTTTTGCGATGACTCTCTCCCCATCCTTTTGGCCACCCTCCCAGCCCCATACTATGCTTTACGCACAGATCGCCCTAATGGCAGGGCTGGGGGTGGCGTAGCGGTCATCGCCCGAGCCGACTTCCCTTTTCAAAGTCTCTCTCTGCCAGATATTGCTACTACGGAGTACCTGGCTATCCGTACCACTTCCATTACCCCCCTCTCACCTGTGTACTTATCTATCGTCCCCCCCAATCGCCCTTATTGTTTCTCCCCAGCTTTCTGGAAGTATTAGCCACGATCATGGTCAATAACTCCTCCATTTTGCTTCTGGGTGATTTTAACTTCTGGCCTTCAGACCCCGCAGAATGCCCTTCCTCAAAAGAATTTTCAGACACCCTTCATTCTCTCAATTTCATATCCCATATCCACTCCCCTACCCATGTCAAAGGACATATCTTAGACCAGATCTGGTCCTTGAATTGTCCCGTAAAGTGCCTATCCATCTCACCCTGCACGTGGTCGGACCATCACCTGATCTCATTCGCCCTTCCCACCCACCCCCCGGTCAAGCCCCCACTTCCTAAAAATGTCTGGGTACGGGCTTGGGGGTGAGTAGACCCTGACAATTTATCCGCCTTACTCACCGCTTCTTACCCCCTCCTACAAGGTCTATCCGCTCTTTCCCAGGTCACGTCCATTGATCAGTGGCTCACCTCAGGTTGCGACTCTATCACCCCCCTGAAGCGGGTCACCTCAAAGCGGGAGAAGGATGCAAACCTGTGGTTTAATGAGGACCTCAAGATCATCAAATTAGCGGTACGCCGAGCGGAGCGTGCCTGGAGGAGAAACTACTACCCCTTACTTCGATTGGAGTTCACTAACATCTTGACCCAATATAAACAGACCATCTTGGCGGCAAAAACAGCTTATTTTTCCTCCAAAGTTCTCGCTGCGGAGAACCAATCGAGGGAAATCTTCTCGATTTTGCATAACTTGGCATTCTCCGACAGAACTACTCTGAAGCCCACCCCCTCTCAGGAACTCTGTCACTCCCTTAACAACTTCTTCATCCAGAAAATTGCCACCATTAAAGCCAACATTCCTCCCCCTTCTCCTACTTTTGTGGATCTTCAGTGTCCTCCCCCCAAGGGACAACTTGGTGCCCTTCCTCTCTTGACCAAGGAATCCCTGATTTCGATAATCCCTCTAGTCAAATCTGGCTCCCCCCTAGACCCTTGCCCTTCCCACATTCTCCGTCACATTTTTACCTCTTGTCCCGACCCCCCCCCTTCACCTCCTCAATAGCTCTCTCTCTCAGGGCGTTGTACCCGCCCCATTGAAAACAGCAGTCATTGTCCCTATCCTAAAGAAGCCGGGCGCGGACCCCTCGGTCCCCGCCAACTATCGCCCCATCTCCCTCCTGCCATTCTTGGCAAAAGTATTCGAGCGCCATGTCACCTGCACTTTGAGCTCTTTTGTGGAGACGCATGGGGTCTTAGCCCCCCGCCAGGCCGGTTTCCGCCCCGCACACTCTACGGAGTCCGTAGTACTCTCGGTCCTTGACAACCTCAGGGAGGGAATGGACACTAACCAGACCCAGGCCCTGGTCCTCCTCGATCTCTCAGCCGCCTTTGACACGGTTGATCACACCATCTTACTTTCCCGTGTCAAGGCGGCGGGGATCGGGGGTACCGCCCTGGTATGGTTGTCCTCCTTCCTGAGGGACCGCACCCAGGCGGTTCGCCTGGGTGATTTTTCTGCGGACTTCCGGAAAGTTCAGTGCGGGGTCCCCCAAGGTTCCTCCCTTTCACCCCTTTTGTTTAACCTTTACATCGCCCCTCTTATTTTTTCACTGCAGCAGATGGAGGTCACCGTATATAATTATGCGGATGACCTCCAACTCGTCTTTAATCTGTCTTCTTCCCCTTCTTCTGTCCTTAATTTTCAATCTATTATGATTCACATCCGAGACTGGATGAACCACAACCATCTGAAACTCAACCCAGACAGGACTGAGCTGGTGTTGACGGGTGGTTCATCCAGTCACTGGTCTTCTCTGTTTTGGCCCCCTTCCCTAGGCTCTCCACCTGTTCCCTCTACCTCAGTAAAAACATTAGGCATCAAACTCAATTCCCAACTCACCCTTCACTCCCAGGTTAGTTCTGTGGTGTCTTCTTCTTTTCTTTCACTGCGCACTATACGCAAGGTGTCCCGTTTCTTTTCTTTTGACGCTCTGAAACTAATTACCCTGGCAATGGTCATCTCCCGCCTGGATTACGGCAACGCCCTATATGCTAGTATACCTGCATATAGCTTAAGGCGGTTGCAGCAGATTCAGAACCAGGCGGCGCGCCTGGTGTTTAAATTGCCAAAGTCCCACCATGTCACTCCCCTCCTCAAGTCTCTACATTGGCTCCCAGTCCGTGAACGTGTCCAATTCAAGCTTGCCTCCATCACCTTCCAAGCTCGACTGGGCACGGCACCGGCTTTTTTCTCATCTGAGATCACCCCCTATGTTCCTACCAGGGAACTACGCTCATCCACCCAATCCCTTCTCACAGTCCCGCGGTTCCGGAGGAAGAAATGGGGAGGATCGAAATTTGCGACTCTTGCTCCACTCTTTTGGAATTCCCTGCCTCCAGAGCTTAGAGCCTTATCTCTCTATCCGCAATTCCGGAAACAGCTCAAAGCTCATTTGTTCACTAAAATCTTCAACTAGTCCTCCTGCAGTTTGAATTCCTCTAGCTTAGTTTCTGCCACTCCTGCCCTGTTATCTGCCAGTTGCAGCGCCATGAAGCCGCTGGTGAACGTGCGCTATATAAATAATTTTAAATTCAAATTCAAATTAAATTCAAATCATGAATTATAGTGATACATATATTCCGGTTTCGAGGAAAAGTCGCGAAGATGGCGTGATTTTGAAAAAGTGTAAAACACATATATACACATATTGTAATTAATGTTTGACAATATCGGTTTACTAATTTAGTGTTGAAACTTCTATTTTTCTAATAATTTTTGTTGTAAAGCACTTTTTTCATTATGACACCAGTTTTCACAATGATGTTGTTATTCACGAACATCTTGAGACTATGTAAGAAAGAGATTTGAATGGAGAAGGCAGTTTTCATTAATCTTCAAAGTGAAAAAGAAGAAAAAAGGTTCTTGTCAGAACTGCCTTTTACTGTTAAAAAAAGCTAAAGTGTGCTGTATGGGTGAGTGAGTGGCTGTGTGAGGTGGTGCATGTGTGAGTGAGCGGTTGCATGAGTGCCTGCATGGGAGAATGAGTGGGTGTGTGAGTAGCTGTCTGGGTGAGCGATTGGGTGTATAAGTAACTGTATGGGTGAGAGTGTGTGTGTGAGTGGTTGTATGAGTGAGTGAGAGGGTATGTGAGTACCTATAGCTGAGTAAGAGGGTACATGAGTGGGTGTATGTTCCTATGTGAGTAGCTGTTTGCTTGAGTGAGTGGGTGTGTGAGTGGCTGTATGTGAAAGTGAGTGGTTGTGTGAGTGGCTTAATGGGTGAGTGAATCGTTGTATGAGTAGCTGTATGGTTGAGTTAGTGCCTGCGTGAGTGGTTTATGCATGAATGAGTGCTAGTTTGAAGAGCCATATGGGAGAGTGAGTGGTTGTGGGAGTGGCTGTATGGGTAAGGGAGTGGTTGTGTAAGTGGATATATGGGTGAGTTAGTGCCTGTGTGAGTGGCTGTATGGGTGAGTGAGTGGATGTGTGAGTGGCTGTATAAGTTAGCGAATGGGTGTGTGAGTAGGTTTATGGGTGAGTGAGTGCTAGTGTCAGTGGCTGTATGGGTGAGTGAATTCTAGTCTGAGTGGCTGTGTTGGTGAGTGAGAGGGTGTGTGAGTAGCTATATGGGTGAGTAAGTGCTAGTGTGAGTGGCTGCATGGGTGAGTGAGCTGCTGTGTGAGTAGTTGCATGGGTGAGTGAGTGTGAGTGATTGTATGATTGAGTGAGTGGGTACATGTCTAGCTGTAGTTGGTGTATCAGTAGCTTTATGGGTGAGTGAGTTCTAATGTTAGTAGCTGTATGGCTGAGCGAGCAGCTATATGGGTGAGTGAGTAGGTGTGTGAGTGGTTGTATGAGTGAGAGAGAGGGAATGTGAGTTACTGTATGAGTTAGGGAATGGGTGTACTACTGACTGGAAGGCTGAGTTAGTGCATGTGTAAGCAGCCATATGGTAGAGTGAGTGGTTGTGTTAGTGGCTGTGTGGGTAAGTGAATGGATGGGGCAGTGGCTGTATCAGTGAGTGAGTGCATAAATGGTATATGGGTGACAGTGTTAATGATAGTATGGTTGAGGGAGTGAGTGTGTTAGTGACTGTATGGGTTAGTCGCTGCATGTATGAGTGGCTTTATAGGTAAGAGAGTACCTGTGTTAGTGGGTGTTTGGGTGAGTGAGTTGTAGTTTGAGTGGCTGTATGGGCGAGTTAGTGTCTGTGTACATGTCTGTATGGCTGTGTGAGTCGCACAAATGTCCTCTGTATTAGATGGTAGGTAAGAAAGAGGTTCTAGGTTTTGTAAACATTTATATCAGTTGCAATATGGGTGCTATACTGTATGCAGTGCTTGGCATAGGGATCTGCACGTGCATGAGTACGTTTCTAAATCTCAAAAAGGACATCTTTTTATCTTTTAACCACATCGCTGCTTGACAGATTCCTCTTCTGTGCTGGGCCCCAATGTAAATGGGTGTGGTCATGCCTAGCTCAGCTCGTCATGAGCACAGGAGCACTGTACTGCATGACGAGCTGAGCTCGTCATGAGCATGGAAGGGGTTAAGCACAAAGCACCATTCTTTATGGGATATCTATACTGCATTTCAGAGGTGCGTCATATGTACTTAAACATGGATAGTAGACTTGACAAACATATTTTACATGCCAAGTGACGCTGCAAGTGAGAGTGCAGACAGAGTCTTTGCTATTACACCTGACTCATGTTTAAATAACTATTTCTCTGGCTGAATGGCAAGGTTGTGTCAGTACTTGCCTACATATCTAAGTTAATGTACGAGTCCAGCTGTAGGACACCTATAAGATATTTAGGTAACTGTGCCAGTTTATCCCTGTCTATTTTAGTGTCACCATGGTGCTTTAAATATGTATGTAAGTGGCTGAACAAATACTCCAGTGCCTGTGTTAGGGATTAGAGGGTTAGGTAGGTGTGTCTGCAACTGCCTTTGATATTGCTGTATACATAAAAAGTTTCTAAGTATATGAGTGGATGTATACGTTCCTCTGTTGCTCTTTGAATGGGTGAGAGACTGTATGATTTTTAGACATGTATGTCAGTTGCATTATGGGTGTTATACTCTATGTAGTGCTTGGCAAAGGAGTCTGCAAGTGCATCAGTAAATTACTAAAACTTAAAAGGATGTCTATCAATCTTTTAATTCAAAGCACTGTGCTTTATGGCATACCTACAGCCTATCTCAGAGGTGAGGTATGTGTACCAGAAAGTGGATTTAAGACTTGACAAACGGCTTTTACATGCTAATTAAAGCTGGAAGTGAGAGTCCACAGATGGGGCCTGCACTAGTAGGCCTGACCCATGTTTAAAGGGCTATTTGTCTGCATGGATGACAAGGCTGAGTCACTACTTGCCTACATATCTGAGTGAATGTAGGAGTCTACCTGTAGCAGTGTCATGAGATGTTTAAGTAAATGTGTTGGTATGTGACTTTGTTTTATTACCTCTAGAGCTCTTTAAATGTGTATGTAAGTGGCTGAATGAATATCTCAGTGCCTATGTTAGGGATTAGAGGGTTATGTAGGTGTATCTGCAACTGATTTTGATACTGTAGCACACATAAGCAGTTTCTGAGTACGTGACTGAATGTATTAGTCACTCAGTCACTCTGTGACTAGGTGACAGCTTTTATGCTTCGGACACATGAATGTCAGTTGCATTATGAATGGTACACTGTATGCAGTGCTTGACATATGGGTCTGCAAGTGCATGAGTACGTTTTTAAAACTGAAAACAACATTTTTTAATCTTTTAAGCACAAAGCGCCATGCTTTATGGCTTACTACAGCATATGCCAGAGGTGAGTTATTTGTACTAAAATGTAGACTTAAGACATGCCAAACAGATTTTACATGCCAAGTGAAGCTGGTAGCGAGAGTGCAGAGGCACAGTCTTCACTAGCCGGCCTGACCCATGTTTAAAGTGTGTGTGTCTGAGTTGGTCTGTGAGTGAGTGCATGAGTATTTGGGAGGTTCTGCGAATTAGTGTATCAGAATATCAATGGGTTTGTGAGTGAGTGTGAGTGTCTGTATGGGTCTGTGAGTGAGTGCATGAGAATGTGAGTGGGTCTGTGAGTGAGTGTTGAAGTGGGTCAATGAGTGGGTACATGAGTATCTGAGTGGGTGTGTGAGTGGTTAAGTGGGTCTGTGAGTAAGTATATCAGAATATCAATGGGTCTGTGAGTACATGTGTGTCTGAGTGGGTCTGTGAATAGGTGTTCGAGTAAGTCTCTAAATCGGTGTATGAGTGTTTGAGAAGGTCTGTGAGAAAATGTGTGAGTCTCTGAGTGGGTCTGTGATTATCTGAGGGATTGTCTAAGTGGGTCTATGGGTGGGGTCATCAGTGTCTGAGTGGGTCTATGACTGGGTGCATGATTGTTTGAGTAGGTATATGAATGGGTAAATTAGTGTCAGATCGGGTCTGTGAGTGGGTGCATAAGTGTCTGAGTGGTTCTGAGAAATGGCACGTAAGTGTCTGAGAGGGTCTAGGAGTGGGTGCATAAGTCTCGGAGTAGGTTTTTGAGTGGGTGTGTGAGTGTCTGAGTCAGTCTGTGAGTGAGTGCATGAGTGTCTCGGTGGGTGTGTGAGTGGATGCATGACTGTCTCAGTGGGTCTGTGAGTGAGTGCATCAGAACATAAATGGGTCTGTGAGTGAGTGCATGAGAATATGAGCGGGTCTGTGTGTAAGTGTCTGAGTGGGATGGTGAGTGCATGCATGAGTGTCTGAGTGGGCATGTGAGTGGGTGCAGGAGTGTCTGAGTGGGCATGTGAGTGGGTGCATGAGTGTCTGGCTGGGTCTATGAATGAGTGTGTCAGAATATCAATGGGTCTGTGAGTGACTGCATGAGCATCTGTATGGATATGTGAGTGAATGCATGAGAATGAGCAAGTCTGTGGGTGAGTGCCTAAGTGTTTCAGTGGGTCTGTCAGTGAGTGCTTTAGTATCTGAGTGGGTCTGTGAGTGGGTGTCTGAGTCTGACTGGGTCTATGAGAGGATGCATGAGTCCGGGAGTGGGTCTGTGACTTGGTGTGTGACTGTCTCAGTGGGTCTGTAAGTGGGTGTATGTGTGTCTGCGTGGGACTGTGAGTGGGTTCATGAATGTCTGAGTGCATCTCTGAGTGGGAGCATCTATCTCAGAGTGGGTCTGTGAGTGGGTGTGTGTCTAAGTGAAATTGAGGGTGGGTGTATAAACATATATATATATATTATTTTTTCAGTGATATTATTCACAAAGTCATCATGATGTATGTTCTTGAATTCATCACGTTGTTACACAGTCGTGGTGAATTCATGAATATTACAAGGGCAAAAAACTATTTTTTGACATATTATACTCATAAGAGGTTCCTCAAAGACCCCTATATTCCTTTCATGGTGTCAGGGCACATCCAACCTGACCCCTTATACCACTTTCTGCCATTTGGTTCGAGGCCCGGGGACTGTTTTGATGAGGTAAAATGATGGCCACAACTCTTTTGCTCAAGTTGCAGCCAGCCAATCACTGTATTACTGCTGGTTCGTGCATTTGCGATTAATCACAAATTTGTCGCAAATTATCCGCAATTAAAGATGAACAAATTAGATTTTTTTTAAATTTATCAACAACTACTGAAGGAATGTACACCAAATAACTGACAGCGGATCAACATATACCTTTCTGCAAAATTCGGTGTAATTAGGTCCAGTGTTTAAGGCTGCAGATGTGTCTAAAGACTGGGAATTAACATGGAAATTGCACTTTTTTTAACGCCACCTTTCTTCTAAGTCCCCACTTGATGGATCACTCCGAAGCTTTCCATGTACAACGAGAATGACCATTGGCACTTTTTCCATTTTCTGGAAAAGTTTGTCCAACAGCTCTAAAGATATAGGCAAGTAGGTAATATATACATACCAAAACAATGCACATTTACTAAAAATAATATGAACATTAAAAAAGATAAACAATATTAAATATTTTAAAAAAAGAAATAATAATGTGAATTGTATTTTACCATTATTAGGATAGCTGTCGGATTCTGAAAAAATTGGATATCATATTCCCACTCCAGTTTAAGCAGCAGAAGGGAAAGTGTTGGACTTCTGAGGGGTTAAATTTACTATTCCCACCTCAGGCTGAGCAACACTTGGGGAAAGTTTGGGACTTCTGAGGGGTGACATTTACTATTCCCACTCCAGTCTTAGCAACAGTAGGGAAAGCGTTGGACTTCAGAGGGGGGGGGGGGTAATTACTGTTTCTCCTTCAGTCTAAGCAACAGTAGGAAAAGCATCAGACTTTGAAGGGGTTAGATTTACCATTCGCAATCCAGTGTAAGCAACAGTAGGGAAAGTACTGCACTTTGGAGGGGTTAGATTTACTATTCCTGCTTTACTCTAAGTACGAGTGGGGAAAGTGTGGAATTTCAGAGGAGATACATGTACTATTCGCACTGCAGTCTAAGCAACTGTAGGGCAAGTGTTGAACTCTGGAAGAGTTAGATTTACTATGCGTACTTCAGTCTAAGCAACAGTAGGGAAAGTATAGGACTTTAGAGGGTTACATTTACTATTCCAAATCCAGTCTAAGCAACAGGAGGTATAGTGTTGAGATTTGGAGGGTTAGGTTTATTATTACCACTCTAGTCTAAGCAACAGTAGGGAAAATGTTGGACTTCTGAGAGGTTACATTTACTACTACCGGTCCAATCTAAGTAACAGGAAGGAAAAGATTGGACTCTGGACGGGATACATTTACTATTCCCACTCCAGTCTAAGCAACTGCAGGGAAAATGTTAGACTTTACATGAGTTAGATTTAACATTCCTACTCCAGTGTAGGCAACAGTAGGAAAAGTGTTGGACTTTTGACGGGTTAAATTTACTATTCCTACTTCAGTCTAAGCAATAATAGTGTAAGCATTGGACTTTGGAGGGTTTAAGTTTACTATTCCGACTCCAGTCTAAACAACAGTAGGGAAAGTGCTGGAGGTTGTAGGGAGAAGATTTACTATTCCCACTCCAGTCTAAGCAATAGTAGGGAAAGTGTTTGACTTCAAATTAAAACATTTTTTTTTAATACTTACATTCAAAAAGAAAGAAAGGAACTATAAAATTACATTTTAGGTTCCCTAACAAAACAAATAACAAAATTATTAAAACAATACTGATTTTTTAAATTTAAATTAATACATTTAAAACAATTACAACTTAAGTAACAGATATTATTGCACAAACAACATTTACAAGCACTTACCATTACATAAATTAACATTTATTAACAAAACAATACATATAAAAAGATAATTAATTACTAATTAATAAATTACATATAAATGACAATTACTATAAAAACTATTACATATTTTTTTCCCAACCAACTCACCTGAACAAATTATACAGCATTACATTGATTTTTATCACCACTTATAACAGGAATAGCAATGAGATCTACAAGATCTTAAAGAAGTATTGAGGACTGTTAAAGGAAATACCAGGAGTTATGCCATTTGTTTCTAAAAGACCTTTTAGGGCATCATTACGATGTCGGGTGGACTGTTGCGGTCTCGGGACTGACCAACCTCCAGTCGGCAGTCCCGACACCGCAATTATAATGCGACCACTCACGGTGCGGTCGCAAGCTCCTATTTCTCTATGGGAGCACGTGCTGTGGTCCGAAACCAGCCACAGCACATGCTCCCAAGGAGAAATGGGATCTTCTTTTAATCCCTGCACCACGTGGCAGGCAACTCATGCTGCCTGCCACATAGTGCAGGGATTGACAGGTGGGCAATATAGGTGCCCCCCTAGCCCCAAACCAGCGGCAACTGAGGGATGGGGGCCCTGCTAGGGGCCCCCAAAGTTGCTTTCTGACAGGCGTTTCATGTTGGAAAGCCCGACATGAAAAGCGTGTCGGAAACTGACATCATAATCCTGATGGCAGAAACACCTACACAGGGAATTATGAAAGGTTTTCGACTGGCCGATCAGCGAAGCCAGTCTGAAAGACCGTCCAGTTTACACTAGGACTGTAAACCTACCATGTTGGTCGATAAGCCTCCGGTGAGCGTTCAGAGGCTTACCGACCAACATCATTCATGGTCAGTGGGTATCTCATCCATTCGGATTATATACATGTGGTAGTATGTTAGAGAGGATTGTTTGATTTGTAATGAAAAGAAAATTGAGATGGATAATAAGTAGTACTAGTTTAAGATGCAAAGGTTTTGATGGCACTTGTTTGCAGGTTCTTAAATTGTGCAGAAATTGTGCAGAACGCAAGTGGCACATGTAGGCTGTGTGGGTCTGAATAATATAAAAAGGCGTCTTAGTAAGAAAGAAAGGACTGTTGGAGCCATGGCAGTTAGTAATTATGTGCCACCTTTGATCATACTGGGAGATAACTAATATGGGAGATTAGGAATGATGGAATAAGACATTACAATGTAACACATGCCATTACACCGTGTACATTACAATGTGAATGCATTTACCAGGCATAACCTTTTCCATATATTTTTATAATGATTATGCCTTTACCACGCATGCCTTTACAATGAATTTCATTGTGAAAGCATGAATGTCAAAGGCATATGCCTGGTAAAGGTTTTCCCTGAGCCCTAAAACCGGGCCCTGGCACAACCCACCCTGGCCCCCAGCTGCAAAAAACCCCAGCCTCAGCCCCGAGCCCTAAAACTGGACCTTGGCGCAACCCCCCGGCCCTCAGCTCTTTAAAAAAATACCCGGTCCCTTCCCTGAGCCCTAAAACTGGACACTGGTGCAACGTCACTGGAACCCAGCCCGTAAAAAAAACAGGCCTAAGCCCTGAGCTCTACAACTGGACCCATGCACAACTGCCCCCCGGCCCCTAGCCCTTAGAAAAGAACTAGACACCAGCCCTGAGCCCTAAAACCGCACCCCTAACATAACCCTCACCCCCCCCAGCTCCCTGGCCTTTAAAAAACCTGCTCAAAGCCCTGAGCTCTAAAACTGGACCTAGGTGCAATCCCCATTGCCCTAGCCCTTAATAAATATATCGGCCCCAGCCCTACGCCCTAAAAATGTACCCCGAATGCAACCCCCGGCTCCGTGCCCTACTACTCATATGCCCTAACTATTTATACCTTTACAACATAACTCATTGTAAAGGCACGCATGGTAAAGGCTATGTGTGGTAACGGTACACGCATTGTAACAACTGCATGCTAAAGGCTATGCCTAGTAACAGTTACGTATTAATGGCTGTTTCCCGGGAGATTAGAATGTGAGTCCTCGTTGAGTGAGTATATGATTTAGAGTTATAGTTTTCTTGCCTTTGCTCTTAGGGCCTCATTTACAAGAAAGTACTGCAGCGCGGCTCTGCAAACCCTTTGGCTGCGCCACTTTGCAGCACTTTCAAAGCACAGGGATGGGTCATATCTAAGGATATATGGCGGATCCCTTTTCTCTCCTCTGCGCTGGCGCACAATTAGCTGCCATGCACCAACACAGGCAGCCTTGCACTATGGTACAAGGATGCCTGCGTCACAGCGGTGATTGTTTTAGTGCAGGAAGGTGTCCCTTCCTGCAGAAAGAGGAAAAAAACGCAGAGAAATAAATACATTTCTCCTCGTTGTGCCTGCCTATGCCGTAGCATTCTGATGCGTTTCCAGGTTTACGCTTTCTCGTAAATCTGTTAATGTGTCAGATTCCAAGGGTGCTGTGTGGGAACACCCACAGCAACACCCATGGAATGCCCTTTTCACGCGAAGTGTTATGTGTACAGGGGCTGTTTTTACAAGGACAGGAACAGCCACACAGGGTGGCTTTTCATGTGCTTGTATATATAGGGCAGCAAAATGCGCCGCCGGCTTTTCACAAAAAGTGATTCACCAATGGCGCAAGGGGCTTGTAAATAAGCCACTTAGTAACTAAACTCACAATGGGCCGAAGGCAACTGGGGTCTACTAACTAAATTCTCTGGCACAGCATTGCAACAGCCAAAAATGCTACGATGCATTGCGTGAGAAGGAGAACAGAATAGCTCGATATATACAAAGATATGGCACTCTCCTCTGTTCTCAGTAGCGCCGGCGCACAATCAGGCTGCCGAAAGCCGGGCATACACCTTGGCGACATAGTGCAAAGGTGTCTGTGTGAGTCTCGTATAGGTTTTGTACTGGAAAGGTACCCTTCCAGTCCAAAATACTATTCTTGGACTAACTTTAAAACTGTTCCTATTTTGTATGTGTACTGCACAGTCCAGAACACATGCTGTCGAAAAAGAAAGGAGAACTAAAATAATTTGTCCCTGAGAGCACTTATTTCAAAAAGGTGTTATTTTTTGTGCAAAAACCCTCTCTACCTTCTTTAGTAGACAGGGTTTTGCATCAAAACGCATGGAAGGTTGTAATGAACACCTATGCACCCCCCAAGGAACACCCCTTGGGGTTAATAAATGCAAAGCAGAGCTAGGCACTCCTTTGAGATACTTTCAAGTGAATTTTCTGAGCAACAAGTTTTGCATTGGAAAGTGAATTAAAAAAAAGATTTTGCATTGATTTTCATCACCTTTGTGATGAAAACACAACACAGAACTTAGAGCAAATATTTATGAAGTGAATTGTCTACTCTTGCAACACAAAACGTGGTGCAAGAGTGACCCAAACTGTACGTCCTTTTTTATAACCACGTAAAGTCCCTTTGAGTGGCTTCAAAAATGTGGAATAATGCAACGCAGTTCTAATCCCTCCGTTGCATTACTCTGCACCAGGGAGGCATTCCATGTGCATTGTGTGGGTGTTCCCATGTAACTCCCATGGTTTTTGATGTATTCCCAGATTTAACAAACCTTGTAAACCTTGGAATGCACCAAAAAGATACACCTCCTTAGGAGAGGCATAAATAGGAGAAATATCTTTATTTCTCCTCTTTTTCCCTCTTTTTAGGTGTGCTCCATTCTGCAGCACACATAGAAAGAAGGAAAAAGCCCCTCACAATTGCTTTTGTGCAGGAAGGTGTCCTGTCCTGCAAAAAAAAAATAATCCATCCTACAACACAGGCACCCTTGCACTATGCTGCAAGGGTACCTGGGTTGGTGGTAGGCTGCCAAAACGGCATCAGCACATGGGAAGAGAACAGGAATGCGCCGCATCGCATAAATACTGCACATTCCTGCCCTCCCCCTGTGACACAGGGCAGTGCAGCAAGTTGACTTTACTAACATTTTGAGTCATTGTTGCACCACTTTTGTAGCGTAACCGTGATGCAAAATGCTAGCAGATATTTACAAATCCATGTAAGGAGTGATTTGCGCCGCATTGAGTGGCTTTGTAATTTTTTTTAACTCAATGCAGCAGCTTGTGCTGCGTTGCGTTACATTTCTTTCTGGGAGGTGTTCCATGGGTGAAACATGGGCCCTCTCATGCATACAGCCATGGATTTCATGCAACCCCAAACTTACAAAGGTTTGTAAACCTGGGATTGTCTGAAATTCCTTTGCCTCCCAGCAGCTGGTATAACGAGGAGAAACATTTCCTCTTTCTATGTGTGCACACATAGAAAGAGGAAAATGCTTTGAGAGATTGTTTTTGTGAGGAAAAGTATCCCTTTTTGCACAAAAAGAATTCTCCTTGCAACGCAAGGCACACTTGCACTATGGTGCAGGGGTGCCTTCCTTGGCGCTAGGCTGCCTGAAGTGTGCTAGTGCAAGGAGAGAGCTCAAATGCTCCATATTAGTGTAAATATGGAGTATTTCTGGCCTCTCCCTTTCACGCAAAGCCGCCCAGTAACTTTGCTTGCTGCCCTGCGTTGCGTGAATGTATGTTAAATAAGCCCCTTACTCAATATCCCCAATGGTTTTGATGGTATAATTTGCTGTGAAACGCATATCTGGATGTGTCGGTTTGTTTTCCTAGTCTCTCTTGAGAGAGCTTGTACAGCCAGCATGCTGTGCCTTTTTTTGGTTTTTTTTACTAGTATATTTGTTGGGTGTTCACAGTATTGCCCAGATGGTGGCGCTATTGTTCCGTGTGTATCAGGGACTTCACAATCTGAGGTGCATTCGACTTGCTGAAGCTGAATCTTAGATGTGTTCGGCTTGCGGAAGCATGTCTGTGAACGAGACAGAAATCCTCCCCGATCATCGGCAAGTTGATATATCTCGCAAAGCGACGCTAAAACCCCCCAGAGGGTCATAAACCATGAAAATCTCTTACACAAAATGCTCACCTTTCCGTTAATCAATGGGGTGGTTAACCCAGCCGAACTAGTATGTGATAATTACATTTGGCTTTCGCCTTTACAGGCAGAATCTTAACTGCAATAGATAGTGAAGAAAATAACAATAACATTGCACATCATTTTTTTCCAATGAGGACAGAGCCATAGATGGCAATAGACCCGATTCAGGCCGGAGGTTCCCGATTATTGAAGCCACAAATGGCTTTATTTTGGTTGTCTCCTGCCTGGACTTGCCTTGACTTCAATGGAAGTCACTGTGAGCAGCGGTCGAAGTGTATTAAATAAAAGTATGGGGACTGTGATGCTTTGCGCAGGGATAAAGGTGTGGCTCAAAACACGAAGGGGCATATTAACAAGGGCAGTATCGCCGCTTTAGCTGCACTTTTTGCCGCTAAAGCGGCGGCATTTTCATCGCCCTATTTACAAAGTGGTGCTAACATGCATTAGCGTATGTTAGCACCCATTTTCCAGACGCTTCGCTTTGCATCTCTAATGAGATGCAAAGTGTGTGTCACTGGGCGTACCCCTGACGGACTACCTTGTAAAATATCGCTATATGTACATCGCGATATTTACAAGGCGGCCCACTCATTTTAGCAGACTTTAGTTTTTGGTGAAAACCTGCTAAATGCGGACTCACCTATACCTAACAATGGGGGTGGGTTATGCTGATACGACCACAGGGTAGTATCAGCAAGGTTATTGCCGTTTTCCATGGAACATCGCTGGAAAACCAGCGATGTTCCATGGAAAACATTGCTATTGCTTGAAAATTAATGCCATTGCGCTATGTGTTGTTAATACAGCGATAGCATGGCGATAATTACCAGAGATAGCCGGCGATAAATAGATTCTCGCTAAGAGCGGCCGGGATAATTATCGGTGCCGCTTGATAATATGCCCCAAAATATTCTGTGACCTTTTTCAGTCTTTTACCTTCAGGTAACTACCTATAAAATAATGCACAGCTTAAGTTAAAATTAAATTCAGGTTAAGTTATCAGTGGGAAATGCTCTATCATACATTATGGACCCTCTATAAGTTAAAGCACTGCAGAGGTCTACGTGTGTAAGCAGAGGGACACAGATGTATGGCTATAGCGATGTTCCATGGAAAACATCGCTATTGCTGGAAAATTATCGCCATTGCGCTATGCGTTGTTAATACAGCGATTCAGAAAAGGGGGTGGTAGCTTGTCTCCTTTCTGGTGAAGAATTGGCTTGGTAGTTTAGTCTGCCCTGTTCCCATGATGCACTGGGCCAGGGACAGACTGATTTGCATATAGCCAGGTTCTGAGCTGGGATGGTGCAGTGAGATAAATAACGGTGATGGATCAAGCCCTGATCTTTGGACTGGGTGTGGTAAAGAGGAACACCACTTGCTTAGATAAGATCTTTATTCTTCAAGTAAACACTCAAGATGCCGTCAGCTTGTCAACTCAGGAACCCAGCTGCTATGTCAACATTCCATAGCGAGCGCCGGGCTGTCAAGCGGACTGTACCATAGTCTGTGAACAGGCAGGGGGAAAACAAGGGATAGGGGGGAACAGAACATTGCAAGTTACAACACATCATCCTCCCTAAGGGAATAAGAGAGGTAAGGTGAGTGGAGGAGGGGTGAGGGGAAATGCTGCTCTCCCCCCTAAGGTTGGGGAGTGTGGCCGCCTCATCCAGGTCCTGATTCGGGGTCTTTACCAGAGGACCCTCCGTAATACCTGGGGCTACCTGCTAGCTACTATCTCATAAGGTAATGCTTGTGCCACTGAGGGGAGATCCTAGGTCTATCACTCTTCCTGTCTTGTCTAATACCACCACTGATGTCTCCACCCTCCGACCTTCTGGTGTCTGACCTGGGTTCCCCCCCCCCAGCGGGAACCACTCGATCATGGCTCCATAATCTGCCATCTTCCATGACCACGGTGTTCCTATTTTGTTTTTTGATGGTGTTAGAGGCATAAAACTTGTCACCCCCTTTTCTCAGTCTCTCCGGTTTCCTTACATAGACTCTTTGTCCTCGCTGGAATCCTCTCTCCCTGACTCCCCACTTCTTATCATACCATTCCTTGTATTTCTGTTGATTTGCTTCAATCCTCCTCTTGATCTCTTTAGGGTCAGTCTCCTCTACTTGTTTTCTCCCCATCCAACTGGGTGTCAGTTTAGTGCCGGCCTTCCTTCCCCTCAGTAACTCAAAAGGCGTGCAACCTGTAGTAGACTTTGGCGTGGTGTGGTACGCCCACAACATGTCTCTTATGGCTTCCTCGATGTTCTCCCCCGCTTGATTAGCCAACTGTATGCATTCTTTCAGCATGCGGTTTACTCTCTCCACTTTGCCGTTGGCTTTGGGGCAATACAGTGGTGTGCGGATGTGAACTATGGAACAGTCCTTGAGAAACTCCCTTATCTATTCTGAGATCAGCTGCACGCCATTGTCTGTCACCAGTGCTGAGGGCATTCCTTCTCTTGAGAACACCTCTTTCAGGAACTCAATGATCGCCTTGGTGTTCACATTGTGGACAATCTTGCAGGTTATCCAGCTTGAGAAGTAGTCCACCAGGACCAGGAGATACCAGTCTTGGGGCCCTTTACCATGAATGGGTCCGGCTATGTCGAAGCCCAGCTTGTTCCACGGATCCTCTGGAACTTCCACAGGTGACAAAGGTGCTCTCCTCGTGATCTTTGACTTGTCACTCAAACTGCACGCGTAGCAATCGCGCAGCTTGTCCTCCATCTCCCTGTCCATGGTTGGAAACCAGTAGTCCGTACGCAGTCTAGCTTTGCTCAAACTGCGGCCTAAATGTACTTCATGCGCTAGTTCCACTATTTGGCCTCTTAAAGCTTCTGGCGGGACTAGTTTCCCGGACTTCTGTATGAAATCTCCTTCTATAGATAGATCTTCTCTCACATTCCAATACGGTTGAATCTCTGTCCCCACGTCCTTGCACATCTTTGGCCATCCCGTGAGAATATGTCTCTTCACCTTCTTAAGTATTTCATCTTGTTCCATCTGGGTTGCCCATGCATTTTTTTCCACCGCCGCTAGACGCAACTCCAGAACTGAGCCACTCATTACCTCTTCATCCTCCTCTCCTTCTGTCGGAGCTCTTGATAGGAAATCTGCCACCCTATTTTGTTGCCCCGGAATGTAGGATACTCTGAAATTGTAGGCTTGCAAACCCACGGCCCATTTAGCTATGCGGGGCGTCATGCTTTCCATGTCCTTCTTTGTGAACAGCGAGACCAGTGGTTTATGGTCGGTCTGTATTTCAAATGGAATTCCCCAGATGAAAAACTTGTAGTGACTGATAGCCCAATAGACCGCTAGAGCTTCCTTCTCTATGGTCGAATAGTTATTTTCTGATGCAGTGAGGGTTCTAGATGCAAGGGCCACAACATTGACCTTATTCCCTTCTCTCTGCGCCAGCGTCGCCCCAATTCCTCTGTTGCTGGCATCAGTCGCGATGATGGTTGTACCATTCGGGTCAAATTTTCCTATAAACGGGGCTTCAATGATTGCCTTCTTTATGCACTGCATGGACTTCTCTTGCTCCTTTCCCCAAGTAAAAACGCTGTCCTTTTTGATTAAGTCTCTTAGCGGCTGTGATACCATGGCAAAATCCTTGATGAACTTAGCCATGTATTCAGCGAGCCCTAGGAACGACAGAATGTCCTCTTTGCTCTTGGGAGTGGGAGCGTCTCTCACTGCTCTGACCAAGTCGTGCTTAGGCTTGATACCTTCTTCAGACAAGGTGTGTCCTAGGTAGTCCACTGAACATACTCCTAGCTTGCATTTGGAAGGCTTGGTGGTGAATCCTACCTCTTTCAATTTTCCCAACACCTTCTTCGCCATCTCGTTGTGTTCGCCCTCGCAACCACCGAAAATCAGTATATCGTCTTGAAAACAGATGGTGTTCCTACAGTTCTTTAACACATGTTGCATGACTCTTTGGAAGGCCGCCGCCGCTGACGCCAAACCAAATGGCATGCGTAGAAACTTGAAATTTCAAAAAGGGGTGGTGAATGCCGTGAGTATTTGAGAATCCGGGTGTAGCTTAATTTGGTAATAGGCAGAGGACAAGTCCAGCACACTAAAATACCTGGCTCCCCTGATTGTGCTTAACATTTCACCAATCCTGGGAAGAGGGAACCTGTCCACCAGAATGTTCGCATTGAGATCCCTCAGGTCCACACAGAGTCTTATGCTGTTCCCTCCATCTTTGGCCGTGATAACGATTGGGGCCAACCAGGCGGAACTCTCAATTTCTGTGATCACTCCTTGACTAACCAGCCTCTGAAGTTCTTGCTGGAGTGGCTCTCTCATGCGCAGTGGTATGGATCTGATCTTGTGCACTACTGGTTCTGCCCCCTCCTTTAGAATGATCTTGTGCATATAGTTCTTAAATACACCCAACCTGTCACTGAATACCTCCTTATACTCCTCAGTAAGGTCCCCTGCTATGCCTACCGGGTCAATTAATAAAACCTGCTCTTTGTTGTTCGGATCCAGTTTCATACCCAGCTCCTTCTGGTGCTTCCAGCCCAATAGGGTCGAGCCACTAGTGGAAACATACACCTTCCCCACCGTGTGTCTATCTTTAAATGTGATTCTCATCGTCACCATGCCCTCTAGTGGAATTTTCCCTTCATTGTATCCCTTCGGACTGATGTCAGGTTGCATCATATTGACAGGTTGGTTTCCAAATTTATCTTCAAACATTTTTTTATCTACCAAAGTGTAAGGGGAACATGAATCAGCATACATGCTAAACTTCACACCATCAAGCAAGACATCACATTTTGGATAAATGTCATCATTATTCTCATCCTCATCCCCCACTTGGAAAATATAGGATTTTTCCCCTTCCTCATCCTGGGGGGACTCCTCAATAACGTGCACTGCCTTGCCGGGAGCCTTACATACCTTAGAATAGTGCCCCCACCTGTTACACTTTCTACATTGCACATTTCTCGCTGGGCACCTCCAGTTATTGGCTAAATGGTTGGGACTTCCACATTTAAAACATACCATAGAACTGGATTTACTGCGGTTCGGCTCTTTACTCTTGTCCCCTACTTTACAGACAGTTTCTCCCTCTGAGCTAGATTTGTTTTCTGTCCTCTCCCTGCTTGCCCCCTCCTGCGATTTCATTTCTCTCATACATCGCGCGGTGTGTTCTAGTCCCTTTGCTATATTTATGCCTTCCTCTAGGTTGGGATTCTTGGTAAGTAACTCCTCTTGAGTCTTGGTGTCGTTGGTACATCTCACCAGCTGATCTCTAATCAATGAGTCTGTGAGTTGCCCAAATTCGCAGGTGGCTGACAAACTTCTCAGCACAGCAACATACGCACTCACTCTCTCCTCCCTCTTCGGCACCCTCTTAAAAAACGTATGCCTTTCCATCACCACATTTATTTTCTCCTTGAAGTGAGATGCCAATTCCCTCAATGTGCTTTCATAGACATTGACACCTTCTTCCACTTCCTCTTGATCATCCTCCACCAACCTCCCTGTTATATCTTCATAGATCTTCCTCCCATGTGTGCCTAGATTGTGAAGCAGTATATGTTGTTTACGTATATTAGTGTAATTGCTACCTCCTATGGCTATTAGATAAGATTTGAATATACCTTCCCACCTTCTCCAGGGGATAACAGGTTCTCCTAACTCATTAAGAAAGGGTGGAGGCTGACTCATACCTGCGCCTGCCATTGCCATAAAATTACCTTAGATTCCTGTTGGACTTTATCTCTCCCTCAATGGACAAATGAATATCTGCACCAAACAATGAATAAGAAGAGAGCTGCTTCAGTTTAACCACTATTGCACCCACACTTCTTTTTTTTTTCTTCTTTTCAACAGCCCCACAATCTCGTGCATCACATGTGGAAACAGCCTTAAGCCTATAATATAGTAAGTCCCCTTTCTTCTTCCACAGAATGTGGTCTGTAATCCAATAGAAACGCTAGCCTCCTTCCCCACTGGCGGGAACTTCCTGTGGAGAGGCTTTCCCTGAAGCAGTTCCTGTCAGGACGAAGAAAGGATATGTTCCTCTGGTGAATGCGTGTAATCGGTTAAAAATACTGTCACTTTGCTCAAAGTACAGCTTCGTTTTTCCCTGCGAACACTTTTGCTGACAGAGTGAGCGAACAGCGAGTGTGTTGAACCTTGATCCCTCCGAGATGAAGCCTGCTGGTAAGTGCGCTGCCTCGCGCCAAAGCTCAGTCAGGGCGCCGTATCTTTCAAACGAACGCTCAATAAACTCTGCGCTCTGAGGGAAGTTAAGGGTGCAGCGCGTTTCACTAGATAGACTACAGATCCGCTGGCTGCCCCTTAGGCAATTCTATGCGTTTCACAATGCGCCTCACAGGAACGTTTGAAGTAAACCCCCGACTACACTCTCCTCGACAGGACGCCCCCCTGTGCCCGACTCGACACACAAGAGTTCTCCCCAGCTCCGCTCACACAAACAGGACGCCCCCTGTGCCCGATTTGACACACGAGCAAGTCTCCTTTCACGCTGGACCCTGGAGCCAGGCGAGAGCTCCCCTCACAAGCACACTTCCACGAAGTTCAGACAGAGTTCAAGATGCCCGACCTAGCACCCGAGTGAGTTGCCATGCCACAGGAATAAATCTCCTTTCAGCCTCTGTCATAAACTCGCCAGCGCCTTCCTCGGGTCCGACTCGCACTCAATTTAAATTGTCCTTACTTGAGTTCCTTTTTTCACGTGTCCGTTAACAGCGGTCACCGGCTCTTTTCACTGCCATTCACCGAGGACTCTGTTTTTTCTCTCCGTTGACAAGCAGTAAATTCACACCAGGGAAACGGCATACACTGTCCCTGGCACAGTCTCCTCACCCTCGTCGCCAAGAATTGTGGTAAAGAGGAACACCACTTGCTTAGATAAGATCTTTATTCTTCAAGTAAACACTCAAGATGCCATTAGCTTGTCAACTCAGGAACCCAGCTGCTATGTCAACATTCCATGGCGAGCGCCGGGCTGTCAAGCGGACTGTACCATAGTCTGTGAACAGGCAGGGGGAAAACAAGGGATAGGGGTGAACAGAACATTGCAAGTTACAACACTGGGTAAGAGTGGTCTGCTTAATTCAGACACTCTGTTCATCACCACCCCCTTTTCTGAATCGTTAATACAGCGATAGCATGGTAATAATTACCAGCGATAGCCGGCGATAAATAGATTCTCGCTAAGAGCGGCCGGGATAATTATCGGTGCCGCTTGATAATATGCCCCAAAATATTCTGTGACCTTTTTCAGTCTTTTACCTTCAGGTAACTACCTATAAAATAATGCACAGCTTAAGTGAAAAATAAATGCAGGTTAAGTTATCAGTGGGAAATGCTCTATCATACATTATGAACCCTCTATTAGTTAAAGCACTGCAGAGGTCTACGTGTGTAAGCAGAGGGACACAGAAGTGAATCCTGGATTGGGCAGTGGAGAAAATTGACTTATGTATGGCTAGTGCTACAAAGTCCCGGTTGTTACCAGTACCATGTGGTATCACCCTATCAATATTGTTCAATTATGATTTAAACCCCATGGAATGGGGAATACCTGCTCAGATCTGGCTCCAGTCCTAAACTCACGCAGAATTCTCAATTCCATGGGATTTAATGCTCCCATTTACTACCAGCTCTCATCAGCTGTAACTGGGATCAGAGGCTGTAGTGTCATGTGACATTTTATGATGGAACCCTTTTGGCTCCTAACAAACTCTGACGTAGGTATCAGAGAGCTATTCCATGAAAGCTTGTTTTAGAATGTTGGGTTCACAGTTGTACACAGCAGAATAAAGACATGTAGTGCTAAGCTTCTTGTATGCCGTGGTCATTGGCAGGTATCCAGGCTGGAGTGGGTGCTACAAATGGCAAACAGTAGGGGATAAGTAACCCGAAGAACAACAGTGCTCTCCCAGAGAGTTTGCAGTGGTCCAAGCAAACTTGTGCATGCCACTTATGTATCTGTCAAAGAACATAATCGATGCCTCATGCATGTGGAGTTAAAGCGCTAGTCCAGCTGCTGTAGAGCAAGTGAAGACAACTGAATAATTGCAAACAGCCTAAACGTTGATGGTCGACAACCTGCTGGTCAAGCCATAAATAAAGGTAACGTTTGATGATTTCATTGATGCACTTGAAGAGACTGATAAAAAAAGATTCTCAATTACCTCAAAAATCTTGCTGATGTGAAACAGTTATAAAGAAAATGATGTGAATTGATGAAAAAGTTCAATATTGTCAGGTTAAAGAAACGTTGAATCTCAAGTTCAATCCAGTGCCAAGTGATGATTAAGTATGATATATTTTCAGTCAAGAACGCCAAAACAGTGGGAAAATCATTGATACATTTGTGGGGAGCCTTGATACGTTCTTAAAACACTGCAACTTCAATGAATTTATTGATGACTAAGCTATGTGATTTAGAGTTATTAATGGACGCTTGGCAGATTAATTCAGACTATGATTGCTGAGAGAAACTCTTAGAGCCTGATTACGAGTTTGTTGGTCCTCTTGCAGGCTGTCATGCCAGTACCTCGCAGGAAGACAACCAAACTTGAGGTCAGACCACCTGCCGGAAAATTAGTTTAATCCTGGCGGGACGTGTGTGCTTCGGCAGTGCCTTGAAAGAGACTCAAAAGAGAGCCATAGAATGGTGGCGCTGTGGGACCACCGAAGAACGTCCCTGCACGGGAAGAAATGCATCATGTCTTGCATTTCTTCCCATGCAGGAGCTGGGCGTGCAGAAATACAGGGTGGGCGCACAACATGTGCCCACCTGCATGCACCCCTATGCACAAAGGCGTCTGTAAGGGCCCCTTGAGTTGCCTCACTGCCACCCTTTCCATGGCGGGGTCACCGCCATGGATAGGGTTGCAGTGAGTCAACTTACAATATGCTCGGCGTTGCTGCAGCAGCATCACCAGCATATTGCTACCACAGACCGCTGTGCAACCGCTGTGGGATCAGGTATCTCCAGCAGTTGCAGCAGTCCAGTGGCGTTCAAACCACTGAACTCGTAATACGATAGGTGGACTGCCAGGCTGTTGGTCCACAGACTGCCACCATGATTAATGCTGTAGTCGTAATTAGGCCCTTAGTCCGAAGAGAGTGTTGATGGCTACCAGAACTGAGGATTGTGCTGAAAGACGAGGTGCAGACATGGAGGCCAAAGGTGCCCAGAGTGAATCAGTCATGAGCATACAAAGTAAGCCCAAGCAAAAGACTGAAGGACACAAAGTGATGTCTACACGTAAAAAGAAGCTATATTTTAGATGAGGATTTTTATCTCCACATGAAGGTAAATTTCCCGCCATTGGACAGATATGTAAAGGCTGTGGGAAAGAGAACCATTTTGTGATGGTTTGTAAAGCAAAGGAAATAGTGAGTTGGGATACTCAGCGAGGACAAAATAGACAACCGAAGCAACATTCAATGCACACCCGCAAGGCCAAGCTGCGACATCAATTGATGTAAATTGACTTTGAACAAAGTCGATAGTCATCTAAATAATCGTCACACAGTTAGTCGACCTCAATATCAAGTCAAAGTGATGAAGATGGTTGCACAATGTTGTTGTTTACCTCAGAGAAAGGTACGCATGTCGGACTGGCTGCATGTGAAGAAAAACGTCAGTCAAAGAAAAATCAACATGCCAAAGCACCAAAATCATGCAAATATTGTCTAAAAATGAAATTGAAAATAAATGGATTGTTCGATACCTTACAGCCTCAACATTCGTAAGTCGATAAACATAATGCCTGAAGAGAAATACAATTAGGCTGTCCTATTTTAGTTTTGAACCTATAATAACTGATAAAACCCCACCGGAAGGGTAAAGCTCTCACCAGTGTAAGCATATAAACACAGAACTTTTTTGCCTTCCCCCTGGTTTTTTTTTCCTAATATAGAGTTGGTAGTTCAAAATGAGACACAATAAATATGTATATTTGGTGGTTAAACTGGAAATAATACATGCTGTGCAATGGTGTGCAGAGGTTTACTTTCATTGTTTGTGAAATGTCACTTTTAAAATGGACCATTGCTGTGTGCTTTGTGCCACCTGCCTACGGTGGGTTGGCGGTCTAGTGTTCGAAGTGACACTGTGCCCTACACCTCCCCCACAGTGACAGTTGGGACTGGAACTGCCAGGAGCCTTTAGAAGGTTCTAGCCCTTTCTGGTAGGTGGGTATATATATATAGGGGGGCTGTGCATCCATGTGCTAAAACTGTGTGTGGACTTTAAATGGGAGGAGATACTCTACCAGGAGGTACTGCCGCAAAGACCTGCGTTCTGGCCCCTGTGCCCATCTGTACCCCTCCACTGTCCACAGGGCTAGTGAGAGACTCTGCTGGAGTGGCGACTGCTGCACTAGCAGGATGGCCATCGTAATGGAGGGTGACTGTTCCTAGGAACTGCTGCTTCAGGTCTGGTGAGCTGCCCTACTGCCTGCTGATTTTGCCCTGCATTAACTGTCTCCTGGCTCCTAGCACCCGTGAGCACTATTCCTCCAGTGACTATACTTGCCTGCCTCCCTAGGGCCTGGGAAACGCTACAACTTTATTCCAGCAGTGACTGTACTCTTCCTGGTGCCTAGTGCCTTGGGAGGGCAGCAGTGCTATCCAAGCCCCCAAGAACTTTACTGCTATATGTAAATTGCCAGGGAGATCTGCTTGTTTTAAAAATACAGCGGAAGCCTACCCAGCTGCTGTGTGACCCCCAAGGGGACCCCCGGCATGGGGATCCCCCCTGTGTGCTCGAACATACAGCGGGAGCTTACCCCGCATTTCTGCGGCAAGTTGTGGGTGCCTACCCCGCGTGTGACCTGAAATAGCGGCGTATTTAAACTGAAGCGGTAGCCCACCCCGCATATTGCCGCCGAGAAAAGAATCACCACCAACGCAGCCCGGGGCAAGAAAAAGTAGAGAGCCGCCGTGTGTCTGTGTCTGGGGAAAACTACAGCAGGAGATTACCCCGCTTTATGCATTAGTAAAAACAGCGGATGCCCACCCCTCTTTTCCATGATTTTGAATGGAGGGAGCCTACCACGCTGGGTTCTACAAATTAAGAGGGAGCCTACCTCTCATTGCCACCCGAAGATCACTGATGTCGGCCCGGGAGTCCAGGAGCACCGTGCGGGCTCCCCCGCTGACGTCAGAGTGGAGCGGAGCTGGTATTGGTACGGCCAAGAGGAGCATCACCCAATGAAGCCACATGGAGGCCTGGGAAGCGCGAGCTTCCCACTCTTCCCCTGCGCCCAGCTGAAGCCGCCCGGAGCCTTGCGGACTGCGTATCAAAGCCCCAGGTCCCAGGAAGGGGCGCAGGTGAAGCCAAGGGAAGTGCTGGCAGACAGGAGGACGGGAGCCTACCCCGCCTCCGTTGGTGAAGAAGATCCAGTGAGTGATTCACGAGCAGTAGCAGAGTGAGTGTCTGAGGTGCAGGGGGGCCCGAGGCACATTGTTGTGCCCAACCCCGCTACCCTAGAGGACCCGGTGCACCTGAGGGAGAGCGGGGCTCCCTTGAGCCCTGTGTGGCCATCCCCAGAGTGCCTGTGCTCTGGAATTGGTCAAGGGGAACCCCGCGGGCAGCCTATCAGCTGGTCAGGAGTCCCGGCCCAAAGAGACATCCGGAGCCTGCCCAGAGAGCCCAGTGAGTGGGGCATTGGGGAACTGGTGGTGGAGGGGGCAACAGGGCACATTATCAGTGCCCGTCCCCGGTGGTCCTTCCCAGAGGACCAGAGTGGTCATGCTGGCTTTCCCAGCTGCCCCGCTTAACGGTGGGCAGCTGCAATGTGCTTCTAGAAGGTGGGAGAGTCAATGTTGGGGCATTGTGAATTTGAGAGCCCCAGAAGAGGGGCTCCCACGCCCCAAGTTGGCCAGGACTGAATTACCTTTACTCAACTCCCCCACCGGACAGTGGGCAGTTGCAACCATTGGGCATTTATTGTAGCTTGGCTATGTGTGCCCTGCTCTGCCAATGTTATGCATAGTATATTTTCATGCCTTGCGATGGGGCCTTTAAGCTCATAATCTATGCCCCATTATAACAGGAGTGTGCCCAGGGTAGCCATGCTGGTGCTTGCCAAATGTCAGTGATGCTCCAGGATTGTGGGATAACATATATTGATGCCCAGATGTATTGATGTGTCTCTGGATGGCCCCTATGCACATTGTTGGTGTTTGGTAGAAAGTTTGTTCTGCATACAAGGTGGGCCCTATCTAAGAAGGGTAGTAATCTGGGGCCCCTATTGATTATGTTCTATGCTCCTTGCTCATGGTTTATGCCTATTGGGATGATGCATTTACACTGATGGTTATGTGCAGGATAGGCCTCTCTCTCAGTACTGTCATGATGTCTGCATAATGTAGTTATGCCTAATGCTTCTCACCTAATGCGTTCATAGCAGGTGAATATGCCCTATGCTTATATGATTAGGCCCAATGTACTACATGATGTGGTTTATGCATGTGATAATGCCTAATGTCATGCACCATGTGTCTGATGCCCCTAATGGTGCCTAATGTGATGTTGCATAACGTTATTACCATGATGTTTTAGGGTTATGCCCACTGTTAATGTTGGTTATGCTAATGAGACCCCTAATAGGATGTTTCAGGTTACGCCTGATCTCATATGTTCCTGCTTAATGCTTCATGCTACTGATGATGCCTTTACGCTTGCATGTTTATGCCCAATGCTAACATTTTAGGCCTAATGCTTTTCCCTGAGGTGTGCATTGTTGATTTCATACCTAATGTACTTATGCTGATGTTATGCTCACATGTTAGGCCTGATGCTCTTATGCTAATGGGATGTTTCTAAGTTCAGGCTTTTGCCAGAATGACTGGCCACATGTTAGGCCTGTTGCTCTTATGCTAATGGGATGTTTCTAAGTTCAGGTTTTTGCCAGAACTACTGGCCGTCGTTCCTTTATTGCTGATGGACTTTACCTTTATTCGTTGTACTTTGCGATGGTTCTGGCAGCGGCTCGTTTGGCCCTGCCGTGTAAATAGTCCCCCTGTAGACTGCTACTTGGTGCCAGTTGGCACAGTGTTACAACTGTGATTGCCTTATGACGTGTTCTGCAGTATACATATTCTGGTTCTTTCACCTAACCTGGTGTGGTCTCTTTTGTAGTGTGCCTAGTGTGTCGCCTGTGAGGGTGCTGCGCAGATGCTTTACACAATGCCTCCGAGTTTGGCCTATCCGCTCACCGCCATGGATCGAGTTGCAGAGAATCAACTCACAATATGCTTGGCATTGCTGCAGCGGCAGTGCCAGCATATTGCTACCTCAGACCGCTGTGCCACCGCCATGGGATCAGGATTCCCCAGTAGTTGCAGCGGTCCAGTGGCGGTCGAACCACTGAACTCATAATACGGTGGGTGGACTGCCAGGCTGTTGGTCCACGGACTGCCACTGTGATTAATGCTGTAGTCATAATTTGGCCCTTAGTCCAGAGAGAGTGTATGTGGCTACAAGAACTGACGAGTGTGCTGAAAGACGAGCTGCAGACATGGAGGCCAAAGGTGCACAGAGTGAATCAGTCATGAGCATATAAAGAAAGCCCAAGCAAAAGACCGAAGGACACAAAGTGACGTCTACACGTAAAAAGAAGTTATATTTTAGATGTGGATTTTCATTTCCACATGAAGGTAAATGTCCCGCCATTGGACAGATATGTAAAGGCTGTGGGAATGAGAACCATTTTTTGATGATTTGTAAAGCAAAGGAAATAGTGAGTTGCATTACTGAGCGAAGACAAAATGGACACCCGAAGCAACATTCAATGCACACCGCAAGGCCAAGTTGCAACATCAATTGATGTAAAATGACATTGAACAAAGTTGATAGTCATCTAAATAATCGTCAAACAGTTATTGGACCTCGATATCAAGTCAAAGTGACGAAGATGGTTGCACAATGTTGTTGTTTACCTCAGAGAAACGTATGCACGTCTGACTGGCGGCATATGTAGAAAATGTCAGTCAAAGAAAACTCAACATGCCAAAGCACCAAAATTTTACAAATATTGTCTGAAAATTACATTGAAAATAAATGATTGTGCGATACCTTACAGCCTCAACAGTGGTATGTCGATAAACATAATGCCTGAAGAGAAATACAATTAGGCTGTCCTATTTTAGGTTTGATCCTATAATAACCACTAAAACCCCACAGGAAGGGTAATAGCTCTCACCAGTGTAAACATATAAATACAGAAAAACCCCTGCACAACCACAAACTAAATGCCATTCGAAGAAAGGAAAAGGAGAGTGAATGAGTTATTTGTACTTCTTCCTTGAAGGGCCTAATACAATGTAACTTTGATGGTAGCAGTAGGAAAGACTGGGCTAACATTATTCTGCTTGAGTTTTATTGTTTCGGATTTCACTAAAATATTGTTTCTTCTTCCTTTTTTCAGTTTTGTAGTCTTTGGTCTAAAGATACAGGGGTTAGATGCATGTTTTAGGTGTTGTTTATTTATTTTATAAACTGTGGAGAATCAGGAAATATCTAAATCATTATTTTTGGCTACATTTGAGTCTTTCACTGATAGGAACAATATAGGTTTCATAAGAATCTTTTCCAATATGTATCATCACATTTACCCACAGGGAATGGTAACAAACCCTTGATACATCAGCCCTCTTTTCTAGTGAGTCAGTATTGATAGTAGGTGAATTGCCAAACACCCCAGGCTTTAAACATTTAATGCAAGGTATAGTGACAGGTATATGTGAAAAGAGGGCAGTCACAAAGCATCTAGGATACTGGTAAAAACATGACATCAGACTTTTGGAAAACATGGAACACAGTGTCGCTTGGAATGCTGCTGTTAAAAGTTCTTACCAAGCTCAACAAAGAATGGAGTGATTTTGTTTGTATTTGCCCTGATTCAGCTACATATTTGAACACGTTTTGTGATGACCTGTCAAATATGATATCAGAACTGAAGTGCTTCCCTGTAAGAGATCATTGCCACTTGTAAGATGGTATGCTGAAAGCATCTTTACAATCTTCATTGTTAATGAAGAATGCTATTGACTTTTCAATCTATTCTGGTACACTGTTTCGTTATGCACGGAAACTATAATGCAAATATTTCTCCTTTTGTGCTTTGTGTGGCATCAACGAAAGAGGCATCCCAACTGTGTCATTTAGTCAGTGGTTCTTAGTCCTAGAGGCCATGAATGTTATATTATCCATGTGGCAACCGTTTACAGAACTTTTTCTGAGTGATGATGCCAAAGGCAAGAAATCTGAGAATCTTTGGTCACATGTTAATAATGATTTGAAAAAAGTACACTCTACTGCATTCTTAGATTTTTACAGGAAAGCATTACTGCTGTAGTGGACATAATAAAAAACTAGAGTTTGAACACACCTTGTCTACCAAGATGCAGCATAATTGGTGTAGATGTGAAACATCTCCTTGAGAGTAGGCTGGGCGACAGTTTTAGTGATTATGGCACTGCAACATATTCCATGTTAGAGTGCTTGCCATTTGGTAAGCAAAGAAATGTTGAGGAGCAAATCATGAACTTTTTTTTACAATGTATGAGAAATAGCACTTCACCAACTATGGCATTTGAAGTCAATGAAGCCTCACTGTGGTATTCTGCACAAGTCATAGATCCCTTCCGTAAAGGGACATTTTGTCTAGAGTTTCAAAAGTGATGCCTCCTTTTGACTGCTTCAATAACTCTGAGGGCATATGCGCCCAGTTCAACGCATATTTTGCAGAACCGGTCGCAGAGAATCACAATCTTCAGGTGCACCAATACTGGCCTGGAAAATAATGTCAATGGCAAAATTTTGCAAATAGTATACTGGCTATTTTGGCGTGGGCTGTCTCAAGAGCCAATGTTGAGGGGGCCTTTTCACAGATAAAAGATTACATGGGAAGGAAAGAGCGAGAGTGCATAACCGAAGACTCACTGAAGAAGTATTGTATGGTGTACTACGATAAGCTTGATTTGTAAAAATGTATGTGGACCTCATTTATGCTGGACATACACTGTCTATATATCATGCACTATTAGTGCAGAAGGCAAGCAATAATAAAAGCAAAAAATGCCATAAACACCAGAAAAACACTGTTTCTGTTGTTTTTAATGGTACGAAAATGTGTAAGCACTGATAACCACTGTTTTGTTAAGGTATTGAAATCACTTGAAAACACTGAAAAAACCCCACCGAATTGACCCAAATTAGAAACTGAAAACAGGAAAGCCTAAATACAATGAATTATCTCCATTGCCCCGACTTATGCAATCGAAAACTAAAGTCTACATGTGGGCTGCATTGATGCCCATAAAGAGTTAAGGGTCGTTTGTAGTGACACTGAAACGCAGGACAATGAAGGTGCAAGCACCCGTCCATGTGCTTCAGTACTGCTACTGATATGGCACTGATTTCTGTGAATTACAACATGAATGCTCACCTGGAAACAGTAAATCAATTTCCTTTCTTTTTTTATTGAGAGTTCGTGAACACATATCACACAACAAAATGCAGTTCATCCCAGATACAAAATGCAAGATACTGATTCGGCATACATAAATAAATAATGGTCACGAATGCATCATTAGTAACCAATAATCTATAAAGAAAAAAGAGAGAAGTGAAAGGCAAGACTCTAACTAATTAAAATAAAAAGTAACCTTTCTTGCTTTTCGTATCTCCACAGTAAATCAATTTCCTTTGTAGTTTCATGGTTTGGGAAAGCCTAAGACTATTAAAGTAAAGTTAAATTTTAATGGCAATGTCCGTCCTGCTGCTCACAGACATAGATAGATTGCTTTTCATTTACCAGTAGTTGTTGAAAAAGATCTGGAATTGTTACTTAAGCATTTCATTATTGAGTGTTCAACTCGTCCAACGCCATGGATTTCTCCCCTAGTTGTAGTGCCATAAAAGGACAGTGAAGGAACTGTACACCCATTCGTCGATATGTGGTAAGCAAACAAGGCAATTGAACGAGAACGATATCCAGTTCCAAACATTGCTGACATGATAACGCAATTAAATGGTGCAACGGTCTTCTCTCCCCCTGATTTATATAAAAGTTAACATCAGTTAGAACAAGATTGCAGTTACATTACCAACCTTTCTACACATGCTTTGTCTTATTCGATATAATAGCCCCAGTTTTGGTGTGTCATTGGCTGCAGAACAGTTCTAAGACGTCAATCGAAGTTTCTTACTGCCTGTTCCAAACGCATTCAATTATAGTGATGGCATATTGATTTTCTGAGCTACACAGAAGGAGCATGACAAAGCCCTTACAATAGTATGTCATTTACTAACTGAGGCAAGCCTGACTTTGAATGCAGACAATATTGAGTTCCACAAGACAAAGTTAAAATTCTTTGGCCATATTTTTTCAGATGGGGGTAGGACACTGGATCCTGCCAAAGTACAAGCCTTGTGATACATTCATTTCTTGGCATTGCCAGATACTGTTCAAGATACATACAAGGCGTTGCTACTATAAGTGCTCCCTTAAGAGAGTTAATGAAGAAAAATGTTTCATTCACGTGGTCTCAAGAATGTGAGAGAAAATTCAAGAAAATCATACAAGCCATTGAAACTGCTGCTGAAATGGCCTACTTCAATCCAAAGCTTCATATAGGGATTGTTTTTTTACACTAGCCCCGTCGAGTTAGGTGCTTCCTTGCACTGCACAGCGGGCACCCCCATGCTCGAAGGCATATTGTGACATATGCCAATAAATGTTTGTCCCAGACAGAACGTGCTGACTCACAACCTGAGAAAGAAAGTTTTCCCGTGTTATAGACTTGTGACCATTTTCGTGTTTTTCTTTTTTCTGAGTTTTATATAGCACAAACTTGATTCGAAGGTATCAGTTATCGGAACACTTTACTTGAGCACCAGTTGCGTTACATAAGGACACATTCATTTTGGTAGGCATGGGGAGATTAAGTGATTTTTCCAGAATCACTGGATGTTGAGCGTTGTTGCTGAGACTCGACCCCAGTTCGCCAGATTTGAATTCAACCACCTTAGTCATTAGGCCACATCCTCTCCCCAAGTATGGAAAGCTTTTTACGCTGATAACTGATCATCAAGCTTTACTGACTATCTTTGGCAATCCAAAACCCAAGATGCCTCCTCACAATGAAGGATGGGGACTTAAATTACAAGAGTATGATTATACCATTGTGCATCATCCAGGGAAGGATCAAAACTCGGCTGACTATTTTTCCAGAGTGCCTATACAAGGCCTGTCTACTCCTTCCAAAATGACTGACTCCTGCGTTAGTTTCATGTTAAAATCAAATACGCCTACTGCAATATCGTTAGCCCATAACATCACTGCCTCAAGCCATGATAGTGACCTGCTAAAATTGAAAGATATAATTACACACCAGTCATGGAACTGACACACTTGACCTCTCACCAGTAATGGTGAATACCAGAAGTACAAAAACTCAAAAGTTGAACAATCTACGACTCAGGAAGGAGTTACACTGTTTTCCATTAATAGAGAATCTCTCATCCACAAACTCATGAGCGAGTCATTGAGAGACTAGATGGCATATTTGTGACATGGAGCATTCTAGCCATTTAGAAGTCTGATAATGGCCAACTGTTCAAAAATTCAAGAATTTCCTGGAGCATCTGAACATAAAGCATCGGAAGAGTACACCCCTGTGGCCACAGTATAACAGACTCATTGAGCGCAGTGTGCAACTCTTGAGAGGTTCAGTTTAAAAACTGTATTGAGTTCCACTCTATGATCCTTTCATTCAACATCTCACTTGACCACAGGTGAAAGTCCTGCGACTTTTATGTTTGGGAGTGCAATGACAAACAAATGACCTCAATGGACCAAGATCAGAGAAGGAAATAAGAATACAGCTCATACAAAGGACCTAGTTAACAAGGAAAATGAAAACCTATGCGGACAAAAGGCGACATGCAAAGAATGTTGATTTTAGACTGGAGAGCTAGTGATAGCCTGACAAATGCAAAAGAATAAATCCGATGCTCCATATGATGCTGCACCTTTCTACGTTGTGTACACCAAGGGACATATGGTGACAGCAAAGCATCCTTGAAAGTCTGTTACTAGAGGATCTTCTACATTTTTTTTGCATTTGATTCCTCAGTCTTCTGATCAAGATGGGAAAAGAAAGACTGAACCTGAAAACTCAGTGTCTGCTGTTACTTCTTCGCCATATTCATAAATCTCTGACAGTAAAGATGACAGCTTCTGGCTTTTAGTAACTAGCTCAAGTCAACTAATTAAAGCACCAAAAAGGTCGATCGAAGAAATGTAACTGTATATTGTTAGAAATGGTATTTCTGGTTGGCATCTAAGTCAGGTAGAACTCACCACTCTAGTAAGGGAAAGTAAGTTACACATCAAAGATAACCTGAGCTCACCCTCTGGTAGCTTAACGCAGAGCAAGCAGGCTTATCATCAAAGGGAATGTGTAAAGCATTTGTGCAACACACTCACACCAGTAACATAATGAATATCCCACAAAAGAGGCAGCGTTCAGGATTTTATAAAAATATATATTGTTTATTGTACATATAACATAGACCAAACAACATGAATCATAGGTACCATGCACACTATACGAATCCTGAGTCAGTACTCATTATCCTGACAATGCAAGAATCAAAATGACATACATCATAAACTCAGAACATGAAATGCAGTAGTTAGGTTGAAGACAAAATACATAAATCCCCATGTATCATCATAAGTACGTTGACCTCTAAATAACATCATAGACATAAATTGAAGGGAACACACTGATGCAGCACACCTGTGCTTCTATAACATGAGTACATGTTATGTGGTATTTTTGGTAACTATGTACCCCCTAGGGATGAATGCAAATATATTCTGTAGGCCACGCTAGTTGTAAAGCTTGTGATGGCCAACTTACAAGTTCCACAGCCAATTCCAGGATTTTCCAAATGGGACTCTCGCGGATTCCAACAGAATAGAGAGGGGCAAGCCAACCTGCCCCTGGAGAACACTTGGGAAACATAGAACAGGCAGTTGAGCAGCAGGTAGGCACATGAATTCCCTTAAGCAGAGTGGTAGTTTCTTCAGCAGGCAAGCAGGTCAGCGCAACAAAGCAATTAGTCCTAATGGTGGTTTCACCGGCAGTGCAACTGTCCTCCGCCAATGTGGAGCATGTAGAGCCAGCAGTGTCTGGGTATAAGTCCCTCACAGTTTCGAAAATCATGGGGTCAGAGCCCCGGTACATATACTCAAAATTGTCTTAGTTCAAGGGGAACTTCAAAAGAACCTTTAGAACTGCACAACAATCCCTTTCAAAACAAGCCCTGTCTCCGTACATTAGTTGGGGGTAAATCAGCCCTTTGTGTGAGGGCAGGACACAGCCTGTACAGTTATAAAGTGTGAACGCGCTCTCTCTCTCTCTGTCCCAGCCCAGGAAGATCATCCGTATACAGATGAATGCAGATGTAACCCCTTTCACATCCTACACTTCCTGTGTGGTGGCTGTCTGGAAAGTGTAGCTGTCACCCAGACCCAGACATGGATAGGAGTCAGGCTACAAAGCACAAAAACTCATAAGCACAGAGTAATGCCCACTTTCTAGAAGTGCATTTCTAAAATAGTATTCGAAAATGCAACTACACCAATAAGTAGGATGTATCCCTACCATTCTAAACCTACAAAACATGGCAATTCTACTCCTTTCAGATCAGGAATTACCAGCAGTGAGAAACAAATAGGCTGTTTGTCACTACCAGTACATGCCACACAATAAAGGAACAGGTCTCTCCTTTTACTTACACAGCACCCTGCCTTATGGCTACCCAATGTCTACCATAGAGGTGACATATGTAGTAAAAGGGGAGTTCTAAGGCTTGGCAAGTAGTTTTAAATGCCAAGTCAAAGTGGCAGTAAACTGTGCACGCAAGTCCTGCAGTGGCAGGCTTGAGCCAGGTTTGAAAGGCTACATCAGTGGGTGGGCACAAGCTGTGCTGCCGGTTCACAAGTAGCATTTAATTTATTGGCCCTGGGTGTATGGTATACCACTTTACAAGGGACTTACAAGTAACTCAAATGTGCCAAACATGTGTAAACCAATCATATCATGTTGTAGAGGAGAGAACGCATGGACTTTAACCCTGATTAGCAGTGGTAAAGTGCCCAGAGTCCTAAAGCCAACATACAAATGGTCAGAAAAAAACACATTTCGAATTATTCGCGACATAACGCATCTATGGTGAAGCGTCATGTTGTGAAGCCCTGCGCAACATTGAACCTACAAGTTTTCACTGAGTGACTTTTTAGAGGCTGCTGCGACGCAACCTTACGCCTGCTTGAAGCAGATGTAAGGAGTGGTGCAGCATGTTAGGTATGAGCGTTCCATGGACATTGTTGGAGTTGCATCGTACTTGCGACACAACTCCAGCAAAGCACCCCCCTAATGCCATCAGATGCACACACACACACACATCTGTCTATCCCTGTGCCACAGTGCACCGCAATGTAAATGCAACGCATCCGTGGTTGCGCAAGGGTTGAATTGCATGTTGCATTGGTACTGGCGCATCCCTGCTAATATTTGTTAATTGCTACTTAGCAGGGTTGTGTCTGTTCGTCAGCAGTACTGTGGCCATGTTTTCAAAAGCGGGGGGGGATTTGCCATTTCTAATGCAAAGGATTCTGGGACAATGACAAGGATTACTCACAATGACAGTGCAACACAGACAATCTTTTCATGCACTTTTTCTTTTCATCCCATTTACCTGGTACCACGTAGCGGACGTCACTGACAGGCAGCCCATGGACCAAGTGGTGGTGTATTGTGGTAAGGATATCCTCCTCTAGTGGGGTGAGAAGGATGCGGGGTCCAGGGTATACAGCAGGGAGGATTCTGTTTATTTCAATTCTGGAGTACTTCTCCTTCACCCTCTGCCTTTCATCCTGCCACTACTTCTTGATCTTCTGAACTGTACGCCTCTTCTCCCCCAATGCTGTAACAGAAGTGGCTTATTACTGCCATAGGGTTACCTTCTGTGTGCCACTGGTGCAGTAGGGTGAGAGTCCATATAGGCGTTTGTGGTGCCTCACTATATACTCCACAAGCATGGTGGTCTCCTCTGCAGTGAAGTTCTTCTTTCTCCTCATTGGTTCCATTTTCTCTGGCAATGTCAGCGTTGTGAATACAAACTTTCTGTGGCCAAGCCTGTTCCTTCAATGTGTGCTGCTTTTATGTGTTTTGTTGTGCTGGTCAATTAGTGGTAATTGGCTTCAGCTGGAGCATGGTGGGGGATGGTAGGCACTTGCAACATTCATCTTGGCAAAATGGAGCTATTGGCTGCGATTGGCTGCAGTGTGTCAGCTGATCCATGGTGGGGGATGGTAGGCCCTTGGACAGGTGTTTATCCTTGGCTAAAATGATCAATGGCCACAATTCATATCTTACGGCCTGGAATCGGAAATTCCGGCCTGGAATCGGAAATTCCGGCCCAGAATCGGAAATTCCGAAGCAGAGCCCGAAATTCCGGCCTGGAAGCGGAAATTCCGGCCCAGGTGCGGACGTAAAGTTAGTAGTCGTAAGTCCATTCTGTGAATATCAAAAGTAGTAAGTTCAATCTGTGAATGCCAATAGTGGTAAGTTCATTCTGTGAATGCTAAAAGTAGTAAGTGCATTCTGTGAATACCAGAAGTAGTAAGTGCATTCTGTGAATACAAAAATGGTAGTAAGTTTAGGATTTTGTCTTAAGTCTATTCGGTGAATCCGGCCATAAGAAAATGTCATTAGAGCATTATCCTCTCATTCAAAACAGGAACATTGGCATTCACCATGAACTATACATGAAGTCTTAGCCCCAATTTTATAGTAAAAATGTGTGATGTACCCTGCGTTCTACTGGGACGTCATACCTTTTTCTGTGAAGTTGTTGGTCCACCTGCCAATATATAGCCATCTATTCCCTCAATGTAAATCCTGTCTATCTCTCATATAAAGCTACAATTTACCAAGTCTCAATATTTTTGTCTTACTTTAGTGAAGAGACAGATTTACATTTCTTCAGCTAGCCATAATCTTTTTACAATTTAAACTTGAGACCTTTTAGAGCCAGATATAATACAGCAGCTGCATCTTTGTACAATAAAGTTGGACTTGACATGCCATCAACGCACGGTGGAATAAAAAATCCTTGACAACATCACATAAAAATATATGTATATAAACAAAATTGGGTGCCACAAATCACCCTGACAACCTTGCCTTCGATCCTGGTTAACATGGAAATAACCACTTATTCTTCTGTTTTTATTTGATCTCATACAGTTAATAGCCCCAGAGTAGAACATCTGGACCCAGATTTACTAGTACTTTGCACTTGGGTTTGTGTTAAATGTGTAACGCAAACCCAATACAAAGTGTTATGCTGGGATTTACTGTCTAACTCAAATCAGGATGTGCGTTGGATAGATTCCCAAACTGAAGCAACTTTGCGTTGAGGGGAGGATCCATGGGAATTACACATGCATTTTCAGGTAACCACCAATGGGTTTTGATGCAAATCTGTATCTACAAACTTCCGTAGACAGCTAAATCTTACACCTTCTTGAGGAAGGCTTAATGAGAAGAAATGTATTCAATTCTCCTCTTTTTATCACTTTGCATGCATTGCACAGCACGCATACAAAAGCAAGAAATATGTTAAAGGATAGTTTTTGTACTGGAAAAGTCCTCTTCCAGTACAAAAACAATTCATTACAGCACTCACACACTTTGCACTCTGCTACAAGGGTGTGTTTGTTGGGGCATGGCAGCCTAAAGTGCACCAGATCAGGGAGATAGGAGAACAGCACCATATCGTAGTAGATATGATGCTGTTCTGCACTCTCTCTTTCACGCAACACAGTGTAGCAACTTTAGTTGCTGTGATGCATTGCATACCTTTTTTGTAAATCTGGTTTAGACTGTAGAGGCATCTTCTATCCATGCTGAGTTGCACCAGTAGATGTTAATACACATGTCAACAGCTGTGCTAAGACAGAGTGAAGAAGTATACAGATTCCCCCCCCCTAATAACTTCCTATTTCTCGTATAAAATGTTTACCACCAAAGAGTGGGAAAGTATGCTATCCCATTAATTGAAATAAGGCCTAGTTTGATGTTATAATCTAACTTCATAAGAATCTCATCTGAGTAACTCTTCTCTCTAACATCTTATAGTGATATTAAATGGAAGCAGTTGGGAGTAGGAATTTATAGCCTTCAATAAACTGTGGAACTCATCTTTACACTGGTAATTTCACTGGCTGTTGGTGGTGTATGCTCAGTAATCACACATAACTTTTCCTGTTGCTGATTTGCGGAAAAGTGCAGCCAGTAAAGTAAATGGCTCACCTCTCAATGCAACTTCTCACTATGAATCGCTACTCTGATGCTAGCCGCCACATAGAACAAAATTGAGTTGAGCCAAGCAAGGCTTGTCAGTGAGCCAAACCAGGTCAGAAATCACCACAACATCTAGACACAGGCATCATAAAGGATTGATGTGACTGCATTGTGAGAGTCTGCACGTAATGTATATCACAGCGGTTTTGAGTTATTCATGGACATGTATGCACCACTAAGGACTTGGCCAGTTTCCACATATGATTGTGGATGAGTTGCATCTATTTTAATAATGCTAGATAGGAGAATCAATCCTAAATACATGATGGTATTAGCAAGACACGAGTGGCCTTGTCGTAAAAGTGTAAAACCTCATGTGTAGATTTACTACAAGTAATTTTGTTATTACACTCTTGGGTAACTTTTATTTTCAGCTAATTATGAATTACAAGTTTAAAGTCACTCAAAAGTGTAGACTTACATGTCCCCACCAAATTCAAACAACAAGAGAGAAAGGGTTTCAAGAACCACTCTTCCACCCCTTCCAGCTAGATATATAACAATCAACGTAAGAGTGTCAAAAAAATTAAAAACAAAAACGGAAAAAGAGAAGCCAAAGATTCAGGCGGTCAGTGGGATGGTTAACACCGACAGACAGTTCCCAATTAGTAAGAAAAATAGAGTGCACGTGCTCGGTGTGAACTAAAAGGACCCTCAGGCCCCAACTAAAAGTTGGTAGCCAGTTGTCTTCATTGGGCCCCAGATAGTTGAAAAGAACATGAATTAGTGACTAGAAAAGTGACTTAAAAAGAGTGTGGGCTACTCATCAAACAATTCGTTTTATTGAGAGGGTAGCTCTAACTCTATTAAAACCAGTGAAAAAAATGGACTAATAATTGGTTGAGTTAGTTTGAACCGATAAGTCCTAACATTAGTGACAGGAAAACAAAATTGGTCAACATGTTTCTGCTTAAGAGCCCAGAGTCAGCTCAGCATTCATCAGGACCACAACATTCATTCTCACTCCCTGGTGGACACTCACTAAAGTGTCCTACCCTATGATGTAGAGAAAAAGAACTAATACAACCTGATTCGGTAAAAGTTCTTATGGAGAATTTCATCCGAATGCCTCACCTCATTAAGGGAGACTAAAAATCTGAAATATAAACAGACAATTTTTTTTTTTGACTTGTATGTAATTATTATGCGTATCCAAACATTAATATAATTTGTCAACACATCCATGCACATATATTCAATTTCATAAATGTTTACGAATTTCTTTGGTGTGGTATAGGCGAATGTGCACTAACCAGGATCATTAGAGGCTCTCTCAATACTTTTGATTTTGAAAACAGTATCCACTGTTGTCAGCCTTTCATCAACATGTAAAAAAACGTTATATATACACGTTGCTTGCAGGATAAATACCCAATTACAAAAAGTGCTCGTCAAAATTTGAAACCACCTCAAAGCTGGAGTTTCGTAGATTAAAATACACCCATACAAACTAGAAGAATCAGGGCGCCGATCGCCCCAGAGAGGAGAAACTCACTTGTAATTATCCGTGTGGAAACTCCATGGGCTGGCGGCAGGGGGAATATCTTCACGCTCAGACAATCTGTTTAAAGAGGAGATTGTCAATGTACATTTTCTCCGCCTACACGTAGCCAAGGTTTCAGCACAGTTCGTAATTACGGGGAATCTTAAACCGCAAAGAAACTTACTAGCTTCTAAGCGACTCCCCGCTGATCGACCTACTGCAGCCACATCCGCCGCCCGACACACCAAGAGAAAGCGTCGGTGGCGGGTTTATTTAGAAGGGGAAGGAAACTGAACGTACGGGGAGGGCGCGGCCAAACGTGGCCTGCGATCACGTGGTCACGCAACCTCTTCCTACGTTTAAAGGGGCCTCATTATTTACTTCTTATTTAAACCGGGATCGGTATTTATCTCCGGGATAATTAAAGCTAGCCACTTCCAGCCTCTGAGTGGGGTTTCACTATGTACGTTAATATTTGAGCCATCAAGAGAGAGAAAAACACAACACCGATCAACCAAATGATGATGAGTAATGTTTTATAAAAGACAAAGTATTTATGCTTTGACAAGCTGATAGTGGTGTTATAAACCTAACCCCTTCACTGTGTACATGAATAAGGAGGGTGTGTTCAAAATTATAAGGACATAGGTCAGCCTCATAATACATAAAACCTTGAAGTAGGCAGAGCTATGCGAAAGCTAGTCGTGAAGGAACTGATCAGTAAGGTGGATACCTTTTGGACTGTGTTTACATTACTTCTAAGTAAGGATTATCAGAGAAGAAAAAACAATGTCTATAATGATAAGGCGACACAGTTATCTCCGCATGACCGACCCCCATGGGATATCATCGTTAAGGCCATGAATGTGTGTTGAAAGGCGATATATCCACCTTTGCTCCTTCTCAAAAAGGGTGCCTTCATTACTAGAGTTCCTTTCTTTTTATTATCACCCATTTGACATCATTTGGACCATGGTCATGTTCCAAGAAATGGGTGGTTAATTTGGTGGTATTCCTTGCGCACCTTACATTACTACGGTGTTCTCCAATCCGCATTTTTATCCTCCTGGTGGTCATACCCACATACCTCAGGTTGCAGGGGCATGTAATCAAGTAGATAACATTACTTGAATTACAATTAGTGTGTCCTCTCAATTGCCATTCTTTTCCCTCTTCCAGATGTAAGACTTTGGTAGTGGTAGTAAGGTGGCAAACACTACATCCTCCGCAGGGGAAGTGCCCCGTGACAGGTGGTAAGCCCCAAGCATTCAGTATAGATTGTTCGTGTGTGGTCCGTTCAGTTCTGGGGCGGGTGTGAACAAGAGCATCACACAAGCTTCTTTCTCTTCTGTAGGAAAATAGCGGTTTTTGCCAATTCCTGCCATTGCTTGTCAATATTCTCCAATGCTTCCCAATGCAGCGACTAACAGCATTGGAAATGTTACTGTAAGTCGTCACACAAGTTAATGAGACTTCAGTTTCTGTCTCTTTTTACATGTCCCCACCACCTAAACAGTTGGTGAAATCAGTAAGAACATCATATTCAATACTAAAGTTACTTCTAGTAGTCACTTTACAACCGTATTTGATGTTCCGCAAACTTCCCATGGTAAAGAATAGGGAAATGTTTAAGGGGCTGATTATGACGTTGGCGGTGCAGTGCAGTTCCTTTGCCTTTCCCATGGTGGTGCCTGGAAAACAGGCACCGCAATGGGAATGCAAAAAAAGTTCCATCACAACATGGACGGTGACACGATGTTGTGATGGCACTTTGAGGTAATACAGACAGAGGGGCACATATTGTGACCCTCTAAATGTATCTGAACAGTGGGAGGTATGGGGGCCCTTTAGGACATTCTTTGTTCCTGCACCACCAGCCTTTTCAAGGCAGGGCTCCCTCCATGAAATGACTGGTGGTGCAGGAACTCATAATATGCTCAGCAGGACTGGCGCAGTCCCCCTAAGCATTTTACATTGTGGTACAGCTTCACCAGGGACCGACTCTTCCCTGGCACAGCTGGTGGTCCACCACTGGTATGATGGTGAGAGTCAAAATACGGCAGACGGTGGACCGCCACTGCTGTGCCACCGCGGGTACGGTGGATGGAAGATCGCCACACTCGTAATCAGGCCCTAAATGTTTGTTAATGCTTTAAAAAATGTATAAAATATATTTAAGTTAGATATGAATATTAATTACTATTATATATTAATCTTAAACGTAGAACAATATTAAACAATGTTACAGCATTAATAAGTTTAATGTTAATTAAAAAAGTAAATATTTAGAATATGTTAAATTAAAATCAAATTATTTTATGAAGTTTAAAATACGAAAAAAATATAACATACAGAAAAAATATCTTTATTATGTATTAAAGGTGACTAAAATTGATGCAGAGAATTATTTCAAATGTAAATATTTGCAATATTAATTAATGTTGCATTCTTTTATATAAAACGTTTAATATCTTTTAAAATAGAATAATAAATATGTTTTGTTTCGATATGTTTTTAACAATAAAGTAAATGTATTAATATTTTTTAATAATTTAAATATTTTAATTTATTTTACTAATATTTCTTATTGAGAATGTAACTTTGGAGTGTGGCTAAGTCAGACCTTGCGCAATACCATTATGGTAACCAAAAAACCAATAGCATCTGGGGGGGTGCGTGAGGGACCAGCTGGAAAACGGCCACCCACGTAAACAAAAGTCCTTTGTGATCAAAGGTTCACAAAGAGCAGATTACAAAGGAAGATCCCGTTCCCGACCAGAAAACAAAGTTACATCATCGAAAATTCAGTCCAAGAAAATATCAGTCCAAATCTTGTATATTAATATTCTTCTTTATTTTCTCATCCTGTTCAAAGCCATAGGTATTTTACAAGTGTCTCATGACAGCAAATAGGTGTAGCTGGTATAGCTGAGATGTAGTCAACACATGTTTCCTCTTGGGTATATCGCCCATCGACTTCCTCTGGGCAAACGTGAATTCAAGAACAGGTCCACCAGAGTCCAGGCAAAGCCTGTAAATAATCCCAGGCCTCATAAGTTCCTACACCTTGAGGAACCTCTAGTAGAACCTATAGATGAATTTGGAGCAGCACTAAGAACATTAGCTGCTAATTGCAAATGGAGAGATTTTTAAGATGAAATTCTCAGAAACAAGTTGAAAGAAAGAACTCGTCCTTGGCACCCCACCTCATGAGCACATCACCCAACACCTGCAAGACCTCCACTGGCTCCCCATCGAGAAGAGAGTAACCTTCAAGGAACTCACCCATGCCTACAAATCTCTCCATAACACTGGACCCAAATAACTCAATGAAAGAGTCTCCTTCCACGTACCCAAAAGAAATCTCCAGCTCCACCGACCTCGCCCTAGCAGAAACCCTGCGCTTCCGCAGAAATAGAGCAGGTGGAAGAGAGTTATCCTATGTCTAAGGCCTGGAACGAGCTCCCGGTCAACATCAGATGCTCCCCTACTCTGCACACCTTTAGGAAGAGCCTCAAAACCTGGCTTTTCGGCTGACTCTGAGCTGCTCCCCCCCAGCGCCTTGAGACCCTCATGGGTGAGTAGCGCACTTCACAATTCCCTGGTTGATTGATTGATGGAAAGAACCAATAGTAAAACAGTTCAAGCAAGACTTTTGTCACCTTAAGACTCAACTTTAGAGACTGCATAACAAAATTATCCATTACAGAGAAGTATCTAATAAATGAGATTAAGACCATGCTGAATTGATGCCCTAAAGGCATCCCATAAAGTAAAGCCTGGAGTTTTGGGTAAGTCATTTGATGTGAAATAGGCTGAGATTTCCTGCCGGACCGCAACTACGTTAACTGGGTCATTAGGGTTAAGGGGGGAAGTCATCAGCGGGGATAAGGTCAGGAAGCATTGGTATGACCTCGAAACACCATCTTCAGATGAGCATGGTCAGAAATGGAGATGTCTGAAATGAGAGCCGATTCTAGTTCTCGAATGAGCAAGTGTGAGAGAAAGAAATAATCAATATGAGAATATGAACAGTGAACATGTGCGTAGAAAGAATAATCTTAGGTGTCTGGGAATTTGTAGTGCCAGGCATGTGCGAGGCCCAGGTCAGAGAAGGCCCTCTTCAATGCCTTGGACATCACTCCTGTTCCCTGGAAGGACTCAGCATTGCGGTCCAGCGCAGGGTCCCAGACAAAATTGAAGTCCCCACCATAATCAAGCAGTCACTCGCTCGTGTCACCTGCTCTTTCAATAAAGTTCAGAGGTAGGAATCCTATGACTGATTGGGTGCATATACGTTAAGCAAAGTGAGAGGCTGTGTATTGTGTTGGGTCACAATTTTTAAAAAACAACTTTCCCTGTCCTTACCACCCATGAACCTTGAGGGCAGAGTCCTGTTTTACATAACATACAACCATCTTGATTGGAGAATGTGCCCAATTTTGTGCCGAATATTTTGGGTAAGCCATTCGATATATATATATATATATCAGATTGCAAAAGGAGGGTCTCCTGTAAGAAGATAATGCCTGAATCGTGGATGAGTAGGTAGCACCAGATCTGATGTCTCTTGTTAGGAGTATTAAGTCCCCTCACATTAAGGGAAATAAATTTGATGTGGGAAGTGGTAACCATTGTCAAGAGTAAGGGGGTGAGCTACTAAGGTGAAGCAGGTATGTAAGGATGCCCCCCCGGGTCTGGAGGGCCAAATTTTGAGAGTGTCGTTGGGCATGTATGATAGCAAGCAGAGCTGTCACCCATGTCAAAGAGGAAAAGGGGTAGCTAGAAAGGGCGAGGGCAAAAGGTTGTGGTAAAAACTGTCTCTGACAGCAGTCTTCACGTAGGACCAAGCAAGCGTAGATAAAGAGTAGCCCAGTAGGTTCCCATCTCCCACCGGAAAACCCCCAAGAGTTTTAGAAAGAGAAGGGGAGATAGATAGGAAAGAACATAAACAATAGATGACCAACATGGCCAAAAAACTCTATTCCAGATCTTCCAGTCTGGGCACGGGCCATTCTGGGGAAGTCACTCTCCAAGGGTTCGGATTGAGTATAGGGGGCGCAGGAGCCATCAAAGTTCCTAGGCTCCAACTTCCGCAGCCAGTGGTCACCAGGGCAAATGAGTGACCCACCATAAAAACCTAGCCATTGACAGGACGAGGGCCACAGGAGCAGCCCGTGGCAAGGACCAGACAGCGGATAGAAGAGAAAGGGATCAGGGTAGGCATTATTTTGCTCGGGCAGCAGTTCCTGTGTATATGTCTCTGCAGCATGTCGTCGCCAAGGATGCGGGATTCAAAGCAGTCATGTGTCGGCAGTTGGGATGCATTCACCGGGATCTATGTCGTTGCTACGCATGCTTTTACAACGCATGCCTTTACCATGCAGGTTTTACAAGGCAAGTCGATACAATGACTTGCGTTGGGGGGCGCTGGATAGTGAATAGTTTAATTTACTATTCCAACTCCAGTCCCTGTGGATAGTAGGGAAGGTTTTGGATAGTAAATTAAACTATTCCCTATCCTACAGCGCCCCCCAGCGCAAGTCGTTATAACGACTTGCATTGTAAAAGTTGCATGGTAAAGGTACTGCGTGGTAAAAGTTGCGTTGTAAACGCTGTTCCCCATTCACAGCAAACAGGCAATCTGTGTTCCAGCCAAGAACGGGAGGTACCTGTCTTTATTTAGAGGCCACTTCAGAATGGGCAGGGGAATGAGGATCGGCCATGGAGCAGAGATATTGGATGATATCTTGCTAGGCTTGGGAGGTAGATTTTTCCTTAGCATGCGTTCTGTGTTTAGGCCGGAGCACCGTGGACCACTCAGGGTGTATCGGTTCTCGAGACGAAATAGTTGAAGGAGAAGGGCTAGCCTCGCGGGATGTTACTGGAAGTTGCAAACGTTGGTTAACATCCTGTAGAGTGCTGAACACCTTGTGTCTGCCCTCCCAAGTACTGATGAAGGCAAAGGGGTAATCCAACTGGTATTTGATATCAAGGCTGCGTAATTTGTCTGTAACAGGCTTAAAGTCTCTGCGACGCCATAACATCACCTGGGCGATATCCTGAAATATTTCGATAGGGTTCCCCTTTGTAGACCAGCTCCGCTTTGTGTCATAAGGCCTGCAGATTATCTTCCTTTTCGGGAAAAAAGTATACTTGTGTGAATATTTCCCCCACAGATCCTGGGCGGACAGGGGTAATAACAACTGAATTGGCGATATCTAGGGCTGACGGAGAGGTGTCTCATCGCCTCTAATCTCGTGGAGTGGGTCTGCCGTGAACACCATGATATCTGAGCCTTCATCCCCTCTAGGTATCCCTCTGATGCGGAGGTTGTTTCTTCTGCTTCTATTCTCCAAATCCCCCATGTTTACAGTTGGCGCCCGACATGCGGTTCCTTGAGGGTGGCCATCCTTCGCCATAGGTTCTCCTGATCCTCCAAGCATCCATCCACTGTGCGTTCAAGGTCATTGGCCTGCCCCCAACCTCCATATTCTCTCGCTTAAGATCTTGAAGGAAGGCCTTGAATTTGGTCTTGAGTGAGCCAATTGCATATTATATTTCTTAGAGGAAAGCATTCATGTAGGCCTGTGTAAGGGCAGTGGTCACCATCTCCTGAATGGGGTTCATGGAGGGCGGGGAGGGGGGCCCGACTTGAGCCGCATAGAAGTGACTGGGTTGTCCCTGGGAAGGCTAGTCAGAGTATCCTTGCCGGTTTTGGTGGGTGGCATTCTCCAGCAGGGGTACCCCACCTTTATGTGTCAGCTGTGTTGCCTGGGTAAATGCCATACGGGGGCCGGTGGCTAAGCTCTTGGGATGTGTGCCCTGCATTGGCTAGAGGTACACTAGAGAAAGATACAGGCCATACCACCAGGCGTAGTGTCCTGGAGGCCAAGGAGTGTGTATAATATAGTTCTACAGACAGTGGTCATTTTGTGCAGTCTCAGACAAGCAGTTGGGCATTCCAGGTCCCCTCTGCGCCAGCAAGGGTGCAGCCCACATTGTGAATGTGGGAGTTAAAGGACCCCCTTGGGTAGAGCGCACCTTCGGGTGCAGTAAAATACAGGGTCCACTCAGGTGTTCCGGTCCCCGGAAGAGAATGCAGGCTTCTAGGTCTTAAGATAACACTCAGGGGCAGATAACAGGTGTGGCATCAATGTAAGCAGAAGAGGCAGTGTCAAATGAAGTGTCCCCTGACAGTGTTAAATCAAAGGCACAGTGGAGAGCCAAAGGGGCTCAGAGGTGTGGTTAGCGAGCCGCAAAATCAGTGGGTCATGGGAGCAGGAAATGCGCCATGCCAACGGGGGGCAGGAGGAAAAAAAGCCACGGCACTGTGGGGGACAAGAATCAGGTGCAACTGCAGGTGCGGGAGCAAGACAGCAGCCCAGAGGTGGGGAAGGGTAGAAGAGCCCCTGCGTGATCCCACAGCTGATCACCCCTTACCTCTGGTATGAAGGTAATGTCTTGCAAGGTCCTGTCAGCACGGGGGCCCTCAATGGGGCTAGCGCAGCATTGTTGGCTGACTTCAATTAGGTTCTCGGTTTCTCTTGCATGCCAGTAGTCCACCTATCACAGCCGACGTCAGGGAGTGCTGGCCGCATAAGTTTGGGCAGCCGGGTCGCGGCCGCAGGAGACGGTCCCAGAAGAGTGCAGTGATTTCAAGGAAGCCAAGTGACAGGACTTCGCGTTGCATTCAGAGTCACTGCCTCAGGGCCCAGGCCAATGGCATGTGAAGGCGCAGCAGCGGTAGATGGGGCCAATGACTGAGGTAGAGTCGCAGCCTCCGTCTAAAACCAACAACACAGTGGGCCCCAGCAGCAGTCAATAGACCGTTGGCTATGAGCAGAGCCACAGCATCCATCTATTTTCTCAGAGACCGCAGCAACAAGTCGGATGGACATCCTCACAGGTGCTGGGGGACAAGGCACCACCCCAGCGGGGTCCCCTTCCACAGCAGGTGGTGGCTTAGGCCAAAGGACGGCAGGACAGCTCGGTCAGAGCTCTTGCATATGCAGTCGCAGGGTGAACCAGAGGGATGCCCGGTCCATTTCTGCCCCAGCCGAGGAGTAGGGCAGTCGCCAGAGCCCCAAGAGGCCTGAGGTGAGTCCGGTAGAGCCACTTGAAGGTGATAATTGGCTCCGTAGCTGGCCCCAAAGTGGCAGTAAGGCCATGCGAAGATCCGGGGCAGCAGTCAGTGGGTCGATCAAACCGTGGCGGGGGATATTTGATTCAATCCCCACATAATAGACAGTGACATGCAATCAGGGGACCCACAGTGTGGAGCCACAGGCCCTGATGCTGGATGATTTGCTGTAATAGGCTGCGGAGGGGCAGAGACACAGAAAGGCACGTACTCCATTAGCAGCTTTGCCATGGCCCCAGAAATTATGATTCATGGAGTAGGGAGGTTAATAAGCCAGTGTTATCACTGTGGAGGGGCTGGACAAATTGTTGTAGTGAAGGCAGGGCCCTGCTTTCGCACATTGCTATGTTAGCATAGGCTTATTAGAAGTTTATCTTTTTGCTGCTTTTGCATAGAACACTGCATGTAACTGTTGTTGTAAGTTAGGCTCCGTGAATTTCTTCACATGAGAATGGCCTTTTTTTCAACATCCCTCGACTTACATCGTGACCTTAGTCTGCACAGTGAGTGTAGAAGCCTTCAAGGTTATCATAACAATGTTAGCTGTTATTCAGGCAGATCGGCCCACGCTCTAGACACAACATGCACACAGCTGCAGCTAACTGAAATTCTAGCACCTTTAATATTGCACTGCATTCATGATTAGAGCACTTGGAGAAAATCAGTTTCCAGAGAGAGAGAGCTTTTGCAGATCCTGATGTGATTCATCTATACTGATCTTGGAGGTATGGGGTTCCCCATTCAAGTCTAAGAGACCTTCTATTATTATAAAACCTAGTCCTTAGCAAGGGAGGGTGGTACACAAGGCACTAAAGGACCTGTTTCCACTATTATTATAATATGATTTCTCCCTTTGTGTTTTATGGAATTGTAACAATGGTGATCGTATTATTTTTAATCATATGCCTACTTATGTTAGTTAAAATACTGCATCTTAGAGCACGTCGTTAAAATAAACATTTTAAACTTTTCCGTGTCTCTATTTACTCACGTTGTGGACTGGTATACGAATAACAAACAAAAGAGTGTTCTTGATTCCCACCATTCCTGAGAGTAACCGAAGTTGCATGTTCTGGGTTATTCATTGGTACCTTTGCTTTAGGACGAAGAGCTAATGAGACACTGATGCTAGTCGATTAGGGGTTCAAGGTACTGAGGTGAGTTTTTTGGTCCACCACAATTCACTGAGGTCCTGGGTCTCTGTGCACAGTTCTGTGTATGAGCAGAATCTCCGCAACATGGCACACCTAACGATGTGGTCTAATTTTGAGACTCTCGAGTAGTGCTTATAACAGTCCACAACACCCTCACTGCTGTTTCCAGTTGACGGTGGTGACGGATTAACCTACCTATATTTACATAGGTTTATTCAAGCTTGATATTCTGAAAAGGTTCTTACTTTGAATTACAATCCGTTTGTGCTACAGTTCATTTGCATTGTTTTTTCTCTACTGTGCCCTTCTGGCTGACGTTGATATCCCACTGCATAATAGGATGGCTGTTCACAATCATTTGCAGATGTATGGCATCACCTTGGAAGGCATGGCGGTTGTTTTTGTGGTGAGTGCTGAAGTTACAAACCCGTTTGAGCTCTTCTACTCATGGGTTACCTTTCCTGCAGTTAATATGGGTACTGGTACGTTTCATGTTTATACTCCCACGGCCCTGCCTATAGACTACACGTCATATAGTACACTGGAGATTCCTATTACAGCCTGGCCGCATCGAGTTTGGTTTGATGGCGCCCTTCCCCAATTGATAACGGCGGTTTGGTTAGGTCCCTTGTCTATGCCCGGGGCCACTATAGCTGAGTTACGTGTGCTCTACACCTCTTGGTTGAAGTGCACCGGATTTAGTGCAATATGTTTCACGCAACGTCCAGGTGGAGGCAACTGGTGCTGCGGCGCAACCAGTTGGAGCGGCTGGCATGAAAATTAATCCCGTCATGGTGAATTCGGTTATGGGCAAGCGCCCCCAAGATAAGGATGATATGCCTTTTTGGCTTGCTGAGAAATTTGACCAACTGGAAGCAATATTTCCTAACACGACTCCTGTTGAAAAACACAGGATTCTGACCGTTAGTTTGCAGAAAGACTTATAACCTGAGGTACCTGATTGTTATGTTATGTTATGTTAATGTATTTCTTCTATAGTGCTCGGCTACTCCGAGGAGCGTCCCGGCGCTTTGGCGAAGAATATCGGCAGGTGAAGCAACAACATAACAACTAAAATGCAGACAGCAAAAAGGAAAAGGAACTATTTGGTAAAAAGCCACGTTTTAAGGTCTTTCCTAAAAACAAGAAGACTGGGAGCCTGTCTTAGGGAAAGTGGTAGTTCGTTCCAAGCCTTCGGGGCTAGGTAACGGAATGACCGACCTCCCATTCTTGCACGCCTAATGGCCGGGACTGTCATCTTGGACAAGCAGGATGACCTCAAGGTCCTGCTAGGTACATATCGGGAAAGACGTTTCCCTATGTACTTGGGGCCTGTGCCATGTAAAGCTTTGAAAGCAAATGTCAGGCTTTTGAAAAGAATTCTCTTTGCAATCGGTAGCCAGTGTAGGGTGTTCAGTAGGACAGTGGCACCTGCTCTTCTCGGGAGTCCATAGATGGCACGGGCTGCCGAGTTCTGGACTACTTGCAAACGGGTCAAAAGATATTTCGGTAGACCCAAGAAAAGAACGTTTGCATAGTCCAGTCGAGATCCGATCGAGGCCTGGACAATTATCTTCCTATGCTGAAAAGACACTAAAGGAAAAAATTTCCTCAGCATCCGTAGAATGCCAAAGCATTTACCCGAGAGGCACGAAATATGCGGCCCAAAGGACAGTTCACTGTCCACAATCACTCCCAAGTTCTGGGCCTTGAAAGACACATTGTCAGGGGGAAACATATCTTGTGGCCACCAAGATTTCCAGTTAGGTTCAGGGGCGCATCCAAAAAGGAGCAGTTCCGACTTATCGGAATTGCACTTTAAGCCATTGCACCTAAACCACTCAAAGACCGCACCAAGGCAATCCCTGATCTGTATGCCGTCGAATGACCCGCCCCTATCACATGTGAATAGGAGCTGGTTGTCATTGGCGTAGGATACGATCTGGGTGCCAAAGGACTCCGCGACTACCGCCAGAGGGGCCATAAAGATGTTAAAAAGCATGGGGCTGAGAATGGAACCCTGAGGGACCCCCACCTCTAGCAGAGCCATATCTGCGGAGAAAGGGGGCGCCCAGATCATTTGCCGGCGGTCGGCCAGAAAAGATTTAAGCCAATTCCACACCGTTCCTGGAAGGCCGCATTCCCAGAGTCTTGCAAGGAGGCCATCGTGAGGAACAGTGTCGAAAGCCGCCGACAAATCAAACATAACCAACATGGCTCTTCCCCCAGAGTCGAGTACTTCCCTGATGGCATCAGTGACCTCGAGTAAAGCCGACTCCGTGCTAAAATTAGCACGGAAACCAGATTGCGTTGCGTGCAACAGGTCGTTTCCTTCGATGAAACTGGAAATCGTCCGATGCACGAATCTCTCGGTCACTTTCGCCAGAGCAGGGAGAAGGGAGATAGGCCTGTAGTTGGCATGGATAAGGGGGTCTAGGGTAGGTTTCTTGATCAGTGGTAGGATCATGGCACGCTTCCATGCCTGCGGAACCACACCTGTAGACAGGGAGGAGTTCAAAAGGGGGTTCAGCAAGGCATTTGAGGCAGGTGCCAATTTCCCCAGATGTTTAGCCGGGCACGGATCAAGGGGAGAGCCAGATTTCAGACCTGACAGAAGATCGAGAGAAGTATTAAGACACAGATGGGGAAATTCAGAAAGAAAAGGGCCTTGACACTCCACAAGAGATGAGGAAGATGAGGGACTCGAAACCAGCTGTGGGCAGGAGTAAGAAAGAGAGGCTTGAATGGTTGTAATTTTACTAACAAAAAAGGTGGCAAGCTGTTTTATCCATAGTTCTGAGTGAGTGTGAGAGGGAGTGCAAATGGCTGGAGAAGTAAAATCCTGAACAACTTTAAAAATTTCTTTACAAACATTTTCCGCCTCATCAATTCGGCGCTCAAAATAGGCCTTTTTTTCTTTCCAGATCGACTGTGTGACATTGATCCACATTCGGTCCATCACTTGTTGTTTTTGCAATTGCCGCCCTAAGTGCGCTGGGGATGCCCAGACGTGGGTCCCAGGCACTCCACACCACTTGGAGTCAAGCTAGCCGGGCTGATGAGAGGTGTTACCTCGAAACCGGTCCGGTCCTCGGATGCTTGATTCCGTTCTGGGAAGGACATGGCTTTTGTAGTTCGGACTGGACTGTTCCCATGGGGCAACAGGGTCAGAGCTGATTTGCATATCGCCATTGTCTAACCCAGGGTGGTGTGGAGTGCAAAAAAACGATGGATTTGGGCCCAGATCTTTTGACTGGGGGAATGTGTGACATTGATCCACATTCGGTCCATCACTTGTTGTTTTTGCAATTGCCGCCCTAAGTGCGCTGGGGATGCCCAGACGTGGGTCCCAGGCACTCCAAACCACTTGGAGTCAAGCTAGCCGGGCTGATGAGAGGTGTTACCTCGAAACCGGTCCAGTGCTCGGATGCTTGATTCCGTTCTGGGAAGGACATGGCTTTTGTAGTTCGGACTGGACTGTTCCCATGGGGCAACAGGGTCAGAGCTGATTTGCATATCGCCATTGTCTAACTCAGGGTGGTGTGGAGTGCAAAAAAACGATGGATTTGGGCCCAGATCTTTTGACTGGGGGAATGTGTGTCATTGATCCACATTCGGCCCATCACTTGTTGTTTTTGCAATTGCCGCCCTAAGTGCACTGGGGATTCCCAGACGTGGGTCCCAGGCACTCCACACCACTTGGAGTCAAGCTAGCCGGGCTGATGAGAGGTGTTACCTCGAAACCGGTCCGGTCCTCGGATGCTTGATTCCGTTCTGGGAAGGACATGGCTTTTGTAGTTCGGACTGGACTGTTCCCATGGGGCAACAGGGTCAGAGCTGATTTGCATATCGCCATTGTCTAACTCAGGGTGGTGTGGAGTGCAAAAAAACGATGGATTTGGGCCCAGATCTTTTGACTGGGGGAATGTGTGACATTGATCCACATTCGGTCCATCACTTGTTGTTTTTGCAATTGCCGCCCTAAGTGCGCTGGGGATGCCCAAACGTGGGTCCCAGGCACTCCACACCACTTGGAGTCAAGCTAGCCGGGCTGATGAGAGGTGTTACCTCGAAACCGGTCCGGTCCTCGGATGCTTGATTCCGTTCTGGGAAGGACATGGCTTTTGTAGTTCGGACTGGACTGTTCCCATGGGGCAACAGGGTCAGAGCTGATTTGCATATCGCCATTGTCTAACCCAGGGTGGTGTGGAGTGCAAAAAAACGATGGATTTGGGCCCAGATCTTTTGACTGGGGGAATGTGTGACATTGATCCACATTCGGTCCATCACTTGTTGTTTTTGCAAGGGAAGATATGGTGACATCGACCTCGGGGGAGGCGTAAAGTAAGTAAATCTGCCGAAGTATAGATGATCATACTTATGGAGCAGCACAGCCTTGCGAATGAAGGAAGACAAGCCAGCCGTCCTGCCCCGTCCGCTACCGAGATGCTGACGGGCGCAGACGGGCAGGACTCTGGCAAGACTCCGGCAAAGCGAAGGCCGACCCGCTGCGCGATCCCGCTGCTCTCGGAGGACTGGTTTAAGTAGTGCCTCCAGGTGAGGAGCAAAGCGCACCACCAGGACACTCAATATGGTGCTGAAAGAGCGTCAATGCCCTTCCCAAGATGGCGCCCGATTAGCAAACTCGGGAGACCCTCGACCACCCCGGAACCGGGCCCGCTCAAGCAGCGGTGCTCAACCAATTATTGTGCAGGTAAGGGGAGAGCCCAGAAAGCACCTCCGAGTAAAATCAGGGGAAAAGATAAATAAAACGAACCAAAATACAAAACGGGCAGTTAAAAACGTAGCGCGATCAGCAAGCTGCGCAAAATGCTGTAATGAGCTGCCAGCACCTGGCAGATGATTCCTATCAAGGTTTGTGAGACCTGGAGTAAGATATTTGGGGCAGTCTATGCTAAGTGCTTTGGCACTCCGTCCATGGGGGTCCTACCCTCTGTGATTAAGCGTGTACAAGATAAACATGGTGCGGAGGCGGCTGTTGAATAGGGAATGAGACTCATTGGAGTGTTTGAGATAGTTTCCGATCTTGTCCTTGCTAATGTAAAGGGAGATACGATGAACTTCCAGGTGTCTAATCCTTTGCGCGATGTCCCTGATGCCGATACAATCCCGGCAGTTATCGAAAATCATTGCAGAGGCTTATAAGACCATTGGCCATAATAGTTTGGGTGTTAAGCCTTCTGCTAAAACAACAGCACAGAAGCAAACACAGGCGGTGAATTCTAATAAAGATGAACGCCCCAATTTTTCTTAGCAGAATTGGAATAACAATAAAAAACAGGGGAAACAGCAACAGAAACAGAGGTCACGTCCTGCATCACCAATACCTGTGTCTACTGAGCGCACATATGATTTGCACGACCGCGCTAATATTAAGTCACCTGATCGTTTTCAGGTTCCTGACCAACGTACTCCTCGCTCTTTGCAGGATACATTATTCTCACCAACCGGTGGAGGAGACAGCGGCAGAGGTCAGGGTGCCCAACAAAGCCATGAGCAGCCCGCAAGACGGAAGGTAAAGGCAAGCAGGACGACTTTCCACGTCAAAGACTCCAGTTTCAGTAGATGAAAGCTGCCGCTTTAACAGTGAGCTATGCCACGGATAGTGAGAACACAGCTTCGGAACCTGACATGGGAGCTGACGCTGCTAGACAGCGCTGCGGAAATTACAGTAGTGCGGCTAGCATTGCGTCCATATCTGAAGGCGACAGCAACTGACACGTTTGTTGCTGTTGAGACAGCTGACACTAGAGTGGCTCCCCCTGACAGACTCTGTGACATAGTCCTTTTAGTTGAAGGTGACATACAGCATACTGTAAAAGGGATATTTAGGGGAAATCTGACCTCTACCTATGACATTTTGTTGGCGGAGGCCAACTGGCCCCCACTCTTCGTTCTTGACGCTCCAAGGGGGGAGGTAATCCTCCCTCTTTTCGCGCACACTCTGCTGAAGGCGTAGGCGTTGCATTTTGCAGAGGATTGAACTAAGTTGCTGGCACCGGCTTTGTCCCCTACCCAATGTGATTGGGACAAATTTTCCCCCAGACATGAGATACCATTGAGGTCTATGCCCCAGCCTCAACCCCAATATCCCATGTGACGTGAAGCAAAAGCTCCAGTGGCGGAAATCCTTGTACAATTGGAATATCAAGGTGTGATTGAAACATGTGTGTCACCGATGAATAATCCTCTTTTTACTGTGACCAAGCCAGATGGCTCGTACTGTTTGGTATTGGATTACCGGCACTTGAACTCTCATTGTGGGTCCTGCGCGGTACAGAATACTCACAGTCTGCCCTTGTGGATAGTCTCGTGCGTAAAAAGTTTAAGACCACACTTGACATATCCAATGTTTTTTTTAGCCATAACCTGTCCTCTATTAGAAGTCTATAGACAGCTTTCACCTGTGGCGGCAAACACAAACAGTTCAGAAGATTAGCTATGGGCTTTAAAAACAGTTCAGGCGTCTTTGTGCTCGCATTGTCTCTCTTCTAGAGGGACCCTACCCTGATGCGTGCAAGTATGTTGATGACATTAATCTCACTGACGAAGAATTAAGGCCGCATCTGTGTCACGTTGACTGCATCATTTGCATGTTTGCGGACTTCGGTTACAAATTCTACTTTGCGAAATCACACATTGCAGAGTTTGCAGTGTTGTTCCTTGGCTATGAGCTCAACAATGAAGGTCGAAGTATAGCACCTCACTTCCTGGAGAAATGCGCACAGTTACGCGCTCCAATAACTCTGAAAAAATTACATTCTTTACTGGGTTTTTGGAACTTCGGGCGTACTCACATTCCTGATTATGCCCAGCGTACCGAGCCACTTTATGCCTTGATACAACCAAATTTGACCAAATCTTTCTGGCAACTTGAAAATTTAGCTATCTTGCAATCTTTGCAGGCTGATCTTCTAGAATCTAAATTCTTACTGACTCTTGGTGCGGTGGGTTTCACATATCTGGATTTTAATGAGGGTGGCACAGTCCCTATTGCTTACAAATCACACTTGTTCACTTCAACTGAAAAGCGATTTTCCTCTGTGGAAAAAGTTTTGACTGCAGTGCAGATGGCCATTCTGAAGTAACGTGCATGGTCACAGGGGAAATGCATGTTGATTGTCACACTGTATCCTGCCTTGGAGGCAATGACGAAAACCAGTGTACCAAATTCAAAAGCTTTGCATCCTCGGTGGATACAATGGGCCACGTCCTTGACATCTCCGGATGTTACATTTTTTTCGATTCCGCTTTGCAGACTCAGGAGTACTTGCAGTATGAATTCATTCATCCAGCTCCTCTGACCAAGCACCCGCTGGACGATTTCCAATGTATCATTTACACTGACGGTTCAGCGCAACCAGCAACAGGATCAAGGTATGCTTATTTGGCGGCCTGCGCAATAGTGGTTGGTACAATGGTGAATGGTGAATTCAAGTCCAATGTCGTGTATACACAGACATTAGGGTACTGAACCGCCCAATTGGCAGAGCTATGTGCTCTGGTGCTTGCACTGGAGTATGCTGACCCTAGTGTGACTACTCTTATTGTAAGTGACTATTACTACTGTGTTCAGTCCTACAATGACGATGTATTCTTTTGGACTCAAACTGAATATCTTGATTCCAAAGGAAGCACAATCAGCCACAAAATGCTATGGGTTCGAGTCGCTGAGCTTAAAGAACGGCAGCCACTTGTGTTTGTAATTCATACTCTTGGTCATCAGCGCGTAGGGGTACACACTGTTGGTAACAGTCTTGCTGACGAAGCAGCAAAGACAGCAGTACCAACATATGTAGTAGCAGCAGTTACATGTTCCAAAAGTAAGATTAATGATGACATCTTGGCAGCCATTGGTGCAACAGAGAAGGGAAGTCATTACCCTAGAAGTTTCCCTTCCAGATACTCTTATTATTTAAGTCATGATAAAGTTCCCTGTTTGAGAATTAACGACGTTGGTGACAGATTGATTCCCAATGATGACCACAGGTCATCCTTGATAACTGCCGCTCACAAGGGTATGTCCTTGGCTCATGCCGGCGTTTCTGTGATGTTATCTCTTCTACAACAGCGTTACTGGTGGTGCGGATTGTACAAACAAACGCGTGATTATGCCCTTCATTGTGACATTTGCCAGCAGATAAAACCTTCAACTGCTGCACGCCTGCCCCAGACACAGTTGTTCATATCTAATAAACCACTTGGGTGTGTTTATTTAGATCACTGTGGTCCTTTCTCCTCAGATACTGCTTATAAGAACATCTTAGTTGCAGTGGATTCATGCATACACTTTGTTTGGTACTTGCCGCAGCGTAGTGCTGATGCCCGAACTGCCATAAGGGATTTGCATGGCTTTGTGGGAATTTTTGCATGTGGTATCTTTCATTCGGACCAGGGTCCAGCGTTCGCCTCTAAGGCGTTCAAGGATGCCATGTGTTCATTGGGGGTCCAAGTCAAATTTTCGTCTCCATACTGTTCTGAGGGTAAATCAGTTGTGGAGCAGATGAACCGTGACTTAAAGCAATCCTTGACAGATAGGGTTTTAGGTACTGGCAGGAACTGGTTGGCCCATCTCTATGGCATTCAACATGCACTTAATAATCTCCTTAACAGATCTCTGGGTGGGCGGACTCTATACGAAATGCTCTTTGGCATCAAAATGTTTGTTCTTGACCTTGAGGGTCTAGACATGGCGGAGTCTGCCGTACCCTTTGATGTAAATGATCATTCTACTGTGTTACAAAGCGTACAAAAGACCCATGCCAGTCTTGCAAAGGAACACTTGGCCTCCACAACTGATGCTATGCTTCATATTCTGGTAGTTGGTTGGCTACCCTGAGTCAGTGACCAGGTCCGTGAAAAGGTGGAGAACAAGAAGGAGTTCAGCCCCTCATATTGTGCACCAGTTCCTGTGCTTGGTGTGCAGGGTACAAGAACAGTCATTTTACCTTTGGTTCCTGATCGTAAAGAAAACAGGTACATCTCTATTGACAACATCAAACTACAACGAGTGACCGGTTCTTCTTAGTATGACACCTGCGGTCTCTTGTACAGCAATGCTGAAAAATTCTGTTTTGGCTCCGGCAACTACCACCAGGCCTGACATTGCCATTGAAATGCATACAGTTACAAATCCTTTATTGAATACACCGGCTGGTGATCCCCTTAATGATACTGAGTATACTTACCCCCAGATTTGTCAATGCCTGATTTGCAAACAAGTGCAGTTAACCAGTCATGCTTTTCATTTGACACTGACTCTAATACATCAAAGTCCCCATCAAAAGTTTCGATTTTTGCTGTTTGGTTTAAAAAACATTTTTTGATACCCCCTTGGACTTACGTTTGGCTGGTACTTTTTTCTATTTTTTCATTCATGTCAATTAGATTTGTGTTTTATTTTTTTTGTCTAGTGAATGGAAATTATGTTAAAGAAAGAACTTAATTAGATTAATTGATGGAACTTTGGCACCCCACTCCTCCTCACACATCATGAAGAGGGATCAGACTTTTGTAAATATCACTGCTTGGCCTGTCTTAGATGGGATTGTGTGGGATGCTGTCAAATTTCAAATCCATGGCACTACAGAGGTTAGAAATGTTCCGAATGTACTTTGTGTTTCAATGCGGGATGTAGTGAAACAGAACACATGCCCTGATGGAGCAGCCATCTGAAGCTGAACTCGGACAAGATGGAGGTCCTCATCCTCGGACCCACCCCCTCAGCTTGGGATGACTCATGGTGGCCAACTACACTGGAAACAGCACCAACACCCACCGGCCATGCACGCAATCTAGGATTCATCCTTGACTCCTCCCTCTCCATGTCTAAGAAGGTCAACGCCGTTTCCTCCTCCTGCTATAACACCCTCCGCATGCTCCGCAGGATCTACAATTGGATCCCGACCGAAACAAGAAGAACGGTGACACAGGCCCTCGTCAGCAGCAGACTGGACTACGGCAACGCACTCTCCGCAGGAATCCCAGCCAAACACCTACGACGACTACAACGCATCTAAAACGCCTCCGCCCGACTGATCGTTAACGTCCCCGCCACAGCCAAATCACCCTCCTCCTGAGAGACCTACACTGGCTCCCTGTTGTCAAAAGGATCACCTTCAAGCTCCTCACCGTCGCACACAAAGCACTCCACAATGCCGGACCAGCCTACCTGAACAGCAGATTCAGCTTCCACACCCCCACCCGCCAGCTCTGCTCCGCCAGCCTCGCCCTCGCTGCTGTCCCCCGCATCCAACAAACGACCTCTGGCCGCAGATCCTTCTCCTACCTCACCGCCAAGACCTAAAACACCCTCCCTACCCACATACAGCAGCTTCAAGACCTACTCGCCTTCAGAAGACTCCTCAAGACCTGGCTCTTCGAGCAATAGCAGCACCCCCCCCCCCCTCCCCTCAGTGCCTTAGGACTCTCACCGGTAAGTAGCGGGCTTTACAAGTACTCTGATTGATTGATTGATTGATTGATTGATGATTGGGATGTCCAAGCTGTAGAGGCTCTTTTTTTTATGATTTGAAATATTATGCTGCTTTTGATGCTGAAGATTTGTACTTAGATGCAGCAAATTATTCAGGCTTATTTTGCTACCAACATTATGGCATTCATTTTCTGCATAAAGCAAACACGTTTAGAAATGTGGTTAATTACACTCAGTAGGAACATTGTCCCGCTCCCGTTGAAGGCAGCTCAAAAACTCTTTTGAAAAAGTTTACTTATTTTACTGATTTTAATCATTGCAATCCTGACGCATTTTATTTTAATATGACTGCTAAGTCCTCTTCCAAAGTTAGACTTACCCACACTAAATTATTGTATTCGAAGTCCTTTATCGGTCAATTAGTTATAGGGGGCTATGAGCTGCGGAAAGATACTATAGATCGTAAATCAGTATGGGGTTCTAAAATTTGGCAAGTTCAAGGCACTGAGACTTTGCATCATGCATGTCTCATCCCAAATCATATGTTGTTTTTGAACTAGACTATTTCTCAAACCACTTGCTTTGGATTGGCTACATCTAAAAAATGAAATGCTCCTTTGATTCCTGATTTGGGACAATACCATGCATGGTACAATCACACAGATAAATCCACTATTGAATTACAGTCCCTGATACTAAATTCCTCATTTAATGTTTCCAGCTTCGATTACAAAAGTTGGTTATTATGGCAAAAAAGTTCAGATTCATGCCAACATTGTTTTCTGGATCTGGCCCCTGGATATACACAGGTTAGGGTGGATCCCCGATTTGAAAGCGACCATTCTGTCACTACCTATTCTGAAGGCAAGTTATGCCGGAATTGGCTCAAACATTCTACTTTAGCATCAGTTAAGCTCCATTTATCCACATTGACTGACAATGTTGATTTGAATGACTTTGTAAGGTCCTGCAGCAGGCAGATCCAAAAGATGGATATATGCTGTTTACAATGAAGTTTGGAAACTGTCTCAAATTGAAACTGCTTCCAGATTAAGAGCAATTGATCACACTAATTTAGAAAATAATTAATACACTTTCTTCCCTAATTCACACATTAGATAATATTGTTTCATCTGTTGTTGATATTGTGCAAGATGAAATTTCTGTGTTGTACCATGGTCAAAATCAATTGCGATCCATTATGCAGTTTGCCTGTACTTTGCAAACTTTAAAGGCTGGTAAAGTTCCATGGGACTACATGAATATGACCTCTCTATTTTTACAGTTTAATTTAACTGAAAAACAACAATTTATGTCTATGAAGGATGCTGCGTATTGAAAAGTTGGAACCTTTACCTTTTTCTACAGCTGAATCGAATTCAGCACAGTTCTGTGTATGAGCAGAATCCCCGCAACATGGTCAGTAATAAAAAATGCACAGCCTATAAGGCTCTGTGAAGGAAATGTGAAAAAAACAAAAGAGGAAGCTCTCTGAAATGTTGCAACATGGTGGGAGGATGAAAAGAAGTGCACAGAGTAGTAGATACTTGTGATTAGCTAGTGCTGGAAGTAAATTAATATAGCAAAGGTAATCATATGAAATTGAGTGACAGTAGAAGGTGGTGCCATAGAGTTAATGTTTGAAGCTTGCCCTCGGCTCACTGTTATTACCAATGAGTTGTTTGAAAATTAAATTCAGATGCATTGTTGTCAAACCTGAAGAATATGACGGTGGCGCTATAAATATTAGAGTTTGAGACAGCTATAGAAGTTAATGAAAGCTTCATTGGAGGAAGAGGTTATGAGAGTTTAAAGGGGATAGTATTTTAAGCTGGTGTCATCAGAAGTTGATGTAGGTTACATTGGATCCCAATGCAAAACCTCAAATTCAGGTATTTAAAATAAAAAATAGAGATAAAATTTGGAGAAGACGTTCCAAAAGTTTTCCATTAGAATTTGGGATTCCTTAAAATGTACGTGCACAACAATAAATTAAATAATATCTGATTCCCCATTGCCATATAAGAGTTCAGAAATTGGTGGAAGAAGTGTTACATAAAATGTGTGTGTTAGTTATCACTAAGCAGGTGGAGATGATCGTATGGCTGGCTCCAATCGTGATCATGAAGAACCAAACAGATACATACATTTCAGTTCTGAGGGAATCAAACTCAGCAGGTATGTCATTTTTGTCAAATTTCTACTTCTCAACATAAGGGAAGTAAATGTCAAATTAAGTTACATCAGGAGTCATAAGATCATTACTAAGGGGACGATATCAAGATTTTTACTTTCAGTGCCTTTTGTTTGCCAGGGAGTAGTGAACATAATTCTAAGAACGTTAGGAGGTGTAACAGTTTTTTTCTCCCTTGCAGGTTTTCTGCAATGAACTGAGAGCAAACTTACAATAGTGCAACAGTGCTTCATACATTAGTTTCATCGCCTTGCATTTGTCATTTGTGGTGCACAACAAGGTCTCGTATTGATGCATGTCAGGTTTAGAGAGGCCACACTTCTATAGTTCCCTAATAGCGCACCTATATACCAAAAAGTGCCCTTTTGCTGATATCATCTCCGCTGGCTGGGAAAGCTGTGACTTAGTTCAGTTAACTTTTAAAGCAGAGAACTCATGCTGCTCCCAGGAGGTCTGAATGCTCCTTTATGTACAGCAATATATCACCAGCTTACATCAATATTTGATGCCACACTCATGCTACTGTGATCACCCGACATGCTGCACCCCTCTTGCCACCAATGGCTCCATAGCCAGGGCAAACAACAGTGGCGATGGAGGACAACCTGCTGGGTACTCCTCAGGGATGGCTGGCACGGCTTACAGGTGGGTGGAGCAGGTGTGGGTGTGGGGAGGAGAGAGGCTGGCTCGCAGGCGGCTTTAAAAAAAAAAAAACTTACATTGCCGCCGCCGGGTCCTGGGTCTTCTCTCCTGCTCGTCTGTGTCCAATTCCGGGTTGGAACAGGAAAAAGGCAGGGCAGCCAGGCTCCTACCCCTAATCCAATCACAACGCTCCAATGGACCGTTGTGATTGGTCTGAGCACTGTGCCATGGCGTTCAGCCAGGGTTTGTGGTGGTGGGCATGTTCTCCATGCAGGCTGTAGCCTGCATGGAGAACAGGGGAGTGTGCATGACTGTTTTGGGCAGCCTCAGAGGGCCGACCAAACAGTCATTGTGCACAGCAGTGTCTACCACTCCTCCCCTGCAGGTCCGCCCCGCCCCCTCTCACACTGCCACAGCAGGAGGAAAAAATAAAATGATAATAACATTCCGTTATTACCATTTTATTTTTTCCTTTCTTTGCTGCTCCTGGCAGTGGGTGACTCTCCTTCGCCTTAGCAGAGGTGCTGCCTCTGGTACTCCTTCTATTTTGCATGCTTCTGGTTCAATTTGTTGATACAAAGAGATAAAACCTAAATAAGGGATAGAATCATATTTACTGTGGATAGTAAACCCCAGACATAAATTTTATCTGACTCATTTCAGATTAGGCACTCTGCAATTTCTGGTAGTCTTCCCGCAGCAGGGTACTTGTTTTCTATTTTACCCTGTTGTCCCTGCAATAACAGTTCAAAGCAATCTCTTGTTCATTTTATGTTATTTTGTGTTTTTTACAGTGTACCTAGACATCACCTCTTATGCCCTATAATGCACTCATATGGTCTCAGATTTCACATTTCAAGTCTGCAATCTTTACAGTGTCTTGACTCACAGTTTATATGCTCCACTGTTAGCTATGTTCGACAAGCACTTAGGATAAGATGAAAATAACATTGCTAGAATTCTTAGAGCTTACAAGTTTTTTAGTCTCGTATTCTTGGCCAGAGTCCCCTATTTTTATTTGATTATATTGTAAATAGGATTTTTAAACTGATTTTATGGCTGTTTTGATCAAAAAAACAATTAGGTTCTATGTGATCATCTGTATTTTGATACATGCATATTTTTGTTTTCCTTGTGACTTTGTTTTTTTCCCTCTAAGATTGTTGTATTGTCTGCGACTGAATGTATTTTTTTGACCTTTTTATGGCTTTGAGCTGAATAAAAGTTATTGACTGACTGGCATGCTCCAGGTATCCCCTGACCTGGACTTGGTCCAACACAGAAAAACCGTCTGCTCACCATTTTCCTCATGGTTTCAGTGAGAAATTCCCATTCAGGGTTCCAAATGCCTTAATTGTGTCTAGAAACAAAATTAATACCTCCATGTGCAGACCTTTAGGGCTTTTCAAGACCTGTGTAGGTCTCCTTACATTAAGTGCTGTGCAGTGTACTGGTATAAATCTGCATTGATCTGCGTGTACTGGCTTGACCATCAGCAGGATCAGTGCTGTGGTCAGGATTTTGCTTAATACTTTATAGTCACCTTTTAACATAGATAGGATTGGCTGTGGCCCAGGTCCTGTGCCTCCCTGCCATGATTTGCCAGTGGTACAATGATTCACTCCCTCGTGGTGAGGGGAAGCATCTTCTGTCTTCTAGCCCAATTATACAACTCAGCTAACCTCAGGCCTAGTATATCTATGCAAGCTACATAAAACTCCGGGGCATACACCCACTGCCACCTCATCTCTGCACCCCCGACCAACACTGAGGCAGCGCAGACAAAGACAGCGACCCCCAGAAAATGCACCAACCTCACAGACCCAACACCAGAGAATGCCATTGCCCACTACATGCTTGAAGGGACAACCATCCTCCTCATCCTGACCACCATTGGCCATAGGCTGACGGTGCCAACACAGTGGACAACCAACATCCCACCTCAGACACAGCTGCTGGCCGTGCCACACGTGTCGGCCTCTGGTACCCTACAACCAACAACCGCATAAGACGAAGGAGTCACACAGCCAGGCCAATCCAAGTCCCTTACAACGGCCATGGATGACACCATCAGCTTGGTACCCAACTATCTATACTTCCCCCACACTGCGCAGGAACAGCCAGAGACCAAGCAAGGTGTCTATGCCACAGCTGGCATCCCGCATGTGTCAGGGGGCAAATGACTGCACACATGTCCTACTTGTGCACTCTGGCAACACTGCACACAATAACCGCAACAGAAAGCGCACGTATCACACCAATGTGCAGGCAATAGTGGACCACCGAGGAATCACCACCAACGTCAACGCCAACCACCCAGGCAGTGTGCATGATTCATATATCTTCCGTCTACCCATCATCAACCTGGGCTACGTGGATGACACCCACAGTAATGCACCGCCCGTTGGCAAATACCAACACAACACACACCTCAACTTCACAATCATGCAACTCACAACACTGGAAATGCACACGGCACAAGCTCACATACAACATGCCAAACAACATGCACACTCACCAGACACGACAGCACAGCACAACTCACTGCGGGAACCTGGGCTAGCCATGTACATCAGCCATCAACGGCATGGCACCTCAGCCACACAATAGCAGAATGTGGGAAGAGGTGGGGACTAGGCATGTGCGAAGGAGGCAAGTGACCGATGAAGAAGAATGTACCAACTGCCAAGTGTGGCATGGATGTGAGGGCCAGACTGCAGTATTCAGACCGCAGACAGGTCCATGTCGACAAACACTGCTGGTGTTTGGAGTGTACTGGACAGTGGGTGCAACCATGTCACCCTAGCCAGTGGTGAAGAATGTGGAAAAGTAGCTTGTTACATCCCCCCGTAAGCGCGAGCGAAGTGGGCTGGCCAGGCGTACATCAGTTCAGCATAGGGGTGTGAATAAAAGGCACGTTACTCTAGGCGTTGTCCTCTTCCGGAATGGCCAACGTCTCTGCCAGGGCCACGCCTCTCACCCCGCCACGAGGCCGACGCCGTCAGCAGTGTTGCCTGTGATCCTGTGCACCTGCTGCAGCCCGGGCCGCTGCGCCCCGAAGCAGTCATGCCCGCCTCTGTGCACCCAGGCCTCAATGCCCACCTGCCAACACCGGCCTGTGTCAAAAAGGGCCGACCATGTGCTGGTGCAAGCTCCAAGGCCGAGGCCTGCGACCATGGCAGCCTCCTCAGACCATCACAGCCTCCGCAACACAGGCCCACAGTACTCCTTTCTCATTGAGGTACATCACCGGAAGACACAGCGGACAAGTAGGTCGCACATTTGGAACTGAGTCTTCATTACACCATGGCAGGGAACATACAATATGGCAGATTTTAAATCACTATACTCCCTTCGATTAGTGGTGCCACCAAGTCTGTGCATAGCATCCCAATCACAATTGCATGTGGGCCCACGCGGACTACTGCCCTTGGCCTACGCTACGCTCAAGTAGGTCACACATTGGAACTGAGCATCGATTTTTCAAAGGCAGAGTACATATCATGGGACGCAAGGAGATGCGTAAGAGGATGACGTGTTGTAGTCGGGAGGAAAAAAGGATCATCGTTATGGAGGTGATTGTACATTACCAACAACTGCCCTGGTGTCACTTACTCTGTGCACCGCTAGCTTATGACACGTGGCTGTGGGCCACTGCTGACCACTGCCTCCGGCCTACACTGCGGTCCAGTAGGTCACAGAGTCTTGATTTAGCCTTGGCGGAGTTCATATCAGTCTCCCGGGATCATCGCAGACTGCATCCCCTCTCAGCCCCGGTGCCACTAATTCTGTAACTCGATATTCATGGACACACTCTGGTTGAACTTTGGTGCCTTCTGAGTCTATGGACTACGGGGTCGTTTTCATCCTCATGCAGCAAATACCAAATTGGTGGCGAAAACAAGGCTGGAGCATTCCACTCCTCAATTTGCTGATTTCGGACGACTTCTGCCATCTGCATCATGCCTTGGATGACACCTTACACTGTCCCCCGCAACCCTCTGCCACATTCACCTCGGACATCGATGAGGACCCGCTCAGTCCACGTGGCCCTACCTCAGTGCACGGCAAGTCACCGTCCCGTGGTGGTGTGCCTGTGCCGGCCGCTGTGCATCGGGGGCCACTAACTCTGTTCAGCTCAAGTCAGGGAACATTTCTTCTGATATATTGGATGTCCTCTGATACGATGGCCTTGGGGTTCGTCAACGCCATGTGTCTGTGGCCCTGCGCTGTCTGCTGCCTCCAGCCTCAACTGCGGTTCACCAGGGCTCACACATCAATTCGAGTACCGACCGGCCCGGACGCCGCTTCACCGCAGGAGGCACACGCCACCACCGCCAGGACCACCTCCAACCGCCATCTGCCAGAGTCTAAACAGTGGTCCTGACAGACTAACAGAGTTGCTCACACCTGTCATGGATGCCATCATCTGCCTCATACCCTGCTCACTCCAGGTGCCACTAACTCAGTGCACCGCAAGTCATCGTCTGTTACTGACAGAGTGTTGTGCTGCGGGGATGTTACGCAGCAATGTCACCTCAGGCCATGTGGGAGATATGGGATGATGATGAGGAAGATGATGCAGGTGTAACCCAGCCCACTGCAGCTGCATCAGGACTATCCCGAAGGGAAGCAACCCTAGATAATCCTTCCACATGTGCACGCTCAGCTTTAGTGCCCCAACGTCAGTCCACTGCAAATCACGGAAACTTATGTTTGCATGTTGGGTGTCCTCTGTACTTGCTTTCGCTACCACCATGGTGCTTCGTAGTTGTTCATGCCATGCTGGTGTTTTCTGTTTCTGTTGTAATGGTGATCACTGTACAAGTTGTTGCCAGCATCCAACCACTCTGTGTGTGCTGGCTTAAACTCACCCCTCACTCATCCAGCACAGGCTTCACTGTACATCTGGCCCTGCCAATTAAGGGGTCGGGCGCACATGCCCATATCCACTTCCGCATACTATCTGCAAGTGTCTGTGTGATCATGATGTGTGCATGTGGGCCCTGGCCCTTCAACATTACTATGTACTGTGTACAGCGGATGCAACAATGTCACCGCAGGCAGCGGGTAAGACCTCGGACATGTAGCTTTGTCGTCCCCTACTCAATACGTCAGAGTAGTGAGCTGGGCCGCCACACGCAGGTCCAGCGTGGGTGTGTGACTGATCATAGCGGGGCTCTGGGCGTGGTTCAGTACAGGAGATATGCAAATGCATGTGTCTCTGTCGCAGTGTGGGTCTCCTTTGTGGTGTGTAAGTGGTCGCTGAAGAGAATTGGACATCCACGTGTGTGATCTCGATCATCTTCCATGTGTGCAGACCCCACCCACACCCATTCGGCCACCTCCTTTTGGCATTTTGACACTTGGCATTGGGATGCCATGTGTGACTCGGGGAAGTGTTAGCAGCCAGGTGTGGTGGCGAGTGCTTCCTGCTGTGTGGTCTGTGCAGGGAGTGGGCTCTCCTCTAGATAGGTTGGCTGCCCTGCTCCTGGGAGTGGGTTGCCTAGGATGTCCATGAATTATTGCAGGGCGTTGGTGTCGAATGTGTGGTGGTCCTCTCCAGCACCACTAATGAGTTGTGTGGTCTGCTCTGCTGGTGTTGTTGTGTGTCCCTCTTCAGGGGAGATGCAGGTTGACATTGTGTTGCCATGTATATGGCGCATTGTTCTTGGTTACATGCAGACTGTATGACAGTGTACATTGTGACTGTTTGGGAGGTGCTGGATTTTGATGGTGGACAGTGGACATTTGGACTACAGGACGGATGTGGGGTGTACACGTACATTTCCATCTCAATGTTTCCTAATCTGTCAGATGCAGTTGGCCTGTTTCAGCACATGTACGGAGCCAGTTGTGTTCTCTGTTCTGCGGTGTCGGGGTTGCACATTGTACCACATTGTCGTCAATGTGGATGTGCTGTTATTGCTATTTGTGTGTGCTGCAGAGTGCCACGGGTATCAGGGGCATGATCCAGGGTCATTGTGGGTATGCAGTGTGCTATACATCGTTGTGCATGTGTGCCATTGTGCTCATCTCCCCCGTCCCCCCAGTCCCTGGTCGTTCCTTGCCCTGTTGATGTTGTTTCCGGTTCTCTGGAGCTGTGTCTAGACTCCCAGCTCCTTGCACCATCTCCACAATGATGACTGTGACCTTGGTTTCCTCCAGCTCCTCCTGTGGTGCAGGACTCCCACCTCTGTCGCCGTTGCTGCCTTCCTTTTCTCAGCAGCTTTATGCCTGGTTTAGATTTTACCTCATGCCAGCGCCTCTAGGCCTCATCCATAGGCCTCCTCGACACTCCGACTGCATTCAGGGTAGTGTAATTGTGAGTCGGTTGCTGGAGGTGTTCAGTCACCTCTGTGACGCTGGTCTGGTTTGCCTGAGGATTGCACCCCGTCTTCCTCTCTGTCTTCTCCTTGGCCTTCTACGACCCCGTTGTTCCTTGCTGGTGGTCTGTGGGGCTTGTGGGGTTTGCGTTGCCTCTGCACTCGGTCAGGGCGCATCCATGTTGCTACGTTCTTTGGATTATTTTTGGTGGTTTTTTTTTGCAGCTTTTATAGTGCATTTTCCTTGCAGACGTGCGGGGTTTGCAGGCCTGCCGCTGATTTTCATATCGCGATTGGCCTCATCGGAGGTTTTCTTGTGTTTGTGTTTCGCATTTTTGCGGTGTGGCGTTGATTTTAATGCGGTCATTTGATGCGTTATCTGGAGACTATTGCATGGTGCCGCTGTGTTGTGAATACTTAGTTAACACAGCGTAATTTTCCTGCGATAAACTGCAATGTTGGAGGTTGCATTGAGGTACTTTTGCGATGGTTAGCACCAATGTTCCCTCTAATTTATTTCCTCTGTGTGCGGCACTGGAGGGTCTCTGTGCGCTGCAACCATGGCTATGTGTGCCAGGAACCAAACCGCGCGTGTCTGCGGCACCAAATGGCACTCAAAATGTTTACTTTAAAAAGTGAAAAGATGATGCATTTTCACACATACAGAGCCACAATAAGGGTCTTAAGGGCAGTTTGCAAATTTATTGTATTGCCTGTATTTTCATTGTGTCTCTGACTGCTGTTGTCTGTCTTCCCCGCTGCCTGTACGTGGTCCATGCCCCGTTTTCTATCCTCTGTTCCCCTCTCTATCCCCATGCTCTCTCTGCACGGTCTTTCCTTCTGTACTCCTCGCTGCACGTGTCTCTGCCCAGTTTTCCCTTCTGTTTCCCTCGCTGCACCCGGGCCTCTCTGCCCGTTCTGCCTTCTGTTCTTAGCTGCCCCTATATTTCTGTATTATGCCTCTATGTCATTAGTTTTTGTGCCTGTCTGCCCTCTGTGCCACTCGTTTTTTTGCCCTTCTGCCCTCTGTTCCACTCGTTTTTTGTGCCTTTCTGTCCTCTGTCCCACTCGTTTTTTGTGCTTTTATGCTCTCTGTCCCACTCGTTTTTTGTGCCTTTCTGCCCTCTGTCCCAGTCTTTCTGCCCTCTGTCCCAATCGTTTTTTGTGCCTTTATGCTCTCTGTCCCACTCGTTTTTTGTGCCTTTCTGCCCTCTGTCCCAGTCTTTCTGCCCTCTGTCCCAATCGTTTTTTGTGCCTTTATGTCCTCTGTCCCATTCGTTTTTGTGACTTTCTGCCCTCTATCCCACTCGTTTTTTGTGCTTATCTGTCCTCTGTCTGTGTCCCACTCGGTTTTTTGTGCCTTTATGTCCTCTGTCTGTGTCCCACTCGTTTTCTTGGGCCTTTCTGTCCTCTGTCTGTGTGCTGCAGCTATGTGGCCGCGATTCCCAGTTCCTGTGCGGCTCATGCCGCGGCTGCCGGACGTCAGGAGCTAGATAGACTTTCATTTCTGTGCTTGTAGGGTTTTTGGATTTAGATTTAGAGTGTTTCAAAGGTCGCATGCAGATGACATATTAAGAGCAGATATGGGCGCATTATTATCCAGGCTTCCTTAGACGAAACTGAAGGCCGTTGTACAACAATTGCTGCTCAAGTCGACTCACACAGTAAGTTGCCTCAGTGAGGTATCAGCTTTCTTCAAAGTGTACTTCCATTTTTTATTAAAAGCGCTAGCGCGCTGTCAGTAATACTTTCAGTACCACCAGAGAACTTAATTCAGCACAGCTCTCGTGCTCGGTATCTGTAACTCTGTGACAGCACCTTCTGAAAACAAATGTGTGCAGGTGGGGTCCTTCTGTTCTGGGCAGTGTTCAGGCTCTGCATTCACATTATGTTACGCAATTATTTCATTTTCCGTGGTCACCTAAAAGCGATCTTGGAAGTTCTGTACTTCGGTTTCATGTTACACCTGGTAGTGATGTAATCCGTACTGAAGTGTGCACGTGCCCTGCTCTCCACATGCGGCCTAAGCAGAATATTGCTAGTAAAACCTGAACGTTTGTGTTTTTTTTTAAAAAGACAAAACAAAAACCTCTTATTGAAAAGCAGTAAGTTAACATTCATCTTAGAAAGGGGCAGTAGGTTAGTAACTTTGCAATTCAGAGACTATGCAGCAGCTTGAAAGTCTTTCCAAGGCTTATTAGTGTTTTAAAGGGTGTAATTTCTGATATGGCGCTTTTTCCATGGGCTTATGTGTTTGGTTTTATTTCAGGGGGAAAATGTCACTATCACTGAGAAATGCAGTCTGTCTCCGGTTTGAAGACCTTTTTAGAGTTTCTTGTTGCCCAAGTGGGTGTAATTTCTGATATTTATTGGTTTCCCTAATCTTCATTAGTTGATTTTGCCTGCGAGTCAGTGTCACTCATAGTTTTTGAAATGTCACTCATAATTTCACTGAAATTATTAAAGAGTCACACACGGGGATCTGAAACCTTGGCAGCTATGCCTCTGCCTGTGTCCCACTCGTGCCTTTATGCCCTCTTGCCTTCTGTTCCGCTCGTTCCCCAGTGGCTGTGGCCTTTTGTTTAAATAATGCTGCTAATCAGAGCCCCTTCACGGGCTCCGATTAACAGCAATACTTAAACAAAATGCCACAGTCTGCCCCGCGCTTTACTAACAAAAGCGTAGACCCTTTCCAAATACAGCGTGTGCTCGCGCTGTGTTTGGAAAGGGTCTACGCTTTTGTTAGTAAAGCGCGGGGCAAACTGTGGCATTTTGTTTAAGTATTGCTGTTAATCGGAGCCCGTGAAAGGGCTTCGATTAACAGCAATATTTAAACAAAAGGCCACAGTTTGCCCCACTCCCACACACCCGCAAGCGTCATAATCCCCATCAGCCCCCCGCCTCCTTAACTGCATTCCTCACGCCCGCTCCACCGCAACCACCGAAAAAGTGCTCATGTTCGCGCCGCTCGCGTTTGAAAAGCAGCGAGCGGCGCGACCCTCTAGCGACGTTCTGTGTGCGCGCTCCACGCTAGGTGGTGCGCGCTGACTTGGGGGGAGGTGCGCACGCGCGCGCGCGGCTTAGAGGGAACTGTGGTTAGCACAGGTTCTTGAGAATATGCCCCGCTTTGGCAGCCCATCGGTTTCTGGCACTTTCCATATGGAGATGGTAATATTGGCCGTTTTTAGAGATCCAGTCCAATCTCTATAGCTTCACCATAAATGGAGCAAATAAAACGATGTGAGATAAATTGTTTAAGAAATAAAAATATATTTCAAATATTTTTTCTCTTCATTGTGAAAAGGTCAATTGTCCAAAAAGTATTTTCACATACTATACAATGTTTCGTTAATATTCCTTCTTTTTCCTAAACTCCTAAACATGTATAAACATTTTGAAATTACTTAAACACTCCCTGTTTTATAGACAATGTGTACAATCCCGAAACCATCGTTTTAAAGTGTGTTTGAGTGAGATTGGGTGTTTGGAATGATTGAGGGAAAGGGGGACAGTGTTCAAATGATTTCAAGTAATCCAAGTAATCCAAAATGCTGCTATTCATATGGACCTTGATTCCCACAGATTTTCCCATGTTCACCCCTTTTCTTACAACTCCATTGACTTTCTATAAGAGAACAAGCCTATTTCAGTAATACAGCTATAGCCCACAGAGCATTCTACTGGTAGGCGCCATCGTCATGGAAAATTGAACAAAAAGATACGACACACAAGCACTTTGTGATCGGTTACAGCCAATCTCCTAGCAAACTCAAAAACATATGAGATGGCCACAGTTTTTCGGTATGTTCGGCTGAGCTATGGAACTCGCTGTAATACAACCTACATGCTACAAAGAGCCTTAGGTAAAACGTTTTTTTGCGATTCGGAAATTGCGATTTTTAGGGACGCGCAACTAGAGAATCGCAAAATGCAATGTAGGTAGGATTTGCTAAATATTTAGCGAATCCTACATATTCCTTATTTGCGAATCGCAAATTGAGATTCGCAAATTGAGAATGTCTTCCCATTCATTCCTATAGGCTAGATGGCCCATAGGAATGAATGGAAAGACATTCTCAATTTGCGATTCCCAATTAGAGAATCGCAAATTGAGAATGCAATTTCAAGCTTGCAAGGGTGTCAATAGGACACCTTGTTGCACACCTGAAATATACATGTGTGCATTTAAGGAATCCCGATTTGCAAAATAGGGAATCACAAACTTTGCTATTCCTTATTTTGAGAGTGGGTTTTTGTCTGCTACATAGCACACTGCCCAAATTGCGATCACAAACGCTGAAATACTGTGAATTTCAGCATTTGCTATCACAATTTGGCTCCCTACATATGGCCCTTAGCTCCTTCAGGTTTTCTTTGAAAGCCTAGTTGTACCTCTAGGCCATTTAGGTTCCTCTTTGATTGATCTAGTGCTATGGTGAATGTGCGATCTTCAAGTTATTTTAACATAACATAACATACCATAATATAATATAATATAATATAACCTAACATAGCATAGCATAACATAACATAACATAACATAACATAACATAACATAACATAACATAACATAACATAACATAACATAACATAAGCCACAGATCCTCTTCTTGCTCAGTTTGGGAAAGAAATATGATGGGGATGGGGGGATGTGTTCCTCGCATTCGTGGTAAGCTAAGGAAAATCTCCAACCCATATTGGACCCTAATAACCTAGAGAAAAACTAGCAGGTGAGCCTAGCAGATGGTTAACTGAAGTCTGTGAAACCATGAGTGAAGGAAAACAAGACTAGTTTTATGAACTGCCCAGTGAAAGATGCATACACATTTGAAAACGGTCTGCTGATCTGTAAGCAGGCAATTAAAGTTATTTAGATATTCTTAAATTTGCTGTTTTTGGGAAGGGTGTACAGCAAGTCTGGTTGCAGTGTTGTCAATGCTGTTTGCTAGTTTTTAAGAAATGTTGGAAGTCCTATTAAGACCAAGTCCCTGCAGTCAAAGAGAAAAGAGATAAAAGCATGTGTTAGTAGTTTTTAACCGGGGTTACAGGCAGCCCACAAAGTCTACTCAGGAGGTCCTCAACTGTTTAGAAAATTACATATTAATAGTAAATTAATAAAGTATATATGCATAAACAAAAGTTTTCTTTGCTTTGTAAGTGTCAAGGCATCAGAAATTCGTGACTAAATATTAAGGGGCCAATTCAATGCGCACCACGAAGGCTCCGCCGATGGTGGGAGTCTTGTGGGCCGCATCGTAATCAGTCCCTCGGTTTATTTTCTGACTGCCACATCACAATTCTGACGGTCGGAAACTAAACCAGCTGGATACCGACTGACTCAAGGAGCCGACCAGCCAGTCAGAACCAGCTCGTAGTCCCAAAGAGGGGGCCTTACCGCCCTTGGGATTACGATGCATGGTTTCTGGCATGGTTTCCATGTTGGCCTGTCTGACATGGAAACCATATCAGAAAGCATAATTGGTGGCCCACAGTAGGGCACACTAGGGTGCACGGCCTCTAGTTGCGGGCCAGGGGGCTTGTTGATCCCTGCACCCCATGGCAGGCAGCTTGAGATGACTGCCACGGTGTGCAGGGATGAACAGCATCAGCCATTTCCCTATGGGAGCATGTAGTACGGCGTAACACATGCTCCTCTATTGTAATATAGGAATGCAACCAAACAGTGTTCTGGTGCATCTTAATTAGGCAGTCAGGACCACCGACCAGAGGTCAGGTGGTCCTAGGACAGAGACAGTTCGGGAGCATTTAAGTCCTCCTAACATTGTAATTAGCCCCTAAGGTGGTAGTTGGTGGGTCAATTGAAACACAAGTCACACCAACAAAAAGAGTATAGATTAGGAGCAAAAAAGAGAAAGGGCCTGGTTTATTCCCTGGTGGGTGGTCTGTTGTCTGCCAACTTAAGAGATCACCTCCGACCCTAGGGTCATCTCCTTGCAAAGAAAACAGAAAGATTGGTGCATGACTGCTATCTTGTAGGCAGCCGTGCAACATACTATGGAATTCTTCAGAAAAAAAAAAGCTGAAGTGTGTTGCTGAAAAACAAAAAACGAATGGCCCTCCCATACCCTAGGATCTTTCTCCCCGAGTGTAGGTTCGATTTTGTTTTTTATTGTTGACCCTCAGATTTTACCCCGCTGTTATGGACAGAAATAAAGCACATCAGACCACCCCCTCTAAGTAGGGCTTGAAGTCTGATGCCGTTCCTCCATTGGCCTCTATTGAATCGGGATCCAACAGATGCTCTGCTGTGTAAAAGACAGTGTACTCTTTCATGTTTGTGACACAGTACCTGTCCGCCAGACTGAACCAGGCCCAAAGTGATAAGAAAGAAAGAAAGAAAGAAAGAAAGAAACTAGGCTGGAATAATTCAGTGGGGTCCACAAAAATCTAAAGGTTTAAGAACTACTGGCCTTGATAACTTCTTTTCTGAAATTGACAGGAAGAAGAAGCAAATTCACAGAACGCCCTCAAGCACAGGAGAAAGTGTGGCTTGAGAGAGGTTTCTTGAAAATAATCCCAAGGTTCCTATCTGTTTCTGACGGGTGGTGGTGGCAACCATGACCTTGTCCAACGCAATCCCAGAGTCTACCAAGTTTTAAGTTGTCCGTTTTCCAGGTTTTAAGGTTTAATTTACAAACTTCATCCATGACGTGATGAAAATGAAGCATTCTCTGAAGGTGTTTTGTGTGGTGGGCCAAGCTTTATTGAGACAAATGTTATTTGAGGAAACAAATGGAACGGATCAACTTTTTCACAGAGGTAATGAAAGAATTATGATTGTGTGGATAAGTGGCAAGATCTGAACGCCTATAGGAAAGGGGTAATGACACCATATGAGTGAGGCATTAATTTACATCCTCCTAATCTTCACAAGTTTGATTATGTAGAGAAACTCCACACGAAGGTCTTGCAGAGGTTGCACCAAGCTTTCCTTCACTTCCTTTACAGCACTACTTGATTTGACATATGATTTGTTATTGCATCACATGAGAGTCAGCAGGGCTTCAGGTAAATCTATGCAAATCACTGGAGCTGTCCTTCATAGTGGTGCATATTTATGAAATGAAATGCATTTGATTTTGTGTATCTTGTTTAAGGCGAGTATGAAATTGCAACAGAAGGAAGTCACTCATTGCATAAATTCCTACGTTACATATGGTGATTATACTTTGGTGAAGGAGTGAGCTTGTGTCTATTAAATAATAGAGTAACAAGATATTATGTATATTCAAGCCTTGAGTAATTCATCTATTGAAGAAACACATAAAGGCAAGAACAGAATATCTACACGGTAAAATCAAGTCAAGTATATATTCACTACATTTCTGTGGCATAAAAGCATATAAAAACACAGTGCAAATGAGCAAAATAACAATCCATACAAGCACAAATAATAAAATTGCTACGCATAATACATAATAGCATCACACTATTGCACATGTATCTAATGTTGCTATCTGCTGAACAAAAGAGGCCACAGAGCAACATATCAGAGGGCTATGTAACTGTTGTAAAATCAACAGAGCAGGTCTGCATTAGCTACATTTAAAACCTTTCAAAAGTAGCAATAACACTTTCTTCTAGACATCTGATAAAAAGAGCAAAATAACATAATATGTACAGTCGACTGAACAGACTTGCTATTACATGGACAGGGGCTCAAATCCTTTAAAGTGGAACTATTAGCTGGGAATCCCACCAAGAGCGGTGAAAGATGAAACTGAAATCTGGTAAGTACAAAGCACTACTGTCTGTTGTGAGAAAAAAAGGTATTGTTAAAGGCCCTCGTTGATGTGCACGAGATTGTATGTGCACACCGTCGATTTGTGATTATCTAAGGATGCTCTCTTCTTTGAGGCCTTTTCATCAAATAGCTGCTTTATACAATCCTTTTCGAAAAGAGGCAGGGCTCTGGGATAACAGATATGTACAGTTGCCCTATCATCTCAGAGGGGAGCAGCCTTTACAACGCAGGTATTACCACACGCTACCATTACAACGCTGCTATTACAACGCAAGTTGTTACAACGTCTTGCGCTGGAGGGCGCTGTTGGATAGGGAATAATTTAATTTTCTATTCCAACACCTTCCCTACTGTAACGTGGGCTGGAGTTGGAATAGAAAATTAAACTATTCCACTATCCAGCGCTTACAGCGCAAGTGGTTGTAACGACTTGCGTTGTAAAAACAGCGTTGTAATAGCACGCGTGGTAAACGCCCGCGTTGTAATGCCATACAACCATCTCAGATGCCATCATAACGTACGCAAGCCATCGAATAGCTAAGGCAGCGACAAGTCGAAGACAATCTTTTATAACCAGTTTATTAAGAGTTGCTCTCCTCCCTTGCCCAAATAGAGTGCCATAATAATAGGGGGCGTAATTTGATTCTGTCCTCCATATACTGGGTACCCAATTCCACATGACAGATGGCATTGGCACAGCTTCTGGGACCACCAGAAGGTTCTTTAGAAAGTTATTTTCTACCTGTTGCAACCTGTATGCATCAATCAAACCCGGGACTCCTGCCCCATAAGTAGCAATAGCCACAGCTTTACTGATTTAGAGCCCAACTTTTTGCAATATCCATGCAAAGCAATGGTTTACTTTTCGAATAGAGCTATCCGATTTAATGTCATAGATTTCAGTTATATTTGTCATCGTATAGGATATGTATATAAGAGTTGGAGGTGACTTCGAAAACCTTTGCGTTGTTTATAAAATGAGAAGGTCTTTCTGCTGGTCTTGCCCCACAGATCATTGTAAACATTTTACTCTTGTTGGCCCTTAAGTTTAGATCATGCATAAAATCTATAAAATCACTGATTAAACTTTGAAGCCCTCTCCCTGTTCTGGCCACGAGGTTCACATCACTTCACTGGCATGCACAAGCATGGGATTAGGACGAGTCCCAATATAAGGTTTGTTCTTTACTCTCAGTTTTAAAACGTCATCAACTCTGTTAATATTATATAAAGAGACTAAAAACCTGGGCCAGGACCCATCCTTGTCTACCACCTCTTTTAGTCTTAAAATTGTTAGTACACTCACCACACCATCCTTACCAAAGAGGATGCATGCAGTGGCATCCTTATAGAGTTGTCTAATAAAAGAAATAATGCCCTGAACTACACCCAACTCGTTCATAATGGACCATAATTTGTTGTACACATGCAAGCAAGGGCTGCTGTGTGGTCCATAAAAGATATATGAATAGAAGCCTTTTTAGCAGCTGTTTACTTGCCTATAACTAAACTCAGATTAAGGTATTGATCTAAAGTACCCAAACCTTTCTTAAAACCATATTGGGTGTCAGTTAAAGTATCGTTCTGCGCTGCCCAGTCCTCCAGCCTATGCAGCAGAATTTGTTCAATCACTACAGTGGAATCTAACACCGATATAGGCCTAACATTCTTAGGCTGAGTTTTATCCTCTTTTTTGAAAATGGGCATCATCACTGACCTGTCCAGGTGGGGGGAGGGCCTTCCATTGCAATGCATTGAACACATTAGTATGCAAAATGGCCCACACATCCCGAATAGCTGTAAATACATCTAGGGAGACCCATCTTAGCAGGAGCCTTGCCCTTCCTACTTCCATCCAATGCCCTATGAACCTCCACATAACCAAAAACCAAGGGCGAACTGGTAGTCTCTGGGGACACCCTTTGCCCTTCGTCTTTAGCTCCAAGGGGTTCTGCATGGTATACATACTGGAGAAGTGGTGTACCCACTGCTTTTCCTGAAAATAGACTTCAGTAGTGAGACCAGATGAATCACTGAAAAAAGAGAGTATTAATTACTCGCCAGAAGGCTACACTGTTTTTGTGCAGACTTGCTGTGTGGAGAGCGCGCCATGCCTTCTCCTTGATCTGCTTTTTCTTGGCTGCCCGAGCTGACTTATAAAGTGCACGTGCCTTCCTGATTAACTCCACCACATAGGGTTTGATATGAAGAGCAGTGTGAAGGGCTAAAGAGGCTTTAGTACAAACTGTGTCAAACCAGCCACGTGGCTTTCTGAAAGGGGTTGGTTGACATGTGTTAGAGACTCCCTAATATTTACTGTAATATCTATGAAGGCCAACCTGATCTTGGATGCCTCCACTTGAGCATCAAGGCAGGTAGCAACCTCTAAATGGCTATGTAGAAAAAGGGAGAAAAGTACATTATTATTACGCACATTGGCCCATTTAATAGGAAAACCCTTTTTTAACCAACTTCAATCAATTTTAATCAAGTTTAATCAGGCCCTCAATCCCTACTCTCACAGTTAAGGCTGTATGATCACTAGTCCCAGTAAATTTGGCTTCACAGTTGCTAACACAATCACTCAGAGTTTCAGAGACCAACATAAAATTGATAGTTGAGGTACACAGATTGCTCATAAAGGTAGGGGCTAGATTTGTAGGTACTGAACCCAAATCGTTGGTCATAGTTAAATTGAACTTAACCAGGAGGTTATTCAATGCATTCCCATACGAATCATGAGTGAAATTAGTTAAGGGCTCCTCATTGGTGTCCACAAAACCACAGACTAAGGGGTCGATTAGGATCGCGGACAGACTTGAGTCCGTCCGCGACCACAGAGTATGAGGGAACGTCCGCATGGGCTGCGGCGTTCCCTCATGTGCGATTAGGATGTGACCGCCACCCTGGCGGTCACATCCTGGATATTTAACATTGCGGCGGGTGCTGCTTCAAGCAGCACCCGCCGCAATGTTAAAAGTGCATGTGTAACATTTACATGCACAAAGCGGCAGGCACCGCGCGGTGCCTGCCGCATTGTGCATGTACATGCTGGGGGGTACCATAGGTACCCCCCATGTGCACCCCCCACCCACCAACACCCTGGGGGCCCGCAACGGGCCCCCAAAATCAAAAGTACACATGCTTTTCCACGGCGGAAAAACCGCCGCGGAAAAGCATGTTTTCAAATGCTTCCTAATTTGGCCGGCGGTGTCTGATAGACACTGCCAGCCAAATGAGAGCTTTTCCGCCGCGGTTGTAATCCGACCGCGGCGGAAAAGCAGCGGACAGAAACCAAGACCCACCAGCCATCGTAATGTGGCGGTGGGTCTTTGGTGAGCCCGCAATGGATTTTCCGCCTCCTCCGGGCCGGAGGTGGCTTCCGCCGGCCCAGAGGAGGCGGAAAATCCTCCATCCTAATCGGCCCCTAACTTAGCAGGCAGTCTGAAATAGTGGGCTTTAAAATCACCTACACAGAACACATACAAGGGCTTAGGGTAATCATTAAAAATTGTCTGAATAGTGTCGTCAAGATCAACTACCACCTGAGATCTATTAGCATCAAAGCAGTTATTGTAGAAATTAACTAGAATCATATCCCACTCTTCCAACACGTCAAACACAAGTAAATGGAACAGAATGGACTGTTGAAGAACGTGACCAGCCTCCCGGGAAAGCTGTTTATAATAGATGTAGCTTAGCCAACCTTAGCTCTCCCTGAGCGTGATGACTGTGCCAGTGTATTCTAGACCAAGTATCATCGATAAATCTTTCCTGAAGCTTGCGAGTCTCTTGACAATATAGGATATGGTTGAGATATACTCCATCCAGACACCATGTCCAATGTTTTCTTTAACCCCGCTATGTTCCATGAAAGGAGCCCAACTTTAATCATGTCACTGAAGTTACAAAAATTGATTGCAGGGTTAGAATTAAAAGGGAATATCGATCCTGGGGTTTTTTGGGAATAGTGCTTCGTGGATCCCAGTGGGCAAATGACTTAAAGGTAAATAAGATAGATCAAACTCTTCGGGATCTGTGCACGCGTGTTCATGCTGCAGACTATTTATAGGAAGTCAATCCTGACAATTCTGATTGCTTGAGCAGCCCAAACGAATTCCCCTCCTCCAATCATTATCAGTTTGACAGAAAAAGCTATCATTGGACTGGAGCAAATGACAATTACCAGTTAATGGAAGGGTCCCGATCAAACCCTGAGGAGGATGTTGATTCTCTACAAAGGTGATCATCCTAGACGGTCTATAGGAATATCTCAATGGAATGATCATAATGGACTTAGGAAGAATGAGGGTACTGGCACTAATATGGATGATCTTTTCAGCCAATACAGGCTTGTGGACATTGAGGGCAATGCAACCCATCATGTGACTTTGCTCCTCTGCCCACCCAGTTGACCCGCCTAATCATAATTCCGTTCTGAAACAAAACATTGGTCATACCAACCCTACATCCCAACCATTGTACACAATTATTTTGGAGCTCCCCCCATGATTCATACTTTTTTCTGGAAGGCAGGGCAGCCCAAATTGATCATAGGAGAATTAATGGGTGTGTCTGAAGGGGTTCAGCAGGGAAATAAACCGTTGCTCCGTGTTGCCTGGACAGTACCAAGCCAGGTACCATTCTGAGGTCTGAAATAAAGCGTGATAGGACCATTGCTCAGCTTTGCACAATTGACCCCCACTCTGATGTCCACTTCCTCGGTTTGCGCAATGCCTGAAACTATAGTGACAGGATTTACAAGACTACAATTAACAATATGGTCCAGAGGGGGTTTCGACCGGGGCACAGGCCCCTGTGTTTTGCAATGAACATGAAGTCTGAGAGATAAGTCCCCCTGCAATGAAAGAGAGACATGAGGCGTGGAAAGCGTGTTTCCTTACGGACCTCGAGGGGGTAAAGGTTTTAATGGCACTCTTTGGCATTATTACCAGGTCATATTTCCCTTCCAGGGTTATTATGACCTGTCTCAAGTCCCAGACCTCAGCCCTCAGCCCCTCCATCACCTCCATTCGTTTATCTACCTTTTAAGACATGCTGGCCTGGGTCACATGACCACTAATTACCCCCTTTGCCCTCCCCCCGGCCCACCTTCATCCAGGGTACAGAGAAAGGAGAATCTGTTTTCACAAGTTATATCTGGGTTAACCAATCCCAGGGCATTGACCCCACCACTCAGATCGTGGCAATACCTTCAGGTTATGCAAAGTCAACAGGAGGACTTAAAATCTCTTCTACTTCCACCAGGAGGCTGTCAATTCTGTCCACGACGCAGTTCCTCCTGGTGATTTAGAGCCTTTCTTTGCCATGGAGGGACCATTGGACACATCTACGATCTTGCTCTTTCCCATTTAAACAACCTACTAGGTAGCAGAGGGAGACCGATTAAGAATATTTTTGAAAAGTAATAAAATAATTGACAGTATCTTTTGGCAAGATGTTAGAGGGGTGGCCCTGCCCAGCCTCCTTTGGGCTCTGACAGGAGTGGACGGGCAAGCCCTTGGCCCGGGCTTGGCCCAGGCATGTCTCACGCAGTGGGACCAGCTGATGCACTTGATAGCGCTGAAATACCAAGCAGGTGGTGTGTCATGGCTGCCTCCTCGAGCCCAGAGAGAGTCCTGGGACACGTGGTCCCCCCCCAAGTCACCAAAGAGATCACTCCTGTTAACTCCTGTGTAGCGGGACCAGCTGATGCGCTTTATAGTGCCCAAATACCAAGCCGGTGAAGGTGGTGGTCAGGGCCGCCTCCTCTGGCCCAGAGAGAGTCTTGGGACACACAGGGCAAATTTACAAGCCACTATCGCCACCAGAACATCACTTTTTTTGAAGTTGTGGTGGCGGTACAGGCTTCACCTTATTTACAAGGCAGTATAAAGTCACTTAGCGTGGCTTAACGTTGCCCTGTAAATAGGCACCCTTTTCCACTCTACTTAGCGTGAATGGGGTTGGCAATGGGTGTTGCGATGGGTGTTCCGCCACAACACCCTTGGATTTTGACGCTGCCTCATATTTACAAGGGTGTCGTAAATATGGGGCAGCACCAAAATTAAGACCAGAGAAAAGCTGGTCTTAACAGGGCGCAATGAGGAGAAATGCATTATTTCTCCTCGTGTTTGCTGTTTTGTAAGTGTGCTGCATTGTGCTGCACACATAAAAGCAGCAAAACGCCATGCATGATTGTTTATGTACGGGAAGGTGACCCTTCCTGCACAAAAAAAAATCATTTTAAAAATGACGAGTTGCAACTTCTATGTGTGCTGTGTCGGACGCGGTTAGAGGAGGACGTACTTCGCCTCGCTTAAAGAAATTCGGTAAAAGAAGGTCTGACCTACAAATTCATATGAGTGAAGCAGTCCTTCCGGCACGTAGAACTCCTAAGGAAACACGCCCTATGACCATATTAATAAAGGTGTACACAACTGGGACACTCTAAACAGTAGAACTCCCAGTGTAAGGATAGATACATATGCGTGGTAACGTTGAAGCAGCTGCCCGATATGCTAATTACATGCAAGGAGCAGTTGACTGAAAGAAACCCGTCCCTTTTAATGAGAATTTTAGAATGACCAAAAAGGAATAATTTGTTTCTGGATACTACCTCTAAAGGTGTTGGCTGGAAAACAAATTTTACGTGAACTAGAGAGTTTTATGACTTTGTCTTGAAAAAGATGGATAAAATGTAAAAGAACCATCGAAACGCGTTGACGCTATCTGAATTGACACAATCTACTAACTCAACACTGTGGGAATATTGAATACAAAGGAGTCTATCCCCCAGTGCGAGTATCATTGTATTTTTGTAGATGTGTTAGCTGTTGAAGACTGATCATATTAGTCTGTTTGTGTAACTCTCTAGGAGTGGTATTTTTAATTTAATTGATTCATTTGTATTGTATTATTGTCCTTTTTTTAATCTGTGATATTAGCTTGATTATGTTAGGTACATGTATTTACATATGAAATACTCCCGTTTTTATGTACAACAAATACATTTGTTCAATTTTTATTCTATGGGAATTCTTCAGAGTTATATGGCACTTTCTATTATGATGTACGATAAGTGAGTTGACTGAGAGGAGTGAAAGTGGAGGCAGGTTCATGCACCTAGTGTGCTTTTGAAGTTTACCCTTTGGGATTTTTCATATTTCACTGCTGCACAAAGCAGCACACATAGGAGATACAATTCACCATTTAAGATTGTTTATGTGCAGGAAGAAGTCCCTTCCTGCACATAAACAATCATTCTTCACAATGCGGATACCCTTGCACTATGGTCCAAGGGTGCCTGAATTGGCGCTAAGCAGCTAAATTTAGCACCAGTATGGGGGGAAACGCAGGGCAGCTCTGTATGGTTGTAAATATGGTGCAGCCCTGAATTTCAGAAGTTTCCAAGAGCAGCGTTAACTTCTTTGTGAATATGCTCCCTAGTCTCCTCATGCCACCAAAGAAAGCACTCCCGCTCACTCCTGCGCAATGGGACCAGCTGACGTGCTTTATAGAACCAAAATATCAAGAAGGTGCAGGTGGGTGTCAGCACCGTCTCCCTGGGCCCAGAGAGAGTCCTGGGATGCACAGTCCCCTCATGCCGCCAAAGAGAGCACTCCCGCCCACTACATGGTCAATTAAAGAAGATTTGGAAAATTATTGTGTTTTGACATTACATTTTTGAACTCGGGGAAGTGAGTGCTTGAGGGATGATTGAAGTTCTGGGGGATTTTCCATTGGATGAATGATGTTGTGGCCAGTATTACCCTCTTGGGGCACCAGAGCCTTAACAAATAGAACACTAACACAAAAAAACTAGGGAAGAGTGCGCCTGCTCATACCTAGCCACCATCTCTGACTAACATAGCCGTGCTAAGGCATTGCCTTTAACTCAAAAAGCTGCTAAACTAGACAGCAAGATGGCATGAGAGACAATTTTGAGGGCAGTGGGACTATTCAGAAAAAAATGCGGTTGCACTCTCTGCAAACAGTTTCATGCATAGATGGTTGTGAGCCTCCACAAGCAGGGACTCAGTCCCATGATAGAAGGAGGGAAGCCGCATTGGGTGGGATCCAGAAGGTTGTGCTGCTATGTCAGGTGCAGAAAAAGAAACATGTGGGTTAATGGAACCTGTAGTAACCTGGGAGGGACAATGTTAAAAAAAATCGAATGCTAGTTGGATAAATATCAGGCTCTGCATTGGATTAGTGGTACTTCTGAAAGAGATACTACAAATCTCAGTAAGAACAGTGACCAAAGGATTTATGGCCAGATGAATTACTTTTGTGCAGCAGAGGGTATGAAGACTTCTACTCCTAATGGAGCAGAGTTAAGCGAGCATAATGGTTTTCCAAACGAAGGGTGAAGGAATTCAGAACAGGGATGGGAAATTAAGTGATTGTTCCTATTTACATATCACTCTCTAGAGGTATGGAGGTAGTGATAGGAGCTCCGATATTTTCGATTGTGAAGAAGCCTGTCAGTTGTAAAGTAAATGACTATTGTCATGTCAGAAACCGCAATGCTCCAGTATGTAAAGCAACATTGCCACGGTGTCTGCAGCACCTTTGCCATAACAGAAAGCACGTAGTTCTGGAATATAATGATTTATATCAGAGCAAGCACCATTGCCAACAAGCTATCCACCCAAACTTCCCTCAACCCCTGCTACCTTCCTCTGCTCACATTCCCTCTCAGACACAAGGAGCTAGGCTGTAACAGGCACTAGAGGCCCACTGCTCGGTTAGAGGTCACCCCCCTGCTACCTCCCTCTGCTCACATTCCCTCTCAGACACAAGGAGCTGCTGTAACAGGAACTAGGGCCCCTTGCTCGGTTACAGCTCACCCCCTGCCACATCCCTCTGCTCACATTCCCTCTCAGACACAAGGAGCTAGGCTGCAACAGGCACTAGAGGCCCCCTGCTCGGTCAGAGATCACCCCGTGCTACCTTCCTCTGCTCACATTCCTTCTCAGACACCAGGAGCTAGGTTGCAACAGGCACTAGAGACCAACTGCTCGGTTAGAGCTCACCACCTGCTACCTTCCTCTGCTCACATTCCCTCTCAGACACAAGGAGCTAGGCTGTAACAGGCACTAGAGGCCAACTGCTCGGTTAGAGCTTTATGCACTTGCACCTGTAGATGGGTGATCACATACGACAGACCCAATGTGAGATTCTTCGTATGCAGCTTCCAAGATGAACTGAAGACCAGGCCTTCTTTCTGTATGGTACTTCCCAATTCCCACTGGCACGGATGCGGAGTAGGTCTGTGGATCCTGCACCGGGCAACTTAGGGCAGAATATAAACATATGCATGTAGTTTATCTAGTATGGTTTTACAGGTCTCTTATGCTTTGAAAGAACAAATTACATGTAATAGGGCTGTTCCTTGGAGTTAACGGGGCAGACAGGGGACTCATTCGTGTCAGGCACTGGCAGATGTTTTAGAATAAATTATACCTTGACACCTTTTAGAACGAAGACATGGCTACCCATCCAGCAGAAATGCACCCCTAGCCACCAAACCACTAGGGACATGTCTAAGTGCCCATATGCCCTTATGCGGTCTTGCTCATTCCCTTATCAAAATAGAAACTGCAAATGGGAAAATGAAACCGATCAAAAAGGTGAAATTTGCCTATCCAATAAAAGCTCCTTATTTCTGCTACACAACTCCAGTGCCCAGTATTGCGTGGTTGTGGTTCAAAGGCTAATGTTTTGTGCCATCAGGTCAGTTGCATTAAAACCCCCAATTATTAGAGCCACTATGGGGTTATACCACCACACCTGGAAATCCCAATACAGGGGCAGAAATACTTTCAGGCGTGGCACTGCCACATCATTAAGAGACACATGAATTGGAATGGGGAATTACTGTAGAAATCGATGTTCCTGCACTGATATCTGCGTGTTTTTCATATATCCAGGGTCAGAATATGTAGACAAAATCCATCAGGTTTTTCCTGGCAAATAATGTGCAACTACCTCATTTCCTGCGATCATAAATTGTTTGGTAACTTCCACTACTAGGAAATACCTATGCACGTCTAGTGGGAAAGTAAGTTTACATATTTCATTTATGGGACTCCTTTTTTTATTCAGAAAGTTGTTTTTATTGGCAGTCATTTCTTCACAACTCCCATTGACGTCAGCTTCATCACACCAGCATTCATACTATTCAACAGCAAACATGGCAGGAGCTGCTCAAATTGCTTAAAGACAGAGCCCATTTGTCCCTGAAAAGCTGTGTAATGAATATAGCTGTCTCAGAGTGAGGGCTTCATGAAATGTCGCCGAGAAGAGCAGTTGATAGGCCCTCCTTGTCGCACTCCACACCTCCGTGGTTTCTGGCATGCATGCTGCTTCCTCTTCCGAGGATGGATGGCAGCAGAACCACAGCCATCGATCAAACCCTACATAGGTTAAATCAACCCCAAAGACTGACGCAACTCTAAAGAACCACTTACTACGGAAATGTTTTAAAGGTTTATTATAAAGCCAAAATCAGTTGCAAGTATAAACACCTCAATATAATGTTCAAAAGATACACAGGTAATAGGATGAACATAAACTCTCTGAGAGATCTCAATTGACAGAAGAAAACTACCAAAACCAATTCAAAAATCAGTAAGTTGAATATCATTGACACAAGGTGAATCTTAAGCGTCATTTACAGAAGAAAAATGAATCCGGTTAAACTGACCCTACACTAGGCTAGATGACATCCCTACTTAACAAGTTCTTTACCTAAAAAGGTGTCAGCCGTTGGACTTCCGAAGAAGCTCAATCTCTCTTAGTCTCAGATGGAAACCTATGTCGTGTAGCAGTACCCTTTCTGCCTACCCATCCGCTCTCTGAGGGTCCTCAGGCCATCTGCTCTACCTCCTCCCCAGGGTGCTGTCCCTAATACAAAATCACAATATGGGTGGAACGCCCCTTTGAGACGCCCACCACGTACACAATTCACGTGGTCCCGTTTCTGGTTTTTTCCATAGTTTCGTTCCTTCGGATCGTCTGTTTAAGTTGACCTTGCTTCCCAGGCGCCGTCTCCAGCGTGCCGGTACCCCCACGACATTCCGGTCGACTCCTCCGGACCCGAGCCTATCTCCTCAAACAGAGCTCTATTCATCAAGCTTTTGATTGGTACCCCCCTCGCACCTGCAAACAGACACTTCGAAGCAGGGCCCCAAATTCCAGGCTCCCCTTATCGGACTAGGCCGTAAAACTTCGACCAGCATTGGCAATTTATTTTAACGAGGCTTTTGACTTTAGCTCACACGTGCAGATCAAAGACGACCCTTTATCTCCCCTGGCCTACTAAATTATGTGCAGTAGTCTGCACTCTGTGAACCCTTATTTCTTAACTTAAAATAATATGCTAACACACCACTCTTGTTATAAAAGCACTCATATAAAATACAGCCTTTAACATATATGTAAGCAAAAATCATTGGATAATATTGAATCCATGCTACGTGAAAGATGCAATGGTACATTTCGTTCTTACACAGTGCCATGTGGTCTGCACGTTTCTTCATTTTACATTTTACATCCTTCTTCATTTAGCAGCTACATAACATGGAACCTGATTAACACATCTAACATTTCTAAGCATTTCCACACATTTCTACATTAGCCCATACTCTATAGGGGCTCTCTTATTTCTAATAAAACACTCGTGAGTAAATATGGATACATATTCTCATCTCTCAAGTTACATTAGTTGACTTTACGCCATGGGCTTGTACATATGGCGTATTCATACTTTTCATTCAAATTGCGCTCTCTCAGTTCCCCCCTTTGATGACCTCTAGGGGTCATCACTAGTACACCAATTTGAATGTGTCACACAGAACTTGTTGCAAGGCTCCCTCTTTTTATCGTTTCTAGAGCTCTCAGACTTCTATACTGATGATCTTGCATAGCAGCTAATCTCCGCTCCTGTTCTCTCATAGACCTTTGCAATCTGTTTGACCTATACCACTTGTACAGTCTTACTAAACACCACAATATGAGTATGCAAATTACAATTATGAAGATAGGCTTCAGAATATACCAGCCAAAGCTCTTCCCGAGATTGGCAAACCAACCTCCAACTTTTCCCATCCCATGACCTACTTTTTCCCAGACATTTACTCTTGTTAGGTCCTCAATTTCTTGGTGTATCTTAGTAATATTCTGTATAGCCTTCTCAAGAGGTTTTGAATTGTCTGGAATGTAAGTGCAACATTCCTGGACCTTCAAAGCCTTACAGACTCCGCCCTCTTTTGCTAGCAGAACGTCTAAAGCAAGACGGTTCTGAAGGACCATTGCCCTTATCGATTGCATCTCCCCTTCTACCAGCATTAGTGATCTTGCAGTACTGGCAGACAACCTGTCTACAACTGTAGCCAGTCTCCTAATCTTGACATCATTAAGTATCAAACCTAAAAGAGGAAACATGGCGCCAAATACGTCTTCAACTACTTCAGCATCACCTACATCTCTTTTCCCCCTTGCTGAAGCTTTTCCCTCTATGATCTCTATATCCTTCGCATGATATATTTTGGGGAAGACAATTGCCAAATAACATGAACCGTACCAATTGTCAGGCAGTTTCACGTAGGCATTTCTTCCACATACAAAATATACATTAGTAATCGCTTGCATCCCTTTTAAGAAATCTTTTGTGTAATATTCTAATCGAAAAGCATGTTCATAACTAACTTCCCCTACAAACACTCTCATAGTAAGTTTTGCTTCTGGTTAGGCATAACTTTCCTTTCTGAGTTCGATCTAAAGCTATTGGACCATTACTACCCTTCTTCTTGTGTGCCTTTTCCTCCTCGGTCCAATCTGTTTTCCACTGTCCTGACATTTTCAAAATCTTTTGCCTTCTGTAACGGTCATCAACTTGTCCAATAAACTTTTTCTCAATCTCTGATACTTTGCACGTCAGATTGTTTCTTCGTGCATATGAAGTATCCAGTGTATCCCAAGGAAGGAAGAATTTCGCCAATCTATCTTCCTTCTTGTAATAGTCCCGCTTATTCATTTGCTTATAGTTCGGGACTTCTGGTAACACTGAATCGTAGTTCGAGAAATAATACTCGAACCCATCACGTCCATAAAATATACTAAGCAATAAACTACATGTAATCCCATAAGTCAATGGTAGGTGATGATACCGAATGCCTTCATCTACAGAAGCCGGTAATTGCATGCAGACGTAGCAATCTTTGGCCTCCATGGCGTCAATATACTCATATAATAATTTGGCATAAGCGTTGGTTCTGAAATTTCCCTGGGACTCATCTACATGTAACCTACGGGCCTCAGCTGCCAGTAACGCCTTTTCCCGAATTACATTGTTCTCCTTCTTTCCAGCAAGAGCAGGTTTCAAAGTCGTTACAGGCTTTACATCTGTTATCTCAGTTACACTTGCATGTCCCACTATGTATGATACAGTGACTACTATGACTATAAGGGATATCACTACTGCTATAAGTGTGCCTACTATACATTTTGCTTTGCGGTTCGAACCAACGGCCTCCATGTTATCAAACAGTGTAGTTTCTTTTTGAAAAGTCTCCTTTGCTTTCTTCACTCTGCTTTCATTCCGCTTTCTCAGTCTGTTAACCACACTTGGAAAATGGCAAAGTCTCTTTACAACAAAGTCTCTTTAATTTCAACGACAGACAACCCTAGCCCTTCTCCGTCCACTAAATGAAATGTCCCTAATTTTCTTCTTCTTCCACTAGGCGCTAGGTTATCTTCTTTTTATCTGGTTTATTTACAAAGTCTTTTTAGGTATCTACGATGATTCTGGTACCAGCAGCCCTAATGGCATATTCCAACAATTCTAAACGGAGAATGGTTTCCTCGTGCGCTGGTACTGGATGACCCAAGGTTGGAAATTCTAATCTGTTCAGCACCAGGTCTTTGAGCCGGCTTCAATACAGAGGAACGGGGAGTGTAAACGTTAGCAACCCTTCAGTTTCGATTCCAGGTGTCAACAGCCGTACTTCCACCGTTACAATTGGATCGAGGTTGGTCACCTGCACTTCCCTCACCCTCCCGGATCTCTGTCCCCAAGACATCTGCCGCCAAGTAGGTCCACTCAGGAGTGGCGTATCTTCTGCAGGGCACACGTACCCTCCTTGATCTTCTTGGACCCTCAGAGTCTGAGTCCGCTGCACCTTCGTCTAGGTCTGAATCTTCAGAAATAGGAACAAGAGTTCTCTCTGGATTTGCTCTCAGGCTTGGCCTTCTCCTTCTTTCCGGCCAGCTAGCTTCTCCACTCCTTGTCCTCCTGCTCCTTGTTCTTGCACTTGACTCTTGACCACTTGCAGCTTGATCAGTGTCTGATTCGTACTCCCAGCTACTTTCTCCTTCTGTGGCAACTTCAGTTTCGCTGGTGTATTGACCGTCCTCGGCCTGGTCAGACACGCTCTCAGTCTCCTCTGACACCTCTACAGCTTGACTTGCCCTTTCTGCGGATTCTTCATTCTCAGCTGGGATTTCATCCGAGGAAGGAGCTGTTTCCTCCGGAGGTGCTGGAACTCTTCGGGTGTGTGAGGCGTGGATCCAGTTGGGCAAGCCTCCACACTTCACCGCAGTGTTTGTTACCAATATGACTTGGAAAGGTCCACGCCAGCGCACGTCTAAACAATTCTTCCTGACGTGTTTTTTCACCACGACCCAGTCCCCAGGGCACAGGTCGTGGCACAAGTCTTGAGACGATGGAACTTCAGCAGCCTGCACCTGAAGAGACACAGAATGAATGGCGTCAGAGAGTCCCTTACAATAGTCCAGGATCAAATCATCTGTGATGTTCAACAGTGCTGTAGTTGGAACTGATAGCAGTCTCATAGCCCTCCCCATTAACACCTCATGTGGGGAGAGACCTGTCCTTCTGTCTGGTGTGCTACGTATGCTCATAAGGACCAGTGGCAGTGCATCAGGCCAGCTCAAGGATGTCGACGAACAAACTTTGGCAAGTCGGGACTTAATAGTACTGTTGATTTGTTCCACGATCCCTGAAGCCTCTGGTCGATAGCTACAGTGCAGCTTCTGATCTATACTTAGGGCTGAACAAAGCATCTTCACAATTTCGCTGTTGAAATGTGTTCCTCTATCTGATTCCAAAGAGGCCGGCACCCAGAAGCGCGGTATCAGTTCTCTAAGCAATAACTTTGCTACTGTGAGTGTATCACACCTGCGTGTGGGGTAAGCCTCAACCCATCTGGAAAAAATGCAGACAATCACTAGGACGTATCTGAGGCGATTGCACTTTGGCATTTCAATAAAATCTAATTGCATTCTATTGAATGGCCCCCCAGACCTCCCTATGTGGCTCAATGTGACTGGTGTTCTCTTTCCTACATTCAGTTGTTGACAGATCACACAATGTTGACATACTGCTTCTGCCGCTACTCTAAACTTTGAATTGTACCAGGTCTGCCTGAATACCCTCACCATGGCATCTCTACCTATGTGTGCTGGTCCATGTATTCTCCTTGCCATTGGACTGACTAGTTCGTTTGGTAACACTGCCCTCCCATCTGCAGAGATCCAAAAGTCCTTTTCTCCTTGTACAACCTGCTGTTTCCCATGCCTTTTTCTCAAAATCAGGTGCATTCTCTCGTATACATTTCAACTCATCCCAAGTGTCTACAGTTTCCAACAACATGGTTAACTCGGTCCTTTCCTGAATACCACTCACTTCTACCTCTGTAAAAGAATATCCTTGTTCTGCACAATAACGTGCAACTTCATCGGCATATCTATTACCTTGTGACACAAAATCGGTGTTTCTAGTGTGGGCTGTGCATTTTACAACGGCAATAGCTGCTGGACCTTGCAATGCTTCCAATAATAATCGAACGAATTCCCCATTTCGAATAGGAGAACCTGAAGAGGTCATGTAACCCCTCTGAGACCATAACTGCCCATAGTCGTGAACTACCCCGAAACCATACTGGCTATCGGTGTAAATGGTGACTCGAATTTTGTTACCTGCTAGACAGGCATGTGTCAATGCAATGATTTCAGCTACCTGTGCGGAGTGTACTCCTTCCAGGCAAGCGGCTTCCACCACTCCGGTAATCGTGCAAACGGCATAAGCTGCTCTCAGCTGACCAATATCGTCTCTTACGCATGAGCCATCAACAAAGAATATTTCATCGGGGTCGGTCAATGGCTCATCTACGATATCTGGTCTTGGTTTGGTGCATAGTTCAGTCACATTAAGGCAGTCATGATCTGTACATACATCATCATCAATGTCGTTTGGAAGTGGCATCAAAGTGGCAGGATTCAAAACAGAGCATCTCTTGAGGGTCACGTTCTCGGCAGCCAAAATGACTTGCTCATAGCGCGTGAGCCTGCTATTTGTCAGATGCTGTGTCTTGGTCCTGGTCATCAACAATTCAACAGAATGCGGTACATACACCACTAACTAGTGCCCCATAACTATATTCTCACACCTCTCAATGCTGACACCCGTTGCAGCAACGGATTTGAGACATCCGGGCAACGCTGCGGCTACTGGATCTAAGGTAGCCGAGAAGTATGCAACTGGTCTACGGGCGTTTCCGTGTATCTGGGCCAAAACTGACAAAGCACAGCCTTCTCTTTCACAGCAGTAAAGTAAGAAAGGTTTCTCGTAATCAGGCATTCCTAAAGCCGGGGCACGACATAAGTCTTCCCTCAGCTGCAGAAACGCCATCAAACAATCCTTGTCCCATGGTACCGGATCACTCACCCCCTTGTGCGTCAGCTTTTGCAGAGGTTTTGCCTCCAGTGAAAAGTTAGCTATCCACTGCCGGCAATAACCGACCATTCCTAGGAACATCCTGACCTCTCTCTGTGTTGTGGGCGAATTCATTTTCATGATCGCTTCTATTCTGTCTGGTGACACCTTCCGTTTTCCCTTTTCAATCCTGTGACCCAAGTACTGCACTTCTGTCAAACAGTACTGTAATTTGCTTGGAGACACCTTGTGTCCGTTCTCAGCCAAGTGATTTAGTAAGGTGATGGTGTCTATTTTGAAAGCTTCCTCAGTTTCTGACGCCACAAGTAGGTCGTCTATGTACTGAACCAGAACCGAGTTCATTGGCAGTACTAGACTTTCAAGATTTTTCTTCAACAGCTGGTTAAAGATCGATGGGCTCTCTGTATACCCCTGTGGGATACGACACCATGTTAAAACGCAATTTTCCAGCTTAAAAGCGAAAAGATACTGGCTCTCCTCATCTAAAGGGATGGAGAAGAAGGCCTGGCAAAGGTCTATCACTGTAAACCATTCGGCTTGGAATGGTATCTGAAACAATATCACTGATGGATTCGGTACCACAGGACAACATGAAACAACTATGTTATTAATCTTTCGAAGGTCCTGCACTATTCTGTATTTCCCACTAGGCTTCTGAAAACCCATAATCGGGGAGTTACATGGGCTTCCCAAAATTTCCTTCAATATTCCCTGCTTGATCATGGATTCGATCACAGGCTTTATTCCCGCAATCGTCTCTGGGGTCAGCTTGTATTGGGGTGTTCTTGGATACTCAGCATTTGGTTTTACCAAGATCTTTACTGGCTCTACCCCTTTGATCAGTCCTATTTCTTCCCCAGTGAAATCCCACACTTCGGATGACACCGCACCTCTTAAGTCCCATTGAAGCTCTTCCACCGTCAAGGTGGGATACAGCTCCATGCACACCCTTGAATTTGCAACTTTGAAATCAGCGTCATCATCGTTAGTCTGTACCTCCACTCCCTGAGGCGTGCAGTATATCGTATAATTCAGTTTGCACAGCAAATCCCTTCCCAACAAGCACACAGGACTGGAGTCGCAGAATACAAACTGATGTTCATCACTGTATTTTCCTATTTTCACTGATACTGGTTCCGTCAGAGGATTAGTCATTCTCCTATTTGCGACTCCTACCACTTGTATTGTCTCTCCCGACATTGGCAGACCTGGGACTACTGCTGATCTCAGAGTGGATCGAGTGGCCCCCGTGTCCACCAAAAAGGTCGTGGGACACCCTGCTACTTCAGCCTCCACGTATGGTCCCCTCTGATCTACCTCCAAGGCTGCCCGAGGGTACAATCTTCCTCTCTATTCACTCGCTGTCCCGTAAGGGGATCAACGTAATATCACTCTTCTCCTCCTACAAAAAGAGGCATCTGCTTATAGGTCTTTCCCCCGGTCGCAATTCTGGGTGTTTGAGGGAATTGGGCTCGAGGAGTCGGGGTCCCCCCTTTGAAAAACTTTCCCTTTTGTAATGTTGACCCCTTCGCCAGACTGCTCTGGACCTCGTCCTCCTCTTGTTCCAGTTCTCCAGTCTCAATATTATAGGGGCACTCGCGTTTCCAATGCCCCACCTCGTTGCATTGGTGACACCTGGTCGTCTTTTTCAATGTCGCAATATCTACTCTAGGTCTCTGTTTTTCCTCATCGTCCTTATTCTGATTATTTTGCTTCCTTCCTAATGTCCCTGTTCCCTGTTGCCGCTGTCCACCCTTTCCAGCCGACTGCATCTGCACCATCATCAGTTTCTCTTTAAGTTTCTTTGCTTTGGAGTCTATCTCGTCACTGCAGTACCTGGCATACCTCAAAATTTCATCTAAGGGCTTGTTCTGCCAACAAATTAAGTGTTGCTGGATCATCAAACTAATATCAGGTCTCAAACCCATCACGAACTTTGACACAAACTGTCCTATGTCTTTAGGGTCCATTACATCCAACCCACTGTACTGTTTGAATGCTTTCAGCAATCTCTCATAATACTCATGAACTGTCTCTTTAGGTTCTTGGGTGGTCCGGTCTATCTTAACCCAGTCAATGTCCTGCAACGGCACCTTCTCCTTCAGCCATGTCATTACCCTTTCGTACTTCTCCATGACTTTTTCTGATGGTCCGTTTGTCTGTGCGTCTCTATCTGGTTCGGATGTTGGCCATTCAACGCTAACCTTGCATGCTGTCCACAAATCTCCTGGCACTACAATGTCAAACAGGGTGTTCAAGTCTACCCACAGTACTTTAGATATCTTTACGAACCTCTCTACCTGCTTATACCATTCCACGGGGTTCTCCCTCAGCTTAGGAAAAGAATTGGTAAATGCCGCTAAGTCCCCCCTACTCCAGGGCACATGGACATAACTTCCATTCGCGATTTCTCGCAAAGGGTATGCTTCCATTCTCTGTGTCCCTCCCTCTGGGGACACCCCAATTGTGCTCCTTCTGACGGTCCCTCTCTTAGACCATCTTTCCTCCCATTTATCCAAATCCCTCCACGTTCTTATACCCAAGATCAGTTCTTTTATGTGTATTTTCAACCCAATCGTCCTCCTTTCGTCTAAGTCCTGATCCGTGCAATGCAGCCTATGGTTACCCTGTAATGCTTTAGTTCTTGATAAGTCTATCATGTACCTGTTTGCCAATTCAGATAGTCTTTCATGTACTGACCTCGCCTTCCGAGTAACATCCTTTGCCATAAACAGTACCTCATCTTGTTCATACAGGTCGATCCTCTCCATTGGCAATGTGCCGTCTATTATTTCATCTAAGTCTGATTTTAAACTGGTTACATCAAGTCTCTTTGCCTTTACCTCAGCTCTTAGTACTTCATTCTTAGATGGGCCGTCTACATTCCTCCCGTCCCAACTCCGAGTCCTACGCCTAGGTGCAGGTGAGTTAAGGGGAGTTCTTCCTTGTTCCCATGTCTCTAAATCCCATGCTCTTCCATCTTCCCTCGGTATATGGTGAAACAATGCTCTATTTCCCACCACCTCATTCTGTCTCTTCGGTTCTGCCCCTCTAAACACATGACAGGATCCCCCACCATTTTCTAAGCCTTCGCAATTCCCTTGCTGTCTGGTGTCACTCAGTAAATGGTAAGGTCCCTCACAGCTCTCCATGTTCCCGCGATCCCTTCCATGATCACTGGATACATGGTGAGATCCCTCGCGACTCTCCATATTCCTGTGACTCCAATGTTGTACATTTTCGCCCGGTGTGTGGTGAGTGCACCTGTAACTGTCCCTGTACTCCTGAGTCCTTCTATCTCCCTCACTGAGAATTGGGCAAAGCACCCCCCCACATCCTGTACTCCTGTCCTCATGCATTTGTCTATTGCCACCTATGGTATGGCGGGTATCTCCTTTGCTTTCCTGACTTTCTCTGTCCCACTCTGGACTGCTTTCGCCAGCTCCGCAGTGAGAGAGAATTCTGTTATCTCGGCCTCTCAATTCAGCTTCCGTTTCTATTCTCTTATTCTGAGTCTCTACGGCAGCATCCCATTCTTTCAAGTACTCCCTTAACTCCTTAAAGGATTTCGGTCGTGATTCCCTCAGATCCATCAGCCCTCTCTGATCCCCTTGCTCTATTAAGGGACTCGTTACGGAATCCAATGGGGTACTCCGACCTCTCGGTCCTAGCAACTGCCTTTGTGAATTTATCGTATTGTTCCTGCTTTCCATCTCTGCTCTTTCCCTGTCTAATCGTACCTGTTCCTCCTCTCGTGCTCTCTCTGGGTTGTAGATCGACACTACAGGACCTATATTAACAGGCACTTGTAGAGCATCCGGCAGTTGGTACGACCTTGCACCCTCTGTTTCCGGCACTTTTTGTACCACAAACCTCCCGACCACTCTCTGTACCGGACTAGATTGAGGTATTTCCTCGCCTTTTTTGGGTTCCCAATCTGATATGGGGAGCGGTCTATATTCCCATTTTCCGGCCCGTCCCCCTGCTGGAGCTCGGGACGTTCGGCCTCTCTATTGTACGGAGGTGGTCTGTCCAATAATAACCTATTTATCAGACTGTCATCTGTCTCGCTCTCATCATCCTCCTCTGGAGGCTTCTTTTCTCCTGTGACTTCTATCACTGGGTACAGTTTATCTGCTTCAATTCTCTGCACTCTCCATTTTTTAGCTTCTTCATCCCATTTGGCATCCTGCACTGCTCTTACCGATCGTTTCACTCTTTCTTGGCGCCTGTTCAGGCTCCGGTCGTACGCCGCCCTGAACCATGCATTATGGGCTTCAAACTGTGTTGGTCTGGGTAGAGGTCTCGTTGCGAGCATTACTGCTTTCAGCTGGTTCAATGCTTCTAACCTAAACATCCCGTATCTCGGGAACGTCAGTTCCTCATTTCCCTCTGTTATCTTGCTCCACTCGGAGATCCACAGTATAGTATGTAACCCAACATTCACAGCCATATAATGAGCTGGTGTACCCTCCGGCGGGGCTTCTTCCCCAGCATATGAGTTCCCTCTGTCTCTCTTAAAGATCGCCCTTAGACATTTAAAACACTTCATTTTCAAGAATCTACGATTTTCCTTAATTCACTTCCTTGTTTACTTCCCGATGGTGAACCACCAATCCCTGCGCGGCTCTCGCTGACTAGCCTATCCCAGCGCGGTTCTCGCTGACCAGCCTATCCCAGCGCGGCTCTACACCAACCGGCCTATCACAGCGCGGCTCGCTCTGACGTCACTCGTCCCCTTTGCAGCAGTTCCCCTCCTTTCTCAGCTCGTCTCCCGGTCTTGCATGCGTCTCATTCATACACCGAAAAATGACTACTTCCGACCAAGCGATCACTTTTCTTGACTGTACGTCCACAGTCTAACTGTAATTGTCACCTCAACTGGCGAAACGTCTTCCGTAAACGTTCAGACGATCGCCTTAACTGATAGGTTTCTTACACACAGTAAGCGTCCGTCCAGCGTCCGTTTACTCATACACTCACTCTTATGTTCCCCCTATCAAGGTCCTACGGGCGATCAATGGTACCTCATGACCCCCTTCACAATGGTAGACAATTACTCTGGATGTCCGATACACCCGAACCACTTAAGCCCTTCCCTGGACTTAAGATTTTCACCGGTTGCGCGCGCTCACAACCGTCTCACAATCACACTACAGGCATTCAACTCCGCTTGACATTACAACACAGGTACAACACAAAACACCGCAATCTGGCAACGCATGACCCTTATACTCACTCTCGACCGACTCTGCTGCTTTTCTCTCTCGCACCGTCAGCACCTTCTTCGGCAGGTAGCTCTTCTTCTGGTCATCGATGACTAGGGGCCTTGGGGTAATCTTAACCTAACCTAGGTCGCCTTCCTCAAGAAGCCAACCATCTTTCTCTGCTACCAACTGCGGACCTGAGATTTTTACCGATTATCTGATCACCCTAATTCTTATCTCACTTGAGTCCCTTTTGGATCGATTATTGACTGTCATTGAGTAAAATGCAAACCCTACATAGGTTAAATCAACCCCAAAGACTGACGCAACTCTAAAGAACCACTTACTACGGAAAAGTTTTAAAGGTTTATTATAAAGCCAAAATCAGTTGCAAGTATAAACACCTCAATATAATGTTAAAAAGATACACAGGTAATAGGATGAACATAAACTCTCTGAGAGATCTCAATCGACAGAAGAAAACTACCAAAACCAATTCAAAAATCAGTAAGTTGAATATCATTGACACAAGGTGAATCTTAAGCGTCATTTACAGAAGAAAAATGAATCAGGTTAAACTGACCCTACACTAGGCTAGATGACATCCCTACTTAACAAGTTCTTTACCTAAAAAGGTGTCAGCCGTTGGACTTCCGAAGAAGCTCAATCTCTCTTAGTCTCAGATGGAAACCTATGTCGTGTAGCAGTACCCTTTCTGCCTACCCATCCGCTCTCTGAGGGTCCTCAGGCCATCTGCTCTACCTCCTCCCCAGGGTGCTGTCCCTAATACAAAATCACAATATGGGTGGAACGCCCCCTTGAGACGCCCACCACGTACACAATTCACGTGGTCCCGTTTCTGGTTTTTTCCATAGTTTTGTTTCTTCGGATCGTCTGTTTAAGTTGACCTTGCTTCCCAGGCGCCGTCTCCAGCGTGCCGGTACCCCCATGACATTCCGGTCGACTCCTCCGGACCCGAGCCTATCTCCTCAAACAGAGCTCTATTCATCAAGCTTTTGATTGGTACCCCCCTCGCACCTGCAAACAGACACTTCGAAGCAGGGCCCCAAATTCCAGGCTCCCCTTATCGGACTAGGCCGTAAAACTTCGACCAGCATTGGCAATTTATTTTAACGAGGCTTTTGACTTTAGCTCACACGTGCAGATCAAAGACGACCCTTTATCTCCCCATGCCTACTAAATTATGTGCAGTAGTCTGCACTCTGTGAACCCTTATTTCTTAACTTAAAATAATATGCTAACACACCACTCTTGTTATAAAAGCACTCATATAAAATACAGCCTTTAACATATATGTAAGCAAAAATCATTGGATAATATTGAATCCATGCTACGTGAAAGATGCAATGGTACATTTCGTTCTTACACAGTGCCATGTGGTCTGCACGTTTCTTCATTTTACATTTTACATCCTTCTTCATTTAGCAGCTACATAACATGGAACCTGATTAACACATCTAACATTTCTAAGCATTTCCACACATTTCTACATTAGCCCATACTCTATAGGGGCTCTCTTATTTCTAATAAAACACTCGTGAGTAAATACGGATACATATTCTCATCTCTCAAGTTACATTAGTTGACTTTACGCCATGGGCTTGTACATATGGCGTATTCATACTTTTCATTCAAATTGCGCTCTCTCACCACTAAACATGCCATTCAAAAACTAAATATAGTCCTCGTTTCTAGAGGAACAAAAGGGAATATAACAGAAATAGTCTCTCCTTGAGGGGAAGCTTTTCCAAGAGATAGTCTTTACAGGAGCGTGAGGTCCTCGTTGCAGGCGTGGAGGTTCCAGGGAACAATACCAGGGTACAGCAGGAGTTATTCCTGGCATGTAAAGAAAAGGGAAACAAAGTCCCGAGATTACTGGAGGTTCTGGGGAACTAAACATAAGAGAGGGGAGCGGGGAGTGAGGGAATCACCAGGGTCTATCACCAGATGTGACTTTCTGTAACATGCAACTGTTGGAGCTTTGCATGAAAAGGCTGCGTGTGCTCGGGAGGGGAAAGTACATACACAGTTCGAAAATCAGCTCCGTGACCTCTCTCAGTCCTCCCCTACCCCATATCCGCCCGTGAAGCAAATAGCACCTTTAGCCGGCCCGTACCTTGTCTAGCGACACTTCTCCAGAAGTGCGGCAGGGCGGCTCATGGTAACGTTGGCCTCCTGGCGTTTCTTTTCCGCTGGGCTGTCCGTCTTCTGCTTTCCCTTCTTGGCGCTGAAACTTCTCCAAACTGCTCAGCGTCTCCTCACTCGATCCCCTCCCGGCGTTCACAGCGTCCTCTTCCTGGAGGCAGGCTTTTAACTCTGCCTCACTCTCCGATTGGAAAAAAACGGTGACGTCACAGCCGGTGAGTCCTCTGCCGGCAAAGCCCAGGCCACGTTAAAGGGGCCGCAGGAATCCTGTCCACGGGGCGGAAACGAAGAAGTGTTAAAGTCCGGCTCCTGTCCAGCAGCCCCGTGACAGTCTTCTTTTGTCACTACAGACTTTATCAATTTTACAATTGTGATCCTCCAATTTTGTGGTGAGGGGAAATTCTGTGAATATGTCTACTGCAATTCAAGTCTAATTTTCAGTCAAACACTGTTCGAAAAGGTCCTTCTTTGCTGCTGGTTTTCGACTCTGTCGCACTGCGCCCTGTTAACCAGCCCACACTGCATGTGCTCTGACCCCAAAACACGTGTAACATGTATTAAATTGGATAGTCCCTGATTAGTGTAATTAACTGACCTGCATGTCCCTAGTAGGTGGCACTTTGTGTACCCAGGGCCTGTAAGTTAAATGGCACTAGTGGACTGCAGTACTTATTGTGCCACCACTAAATGACCATGTAGGCTTTCCTGTTTTCAGTTTCTATTTTTGGTAAATTCTGGTGGTTTTTTTTCAGTGTTTTCAAGTGATTTAAATATCTTTAAAAAACCAGTTGTTATCAGTGGTTAAACATTTTCGCGCCACTAAAAACCACAGAAAAAGTGATTTTCCGGTGTTTATGGAACGTTTTGCTTTTATTATTGCTTTCTATCTGCACTGATAGAACATCGTATATAGACTGTGTACGTATAGGGTATATGAGGTCCAAATAGATTTTTGCAAATTAAACTTATTGTAGTACACCATACAATACTTCTTCAGTGAGTCTTTGGTCATGTGTGCTCGCTCTTTCCTTCCCATGTAAACTTCTGTGAAAAGGCCCTCTCAACATTGGCACTTGAGACGGCCAACGCCAAAACAGCCAGTATACAATTTGTTAACTCTGGCCACTGACATAGCTTTCTATGCCAATACTGGTGCACTTGAAGATTGCGATTCTCAGGGCAGGTTCTGCAACAGTTGCATTGAGCTGGGCGCTTGTGACCTCGGAGCTATTGAAGCAGTCAAAAAATAAGCAGCTCTTTTGAAACTACAGAGGAAATTCCCCTTTACTGAAGGTATCTAGAACTTGTACAGTGTACCACAGTGATATTTCATTGACTTCAAATGCCATTGGTTGTGAAGGGACATTTCTATGCATCATTGCAAGCCATTCCTCATACATTGTAAAATAAACATTCCTGAATTGCGTTTCAACATTGCTTTGTATACCAAGTGGCAAGCACTCTAACATGGAACATGTTGCAGTGCCAAAGGCACTAAAGGTGTCGCCCAGCCTACTCTCAAGGAGATGTTTCACATCTACACCAATATTGCTGAACACTTGGCAGACAAGGGTTTTTTCAGACTCTAGTTTTTTAAATTATGTCCAGTACAGCAGTTATGTTTTCCTGTAAAAATATAATAATACAGTAGAGTGTACTTTCTCACATCACTATCAATATGCAACCAAAGATGCTCACATTTCTTGCCTTTGGCATCATCAAAAATCCTGTAAACGGTTGCCACATGGATAACAGAGCATTCATAGGTCCTTGGACTGAGAACCATCAGCTAAGGGACACAGTTGGGATGACTCTTTCTTTGATGCAAAAAAAAAGCACAAAATGAAAAATATTTGCGTTTTCGTTTCTGTGCATAAGAAAACAGTGCACCAGAATGGATTAAAAAGTCAATAGCATCCCTCATTAACTCTGAAGATTGTAAAGATGCTTTCAGCATACCATCTAACAAGTGGCAAGGATCTCCTACAGAAAATCACTTCAGCTCGGGTATCAATTTTGTCAGCTGATCACACAACTTTTTCATAAACGTAGCTGAATCACTGCAAATACAAACAATATCACTCCAATCTTTGTTGAACTTGGAAAGAACCTTTTTTGCAGAGCATTCCAAGTGACACTCAGTTCCATGTTTTCCAAAAGTCTGGTGTCATGTTTTCACCACTATCCCAGATGCTTGTTGATAGCGCTCTTTATACATATACTTGTCACTATACCTTGCATTAAATGTTTAAATCCTGAGGTGTTGGCAATTCACCTACTATCAATATTGACTCACTAGAAACTTTGGGCTGATGTATTAAGGGTTTTTACCCATTCTCTGTGGTAAATGTGATGAAACCTATTAGGAAAGATTCTTATGAAACCAGTCATTTTACTTAACAGTGAAAGAATGAAACGCAGCCAAAATATCAAATATGATTTTGATATTTCCTGATTCTCTACAGTTTATAAAATAATTAAACAAGACCTAAAACATGCTTCTAAACCCTGCATCTTTAGACAAAAGACCACAAAACTGAAAAAAGCAAAAAGAAGAAGAAACAATATTTTAGTGGCATTCCTAAACAACAAAACTCAAGGAGAATAATGTTAGCCCAGTCTTTCTTACTGCTAGCTTGTATAACAAAGTTACATTGCATTGGCCCCTTGAAGATGGAAAAAATGACTCTTTCACTCTCTTTTTCCGTTCTTTGAATGGCATTTAGTTTGTGGTTGTGCAGGTGTTTTTTCAGTGTTTATATGTTTTCACTGATTAGGGCTATTTCTCTTTCAGTGGGGTTTTATCAGTTATTAAATGTTTAAACCTAATTCCCCACAGCCTAACCATGTATAACATGACTCTAGACTTTCCAAAGCACTCTTTCTAATACTTACAAGTCACTTATTAGGTAGGCCTTAAATGTTCATAGGGCAGGGCTTGTGGTATTTAAAAAGTAGGCCATATGCATTAAAGTTTTACATCTAATGGCAGTGAAAATTCTCCATAGTAGTTTTTTTAACACTGGCCATGCTGGTTTTCCAAGTGAAAAACAATGTTTTACAGTATTATAACTTATATTGCATAACTATATTTTGGGAATAGCTAGATCCATGATTCAAAGACCATGATTCAATATCAAATCTAATAGTCAAGCTGGATTTCAAATTGCTATTTTGAAAATACCACTTTTAGAAAGTTGTCATGTTCTTCCCTAAGATTTTAGTAGGCTTTTCAGAGCTAATCCCCAACCTAGGAAGCTCCTGCGAGGTGTGAATGGCACCCAGGAAATGGAACAAAAAGGTCTTGTCTGAGCGAAGGTGTGGCCTCCCCCAGACAGGATGGCCAGGGGAATGTGCCCACCAACTGCACAAGCTTGAAAAGGGCATTCCTTCCCACAGGCAGATGTAACTCAGACCTGGGCCTGTCATGCCATTGTCCAACTAGCCAGAGTGGCACCAATCCTAGTGGAGGGAAAACTTGTTCAAGAACTGGTTTGTAGGGAGAGTTCCTCATTTCGCTAGACACACCTCAGCGGTGTGCCCAGAGCTCTGACCAAGGCAAAAAAAGATTGCGACATTTTGGAAGAACGGGGCATTGATTTTTTAAACCCCCACCTACAGACTCCCCCCCAGGAAATGATTTCAAAGTGGGAAGGTGTGCCCCAGGCAACTTTTTCTCTGTTGACCAGGGAGTTTTCCACACCCAGAATCTAGTGCCAGGTATGAAAGTGGCACCCACGGGTAGCTTCTTTAGCACATCTCTGGATCTGTGGAAGACAGAAGAAGGAATGCACAATCTGTTGAACCCGTGGAGAGAGACTCCAATGGTTGGATCTGCTCCAACTTTTCCCAGGACTTAGAGGTGGACTCCAAGGGCCAGTTGGCTGACTGCTTATTAAACTACAGGGACACAAAAGCTTAAGAGTCCAGCTTTCCATTTCCAACTGGGCCTGCACTGGAGCAAGTGGTGTTCCTAAGGTCCTGGGGCCCTTGGATAAATGAGAACAATGCCAGAGTGTAAACCTCCTGTCTAACCTAAAAGCTGGGACTTAGAAACTTTTTAATGGATTTTTTGCCAAGAAACAGAGGCTACCATCAGGCCACCACTGGGCTTAAGATGTTGGCGTCGAACTGTCAGTTAGACGAAAACTTGTGGTTTGCCCCAATGAAGGGATCCTGACTCCCAAAAGCGTTTCTAAGTCTGAATGTGGAGGACTTCATCAGGACCACCACTGAGCAGTGCCCCGCCATCACCGACAACTTCCTGATCCTAATTTTCAGACTTCACCCACTCACAGTTTCCCTGACATCGACATAAAGATCCTCAAATATCTCGCCAACGCTGAGGTCCTGCAATCCAGCTGGTCGCCATCGACAAATTGCTCTTTGGATCCAACAGGCAACCCAACCTGCTGATGACCTTGTCCACAAAGACTTTCCCCAATAAAAAAAGTAAGTCAGAAGGTAAAATGTTTCTCTGGACCAAACCTGGTCCCTGTATCCAACCCATGCTCTAAAACGGCTGGCATTAGCTTTTGACCTTTACCTGGTTTAGTGCAACCAGATACCTGTGCTTTATGGCACTAGAAACCTCTAAAACTTTGAAAAGTCATATCTCTGGTTTCCCTCATGCCATTTTTGTCATTTTGGTGTCTGTTTGCCATTAAAATGTTCTTTGTTTTTATAATCTGTAGTGGTATTTTTATTGTGTTGTATTTTTTGCTTAACTGTTTTAGTACCGAAAATGCTTTGCACAGTTCTCCTAAGTTACTTCTGTGGGCTCTGTGCCACATCTTCCAAGGATTAAGCTCAGTTTTAAATTATTGAGACATAACTGGACCTAGTAAGGAATAGTGCCATTTTTACTTGAAGAGGACTACTATCGACTTCAACCAATAATCCACTTTGTCACTGGCACATTATGACATCCTGGGTTATTTCTTGTTACCTCTCCTCCATTATCCTCCACTCCTCTAGGTTGAGCAGACTATTACTTTTGTAGTCGTTCAACAATGGTTGCATGGCCCCTCTCCATGCACAACTACAGAACATGAATACAACCAAAGCAAATGTTATATCACATGAAGCACATTTTCCTAAAGATTACTCAGCTAGTGAAAAGTAGGCTGCCACCTTCTAGGATTAGATTGCAAACCGCATTTGTGCTGGCTAACAGCAGCCTTGAACATGTATTAATATAGACCCATATTCATTCTGCTGAGTGAACTGTAGCAAGTGGGTGTGACCAGGTCCAGTAGGATTTGGGGATACATACATGTCCACTAGAAAATAAATGCATTCCATTGGGGTTGTTTGCAAGCTCAACAACTGATGAGCCCTCCATCCATCCACTCCTAAATATAACCCTTGGTTATCAGCCAATTGGAGGTTTTCTCTGCATTCATTATGACTAACCCTTGGCAGAGTTTGCGTAGCCACGCTATGCGGAACTCCGTGAAGTGATTAACCCACTCTGCAGTGCTACACAGAGCTCCACTAGCAGGCGTAGTTACATAGCATGCCTGCACAGTTGTGCACACCACTCGGCAGCGCTCCTCTGCCGATTGCCTTGGCAGCTTTGAGGTCACAGTGACCTCCACTGGCACCATGTTCAATGAAAATGGTGTCTGGTGGGGGTCACTGCGACCTCAGAGCTGCCAAGGCAATCAGCGGAGGATTCAAATGCACAGTTATGCACACCACTTGGCGGCGCTCCTCTGCTGATTTGCCTCAGAAGCTCTGAGGTTGTAGTGACCCCTACCAGCACATTTTCAATGAAAATGGTGCAGGTGGGGGTCACTAAGACCTCAGAGCTGCCGAGGCAATCAGCAGAGGATTCAATTGCTTGACTTTGTCTTCACCCGCACAGCTCAATACTGGTGCAGGCACTCACCTGTGCATCTTCATCCTGGTTGCTGCAGTGTCCTCAGTTGTGGCCTGCACCACTGCTCCTCTCCTGCCCAGGCCCTCTCAGTGCTTCACGTAGCCACAGGGCCCCGGGCGATCATGCTATAATTCCGCTCGGACCCCTCAGGCTCCTCTTAACGGCAGCTCCAACCCTTCCTGAGTCCTTTACCGGTGGTGACTTGAGTCACGTGACCTGGTGGGACCGGAAGTGATCGTCATCTGCCGGCATCCGCTTAGTTTCCTTGGCAACGGTGGACAGTGGTAAAAAACAACTCAGCTACATGGTGGAGTTGGAGTTTTGCCAAAACTCTGCACCATAAACGGAGGCGCGGAGTTGTAAAACTCCGCTAACTCTGTCCGCGGAGCGGAGTTTGATGCCCGCCATTAATTATGACCAATACAGCCCTGCTGGTGAGCATCAACTACTTTGGGCCTGAATAGGAGTTGAGGTGGTATTTATCACCCCGAATAAATAACAATACTATGGGGTACGTTATTTACCGGGTGTGATAAATAACACTTATTACGAGTTCATGAGGAATAACATGATGATTTGGGTATTTAACGCAGCAAAATCTGCATGATACAGTAAATACTGTATGTTTTTACCCTGGGAAAGTTTGTCAGGTTTGACCTGCCAAAATTTAATGAATGTTGAGTTATATAATGCATTTGATAATCATTGGATGCGTTAAATTAAACCAAACTCGTAATTCTGACCCATGCGTAAATAGATGTTTACACATGGGTCTGAATATTATGAGGACCTTGTTATCAAGCCCAATGTGTTCAATAGGTTAGCATACTTGACCCTAAATTCAAAAGGCCAACAATGTCTAATAATTAGAAGTGCACTAGCCACAAAACAGACCCAAAAATGCAAAAGCTGCCTTTGAGGGGACACTGAGTCCACGCATGGGTCGGTGCATTTTCAGACTACACTTGAGCTCATCTAGGTTTTTTGGGGATCCTTCAAGGGCAGACTGCAGGTTACAAATGCCTAAGTACAACACTGGCAATGTCTGCAGAGGGGTGCATCTGGTTGCCTTTTTGAACTGAACCATGGCCAAAACCCTAATGCCCCTCTCCAGTGGAATATAGTCTCTGACTGTCCTGAGTGTTTGGAGTAGGAGGTTACTGTCATGGCCCTAAGACTCTTTATGCCTCTCAAAGGATATCCTTTGCGAAGGGTCTCTAAAAGTGGGGAACCTCAGGTCCAGAGTATGCGTGCCTTCAGGCAATTTTTACCCCATGCACTTAATTCTCTAATATGGAGCAGAATCAAAGGCAAAGGCATTTGATCATGTTTATATGGTGACACCACCATTCTAACGAGATGCACTCACTTTCCATTGCCGGGACACTAACGTTTTGTCTAAGAGATGTGTATTGCTGAAAGCAATCCGCATACAGCTGCAGCCTCATTTGCTTTGCCAAATTGCACTCAGAGAGTGAACCTGGGCTCAAACATTACCTCACCAATTTTGGGAGAATGTGTGTAGTATGCCCTCTGAATTCTCCTTCAGATCAGGTGTTCAAATCCTGGCGCTGTTGCCTTTCTTCCATATGGTATTGATAAACAGAGTTCATTTTAATTGTATGATAACTGCTGCTCTGTTCCAGATGCAGCGTCCTAGCACTGCAGAGTTATTGGTGGCCATACAGATACAGTTTTTATACTTGTTCACCACAATAAGGTGACCAGGTGCTATCTTAGTCAACGCATCTCAAATCTATTGTGAACCTGGGGCCTCATTTATGAAAAGTGATGCATCGCTTTGTGTAAACAGCGATGCGTCACTTTTCACTGCGCACTCCTTACGACATTCCTGATGCGTCATATTTATTGTATGACGCATCATGTCGCAAGGAGTTACAGATACGTAAGTATTTCTGACGTATCTGTAAGCGCAAAAGTGACGCATTGCTGGAGTGTGTCACAAAAGTGACGCAACTCCAGCAATGCATCCTCTCACATGGGGAAAGCCCCATGTGAAAGGGCTTGCGTCAGTCTTCCGCCTGCTGTGAGGCAGGCGCAAGATTTTGACGCAACAGCGTCCTAAAAGTGACGCAGTGAAATCTCATAGATTTCACTGCGTCACTATTACGAGGCTTTTTGCGGGGGAACGCCCCCTCTGCATACATTATACCTGACGCAGGTATAATGTGGCGCAGGGGTTTAAAAAGTGACGCATCTACCTAGATGCGTCACTTTTTAAATATGGCGCAATGAGGCACATTTTTTACACCGCTGGTGCCTCACAAAAAGTGACGCACCGGCGGCGCAAAACTGACGCAAGGCCTTCATAAATAAGGCCCCAGGTGCTTTGGTTTTGCTGAAAGGAAACAAGGCAAAGAGCCATTTTAGCTGCTCTTCCTCAGCCATAAATGCTGGAGGATGGGACCCATGTAAGCCCGAAACAGGCAGCAGCCAAAATAATTTTGTAGCTTAAGGAACAGAAGCAAGATCACGTATTGTATTTGTGTTTTTTAAATTCTTTTTCTGGATTGCACGCTATTTGCCACAACTTTTTATGTAGGAATGCCAGCTAGTGCATCTAACTCCATTCATAAGACACAAAAGGCTGTGGCATCTTGGATGGTAAACAACTACCTTCGACTGAATAGGGTCAAAACTGAGGTGTTGGTCTTTGGTAGCTAACAATCTATACAGACCCATTCATGGGGGCTAGGAATGCTTGGATAATTTCCCTGTCCTGTTGCTTCTGCAAAGAATCTTGGTTTCGTTGACGATAAGAAGCTGTCTTTTAATCTCCAGGCCAATAGGACTGTCTCATCCTGTTTCTGGGTTATAAGGACCCTTAGGAATATATCTCTGTTTCTCTCTTTCCCCTTGTGGAAACAAGCAGCTGTGGCCTTGATTTTGTCAAGGATGGATTACTTCGCCCCCGCCAGACGTCTCCATGGACCTTCTGGTGGAAGATGTGGTCCTTAAACATCTTGCGCCTAAGGGCCTCAGTAACTTTTTCACAGTGGAACGGGCCCATAGAGTTCCCGGCGGGAAGCCGAAGCTGGGAGCCGCACCGAGACCCATCATCGCCAGGATTTTTAATTTCCGTGAGCGAGATGCTATCCTGCAAGCTTCGAGGACCATGGGTCCTACCAAATTTGACAATGCCTCGGTCAGTTTTTACCCAGACTTTACCCAGGCGGTTCAGAACAGCGCATGGGTTTTACCGGGGTGAAGAGACGACTCAGGGATATTGGTCTAAAATATGCCATGCTTTTTCCTGCCCGGCTGAGGATTGAGTATGAGGAGCGGGCCTTTTTCTTCGATCGCCCCGAAGTGGCCAGTGACTGGTTGGACACTTTGCCATCACATCGTAAGGGCGGCGAGGGCCCGGAAGGTGCCGAGGGCGGCCTAGCCGAACAGGAGTAGGGAGTCTGCAGCGGCGAACTGGTTACTTTGGACTTCTAGCAGTGGCTTTTTAATAGACTTGCTACTACTGTGGGTACCCGGGGTGGGGGGATTCGGGTTTCCTCTTCCTCCTCTGGGGGCTTTCTCTCTCTTCTCGTAGGTTAGTTTCATGGGGCGACAGGCACACTGCAACTTGGGGTGGCTTTCTGGTCTAATGCAGGGGTGCAGGGTGGGGGGGTGTGTTTTTCGCGGTTCCCGGGGGGTGGTCCTTTTCTCTTTGTTTTGATCGAGGCTGCTACATTTCCTGTTGTCGATTCTGTGTGCTTCTTCCCAGGCGTGGGGGGCTGGGTGTTCAATGCCGGGATGGGGGGGGGGGCTTAGGATGCTGAGTTGGAACGTTAACGGTCTTGGAGATAGAATAAAGCGGGGTATTGTCTTGCAATATTTGAAACGTTATACCCCAGATGTGATTTTGCTTCAGGAGACACACTTGGTGGGCAATGCATGCCGTGCACTAAACAGACGTGGTTACTGTATGGTAGCGCACTCGGGGTTCACTTCTGGCTCGAGAGGGGTGGGGGTCATGGTGCGTACTTCCCTCCCATTGGAGATAGATGATGTAGTGCTGGACGACAGGGGCCGCTATGCGGCCATTACGGGGCGGTGGGAAGGGAAAACTGTCTCCTTTTTGTCTGTGTATGTTCCCCCTGGCCTGCAGTCTACCACATTTGCTGATCTGGGTGATGTGATCCTGGGGCTCCCTGGCGACATGTTGGTGGTGGGCGGCGACTTTAACTCTGTGGTTAGTGGTGATGTAGATCGCATTCCCCCCAGGACTTTGCCTGCGGCACAGCTCTGGCTAGGGAAGCTGCTGGATATGTTGGGACTGGCTGACTGCTGGAGGCAGCTACACCCAGGTCAGCTCCAGTACATCTTCTACTCGGGTGCGCACAAGAGCCTCTCGAGATTAGATTATATTCCTATGCCAGCAGCACAGATGGTCTCGGTGCGGGAGGTTAGGCATTTGGCCAGGGGGATCTCTGATCACTCTCCGCTTTGGCTCACGATTGATGTGCAACTGGGCGCCGAGGGCCGAGTCGCCCTGATTAACCCCTGGCACCTCCGTAATCCTATAATCAGGTCAGAGATAGTGAAATGTATGGATTACTATTTCGCTGAGAATGATGGATCGGTTTCCTCCCCGGTTACATTGTGGGAGGCCTATAAGCCGGTGATTCGTGGTCAGGCCCTGTCCCTCATTGCCAGCGAAAGGAGGCGTAGAAATACCGCAGTGGTGGAACTGGAAAATGAGATCACTGACTTGGAGGGACAGGTTGGGACTGGGGACACTCCGGAGGTGTTGCATTCCCTGGCCCTGAAACAATTTGACTATAAGACCCTGGTCACTGATGCCGCTAGGGCGATGCACCGTGAGCAACAGGGGCGCCTGTATGATGTGGGTGATAAGGCGGGAAAGTTGATTGCATGGCTGGATAAAAGGGATAGATTGAACAGAGTGGTGCCTGTTGTTGAGAGTGTGGATGGCGTTCGAGTCGTGGACCCGACTAACATAGTCCGAACATTTGCCCGTCACTTCCAGGCCGTTTATGCGCCGGTCTCAGATATGCCGGAAGAGGATTCGCATCTTTTGCTCCGAGATATCACTCTGCCTGGCCTGTCGGACTCTGACATGGTGCTTATGGAGGCGGATTTTTCCACCGATGAAGTAGCGCTCGCTATCCGTTCACTTCGGTCCGGGAAGGCCTCGGGCCCCAACGGTATACCGGTGGAATTGTATAAACTCTGCCTAGACAAAATGGCACCGTATCTCCGTAAGATGTTTTTGTCATCGCACGATTTCGGCTCTCTTCCTCGTGATCAGAGACTGGCATCCATTGTTGTCATTCATAAAGACGGCAAGCCCCGTGATCAGTGCTCATCATATCGACCGATCAAGCTTTTAAACGTCAAGCCCAAGATTCTTGCTAAACTTCTGGCAAATCGGTTGGTTACGGTGATAGCAGACTTGATCCATCCAGACCAATCTGGATTTATACCCCACCGAAACACCGCGCTCAACCTACGTCGCCTCCATGGCGTCTTGGCGAGGGCGGGGTCTCTTCGGGAACCGGCCATTTTGGTTTCCCTTGATGCCTCGATGGCCTTCGACACGGTCGAATGGCCGTATTTGTGGGCTGTTCTCGCCAAGTTTGGGTTCGACCCCAAATTCATTGGATGGGTTCGACTCTTGTATGAGCAGCCGCTGGCACAGGTGGTGGTTAACGGCAGGGCTTCCGAGCCCTTTACCCTTGGGCGGGGAATGAGACAGGGATGTCCCTTGTCGCCGCTCCTCTTCGCGCTTGCCCTTGAGCCCCTGGCTGCATGGCTGCGGTGGGAACCATCGCTTAAGGGCATCCGCTGGTCGGCTGATTTCGAGGACCGTATATCACTCTACGCGGATGATATATTGCTGTACCTTACCTCTCCTCGTAAGTCGTTGGGCATTCTGTTCGACGTGCTGCGTTCCTTTGGGAGGAATTACAGTCTGGTTATTAATTGGGCTAAATCCTGTATCTATCCACTCACGGACGATGAGCTCCTTCTTCCTCGCCATTGTCCGATACCGGTTTCTAGGGACGGTTTCAAATACTTGGGGATCTATATTTCACTGGACCCCAAGACCTGCTATGAGCGGAATTTGCTGCCTCCGCTTTCCCGGCTTCGTTCGGATGTTGTGGCGTGGTGTGGCCTGCCACTATCCCCTTTGGGAAGGGCGGCCCTGTTCAAAATGATGTCTCTCCCCCGCTTTTTATATGCCATTCAAAATGCACTTGATTTGGTACCTGCTAGCTACTTCCGAGAGATCGAGGGCTTGCAGAGGCGGTTGGTATGGGGTGGGCGACCACGCATTGCACTGGCAAAATTGACTTTGCCCTGGTACGATGGAGGTATCGCGCTACCCGACATCAAGCGCTACTATTGGGCCTCCCAGTTGAGTGCTGTGAACAGCGCCATGTATGGCCCTGTCCCTAATCCCGCGTTTGAGATGGATAGATGGCAACTCCCTGGGGGAGATTACAATCGGGCACTCTATTCCAGAGCCGACCGCAAGCATCTCACGGGCCCTACGGCAGTGGCTGTGCGAGTTTGGGAAAGCGCGACCGCCGCCACGGGCTGGACGGATAGGTTGAGGAAATCTACCCCATTGTATGCCTCGGAAGCGTTCGGTGGTCTGTGGAAATCGAAGGGCTTCGACAGCTGGGACCTCATTGGTATCAGCAGGGTGGGCGACCTCTGGGCCAAGGGTGCAGTCAAGACCTTCGAGGCACTACAGGGAGTATTTCCGGTACCTCCAGGTCCGTCATGCGATTCACTCGGTTTTTCCGGCTGACGCTTCTGTTCCGGAGGCCTCCCCTCTTAAGGATAGAGTGCTTGATGGGTACGTCCCCGATAGCACTATATCTCTCATTTACAAGAAACTTATCAACGACCGCTCGGATCTCCTTTTGCAATTGCGGACTATTTGGACTGGTGAAGGATTAGAACTGGATGATGAAGATTGGCAGGCGGCGATTTCCTCTCCTAAGGAGGTTGCGATTCCGGCGTGTCTTAGACTGGTGCAACTTAAAATATTGCATCGGGTGTATGTCACGGGCCCACGACTGATGCATATGGGTTTTTCTGTGGATGGGTTGTGTAGGCGCGGATGTGGTATGCTAGCTACCTTTTTGCATATCCTCTGGGAGTGCCCGGAGGTGACGGCATTTTGGCGCCGAATGCATGTGGTTATGGGTGAAGCGACGGGAGTAGTGTTGTTGCCTGAGGCCAGGCGCTGTCTGTTGAATGTTTGGGAACCGAATGACTGCACTGTTGCTCAGACTCAATGGGTTACATTGGGTAATATGGTTGCTAAACGTGACATAGCCCAGTTATGGGGTTCCCCAAGGCCACCGACGGTCCTGCGCTGGAAGGAGAATATGGACTGGTCAATGTTCAGAGAGAAAGTTGTGTATGCTTCCCGCGGCAGACCCAAGAAATGGGGTAGGATATGGGGACAATGGAATGCATACCGTGGTGAGATTTGTACCCCTCCATTCACCGACCTTCCGGATCCACTCCTTCTTCCTTGATCGTGCGTTCCATGTACTCAGCTCTTGTTGATTGCACTGTATTGGTTGCTACCAGGTTCCCCCCCCCCTGCCCTCCCCGATATTTCTCCTCATTCTCATTGACACACGTTTTTCACCCGTCTCCCACTGCCATAGGGAACTGCCAGTTTATACATAGCCATGCCTCGCTTTTTCTTTTCTGTGTTTTTGTTTGGGGTTTTATTTGAATAAAATATAAAATGTGAAACCTTTCGCGGATCCTAGCTATACCACAGGCTTGTACGTAATCATGAAGCATCGCTGCCGAACCCCCGGGTTGTCGGCTGATGAGCTGTGTAACTTGATGTTGATGTTATTATGTTCGACTGACCAGCCTCCGTGGTTGTGGCTCTGTAACTGTCCTTTCTTTACATAATAAAGGTTTTTAAAAAAAAAAGTGATGCTCTGGCTGCACAAGGGCTTGTAAATATCAATATAATCAATTTGACCTGTCTCGTTGCCAGATATTAGCAAGTATGGGTTGCATTGAATATCGAAATGTAAAGTGAAACTTTTTGTACGTGACCATTATATCATCTCACATGTAATTTTCACAAGAACTAATATATCTAATATCTGTCTCATATATCTTCTAATAAATCTTCCAAATATCTTATTTTTTCTGATTCAGTGTTACTGTTGAAGTGGATGCTGGTAGCTCTGAAACACTAAAACATAAATATTATCTTTGTAGCAAACATTATACCATCTTGAGCATACATTTGCTAGCTCTTTACAGGGCAGCTACCTCCTATTCGTAAGTAGAAGCTTGTAGTTTATGGAAATGTTCCAGATTGTCTATGGGAAGCTGAAATGCAATGAACATCCAATCGTATTATATAACACACATTGAATATCAACGAATCTCTTCCTAAGCCACTACCTTTAATACTTTGGGTCTTATTCACAAAAGTAAATTAGCATTTACTCATGGGTAAATCTACCCTTGTATCTAAGTGTAAGTCTACACTTTTTTGCTAATCACTATTTCTGAGTGTAGATTCACACCTAATTGTAGGCTGATATGTTTCCTTTTCCCCAGTTTAGGGGCTGGAGACATCTAAGATTGAGGGCCATACGTTCAAGGAAGTGGCTGAGCAAGGCGCTAGCTGTCATGGCTTAACGCCTCACACTGCCATTTCAGAAACGCAAGGCTGCACCATATTTACAAGGATATGGTGCAGCTTTGTGTTTTGCCCTGCACTGGCACTACACTTAGCAGTGTATAGTTAGGCTCAGATTTGACGTTTCCAAAATCAATTAAATTCAGCAGTTATATTTAACTGAGCTAGCTACAACTTACGCCCCCTCAATGCACTGCATATGACCTCACATATTACATCACTGATGACATCTTAAATGAGAAACTGATGATTTATACTGGGTGCTTCTTTGTGTCTGGACAAAGTTAAACCTCTCTGAAGAGCTATAATGATAGCTAAACACATTTGAGGGGTTACCTCATTTCAGGTTGGGTTGGATGGTATTTTACCAATCCAAAGCTGTAATACTATATAATATAAATAAATTGACGAATCTTTGCAAGATTTTAAAAACTTATGGCCCGCTCTTGTCAGCTCCTATCTTGAAAGTTTCGGGGTCATTGGTCAAGGGGGGGGGCCGAGAAAACAAGGGGTCCCAAAACGTGTTTTCCCCATGCAATTTCCCATAGGCAACTTTAGCCACGGCTACAGCCCGAACTGCTGAACGAAATTACACCAAATTTGGCAAAAAAGTAGCCCTTGGTTAAGAAAGAACTCTTTTTGTTAAATGGTGTAAATCCGTTCATTAGTTCCTGAGAGATTTGAAGCCTAACCACACATGTCATCGTGAGATCTGATTGGCTGTCAGCGCTTCATCCTGGAATTGTTGGCAGCCATCTTGGAACCAATATACATGGTAGTACCCCATTGAAAGGCTTGTTAGTGAATCAAAGATTTTGAGGGTTACCAAAAGGAGAACTATAAACGGTGATAACAGACTTTAGTTACATTAGAATGTATTCATTTTATATTTATTCATACTGAGTTTGTAGAGCGCCTGGTTACACTAGCCAGTGTGTCCCCGCACTATTCAGTGGCCTAAGTGACCCCCAATACCATCACGAGACTAATACAGTTTAGTATTTTGGGAACAAGTGGGTTTTAAGTTCTTTGCGGAAAACTTTTTCGGAAGGCTCCATCCGGAGTCTGAGAGGGAGGGCATTCCAGCTCCGGGCCGCCAGAAGGCGGAAAGATCTGCCACCCATCCTGGCCCTGTTGGTCTTCGGAATACACATTAACCCAGTACCCTCTGATCTGTATTCATTTGTTGATGGTACCATACTAATTTCAGTTGTGGTGTGTTCTAAGGTGATTTTACCCAGTGAAAAACCTTCTGCTGGGATATCATGAATCATGTTTGATAGAAAACTATTTTCACATGCTTGTCCCATAGAGTTTTTTTTCTTCTTTTTTTTAAACGCAAGACTTTATTGACAATTCCGGTAAATTACAGTAATGCGCCTACAACCCTGGGGCCGGCTAAGACAATCACCCCCTCTGATGAATAGAGAGAATAAACAGCTATTCAGCCGACAACCAGCGGTCCGGCAGCATAATCAATAGTATATATGGCCAACTGATAATCACTTTTATCTCCCAAATTGAATGCCATCCTGCTTTTGTGATTTGTAGTAACATAACTCAACTTGTGACTCAATAGTTAAATGAAAGACATCTCCTGTTATCAGCAATCCATCCTTTCCTTGTGATATTTGTCCCATAGAGTTTTGGAAGGTGCTCCAGAAGCTAAAATGAGAGCATATTTTCTGTAAATTCACATTATCTTTCTCAGTCATGTGAGAATGAAGTCTGACATTCTCAGTAAAACATGTACATCCAACAAGGGCAGAAACTGTCAGTTGATTCCTTTGTGTTCTACTGCCACTTCCCAGAGTGTTCTAAAGAACAACTAGAACTCTAACAGTCTCACTTATGACAAAGTTATGGCACACCCAAAGCCACCTTGATTGGAATAAACTGGTAACACTTAAAACATTTAATTTAAAAAGGAACAAACGGAGGGGGTTCATTTTGTCATAGAAATTATGGTTAGTGCTCTAGAAAGAAAAATTAGGACATGTTTTAAGTGAGATCTCAAATATCTTCCTGTTATATTTCAACAGGAGCAGCCTGTCAGTTGATGCCTTTGTGTTCCACTGCAGCTTCCCAGAGTGTTCTAAAGAACAACTAGCGAGCTAACAGTCTTACTTATGACAAAATCATGGCACGCCTGAAGCCCTCTTGATCGGAATAAACTGGTAGCACTTAAAACGTTTAATTTAAAAAGGAACAACATGAGGGGGTTCATTTTGCCATAGAAATTGTGGTTAGTGCTGCAGAAAGAAAATGTAGGGCATGTTTTAAGTAAGATCTCAAATCCTCTTCTATTTCATTAGAAAATTCTGACATGCAGACTGAAACAATCACTTTCGATACCAGCAGTAGACTTGCAGTTAACTCCCTGGTGAGCAGTAGCTTTACTACAGTGATCTAATGAACAACTAGAGTGCTAACATTCTGAATTTATGGCAAATGTGTGACACATCTGAAGGCCTTCTTGATGGAATCAAAGTAAAAAACTGAAAGCATTTCCTAGTGAGGAGAATGCAGTAAATGAGGAAATTAGGATACTTCGTAACAAATAAGTCTCCCAAGATGGCCACCAGAGAAAAAAGAGCCCCCAAATGTAGCACAAATATCACCCAGATGTAGCCCACATATAGCCCAATGACAGAAGTGTGCAAACACTTTGTATTTTTGATTTTCTGCAGTTTTATATAGTGCAGACTGGTCAGGTATTGGAGCGTTACATCTTACTTGGACCCCTTATTGCGTATTTTGCACGAAGTACATGAGATTGATCTTGCGAAACGTTGAACTTTACGATTCTGTTAACCTGAAGTTGCTCTGAACCTGGCTTTGTAACACCCTTTTTACCTACTGGTTTAAATGAATTGTCACTGTATTGTATTAGGAAAGAGGATTTACTGTTTTTATGTAAACTTTTATGATCTAAGTTTCTAAATCAGATTGAATAAAGTTAAATGAATTCTATGGCAGGACGGAGGCGAAGATTATTCATATCTTTCCTCACTTTATTTGCATAGCAGTTCAAAGAAAACTTAACACAACAATCATTAAACAAAAGACTACACAACCCATGAACCATTAGGGGGGTAGTCTCCAAGGCAACTATAGTCCAATCATATCACAGTCCATCGTATATAATGTTGTGACGTCCCTTCCGCTTCCTCTTTCTTCACTGCTTGTCAGTTAAGTGCATTCCTTACATTCTTGGCTTAATCTGACGTGGTTGCTGTTTGTATAGCGGTTTCTTGTGCACGTTATTAGTATTATTGCTTTGGTATTGTTTCAAATTCCCTGCACAGCAGGCTCTTGCCCGAGCGCGTTATCCCTCTTGCAGTTTCTCCCGCTGTGCACTCTACACGCGGTGAGATCAGGCGCATCTGGTCCGAGCGAGGCAGCTCCGTCGAGCGCTCCCGCTGGTCTTTACTCGCGTTTGACAATCCGGTCACTCCTTTAGTGCTTGCTTGATTCCTAACCAACCCTCGCCTAATTTTGACACTGCTACGCTGTGATTTCCCCACACGGCCACGTTAGTGACCAGTGCAACCTGGTGGTGGTAATTGGTATTGCGCCTCAGTCTATTCTTATAACAGCTTTGGGAAAAGCCCAGCTGTTGGAGCACCGGCGAGGGGGCTGCCTTAAGGATTTTAAGGGCATTTGTTCTATGGTCACACCCTCTGCTATCATGTATTCTCCAGAAGACCATTTTTACTCCTCCTACCAGGAAGTGGAGAGGAATGCCCCCCCCCCCAACTTCTCCCTCCAGCAGTAGACTAAGCCCTCTCTCCGGCTATTCCTAGGGTGCTGGCTCATCTTAGCGATCAGGTTGATACGCTGGCAAAAAGCATCCCTGGGGTGTTCAGTGACCCAGATCTGGTGGTGGTGGGTCCCAGTAGCTCCCAGACGGGGAATAAATGGGCCGTTAAGCATAATGCGGGCACTTGGAAGGATTTGATAAACTTACGGAGACCTTCCTCAAGAGTGCGCAAATGCTAAAACATGCACCCTGCCGGAGGAGGAGGAGCCCAGAGATAATTGCGACGTTGTCACCACTACTTTAGACCCCGACAGCAGATTTTCCTTAGAGGGAGAGAGTGTATCGGAGGACGATTTCTCCTCCAACGAGGATAAGGACTTGGGGCGTCTCTGGCGTCCAGAGTCCCACTCCTCTCAGTCCCCGGTTGGGGACGGTGTCCACTCGGACATTTTCAAGCCTACCCAAATTTACTATCCTAGGTCGGCGGAGTGGACTCCTGATGCCAAAGAGGCAGAGTATGTGGTGGGCAAAATCCATCAACCCCCTGAAAGGGAGGTCAGGAATAGGATGAGGGGAGAATGCCCCAGGCCCTCACTGAAGGGGAAGGTGACACACAAGCCTGAAATTGATGAGAAACTATATATCTTTTTCTCCAAGCATATGAGGGATCCCAAGAAAGGAACTGATAGGTCTTGGATGTGTCACTATCCCCTTTGTCCACAGATATTGTGGCTGGTTGGGCGCACTACCCTAAAACCTAAAACACTACCCCCTCCACTACCCAAACATCACAGCACTACCCTAAACCCTAAAACACTACCCGAGCACAACACCTTACACTACCCAAACATAACTGCACTACCCTTAACCCTAAAACACTACTACCAGCACGATTCCCTACACTACCAAACACTACTGCACTACCCTAAACCCTAAATCTAACCCCAGCACAACCCCCTACACTTCACAAACAATACTGTACTACCCTAAACCCTAAAACTCTACCCCCAGCACGATCCCCTTCACTACACAAACACTACTGCACTACCTTAAACCCTAAAACACTACCCCCAGCATGACCCCCTACACTACACAAACACCACTACACTACCCCAAACCCAAAATCTACCCCCAGCATGACCCTGTACACAACACAAACACCACTGCACTACCCTAAGCCTTAAAACTCTGCCCCCAGCACGACCCCCTTCACCACCTAAACATAACTGCACTACCCTAAACCCTAAAACACAACCCCCAGCACGACCCCTTCACTACCCAATCACAACTGCACAACCCTACACCCCAAAACACTATCCCCAGCACGACCCCCTACACTACTCAAACACCACTGCACAACCCTAAACCCTAAAACACGACCCCCTATACTACACAAACACCACTGCACTACCCTAAACCCTAAAACACTAGAACCCTACACTACCCCTTACACTACACAAACACCACTGCACTACCCTAAACACTAAAACACTATCCCAGGCCGACCCCCTACACTACACAAACACCACTGCACTACCGTAAACCCAAAACACTACCCCAGCACTGCCCTTACACTACCCAAACACCACTGCACTACCCTAAACCCTAAAACACTACCCCCAGCATGACCTCCTACACCACACAAACACCACTCAACTACCCAAAACCTAAAACACTACCTCAGCACGATCCCCTACACTTCCCAAATACCACTGCACTAACCTAAACCCTAAAACACTACCCCCAGCACGACTCCCTACACTAAACAAACACCACTGGACTACCCTAACCCTAAAACACGACCCCCAGCATGACTCCCTACACTACCCAAACACCGCTGCACTACACTAAACCCAAAATCTACCCGCAGCATGACCTCCCACACTACACAAACACCACTACACTACCCTTAATCCTAAAATACTACCCTCAGCACGACCCCCTACACTACCCAAACACCACTGTACTACCCTAAACCCTAAAACACTAACCCCAGAATGACCCCTACACTACTGAAACACCACTGCACTACCCTATACCCTAAAACACTACCACCTACACTCCACAAACATGACTGTACAACCCTAAACACTAAAACACTACCCACAGCATGACCCCCTACACTATACAAACAAGACTGCACTACCCTAAACCCTAAAACACTACCCCCTACACTATACAAACACCGCTGCACTACCCTAAACCCTAAAGCACTACCCCCAAATGACCCCCTACACTACACAAACACCATTGCACTACCCTAACCCCCCCTACACTATACAAACACCACTGCACTACAATACACCCTAAAACACAACCCCCAGCATGACCCCCTCACAGAACAAACACCACTGCACTCCCCTAAACCCTAAATCTACCCCTAGCACAACCCCCTACATTACCCAAACACCACTGCCATACCCTAAACCCTAAAACACTACCCCCAGCATGAACCCCTACACTCCCAAACACCACTGCACTACCCTAAACCCTAAAACACTACCCCTACACTACACAAACACCATTGCACTACCCTAAACCCTAAAACATGACCCCAGCACTACCCCTACACTACCCAAACACCACTGCACTATCATAACCCCTAAAACACTACCCCCAGCACAACCCCCTACACTACACAAATACCACTGCACTACACTAAACCCTAAAACACTACCCCAGCACGACTCCCTACACTACCCAAACACCACTGCACTAACCTAAACCCTAAAACACTACCCAAACACCACTGCACTACCCTAAACCCTAAAACTCTACCACCAGCATGACCCCTACACTACTCAAAAACCACTACACTACCCTAAACCCTAAAACACTACCCCAGCATCACTCCCTACACTACCCATGCACCACTGCACTACCCTAAACCCTAAACCAGTACCCCCAGCATGACCCCCTACACTACTGCACTACCCTAAACCCTAAAACACTACCCCCAGCACGACCCCTACAGTACCCAAACATCATTTCACTATCTTAAACCCTAAAACACTACCCAAGCACCACTCCTACACAACCCAAACACCACTGCACTACCCTAAACCCAAGAAGAGAAACACCCACCCACCCCATGCCCAATCCCCCTTACCTTTACTTGTGGTTCCTGCTTCACGTCGTCTCTGAGGGGCAGTGCACGTCATGAGGAAACGAAACAACCAATTTCTTTACAACGACGTGGATCATCTACATGTTTTTTAGAATGCATGGCCATTTACCATACATACCTTTACAACAACATTTGTTGTAAAGGCATGCGTGGTAAATGACCATGCATTCTAAAAAATGCGTAGTAATGAATTTGCGGTGTGCAACCCATGCGTGGTAGTCCATGTGTTGTAATGGTATCGCGAAGTAAAAAAGTTGTTGTAACGGCTGTTTACCGATCGGAGCTGACCACCTGTTCTTCAGTGAGACGTTTATTTGATTAATTAGGAGGAAGGAATGTGTTTTTTTCACCGAAAAGTGTATTCCCGGCTGTTGTATTGTAAAATTGTCTGCATAGCCTGGTTTCACTTCCGATGAGAGAGTGGAAGAGTCTGTTTGGCTCTAAAGGAGAATTGAGAGAAGCTATGCTGAACTTCTTGGCGATGTTCTAATAGCGTCTTCAGAATTAGATCCAAAGAAGTTCCCATGGGGGAGGCTGCAGTTGCTTGAGGTGGTTGTTGTTGGGGTGAGGTTGGTATCGGTGCTAGGTCTAATGCAGTATGAGGGGCCTGAGTAGACTCACTGCAAGCTTGTAAGGTAGCGGAGGAGTCAGCATTTTCACCCACGATAGTAGTGGAGCTGGAGCCATTACCAATTACCTTCTGTGGGGCTATCTGCAGAGGATCTAGAGGTATATTGTTACTGGCAGATACAGTCTTAAAGTTATTTATGTTATTATTGCCAGAGAGGCGCTTAGCTATGGTTTTTACTCCTCCTTTTGCCTGTATCCACTTACGCAGTGGGCTCTGATCTTTCAAAAGTTTTTCCCGGGCACTGGCAGATGTCAATGTTGATGGCAAAATGTTAAAGTTCAAGCCCCTGCCCTTCTTAACCTTGGTCTTAGCTTTCCCTTTCCTTTTTAAGAGACCATTGTTTTTACCGTTAATCATTATCGCGGAATCATCTTCAGTCTCTTCACCCTCGAGACCCTCTCCAGCCCCTAGGTCCTCGTACTCATCCTCGTTAGATTCTGCCTCTGAAAGGTCGATTCTGGCTAAATCTTCCCCTTTTCCAATTTCGGTTACAATTCCATTTGAGGCGTTTGCTATGTTTGTGTTTATGTAATTGATAATCACAATATCAGTGTCTGAGTTAGCTGGTGATTCAGGTTGATTAGATACATCATCGTTGATCAGATTCACTCTCTCCGTATCAGATCCTGGGGTCTGAACCATCCTGTTCGCCCCCTCAGGACCTTGGCAGTTTTCGACAAAGCTCTGAGCCGTATCTGCCTCAGACTGGCATGTGTTAACTGAAATTGTAGTGGTGTCATCTTTAACTATAGGCACCTCATTAGTGGTGATAATGCCAGCGTCTGTATGATTATTGGCCATGGGGATAGTAGTAAAAGAAGCCAGAGGATTAGCTGGTCCCTTATTGCTAACAGTTACATTCTTTCCGGTTACATTCTTTCCAGCACTTGATACTGTATCTTTCCCCCCTGAGGCCGGCAATACCAACGGGCGGGTTACTACTGGTTTACTGACTTGCTTTCCTTGTATGCTGGGGGAGAGAGCGCTCGGGGAAGTGGCAGGTTTGGTAGAAGCCATTGGTGTTAGTGCTGTTGCTGTTGCTATTACTGTTACTGCTACTGGCACTGGCGCTGCTATTGCAGATTTAACCCCCACCGGCACCACAGTCTCTTTACCATCATTAATCTCCTTCTCCAGTTTATTCAGGCGAGGGGGGTTTTTGGGTGCGTTTTTAGGGGCCATCGCTGCACCGTTCTTAAGCCCCTTCTTACTCCTGGTCCTCGCCACAGCAGGGCTTTCGTTTAACCCTCGCTGCCGCCCGACCTCTAAACTGGGATACCGCTGGCTTGCTCCTACCTGACGTTTTTCCCCCTCCGCTCTGCTCCACTCTGCCGTGACTCCGCTTCGCGTAGTTGCGCTTGCCGAGTTGATTCCACTAACTCCACCTCAATCGTCTCTCTCTGCAGCTGCAGCTGCCGCCGTCTCAAGGGTTCCCAGCACGCCACAGCTACTGCTACCGACTCCTCGTAGCGTAGCAATTGTACTGCGTCCTTTTTCTCGAGCAAGCAGTAAGCAGAAAGTAAGTAGCTTAGAGAAATTACTTTAGCGGGTTTTGCCGCGTTTCCGAAGAGTAGTTTAAAGTTGTTTAGAGTCCGGCTCTCGAGTCATCCGCTCGTCTGCATACAACGTACAATCGTAAAAAAAAAAAGGGGGAAACGTATCTCTACACCATTCTCCTAGTTCTCTTGGTGCAGTTTGGTTCGGTTCAGCTTAGCACGAAGGTCGGGAGGTCCTGCAGAAGCGTCCTCACTGTGGCGGCTTCAGTCCGCCATCTTGCTCCCGTCCTACAGTAGAATCAAAAAGATGGCAGATTTCCTAGACCTATACTGATTTATCTGGGAAATTTTTTATTAAGACAGGCTATTTCCATCAAAGCCAGGCCCAATAAACCGGTGACGGTGGATGATGTTACATTCTTTACGAAGTCAGACCTTAGTAAAGTTACAATGGACAAACGATGGGAGCTGCGAAAGTTGATAGACCCTTTAAAATCTATGGGGGCAGTGGTCTATCTCCAGGAGCCCGCCAGGCTTAAAGTTATAAAAGCAGGCCACACCCACATATTCAAAGACTTTAAAGAGGCTGAACAATTTCTTGCCTCATTGGCAACTGATCATTAGCTTCCAAAAAATACTGATTTTTGATAGATTATAGAGGGTTGGCTCTCTTCTTTTTTTCTCTCGTTCTCTTTTCGTGTGCTTTTCACACCTTTATACTTTCTCTACTCTTCTAATAGGGTAATAGTGTACTCACGTATGATTTAATACGGAGGGAGCGGGTCCTTGAGGAGCTCCCACTGACTGGCTGCCCATCCAGTGGCAGCAGAAGATAGGGGTAGGCTTCCGGGTAGGTACAGGGTGTGGGGAGGGATTTAGGTTGAAGTTAGGGGGAGTTTGTGGGAGGGGTGGGAGGGACCTAGGGGAAACTGAAAAAGGTGACACAAGCAGGCACAATGTGAGGTACAAATTTATAATTTTAGAAGTGTTTTTTTTCTTTGAAGCAATTGTTCAAGACATATCTGAATCAAGACATGTGTCAAGTTAGTTCATTGCTTGGAATGTTTCAGGGCTTAATAACAAAAGCAAAAGACAACTTGTTTTTGAAGAATTAAAAATGTACAACCCTCACTTTGCACTATTAAATGAAACACATATAGGATACCAATATAGGAAAATGTTGGAGCAAGGGGGGGTATGAGCTTATAACATGGACATCATTGAATGCCTCTATCCGGGGGGTGGCTATACTCAAGAGAAAGCTATTTAAGGTTGAAGTTAATAGGGTTGCATCGGATAAAGCTGGAAGATGGGTAATTGCTCAAATTACGCTATCTAATCTTAAATATACCCTATGCGCAGTGTATGGGTCTAATCATGATGACGCAGCAATATTTGACCGATTAAACATTGAACTACTAGGCTGGGAAGGGGAGATATTACTTATGGGGGATTTTAATTGTGTTATAAACTACGCAAAAGATACGACTAAGGGCACTCCCTCACAATTACGGCCACGCCCCAATGGGGCGGAGTATGAAATACAATGGTGCTATCACGGAAATTACAGCGCTGCTCTCTCTGCTGTTACTTGGCCTTTGAAGAAGTGTACATCACACGAAACGCGTCGGCCAGACTCGAATAATGATGTGAGGCATGGCGGCTGGTCTTCGATGCTCCCTTCATGAATAAATGTGGCGATTGAACTTACCTGTTTGTGGGCTCTCTTTACACAGGCAACTTTGTTGGGATGTTGAACGGCTGGCCTGAGCCGTGGAGTAAGCCCCGGTGTTGTTGTGATACCCATGCGATGACGCCAACCGACGCCACCGCTTATGGAACAGAATGCCGAATTTTGAAGGATGATATTGTGCAGCGAGGACTCAAGCCATGTCCCACCACCCACTTGGAGACAATGTAAGCCTATTTGGTGTGAACAAGCGTGGCTGCTCACTGCAGAAATACTGTGAGCACTATAACGACCATCGGGCCGCAGTTACGGCCACGCCCCAATGGGGCGGAGTATGAAATACAATGGTGCTATCACGGAAATTGCTGCGCTGCTCTCTCTGCTGTTACTTTGCCTTTGAAGAAGTGTACATCACACGAAACGCGTCGGCCAGACTAGAATAATGATGTGAGGCAGGGCGGCTGGTCTTCGATGCTCCCTTCATGAATAAATGTGGCGATTGAACTTACCTGTTCGTGGGCTCTCTTTACACAGGCAACTTTGTTGGAATATATATATTGCCACAGCTTCTTCTCTCTACATTAAGTAGACCAAAAGACACGGCACAGCAACAGATGGTTTTCAGCGTTCTTTATTTACACACCAGTGCAAAAGTAACGTGCATCAAATGGACGGTCTACGCATTTCGGCTCCTGCCTTCCACTGGACCATAGAGTCCCTGGGTCTAGACCTTGTTTAAATAACGTGAACAGTGTAAGTACCCTCTACCATTTCCATGGTCATCTAGACCAACCCACCCAGCATTGTAAACACATGGCCTGTACATGTTTAAGGGTATATACACTAATATGTACAATTAACGTAAAGTACCATAGTAGTAATCCAGAACCATACATTCAAAATAAAGTATTTGCACCAATATTATGTTCCATTTTACATATCGATGTTGAAAATTAATGTAAAGTACCATTGGTAATACAGAGCCGATAATTCTAAATAAAGTATTTACAAGAATTATTTACAATCAGATCCATCTAGACATTTATGGTATTGTATTATACCTTTCCATGTGAAGTACTCAAACCGAGGACTAAAGTAAATCAAGGTGGATGGTGACATAACATTATATGACAATCAAATCAGAAAATTTACGAGAGACCAAGGTTTTTAGAGTTCCGAGATTGCTGCAGTAATCTAAATAAAGTATCAAAATAGACATGGGGATAAGTCTCAGTAATGCATAATGTCATTATCCAGGTATGGCACAACCTCTCGTCTATAATTATATGCACTATTTCGACAATATCTCCCCATGCAGCTAAACATAATTTATGTAAAGTACTACATTCTTGATTTAATCCCTCATAATGTCCTAATATTATCAAACGATCTATAAGTCATTTTTCCCCACATTTTCTATCCTCTAGTGAAGATTTTAGGATCTGAGTAATTGATCGGTTCTGATTCCATGATATTCACAACATGTACATATTCACATAGGCATGGCGGCTGGTCTTCGATGCTCCCTTCATGAATAAATGTGGCGATTGAACTTACCTGTTCGTGGGCTCTCTTTAAACAGGCAACTTTGTATATATATATATTTATATATTCACTAAAAGGTTTCAGGGACGTTATAGTTAGTTGAACATTTGACTCATATAAAACCGGAGAAATTCACCTGTTATCGTTAGTTGAGCTAACTATAACTCACGCCCCCGCAATGCACTGCTGATGATGTCACATATTACATCACTCATGACATGGTCAGTGATATCACTGATGAGATCACTGATGGCATCGCTAGGCATTTGTGGCAAAAACTGTGAAACAGGTTTGAAATGGCTATTTCCACTGCTTTCTTCAATATCTATTATGGAAATCTGTTGGTGGGTATTCATAGTTGTAATCACTGGCAATTCAGTGGAGAGACTGTCCAGGATTTGTACGGGCTCTAGGACTTCACCAGTAAGAATGCCCCTAGCCAGTCTTTCATCTGTTTTTTTTTTGAGGCGACTGACTGTAGGTTTGAGTGTGAAGAATTAATGCAACTTTAACTTTTGCGTGAACTTAAACAAGTCGATCCGTTTTGGGGTATATTCCAGTTGTTTATTTGGTCAAAAAGTGAGGCCGAGTCTTAATACCTGTTTCTCCGTTTTGGTCAGAATTTTTGAATATATAAATTCAGCAGTTATAATTACTTGAGCTAAATATAACTTATGCCCCTGCAATGAACTGCTTATGGCCTCACATATTACATCACTCTTGACACGGTCAGTGACATCACTCATGACATCAATAATGACATCTTAAATGGTATCACTGATGATATCATCACACAACCATCCATATACACACTCACCCATTCAAAGAGCCACTCACATGCCCACTCAGTCATCTATACAGAGATTCACTTACCCATACACCTACTCAAACAGCCAGTCACTCACCCATACAGTTACTCATACAGCTACTTCCTCACTCATACAGCTACTCACACACCCACTTATTCACCCATACAGTCATACACACACCCACTCACTCATCCATACATCCTCTCAAGAGAGCAACTCCCATACCCACACAGCCATTTATATCCATTCACACATCTATGGAGGCATTCACATGTGTATTCACTCACCCATCCAACCACTCACACAGACACTCTCCAATACAGCCACTCACATACCCACTCACTTAACCAAACCCCGCTCACCACATAAAATTTGTTCTTGCAACATCCAAGGACTAACCAAGGATAAAGCTGAAAGGACCACAACCTCCTACTTGAAGAGCTACAATATTGTCTCTCTACAAGAAACCTGGTCCTTGCAAACTATATCCTGGTAGGAATTCCCTGTCTATGAATCCTATGCAATAGCATCAAGTAGGTGGTCATGCATCAGGAGGTGTCTCAATCTTTGTGAAGAATAACCTGGTTTTACAGGTTTCCTCATGACATTTTCCTCAAAACTCAGACCCAGCAATTCGAAGATCGCAACTCGAAACAACAAACAATGATCCTCAGCTGCATCGTCCTACATCCTTCTAGAATCATGCGAGAGGCAACCCTGAGCAAAATGCTCCCCACTGTGAGAGGTTTTTTCTCACACTTTCCAAATGACATGTGGCTAATAATGGGTGATTTCAATGCCAAACTCATGAAGACAGGTTTGGACTCTTCTCCCCTAACTTCGCTAGACAACCAAATATGGGCCATCCTGGACATTAGGCATCAGAACCAACAGAAGTATGGACACAGCAAAAAGGTAGCTGCTTACTTAAACCAACTAGGCCTCCAAATTCTAAACTGAATATTCGAATTAGATTTGCCCACTGCTTTCAGGCACATATCTTTCTTTAGAATGGCCACTCTGGACTACATTTGGACTTCGATCGCCCACTTCCATCTAGTGCAGGAATTTGTGGTAACTCCCTCACTGGCTAGCGATCA